>NC_092376.1:131876500-133126500 GCF_030028105.1 Mobula birostris
GAGAGGGTTCAGAGAAGATTCACGAGAATGATTCCAGGAATGAAAGGGTTTCCATATGAAGAACATCTGGCAGCTCTTGGGCTGTATTCTCTGGAGTTCAGGAGAATGAGGGGGAATCTCATAGAAACAATTCTGAATGTTAAAAGGCCTGAACTGATTAGATATGGCAAAGTTATTTTCCATGGTAGGGAATTCTAGGACAAGAGGGCACAACTTTAGGATTGAAGGGCGTCCTTTTAGAACTGAGATGCAGAGAAATTACTTTAGTCACAGGCTGGTAAATCCATGGAATTTGTTGCCCCAAGCATCTGTGGAGGCCAAGTCATTGTGTGTATTTAAGACAGAGATAGATAGGTTCTTGATTAGCCAAGGCATCAAAGGGTATGGGATGAAAGCAGAATTGGGTCAGCCCATGATTGAAATGAGGAGCAGACTTGCGGGCTGACTGGCCTACTTCTGCTCCTATATCTTATGATCTTACGGGTGATTAGACCCAGACGTCACAGTCACAACACATGGTTAACCACTTATTACTAAAATGGGTGAATGGAATCTCTTCCCCAGTAACATAGAGAATGTTTGGAATTCCACAGGTATGCTGTGAAGGCTTAGTTGGTGACTCTATTCACAACACGTCAATAGATTTTTGATCAAAGGGATCCAGGGATGGGTTACTTGAAAACAGCACTCAGATAAAAGATCAGCCATGATCTTATGGATTGGAAAATTTCAAGGTACTAGATGGCTTCTCACTTCCATTTCTTATTTTCTTCATAGAAACACTCGTAGAAGTACATCTTTTCTTGCACTTCCATGAAATGTTCATATCCAAGCTGGGCCAATTATTTAATTTTTTTTAAAAAGCCTGTAATAATATTGACTCCCTCCCAAACCTGCAACAGTATAACTAATTCCAAACTACTAACAATTTTCTTTTATACAGTATGTAAATTTTAAAAAATTTATTTAGTGATACAGTGTAGAGGAGGTCCTTTCAGCCCTTTGAGCCATGCTGCACCAACGACCCCCGATTACGCCTAACCTAATCTCTGGACAATTTACTATGACCGATGAACCTTCCTGGTATATTCTTGGACTGTGGAAGGTAACCAGAGCATCCAGGGAAAAGCTACGTATTCCTTGTGGAGGACATATGGACGGACTCCTCAGAGACAGCACTGAAATTGAACTCTGAACTCTGGAACACCCCAAACTGTAATAGCATCACACTAACTGCTGAACTACCATGGCATCAATATAATCACACTCCATGCAAATTTGACAAACGCAGTCAAATTTAATTCATATTAATAGTTAAAAATCAAATAGTTTGTCCACATAATTCCAAACTGAATTTTACCCTGTGCCAGAAGTTAAACTGCAGTTTTCTATGTAATTGCAGTATTGAGTTCCTGTAGTTGCCATTGAAAATTACTTCAATGTAATATAATTAAACGTAGACAGTGATTCTATTTGAGGCAAGAATTGATGAATCCTGATATAGAAATTAAATAATTCTAGTTTCTGACCAAGGGACACCATAAAACCTTAGATCATGTCTACACAAATGTGGTTGATGCTTACAAAGCCACTACCCTCCCCCACCTGGGACTGTCCGACCATCTTTCAAGGCCGTGTGCTGAGCCCTCTTTTGTACTCCCTTTTCACCAATGACTGCATTCCTGTACATTGTTCTAACTCCATAATCAAGTTCGCAGACGACACCATGGTGGTTGGCCTGATCAGAAGGGATGACGAGACGGCCTACAGGGATGAGGTCCAGCATCTGGCTGCATGGTGTGCCGACAACAACCTGGCCCTTAACATCCAGAAGACCAAGGAGATCAATGTGGAATTCAGGCATGCTAAGAGCCACACTCATGTCCCCATCTACATCAACGGAGCTGTAGTGGAGCATGTATCAAGCTTCAAATTCCTTAGTGTCCACATTTCCGAGGATCTCACCTGGTCCCTGAACTCCTCCATCCTGATCAAGAAGGTGCAATGATGCCTTTATTTCCTGCGGAGCATCAAGAAAACTCTCCTCTGTCCCAGGATACTGATGGACTTTTACCGCTGTATAATTGAGAGCATACTTACCAACTGCATCTCAGTGTGGTATGGCAATTGTCCCATATTGGACCGCAAAGCACTCTAGCGGGTGGTGAAAACTGCCCAGCGGATTATCGGCACCCAGTTGCCCACCATTGAGAACATCTACCATAAACGCTGCCTGGGCAGGGCGAAAAGCATTATCAGGGATGCATCTCACCCTAACTATGAACTTTTTACTCTCCTCCCACCCGGTAGGCGCTACAGGAGCCTCCGCTCCCGCATCAGCAGGCACAGGAATAGCTTCTTCCCTGAGACTGTGACCCTGCTGAACCTCACATCACAGCGCTAAGCAGTATTGCACCCATATTGTACTGTCTCAGTACTTTTATATTTGTGTGCTGTAGCACTTTTTATTCCCAGTTATTTTGTAAATAACACTATTCTTTGCATTTCTGGTTAAATGCTAACTGTATTTCATTGGCTTTGTATCTGTACTCAGCACAATGTCAATAAAGTTGAACCAAATCTAATCCAATCTAATCTAATCTAAAGGGGCTATTTTTTTTTCCTTTCCTGCCTCCCAACTGCACCCTCCACCAAATAGAATATATTTGAAATAATGAATCCACTAACGATGGATGTAACAGCTTTGTAAGGTAGCTCCATTAATATCTCTTAATAAATAGGTTGTAAAACCTCAGATGAATTAACTTCTAATATATTTAATTTTACTTCTAATTTTCTAGTCATCTTCAAATTTTCCAGAGACTATCATCTTCCTCATTGAGAACATAATTACTCATCCAAAGAAAACAAACTAGATTCTGAACCATTGAATATTTAGAGGGTACAAAATATCTTGAAATCCATCCAAACAGAACCTCCTGACCCAATCATTCGCAGAATTTATTTGAAGAACATAATAAACTCATTTTGTCTTACTATTTTGTGAAATATATAAAAAAAGGTTTTCCAACACTTCTGACTTAATATATGACTATGCCTTGAAAGGGGAAGAATCTATTCCATGAGACGTCAATAGATTCTGGCTGTAGGATATATTTACATGTGAACAGTAATCACCCCAATTGAGTTCATAAGCAACCATCTATAGTATCCTTAGCCACAGGCTGCCTAGACTGGTTTAATTTTTACCTCAAGTACAGAAACTGAAGTACAGTAATCTAGGATTACCATAACACCCACAAAGATGGACTTACTAGTCTATCATCTGTAGAGTGCATAAATGTGGACTTTGAACCTGGGCCCACCAGTTAAAATGGCTTTCCCTCTTAGCCCCAGGGAGATGTCATTAAAATTCTGATTCTTTGTGTGATGATCGACTGAAGATCACAGAAGAATACAGGAGATGCAGCATGGTGGGGTAACAGAATGGGTAAATTCATTTAGTACTCATTACATCAGGACCTGGAAGGGGGCACCCATAGTCTACATTCATCCAAGGCCCATGATCGTAGGTTGTAGGCACACACTTCCTAACCCCTCTGCAGGTGGCGGTGGATTAACATTTACAGGGACCCTGGGAAAACAACTAACAATGGAGAATCCTTACAGCCCATGACCGATGAATCTTGTCACAGGCAAGGTCTCCATAACTCTCACAGAATTATTACAGGGTCTATGGAACCACATGTCTTTTGTAAGTATGGGAACTGCATGTAATTATATCAGATAATTGAAAAAACAATTACAAAATGAAATACCATCTGCAATTCACCTATTCTGAAATCTGAGTACAATATCTATAGTATATGTTAATATATTCAGGGCAAATTCCAAAGGCAGCAATCCAGGCTATTCAGATATGGTACACTGAAGTTAAGTGTTTATTTTTAAACCCAGCTGCTCACACCTTCTCATTCCCCTCAGAGGGTAAGCTTTTCCCACTTCCACAAGTCAGGAAGTTGGATGCGTTTCCTTCCTGCCCCCTCAAAAATCATTATACATTGCAGCATCTGATTTGTCTGGGAATTTCACATGAATATGCCTACATTTAATGAGTGAAATCTGGGAGGGAGGCCAAATGGCAATTCAAAGAATGCTACAGCCCATTATGAATGTACAAAGTCCTTAAAAGAACTCTTTTAGTTGCAGTTAATGCCAGAGTGATACCCATGTCCACCAATTCTGTGTCCCAGTATAACACAGGGATAGAACTGTGCCATTCAGTTCTGTACCCCAGTATAATACAGTGACAACATAACCACTAGTTCAGTATTTTAGTATTACATAACTGAACTATCCTTCAAGTATGGAATCACTGTGTTTACAGGTGGAGGTCAATTGAAATCTGCACTCAGCCCCTAATAGTTATATAAAGTTTAGCATAGTTCCTGATTCTCTGTACTCTGACTATAGTACAGCCATTTGGCCCCAAAGCAGGCTTTAGCCAAGCCTTCAGGTCCTTAGATGACTTGGTGGTTCCAAGGTCTCAAGTACATGGTGCTTAACTCCATCTTCAGCCATGATTTCCACAGTTCCTCCCCACTGCATGATGAAATCACTCCTTTAGGGAGCTGGGTCTGGTTTCCAAATTATCAGCACTTCCCCCTAGTATTGTCTTATTCATAAGTGAATTGCAACATCCCAGTCATTAAGCAGATCACTGGCAGCCCTACCATTGGATGCAAGGTCACAGCCCAATTAGCTGACATGGGCCACTTTTCCAATGGTCCCTGCACCTTGTGTTAAGACCATAAGATATAGAAGCAGAATTAGGCCATTTGGCCCATTGAGTCTGCTCTGCCATTTCATCATGGTTGATCCAATTTTCCTCTCAGCCCTCTCCCTGTATCCCTTCATTTCCTGACCAATCATGAATCTATCAATCTCTGCCTTGTATACGTAATAACTTGGCCTCCACAGCTGCCTGTGGTAATGAATTCACTGATTCGCCACACTCTGGCTAAAGAAATTCCTCCTCATCTCCATTCTAAAAGGATACCCCTCTATTCTGAGGCTGTGTCATCTGGTCTTAGACTCTCCCACCATAGGAAACACCTTCTCCACATCCACTCTATCAAAGCCTTTCAACATTTGAGAGGTTTCAATGAAGTCACCCCTCATTCTTTTCAATCCTAGTGAATACAGGCCCAGGGTCATCAGATGTTCTT
Organism: Mobula birostris; assembly: GCF_030028105.1. Lineage (NCBI taxonomy): Eukaryota > Metazoa > Chordata > Chondrichthyes > Myliobatiformes > Myliobatidae > Mobula > Mobula birostris. Next base: position 131,881,690 of record NC_092376.1, read on the forward strand.
CATATGACAAGCCATTTAATCCTGGAATCATTTTCATGAACCTCCTTTGAACCTCTCCAGTTTTAGGACGTCCTTTCTAAGGGGTTAAGGGGCCCAAACCTGCTCACAATACTCCAAGTGAGGCTTCATCAATGCTTTATAAAGTCTCAACATTACATCCTTGTGTTTATATTCTAGTTCTCTAGAAATGAGTGCTCATACTGCATTTGCCTTCCTCACCACAGCCTCAACATGCAAGTTAACCCTTAGGGAATCCTGCACAAGGACTCCCAAGTCCCTTTGCATCTCAGTTTTTTGTATTTTCTCTCCACTTAGAAAATAGTCAACCCTTTCATTTCTTCTACCAAAGTCTATGACCATACACTTCCTGACACTGTACTCCATCTGTCATTTCTTTGCCCATTCTCCTAATCTGTCGGTCCTTTTGTAGCCTCTCAACTTCCGCAAAATTAACTGTCCCTCCACCTATCTTCATATCATCTGCAAACTTTACGACAAAGCCATCAATTCTATCATCCAAATCATTGACATACAAAGTAAAAAGTATTAGTCTCAACACAGACCCCTGTGGAGCATCACTTGTCACCAGCAGCCAACCAGAAAACACTCCATTTATTCTCACACTTTGCTTCCTGTCAATCAGCCACTACTTTATCCATGCTGGAATCTTTCCTATAATACCATGGGCTCATAGCTTGTTAAGCATCCTCATGTGTGGCACCTTGTCTAAGGTCTTCTGAATATCCAGGTATACAACATCAACCAATTTTCTTTTGTCTATTCTGCTTGGTACTTCTTCAAAGAATCCAACAGATTTGTCAGGCAAGATTTTTCCTTGAAAAAACCATACTGACTGCAGAATATTTTATCATGTGTCCCTGAGACCTCTTCCTTAATAATCGACTCAAACATCTTCCCAACCACTGTGGTCAGACTAACTGGCCAATAATTTCCTTCCTTCTGCCTCTCTCCCTTCTTGAAGAGTGGAGTGGCATTTGCAATTTTCCAGTCTTCCAGAACCGTTCCAGACCCTTCTGAATCCTGAAAGATTATTACTAATGCCTCCACATTCTCTTCAGCCACTTCTCTCAGAACTCTGGGCTGTACACCATCTGGTCCAGATGACTTACCTACCTTCAACCATTTCAGTTTTCCAAGAACCTTCTCTGTATTTATGGTAACTTCACATACTTCATGACCCTGACTCCTTGAACTTCCACCGTACTGTTAGTGTCTTTTATTGTCTCCCATTGCTACCTCTCCAACATCATTTTTCAGCAGTACAATAACCATACTCACCTCTCTTTTACATTTTATGTATCTTAGAAACTTTTGGTCTCTTCCTTAATATTATTGGCTAGCTTACTTTCATATTCCATTCTTACCTTCTTATTGACTCTTTTAGTTGCCTTCTGTTGGTTTTAAAAAAGTTTTCCAATCGTCTAACTTCCCACTAATCTTTGCTCTATTATATGCCTTCTCTTTGACTTTTTTGTTGACTTTGTCTTCTCTTTTTATCCATGGTTCTTTCCTTTCAAATACTTCATCCTCTTTGGGATGTATATATCCTGTGCCTTCTGAATTGCCTCCAGAAATTCCAGCCTTTGCTGCTCTGCCATCATCCCTGCCAGTGTTCTTTTCCAATCAGTTCTGGCCAACTGCTCTCTCATGCCTTTGTAATTCCCCTTACTACACTGTTGTAGTGATACATCTGACTTTAGCGTCTCTTTCTCAAATTTCTGAGTGAATTCGATCATATCATGATCACTTCTCCTGAGTCTTCTTTTACCTTAAGCTCACTAATCAAATCTGGTTCATTACACAACACCCAATCCAGAAAACCTGATCCTCTAGTGGGCTCAACCACAAGCTGCTCGCAAAAGCCATCTCGTAGGCACTCTAGAAATTCCTCCTCCTGTAATCCAGCCTCAACCCAAGTTTCCCAATCCACCCGCATATTGAAGTCCCCCTTGATTGTTGCAACATGCCCATTTGGCATGCATTTTCTATATCCTGTTGTAATTTGTAGGCCAAATCCTTACTATTCTTTGGTATTCTGTATACACCATACAGCAATAACTCCCATCAGGGAGTTGTCCACAATCAAGTTACCCTTGCTGTTCCTCAGTCTTATCCACAATGATTCAACATCTTTCAACCCTATGTCACCTCTTTTGAATGATTTGATTTCATTTTGTTACCAACAGAACAACATCACCACCTCTGCCTTCCTGCCTATCCTTTCAATAAAATGTGTATCCTTCGACATTAAGCTCCTAACTATAATCTTTCAGCCATGATTCCATTATGCCTACAACCTCATACCTGCCAATCTGCAACTCTTCTGCAATTTCATCTACCTTATTCTGTATACTGTGCACATTCAGATACAACATTTTCAGTCCACTATTCAACTTTCTTTGATTTTGTTGCATAACCTTTTGATTCCTAACCTTGTCTGAGGTCTTTCCAATGTCTGCCTCCACAACCTCTCCACTAACTGTTCTGGCACTCTGGTTCCCATCCCACTGCAACTCTTGTTTAAACTCCACCATACAGCAATAACAAACCTTCCGGCTAGGATATTAGTTCCCCTCCAGTTCAGGTACAAACTGTCCCTTCTATACAGGTCCTCCCTACCCTGGAAGAAAGACCAATGATCCAAAAATCTTATGCCCTTCCTCCTACATCAACTTCTTAGCCACATATTAAACTGTATAATCTTCCTTGCTCTAGCATCACTAGCACGTGGCATGGGTAGCAATTCTGAGATCACAACCCTGAGGGTTCTGCCATTTAACTTAGCGCCTAACTCCCTGAACTTCCTATGCAGAACCTCGTCACTCATCCTATCCATGTTGTTGGTATCTAAATGGACCATCACCTCTGGCTGGTCACCCTCCCATTTAAGAATGCTGAGGACTCGATCCATGATATCCATACACTGGCACCTGAGAAGCAACATACCATCTGGGAATCTCAGAGCCAGAGGTCTGACCACAGTTACTTTCCGCTGTTCGGTCCCCCCTGTGCCCCCCCCCCACAGAATCCAAAGTGATATATAGTCATCCGTTAGTCTCTGAGACCATGGATTTGCACCTTGTAATGTTTCCAGGGCACAGGCCTGGGCAAGGTTGTATGTAAGACTGACAGTTGCCCATGCTGCAAGTCTCCCCTCGCCATGCCACCGATGTTGTCCAAGGGAAGGGCACTAGGGCCGATACAGCTTGGCACCGGTGTCGTCACAGAGCAATGTGTGGTTAAGTGCCTTGCTCAAGGACACAACACGCTGCCTCAGCTGAGGCTTGAACTAGCAATCTTCAGATCACTGGACCAACTTCTTAAACACTTGGCCATGCGCCAACACAGCAAAGTGATATACCTTTTGTTAATGTGGGTGGGTTTTCCCTCTCTTTTCCTACCACCATGGAAATCAGGTAAGAAGATAAGACAGAAAGGAATTGTGTTGGCATCCCTGGTTAGACAAGTGCCTTTCAAATGATGCTGTTGAAGCGATAGCAGCTATCTTAAAACCTGCTACTATGGGAGTGCCCAAGAACAATCTTCCCTCCGAACCAAGAGGACAAATTTACTTAACAAAGCTTTTGCAGTGACCTTATTACTATCTTTCTCCTTGTTGAGATTTATGGATCAGTGATACCAAGGTGGGTGGTGATGTTATATTTTTAAAACCTTCTTGTAGATGTGTCTCTGAATTGTACATTTGTATAGTTGTGTCCTGGTGGTAATCTCTCACTATGACAGTTTGGAATAGAAATCCAGATTTGGGAATTTTATGTTAGGCCTGCTCATTTAGCTGACTAAATATAATTAGGGCCTCGGCACGAACAATGTTGGCGATTGATATTAGTTCCCAGTGGATTAGCAAATTCTTTTGTGAACACTGATTTTATGGTATTTCTCCAGTGTTGTAGGTTGTCTATTTGTCAAAAAAGCATATGGGAGGGAAAGATCATTGCTTCCTGGTAAAACATGAGTTTTGTGTTGAATTTTGTATTCAAACTGTCCTTTCCTTGGACAAACAATGACTATGTTGGTGTATTGGAGGTAGGGTTAATCAATTTACACCCTAGCGAAGCAATGGCTCCAAAGATGCAGAAAGCAGTCTACTTAACCAATGAGTCCACAAGAGACGTAGTTTCACTGTAGCCTGGGGTTAAGGAAAGCTGCATCATCACTTCTCTACTTTTCTATCTCATTCTTGCTGCCATCATCATCTTGTCTCCAACAGGCATCCTGTTGGTTTGGAGCCAATCGACATCACATATGTGAAATCGTTCAACCCATGCTGCATTTTCGACAGTCAAGGTCACTCTCACCTCTGTTATCGAACTATAGTATGCATTTAATGCTCCTCCGTGTGCACACAGCGAGAACGGGCTACAATTCATCATCAAATCATTCACTGATGTGGGAGAGAGTGGGCCTTACACTAAACATCCACTGATCTCACTTCTGTAATGTAGGAACTACACTAGCCAATTTGCACATAGCAATCTCCACTAACAGAATGTGATAATGACTTGAAAAATAAATATTGGCCAGGATACGAGCCATAACTTTTCTGCTCTTCTTTCAAAATCATGCTACAAAAGGGAGCAGACCCAAGTTTTACAGATGCATCACAGCTTGTTATAACAACTGCTCTGTCCAAGACCACAAGAAATTGCAGAGTTGTGAATGCTGCACAATCTCTGATGAAAACCAGCTTCCCTTCCACTGACTCTGTCTATAATTTCCACTGTGTCTGCAAATCGGTCAACACAATCAAAGACTTCTCCCAGCCCAGTCATTCTCTCTTCTCCTTCCTTCTAAAGTTTGAGAACATGTACCACCAGGCTCAAGGATATCATCTACATCACTGCTTTAAGACTCTTGAATGGACCTTTTAATCTCACAATCTATCTCATTATGGCCCTTGCACTTTATTGTCTACCTTCATTTTCTCCCAAAACTGTGACACTACTGTATATTCTGCATTCTGTTCTTGTTTTATACATTGTGATATTATTTTACTAATTTATTACCTACATGTATGTAGTGCTCAGTGTGGAAGGGATGTCAAACTCGTTTGCTGTATCAAAGTACCTGTGACAATAATAAGCCAATTACCAATCTTCATTTTAATAGTATATGAAAGATTGTGTCTTTTTCCTCTTAGCAGCCAATTGCACTACTCTTTCAATATAGTACAACCTACCACATAATTCAATGCAAGTAATTCAAAAGGCAACTTCTGATAATCCCAACACAGGTACACATTTCCTCCACTGCCTCTAGTTATCCAGCATAATTTGCACTATGAGTGTGTGCAATCCCATATTGGAACTAATCTGGCACTAAATAAAGATGCTTCCTTCAAAATTAATTTTAGGCTTATTTTGAAAATATGAATATTTTCAAAATGGATGCATTCATCCCCAAAGTACATTATGGTTATATTTTTCTTCAGCTCGAAAGCTTGCGTTTAGCAAACAGTTCTATTCAAAACTGTTATGAAAAGAAAAGTGTAATGCATTGGTATTCTCAATCTGCACACAAGTAATCTCCACACAATCTGATCATAGAGTCATACAGTCATTAAATACAGAAGCAGAACTTCAGCCCAACTCATCCCTGTTGACCATGTAGTCCACCATAGTTATTCCCATTTGTCTGCATTTGGCCCATATCCCTCTAAACCTTTCCTATTCATGTACTTATCTAAATATTGTTAAAATATTGTAATTGCAGCTACCTGTAGAACTTGTCCCTGGAGCTTGATCCATATTTCCACCGCACTTTGTGTGAAAAAGGGATCCTTAAGGTCCTTTTTAAATCTTTTGCTTCTTACCTCAAACTGTGCTGTCTATTAATGAACTATCCTATATTGGGATGAAGATTATGATCATTCATCATATCAATGCTATTATTGATTTTATATACCTGTAATGTCACCATTCAATCTCCTTCACTCCAAAAGTCCTAGCCAATTCAGCCTCTATTTATAATTCAAGCTCTTAGTCCTGGTAACATCCTCTTGAATATTTTCTGCATCCTTTCCATATTAATGATATTTCTCCTTTAGCTAGGCAACCAGAACTGTATACAAGGCTCCAAGTGTGGTTTCACTGATAACATGTTCTGTTGTACGTAACATCCTGACTCACCACCCCAGATGATGAAGGCAAGTGGGTCAAATGCTTTCACTACCCATCTACCTGTGTCTCCACTTTCAGGAAAGTGTTTCCTTGTACCCCAAGGTCTTTCTGTGCTGCTGTGACCGTGTAATTCCTGTTCTTGTCTAATTTACCAAAATGCAATACCTAACACTTTCCGGAGTTAAATTCTATCTGCCATTCATTGGCCCACTTTCTCAGTTGGCCTAGATCTTAAATAACCCTCTTGACTGTCCACTACACAACAGAATTTGGTGTCATATCCAACTTACTAACTATTCTTATCCAACTTGTTAAGATAGATCATGAACAATGGTGGACTCAGCACTGATCTATGCTGCACATCACAGGTCACAGGCAAATAATATGAAAATCAGCCCTCCAGTGCTACCATCTGACCTCTTCAATCTTTGTCATTACCAATGCTGATAGATCCTGTCTCTCATAATCTTCTCCAGTAACTTTCCCATGACTGTTGTTGGACTCACCAGATCTTAATTCTCTAGCTTGTTCTTGCCACCGTCCAAACTTCCACCAACCAACTTCAACCATAGCTTAAAATGAGTCAATTATTTCTTCCAGGTCCCCTGTAATTGCCTCCCTCAATGTCCTGGCTTTCACTTGGTCAGCTGGGGCAATTATCCTTTAATTATCACTATTTGTGTGTTAGACCAACAAAGCAAGAGACTACAACCACCTCCTATTTTGTAATGTGGTTAGGTTCCAAGGCATCATTAATGTAAACACTTTGAAAATGTTTATCCTACAAGGACCAGTATTGAGACGATATTATTATTCTATATTGTATTTTTGCATTTGTTTTTGAAGTAAAGTTCACTGATGCAATAGAAATGTGCTATATTTATAACTTACGTTTCACAATTAATTGCTGGCATGGTGAAACAATCACATAAATCCAACTAATAAAGAAATCATTTAATTGTTTTAATGGGCACTGCCTTCCACTACTTTTGTTTCTTCAGTCACATAAATGAAGACTACTGTCCAATAATAATTTTACAGCTTGCATAATGTCTGTCTTACTTAGACTACCATATGCTTGATGAATGGTGCAGGATCCCACTGAAATATGATACATATTTGGCTCAATTATAGATTTTCTTCATGCAATATGAAGAGACTGAAAATTGACCTCCTTGGGCTACTCAGCATATAACTACCCTGTGAGGTGCCAGGCTTCCTCCATAGTTCATTTTTTTCCAAACTTGGTTTGTGGAGGGAAAATATAAAGATAGGATCTAGCTTAGTTGTGGCCTCTCCATATTAACTTTTTATTTGAGTAACTAGTCAATATTTCATATCTCATTTTGTCTTTGAGTAATTAAATGTATCAGATGATGTATTGAGGTTATATGAGAATGAAAATTTCTCGGAAAATAAGAAGGGAAAAATAAGTGGTTCTAATTAAGAAAGCTGTTTAATAAAGGTTCTGAACATCAACCAGGAAATTAAAGACCAGTTGTGGGAAAGTTATTGGAAGGTATTCTAAGAAATCGCATATGTAAGTATTTGGATAGACATGGACTGATTAATAATAGTCAGCATGGCTTTGTGTGTGGTAGGTCATGCCTGACCAATCTTTAGAGTTTTCAAGAAGTTTCTAGGAACAGTGGATGAAGGCAAGGCAGTGGATGTTGTCCACAATCAATTTAGCAAGGCACTTGATGAGGTCCCGCATGGGAGTTTGGACAAGAAGGCTCAGTTCCTTGACATTCAAGATGGAGTGAATAATTGGATTAGGAATTGGCTTTGTGGGAGGAGCTGGAGATGGTTGCCTCTCTGACTGGAGACCTGCAACCAGTGGTGTGCCACAGGGATCAGTGCTGGATCCATTGTTGTTTGTCATCTGTATCAATGATCTGGATAATAATATGGTTAACTGGATCAGCAAATTTGCAGATGACACTAAGATTTGGTATTGTAGTGGACAACAAGGAAGGCTATCATAGCTTACATAGGGATCTGGATCAGCTGGAAAAATAAGCTGAAAAATAGCAAATGGAATTTAATGCAGACAAGTACAAGGTGTTGCACTTCATTTGGACCAACCAGATTAACCCTTACAGTGAATGGTAGGGCACTGAGGAATATGGTAGATCAAAGGGATCTGGAGATACAGGTCTATAATTCATTGAAAGTGGTGACACAATAGATAGGGTTGTAAAGAAAGCTTTTGGCATATTGGCCTTCATAAATCGATGTATTAAACATATGTGATGGTATGTTATATTGAGACATTGGTGAGGCCTAATTTGGAGAATTGTGTGCAGTTTTTCACGCACGTACAGGAAACAGGTAAATAAGGCTGAAAGAGTACAGAGAAAATTACAAGGATGTTGCCGGGTCTTAAGGAAGGATTGAATAGGTTTGTACTTTATTCCTTGGAACATGGAAGATTGAGAGGAGACTTGATGGAAATATACAAAATTATGAGGGGTAAATACAAGCAGGCTTTTACCACTGAGGTTGGGTGGGACTACAACCAGAGGTTTGGGTGGGACTACAACCAGAGATAATGGGATAAGGGTGGAAGGTGAAAAATTTAAGGGAAACATGAGGGGAAACTTCATCATTCAGACAGTAGAATGAGCCACCAGCACAAGTGGTGCATGTGTGTTTGATTTCAAGGTTTAAGTGAAGTTTGGATAGTGATATCGATAGTAGGGTTATGGAGGGCTATGGTCTTGGTTAACTGGTTTTGGCATGGACTAGATGGGCCAAAGGGCCTGTTTCTGTGCTGCACCATTTCTTTATTCTCTTCTCTATAATTAAAAAAAAATCATTGTTTACTTCAAGGCAATAGTTAGACAATAACATACTACATAAAGAGAACTACATATACAATAAAATTGTCCACCACACATCTTAAGTTAATACGCGGTGATCCTATATAGCAAGACTAGTTCAATGATATCTATCCACTGAAAATGAATACTCATGGGTTTGCTCTCATTATAATCATAAACTGTATTTCTAAATTCTTTGTATCCAAGCATTTTTTTTCATTCTCTTCTATTGTTTAAGGGTCACCACTTCAGTGCATTTTAAAAGCTTCCATGCAGTTCCACATCAGCAAGCACCAACTAGTTGGGAGGGAGTAGAAAACATTTGATGATGTGAGATTCAGGTTTAAGAATAATGTCAGGAAAAATTACAGTCCAACAAATGAATCCAGGTCACATGAAGAAGTTAGTTTCTTGAACATAAAATCAAAAGTTATTCATTTCATATTCTTAAACCTTCACGCTAATTGACAAAATCATAATATAGAAATATTTTTAATATAGAAATTTTATGGATGAGTACTTGCAACTCAATAAATGTAATTAATTTACTAATTGATAGGTAATTATTATAACTATTTCAATTGAATTGTGCAATCTTATCAAAATGAAAGGCTTTCCTCAAATTATTTTTCCTTTCCTGAAGGTACTAATTTTTAATAATCCCACCATTAAACATAGGCTTCTAATACCTCAGCCACTGAAACCAGTAAGTCATTTCAGTGAGTTGATGATGGATTTCTATTGGCTGTTCTATGATTTTACTGGTCTTTTGGAGTTTCAAGTGCTCTTTACAATCATAAAATCTACAAAAACACTGTGCCAGTATTGAAGGACTTTGTTTTGACTTTGAAGTCAATTGCTCTCAGATATTGATAGATTAGTTGGTATTCTCAGCATGTATAACTTTATTGGGGGAACAAGCAAAGGCACACCAAATGAGGGAGGAAGAAGAGGCTATTCAGTGTGTTCAGGGAAGATGCTGAGGTTTGCATACCTTCCTATTCTAGGGTTCAATAACCTTTTTTTGCTGCTGTTGAGGGACTACTTGCCAAATCTTGAAAAAAGATACATTGCCTTAAATCTCCATCTGGTACATGGTGTTGCACAGCTCACTAAGCAGGTCAATGTCTATATCCTGACAGTAATTGAGAAGTCTCCTTTCTGTAGCTGCATTTGAACAATAGCTTTCCAAGTGACAAGAATTATCTTCTGACAGCATTTGGCAGCACTTGCCCACAGTGGTAACACGCTATCGATGAGTGCCATCCTGCCTCGTGTAATGTGTTAAAGAAGAATGTTGGCATGCTTATGCTGCCTACACTGTTCTGGAGGAGACATGCAGCCTTTGGCAGAGTGAGTGTCAAGATAGATGGCAATTTGCCTTATGTTGCACAGGCTCTACTTCATGAAGCTGCAAGTCAAGACACCAGGCATTCTTTGAGCAACTGCAGCACAGGAAGAGGAGGAAGTTGATACTGTGGAAGAACCATAGAACAAGTGGAATGGAAAGAAAATTTAGACACAGTCTTTCCAGTCAAAAAAATCTGTGAATGACTCAATGGATTGTGATACCAATGAATACAGTCTTAATTGTCCTCCGTCTGTCACTCCTCATCAGAATATTAGTTTGACTTCAATGTAAAAACAACAGACAATGCAAAGTGCCTGATATAAATCATGTTATATTGTATGGAAGCATTAACTGATTGCTCTTGTGCTTTCATATACATTCTTTTGTGGCTTTGTCTGTCATGGAAGCTTCATGCAGTTCAACACAAGCTGGTGAAGTGTTTCTAACTTATAACAGAGAAGACTGCTAATTGGTTCAGAGGGTGACATCCAATAGTACACACAAAATGCTGAAGGACTGCAGCGGATCAGGCATCATCTGTGGAAATGAATAAACAGTTGACCTTTTGGTCCAAAACCCTTCATCAGGACTGGAAAGGAAGGGGGAGGAAACCAGAATAACAAGGTGGGGGAGGGGAAGGAAGACAAGCAGGAAAGTGATAGGTGATTTTGCTGGCTTCATCTGCTGCATCCGATGATCCCGGTGCAGCCTCATCTACATCAAAGAGACCCAGCATTGAATGGGGATTCACCTTGCTGAGCACCTCTGCTCCATCTGTAACAAGCAGAATGTCCTGGTGGCCATCCATTTTAATGCCAATCCCCATTACCATTCTGACATGTTGGTCCGTGACCTTCTTCACTGCTATGATGAGACTACTCTCAGACTGGAAGCGTAACGTTTCATATCCTATCTGGGTAGCCTCTAAACTGATGGTATGATCATCAATTTCCCTAACTTTCCCCCCTCATCCTTCCCTCTTTTTCCATTCCTACTCTGGATTCCATCTTACTTCTTCCCTTCTCCTTATCTGCTTGTCACCTCCCTCTAGCGCCCTTCCTCCTTCCTTTTCTCCTACGGTCCACTCTCCTCTCCTATCAGATTCCTTCTTCTTCAGCCCTTTACTTTTTCCACCTATCACTTCCCAGTTTCTTACTTCATCTCCACCCTACCCCGCCCACCCGCTTCACTAGTCATCTTCTAGCTTGTACTCCTACCCTCTCCAACCTTCTTCCCCCTTCCTTTCTAGTCTTGATAAAGGGTTTTGACTTGAAATGTCAACTATTTATTCATTTCCATAACTGACCTGGCCTGACCTGCCGTGTTCCTCTAGTATCTTGTACGTGTTATTCTGGATTTCCAGCATCTGCGGAATCTCCTGTGTCTATGACATCCAATAGCACTGGATTTGGAAATCCTGACTTTGACCACATCATCTTGTTGCATGTGGTAGTAGTCTGGGTTGTCCGATTGGTAACCAACAGTAAGGCATCAGCTAATTGCAATGATGGAATCACAAATGTGTCATCCTGACTGGATAGCAGTCCATGCTCCACTGATCACTACCACTCCTGGGAATGATGCTTTATCATGCTTTTGTAATCTGTTGAGGACAAATTTTTGGGGTAATAAATATCACTCTGAGTATTGTTAGCTAGTGCCATGATATTGGGATTTGACTCACATGAACAAACATTTGAACCTTCATTGCAGCAGTCAGAATCAGAATCAGGTTTAATATCACCAGCGTACTGTATGTCATGAAATTTGGTAGCTTAGTGGCAACAGTACAATGCAATACATAATAATATAGAAAAAATGAATTACTGTAAGTATATACGTGTATATTAAATAGTTAAATTTAAAATTGTACAGCAAAAACAGAAATAATAAAAAAGTGAGGTAATGTTCATGGGTTCAATGTCCATTTAGAAATCAGATGGCGGAGGGGAAGACGCTGTTACTGAATTGCTGAGTGTGTGCCTTCAAGCTTCAGTACCTCCTCCCTGATGGTAACAATGAGAAGAGGACATGTCCTACATCATGGATGTCCTTAATAATGGATGTCACCTTTCTGAGGCATTGCTCCTTGAAGATGTCTTGGATACTATGGAAGCTAGTACCTGTGATGGAGCTGACTAATTTTATAACTTTCTGTAGCTTCTTTTGATCCTGTACAATTGTCCTGCCTGTACCAGATGGTGATGCAGCCCGTCAGATTGCTCTCCATGGTACATCTAGTGAGGTTTTCGAGTGTTTTAGGTGACAAACCAAATCTCCTCAAGCTCCTAATGAAATATAGTCAATGTGTTGTTTTCTTTATAGCTGCATTGATATGTTGGGACCAGGTTAGATCCTCAGAGATATTGACATCCAAGAAATTCAAATTGCTCATTCTTTCCACTTCTGATCCCTCTATGAGGATTGGTTCATGTTCCCTTGCTTACCTTTCTGAAGTTCACAATCAGCTCATTGGTCTTACTGACACCAAGCGCAAAGTTGTTGCTGTGACACCACTCAGCTAGCTGGTATACACCCTCTCATCTCCATATGAGATTCTGCCAACAATGGATGTATCATCAGAAAATCTAAAGATGGCCTTTGAGCTATGCTTAGCCACACAGTCATGGGTCTAAAGAGAGTAGAACAGTGGGCTAAACATTTATCCCTGAGATGCGGTTGTGTTGACGTCAGAAAGATAGATGTGTTTGATTGGACAGCAGATAACTGGGTGACATATACTGAATAAATTGAGCAATATTTTAAAGCAAATGGAATGGCCAATGAAAAATGAGTGCCAGTTTTGCTAAGTGCAATTGATGGAAGAGCAGACATTATGTCAGCAAGAAGGAGATGTTATTATCAATCCACACAGAATGTGGTCTTTTTTTGGGTGCTGCAATTTGTACACACTAACTGTTAGCAAAGTACTTAGGAGGTCAGAAGTCACGAAAGACATTACATAAATGCAAGTCTTTCTTTTTTTAGTGCAATTTTTAAAAAATCACTCAAAAAGCAGAAAAGTCAATATTAGCAGCACTTCTTTATGTGAATTATGTTCCACCCTCTCATCCTCCATTAACACTTCTCAAGCAGTTAGAGTGAACACTGCATTCACAAACCACATTGGAAAAATGACTACCAGAATTTCAATGTTTCTCCTTCATTATGTATAGCTACACCTTGAATCTTGTTTGAGGCTCTCAATCAATAGAACCATGGAAATAAATGTATTCTGTTACCCTGAACAAATATGAATGTGTAATTTGTCAAATACACCGGAAAACTCATCTTGTATACTTCAGCTCAGCCTTGGTGAAAAGTGTGAATCACCAGCGAAGGCAGAACATATGGCAATGTTGCTGAAAGCAAATAAGAATTAACTTATCCCATAAAATCAGTGGAATATGGCTTTGGGATGTGTTCAGTCTCATTGCACATTTTCAGTAAACATATCTGGAGATTAAAGTAGTAAACTTGCTTCTTTTAAATCAATAATCTGGAAAAAAATCCAGGGAGCTTAGTAGAATGTCCAACACTTGTCAATTTACATGGTGAGGGATTCTGAATGCTAATATCTTCCATGAACACACAAGTAGGAATAATGGACTGTAGAGTATTTCATATCTCAGTAATATTTGAGAAATGTTGTAAATATATTGTTTGAGTAAGCATTCTTTGTTTGTTTACATAATTCATAATGGGTTATATGCAAAAAGTACGTGGCACACATCATTATGCCACCATGTCATACATGAGCACCTCACTAAAGAGAAAAGACTAAGTAGATATGCATCTCCTAGCTCCTGTGTTTTTCTTTCAGCTAGATTCTGGAGTTACAAAACATAACAGTGGTGATGAGTAAGTTTTAAAACAAACTGGAGATGATTTCCCAGTTGCTGAGGTACAGCAAGACGTTCAAGTTAAAAAAAAAGTGCATCATGTGTTTCTTTTGAAGTGGACAGAGATGGTTGAGTATTAAAACAAGGCATAAAACAAAGAAAATTCTCAAGTTCATAAACAATGAATACCAGGTGATAATAGTAATAATTTTTTTTTAAAGTAGAAATGACTGGCTACGTCGGATAGATGGATGTGTTCAATTGGACAGCGGATAACTGGATGATATATACTGAATGAATTAGATTGAGCAGAATTTTAAAGCAAATGGAATGGCCGATGAAAAATGAACACCAGTTTTGACAAGTGCAATTGATGGAAGAGCATAGATTATACTGAGTAGTATGGTTGCTCCAACCAAAATGAAACCAACTTTGCTGATATCGTGAAGGTAAGGCAGGAATATTTAGAACCAAAACCACGATTGATTATAAAACACTTTATTTTTCATAAGCGGAATTAAAAGGAAGGAGCGTCCATTTCTGCTTACGTGGCTGAATTGAAGAAATTGTCCAAACATTGTGAGTTCAGTGATGGGGTTACATGGAATCATACAAGAAAGCATTCAAAACTGGCTCCTAGCTGAAATCCAACTCATATTTAAAAGAGCAGTTGAAATTGCTGTATCTATGGAAACAGCTGCCAGAGACACAAGTGATTTGCAGTAAGAGATGAAAGTGAGTGTGGACAAAATTGCAGTATTGAAACAGAAACTTGCTTGGCCAAACAAATTATGTTATTGCTGTGGGAGGGGTTCACATATACAAGACCAATGTAGGTTTGAAGGTGAAACTTGCAGAAAATGCTACAAAGTAGTGCACACACAAAGCATATACCAGGCAGTCAAAAATTAATGGACTGCACAGGGAAAAGAAAAAGATAAGATGTTGCAGTTTCAACAAGAGCACTAATCTGCATGCCGTTGATGGAAACTCTGATGATGACAAGAATGACACAGGACTGGGTAGCATTAAGATTTCAAGTCAAGTCAAATCAAGTCACTTTTTATTGTCATTTTGACCATAATTGCTGGTACAGTACACAGTAAAAATGAGGCAAGGTTTTTCAGGACCATGGTGCTACATGAAACAATACAAAAACTACACTGAACTACGTAAAACAACACAAAAAATACACTAGACTACAGAACTATCCAGAACTGCACAAAGTGCACAAAACAGTGCAGGCATTACAATAAATAATAAACAAGACAGTAGGCACAGTAGAGGGCAGTAGGTTGGTGTCAGTCCAGGCTCTGGGTATTGAGGAGTCTGATGGCTTGGGGGAAGAAACTGTTACATAGTCTGGTCGTGAGAGCCCAAATACTTCGGTGCCTTTTGCCAGATGGCAGGAGGGAGAAGAGTTTGTATGAGGGATGCGTGGGGTCCTTCATAATGCTGTTTTGCTTTGCGGATGCAGCGTGTGGTGTAAGTGTCTGTAATGGCGGGAAGAGAGACCCCGATGATGTTCTCAGCTGACCTCACTATCTGCTGCAGGGCCCTGCAATCTGAGATGGTGCAATTTCTGAACCAGGCAATGATACAGCTGCTCAGGATGCTCTCAATACAACCTCTGTAGAATGTGGTGAGGATGGGGGGTGAGAGATGGACTTTTCTCAGCCTTCGCAGAAAGCAAAGGTGCTGCGGGGCTTTCTTTGCTATGGAGCTGGTGTTAAGGGACCAGGTGAGATTCTCTGCCAGGTGAACACCAAGAAATTTGGTGCTCTTAACGATCTCTACGGAGGAGTCATCGATATTCAGTGGAGAGTGGTCGCTCCATGTCCTCCTGAAGTCAACAACCATCTCTTTTGTTTTGTTCACATTCAGAGACAGGTTGTTGGCTCTGCACCAGTCCATTAGCCGCTGCACCTCCTCTCTGTATGCTGACTCGCCGTTCTTGCTGATGAGACCCACCACGGTCATGTCATCGGCGAACTTGATGATGTGGTTCGAGCTGTGTGTTGCAGCACAGTCGTGGGTCAGCAGAGTGAACAGCAGTGGACTTAGCACACAGCCCTGGGGGGCCCCCCGTGCTCAGTGTGATGGTGTTGGAGATGCCGCTTCCAATCCAGACTGACTGAGGTCTCCCAGTCAGGAAGTCTATGATCCAGTTGCAGAGGGAGGTGTTCAGGCCCAGTAGGCTCAGCTTTCCAATCAGTTTCTGAGGAAAGATTGTGTTGAATGCTGAACTGAAGTCTATGAACAACGTCTAAATGTACGTGTCTTTTTTGTCCAGGTGGGTTAGTGCCAGGTGGAGGGGGAAATGGCAATGGTGTCGTCTGTTGAACGGTTGGGATGGTACACAAACTCCAGAGGATCCAATGAGGGTGGAAGTAGGGTCTTGATGTGCCACATGTCGAGCCTCTCGAAACACTTCATGATGATGGATCTGAGTGCAACGGGATGGTAGTCGTTGACGCAGGACACTGAAGACTTCTTCGGCACGGGGACAATGGTGGCGGCCTTGAAGTGCGTACGAATGACGGCGCTGGTCAGGGAGATGTTGAAGGTATCAGTGAGAATATCTGCTAGCTAGTCTGCACATCCTCTAAGCACTCTGCCAGGAATATTGTCTGGTCCAGCAGCCTTCCGTGGGTTGACCCTGCACAGGGTTCTCCTCACATTGGCCACGGTAAGACACAGCACCAGGTCATTTGGAGGAGTGGTGGTCTTCCTTGCCGCCACATCATTTTCTGCCTCAAAACGAACGTAAAAGTTGTTCAGCGCATCTGGGAGGGAGGCATCACCCACACAGTCAGGTGATGTTGTCCTGTAGTTGGTGATGTCCTGAATGCCCTTCCACATACGCCGCATTAAGTGAAAACTAACATCATACAACCAATATGGCTTATACCAGAAGTAAACAGCAAATTAATTAAAATGGAATTGGACTCTGGTTCAGCTGTTTCAGTTATTTCACAAAATGAGTTTGAACTGCATTTCAAAGATACTGAACTGAAGCCTGCAGATATCCAACTAAGAACTTATACTGGAGAGAAGATAACTCCTGTGGGAATGACATTCATAACTGTGAAATACAGCAACCAACGAGCCACATTGGGCTTGTATGTGGTGAAAACAGGAGGGCCAGCATTGTGGGGCTGTGATTGGCTGAGATAACTGCAGCTTGATTGGAGATACAACCACTATTTGCATGCCACATCTCCTGCGACAGAGTCAACTGAAAGTGGATTAAGAAAGGTACTGAATGATACCACAGCAGTGTTCAGTGGTCACGGATGGCAATGGAAAACTCAAGCGTATCGAGGGTAAAGTAGTGTTAAATTAAAATGCCACACCAAAGTTTTACAAACCCCATCCGGAACCTTATACTGTCCGTGATAGAGTAAACAGCGAGCTACATCACTTGGAAATTAAAGAAATTCTTTCCAACTTTGCATGAAGCCCATGGGCAAAGCCTATGCTCCCAGTAGCCAAGAAAAATGGGTCTGTCAGGACCTGTAGTGATGTTCATCTCACCATCAACCCAGTATTGAAAGTAGATTAATACCTTTCACCCAGGATAGATACTGTATTCTAGCAACCTTTCTGGACAGAAAACACTTCAACAAAGTGGACTTAGCTGAGGCCTATGTACAGATGGAGCTGGAAGGAGAGTCCAAAGTGTTTGTTACCATGAACACTCACAAAGGATTTTATTGCTAAAATAGGCTCAGTTTTGAAGTAGCATCTGCACCTGCAGTCTAGCAGAAAGGTATGGACCAGGAGCTGCAAGGTTGCCCAGGAACTCAGTCTTACTTAGTTAATGTTTTTGTTACCAGTGGGGATTGTTACGTACCCCGTAACTGGGTTGCCAAACCAGCAGAAATGGACCACTTAGTTGGAGTCTGGATTACTGGAACTAAGGAAGTTTTATTCAAGAAATAAGTAACACAGTACTCTAATTGTAAGGATATAAATGCAACAGGTTAGCAATGATAAAACACACATGTACAGAGAACTAGGATAATAGGAATCAATCAAGCTCTATCGCAGTCTAGGGGTAAAATGATCAGTCTCAAGTGACGCAGAGTTCAGTTCAGCTGATTACAGTTCGCAGTAATCGCTGTTGTGCCGTTGGAGAGAGAGAGAGCGAATGCAAATTTCGATTCAAACAGACCTTTGATGTTCCTCGCAGTTAGCTTTCGGGCGAGCCCTTTTACTGTCTTCTGAGGTCACCGACTGTGACCCCTCCATTCCGGATATGATCGTTCTTCCACGGTGAACCCGGCACCCAGGCAAGGGCGGACACACACACCAGGTTCCCGCCGATCGTACCTTTTCACCCCGTGCGTCTATGGTTGGTCCCGCGACCAGACCTCCAAACTCCCACCAACTTGTGGAGGCACACTGCTTTTCCAGGGTCTCGTTATCTCGTGATCTCGTGGTGTCTGTCTTGCCTTAGCGAACCTGTTCCTTTTATCCCCCTGCTGGGGTATCGCCTGTCCATCAAACTTCAAACAGTTCAGGTTCAAAGCAACCGGTCTGTCAATACTTGGAACTGTGTCTCTTTTCGTTAATCTCTCTCCTCTCTCATTAACATTTTGAACGCTTCTCCATTTGTCTCTCTTATCTCTCTCATCAGCATCAATCTTCTGATAACTTGGTTTTTCGTCACAGGATGAAAAGGAACGTCTCCAAAATTTCAAGACAGTATTAAAAAGATTAGAATTTATTGGCTCAGTGCACAACACAACAAGTGTAAATTCTCTAAAACAAGCCTAGCCTTTGTATTACTTTCCCTTATGGCTGCAGAGACAAATAACACACAGATTGACAGAAGGGCCTTGACTCTAGTTTTGGGTGTAAAACATTTCAACTAGTGCTTCTTTGGGAGAGAGTTTACCCTCACTATTGACTATCAACCATAAGTGTCCATTTTCAATCCACTGAAGTTCCACTAACAGTTGCAGCATCAATTCCAAGGGAACCCTGTTTCTTGGAGGATGCAATTACCAGATTGAACTCAGGAAGACAACCAACCATAGAAATGCTGGTGGATTGTCCCCTTTACCCTTGGAAAAGGAAGTGCCTGAAAATTTACAAAAGAGGACACTCTTTAGGACGTATTCTCCCTAATTGAAAGTTTCCCTGTTATGGCAGAGATGATCCAAAGGGAAACCAGACTCTCCACTCTCTCTCAGGTCTACATGGCCACCCAAAATGGCTGGAATGTGCTGTAGAAACTCAGCTTACCTCATTTTTTCCAGCCCTTGACAGGTGTTGTCTTATGGGGGGATTGACACCCTTCAAGGTACCCTTCAAGCTGAAAGCTAAAGTGTTGGAGAGCTTCATGCTGGTCATATAGGCATGTCAAAGTGAACGCATCGGCTTGAAGCTTTGTCTGCTGGCCTGAGATAGATCACCAGATTGCTCAGCTTGCCTTGCACTGTTCTGGACGCCAACACATCCCAAAGAAAGGTGTCAAGAGCTTTCAGAACATCCTGCAGTCCCAGAGTGAACTCCTACAATCACCTTGGAGGAGGTCCAAGAACCTGAGATTAGTTCACAATCACTAGTCTCATCTGCCAAGCAGAGTGAACTCCTTGTTAGGAAAGACATTATCCCACAAGAGTAAGAGATCCTGCACAGTTTACTATGCTGAAGATGTCTATATATTAGTTGTATTATATAATATACCCTGTGTTTGTGTGTTTTTGTGTGTGTGCCCTTAACTCCTGGTGGAGTCGTCAGGGCGCCATCATTGCAAGCTTTTGGTATGCTCATCATAATGCATGTCTTGGGCATCTGAAACTTGGCAGAGCTCATCCCTCTCCAGGTACTTTTTTTATGAGGTCAAGTTGTTAGCTGGACACGCAACCTAGGCACGGATGGAGAGCGTGCAAGGGAGCCAGCTGGATTCAAACTCGGGACCTCTCGCCCTGAAGTCCAGCGCTGATGCCACTACACCACCAGCCGGTCATAATATATGATGTGCATTGATATATAAATATAGATGAATCCTATGTTGAGTTTTTTAGAGCTATGCAGGGAGAAGTGTATTTAATATTTCAGAAATATTTGAGTAATAATTTACATATATTGTTTGATTAAGCATTCTTTGTTTACATATTTCATTCTGGGTTATATGTCAGAAGTACATGACCGCCATATGTCATTATACCACCATGTCATATGTTCATCCCTCACTAAAGAAAAGGAAACTAAGTAGATGTGCATCTCCTGGCTCCTGTGCTTTTCTTTCGATTTGTTTCTGGAGCTACAAAGCATAACATGGACAACAGTTCTATGCCAGAATGTTAAGATAAAGGGGATCGAGTGCACACATTAGATACAGTAGTCCTAAGATTTACTGGAACAAAGATTGCAAGAGACAGGTCATCAGAGTGGTGAATGTCATTCAAAGGTATGACAAGTGACAATCTGCAATTATTTGAGGGATGAATGGAAAAATAATTATATCTGTGACACATAGAAATTTAGAGATGGGGAGGTTGCGTGGAATTATGAAGTGCACAGATACTATTGGAAATGCAAAAAGTCATAGTGAAAGGAATAGGCAAGTACATTTTTTAGGAAAAAAAGTGTAAATGATATTTTTGGCTCCCATATGGCAGTATAAGAATTGTCATGAAAAACATGCAAATGATTTTTGGAAGTCGAAGAGATATCTCTAGAAATTGTGGTTCATGATGTATTCAATAATGTAGGAAGGATTAGAAATGAAGATCCATAGAATTGTTACAATTGGGCAATAGATTAAGGAGTATAGGTTAGGCCAATGTCACCTGAACTCAGATGGAAGTAATATCGGTGCTAACGGTAATATTAATGATATTGGGGAGGGTACAATATAAACATGGTAAGAATGCAGGATGGAAAGCAAAATAATCTCTGAATATAGAAGTGGTGTGAGAATAAACATCAAATGAGAAGAAAATTAATGGAAAGCAATCAAGTGATAGTGATTCAGCTTAATTTAAGCCAAGGCTAAAATATAACCATTCTCATCTTTCTTTTTGAAAACAAAATATGCAAGACAGGAAAAAGGAGAATCAGTGGTGGTTGTGATGAAAGATTCAGTTGTGATATTAGCAAGTTCTCTTCCAAAAAAAGCTTTGTATGTTTGATTAAGTGCAAGACTAAACAAAACAAAAGAGATAAATGGGTAACTAGTAGTTCTTTGAAAGGGCATAATTCAGGATAAATTTAGTATATCGAAAGGCGTGAATTTCTGTAAAGTAAATTGTGCATGAAAGATTTAATAAGATTCTTAACAGGGTGTTACAAAGCACATCACAAATAAGCTGCATATTATGCATATGAACGTTGAAATGGAATTTAATATATTGCAGTAAAAGAAGTATTTTGATAATGTACACCTGTGCAGAATTTAAAGAAGATTAGAGCTAGAAGTTAATTACAACAGTGACTTCAAAAATCATTTCGGTGATTATAAAATACTTTGTCATCCTTAGGTCATTAAAGGCAACTTTCCATTTTATTGAAGGAAATTACAGAGGACATTGTTATTGACAGCTGTTTCTTCAGGTAGAAAAATATTTAAAATAAACAAAGAATATTAGCTTTATAAAGATTAAATTTTGTCACATGTACATCAAAACATAGAGTGAAATGTTTTGTTTGCGTCAATGACCAACCCAATCTGAGATGTGCTGAGGGCAGCCCATACGTGTCTCCATACTTCTGGCACCAGCAAAGCATGCACACAACTTACTAACCCTAACTTCTACGTCTTTTGGAATGTGAGGAGAAACTGGAACACCTAGAAGAAACCCACATAGCCATAAGGAGAACATTCAAACAACTTATAGGCAGCGACAGGAATTGAACTCCGATCTTGCAGCTGCTGCTTTAAAGCTCTACGCTAACCGTTACACCACTGTGGTGCCCCTATCCTACCTTAAGAAGAGTCATGAGAGAATATAGAAGAAATTTCTTAAGAGTCTACCATGGATGTGATATTTCTGTAGGCAGAAGACATTAGAAAAGTTATGATAGACTTCATTCAAAGTTAAAGTAAATTTAGGATCAAAGTACATAATAGGTTATGTCAAGATTATACTACCCCAAGATTCATTTTCTTCTGGGCATTCACAATAGATTCAGTGAAAAACTGCACACGACAAAACAAGCAAACAGCCAATGTGCAAAAGGCAACAAGTAAAACAACCCAAATAATAATAATAATAAATAAATAGTAAATATTTTAAGATCATTAGTTGTAGAGTCCTTGAAAGTGAGTCCATATTGTGGATTCTGTTCAGTGTTGGGGTGAACACTCCCTTCTGTATGCTGATTGGTCACCACCTTTGATTTGGATAACAATAGTAATGTCATCAATAAACTTAGATATAGCGTTGGAGCTGTACTTCATCTCTCAGTCATAAGTATGAAGTGAATAGAGCAGGGGGCTAAGCACGGGGCCCTGTGGTGCATTTGCGCTGGTGGTGATTGTGGAGCAGAAGTTGTTGCCAATCTGAACTAACTGGTGTCTGTGAGTGGAGTAATTGAGGATCCAATTGCACAAGGGAGCATTGGGTATATCAGAACAGACAGCCAAGTGGGAGTCAACAAAGGTATTTGCAAGATGCATTTGATGAGAAAGGTAAAACTCCTTCTACAAGCTGATGAATTTGGTAGGCAGTAAGAACAAATTTAAGGTAATTTGGAAGTGTACGACCAATAGAGACACACATTGTCTTCAGTACAATATGATTACAACTATAATAAGCAGAACAAAATAGATTTTAAAAAGTTATTATAAAATATCCAGACGTATAGAACCAGAATCAGTTTTATTACCACTGTCCTATATGACATGAATATTGTTGTTTTTACGGCTGCAGTGAAGAATGAATAAACGGTGCAAAAATAATGAGTAGTGTCCATGGGTTCATGGACCAACCAGCTATCCAATGGCAGAGAGAAAGATGACATTTCTTTTATCATTGAGTGAGGGTCTTTATGTTCCTTTATTTCCTCCCTGACGATATTAATAAGAAAAGGTCCTGCCTGGAAGACAAGGGGCTGAATGATGGATGTTACCTTCTTGATGCACCACCTCTTCAAAATGCTGGAGGAACTCGGCAGGTCAGGCAGCATCCATGAAAATGAGCAAACAGTTGACATTTCGGGCCAAGACCCTTCTTCAGCAGTGGAGAGGAAGGGAGAAGATGCCAGAATAAAAAGGAGGGGAAGTGGAAGGAGGGCAGTGAGAAAGTGATGGGTAAAGCCAGGTGGGTGGGAAAAATAAAAGGCTGGAGAGGAGTGGAAGGAATCTGACAGGAAAAGACCATGAACCATAGGAGAAGGGGAAGGAGGAAGGGACCCAGGGGTAAGTGATCGGCTGATGACAAGAGGTAAGAAGCCATCATGGGGAGTAGAAAAAGAGGGGAGGGGAGAAAAAAAAGTATCATGTGGAGAAATTGATATTCATGACATCAGGCTGGAGACAACACAGATGGGATATAAGGTGTTGCTCCTCCACCCCGAGGGTGGCTGCATCATGGCACAAGAGGAGACCATGGACCAACATGTCGGGACGGGAATGGGAATCGGAATTAGAATGTTTGGCCATTGGGAAGTTACACTTCTGGCGGACGGAGCTGGGTGCTCAATGAGATGGTCCCCCAATTTCCCATGGGTCTCACCAATGTAGAGGAGGTTGCATCGGGATCACTGGATAAAATAGATGGCACCAGCAGATTGACAAGTGAAGTGTTGCTTCACCTGGAAGGAGTGAATGGAGGTGAAGGAGGAGGAGGAGGCACTCTGGCCACTTGCAGGGATAAGTGCTGGGAGGGATATTAGTGGGGAGGGACGAATGAAATCACGGAGGAAGTGATCCCTGTAGAAAGTGGAGGAAAAAGGGAGGTAAAGATACATTTGTTGGTAAGATCCATTTGGAGTACTCAAGGATGTTTTCAACCTTTCACTGCTATGGGCGGAAGTTCCCACTTGCTTCAAAAAGACAATAATTATATCAGTGCCACTACTACTACTACGTTGACTCAGGTCAGACGTCGGTGGACTCTCCACTTCTCCCTCTCTCTCATCAGTGTGTTCAGTTCACCTACGTTAGCCGCACCGCTGTCTTCTACGAGTATATTGACCATAGTCTTGGGAGGGCGCCCAGGGTTCATCCTCCCATGCTTGGGCTCCCACATGATGACTAGGCCGGCAGGTAGCTCGGGGTGGTGTAGACAGTGCCCCGCTAGCTGCAGTCTTCTTGCCTCGATTTTAGTGGTGATTATTTTAGATAATACCAGTGCCAAAGAAGAATAATGTGGGCTGCCTTAACGACTATTGCCCGGTAGCACTCACATCTACAGTGACGAAATGCTTTGAGAGGTTGGTTCTGACTAGATAGAACTCCTGCCTCAGTAAGTCCTGGACCCATTGCAGTTTGCCTATCGCCACAATAAGTCAATGTCAGACACAATCTTCATGGCTCTTCACACAGCTTTAGACCAGCTATACAGCACAAACACCTACGTCGGGTTGTTGTTCATCGACTATAGTTCAGCATTTAATACCATCATTCACAGATTCCTGATTGTGATTGAGAAGCTGCAAAACCTGGGCCTCTGTACCTCGCTATGTAATTGGATCCTCGACTTCCTAACCGGAAGACCATAGTCTGTGCGGATTGGTGATAACCTCTTCGTTGACGATCAACACTCATGCACCTCAGGGATGTGTGCTTAGCCCACTGCTCTACTCTCTGTATACACATGACTGTGTGGCTAGGCATAGTTCAAATATCATCTACAAATTTGCTGACGATACAACCATTGTTTGTAGAATCTCAGGTGGTGAAGAGAGGGTGTGTAGGAGTGAGATATGCCAATTAGTGGAATGGTGCCGCAGCAACAGTCTGGCACTCTACATCAGTAAGACGAATGTGATTGTGGACTTCAGGAAGGGTTAGATGAAGGAACATATACCAATCCTCATAGAGGGATCAGAAGTGGAGAGAGTGAGCAGCTTCAAGTTCCTGGGTGTCAAAATCGCTGATGGCCTAACCTGGTCCCAACATAATGATGTAGTCATAAAGAAGGCAAAACAGCAGTTACACTTTATTAGGAGTTTGAAGCGATTTGGCATGTCAACAAATACACTCAAAAACTTCGATAGTTGTACTGTGGAGAGCATTCTGACAGGCAGCATCACTGTCTGGTATGGAGGGGCGACTGCACAGGACCGAAAGAAGCTGCAGAAGGTTGTAAATCTAGTCAGCTCCATCTTGGGCACTAGCCTGCAAAGTACCCAGGATATCTTTAGGAAGCGGTATCTTAAAAAGGCAGCGTCCATTATTAAGGACCTCCAGCACCCAGGGCATGCCCTTTTCTCACTGTTACCATCAGGCAGGAGATACAGAAGCCTGAAGGCACACACTCAGCAATTCAGGAACAGCTTCTTCCCCTCTGATCTGATTCCTGAATGGACTTTGAGGCTTTGGACACTACCTCATGTTTTTTAATATACAGTATTTCTGTTTTTGCACATTTTAAAATAATCTATTCAATATATGTAATTGATTTACTTGTTTATTTATTATGTTTTATTTAATTTATTATTATTATTTTTTTCTCTCTCTGCTAGATATGTATTGCATTGAATTGCTGCTGCTAAGTTAACAAATTTCACGTCACATGCTGGTGATAATAAACCTGATTCTGATTCTGAGATGGGTGGAAGTTGTGGAAAATGATGTGTTGGATGTGGAGGCTCATGGGGTGGTAGAGAAGGACAAGATGTCCATAAGACCATAAGACAAAGGAGCAGAAGTAGGCCATTCGGCCCATCGAGTCTGCTCTGCCATTTTATCATGAGCTGATCCATTTTCTCCCATTTAGTCCCACTCCCCCGCCTTCTCACCATAACCTTTGATGCCCTGGCTACTCAGATACCTATCAATCTCTGCCTTAAATACACCCAATGACTTGGCCTCCACTGCTGCCCGTGGCAACAAATTTCATAGATTCACCACCCTCTGACCAAAAAAATTTCTTCGCATTTCTGTTCTGAATAGGTGCCATTCAATCCTTGAGTTATGCCCTCTCGTACTAGACTCTCCCATCATGGGAAACAACTTTGCCACATCCACTCTGTCCATGCCTTTTGACATTCGAAATGTTTCTATGAGGTCTCCCCTCATTCTTCTAAACTCCAAGGAATACAGTCCAAGAGCAGACAAATGTTCCTCATATGTTAACCCTCTCAATCCCGGAATCATTCTAGTGAATCTTCTCTGTACCCTCTCCAACGTCAGCACATCGTTTCTTAAATAAGGAGACCAAAACTGCCGACAGTACTCCAAGTGAGGTCTCACTAGCGCCTTATAGAGCCTCAACATCACATCCCTGCTCCTATACTCTATTCCTCTAGAAATGAATGCCAACATTGCATTCGCTTTCTTCACTACTGACTCAACCTGGAGGTAAACTTTAAGGTTATCCTGTACGAGGACTCCCAAGTCCCGTTGCATCCCAGAACTTCGAATTCTTTCCCCATTTAAATAATAGTCTGCCCGTTTATTTTTTCTGCCGAAGTGCACAACCATACACTTTCCAACATTGTACTTCATTTGCCACTTCTCTGCCCATTCTTCCAATCTATCCAAGTCTCTCTGCAGACTCTTCGTTTCCTCAGCACTACCGGCCCCTCCACCTATCTTCGTATCGTCAGCAAACTTAGCCACAAAACCATCTATTCCATAACCCAAGTCGTTGATGTACAATTGTGACGAAAGAGGGTTACAAAAGTACACATAGACTAAGATGCTAACTGTCCTGTGCTAGCACCAGTGGGATCAACAGTTGATTTGCCACCTGTCTTCAGGAGAGAGAGATAAGTAAGACAATGGAGCAGCATTTGGAAATGTTAATGAAGAGACGAGAGAGTTTAACGGAAGGAGACACTGGTCTGAGTATTGTCAAGACCAGCTCCTTTTGAACCCTGAACTGTTTGAAGTGTGATGGACAGGCGATACCCCAGCAGGGGGATAAAAAGGGGCAGGTTCGCTGAGACACGACACCACGGGGTAACGAGACCCTGGAAGCGGTGCGCCCCCACAAGTCGGTGGGAATTTTGGAGGTCTGGTCGCGGGACCAGCCATAGACGCACAGGGTGGAAAGATACGGTCGGCGGGAACCTGGTGTGTGTCCGCCCTTGCCTGGGTGCCGGGTTCACCGCTGAAGAACGATCGTGTCTGGAACGGAGGGGTCACAGTCGGTGACCTCAGAAGACATTACAAAGGGCTCGCCCAAAAGCTGACTGCGAGGAATATCGAAGGTCTGTTTGGAATCGGATTTGAATATTCATTCGTTCTCTCTCTCTCTCTCCAACGGCACGACGGCAATTACTGCGAACTGAACTAAACTGAACTCTGTCACTTGTGATTGAACATTTTACCCCTAGACTGCGATAGAGCTGATTGACACTATTATCCTAGTTCTGTGTACGTGTGTTTATTCATTGCTAACCTGTTGCATTTATATCCTTACTATTAGAGTACTGTGTTGCTTATTTCTTTAATAAAACTTTCTTAGTTCCAGTAATCTAGACTCCAACTGAGTGATCCATTTCTGCTGGTTTGGTAACCCAGTTACAGGGTACGTAACATAAGTGGGGTTCTCGTCCGTGATTTCGAACGCTAAATTTGGGACGAGGTAAATTGATTGGGTTAAAATTCCTGAAAGAAAGAAAAGACAAACAGCAGAAATGGAGATTGAGGAATTTCTAAAGGCGCTGACCTTGGAGGCATTAGAGGATGCCAGGAAAGCAGAATTGGCAACTGTGGCCAAACGGCTGAATCTTGTTAAGGGGAAGTCGACAATGAGGAGAGAGGAGATACACAGAGCTATTGTAGAGCACTATGTATCTAAAGGTGTGTTTCCCCAAGGGGAGCTGGAGGTGATATCTATTGGAAAACCTGGTGGAGACACAGTACAGGTGCAGATTGAAAAACTGAGACTCGAGCACGAGTTCCGGGTACGGCAGCTAGAACATGAAGAGAAACAGTTAGAACGGCAAGAGAGAGAGAAACAGTTAGAATGGCAAGAGAGAGAGAGACAGTTAGAACGGCAAGAGAGAGAGAGGGACAAACAGTTGGAGCGAGAAGAGAGGCAGTTGGAGCGAGAAGAGAAACAGAAGGAAAGGGAATTCGAGCTGGAGAGGTTAAAGATAAGGGCAGAGCAGGGGCCCATCCCGAACCAAGGTGGAGGGTTCAGGGTGACCCAGGAGCTTAGGCTGGTTCCCCCATTTGACGATACCGATGTGGATCGGTACTTTCTCCATTTCGAAAAAGTTGCTGCAAGTCAGGACTGGCCGAGGGATAAGTGGGCTGTTTTGCTTCAGAGTGTACTTAAAGGAAAGGCCCAACAAGCTTACTCGGCTTTGTCTGCGGAAGATGCCCAGAGGTATGAGGTGGTGAAAGAGGCCATCCTCAGGATTTATGAGTTGGTCCCGGAGGCATACCGGCAGAGGTTCCGGAATGCGAGGAAGCACTGGGACCGCACGTATTTAGAGTTTGCCCGTGAGATGCAGACATATTGTGAGCGTTGGTGCGCCTCAAAGGGGGTAGAGGGGGATTATGACAGACTGCTACAGCTGATCTTGATTAAGCAGTTTAAAGGTTGTGTCCCTGACGGTATGAGACCCTACCTAGATGAGAAAGAGGCAGGCACCTTAGCCGCAACTGCTAAATTAGCGGATGAGTATGCGTTGACGCATAAAACGAAGTTTGTCCCGAGTAAAGGCTACCAGAAGGGTAGTCAGGACGGCGGGGAGAGTCCGCAAGGAAAGTCAGAAAGTAAGCCGGGGACTAGTGAGAAGGATAAGGTAGACCGGGAGCAGTCTGGTAGGAAGTCTCCTGGGGTCATATGTTATAATTGTGGGAAAGCCGGACACTTGGCATCCAGGTGCTTTGCCCCAAAGAAGGAGACAGGAAAAGGAAAAATGGCAATTTCGACTGGCTGTATTGAGCTGGCAAACAAACTGCTAGGAGAGGAAAGGTCTGCCAAAGTTCAGGAAGGGCGCGAGAGGTTTATCTCGGCCGGATTGGTGTCGGTGAAGGAGGGGTTAAACCCAGTTTCAGTACGGATCTGGAGAGACACGGGAGCGTGTCAGTCATTGATATTAAAGGGTGTGTTAGACTTTAGTTCAGAGACCGAGACTCGGAAAGTCAGGGTCATAAAAGGCATTGGAAAAGGGACTGAGGCAGTCCCTTTGCACCAGATACACCTACAAAGCAACTTGGTCTCTGGACTAGTCACGATCGGGGTGAGGCCCGAATTACCGATGAAAGGCGTGGAAGTCTTGCTCGGTAATGACCTCGCTGGGGGAATTGTGTTCTCGGCAGTGAGATTGACAGGTCAGCCTGCCAGTATTGAGGCCTCGCCCATGGACTCACAGGTTCATCCTGTTTGCGCAGTGACTCGCTGTATGTCCAGAGAGACTGCTGAGACGCTTCTACCAGCCTTGTACGAGGAGGGGGTAGAAAGTGAATAGAAGGAGCGTAATGAAACAGGAGGAAGTGGGGAAATTAAGGTAGATTTATCATTAGAAAAGAAGGACTTTATACAGGCACAGGAGCGAGATGAGGAAACAGCCCTCTGTGAAACAATATTAGGAAGGGAGCCAGTGAATTATGGTGTGAAGGGGGAGGTGCTAAGGAAGGAAGGGAGACCAAGTACCGCAGATGAGGAATGGGGGGTGGTGCAAAAGAGTAATGGGGACGAGATTTTTAACCTGGCCCACAAGGTACCCCTCGGTGGACATTTTGAGGTGCTGAAGGAAACAGTCAGCGGAGCCATGAAAGAGTTTTTCTGGCTGCACAGGAGGAAGGATATTATTGATTATTGCAGACGTGAACTGAGACGGTCACAGGCTTTTGATATGCTAACAAACCTAGTCGGTGTTAGCGTGGAAATCAATGAAGCTAGGGTGCCACCTGATGAGGGGAAAACCCATTTTGAAAAGATGAGTATGGTACCGACCAGATGGGAGAAGGCTATTGTTTTGGCCAGCTCTGCTGATAAGGTCTCTCCCTTAATCCCCGAACAAAGTGACCCTTTAGGAGAGCTAATTAAATGGCTCACACACGTGTGTTTGATTGTCCCAAGGCAATGCAAAGAACTGGGACGTTGGGTGGTGTTTGTCAGGGTCAGCCTAGTGAGCAACAGCCCTATAGAATGAGTAATTCAGTGACGAAAGGGCTAAAGAACACAGAAGTGTATATTGGCGATGTAATACGGCTGTCTGAAGCCAGCTTGATAGTGAACCTTGAAAAAAATGAGTTCGGACACGCGAAGGTCACTTATCTGGGAATTGTGGTTACACAGGGGCAGCTGGCAGCGATGCAAGCTAAGGTGTGGGCTATCTCTGACATCCCAACCCCGACAGACAAGAGGGCCCTCAGAAGGCGCTTGGAGTTGGTGGGGTACTATAGGAAGTTTTGCAATAACTTTGCAGGTACTACCCCTCCCCCTCCTAGTAAGCCCTTGCGAAAGAAAACTAAGTCGGGATGGGACGACCCTTGTTATCGTGGTCCAGGACGAAACCCAATGAGAGGTTACACTGATCACAATTCATCAGTGTTTTCGGCCACTATGAAGTTTGCTAAGTTGGAGCCTGGTTTAGAGGATTATTAAAATAACACGTATAAAAGGAACAGAAAATGTGATAGCTGACTGTCTGTCAAGGTGTTGACAACTTAAAATTCTCTGTATTAGCCAAATAGCTGATGAAGATGTATATTTGTGTGTATCTAATAATGTATTCATGCTTATAATTTTTACCCCGGTAAAAATCCTTAAAGGGGAGGGGTGTGACGAAAGAGGGTTACAAAAGTACACATAGACTAAGATGTTAACCGTCCTGTGCTAGCACCAGTGGGATCAGCAGTTGATCTACCACCTGTCTTCAGGAGAGAGAGATAAGTAAGACAATGGAGCAGCATTTGGAAATGCTAATGAAGAGAGGAGAGAGTTTAACAGAAGGAGACACCGATCTGAATATTGTCAAGACCAGCTCCTTTTGAACCCTGAACTGTTTGAAGTGTGATGAACAGGCGATACCCCAGCAGGGGGATAAAAAGGGGCAGGTTGCACTGAGACACGACACCACGAGGTAACGAGACCCTGGAAGCGGTGTGCCCCCACAAGTCGGTGGGAGTTTTGGAGGTCTGCTCACGGGACCAGCCATAGACGCACAGGTTGGAAAGATACGGTCGGCGGGAACCTGGTGTGTGTCTGCCCTTGCCTGGGTGCCGGGTTCACCGCTGAAGAACGATCGTGTCTGGAACGGAGGGGTCACAGTCGGTGACCTCAGAAGACATTACAAAGGGCTCGCCCAAAAGCTGACTGCGAGGAATATCGAAGGTCTGTTTGGAATCGGATTTGAATATTCATTCGTTCTCTCTCTCTCTCTCCAACGGCATGACAGCGATTACTGTGAACTGAACTAAACTGAACTCTGTCACTTGTGATTGAACATTTTACCCCTCGACTGCGATAGAGCTGATTGACACTATTATCCTAGTTCTGTGTACATGTGTGTTTATTCATTGCTAACCTGTTGCATTTATATCCTTACTATTAGAGTACTGTGTTGCTTATTTCTTTAATAAAACTTTCTTAGTTCCAGTAATCCAGACTCCAACTGAGTGGTCCATTTCTGCTGGTTTGGCAACCCAGATACGGGGTATGTAACACAATGTAAAAAGAAGCGGCCCCAACACTGATCCCTGTGGAACACCACTGGTAACCGGCAGCCAACCAGAATAGGATCCCTTTATTCTTACTCTCTGTCTCCTGCCAATCAGCCAACGCTCTATCCACTAATGTAACTTTTCCGTAATTCCGTGGGCGCTTATCTTGTTAAGTAGCCTCATGTGTGGCACCTTGTCAAAGGCCTTCTGAAAATCCAAATATACAACATCCACTGCATCTACCTTGTCTAGCCCACTGGTAATTTCCTCAAAAAATTGTAATAGGTTTGTCAGGCAGGATTTTCCTTTAAGGAATCCATGCTGAGTTCTGCCTATCTTGTCATATGCCTCCAGGTACTCTGTAACCTCATCCTTGACAATCGACTCCAACAACTTCCCAACCACCGATGTCAAGCTAACAGGTCTATAATTTCCTTTTTGCTTCCTTGCCCCCTTCTTAAATAGCGGAGTGACATTTGCAATCATCCAGTCTTCCGGAACCATGCCGGAATCTATCGACTTTTGAAAGATCATCGCTAATGCCTCCGCAATCTCCACAGCTACTTCCTTCAGAACACGAGGGTGCATTCCATCTGGTCCAGGAGATTTATCTACCTTTAGCCTATTCAGCTTCCTGAGTATTTTCTCTGTCATAATTGTGACTGTGCACACTTCTCTTCCCTGCCACCCTTGAGTGTCCGGTATACTGCTGATGTCTTCCTCAGTGAAGACTGATGCAAAATACTCGTTCAGTTCCTCTGCCATCTCCTTATCTCCCATTATGATTTCTCCAGCATCATTTTCTTTTGGTCCTATATCTACTCTCACCTGTCGTTTACTCTTTATATACTTGAAAAAGCTTTTAGTATCCTCTTTGATATTATTTGCTAGCTTCCTTTCATAGTTAATCTTTTCCCTCTTAATGACCTTCTTGGTTTCCTTTTGTAAGGTTTTAAAAACTTCCCAATCCTCTGTCTTCCCACTAATTTTTGCTTCCTTGTATGCCCTCTCCTTTGCTTTAACTTTGGCTGTGACTTCTCTTGTCAACCACGGTTGCATCCTTTTTCCACTCGAAAATTTCTTCTTTTTTGGAATATACCTGTCTTGCACATTCCTCATTTCTCGCATAAACTCCAGCCACTGCTGCTCTGCTGTCTTTCCTGCCAGTGTCCCTTTCCAGTCAACTTTGGCCAGTTCCTCTCTCATGTCACTGTAATTTCCTTTACTCCACTGAAATACTGACACATCAGATTTCAGCTTCTCTTTTTCTAATTTCACAGTGAACTCAATCATGTTATGATCACTGTCTCCTAAGGGTTCCTTCACCTCAATCTCTCTAATCCCCTCCGGTTCATTACACAATACCTAGTCCAGTACAGCCAATCCCCTAGTGGGCTCAACAACAAGCTGTTCTAAAAAGCCATCTCATAGACTTTCTACAAATTCTCTCTCTTGAGATCCAGTGCTGACCTGATTTTCGCAATCCACTCGCATGTTAAAATCCTCCACAATTATCATAGCACTGCCCTTCTGACAAGCCTTTTCTATTTCCAGTTGTAATTTGTAGTCCACATCCCTGCAGCTGTTTGGAGGCCTATAAATAACTGCCATCAGGGTCCTTTTACCCCTGCTATTTCTTAGCTCAACCCATAAAGATTCTGCACCTTCCGATCCTATATCACCTCTTTCTAATGATTTAATATCATTTCTTACCAATAAAGCCACGCCTCCCCCTCTGCCTACCTTCCTATCCTTCCCATACACCATGTATCCTTGGACGTTCAGCTCCCAGAGATATGCATCCTTTAGCCAGGTCTCAGTGATGGCCACAATATCATACCTGTCCTGGAAAAGAAAGCCACATCCGGGGAACGATGTGGTGGAGAAGAAGGAACTGAGAAAAGGGAATAGCATTTTTGCAGGAGACAGGGTGGAAAGAGGTATAATCAACATAGCCATGGGAATCAGTAGGTTTATAAAAGATGTTGGCCAACAATTTGTATCCAGAGATGAAGACAGAGAGATTGAGAAAGGCGTGGGAGGTGTCAGAAATGAACCAAGTGAATTTAAGTGCAGAGTGTAAGTTGAATGCAAAGTTGATGAAATTGACAAGATCAGTATGGGTGCATGAAGTAGAACCAATACAGTTGTCAATGTAGCTGAGGAAGATTTGGGGAGCATTACCAGTGAATTCTTAGAACATGGACACTTCTATGTAGCCAATGAAAAGGCAATGAAAATAGCTGGGGCCCTTTGAGTCAGGAGAAAGTAAAATGAGTTGAAGGAGAAATTGTTGAGGACCAGTTCTGCCAGATGGAGGAGGGCGGTGGTGGAGAGGAACTGGTTGGTTCTTTTATTGAGAAGGAGGCTGAGAGCTTTAAGGCCTTCTTGATGGGGGATAGTACTGTATAGGGACTGGACATTCATGGTGAAAATGAGGTAGTCAGGGCCAGGGAATTGAAAGTTAGTGAGGAAATCGAGGGCATGAGAAGTGTTGCAGATGCAGGTGGGAAGGGACTGAACAAGGGGGATAGAATGGAGAAGGGGTATGGGGATTTGAGCTTAGCAGGGCAGGAGTGGCTGAGACATTCAGCCTACCTGGTCAGTCAGGTTTGTGGATCTTGGGTAGGAGGTAGAAGAGAGCAGTGTGGGGTAAGGGATCTATGAGTTTAGTGACAGTGGACGGGTGATCTCCAGAGATGTTGAGATCAGTAATGGTGTCAGAGAAAGTTTTCTGATGGTCCAGAGTGAGGTCTTCTTCAAGGAGTAGGTCAGAGAAGGTGTCTTAAAATTGTTGTCTGGACTTAAGGTAGAAATCAATCCACCACATTACAACAGCACCCCATTTGTCTGCAGGTTTGATCATAAGGCTGGGATTGGTCCATAGAGCATGGAGGGTGTAAGGTCCAAGGGGGAGTGAGGAGTACTGAAGTTGAGCTGGTTGATGTCTCGGTAGCAGCTGGAGATGAAAGGAACCAGCACGAGGTGTCCAATTGTAGAAATCTGCAAGCCTTTGGTAACATACAAAATCTTCACAAATTTCCAACAAAGTAGAGCCACCAGCAGACCTTCTACGTATTATGTTAAAAAACAGACAGCAGATTAAAAAAAATACCTTTGGTATTTATTTAGTTGCTGTGATTAAATACATTAGTAATGTGTTGATACAAACAGTACTGTTTTCTTTACATTTTTTCAAATTCTATTTGTGTGATGTTTCTGATAATGCATCAATATCATTTGATAGCCTGAAAGAGTAAGTTAATAACAAAAGGGTATTGCCAGATTCTTTGTATGTTATCTACAGATTTCTCCCTCCACCAACTGTTTCATAATGTTGAACCTTTGTTTTACAGTATATTTAGTAAGTTGATTAAATTTGACTATAAGCCTACTGTTTCTACAAAGATCAAATGTCAATTCAAACTTACATTGAAAAAACAATCAGTCAATATGCAACAATGCATTAGCTATTCAGTATCGTAACTATTAATTTACAGATTCCTCTGAAATGAAATGAATATTTCATGATTGTTGAAATTTGTGTCCATTTGCCAATGACTCTGTACCCTTGTTATTTCCTCTGCGCTGGAGAAATTGAGAAATGGTATAGAAATAGATATGGACAAATACCACTTTATTGCCTTTCTAAAGGTTGAATTTTCTAGTTAGCCAATACAGACAGTGGATTATTTGCACATCACATTTTTCTGTAATGATAGAGTTCCAATGACTATTGTCCACAACAAGATGTGCCAAAAGAGATACTTTTCACTTCCACAATTACAATTCAATAAAAAACCTCTTGTTCCCAGTCCATTAAGCTTTGTGAGAAATTGGAAAGAGAATGTGCAATAACAAGGAAAACTTGTTTTTGAAATAAAGTAGCTGTGCAAATCTATTAGACTTCTTGTGAGATTTTAACCTAGAAATTGATACCTATATTGGACATTAAAAGCACTCAATTCTGCTTTTTTAGTGTTGATGTAAAGTCGGATCCTAGTAACCTGGGCAAGCCTATGATTGAGTACTCCCAGATGGCATTGTCTTAAACTCACAGTGCCAGGCTAGGAGGACTGCAAAACTAGTGAAAAGCTGGTCCAATTACTGCAGATTTTGGAAATCTAAAATAAAAAATGGGAAATAATCTGGAATATCTCAGCAAGTGAGGCAGCGTATTTGGAGATAAATGCAGAGTTATTGTTTTGGGTATGAAAATTTATATTGCCTAGTTTGTTATACACTGAGTTTTGAGGTGGTGGGCTAATGGCCAAAATTATCAATATCCCATCCCTTTAATGCCACTTTAACAAGCCTTTTACTGTGAACAAGAACGTCTAGCCAGTTATCTCTTTGTGGATTGCTATGTATAATGTAGTACAGACTATTCAGTGTTGCTGCTGTTGATGGGAACACTAATTAAATCTTCACAGGGTGTCAAAATTTAGTACATGGTCCAGATG
Source organism: Mobula birostris (assembly GCF_030028105.1). Classification (NCBI taxonomy): domain Eukaryota; kingdom Metazoa; phylum Chordata; class Chondrichthyes; order Myliobatiformes; family Myliobatidae; genus Mobula; species Mobula birostris. Next base: position 131,918,087 of record NC_092376.1, read on the forward strand.
TATTATGCAGGATGTCACCAAGGTTGGAAACATGAAGCGGTAGCAGCTCTATTTTGATTTCAGTAGTGTGAATATCGGAAACATAGATATGGTAATGTTAATAGGCTCTTTACCATTACCTATGGGAGATGGATTTCCTTTATGGAATTTTTGAGTAAACAGTAAAGGCATTCCAAACAGATACAAGTAAATTTCTTCATAATTGCAATCATAAAAATATCATTATCTTTTCTCTAAAATCTCCTAAGTAAAATGTTACCTAATGCCTTCTGAAAATTCAAGTAAATCTCATCATTAAATCATCCTTTTTAGTTAATTTAGTTATCTCTTTTGATGAAATTATAACAGGTTTATTTTGCAGTGGTGAAGGGATAACATTAGCAGTGACTTTGAAGGTGGCTCCCAGGAAGATCTTGTATTCTCCAAAGCAAAATCTTACCAGGCCTTGTCCAAAGGGAAAACTGTTTCCAAATAGTAATGAGGCAGCGAGTGGGGAATCTGTGGAATTCCTTGCCACAGAAAGCTGTGAATATTGTGAAGTATAGGAATATATCAAGCAGACTTTGATAGGTTATTGTAGTCAGGGTGTCAAAGGCTGTTGGGAGAAGGCAGGAGAATGGGGTTGAAAGGAATAATAAATCAGCCATGATTGAATGATGGAGCAGACTTGATGAGCCAAATAGCTTAATTCTGTTCGTGTCTTATGGTCTTATCATGATATTGATGCACAACTTTTAATTATCTTCATAAAGTTCCAAACATGTCCATAAAATTGAGGTGAATGTCAAAATATTGTGGGTAAAGAATTTAACATTTTATTACAAAATATAAATTCTGTAGACACTGGAATTCTGTAACAAAGATGGAACATATTGAAGGTCAAGCCAGGACCTTTCAAGAGAAATGGCAATATTGTTTGAGGTTCATGAAATTCTAGTAGATGGGGAATAGTTAGAGATATAAGGGGCTGAAGCTGAATAGAAGGATCGGAAAGTAGAGTTGGAACAAAAGGGAAATCCTGTGATTAGGTGACAATCAAGGGCCAAATAATAACATATTAATAACAAGGCTAGTAAATAACAAAGGGAAGAAATGTAAGAAAGTGAACAAAATCTGCAGTGTTTGTCCATTCACAACTTACCTTCAGATGATCCTGGAACCTAAACAGTTTCTGTACCCTGAAATGAAACAACAATTCACATGCACTTCTTTCAATCTATTGCATCTGGTTCTCACAATGTGGTTTCATTACTCTGGAGAAATCAAGCACTGACTGATCATTTTGTGAAGCACCTGAGTTCTGTCTGCAGGTGTGATCTGAGCTTGTGGTCCCCTGCCACTTCAATACACCACCCCACTCCAGCCTTTCTGTCTATGGCTTTCTGCACTGTAACAATGGCACTCTGCGCAAGCATAATTAGCTATACCTCATTTGCCAACTGAGCAATGTTTCAGCCTTCCAGGCTCTGTATTGAATTCTTCAATGTTAAGAAACATGCTCTTTCTTTCTATCCATATCAGACCTAGACATTTCTGCCTGTCATCATTTTGGCTCAGTTTATTCTTTCTCTAACTGTATAATCTAACCTGTTGGACATATTCCACAACATCACTGTTGACATTTGCAATGCCTTGACAAAGTATTCAGCACAACTACGCTTTGTTCACAGAAATGATTATTACAATGAGTGGTCTTGATCAATTTAACTGAGAGCTTTTATTTGTGAACCACGTGCTCCATTTTTTCACAGTAGAGCCCCAAAACAGGGGAAATTACTAAAAAATCAAAACCTGAGGTATCAGTTGTTCAAAAGTATTCATCCCCCTTTGCTCAGTACTTGGTTGAACCACCCCTCGCAGCTACTACAGCCTGTAGACTTTTTGAATAAGTGTCAATTAGCTAACTGCTGACATTCCAGTTTTTAAAGTGTTAATTTTTCGCGGTTTACAATTTTCCCTGCTTTTGGGCTGTATTGTGAAAAAAGGGAGCATATATTTCAGTGATAAAAATGCTCAGCTAAATTGATCAAAACCTCTGCTTGTAATACTCATTTATGTGAAAAAAAGGTTGGGGGCAAAATATTTTTTCAAGGTACTATACAAATTTGATCTCATTCTGTTGGAATTTTTTTTGTGGTACTTATCACTACTCTACTTACTTTATTAGGGGACTCCTCTTTCTTACTTCGAAGTGAATGGAGTGCTGCATGTCCAAAAAGGTGGATTATAATGAGTAAGTGAATCAGAAAAAAAAATGATACAGATTGCCAACAGCTTGCAACGAATAGATCTGAAGAGGGAAAGAGATTAGAGGGAACGGTCTACGTGTATTATTAGCAAACTAACATTAGGGGTCTGCTGAAGAGTCAGGCTTGAGGCTCTCAGGAAAGTGGACGAGGTACTGTGCAGCACTGGTGAACTATGATGCTGAAGGCTTAAGGGAAGATCTCCAGAAGAAATAACGTCAGTGAATGTCTGGGAAACAATGGCCTAATTTTCAATCGTGGTATTGTGGTCCACAGGGAAATGTGAGAGCACAGAGCTGACATTCAGGGTCTGTGAGGTAGAGGTAATTTGCCAAACAACAACAGGGCTCTTGACAGTAGGTGTGATGACAATATTGGGCTTGGTCTCCAGTGAGTGGAGTACTGCACATTCAGAAGGGTAGATTAGAATGAATAAGTGGAGTGGAAAAATTGAGACAGATTGCTGACAGCTTGCAATAAATAGATCTAAAGAGGGAAAGAGACCAGGGAGAACAGTCCGGGTATATCTTATTACTTCATAATCTTCTAAAAAATTAAGTACTTATTTGAGTGAATTGCAATCTATGTGCATAAATTTAAGTTTATTTTTGGCCAGAGTATTTATAAACACAGCAATTAGGGCTTGGTACACCATTAAACACTCATTTACAATTGAGCACCTCAGTGTACCTTTGATAGACTCTTCATAGATCTCTGAGTTGTTCATCAGTTCAACTGATTTCCCTTGATGACACTGGAGAAAGCTAAATTGTGCAGCCAATCCAGCAGGGCAAAATCACAGAGAGCATCCTTGGGAATTCCAGGCTAAATATTGCTTCTGTGGAAATCCCACATATACACGGCCATAATTTTACTCTATTCCAGCATAAAATCCACGCTTTTGTTCAACAAGGGGATGTTATTTTTTTGAGCTGCTGGTATATTGCCTTACATACCCAAATACATAATAAAAATTCAGCTTTAGGGCTCAGAGGACTACAAAGAATTTTCTCTTATAAAAGTTTTATTACATTTATTCAAGAGCAATCTACATGCAAGCCCCTGTTGTCTTACGCATTCCAAATTCCTCATCCATATTTCTAATATACAGATCATTTTGTCAGAAATAAAGTCTCCCCTCTGTGGAGCATTATGCCTTATTTTATTGTTACAAACTTTAGACTAAATGACTGCTACTTATAAGTTCATACTCAATTCAGGACATAAGACAATATTTACTATCTTCCACTCTGAAGTCAATGTCACAGGGGACACAGAAAACCAGAATACAGACAGCTCTTTAAAAAATTAATCAATAACAGCAAGGAATCTCATCATTTTTTTTCTCAGGAAGATAAACAATCTGATATTTTTCTTTTGTTGAGATGGAGCTCCATAACTTCAGAAAGTTCTAGGGAATGCTACAGGACTAGCAGTAATATGAAGTATGATTCATTGATTTAAATACTGTCTGAACCATAATTAGGGAGTTAGATATGGCCCTTGTGGCTACGGGGATCAGGGGGTATGGAGGGAAGGCTGGGGCAGGGTTCTGAGTTGGATGATCAGCCATGATCATAATAAATGGCGGTGCAGGCTTGAAGGGCCGAATGGCCTACTCCTGCACCTATTTTCTATGTTTCTATGTTTCTATAATTCAGTGAATTTAATGCAATGGCTCATGAAATTCTAGAACATTTCAGAACATGCCAGAAGAGGCCATGCTCTCTTCTCCCCATTGGGAAGGAGGTACAGGAGCCTGAGATCCCACACAACCTGGACCAGGATCACTTATCACCCTTGAACCATCATGCTTCTGAACCAGCATGGGTAACCTCACTCACCTCAGCACTGAAATATTCCACAAGCTGTGAACTCACTTTCAAGGACTCTGCAACTCATGTTCTCGACATTATTTATTTATTCATTATTATTTCTTTTATTGTAATTGCATATTTGTCTTCTTATGTACATTGGTTGTTTATCCATCTTTTTTGTGACATTATCATTGTTCCTATTGTGTATCTTTGTGCATGCCTGCAAGAAAATAAATCTCTGGGTAGTATATGGTGATATATACATATTTTGATAATAAATTTATATTGAACTTTAAACTTTGCAAACAAAGTTCAAAGTCAATTTATTATCCAAGTACATATATATCAGCCTGTATGACCCTGACATTCATCATTCTGTCGGCAATGAATCCATAAAATAATAACCATAACAGAATCAATGAAAGACCGCACTAACTTGGGCATCAACTGGTGTGCAAAAAACAACATGCTGTGCAAATAGAAAAATAAATAATAATAGTAAATAAATAAGCAATAAATATCAAGAAGGTGTGATCAAGAGTCCTTGAAAGTGAGTCCATTGTTTGTGGGAACATTTCAATGATGGAGCAATTGAAGTTATCCCCTTTGATTCAAGAGCCTGATGGTTTGAAGGGTAAAAACTGTTCCTGAACTTAGTGATGTGAGTCCAAAAATTCAATAGTTCAATTTAATATCAGATAATGTATACAATAAACAACCTGAAATTCTTGTTCTTTACAGGCATCCATGAAAACAGGAGAGTTCCCCAAAGAAGGAGTGACAGTAAAAATGTTAGAACCTCAAAGCCCCCTACTCCCCTCCTATGCACAACCAGCAGCAAAGCATTGACCCATCCCCTCCCCCCACTTATTTCAGCAAAAAACCATCAGCACCCTCCACCCACCAAGCAAGCAATAGCAAAGCCCATGAGAAAGACAATGATCTGCAGTACAACAAAAATTGATTGTTCACCTGACAATTCCACCTACCACTACTTTTTGTAGGACTTTTATTAAAGGGCATTAGTATTTCCATACCAGGCTGTGATGCAGCCAGATGATATACTCTCCACTGCACATCTGCAGAAGTTTGTCAAAGTTTTAGGTATCATGCCAAAACTTTGCAAACTCCGAAGGAAGTGGAGGTGCCGCCATACTCTCTTCAAAATGCCACTTACATGCTGGGCTCAGGGCAGTTCCTCTGAAATAATAACACCAAGGAATTTCAGGTTTATGACCCTCACCACCTTTGAACCTCCAGTGAAGACTGGCTCATGAACCTTTGGTTGCCTTCTCTAGAAATCAATAGTCAGCTCCTTGGTCTTACTGACTTTGATTAAGGCATTGTTGTTTTGGCACTACTCAGCTAAATTTTCAATCTCCCTCTATATGTTGATTCATCACTACCTTTGAATTGGTCTACAGCAATGATCTAATCAGCAATCATGAATATGGCATTAGAGCTGTGCTTAGCCACACAGTTATGATCATAAAGTGAGCAGGGCAGGAGGCTAAGCAAAATATCTTGTGGTGCCTCTGTAATGATGGAGATTGCGGAGGAGATTTTGTTGCCAATCCAAACTGACTGGGGTCTGCAAGTGAAGAAATCAAGGATCCAATGCACAAAGGTGTAATGGTGCCAAGATCTTGACTTTATTGATTAGTTTTGAGAGGATGATAGTATTGAAGGCTGAACTGCAGTTGATAAAGAGTATCTTGATGTATGCACCTTTGCTGTTGCATGATCATTTGTGTGAAGAGTTGAAAAGATGGCACCTGCTGTGGACATGTTGTCTCAGCAGGTAAATTTGAGTGGATCCAAGTCACATCACTTCTCAGGGAGGAGCCGGTATGTTTCATCACCAATTGCTCAAAACACTTCATCATTGTGGATGTTAGCGCTACTGGACGGAAGTCATTAACGCAGGTCATTGGTGTAATTGAAGCCTACTTGAAGAGCAGGTGGGTACCTTAGACTGTCAAAGTGAGAGGATAAAAATCTCAGTAAACATTCCAGCCAGTCTTTAGTTCTTGACCAGACTGGGCCAGATGCTTTCCATGGGTTCATTCTCCTGAAGGCTCCTTGCACATTGGCCTCAGAGTTTGAAGTCACAGGATCATCAGGGGCTGCGGGAGTGTGACCATTTTTTGGTGGTCAAAGCAAGCATGGACGGCATTGAGCTCATATGGAAGCGAAGCGCTACTATCGCCTGTGTTGCCTTTAACTTTATAAGACATGATAGTATTCAAACCCTGCCACAACTGTCAAACATTCTTCATTGATTCAAGTTCAAAGTGAAAATAAAACTATACCTATGAGAATCCCTGCAGCATCTGGTGACCCTGTGATCTCTGTCCCAGAGGACTACATCAGAAGGTCTTTGAAGAAGGTTAATCTTCGCAAGGCAACAGGCCCCAAAGATGTACTTAGTAGGGTTCTGAAAGCCTGTGCTAATTAACTGGTGGGAGTGTTCAAAGACATTTTCAATTTTTCATTGCTACAGTTGGTAGATCCCATCTGCTTCAAAAGGGCAACAATTATATTAGTGCCCAAGAAGAACAGGGTGAGCTGCCTTAATGACTATCGTCCAGTAGCATTCACATCTATGGTGATGAAATACTCTGAAGAGTTGGTTTTGGCTGGAATCAACTCCTGCCTCAGTAAGGACCCAGACCCACTGCAATTTTCCTATCACCACAATGGGTCTACAATATATACAATCTTATTGGCTTTTCTCGCAACCTTGGATAACCTGGACAATACTGATACTTGCATCAAGCTGCTGTTAAACAGCTCAGTGTTTAACAGAATCATTCCTACAGTTCCAGTTAAAAAGCTCCAAAACCTGGACCCCTGTGCCTCCCTCTGCAACAGGATCCTTGAAGTCTTCACCAGAAGACCACAGTCTATGCGGATTGGAAATAACATCTCCACCATGCTGGCATACCTCAAGGATGTGTGCATATCTCACTCCTCTACTCTCTCTATACCCATTACTGTGTGGCTAGGAAGATCAAATGGCAACTATAAATTTGCTGACAACACAACTATTGTTGGCAGACTTTCAGATGGTGTTGAGAAAGCATACAGGAGTGAAATAGATCAGCTGGATGAGTGCTGATGCAGCAACAACCTTGCACTCAATGTCAGTAAGACCAAAGAGTTGATTGTGGACTTTAGAAAGGGTAAGACGAGAGAACACACCAGTCCTTATCGAAGGATCAGAAATGGAAAGGGGGAGCAATTTCAAGTTCCTTGGTGTCAACATCTCTGAGGATCTACCTGGATGCATCATATCAATGCAGTTACAAAGAAGGCATGACAGCGGCTATATTTCATTAGGAGTTTGAGGGGATTTGGTATGTCACCAAAAAGACCATGGAGAGAATTCTAACTGGCCACATTACCATCTGGTACGGTGGGTGGGGGGGGGGGGGTCAAGCACTGCACAGGATCGAAATAAGCTACAGAAAGTTGCAAACTCATCATGGGCACTAGCCTTCCTAGCATCCAGAACACCTTCAAGGAGTGATGCCTTGAAAAGGTGGCATCCATCATTAAGGACCCCCATCATCCAGGACATGTCCTCTTCTCATTGCTACCATCAAGGAGGAGGTACAGGAGCTGGAAGGCACATATTCAGTGATTCAGGAGTACTTCTCCCCTCCGCCATCAGAGTTCTGAATGGACATTGAACCCATGAACAGTACCTCTCTACTTTTTTGGTCTCTTTTTGCACTATTTATTTAATTTAATTTACTGTAACTTACAGTTTTTATTATTATGTATTGCAATGTACTGCAGCTACATAACAACAAATTTCCCGACATATGCCAGTGATATTGAACCTGACTCTGGTTCTGAAGTTTAGTCTGGAATTGCCGCTTAACCGATGAGATGGCTTTTCCAGAGATCGTACCTAGACCTCCTGTAACTTTCTTGGCCACCAGACTTGAATGCCTCTGATCTAGTCCTCAACAGTTTGCCAATCTCATAGATCATCCAGGACTTCTGATTGGGGAGGGCTCTAAATGATATTGTAGGGACACACTCGTCTACACTGGTTTTAATAAAGTCCGTGACAACCATGGTGTTTTCATTGAGATCCACAGATGAGTCCTTAAACATGTCCCAATTCACTGACTTGAAGCAAACCCATAGCTTCCCTTCTGCCTCCCATGACCACTAATTTGTTGTCCTAATCAACGGAGCTTTGCTCTTTAGCCTCTTTCTGTATGCAGATAGGAGAAGGACAGTCAAGTGATCTGATTTACTGAAATGCAGCCTGAGCATTGAACAGTAGGCATCCCTTATCCTAGTAAAACAGTGGTGTAGTGTGTTGGGACCTTGGGTGCTACAGGTTATATGCTGATGGTAATTGGGCAGGGTTTTCTTCAAACAAGCCAGGATGAAATCCCTGACTATGATATGAAATGCATCAGGATGAACTGCTTCTTGCTTTGGAGATGGTATCTTGCAGTATCTCAAATGCTTGATTATGGTCAGCCACTGGTGGTATGTAAACTATAAGACCATAAGATATAGGAGCAAAATTAGGCCACTCAGCCCATTGAGTCTGCTCCAGCATTCTATCATGGCTGATCCTGGATCCCACTCAACCCCATATACCTAACTACTCGCCGTATCCTTTCATGCCCTGACCGATCAGAAAATTATCAACATCTGCCTTAAATATACCCACAGACTTGGCCTCCACCACAGTATGTGGCAGAGCATTCCACAGATTCATTACCCTCTTGCTAAAACAAATTCCTCCTTACCTCTGTTCAAAAAAGTTGCCCCTCAGTTTTGGAGGCTGTGCCCTCTAATTCTGGATGCCCCAATAGGAAACATCCTCTCCACATCCACCCTATCTAGTCCTTTCAACAGTGGTAGGTTTCAATGAGATCCCCCACGCACCACCCGCTCCCCCCCAGCATTCTTCTAAATTCCAGTGAGTTCAGGCCCAAAACTGACAAATGTGCCTTATATGTAAACCCCTTCATTCCTGGAATGTTCCTTGTAATGCTCCTCTGAACTCTCTTCAACTCTCTCCATTCTGAGATATGGGGCCCAAAACTATTGACAATATTCCACATGCAGCCTGACTAGTGTCTTATAAAGCCTTAGCATTATATCCTTGCTTTTATATTCTATTCCCTTTGAAATAAATGCCAACATTACGTTTGCCTTCTTTACCACAGACTATGGTCAAGAATTTGGAGGAGAATTCCCTTGGTGAGTAGAATGGATGGCATTTGATTGTTAGGGGTTCTAGGTCAGAGGGAACATGAATTCGAATTATGAGAAGCAGCTAAACGACTTAAAAAATGTAATATTTTCATTTTGGATCTGATGATAATATCTGAAAAATTTATAATATTTGTGTCTGCCATATCTGTCAAGAACATTCTATAAAAGTTAAATTAAAAGACTGCACTACATTACTGTATTTTTAATGTATGTGAAACCCAAGATTATTGATCAAGTAGATCAGTAAATAAAAGGACACTTATTTTCCCATTCTTATTTAATGCATGTGACAGGAATTTATGGAATAATTTGCACCTACTAATGCAGTTATAGTACACTGTATTTATTTTTTAACTGTCATATTCTGGATTTATAAAAGAGATATACAGTTTACTGAAATTAAGTTCAAAGGCAAAAGGTAATATCACAGCAAACTGTGAGTATCAGTTATATTTTCTGTCCTTTGAAATAAATGAAACAAAACATGCAGGAATTAGTGAATCCAGATAATGGCCAAAACACTTGCAGATGTTGAGTGAAAACAGCTAAAGATGTTCCACATGTTCAAGCAGCTGCATAATAAAATTATGCCCCTAATTGTAGTTGTTATATGAGGCAGACTTTATACATTTCAATAACTAGCTTGGTTCAAATATTTGAAGGTAGTTTTAGAAACTAGAAACTGTTTAATTGAACTTAACGTTACATTTCTTCATGAAGACCAGATACCTGAATTCAATTTTCTCTGGTTATAACATATCTGAAAGTGATGTATGTCCACATAATAAAGCTATTATCTAAAGAAATTACCAGATTAGTTTATATCCATCATCAACTGTATTAGGGATGTTTTTTAATATTGACGAAATATTGAACAAAAAAAAAACAGATTAAGAAGAAACTAGAAGGCAGTCAAATCACATTACTTCATTCTTAAATTATGGACAATTTCTCATTTAAATAGCTTTGGATTGTTAATCCCTAAGGTTGCATGTGGTCCTTAAAGACTGTATTAAAAAGAAGTCATATTCACTTTTAATTTAATTTACAAGAAAATCTGGAAGTGGTATAAACAATTTTTGTCACACAGATGTTGACAGAGAGACGAAGACCTCTGATCCATCCAAACTATTCCACACAAATTTGATGCTCACCCAAAACAACAGTGATGCCTTGAGAGAAGCAGGAAACCATTGGAAGCTAAATGAACTTAGCAAAAGAGATATGAATACTCCTTTGCTATCAAACAACTTCTTCCCACAACTCCCAGTTCTGACAGAAACTCAGACCTAAAACATTAACTGTATTGTTAACTGTTTTGCTTTCTATAGAGTCTGCCTGGCTTATTGAAGGTGTCTGGAGCTGATTTGTTTTTAACCCCTAGGAATTAACTCTGGCCCTTTCTTTTTATTTATACCTTCAATAAGAAAAAGGGTCAACTCTTCCTTCCAAGTATTTAATGAATTATTGTCTGCCACAGAAACTAGCAACCTGTTCCAGACATCCACAATTTGACCTCAAATATGGCTTCAAACAACTTAAAGTAGAAATGCTTGACTTCTGGTTTATTTGGATTCACTCTCAATTTGAATAGCATTGATCTTGTTTCTCAGCAATTATTGATCTGATCCTCATTAAACCCAAGCTTCTCTAATGTCCTTTTGAAACAATATTTCTGAAGTATCATCCACTATTTGAAAACTAGAACAATAATCCCTGTACACGAACTACTGAAAGTTAATATATTGGAACAACAAGCAATTTGGAAATCAAATAGTACGTTGACCTTAATTGCAAGAAAATGTGAGAACACAAGGAAAGACATGTTACTAAATTTACTTAGAGCCCTGGTGAGATAATACCTGAAATATTGTGAATGTATCTGTACTCCTAACCTAATGAAGTTTAGACCAATGATTGAGAGACTGAAATGAAGATTCTTGAGATTCATTCCTTGGATGACGGGATTGTCCTATGAGAAAGATTAACAGAAAGAGTTTAGAATAGCAAGAGATTCCATTGAAATATACACAGTGTTGCAGGACTTGACAAGCTAGGTGCAGCAATGACGTCACTCCTGGCTGAAATATCTAGAACCATGGACCACACTATCAAAATAAGACATCCATTCAGGACTGATAAGAGAAGAAATTTCTTTACACAGAATACAATGGATCTTTGGAATTTCTTACTTCTGGAGCACTGTTGGAGGTTCAGTTGCTCAGAATATTCCAGATGCAGTACGATAGGATTTGACATACTGTATTAAGGAATCAAAAGTTCAGGAAAATGATGCTGAAGTAAAAGATCAGCAAGAATCTTAATGAATAATGAAGTAGACCAGATAACCAAATACCCTATGTCTAATTTTTGTGTGATGAGATCTGCCCAAATGCTTAACTTAGGAAAAAATTCCAGTGAATACAAATTCACATTTTGCTAGCCTAGCCCCATCAATTTTCTGCAGTACTCATGAACCTTTGGGGGATCTAAGCATCAGATGGTCATTATCTGGTGCCATTAGCTCGGTGTACAAACACCAAGGCCTTGACAATATCACTGTGGTCATGTTTCACAACCTACACAAATCCACTATGTGATATGCCAAATCCAATTATATGGTTCTTTAGCAATACACACAAAATGCTGGAGGAACTCTACAGGTCAAGCTTGGTACAGTTCTTAATGTGGTTCAAAACATTATTATTAATAACAGAGGCTTTGAGTCTGCAGAGAAATCCCTTGTGGATTAAGTTATAAAAAACTTTATGAATGTCTTTATGAAAAATTTATGAGTATAAAGGGAGCCTTTTCTGGTTGGCCGCCGGTGAATAGTGGTGCTCTGGGGCGGGGGACGGCACTATTGGAACTGATTTTGATGATGGATTTGAAGACATTGTGGCCAAGTATGCGGATGATATGAAGATGGATGGAGGGGCAGGTAGTGTTGAGGAAGCAGAGAGGCTACAGAAGGGCTCAGGCAGATTGGGAGAATGGGCAATGAAGTGGCAGATGGAATATAGTATAGGGGCCTGTGTGATAGAAGGAATAAAGACACAGACTATTTTCTAAACACGAAGAAAATTCAGAAATCAGATGTGCAAAGCGACCTGGGAGTCCTTGTGCAGGATTCTCTAAAGGTTATCTTGCAGGTTGAGTCAGTGGTAAGGAAGCAAATGCAATGTTGGAATTCTTTTTGAGAGGACTAGAATATAAGAGCAAGGATGTAATGATGATGTTTTATAAAGCTTTGGTCAGACCACACTTGGAGTGTTGTGAACAGTTTTGGGCCCCATATCTAAGAAAAGGTGTGCTGGCATTGAAAAGGATCCAGAGGAGATTCACGAGTATTATTCTGGATATGATTGGGTTGATATATGATGAGCATTTGATTACTCTGTGTGCAATGAGAGCACAGGAGGTTCATTGGCTTGTCAGCACCCAAGCAGTACATAGGTTCTTCAACACCCTTAAGGTCATTTATGGCTCAAATATCTAAGACTCCTCTTGACTGATAAACAAGAGGTGGGGTGAACTCATCAATGTCTGCTGGAGAGAGCTCTTCAAAACCACTCTAACCACAACACTGACCTTATTCTAATCTTCATCGACACCAACCCATAGAAATCAATTCAATTTAGTCTTGCCACTACGTCTGACAAAAAAGAAGTAGCAAAGACAGTATCCCAACAAAAAAAAAGCAAAGTCTCTTGAGCAGGCAGTACCCTGCTGAAGCTTAAAGTCTTGGCAGTGAAGAGTTTCAGTTAAGAATTCAAATTTAGTTGTGTACGTAGGCTTGTAGATCGACACATCAGATCTAAAGAACATCTTGTGGCTACAGAAGGACTTAAACAGATTGGGAGAATAGGCAAAAAACTGGCGGATAGAATATAGTGTAGGCATGTGTATAGTCATGCACTTTAGTAGAAAGAATAAATGTATATACTGTTTTCTAAACGGGGAGAAAATACTCAAACTCAGAGTAGCAAAGGGACCTGGGAGTCCTTGTGCAAGATTTCCTACAGGTTAACTTGCCAATTAAGTCAGTGGTAAAGAAGACAAAAAGAAGAAGGCTGTCTACAAGAAGGGTCAGAGCCGTCTCTATTTCCTGAGGAGACTGAGGTCCTTTAACATCTGCCGGACGATGCTGAGGATGTTCTACGAGTCTGTGGTGGCCAGTGCGATCATGTTTGCTGTTGTGTGCTGGGGCAGCAGGCTGAAGGTAACAGACACCAACAGAATCAACAAACTCATTCATAAGGCCAGTGATGTTGTGGGGATGGAACTCGACTCTCTGACGGTGGTGTCTGAAAAGAGGATGCTGTCCAAGTTGCATGCCATCTTGGACAATGTCTCCCATCCACTACATAATGGACTGGTTGGGCACAGAAGTACATTCAGCCAGAGACTCATTCCACCAAGATGCAACACAGAGCATCATAGGAAGTCATTCCTGCCTGTGGCCATCAAACTTTACAACCCCTCCCTTGGAGGGTCAGACACCCTGAGCCAATAGGCTGGTCCTGGACTTATTTCCTGGCATAATTTTCATATTACTATTTAATTATTTATGGTTTTATTAGTATTTAATTATTTATAGTGCAACTGTAACGAAAACCAATTTCCCTCGGGATCAATAAAGTATGACTATGACTAAATGCAATGTTAGCATTCATTTCAAAAGGATTAGAATACAGGAGCAATGATATATTTCTGAGGCTTCATAGGATATTGTTCAGACTGCACTGGAATATAGTGAGCAGTTTTGGGCCCCTTATCTAAGAAAAGATGTGCTGGCATTGGAGAGAGTCCAGAGGAGCTTCACGAGAATGATTCCAGGACTGGAAGGTTTAATGTATGAGGAGCGTTTCATGGCTCAGGGTCTGTACTTACTGGAGTTTTGAAGAATAAGGGGAGATCTCATTGAAACCTATTCAAATATTGAAAGGCCTAGATACATTGGGTGTGGGGATGATCTTTCTTATGGTGGCTGAGTCTAGAACCAGAGGGCACAGCCTCAGAATAGAGAAACATCCATTTAGAACAGAGATGAGGAGGAATTTTTTTAGCTGGAGGGTGGAAAATCTATGGAATTCATTGCCACGTGCATCTGTGGAGGCCAAGTCATTGAGTATATTTAAAGCAGAGTCTCATAGGTTCATGGTTAGTCAGGGTGTCAAAGGTTATGGAGAGAAGGCAGGAAAAGAGGTTGAGAGGGATAATAAATCAGTCATGTTGGAATGGTGGAGCAGACTTGATGGGCCAAGTGGCCTAATTCTGCTCCTATATCTGATGATCTAAGCATGCAATATGTTCCTGATTTACGACAACCATCTAGTGACTTTTCAAAACATATTGTGAGAATTACCCAACTAAATTTCCACCCTTTGTTAAAAATACTTTAGCCTTCTTATTGTCCATGAGTAAGGGATTCGCACATTTTGCTTAGTTGAGCGTTAGTTGCCTTTATGTAGGGGGAAAAAACATTTCTTACACATTTTTTGCATAATTGTACATAAGGTTTTGAAAGAAATGGTGAGGATATTCTGGTTCTCCTCATGCTGCACAAAATTAGCTTTTTGGTATCTGTTTTTTTTTCATACAAATGAAGAATCTGGGATGAAGTTGTAAGTACAGACTAAATGTATCATAACAAATTAAGTCTTATGCATTTCCATTCAGGTATGTTTTCAACAATGTAGCAAGTCTTAAATACAATCCAACAATTATTGCAGTACGGAACATTAAGATTTGCCAATGAGAGGTCCCATTAATAGTTAAAATCTGTCCCTTTTACTTCTCACGATCTCTATTTTTTTTAGTTTGCATTTTGAACATTATCTGACATTTCACTAACTTAGCATTCTTATTCTGGTTCAGACTCTTAAATACTGTGACAATCTGATTGATTAAGTAGGTACACAGTGACTTAACCTGTTCACGTAGCTTGATGATTCCCTGTAGAGGGCACTGGTATGTTTGGTTTACAGCAACTTGCAACTGGACAAATACCAGAGACATGATTTGCTACTTGTAGCAAAACACAGGTAGAATACTGACAATACTGTATATTTTTCAAATGATTTCAAAACATGGAATTGAACACACAAAGAAAAATACTGAGAAATTATTTGATATAATGAGTCTCTTTAGGAAAAGGTAACACACACTAATAACTTGTAAGATCCTTATCATTCGGTACCCTGTTTAAACTTGATTCATATACAGTTAGAACATTATGAAATCTATTATTGATGCTAATTGAAAAATGCAATATGTAGATATAATTATATTTTTAAAAATCAATCTTAGACATTTGGAAAGTCAGTGTCTTTGCAAAACAATGCATCATTTAATATTTAATGGTTTGTCAACAGTAATTGTATCAATTCTGGACATTACACCAGGGCAAAAAGCCTGTTTCACATATTGCAGCATTGCCATGATGAAATAACTGCTTTTGGGTTTTCAGATGATAATCACAGTTTTCAGATGACTGAGGAGGCTGAAGGCAAACCTGTACAATTACATGTCCTCTTCTCTCTCTTTACATTGCTTCCATTCACCCCAAAAAATGTATGTAGCATATTGGCTTTTAGGGATTTGGACTGCAATGTTTCTTTACGTGTTTGGATGTTGATGGAGACAAAACTAAACCAAAGAGCAACTGGCAGAATCACACTATTTTAGTCACTCCCTCAATATAGGCAGTTGGAGGATTATCTTTTGTTCTAAGTGTACTTCATAATGACATACCTACATAGAGTTCACAGATTCAACTGAAGGAGAGGCTCCCTGGAGTAACTCAAGTGGGTACCTTATACCTTGCCTTCCCTGAGAAATGTTAAACCGCAGAGGAAACGCTTTAACAAGACTATTATATATATATATATATATATATATAGAGAGAGAGAGAGAGAGAGAGAGAGAGAGAGAGAGAGAGAGAGAGAGAGAGAGAGAAGATTGATGATGCAACATTCCATCCTTTTTTAACAGCTAGATGGACCAACCATTGCTCTGAGCAAGAAACTTCTCCATGGTCTGAAAACCGTGCAGTCCTTTGAATGTTTTGTTTTGTAATATGCATTCTGTGAATATTTAGAATAAAAATTGAAAAATCACATACTTTTGATTATATTGATTAATTGAAAGTTATATAATGAAATACAATACAACAAAGAAAACCTTTTACGTTTCACTAATGTTTTTTGGCTGCGCCCAATTCCAACTGCGCTGCAACAAAGGCCTTGTGCACGGGAGCACTTCAGGTACTGCATGGCGGCACTGCTTAGAGGAAGCAGTGTGAGTAATTCCCTATTTTGAAGACAGAATTACTTCTTCCTTTTTCCTGCACTTTTATTATAGGCCCCAGTGAATTGGCTGCACCTAGTGGGAAATGAACATAACTGTTCTATGATGAATTGTTTTTTAATAAACAATCATAGATTAGCGCTTTCTGACCAAAAGAGAACATTTTCATTAACAAAATCATGCTCAACAACAATCATTGTTGAATATTTTTAGGTTCAGCCATTCCAAATTTATCAAAATAAGATTTTCTTGTAGTTAACTTAATTGGTGTTCATTGTCAAGGGCAAATAAGGATTTGTCCAGAATACCTCAGCACACGCAAAGTTTGGCATCCTTCGAGTAAATTGAAGTTGGTTAGACCATAGTGGATTAAAGCCTTCAGGTGATCATTTTGGGTTTTGACTACATTCTGGTCATGTGACCAGAGCAAATAGTTGTTTAGGCATATATGTGCAACCAAAATTCATACTCTGTAAATTAGCCAACCAGCTAACTGAGTATATTCCTTGAAAGAAATATCTCATTGCAAATGTATTGGAGATAATTCTAGAAACATTTGCGGCTGTGGATATCATACCCTGCTTTATTTCCCATTTTTAGTATTATACCTCACCAGCACACAAAAATAGTCCTACCTTTGATCCTTAGAAATATCAAACCTGTTTTAAAAATGATGAAATATATTTCCCAGTGAATAGTAAGTGACTGATGACTGCAATGGATACACTGCAGTGCCCCCTGTGGGGAAGTTGGCAGAGGGATGCAATGACCCTGACTCTTTGTTGCTGGTTTCAGTAAGAAATTCGAGTCCCAGCATCTGCCGGTGTATCTTTGCCCAACAGGAGATGAAACCAGCTCAATTCCGAACAGCTTGCGTTTGGAATAAAGCCCACCTGAAAATAAAATCACGGATTTATCCAAGCTTTCTAGGGGTTGAGAAGGCATTTCATAGGAAAACAATTTCTAAATGAGATTTTGCTATGAGAGGCAGTGTTTATTGTGTCTTTATTTAGTTTAGGTAATGGTTTTTCCTTGGGAACTGAGTCTCCCTTTGATAGAGTTGATACAAATGATTTTTTGTGCTTCAGTATCTGATTGTCATGATCCATGAATTTAGTATTTAAAGTGACAATTGCATTATGAAACATAAATCTTTCAAATCTAACGTGTCCCTTTGCTGTAGGAACGGTACAAAATCAGTGAAATAGTAGGTAAAAGCAACACGAGCGAACCAAGAAGTTCTCAAAGTTATGCTTCATTGCTAAGCGATGCTTCACAACATGGCTTTTTGGCTACTTGCATTGCACTGTCGGATAATTGCAGGAGGATGGAGCGCAATTGTTCTTCGTCATGTTGGCGTCCAATTTTATGAACAATAATTCTGATTTTCAACTACTTGAAAAAAAAGGTAAAGGCTGCAAATTTGAAACAAATCCCCGGGTATACTTTTTGAGACGAGTGACTCCTGTTTCAAGTTCGGAGGAGGAGGTTTAGGTTTGAAACCCTTCCCTCTTCACACCTGGGAAATAAAAGCGAGAAAGAAGGTCGAGGGGAGAACACGAACACCGCAAAAGGAAGGAGCCGAATTCCTCGTAAAGTGTTGAGATTGACGGATAGGCAGTAATATCACAAAAGGGCAGGTTCAACAAAAGGAAAGGCACAAGAGGGGGCCGAGAATGGCTTCAGGGTGTTAATGAGAAAGAGTGAGAAATATTTAAAGCCTTCAAAATGAAGTAAACTCGCACCCACCAGCCAGGACAAGGTGTTGAGAAGATGAAACAGCAATGGGTGCTTTGTTTCCGATTTGCAACAGGTATCAGTGCAGATGCAAGCGCGAAGCCTGTCATTAATTCTGGCACAGCGGGTTACGGCCACGATCTGTTTGAGGCCCACTTGAACATTTGGTCATTAATTTGCCATGGTCATTGTCATTGTTGGTAAGCGTACACTGAGCTCTGGACCAGAAGGAAATCACGCGCATCAGCTAAGAAGAGGAAATGGTTATCTCGCCATGCGCGTAAACATAAAGCAGCTCCCCGGAGAGTTACAAGCCGGCATGACGAAACCGTAGTTCAATTAATGCAAAGAAAATAAAGTAAGAGATTGCTGTAAACCCGATCCCTCACATATATCCTTTATACTTAGTTTGCTTTAACATAGAGGAATAAATAATTTCATTGTGCTTAACCAGCACTAACCTGCCTAAACCATGTGCATTGATGGTGAGTGGGAAGAAACTCTACGCATTGAATCAATATTAATCAGCAGTGCAAGTAACAGCGAAGTTGTTTGCTCGAAAATACCGGCAGGGCCAAAACTGAAAGCAGATCTGTATACTGAAGCTGGAAATTGTGGGCGGAAGGTGATGGGAATAGTTTCCTGGTGTAGATTACTCGTGGCGTCTAGATCGTAATATTCGGGACTCTCCCCTCACGGGCTGTCGTCAAACTAAGTAGAAATCTCGACGAAAACGTGGTGCAAGTGACTTGCAGGCAAGAAAGATACCGAAACGTATTCTGCACGCGCACCTACTGAGACTGAGGTCGAAACATTCCGCATATCGATCAATCTCAAGTAAGATCGATTATTTTTTTCATTCAGAGCTGCCGGGGGTGGGTGGTTTTTCGACAACGGTCCAGTTGGCTTTAATGTGTCTCAGAAGCTCCCTATCCTTAATTGCACAGTTAATAACTTGCGCTGTCCCTAAGACGGTAACTATTCAGCGAATGTTACTGATATATGGCGGGTGGGGAAGAACCAGGCTAAAATCCGTGCTTTATTTCAAAATGTGTTGTTTCGCATGCCCCGCCCCTTTACTTTGCCAGCGGTGAAAATGCGTGTGGAATACTTAAAGGTGCGTATGCAGAATGCGCTTGGGCTCTTTCTTCCCAGAAACTCAGCTGTACCACGCAGTGGTCAAGATCCCTGCTCAAAGTAGTGAGGCTGCGTTGATTTTTATTTACTTTTTGGGGGGAAAGGAGACGAATACTCGTGACTATTAGTACCGACTGAATGCTGTATGGTCAATGTATTGCTCTCAGCAAAGGGGTCTGTCTTGTGGGGTTATGTTCAATCTACCAACTACACTAAAGTCTTTTGTGTATAATTATGCCAAACACCTGTAACGCAATAGAGACAACGGTCTCTGATGCAAGTTCGCCGTGGATGCACTTGTTTCCAGAACCCAGTGCTACAGGCACCTGTTACAAATGTGTTCAGGGCACCAGCCTGGGAAGGGGCTGCCCTACCATGCCGGCTTGCGGCGTTTTAGGGATAGCGGCATCGTATCTGCGCCTTTGGTCGCAGTGATGGCGACAATTAACAATATAGCAACATAGGAAGGAAAATTACTTCCATACTTAGAAAGCTCACGAAAAAAAACTGGGTATCCTTGGCCGTGATCCAAGCGGGTGTTTATAACCGAATGTGCAAAGTACCTTCCCAGTATGCACAAACAATGCTGGCAGACGCACCGGAGACAGAGAGCACCTTGGCATAGAAAAGTGAATTACTAGTGTCTTTCTGGCACTTGCTACTTTTGCGACTGGAGCCGCAGTTGATCAAAGGCGAAGCTCGCATGGTCGCCGTCTGTCATATTAATTGGGTTTATAATTTTCTTTGAAGCTTAGTTGTTCGCGTCTTCACGTTTAATTTCTAACTCCCAGGGAGTAACCGCAATGTTTTAATGATGACCCATAGGGAACTAAATTAGGCACGGTAAATGCTGGCATTCTGCAGAGCTGGGATTGCTTCTTCCCAAATTTGCTCATGGTATCTTCCTGTCATAAATTTGTATTAGCCCCTATTGCCCTATCGAATGGAAGCCTCCCATTACAATTGTCAGTCAGTGACCTGAATGAAATTACACATTCATGTAAATTCCTGTTTAACTCCTCACAAATTGCAGCGACCAATACTACGCTCCTAGCTCGAAGCAATCAAATCCCGCCCAAACATAACAATTCACTGTAAGCAAAGAACAAAGTACTTGTCAACATCGTCAGTGAGACTCGCCATAGATCTTGAAAAGGTCACCAGGAAGCAAGCCGATAAGTAAATAACACGTACAAGCGCGGCGTTTGATGTGACAAGTATGCACACCAGCGTAAAATTGAAGGCTGAGGCAACTAACTGCAAGAAGCACCTCCACCACTAGAGAGAGTCATACTGCCTACAGAACGTAGCTTCCTACGGCGTCCGTAACTTGCAGACACGCCTTTAGTTATTGTACATCCAAAAAATAAATGAAAAAGGAGTCGGCGTCCGTAGATCCCATTTCACAGAGACTAAGACAACGGTACACACGTCCTGTAAAATATGGGACTATAGCCTACCAATATAAGTATACGAAGCTGTAAACTGAACTCACTTCCAGCAAAGCGAGAGTGCAGAACGAAGCAATTCAACAACACACTGTAATCTATTTTCCTTATATCTTGTTTCCAGGTCTGACGGCGTTCTTGGGCAATTCAACAGCAAATCTGAATGAAAGCTTCTTAAATTAGGAGTGAAGACAATTAGTTAAGCACCATGGATTTCGTTATGAAGCAAGCGCTGGGCGGTGAGTAAAGCCAGTCGTTATTATTTGGACAAGTCTGCGATGCTGTTATCAAACACGGAAGAATAATATTGGAATCACTCTGTCTTAATGTTGCGCTGGCAATCTTTGTCCCGATTTTAGTGCGCGCAATGTCGATGTTCGCTACTCATTCTTACTATAACTCAGGATTTCACAGAGAGAGAAAAAATAGGAGCTGAATCTGGCACGTGAGGTTCCAGCACGATCTGTTGTTTGCTCAAGGTCACGCTGTATGCTAAAAATCGGCGGAAAGGTTAAATGATGGAGGAAGATCAAGGAGCCGGGTGCTAGGGGATTAGTGCCTATTATAAGATTCTATATCCCGAGAGGCTTTATGACTGGCACAAGCGATAATGATGTTCATAAATCCGATATATTCTCTTAAAGCTACAGTATACTTATCTATTACCTTGTAGCTTTTTCATAACGGGGCTGATAACTACAGTGCGTGTAATCAGCATCTTTGTCGAGAGGGTCCTGAAGTTTAAATTCACATACATTAAGCGAACAAAATCAAGCACGGCTCCTTTACTTCTCTTCAACTGACTTTTTTGCAAACGGTATGGGTGTTGGCAAAGCCAGATAAAGACATCAATATTGTAGTATACGAAATAAACTCTTTCTTACCGTCGTTATGAATATCCTATCTGTGTATTTTTTTTGATGGTGGAATGTAGGTGTATTTTGCGATACTTTTCTAGATGAAGTTTGAAATCAGAAACTCCCTTAAGAATAAGTTATTTATTTGTCTGTATATTATCCATGGGATTTTGCGGTAGGTTAATCTGCGACTTGTAATGCTGATGTTGACTCATTAATAATTTGATTATCGGGATAGATTTGACATTTATAAAGGAGTTAAAAGCACTTTATTCAACAGGCAGCTGCACAATTTCGATTGGAAGTCGCGGAAAAAGATTCAATGTTAATGCAAGGTCAGGGAATACGAAAACAATATTTGGTGTTTTGTCATCAATTGAATTGGCTCTAATTATTTTGCCTGGCTTTTTTTTCAGCTTCAGTTACAACGTGTCAAGTTCTTGTCACTTAAAATCACCTCCCACATCTCCCAAGGGAACACTCAAAATCGGTTTATTAACAGATGCTTTACCTCCTCCTCAGTAGGAGAGGTCCCATTCAGCAGACAGCCACGGTCATTTGTACTGGCCAACACTTTTATAGTCCTTGGAAAATAAAGGAAAAATTCCACACAATATTTATTTTCAGAATTCATTTTGACGCAAGACAAAGTATAATGCAATGGAATAGTTAAACATTCCATTGATTCAGAAAGGAGCTTCAAAATTTATTGCCATGTTTATACTTTCATCCAAGTATTAAATATGACAAGCAACACACATCAACACTAGATATTTATTTTAATAGCTTTTAATACTATATTTAATCGTTGTGGTAGGTTCTATTAAAAAGTATTTGAATTCTTGCAATTTTGATGTCAAGTCCCCTGAACAGCATAACGATCAGAAAGACCTGATATCAAAATTAGGAAATAAAAAAATAAAGAATACAGTAATTTCAAAAATAACCCCAAAAACAATACAGTAACTTCCTTGAATATTGAACTTATTTAAATTCAATTTATGTAAGCCTCATTGATGAGCAGATTTTCTATTCTCATAAGGTTTTACAAATGAAAGCAGGGTTAAGATATTATACTGTCAAACTCATCCAATTCTGTAGCCAGCAAATGAACCATAACTAGATTCCACATAAGCGAGGGACAAAATGTACTGCCAGATTATGTACAGTTATGCAATGCTGCTAGATTAAAGATGGTTGATTGGTGATTTGGTTGCTGTTTAAGTTCTAAAGAAACTAGATAATATGAATTATGTTAAGTTTCTTTTTACCTCGTTTTGAACAGTAGAAGTAAATAACATGACCTGCATTTGAGAAGTGTCAAAGAGGATCTAAGAGAAACAATATTTCAACAACTGGAAGACCTGTCTGTGGAAGAGGGTCTCTAGAAAGAGAGTAGAAGCTGTTAAACTTGATTTATTCAAATGCAAATTGGATAATTACTTTCAGAAAAATAACATTTCAGGATGTAATATGTGAACAAATGAGACCTGGTGTGTATGGATGACAAGCTCGAAAGGAATGATTAGACTGTCTTCCACAAATCTTTCCCTGCCTCACATTTGACAGAGCCATAAATGGTTGCTACCAGTGTTCTAAAATAAAATCTGACATCTTTCCAGTTCAAACATTTTTTTTACAGATACACCAATTCTCCGCCAAGATCATGTGATGTTATGCTGCATTCGGAGAAGGTTGTGTTTGTTAGGAGAAGAGGTTGAATGGTGTAGGAAAACGGTTTGTGTAAGAATTATTAGAGGCTAAAATTAGAAATCTTTCTATCATATCCATGATGTAATAGTAATTAGAAGAGGACATGGACACTCAGAGAAATCAGCTTCTGGAATTATTTCCCAGAGCATTTGATTATGAAAGCTATGTCATTATAGTGTAGAGATGGGCCAATTGTAGCCAATTGTTTCACTTGTCCACATGGAACACTTACTGTACCACATCGTGAGCTGGAAGAGTAAGATACCTTACACTTCCATCTTGCCACTACCTCTTCTTCAACTGCGTACTTTTATCCATTGTTAAGTGAATCAAAGTTATTTGTTTCAAATATTTGTGATGTTTCTAATACATATGATCTATTTTAATTATATTTCTGTACTCTGGTTTGGAACACCTATATCTACCTTATCAAATAATTTCATAACTTTAAGAGTTTCTACCAGTCTTTTCTAAAATGTATTGTTGTTCTTGGTAGAAACACATAACATCTGAGTTCTCATGTTTCTACAATGCCTCCATCTTTTCCGAGATTTTAAAACCAGAACTATTTGCTGAACACCAAAAAGTTATTGTAAAGCCCTTGTTTAGTATGTGAAGAAGAATTATAAGCTTGGAGCTCTTAGGGGAAATTGTATTTGTTAGCTTTTATTTGAAATGGTTTAAAGTGTTTCTTAAGGTGGATAATTTTCTAATCTTTTGGTAATTTTGAGGAAAACTTATCAGCACAATTCTTTAACTGTTATTTATAATGTTATTTATACACTTCATGAAAAGATCACTAAGAAATAGAATGAGAGGTGGCATGTAAGTAACATGAAACATGAAACTATACCTGGACGTCCTAGCATGTCTATCTGCTGACTATAAAAGCAAACTGCCATTGTTTTCCTCAAGTCATCTTTACCACCTGCACCCATTCCAATCAAACGACACTACCATCCTGACTGGTAAGGTCATCACAGCCCTATCTGTTATTTCTCATTTTACTCTGCTTAGCACAGAAGGCTTGCTATGTCAGATGCAGTATTTTGGTGTATGAAACCTTTTGAAAGATTTGTATGTGGAAAGGTTTCTAACTGAAAATTGCAGCCATAATGCAGGTACTACACAAAATGGAGGGATGCAGAAGATCTGAAGAATCAGAATTAAGATTGGGTTTAATTATTTTGTGGCAGCAGTACAGTGCAAATACATAACATTACTATAAATTATAACATAAATAAATAGTGCAAGGAAAATAAATAATAAGGTAGTGTTCACGGGTTCATCATCTGTTCATAAATATGATGGCAGAGAGGAAGAAGGTTTTCAAAACATTTTGTGACACTATGTGTTATAAATGTTACTTTGTCAAAGCAGCGCAAATTCTTCATGTAGCCAACATTGCAAATGCATAGATTTAGCTCATCTAACCTATGCAAATTGCTATTCTGTTCCTCCTGAAAATCAACTATGTGATCTTTTGTTCTTTCTCCTGACATTGCTGATATCTTCAGCAAACCTTTTACACTAAGAACAGTGTGGATTTAGGAGCATAATTTTACACAATATTTTGTGGATCTCCTTGCTGAAAACTGGCTGATAAGTAGGAAAAACATTGAAAGCAATATATATTTTCCAGTGGGGAAAGAATCTAGATTTCTACTGAACAATGGGATTTTGATGTCCGTAGATATGAACATTAAAATCAGGCATGTGTTTTCAACTAGTTAGGAAGACAAGTGAAATGTTGCCCCCTATTACAAGGGGGACATAGGGATACTATCTAGGAATCCTTGCCACAGCTGCAATTACTTGGTGATACTGTACCTTGTGAAATGCACAGAGTATTGTCGTAGAGTTAAGGATAATGGAGAACAGTCAGAAATTTGGAGCAGAAGTCAAATCAAAGCAGCCATGATAGGAAGGGCACATTTCATCCAACATTTTGCCATATTGCTATGATTGCCTTTCTTTATGTTCCTAAAAGATCATGGGATTTAAAACAAAATTATGGCCAGCATAATGTCGGTTTCCAGAGTCTTACTTATTCAAAGAAATGTACTGGAAGTTGAATCTTGCCACAATTACAGTGACACTCCATTTGGGTGGAAATCATAAATTTGGTTCTTCTATTAAACTACAATCAAGAGCAGCAGTAGACTTGAACCTGCATGTTCATTCTTCAAGATCATGTCTTATCCTCTACCACTGATTCTTATTCCCACACAATCTCCATATCAATCTGTCTTCTTTGAGTAATAGCAATGGCCAAGCTCCTATAGCCTTCTGATTCCAAAAATTGGCATACTCAGAAAAGAATTTTTCTCCTGTTCTTATTCCTACATGGTTTTCCCTTTATTCAGAGACTGTGGCCCTTGGATTTTAGAGCCCTCCACCAGGACAAATATCTTTACTGCAACCATTATATTAAGATACATAGGAATGTTGTACGATTTAGGAAGATCACCTCTCATTCTTCTAAACCTTAATGATACAAGCTCAGTATGTTCAATTGCTTCCAAAGTGGCCAATCTGTACGTGGAGGGTAAACTGGAACTAGGAGACAAAAATTTAAAGAAAGATGATGGAAATGTAGATACAGAAAATGCTGAAAAGATGAAAGCAGATCAGGCAAAATCTGTGAAAAGAAAAACATAGATAACATCTTAGGCTAAAGCCTTGACCAGAATTTGGAAAGAGAGAAAACAATTTATTATCAAGTTGCAGAGAGTATGGGAGAGGTATTTATTGACCTAGGTACCTCATATCACTTTATTTACATACAATCCATATAAATATATATGAGCAATCTTGTGTATTTATATTTAATGTATATTTATTATTGTGTTTGATTGTGCTGCATCCGATTCGGAGTAACAGTCATTTTGTTCTCCTTTACCCTTGTCTACTGGAAATGACATTAAATAATTTTGAATCTTGAATCTTGAATCTAAGGAATGGGGAAGCCAGTGTTGCTATGACAATAGCTGTTCGTGTAGCAATCTGGCTGATTGGGGTGGGGAATGGTATTTAAAACACAAATTAAAAACCGTTAACATGCATGTATGTAGAAACTACCCATCAGGTCAGACTGTACTGTTGGAGAGAGAAAATAATTGGGTCATTATTGCAGATGGAGGACTCATGGCAAAGGTGGCCAGGTGAAATGGAGAAACAGAGAAACAAGTGGAGAAAGCAAGTTACCTGAAGTTGTTGAGTCCAGAAGGCTGCAGCATGTCCTGATAGAAGATGAGGGTTTGATTCTTCAGCTTACATTCACTCTCACTCAGGCAGATTGAACTCAGGTGCTCTGCAAAACATTCAGTCAGGTCTGCATTTGGTTCCTGAATGCAAAGGAGACCACATTTCATGGAAGAAATGTAGGATAATCACTGTTTCATTTGGAAGGACTATTTGGATGGCTCAACAGGTTCAAAGGACAGGGATTGTACCTCCTGTCATGGGAAACATTTTATGAAAAAGAAATGATTGATAGGGATAGAAGAGTGGACCAGAATGTGGTGGAAGAATGTTCCCTTTGAAATACAAATATGGAAGGGGAAGGTGCATCTGATAGTGAAAATTATGCAGGACTCTTTGTGGATATTCTTTAACTTCTCTCTTTTTTTTTAAGATCTTCCATATTAACTGTGCAGGATTCTGGAGCTGCTCTTCCTGCCTTAGATTCTCACTATCCTATTTAGTTATTCAGATTTTGTAGCAATATAAGTATTGGTATTTTTAAATAGTTTTAACTTTTTGTATTAATCCTTTATGTGGTAATCAAAAATCTGATATCAGAATGTTGCTTGTGCAGTGGTTGAAGTTGATTTCAAACCTCCGTAATGTCCTCATTTAAGCTTTCTTGAACAGAGAAGTCACTATAGAGAAGGATGTGCATATTTTTGTGAAGAAATAAAAAAAATTGCAGCAGATGGTTGCATCAGTGTATGGAGATGTGATAGACGGTATAACATCTACTGCCTGACATTGATATGTACTTAAAATCTGTTGTGGTCTAATACAAAAGGTTCATCCTATGATGAATCTAGAAAGAACTGTGCATTAATCTGGAAGGTCTCAACGGTGTTAGAATCATAATACAATGAAGATGAACTTTTTCACTTGCTAGTACAGTTCTATTATAATTCTCTGATAGTTAACCTATTTATAGCTTTCAAAATAAACAAAGGTTTTCTTAATGGTAATTAATGACAATTAAAATGAATTTTCCAGCATTCACAGTGCTTTATTAAAATTGACATAGCTAGTGAAAATAATTTTAATTAAAAATATCACTGAAAAACATTAGCTTTCTTAAACATCAGAAAATCTTGTGCTTTTACAGAAACAGTAATAGCAATAATAGCTTCACCATTACAGCATAAAATAGACAGAGGCCTGTTTTAGTTAAATGAAGAAATAGGAACGTATGACATCTCTAAGACAATAAGGCATAGGAGCAGAATTAGGCATTTGGCCCATCAAGTCTGCTCACCGTACCAACTTGGCTGACTTATTATTATGTCTCTCAACTCCATTCCATAGAATATAGAACATAGAACAGTACATCACAATACAGGCCCTTCGGCCCACAATGTTGTGCCAACCCTTAAACCCTGCCTCCCATATAACCCCCCACCTTAAATTCCTCCATTCCCCTGCCTTCTCCCTGTAACTTTTGCTGTCCTGACTAACCACAAACCGATTAAAGTCTGGTTTAAATATACTCAATGACTTGGCCTCCACAGTCATCCTTGACAATGAATTCTAAAAATTCACAACAATGGCTAAAGAAATTCCGTCACGTCTCTGTTATAAATGGATGTTCCTCTATTCTGAGCCTGTGTCCTCTGGTCCTCGACTCACCCATCATCAGAAACATCCTCTCCACATGCACACTGTCTAGACCTTTCAATGTTTGATAAGCTTCAATGAGAGTCCCCCTCATTCATCTAAACTCCAGTGAGTTCAGGCCCAGAACTACCAATTGCTTCTTATACATTATCCCTTTTATTCTTGGATCATTCTCATGAATTTCTTTGAACCTCTCCAATGCCAGCACATCTTATCTTAGATAAGGGACCCAAAACTGCTCACAATACTGCAAGTGTGGTCTGATCAATGCCTTATAAAGAATCAGCTTCATATCCTTGCTGTTATATTCCAGTCCTCATGAAATGAATGCAAACATTGCATTTGTCTTCCTTTCCACTGACACAACCTGCAAGTTAAGCTTTAGGGATTTGTGCACAAGGACTCCCAAGTCCCTTTGAACATTCATTTTTGAATTTTCTCCCCATTTAGAAAATGGTCTACACCTTTATTCCTTCTACCAAAGTGCATGACCCATACAATTTCCTACATCATATTCCACCTGCCACTTTTTTGCCCATTCTCCCAATCTGTCCAGATCTTTCTGCACGCTCAGTGCTTCTTCAACATTACCTTTCCCTCCACCTGCCTTTATTTTGTCTGCAAAATTGGCCACAAAATCATCAATTACATCTTTCAAATCATGAACATATAATGTGAAAAGAGGCGGTCCCATTATTGACCCCTGCGAAACACTACTTGTCACCAGCATCCAACCAGAAGAGGCCTCCTTGATTACGACACTTTGACTCCTGCCAGTCAGCTAAATCTTTATACATGCTAATAATTTTCCTGTAATATCATGGGCTCTTGTTAATCAGCTTCATGTGTGGAACTTTGTCAAAGGCATTCTGAAAATCCAAGTAAACACCATCTACTGACTCTAGTTTGCCTATCCTGCCTGTTATTTCCTCAAAGAAATTCCAATAGATTTGCCAAGCAAGATTCCCTTTAAGGAAACTGCTGACTTTGACCTACTTTATCATGTGCACCAAGTATCTCAAAGCCTTACCTTTAATAATGGACTCCAACATCTTCCCAACTACTGAAGTCAGGCTAACTGGCCTATAGTTGTCTTTTTCTGCCACCGTCCCTTCTGAAAGCATGGAGTGGCTTTTGCAATTTTCCAGTGATTCTTGAAAGATAATTATCAATGCCTCCACAATCTCTTCATCTCAGTCTTTAAGGATACTGGTGTATAGATTATCTGATCCAGGTGACCTTTCTACCTTCAGATCTTTCAGCTTCACAATCATCTTCTCCTTAGTAATTGCAACTACACTCACTTCTGTCCTCTGACATTTTGAATTAATAACATACTGCTCATATCTTCCATGGAGAACATTGACACAAGATACTATATTAAGTACATCTACCATTTATATGCCTCCCATTACTGCCCCTCCAGTGTCATTTTCTAATGGTTCAATTTTCACATTTGCCCCATTTTTACTTTTTATACTATATTTTTGGAGAAAAAACTTTAGTATGTTTGGCTAGCATTCCTTTATATTTCATCTCTTCTTTCCTTATGGTTTTTGTAGTTGCTCTCTGTTGGATTTTAAAAGCTTCCAAATCCTCTAACTTCCTGTTATTTTTTGCTATATTATATGCCCTCTCTTTTGTGTTTGTGGTGTCTTTGACGTCTCTTATTAGCAAATGTTGCCTCATCCTCCCTTTAGAGTACTTCATCTATGGAAGTCTCTATCCTATGCCTTCCAATTTAACCCCCCCCCCAAAAAAAACTCCAGCCATTGCTGTTCTACTGTCATCCATGCTCGTGTCACCTTCTAATCAACTTTGGCCAGCTCCTGTCTCATGCCCCTATAACTCAGTTTTGTGATACACCTGATTTTATCTTTTCCCCCTCAAACTGTAGGATGAATTCTATCACATTATGATCACTGCCTCCTAAGTGTTTCTTTACCTTGAGTTCCCTAATCAAATTAAACAACAACCACTCCAGAGTTGCCTTTCTCCTAGTGGGTTCAACCACAAGCTGTTCTAAAAAGCTATCTTGTAGGCAATCAACAAATTCCCTCTCTCAGGATCAAGCACCAACAGGATTTTCCCGATCTACCTGCTTGTTGAAATTCCCCATTACTATTGTAACACTGCCCGTATTACGTGCTTTTTCTATTTCCCTTTGAAATTTATATCCCACTTCTTGTCTATTGTTCAGAGGCTTGTATATCACTTCCATCAAGATCTTTTTACCTTTGCAGTTTCTTAAATCTATCCACGAGGATTCTACATCTTTTGATACTATCTCACCTCTTTCTAATGACATAATTTAATTTTTTGCCAACAGAGCTATCCCACTGCCTTTTCCTACCTATCTGTTCTTTTGATGCAAGCTGCATCCTTGGATGTTAAACTCCCAACTATGATCTTCTTTCAGCCATGACTTTGTAATGCCTTCATTATCATACTTGCCAATCACTAACTGCGCTGCAATATATTCTGCCTTCTTCCGTATACTGTGTTCTTTCAAATATAACACCTTCAGTCCTTTTCGATTTTGCCCCCATGTTAGATCTCTCCTCATCTGATGGACTACAATTTTGCCCTATCAACTGCCTGTATATCGTCACTGTCTCACTACACACTGCATCAACCTGTATATCGAATGTTCCATCCTCATCCCTATCACCCCAGTTCCCACCCCCTGCCAGTCTAGTTTAAACCCTTCCCAGCAGCTCTAGCAAGCCTGCCCGCAAGGATATTGCTACCTCTCGGGTTCAGTTGTAACCTTTCCTTTTTGTAGATTTCATACTTTCTCCAGAAGGGATCCCAGTGATCCAGAAATCTGAAACCCTGCCCCCTGCACCACTTCCTCAGCCACTCATTCATTTGAACTTTCATCCTATTCCCGCCCTGACTAGCACGTGGCGCTGGGAGTAGTCTAGAGATTACTACTTCAATGCCCTGTTCTTCAGCCTTTTCACTAACTCCCTCTGTACTCACTGTGCAGGAACTTCTCCCCCTTTCTACCTATTTCATAGGGGCTAATGTGCACCACAACCTCTGGCTGCTCATCCTCCCTCTTGAGAATCTTCTGCAGCCACTTTGAGACATCATGGACCCTAGCACCTAGGAGGCCACACACCATCGTGGCTTTTCTTTCACTGTCCATACCCCTGACTACTGAGTCTCCTATCACTACCACTCTGCTTGACTGTTGCCTTCTCTGCTGAGCCTCAGGGACAGCCAGCTTGCAACAGGCATGGCTGCTGCTGATAGGTCATCCCTCTCCCCGTCCCACCAGCAGTTGCTGAGGGGAATGCCTACAGGGAACCCTGCACTGCTCGTTTACTCCCTTTACTTCTCCTGCACTCTGGGTCTGATCACCTCTGTAATAATTAATCTATGAAGTTTCCAGCCTCCTGGATTGTCCTGAGTTCATCCAGCTCCAGTTCCAGTTCCTTGACCTTGTCAGTCTGGAGCTGATGTTGGATGCACTTCTTGCAGATATAGTCATCAGGGAGATGGTTAGGTACGCAGAAATCCCACACCTCACAGGAGGAGCATTCCAATGCCTGAACTGCTATCCTGCTTACACTTGTTATGCATCTAACTTCTCAAACTTAAGTTCTAGCCTGCGTCTGGTCTCGCCAAATTCTGATCACTTTAACACTGCCCACTGCAACAGTGGCCGCTCTGCTCAAACCGCTTTTGGTTGACCTGTGGTATTAACCCAAGCAATCTTCTGCTCCACAGACAAGTTCAACAGACCCTGCTCACTTTTTAAAACAAAGAGGTTTCGCATTTAAGTATATGTTTTGGCATGTAGTTTTTGCTAGTTAGCCAGTTTATCTCATAAGTATAAGAACATTTCCATTTAAATATGGTTCAATGTTTACAGTGTGATAAGTTTGATTTACAGCCGGGAACCTCTCTGGGAAAAAAGAAACCTTTATTTATTGAGCACACTGAAAAAATATATTTTTTGTCTCTTCTAGCACACATTCTCTTAATTCAGTCTTTCCCTTTATTTTGACACTGAATTAACTCTTGGATGACATTTCTTTAGACACTATTGCTCAGTGGAGATTATTCCATTTGATTGGTTAAGCAGGCACACAATTAGCTGGCTTTATGTACCACTGACTGAAAAATACAGACTGAAGTTAAAATTTGAGCATCAATAATAAGCAGACACTCAGTGCACAATTTAGTTCTTTGAATCTGATAAAATGCAATCTTATATTAATTGAATTAATATGCAGATAATATTGTAACATCTGATGCTTAACATGTATTTTCACATTAGCTATGTAATTTTAGTGGTGCCACAGATTATTGTACTCAAATGTTTGAGTGTTAAATCAAAGTTGTAGTTTTATTTCTGACCTGTCTCTTTTGAGAATGGCTCGAAATTGAATGTTTCCATACACTTCTAATTATGTAGACACAGGACAGTGAAGAGAACATATCATGCTTTGTAACTAATTTCCATAGTTGCATTTAATTCTGGTATGTTTGACCACTAATTAAAAGTTGTAAGTACGATTTTAATGAGCCAAATTGATCTGGCTGTGGCAGGCTGAGTCTAATGGTAGAGTTCAGGCATGCTGGGATTCCTGCTCTAATTATCTCTGCGTGTCGCTACCTAATGCGGTGTCAATTCTTTTCAAACAATAAACGAAATAAAATAATTTTCAAGGAGTGGAACAAAGTGAGAGGTTTCAAAAACATACAGAAATCAGGAAAAATAAAAGTCATATTACGTGCTTATAGCAATACGGTATTAGGATTCAGAACCCTAAGTTAGCTTGTGCTATTCTGCTGGGCCAGCTGCACTATATGAGCAGTCAGAGTTGTCTTAAAACTTCAAATTTATTTTAATCTTTGAAACTTCAGTGAGTTTAAAACAGCTCTCAAAATGTATGAAAAATAATTTCCATACATATTATAGCAAAAACATCCTAGCATTTACAGGGCATATTTAATTAAAGAAGGTATCACAAAATGCTGAACATGGGCACAATCTGACAAAAATCTAAACTGAGTCAAAAAAAGGACATGATCAGAGGAAGGTTTGCAAAAGTGGGATTTTGAGAGAGTCTGGAGGAGCAGGTATGAGGCAAAGAAAGCTTAGAAAAAGATTTCCAGTACTTTATATCTAGAGAACTGAAGGCATCACAAAATATTAAAGAATTCTAATGGAAAGTAATCACACAAGTTTAAAATATATAGCTTTTGACTTGATTCTGTAATGATTGCTAGAGGGCACTGTCGTCTTTAAAAAGTTTGCTTCAGGATTATATCCTTAGGCACACGTTCTTGAGAACAAGCTATCCAAAAGAAGTACAAGCATACACAGACATGTATACAAACACACATAAACATTCTGCATTAGTGATAACATAAGACCAATGCAATAGGATAATACTTTCATTTATCGTTCAGAAATTCATCTACGTTTGTCCTGAATGCAGTTCAGAGTTTATACATTCGTCTGTTTACCTCACTTTTAGGGTATCATTGATTTCAGTGGAGCCAATTTTCAGAGCGCAGTATAAAGTGCAATTGTTATGAACAGTGCATGTTTGGCATGAATGAATAAGGTATAGTCTGTATATACTTATGTTGAATAAATTTCAACAAATGACATTTTGCAGAGGGAGCAAATTAGGAAAAGAAAGTGAATACAGCTAACTTTTTATAATTACCAGAAATTGGCATTTCTAGTTAGAATATTCTCGTGCTTTATTGCTGGATAATTATTTTGTGATCCATTTACAACTAAGAAAATAAAAACAAAGTCATAATTTTGAAAAAAGAAACAACAGAAAATCTGCAGATGCTGGAAATCCAAGCAACACACACAAAATGCTGGAGGAATTTTGTGTGGGCATTGACTGTACATTTTGAATATACTTAGCAATTTTAAATCCATTTTTCATAGATACAGTATACACTCAGTGGCCACTTTATTAGATACAGCTGTATCTGTACACGGAGCAAAGAGATTAACACAAGCTGTTACAGCTCAGAGCTTTCTGGAGTTCAGAGGTCAATCACGGTGCCATTCTATAAGGAGTCCCTGTATGTCCTCCTTGTAGAATGCATGGAATTTCCTTGAGTGCATCAGTTTCCTCCCACAGTCCAAAGACTTACCGGGTAGGTTGAATGGTCATGGCAAATTGTTGCTTGAGTAGGCTTGATCAGGTTTGTTGGGGGTTGCTGAGGCAGCATGGCTCAAAGGGCCCGAAGAGTATACTCTAATCTGTATTGCTAAAGTAAAATAAGATTGAAAAAATAAATAATTCATGTGGCAACAACTCAATGCCTAAGAGCATGCGGACCAGAAGACTATAAGATATGGGAGCAGAATTAGGCTCTTTGGCTCATCATGCCTGCTCCACCATTTCATCATGGCTGATCCACTTTTCCTCCCAGCCCCAATTTTCTGCCCCGTTAAGATAATGGGCCCAAAACTGCTCACAATACCCCAAGTGAGACCTCACCAGTGCTTTATAAAGTCTCAACATTGCATCCTTGCTTTTATATCCTAGTCCTCTTGAAATGAATGCTAACATCACATTTGTCTTCTTCACCCAGACTCAACCTGCAAATTAACCTTTAGGGAACCCTACACAAGGACTCCCAAATTTCTTTGCACCTCAGATTTTTGTATTTTCTTTCCATTTTGAAAATAGTCAACCATTTCATTTCTTCAACCAAAGTACATGACAATATACTTCCCAACATTGTCTTCCATCTGCCACTTCTTTGCCTTTTCTCCTAAACTGTCTATGTCCTTTTATAGCCTCCCTACTTCCACAAAACTACCTGCCTCTCCACCTATTTTCATATCATCTGCAAACTTTGCAACAAAGCCATCAATTTCATCATTCAAATCATTGACATATAACATAAAGAGAATCAGTCCTATGGAACACCATGAGTCACTGGCAGCAAACCAGAAAAGGCCCCCTTAATACCCACTCTTTGCCTCCTGCTGGACCAGAGTGAAGGCTCCCGAGTTTGAATCCAAGTCGGGCCACCCCCCCGAGCATGCTTTCCATCCGAGCTAGCCACTCGGCTTCATAAAAAACCAGGGTCGAGTCAGGAACGTTCATATCGTGACCCAGTTAATCTGAAAGGAGACCAATCCTGATACTACGTGCCAGACAAGAATGGCTGACTGTCAGGTGTGACACGCTAGGAAGGCCTTCTGCCAATCAACTACTGCTTTATCCATGCCAGAATCTTTCCTGTAAGAACATGAGCTCGTAGCTTGTTAAGCAGCCTCATTTGTGGCACCTTGTCAAATGCCTAATGAAAATCCAAGTACACAAGATCCACCAATTCTCCTTTGTCTATCCTGCTTGTAATTTCTTCAAAGAATTCCAACAGATTTTTAAGACAAGATTTTCCCTTGAGGAAACCATGCTGACTACAGCCTGTTTTATCAGGTGCCTCCAAGAACCCCAAAACCACATCCTTAACAATCAACCTCAACATCCTCCCAACCACTGAGGTCAGACTAACTGACCTATAATTTTCTTTCTTCTGCCCTTCTCCCTTCTTGAAGAGTGGAGTGACATTTGCAATTTTCCAGCCTTCTAGCACCATTCCAGAATCTAGGAAGATCATCACTAATGCTTCCATAATTTCTTCAGCTAGCACATTCAGAACCCTAGGGTGTACACTATCTGGCGAAGGTGATTTATCTATCTTCAGACCTTTCATCTTCCCAAGAACCTTCCTTCCCAAGTAACCTCACAAACTTCATGACCCCTGAAATTTCCACCATACAACTAGTGTCTTCTACAGTGAAGACTGACGCAAAGTACTTATTCAGTACATCCACCATATCCTTGTCCCCACTCCAGCGTCATTTTCCAGTGGCCCAATATTCACTCCTGCCTCTCTTTTACACTTTATGTATTTGAATAAACTTTTGGTATCCTCTTTAATATTTTTAGCTAGCTTACTTTCATATTCCATCTTTACCTTGTTATGACTTTTTAGTTGCCTTCTGTAGGTATTTAAAAGTTTCCCATCCCCTAACTTCCCACTAGTTTTTGTTCTCATTATATGCCCTTTGTTTGGATTTTATGTTGGCTTGGACTTCCCTTGTTAGCCATAGTTGTATCTGTTGTAGCGTGGATGAAATGACCGGAGAGACAGAGTTACTGGTAGATACAATGCAGCTTCTTTATTTGACACAGCAAGGTACAAAAGGCATCTTATGGACGGAGACGCTTTCCGCAGAAAGGTCTGCTAGCTCAACGTGGGCTCGATACTTATATGTTAAACACAAAGGCAATCGCTACTTAAAAAGTTATAGACAATGCATAGACAATGCTTCCTTTTGAAGCTACTACAAAATATCACACTATCCTTTCCTTCCGACGCCAACACGTCTGGGTTGGTATCCACAGCCTTTAGGAATGTAAGTTGTCTACGATACACTTATTTGGCATTTCCTGTGCTAACATAGAAGACAATTAATATTTATAATGTATAGATAATACTGTCTTCGCAACTACAGCATTAGATCAAACTACGGTGCCAGAAGCATCTGGAACTCACACCCTTTTAGGAAGCGCATTGTCAAACAGTTAAAATAGAAATCTGGTGGCCAAAGTCACTTAAGTGTAAACAAATGACCCAAAAAAACTCACTCTAACAGTATCATCTTGCCTTTAAAATATTTCTTCCTCTTTTGGATGTATATATCCAGTGCCTTCTGAATTGCTTCCAGAAATTCCAGCCATTGCTGCTCTGTCATCATCTGTGCCAGTTTTATTTTCCAGTCGATTCTGATTAACTCCTTTCTCATATCTCTGTAATTTCCTTTACTTCACTGTAATACTGATACATCTAACTTTAGCTTTTTTTCAAATTTCAGAGTTCTTTTACCTTAAGCTTTCTAATCAATTCTGGTCATTGTACACTATCCAGAATAGCTGATCCAGTGGGCTCAACCACAAGATGCTCTAAAAAGCTATCTGATAGGCATTCTAGAAATTCACCCTCTTGGATTCCCGCACCAACCTGATTTTCCCAATCTACCTGCATATTGAAATCCTCCATGACTATTGCAACATTTCCCTTTTGGCATGCATTTTCTATCTCCTATTGTAACTCGTAGACTACGTCGTTACTGTTGTTTGGGAATCTGTGTGTGACTCCTGTCAGGGTCTCTTTACCCTTTCAGTTCCACAACGATTCAACACCTTCTGACCCTATGTCACCTCTTTAATCAGTGATTTAATTTCATTCAAAGAATTCAGTTGTTGTTCAGACTAAACATCTGAATGGAGAAGAAATGTCATTTAAGTGCCCAGGTGGAATGTTTTCGGTGCCAGATAGGGTCATTTGAGTATCTCAGAAACTGCTGCTCCAGTGGGCTTTTCACACACACACGTCTCCAATAGTTTACAGAGAATGGTGTCAGAAACAAAAAAATATCCAATGAGCAGCGGCTGTTTTTGCAAAAATACTTTGTTAATGAGAGCATAAGAGAAGGATGATCAGACTGGCTCAAGTTGACAGGAAGGTGAAAGTAACTTAACTAATGACTGATTACAACAATGGTGTGCAGAAGAGCATTTATGAATGTATAATATGTGGAACATTGAAATGAATGGGCTACTGCAGCAGAAGACTACTCCAGCTCTGAATAACGTGGCTACTGAATGAACGTTATTGGTAAAGTTCCTTTTGTAAAGAAATTGACATGTTGAATACAGAGATATTCCCCTCTCGCTTCTGGCTAATATCCAAATTCCAAATTGACACAAAGTTCCTTAAATTCAGAAAAATAATGTACAACAGTTCAAAAGAGATTAATATTAAATCAATTTAAATTTGAAGGTGACTTCACACCTCGCTTTCAGTTAGCAGGGAAAACAAAGCCTTTAGAACGCTGATTTAAGTGACACCTCATCATGCACATACATGGATGCTTAACTTGAGAATCTGGATTGACGCCAAAAAACATTTTATTAGAAACAGCCTGAATTGTCCCTGAAGCAATGTAAGTGCCACAAAGAGCTTGTACATGGTGTTTGAGACCAGTGTTATATCATCTTTCCTCGGGCCAAGGACTTGAAAGCTTTTGTTCTGATTTGCAATGAATGGCATTTTGACTTCATGCTGCTGTTTGTAGACATTAATGACACCAGACGACAGGAATTCTTCCTCCTGAATACGTTTGGGTGCATCTTATGCATTTTGGTCTTCTGATTATGAAAATCACCATAAAATTTCCCTATCATGTACCGTTGTTTTTAAGTCACCTGTATTTGTTATTTCAATTCAGAACTCAAGTCAATTAAAATGTTGCCCACAATGTAGGCTGAAACGTTTCCTATCTTGTCCAGCGATGCCTGGATATGCTCAGGCAGTGT
Source organism: Mobula birostris (assembly GCF_030028105.1). Classification (NCBI taxonomy): domain Eukaryota; kingdom Metazoa; phylum Chordata; class Chondrichthyes; order Myliobatiformes; family Myliobatidae; genus Mobula; species Mobula birostris. The sequence goes on from NC_092376.1 coordinate 131,956,854, forward strand.
GGATGCTGCATGGGAAGAAAGGTTTTAGAAAGGCTAGAAAAGCATCATGCGCACACCATTGTATACATTATGTTTACTTGTATATCAGTTTGCGATCACGTTGATGCGCATGCTGTACACTCATAGCAAGGCAAAATCTCGCACCAATGTTGCAAGCAGCTGTGATACTTCATGTTATACTTGTGGCGAGTATACCTTTACATCTCAAAGATGGAGCATGACTCCTCTTATTAAGAAAGCCTAAGAGCTTGACTTTGGGTTTAAATTGGCAACCAAGACACAGCCTGGGCTCCTCACCTTTGTTACGCAACGTGCGCTGTTGCTTTTGGAGCTTAGCTCAGAGATACTCGGAAGTCAATGTCGTTCACTATCCTGATGATTTGGCAAGTGCAGAAAGATCATGTGATAGACTACCTCTGTCTGACCACTGATGCCAAGATTAAGGAAGGCAATTTTGCTGGTCCACAAGCCAAACAGGTCATTAATGACAAACAATTTGAAGAACTTCTAGTGGAATGGGAGAAAATTACATGGAAGGCATTCAAGGATATTGTGGAAAGTTTTCTTGGTAACTACAGAGCACCTAACCAGCTGGTTGACAATATGCTTCAAGCATTCAAAACCATGAAGTGCAACTTGTCAGGAAAGATTAAATTTCTCCATTCCCATTTAGACTTCTTCCCTGTCGATGACGAGAATGGTGAAAGGTTTCGCCAGGACATTGCGGTCATGGAGAAATGGTATCAGGGCAACTGGAATCCATCAACCCTGGCTGATTATTATGGGACAAGCGAGAAACTTCAGAAACACAGTACAAATGAAAATCACCAACAAAACATTTTTAGCTTAGTTGAACTATTGCAAAGCATCGGCATCATTATGCAATTAAATGCATTATATTCAATAAAAGTTAATTACTTGTTTCTCCAAACTCCAATGTGATACAGGTAGTCGGAAATTATATTTGTTTCCAGCTTCAAGCCTTCTATCATAATCACAAACATTTCTGAGCAAGCAACACCTTTGAAAAAAAATTGTTGTCTGGTACAGATGAGAATGTCCTGTGCTCCTGTGAGAGAGATATATATAACTGTCCACTGCCAGCAGAACTGTGTAGTCCTATTAAATGTTACTTTGCACAACTGGTGAACATTCAAATGCACATACTTAATGCTAGTGGTCAATACTATCATCTAAAGATGTGTATTATGAGATGAAGATTGTGATGGTATTGGATTTGCTGACTGTAAAGTTCTAAACTCAAATGAAGACGTTAAGCCATATCAGATATAAACAGCCATGAGTACCCTCACTGAAGGGAGATTCTACTGTAACTTCCCAATCTTCAAAGGCTAGTTCACTTCCCTGTTTATTCTCCATGGTGAGCTTAGCTGCTATTACCCATTATTTCAGTGGTGGGTCCCCTTTCCAACCTTCCAGTTAACAAAGTAATTTCAAGTACAGTTCCAGTGGTACACATTTAAATCCAAATAACATTCATAAAATACTTTTGAAACTCACAGAGGATTTCTACCTTATAAAACATTTCTAAAATACGAAGGATTTCCAAAACACTGGTACAATTTCTATGAACTAAAAAGACATACTCATGATGCATTTGAATGAATTGTCCGTCACAGAAGTCAAAGGTAGAGGAATGGACTCCAGTCCACCCTGTGTTTCTTTCATTCCTCTTGACATTCCTTACTCCATACCTAATGAGCCTGAACTGATTTCTACATTTCTACTGTTTCTTTGCCACTTGGATGACTTCATATGTATATGAAATTTCTTCAGATACACTTTTTAACATAAATGATGAAAAAGCTTTTGGAGACTCAGACCTTAGCTACCCATAGTAAATGCTGTAGATCAAACTTCTCTGAGTACATAAAATTTCCACCATAAATAGATCAGTTATTTATATGCTGAGTGACATTATCCATCAGGTCTGCAAGCTTCCTTCAACAGAACAACTTAGTCAACTTGTCTGTTTTGAAAATGCCAAATTAAATAACCCTTATACTGCACCTTATATAGTGGCTGTTTAGCAGCAGTAAACCAAGTGTGATGGGCTAGCTGTCTGCTCCATCGACACAGCTTGTTTGCAAAGCTGTATTTTCAACTTCAAGCTGCTTACTGCTTTCCAATTGCATTTTAAGAACTGTAGACTGGCTCTCATTTATACTAGAAGCTAAACAACTGTTGTTGGGTGATTAACTTACACTGTTTGATCTTACAAGAGACAGCTGCTGTGATTAGAAAGCTATGCATGGCAAAACATGAGGCCTTCTGTCTCAGGAAGTGGATATTCACCACAAGGTTAGTTGCAGCAACAGGATAATCAAATGTTTGGTTCCTTTCTAGTTAAAGATTGGCAAGAAATTTAACTCAAAGTGTTGAAGCCTTTTTCCCAATGCAGGGGATATAGAACTTGATGGTATAGGTTAAAGGTGAGAAGGGAGAAATTCAAAACAGATTTGAGGGGTACATTTTTCACACAAAAAGTTGGTGGGTTATTGGAAACAAGCTGATGGGGTGATGATAGAGGCAAATACAATTAAAACACATAAAAAGGCTTTTGAATAGGTACTTGGATAAGATATATAGATAAATAGATACTTAATGATCCCAAAGAAATTACAGAATCACAATAGCATTATAAGTGCACAGATATACAAATATACAAATATTAGAAGTAAAGTAGGAAAAAATTAAAAATATTACCTCAAACAATCTTAACAGGAGAGGGTCATCACTTCCTTGGCTATAGGTTGACTGATTATAGAGCATAATGGCCAAGGGTAAGAATGACCTCATATTGCGCTCTGCGGAACAGCACAGTTTCTGAGTCTATTGCTGAAAGTGCTCCTCTCTTCAGCCAAGGTGGGATGCAGAGGGTGAGAAACATTGTCCAGATTTGCTAGGATTTTCTGTAGAGCCCTTTGTTCTACTACAGCCTCCAGGGTGTTCTGTTTGACTCCTATTACAGAGCCAGCCTTTCTAATCAGTTTATTGAGCCTGTTGGCATCACCTGTGTTGATGTCATTGCCCCAGCACACCACTGCATAGAAGATTGTACTGGTGACAACAGATTGGTAAAACATGAAACAGAGGCCTGCATACTTCAAAGGACCTCGGTCTACTCAGGAGAAAGAGGCAATTCTGGCCCTTCTTTTACACAGCCACTGTGCTTATGCTCCTCTCAAGTCTGTTATCCAGGTGCTTGTAGGTCCTCACCACATCCACGTCCTCACCATTACAATTAATAGGAAGCAGTGCAGGCTTAGTCTTCTTAAAGTTCATCACCATCTCATTTGTCTTACTGATGTCAAACTGTAGATGATCCAGCTTGCACCATTTCCCAAGTCCTCCACCAGGGCCCTGCATTCATTCTCCCATTCTCCCTTTACACACCCAACTATTGTTGAGTCATCAGAGCAGTAGAAATAAATTCAGGCAAATGGAACTAGAATAGACAGGCTTTGTGGTTGACATGGACAGGGTGGACTGATAGAACATGTTGTCTGCTGTTCGATTCTATGATTCTAAGCCACAAGTATTTCTTATTTTCTTTTGCAATTTTAATAAATAATCCAAAATTGAAATGTGTATGCTGAAATGTCATGTGGATTTCCCTGTGAGGAAGATACTTCTGTAGCATCCATTGAGAAAATCTTTTTTATCAATATCACAGCATGAACATTTGATTAGGAGGAACTGAAATTTTGGTCAGGAATTTTGTCTTAAATTCACGACTAGCAAAACTAGTAAAAGAGTTTTTGAAGAAGTTTAATACTCTCCTTCATATGGTGCAAGTCTGGATTTTTGCAGTCATGTGATCATACTTCTTCAGTTGCTATGACAAAAAAGAGACTGCTGTGAAAATGTGTCTCACAGCTGTGAACTATTGTATGATTTCCTCCCCTGAAATATTGTATGAATATAAAAGAGTGGTGCAAATATTATGGATAATAATGTCTTGATGTTAGGAAGTTAACCGATGTGCTAAATACATGTTTCATTTTGAAATGCATCCAACTAATTATACAATATGCCAACAAATCATGTCATTGTTTCAAATATTTAGTTACTTAATCAACTGGATTCTAAGTTTTCTTCATTAGAATACAGATGTAGAACTAAAAAAAAACATTCTGACATACTTCAGTGAAATGAGATTAATGAAGATATATTGCTGAATGCATACACAATCGGAATAGGGCATAACACACATTCTGAACATTTGCCTTGTAAACTTGCACATGTTCTGCCTGTTTTAACAAACATTTGACTAAGAAGCCTTTTCCTGATGAAGGGTTTCAGTCCAAAATGTTTACTGTTTATTCATTTCCATAGATGCTGCCTGACCTGCTGAGCTCCTCAAGCATTTTGTATGTATTGCTCTCGATTTCCAGCATCTGGAGAATCTCTTGTGTTTTTGACTAAGATGAGGTTTATTGATTGTTAATGAGATATTTGAAGTAAGAAATCTATTTAGGCTAACCCACTCTTTAAGTATTAATCTCATAAGACAGTATTTATTATTTGCAAAGTAAAAATATTCTCTTATTTGAAAACATACTTCAGTGCAATAATCCTGAACAGCAAAAGCAAAATGCCTTTGCATTGAAACAGATAAAAGATGACCTTAAACCACCAGTGATGTTTTTCTTCCAAATCCTACACCTTTCGTTATTTCTGCTTTTTATATAAAAAGCAGATAACTTGTGTAAGTTCTGCAGCTGGTAATTTACATTAAGCAGTTGTAACAGGCTTTCAATGAATGATATTAAAAATGCTAAGCAAAAATTAGTTTACTAGGCAAGCTAGACTCAATTCAGTAATGAAAAAGCTGAAGCTTTTTTTTTGCTCAATATCTTCTCAGCATGAATTTTGACGTGAACAATGGATGGAAATATTTACCTTTGCTGTTGGGAGAAGAATATTAGTTACTTCATTAGGGACTAAACAATCATTGTATAAAACCAAAAACCAGCCAGGCCAGATATTTAATTCTTCTTCATAAGAAGTCTGAAATTTCATTAGCTTATATGCATGCAGGTTTATCATTCTAACTAATATAGTTAATGAATATATTTGAAAACAACATGGGTAACATTATAAAAGGAGAGAAGAAGAGTGTAATAAATAGGGTTACATTTTAAAAGAAGGAATTTAAGGAGGTTATATTTAAGGAATGAGAAGTTGAGAATTGGGAAGCATTTGGAAGAGTTTCAGGCGTCTGAAAGTATTGAAACTGGACTGATGGACTAAAGGTCTGAATTAGAGGTAGCAAGTATGGGAGGTAAGTACTGAACAAGTCAAAAGCGACAACAGATTAATAAATATGGAAAGTTGCAAATGTAAGTAAGAATCTACATTTTTAAGAATGTGCAGATGAAGGATAACTGTATATCAGCAAGAATGGAAGAGTTCAGTTTTCAGGACTTAATGTGGTACTAATATGAAGACAATATAAACACAGTTTATATCTGAAGCACATTTTTTGGTTTTCCAAGGTTGCCATTTTTTGGATTTGATGTGTGCACACACATTTGTGGGTTGGGTTAAGGTGAAGGCCATTTAGAGACAATACCTATCAGGTGTCATAATGTCAATAATAGTTTAAAACTAGCATTACCTTTCAGAAGCTCAATGCTGCAGTTAGTGCTCTCTTCTAATCATGCATGGCTCAATACACCTTGCATACCAGGAAGCACACTTTACCAACCTTTTTTTTAAAGGCACCAGTACTTTCAATTGGTTGTTACTTGATTTCTACTGCCTCCTGCCACACTCCCACCAGTTAATTTGTTTTCCAAAGTTTGTAGTAGAAGGACATCCCAAGTAAAAGTTTCTCCTCAGTCATGTGTTTTAAATGCGCAGTATATCATATACTCATTTTCTCCAACAGTATCACTAAACTACACAGAATTGAAATTTTGAAAGTAGAGTCAGCATGGGTATCATAAAAAACGTCTGACTGAAAACAAATTTCCACTCATTAGTTGTTGCACAGCTTGACTCGGTAATAGAAAGCGAATTGGGAGATGAATGGTATCAGAAGCAAAGGCACAGAGATTGTGGTTCATGCTGGAAATCAAATATACTTTTTGCTTGTGTTCAACTAGAGTAAGTGGACTTGATATTGTCTAGCAAGAAGCAGCCCTATAGCTCACAGTTATGACAAGACAAAGCAATGTTTATGTAGACCCTTCAAGATATTAAGAGGAAATGAAAGCTACGTCTGGACCTTGGGCAATTTCAGAGAAAACATTGAGAAAATCAAGGAGAGAATTTGTTACTAGTGACATGATACCTCCTTTCAGATAGATTAGAGTGGTGGAGGATGACATAATTCAAAGATAATTGGAAGGTTAAGGACAAGTTGCTACGTTGCTGTGTTTCTAAAACCTACTACACTCTGTTGAATTAATTCCCTTGGTCCTTTAACTTAGTAAATTACCTTAAAGTCATGTGGGAAACACGGAGTAACTTTTATTGTGAGGCAGACCTAATAGACCAGGTTTTAAATGTCTTAAATCTGCAGTAAATTTGAGGTTCAACAGTAAATATTGCTCTTATAAGCAGGCCTTGAACCCCTTATGACTTTCATCTAATAAAAGAATAGAATGATCAAGGGGTCTTTAGGATTGATTCCTGCAGAATGATTAAGTACCCCTTACAAAATGATACTCTGCAAGTATGTTATTAGTTTGCAAGGGCAATTTAATGCATTCTGTTTTCTTCTAAGACTTGTTGATGGCATATCCAGGTGGGATATAATAACTTGATGTGTATGAATAAACAAAGCAGGTTTTTGCAAAATGCTCTATTTCACATTCATGCCAGATAATACACAACTTTCACATCATCTTGGTAGGAAATACTTGAGGCTGATCGATCATATTCATAAAGTGGTCTTAAGTGTATGCTGCAAGTATTCTGACAGTTCAATGAGCTTCACCTTTAGTATCTAGTGGAAAAGAATCACCCTGCATATGACACAGCAACTTCAGAGAAAAATAAATACTATCCCCTGACCTCTTTCTCATCACTGGTTCTAAAATAATAATTCCATGAAACTGCCAATCTTAGGTACCACCTTGAATGAAGACAACTTGATTTGGAAGCTGACAGTACTTGAAAACTATTCAGCTAAGAACCCTGCTGGGCATAATGAGTGAAAATCATTCTAACACCACCATGTGAACTGCTGTGGGATGTATTTAATGACTCCCCATTGCTTCTCAATTAGCATCCAAAATGTTTCTAAATGTTAAGTTACAAATTGTTATACATTTGGGAGTTAACCTTTTGGAGAATGAATGAAGTCTTTTATAATAACATGAAATAAAACTAATTTCTTTCCAGGCAATATAGATTGAAGTCCCAAAATGTTACACAGAAGAAATCTAAAACAATGAATCACCTGAAAACCAAATTATCGCATTTATTCATTCAATTGAACAAAAATGGCAAGAACAAAATGACTAATTTTGGGAATAAAATAAACCTGATTTCAGAATATATTTTATGACATACTCATGTAAATGCTTTGGCATATTGTACACGGTACTGGGTTTAAAATGCAGGAAAAAGCATCTTTACTATATCTAACAACTTTGTCTTATCAAAAATATCTCAGAAAGTGTTCTGTTCTCCATATTGTTGTTCCTTGGCTTTTTGTTTTCTCCTTTTTTCACCGTGTGACAAAGGTAAAATTCTTCATTGTAGGAGGATCCCTCCTAAAAAGTGGATTATTCATTGCTTTAGCTTCCCAAATTTCATTAGATTTACTTTGAGATTGTTTTTATAATGATCTTTGTGAATATGTTTCCCCTGACTGAGTTGGGAACAGAGAACTTGATTGACAAGGCCCTCATCCCACATGTGCACACAGTAACTTAGCAATTCCAAGAAATATTTGGAATATCTCTAGGAACAGCTTGTGGCTTTTATTTCCCCTGTTAAGGCTTTTGGTTCTGTGAACTATAGTAACTGCTGTTTGGGAGGTGTAATACCCATTTTCTTGTCTTCTTCGGTGAACGAGTCAACAATAACCTGGAACTCCACATCTAATCATGTATTGTATAGTAATCTTAATAACCAATATTAGAGTGACCTTTGTTCTATTGTGAAGATGTCATCAGTCAGGTATTTACCTATATGTCCTGTAAATTAACTCCACATGAGCAGCAGAGTGGCAGAGATGGTACAACCAGGTCATCACAGCTTCAGTGATCTGTGTTCAATCCCAATTTCCAGTGCTGTCCATGTGGAGTTTGCACCTTCTCTCTGTGGCTGCAAGGATTTCAAATACAAACACTTGCAACTCTAATCAATTTTGTGAAAAATAAACAAGAGAAAATCTGCAGATGCTGGAAATCCAAGCAACATACACAAAATGCTGGAGAAACTCAGCAGGGCAGTCAGCATCTATGAAAATGATTACAGTCAACGTTTCAGGCAGAGACCCTTCTTGAGTCCTGATGAAGGGTCTCGGCCTGAAACGTCGACTGTACTCTTTTCCATAGATGTTGCCTGGCCTGCTGAGTTCCTCCAACATTTTGTGTGTGTTTTTCAGAAGAAACAAATCTGTTATATCAACCAGTCCCCATATCAAGACCAATGCACATACCTGTATTTGAAAATCTGGCTAAGGGTGTCAAACATAAGCAAAACATGAATTTGCTCTTATTCTTGATTACCAATGAAAAGGAAATTGTAACCAGTGAATAAATATGCTAAATTCTAAAAAGTTCTATGTAAGGTGATGTCCACCTTGAATGAGTAAAGGAATGTTTTGGTTTCTGGATGGTGGGAAGAAATGCAGTAAAGGGAATCAGAATCAGGTTTATTATCACTGGCGTATGACGTGAAATTTGTTAACTTATCAGCAGCAGTTCAATGCAATACATCAGTGGTCCCCAACCACCGGGCCGCGGACTGGTACTGGGCCACAAAGCATGTGCTACCGGCCCGCGAGGAAATGATATGATATGGCGATGTGAAACGATATGAGTCAGCTGCACATTTCCTCATTCCCTATTGAACTTGAGCACCACCCCCCCCCCCCACCCTATCGGCCGGTCGGCAAGAATATTGTCAATATTAAACCGCAGTGCAGAAAAGGTTGGGCACCCCTGCAATACATAATCTAGCAGAGAGACAAAAATAAATAAAATAAAAGTCATAATAATAAATAAACAAGTAAATCAGTTATGTATATTGAATAGATTTTTTAAAAACATGCAAAAACAGCAATACTGTATATTAAAAAAAAGGTGAGATAGTGTTCGAAGATTCGATGTCCATTTAGGAATCAGATGGCAGAGGGGAAGAAGCTGTTACTGATTCACTGAGTGTGTGCCTTTAGGCTTCTGTACCTCCTGCGTGATGGTAACAGTGAGAAAAGGGCATGCCCTGGGTGCTGAAGGTCGACACTAATGGATGCTGTCTTTCTGAGACACCGCTCCCTAAAGATGTCCTGGGTACTTTGTAGGCTAGTAGCCAAGATGGAGTTGACTAGATTTACAACCTTCTGCAGCTTATTTTGGTCCTGTGCAGTAGCCCCTCCATACCAGACAGTGATGCAGCCTGTCAGGGTGCTCTCCATGGTATAGGTGTGGATCTCCAATGTTTGCCCATGGGAAGTGGAGTGGATATTATAATTCAGGATGAAGTAGAAGTGAACTGTCCACTTAAAATGCTGGAAGGAGTAGGATGGATATGTGTGATGGAAACAGAGGCAATTGAATGCAGAGTCTGGTGGAATAGAAGTGAACAAAGTGAAAAGGGTCCAGAGGACGTTAACGAGAATGATCCAGTGAATGAAAGGGTTAACGTATGAGGAGTGTTTGATGTTTCTGGACTTGAAATCACTGGCGGTTAGAAGAATGATGTGTCGCTATAGAAGGACAGGGGGTATTGCAATGTTTAAATTCCGAGCGCCTGACAGCTCGGAACTAGAACTAATATTTTCCTGTGTATTACAGACCGATGGCTGGAGTGCTGCTATGGCGCATTGCTCTATTAGGGGCACTTCAGGGGAAGACCCTGGGGTCCGAGCTTGGACCCCCTCCCCAGCCGATCATAAAAGAAAGTGGAACCTTACACGATCAATATAGGCGATTTCTCAGGGATCTTATTGAAGCCTACCAAACATTTAAAGGCCTAGAGAGAGTGGATGTGGAGAGGATGTTTCCTTTAGTGGGAGAGACTAGGACCAGAAGGCACAGCCTCAGAATAAAGGTGTCCCTTAGAACCAAAATGAGTTTCAAAATGAAATTTTTTTTTCGTCAGTGTGTGGTGAATCTGTGGAATTCATAATTCATTGCCATGAGTGTTTGAGAAGGCCAAGTCATGGGATATATTCAGAGCAGAGGTGGATAGGTTCTTGATTAATAAGAGCATCAAAGGTTACAGTGAGAAGAAAGGAGAATGGGATTGATGACATCATCCATGATCGAGTAGAGGAGCAGACTCAGTGGGCTGAACTGCCTAATTCTGCTCTTGTGGTCTAATAGTCTAACATACAGTAGTTCTGGGAGGATGAAGAAGTGGAGAGAGTAGAAGTGAAGGAAATGGAACAGAGAAGCTTTAATTACACATTCTCTCATTAATCTCATCACCTATGAAAATCTGTGCATCACCTTGAATCACATAGTTTATCTTTACAACACGCATCCCAGATTATTTTAAACTTGAAGACTGGAGGAAATATATCTAAAGATGTTAAGACATTCAAAGTAAAACAAAATCTTTTATCTTCTTTCCAAGACAGACTGATTGGATGACAGTTCTTTAGAACACTTGATCTATTCACTTCAAATCACCAGCCCAGTCACACTTTGACCTCCACTTCCAATATTGTTCCAGTGAAGCTTAAATAAATTAGAACAGTAGCTCAGCTTTTGATAAGGTTCAATCCTTTAGAAGTAACATTTGAGTGTAATAATTTCACTATAAAACTAATACCAAAGGGTCTAGAGGAGAACTAACTGTTATGGCTATTTGTGTTTTTGCCTTATTACATTTTTATGCTTTCTGTTCTATCAAAGACTTTCTTTTTACTTCTCCTTTCCCTGTATCAAAAAATCTTTCATATTCTAATTGAAATGTAGAAAAGAGTCAGTGGGACTAATAAGGTGAATGTCACAGCGTTTATTTTTATGACTGGGGACTCTAGAAACAGGATCATTGATTCAGAGAAAGGAATTTAGATGAAGAGGAATTTCTAACTGAATGCATAGCAGGAGAAACACATGGAGAATCAACATATTTAGCCCTCTGCTGAAAAGTTAACTTACAGGAATTAGGTGCAAATAACCAAGCAGTTTCAGAAACTAAAAGATTGTCCCAGATATCTCTGTCGGAGACCAGTATCAGGGGATTTACAGTCACAGGTTCAGTTAGGAATCTGTTGTAGCCATGGGTGGGGCAATGGAGTTTGGCCTTCTCGTAGGCAGTGTGTGATCAGTGTATGAAAGGCTGAGGTTATTGGGTTAGTCACCCCACAGTCAGAGTAGGGGAATCTTGGACCAGTGCTGCGGCATGTGGTGAGTCACGCCAGGAAGTGGGTGGACATATTTCCACAGTGATGTACCGGGCCCAGACATGGTTATTATTGGACTTTGCTTAAGAAGGAGGCCAATTTTCAGTTACATAACACTTGATAAATCACCATTGTCTTTTTTGGTAATGATTGTAAATTCTGGAATGTTAAAGCCAAAGATGTGTAGATGTTCAGTGGTAGGAAAGCTTATATTCAGGTCTCTAAAGTTTGGAAATATAGTATGATCTTATAGCCCAGTCTACATAGTTGCTTACAACAAATCTGTAAGCAAAAACTATATTGAGAAGGAAACCAGTTGATTCCTGACTTGAATTAAAACACAAAATTAAAATGACTGTAAATGTTAAAATTTCATGTAACTGTTATCAAGGCCAAATTATTTAAAAAATGCTCGGTAAGCTGAAACCTGGGGAGAAGTTCTGCATAAACTGGATCGTTGATGAATTGGCGGAGGCTTATTACATCTACATTTTTTTTACCACACATTTTGAAAGCTTTTAAAATGTGACATGTTTTTTAATGGCTACTTATCACTGCAAGTGTTTGTTTGGTAAGTTAGAAATAATAACTGACTGTACTTTCTATAACCATAGAAACAGAACATAATTAGAAAAGCAATTACCTGATTATGTCAAAATGCAGCTTAATCCTACAAGCACTTTCTAAAATGTTTGTAACATTATTTTCTGCCTTTCAATTTTCTGCTGTTCTGATTAAAGGTGCAGTCTCATACTCAATACGCTGTGTGATTTAAGCACAACCTTCAGGTTCAAGTGATCACAATATATATCTGTAGACTTTTGGTGTCGGTACCAGAGTTAAACCTGACAGATGCTGCTTTTATTGGAAAAAACACTGGACCATAGATTCGTACCTGATCATATCATTCCTGTACATTTCAACAATAGCAATGTTTATTTATAAAGCTCTAATGTAGTATTATCACACAAACTGTTTCCCAGGAGCGTCATCAAACAAAATTTGACCAATACTTGAAAATTGTTGGTGATTAAATAAAAAGGTTTTTCATATAGTAGATGTAGAGTATGTATTAGGAAGTGCCTTAAAGAAACAGATGGAGGACGTACTGCAATATCTATTCACTAACGCAATGTTCCTTTTCACACTTTTAATCATCTTGATTTCTGTGTCTGTTTGGAAAATAATACATACAGCAAAAGATTATGAAAGTGATTTGAAAAAGTAATTAATTCTGCCCTGGTTTACACATACGTGTCTGTAAAATTTCTCTTTCAGTCAGCTGTTACTAGGTTTTCTAAAACCGACTGATGCAAGGTGGGTTAGTGCGAAGTTAACAAAATGATGTTGTTTAATTAGCTGCTACTGATATACTGTATATTTACTAACATTGTTTTACATCAGCTAAATGACTATAAAAGATACAGAAATGCATCTGCCTGACTTTTTCACCAGTGTGGGAGAGCTACATGGAGTTAAGGCTAACACCGAGAAGAAACTACATTGCATTTTGTCCACTTCATGTTTTTTCTGCGTGAGAGGGATTTGGCCTTTATTAATGTGACCACCGTTTTATTATCTATCCCTATTCACCCTTAGAAGACTGGTAGTTAGCTGTTTACTAATAGCACTGCAGTATTTTGGATGAAGGTACTCCTCCAGTATTTAGATTCAGTGATATAATGAAGGAAGAAATATATTTGAGGGCAACTTACATTTGGTGGCATTCCTATGGATAAATTGCTCTTGTGCTTTAAGCGATATCAATTGTGATTTTAAGGAGCTTTAGTGGATTTGTTGAAAGTAATGATAATCATACATTAAGATTTAAGTATACCACTAGTTTAAAAATCAATTATAAATTCCACCTTTATACACTGTGATATGGGATATGACACATGATCCTAATATATATCAGTGCAATTTAAATGATGAAATTGCACTCCAATGATGAAATGATGAATTTGTACTCCAGGGAGCACGAAGAGCAGTATCAAATATCACTGTGATGATTGTACGCTCTAGTATCAATTGTTTGGCGACAATACAGTATAAAGTCTGCTCTTGAATGGAAAGGGAAATCAAAACAGTCAACATGTACGGTCAGAAGTAAATCATTGAACCTGTTGCTTGAGCTTGTGATCGCTAATGAGCCATAATCCAATCAGTTAGCACCGATTGGAATGCCCCTTCCTCTTCACTGCAATCTGTAGCCTAGAGTAATGTCTGATTATTTAGATTAAAGGAGTTATTGTAGACTGTATTGATAGCCTCCGTTGGTTGGGTTTGACCATGGACATTGCATCATAGCTGTTGAAGTCGATACACAAGTCAGTATGCAAGCCAGGGCAGTATGATAAGGAGAGCAAGCTGTTGCCCAGCTATGTAGCTGATGAATCCAAAGGAATAACAAACACCAATACAGTTTGGCAGCAGCGGCATTGCAGGAGTTGCCAGTCAGCATTGAATTCAAATTAAGTCTGCCTGCGGGACTCCAGCTTTAGACTATTCCTCGAGATTTACTTCAGAAGCCTGCCCCATGAGTGGCTATAGCCGCAAGGCAGCGGGGGTTTGAAATCAGAGTTTCCTTCTCCAAGATGAGCTACCGACCATGGCTGACAAACCGCAACTGTCCAAAGTGAGTGGTTTTAAAGCACCAGTAACCCAACTTTACCTCTTCACATATCAGTAGAAGCAGTTCTGCTGGGCTTAGTAACAAAGCCACACATGAATATCAGGAGCTGGACTTTGTTACTTGAGATGAACACCATTGGGAGCATTCAATAGGTACTGGGAGCTTATCCCCAGTACCTCTGGCTATGACAACAGTAAGGAACCATAGACTATATAGTATTAGGAGAAAATAATACATTTTAACATGCTAAATACTAATAAACTCTTTGGACCTTCACAATCACATGACAATTGTGCATTAATGTTGTTATATTTACACAAAACTTATCAGAATATTTACTGTTCTGATGCAAGACACAGGAAAAGGAACAGTGATTTCTGTCCAGTGATAAACAGTATTTCCACCATATTACTCATGGACAAAACAAATACTTTGAAGAGAATACCAAGAACATGATCACACACAAACCAAATAAACATGCAAGTTTGACACAACTGATTGACTGCTAACACTGTAAAGAAGCTCCTGAGAGATATCCTTCTAACCTCAACTAAAGAAGCAGCCTATTTATATTAAAAATGTCATTTGGTTGGAGTTGGGGGACAACCAAATGCCCAATAAAACTTACAGAGTGATGTGAAACAACTGAAAAATAATTCCAGAGAAGAATCACTCAAGAAGTACGATGCTGATTAGAACTGCACTATGCAGTTGAAAGTATGTGTCGTAGATATTCTCTGAAGTAGCATACAAATCATTTTGTATGAGGTTTCCATGCATAAAGCAGGTCTTAAAAGTTTGGAAATAGTCTATGTCCTGTTAATTTGCAATTTAATCTAAACTGTTGCTGATAATAGTGTTATTAGTAACAGTATTCAATAATGCAAAACAGTACTCTTAAAAAGCCCATAGGAGGGTGAAAGAAAAAATACGTCTTTAATAGTTTGAGATTCAAATTTTAAATGTTTTCTTCGGGGAACAGGTTGCAGCTGTTAAAAACTTTGGGGAATACAACAAATTTGTTTACTTATTAGAGGAGTAACTGCATCCTTTCAAAAATTCACAAGTCATAGACAACACAATAATGACATAAAACAAATCACTTTGAGGTCTTGGATAATCTTCTGATTACCCAAGACATCACTTAATCTAATCTTTGAAGTACATATATCAGATATTCCAATAAAGATTGACTTAATTTTACACATTTACCCTTCTTCATTGGTACTTCGATTTCAGGAGAAGTTTTACAAAAGATTTTTAGAAAACATGTTTCCAAAGAGCAAATGAATAAATAAATGCATAAAAAACATGGGAAATAATATGGATAATAATTTTAACAATAAAAGAGAAAGAAATTATTAATAAGTAGACCAAGTTGTGTACTACTCACATCTATCCCTATATACATATTTTAGATATGGTCAGCTGTCTATCCATGATGTAAATAAAAGATTTGGTACCTTTGACCTCTGGAAAAACTCTATGGTAAATGTTTATTATAATTAGATCCAAAATCTGCACAGGAAGTAATCACAGATGAAAAATCAATCTATGGGTAAAAATGTCTCCACTGTACTTTTGATTTGGTTTATTTTATTTTAGTATTCTGACCATGAAAAAATGCTAATATTTTAATTGAGATAGGGGAAAAGATACAAGCTGTACTTTCTTGGTAACATTTAGGTGTTTAAATCATAGTAAAGATTATTGTCGTATGCAGAAGTGCATGCATGCACAAGTGCAATGAAAAACTTCCATGCTGCAGCATCACCAGCATTCACATGTAAGCATCATTTAAGAAGCATTAACAAGAAATATATAAATAAAACATAAATTGTACACAATTTTTACAAGAAAACATTATCTGCAATTATAGTCTTGTGTTCAGATCCTTTGAAGTAATAGAACAAAATGTAATGAGGGATGTAAAGTGGGTGGTCAGTGCTTCCATGCCTTAATTAAAGATATATTCCTTCCACTGTAATGGTGAATCATGTACATTTAGTTCAGCTTTAATCTATAACATGACCACTTCAAAGAAGCAGTTGTTTCCAAGGTTTGTCTGGAGTGTGGCTACCAATTCTTCTTGCCTTTCAAAGGCTTTCAAAGGGAAGACTTCTAAATCACTAGTTCTGATCTGCTTCATCTAATGTTAATTGTTTAATGGTCCTATATTGTTACTAAACACTTCGAAGAGATTTAAATACAACTTCCCAACTTTTTCCTGCAGCATTTTGAAATTAATTTGAATAACTTGTGAGAATAATGTGCTGTCCATTGCTGTCAAATTGATGTACTAATAGTCCTTAGCAAGAGTACAGATATTAATATTAATGGGGATTTATGTGAACAGATTCTGTATAGGCCAAAAACATGCTTAATTTATTTGATTACCCAAATATATAGGGCTGTGATTGTTCACTCATTAACATTTTATTAATCAAGTACAGGGTAAAGAAAACTGTAGCAAATGATAAGTTTATATCAGCAGCACTAAATCTGAAAAAAAAATTCAAAATAGTGTTTCAATGTATTAAGTCATATAGCCTTGCAAATACAGGACTTCCTCTGTATATAGCACTTTCTGGATGTTTGGTTGATTATTGCAAAACACTGGGTATTCCCAGTGGCAAATCCTCCAAGTACTGCAATGTGATGCCACCTTTCAATGAAGCAAAACAGTGCCGTTTAAAGCCTCGCAGGAGAGTGTAAAAAAGCAGTTTTCTTTTGCAGCTTGAGATTCAAATGTAAGAATTTTACCTTAGGGAATGGTATGGAACGCAGTGAAAATTCTGGAAAAGAAACATTAAGTCACTGGAGGATAAGCTCATATGCCATAAAAAAAACCAACGTGGGGACTCAAAGAAAATTACTTTGGTGAGAGAATCTTATCCTTCCAATTATATTAGGTGCTGGTTTCCTTTTGATTTGAATGTGTGCCGCAATTAGCCAATTAATTATCGATACGTTGCGTACTATTTTCATGTTTTGAAAATAATGGAAGCTATTGTGCATATGCAATGCTGTTTAGGTTGGAACAAATTGCATTGAGCAGATGACAATGATAAGCAGCAAGGGCCTCTCGTACTAAACCAATCAGAGGATTAAATGATACAACAAAATATCTAGGATACCTCCCTTGGAGATTGCTCCCACCAATACACTGGTATTGGTCAAACTCAGCTGTGAAATTTGAGATTCCGCCTTCATGTATGTGGCTTTATGGAACATTTGTAAATCATTCATATCCAATTTGGCAGACTAAACGTATATCAAATTAACATTGTCACTTATTCCATTTGTTACAGTGGTCTGTTTAGCTGAGCTCTGACGATCAAAGTAAAATAGTATTCCTTGAGTAACATCATTGTTTAAAACAACTCTTTGAGGTGCCTGAAAATAGTCCATGAGAAGTTTGACTTTGGCTGCACCTTTTCAAGCAACCTGAATACATCTGGGCAAAGAACGAACACTGACTGCTACATGACAAATCTCAGGCTAGTATTCTGCATCAGCAGTACACATCTTGCTGGAGAAATCCAGCATTTTGATGGTCAGGGCATTACAATAACAGGCTACACCTGAATGTATTGTTTCGTTCAAGTTTATTATCATTCAGCCGTACATCTACACAGCTCAACAAAACAATGTTCCTCTGGGACCAAGGTGCAAAACACAGTGCATATATCACATACAGCATATCAAATAATATTAACACCATAATATTAGCATATAGTTAAAATACAGTTCAACAGTATAAGGTTACTGGCGCTGTCATGTAATGTATATACTGGGTGATGTACTGTATAACAGGGTGTTCAGAAGTCTCACAGCCCAGTCCTTGTTCTTATTCTGTGGTACCTTCTGCCTGATGGTAAGAGGTCTTAGCAATTGTGGTACAGTTGGGAGGGGTCCTTGACAATGCTGTTGCTTCTGCGAATGCAGCACGTCTGGTATCGTCCTGGATGAGAGAATGAGATCCTGATGATTTGATGATTCTCTCAGCAGTCCATACAAACCATTGCATGGCTTTGCAATTCCCATCCCAGCTAGTGATACAGCTGGGCTGGATACTCTTGATGGTGCTCCAGCAAAACGTAGTTAGAATGGGGGCCTGAACTAGGGAACTAGTCCTAGCATACTAAGGCTGTAACACTGAAGCTCACTTGATATGTGAACTGAACAGTGTAAATTTGCACACCTTCATAGTAAATTTTTTTAAGTGTTTTGAATGAAAGGGGCCAATTGAAATTCAGCAGACTGAGTCATTTTTCACATTCATGCAGAGTGCCAATTAAACTTTCCTATAACGCTTCTCACCATGGAAAGTAATTAAGTATTCCGGACTGCAACAGGGAGACTATATACGTATATCAATCATATGATTTATTTTTCTGAGTCTTGCTGCCTTTATGATTTATTCAGCTGAGCCCTGCTGAACAGTGTGAAGACAAAATTAATATCACTAGGTGATGTTGGAAAGTATCAGGAACCCCTCCTCTGCATCTGAATGGTATTGTAGGGTAATGTAAATTGGGAGAAATGTACATATTTTACAACCACTGACATTCAGCTGCAGTTTCACTTTAAGAGGGTGGTCTGACGTGATAATATTGTCAACATAAAAAGTTTTAGTGTGCTTTTGTGTTTGGGTTTTGGAGTTCAATAAAATGTGTTATGGGTTTCATTAAACATAAAACACCTCACTTCATTTTATTTGTGAAAACCTACAGTATTGTCAATAGTAATCTCATTGTTTCAAGGAAGGCTTAATTTCTCCTTTATGTATTTATTTACCGTTTAATTTTATTTTACTGTCAAATAGTTAAGTAGATGTTTTTACCTATTAGTTCTTAGAATTCCCAAGTCTGGCCAGCGAAAAAGAAACAATTATCTCCTCTGCTGGACCAAGTAGTCAAAAACTGTGAATTGCTACAATGACACTGAATACCTTGTTGCACAATAATTCTCCCTCTAACACCACTTGAGAGCTGGAATGTCATATAATGAAAGTGTCATGCTTGACTTCTGTGTATTCAGAACTGGCATGCAGGATAAAGAGAGTGCTATCGCCTGCTAGCTGCACATTAGAAGCAAAGAAATTCTTGTGGTTTGTTGTCATATGGTACTTCAATATCAAATAACAACTCATGGTGCTTGTGAACGTGGTCACTCTGCAGAATTGGCAAGCTTTCTGTTGGTTGGCTGGTGTCATTGGGAAAGATATGCATTACAGAGCTTCCTGACTAGGTCATCACAGGCATCCGTGTTGTAGGAACAAAAAGGCAGCCAACCCCTATATCAAAGTTCACATGATGTCACTTGGAAGAATCAGATTACAAAGATATCAAACGTATTGGCTTTCAGACACTGACAGTCAGTGCTGTTCTCCCCTAATGGAAGGATGCTTATAAGAATTGTACATGTTTGGAAATCTGTTGTACTTTGGAAATCATTTGAAATTCAGAAGTCTTTTTATAAATCAGAAATACTCTGTAAGCTTAAATGTATATCACTAAAAATAAAATAACTGTTTAAACTACTTCCTTAGCTGGAAATATTTCTTTCTTGGTAGGGGAGCAGTTGACATCTTTCTTCTAGGGCAGCAGTCTGAAGAACTGAGAGCAAATCAACATTTGATTGTAGAGTATGATAGGAAGAAATGTCTCTGAGATCCCTAATCATGTGATGATATTATGCTCCCTATCTGCAAAGCACCAAACTTAAGAAGACTTTAAGCCCTATCCGATATAGATATCTATAGGTACCCTTACCATCAGCTAGTTATACTGTATCCATCTGCTCTTCAAGGACTAGCTTACTTCCCTGTCTAGCCTTTGCAGTGAGGTGTACCTGCCCCAACCCACTATTTGAGTGGTGGGTCCCCCCTCCTTACCAAGGAGTACATACCTCCAGATAACAAGGTATCTTAAACACAGATATTTTATTTTTAATGGTACACATTTAAATTTAGACAAATGATTCTAAACACATATTCAATACTCATTGAGGGTTTATAATTTATAAAAGATTTCTGAATTACAAAAGATTTACAAAACACAAAGTTTTTCCAAACACATACAATTCTTATGAACCAGAAGAACATATCAACAAGTTGCAGTTGAACAAGTCGTCCATCACAGAAATCAAAAGTTAAGGAATGAATTCTAGTTCTTCTTTCTTTGTTGAATCTTTTTGTTGTTCTCCTCATCAATCCTAGCAATTTTCCCATTTTTCCAATATTTATACTATTTTCTATTAGATCACATCAACTGCATGTGATATTTTCCAGATACTTTTGCTGGGACAAAGTAACTCACACAGATGATCTTTAATCACCTTTTTTAAGGTGATTTAAAAAACTTTTTTTATGCCATTGACTAATAACATTAAGCAAGTAGTCCATGGACCACAGGTTGGGAAACCCTATCTTAAATGTTTCTGGCAGTAGAGATCCAAAGTAAACTCAATTTTGGTCCTGATAAAGAGTCTTAGTCTGAAACATTGACTGTTTATTCATTTCCATAGATGCTGCCTGACCTGCTGAGTGCTTCCACAATTTTGTGTGTGCAGAGAATAGATTGAGATATAGATCAGTTGCGGATATGGTCAGAGAAATGGCAGATGGAGTTTAACTTGGCCAAATGAGAAGAGTTATACCTTGTTAGGTTAAATATAAAGAGACAGTACACTGTTAAGGGCATGATCGTCAACAGTGTTGACAAGCAGAGGGATCTTGTGTTCCAAGTTTATAACTCCCTGGGTTGATGGGGTGGTTAAGAAGGCATATGGCATGCTTAGTCAAGGCATTGAGTTCAAATGTCAGGAAGATGTGTTGCAGCTTTATAAAATTCTAGTTAGTCCACATCTGGAGTTTTGCATACAGGCTGTCCCATTAAACGAAGGATGTTGAGGCTTTGGAGAAGGTCCAGAAAAGTTTTATCAGGATGTTACCTGAATTAGAGGGCTGTGCTGTAATGACAGGTTGAATGAACTTAAATTGTTTTCTCTGGAGAGGCAGAGGTTAAGGGGACATCTGGTAGATAGAGTAAAATATAAGATTGTGAGAGAAATAAATAGAGTTGAGAGACAATCTCTTTCTCCTAGGGTTGAAATGTCTAATACCAGAAGTCATGTATTTAAGGTGAGAGGGGTAAATTCAAAGGAGTTGTGAAAGGCAAGTTTTTTAAACGCAGAGAGTGGTGGGTGTCTGGCATGGACTGCCTGGGCTAGTGGTAGAAGCAGAAACATTAGAGATTCTTAAGATACATTTCGATAGGCACATGAATCTGGGGGAAATGGAAGGATAGAGACATTGTGTGGGCAGAAGAGATTACTTCAGATAGCCGCGTGATTACTAATTTAATTGGTTTGGCACAACATTGTGGACTGAAGTGCCTGTTCCTGGGCTGTACCGTTCTATGGTCTATGTTCTATGTCTTCTCTTGATGTTTATTTACATTAGACTTTGAAAAGGTATCCTTTTATATGTATTGATGAGAGATTACAAACAAGAGATCCTTTACAGACCAAATCCCAAGGGAGAATGAGGTCGAGAATGGCTGTGACAATCCACTCTCTTCTCCGTCCTATTCACTGAAATACTGCATCCTATTTCCAACAAGTTTTATTTCTGGAAAAATACAGAAGACCTGCCAAAAGTTATGGAAAATTACATATCTAGAATGAAAATGGAGTCTACAGAAATTAACATTATTAGAAAAAATAAATTTGGATGATTTTATACAATTGAAGATAATAATTCAAAGAATCTGATGATCGCTATCCAAGGGTTACAAGGAAAGATTATATTGAAATATAAATACTCCAGTTGTTTTGCTAGACACCTCTCTACCAGACAGGCTTAACAATTTCTTTGCTCGCTTCGAGGCATCAAACACTACAGCAAGGGGGAGAGCCAGTCCCTTTTTACCATCTGACCAGCCGGCTCCAATCATTGATCCAGAGCAAACACAGAGGACCCTTGCCAGGGTCAACCCCCGAAAAGCGGGAGGTCCCAACAACATCCCTGGACATGTGCTCAAGGAATGTGCTGATGTATTAGCAGATGTCCTGACAGACATTTCCAACATCTACCTTAGTCAAGCTATTGTCCCCAGATGCTTCAAAACCTCCACAATCATCCCTGTAGCAAAGAAATCAGTTGTAGCCTGTCTGAATGATTACTGTCCCGTTGCCCTGACCCCCATAGTGATGAAATGCTTTGAACGGCTTGTCAAGACTCATATCACAGCCAGCCTCCCCTCATCACTGGATCCTCTACAGTTTGCTTATCGTCCAAATCGCTCTACGGAGGACGCAATATCCACCACACTGCACAGTTCTCTCTCACTTGGACAACAAAGACACTTATGCCAGAATCCTGTACATTGATTTCAGTTCAGCGTTCAATACCATCATCCCGCAGAGACTAGTGGAGAAATTGTCGCTGCTTGGCCTTACTATTGCCATGTGTCGCTGGATTCTGGATTTCTTGACAGAGAGACCACAGTCAGTCCGTGTTGGCAGGAACATCTCTGACTCCATCACACTGAGCACTGGATCTCCACAAGGTTGTGTGCTTAGCCCATTGCTGTTTACACTGCTAACAAATGACTGTGCAGCCAGATTCAAAGAGAACCTGATCATTAAATTTGCAGACGATACCACATTAGTGGGGCTCATCAGCAAAAATGATGTACAGGGAGGAGGTCAAACACCTAGAGAGCTGATGCAGGGATAACAACTTGATGCTTAATGTCACCAACACCAAGGAGATGATCGTCGATTTCAGACGGTCTCAGCCTGAGCACACACCCCTCAGCATCAGCTGCTCCACAGTGGAGAGAGTGGAAAACATCAAGTTCCTTGGGGTGCAGATCTCGGACAATCTCACCTAGTCCAGGAACACCACTGGGCTTGTGAAACGGGCCCAGCAGAGATTGCACTTTCTGAGGAAGCTTAAATAAGCATCACTCCCCACTAACATCTTAACTACATTTTACAGAGGCGTGGTTGAGAGTGTGCTGACCTTTTGCATCACAACCTGGTACTCCAGCTGCAGTGCTGTCAACAAAAAAGCTTTGCAGAGGGTGGTTCGGGGAGCAGAGAAGGTTATTGGGGTCTCCCTACCTTCTGTCCAAGACCTCTTTCAGAATCGATGCCTCCAGAAGACATGGTACATCATTAAAGACCCCTCACACCCTCTCCATGAACTGTTTGTTCTTCTGCTATCAGGCAAATGTTACAGGAGCATCAAAACTAAAACCACAAGGCTACTAAGCAGCTTCCTCCCACAGGCAGTCAGACTGCTAAATAGCTGCTCCACCTGACTCTGCTTTGGACACTTTTAACTTGCACTGGACACTTATAACTGATTTAACTGACATGTGGCTGTTGTGTTTTACTATTTATTGTTATGTTTATTATTTAGTGTTACGTTTGTTATGTTATGATTGCACTGCCCCGAGGAACGCTGTCCCATTCTGCCTTGCAGAGCTGATGTATGGTTAGAATGACAATAAAGTTTTTTGAATCTTGAATCTTGTAAATTCTAAAATGGTTACCTCAGATTAGAAAGTAGCGTAGTGGTTAGCACAACACTCTACAGTATAGGCGACCAGGGTTCAATTCCTGCCGCTGCCTGTAAAGAATTTGTACGTCCTCCCCGTGGCTGTGTGGGTTTCCTCCAGGTGCTACGGTTTCCTCCCACAGTCCAAAGACATACCAGTTTGTAGGTTAGTTCGTCATTGTAAATTGTCCAGTGATTAGGCTCAGATTAAATTGGGGGATTTCTGGAAATGCTGAATCTGAATAACAGGAAAACATGAGGGGAAATATTACTGCATAAAATAAGTTTTTCTTGGGACACAGGGATGGATTTTACATCTGATAATTGTCATGAATCTTACTGTAAATAAGCACAAATGGAAGAGATTGCCAACATACAATTTTCTTAAAGATGAGAAAATTTGAAGATGCTAGAAATCTAAAGCAAAATGCAGGAGGAACTCAGCAGGTCAGGCAGCATCTATGGAAAAGATGTTTCACACCAAAACCCTTCATCAGGACTGGAGAGGAGGGAGGAAGGAGTCAGACAAAGAAGATGGGGGAGGAGAGGAAGAAGTACAAGGTGTCATATGATAAGTGAAACTAGAAGAGGGGGAGGGGTGAATAAAAAGAGCTGGGAAGTTGGTGGTGCAAAAGGTAAAAGTTTGGAGATGGGGAAATCTGATAGGAGAGGACAGAAGACCATGGAAGAAAGGAAAGGGGGAGGAGCACCAGAGGGAGGTAAGGAGAGAATGTGTGGGGAAAACAGGAATGGTGAATGCTGAAGGAGGGGTGGGGGGGTTGGCATTTACTGTAAATTCCAGAAATCGATGTTCATGCCATCAGGTTGGAGACTACTGAGACAGTATGTAAGATGTTGCTTCTCCAACCTGGGTGTGGCCTCATCATAGCAGTAGAGGAGACCATGGACTGACATAGAATGGGAATGGGAACTGGAAGTAGAATTGAAAAATGGGTAGCCACTGGGAAATCCTTGTTTTTGTGGCGGATGGAGCAAAAGTGCTTGAATTAGCAGTCTCCTAATCTACATTCTGGTGCGGTCTCCTGTATCTCAGTGAGACCAGACGTAGATTGGGAGACACCTTTGCACTTGTGATTCTGTGTCATTATTATGTACCAAGAGTGTGAATGTGTAAATATAAGTCAGATGTAGTGAAGCATTACTTCTGTTCTGTTCCAGCATGAACATTGTGTGCTGTTAGCAAAATAAATATCCTTAATACCATTGAGAAAGAAATTAATTAGCTAGATAGAGTGAAGAACAAGCAATTTAATGTTATGATCTTGGATCTATTGGTTATTGGGCTGAGTCCCCTCCAGTTATTTTAAATGTGGAAATCAATGAGAGAGATAATCATCTTTGGACCTGGAGCTGAATGGACAGTCCTGTTCTTTATGCCTTTTTCTTCATGTCCTTGTTATAGTTACTGAAACTGACATTGGGGTTCTCTGAAGCAATGCTTCGGCAATCCAATAAATCTGTTAGAGAATTTCTTGTTGGATAGTAAGACATTATATAATAGATGTTCATGCTTATTTCTACGCCCAAGCAATGCAAGTAATATCAGAATCAGAATCGGGTTTATTATTACTGGCATATGTCGTGAAATTTGTTAACTTAGCAGCAGCAGTTCAATGATATAGAAGAAAAATAATAATAAATAAATAAATAAATAAAATTTAAAAATCAATTACAGTATAAGTATATTGAATTGGTTAAAATCTATTCAATAAAAAACAGAAATAATATGTGTAGCCCCCCTGGCCAGCCTCAGGGTTGCTTGGCTCGCTGTCGTCTAGGGAAGCAGCCCTCAGCCCCACCAGACGGGGTAATCAGTTTGTGTGGATGCTGTGTGATGTACCGCACCCCGCCCAATTAACAGACAATACACCAGATATGATTAAATGATTTACAGTTTATAGATATTACTGGAACTATATAATTAATAGAGAATAAAATATGAAAGGAAAATCAAGGGCGCCACACTTAGCAAAGTTCAATCTCTTCGTGCACAGACAGTTGGAGCTCAGGACCCTTCTGCTTCACTCGGACCACCTCGACCGGCTGCCTGGGACCAACAATGGTGGTCGACCAGACGCTCCACACGAGTCCATCTCCGTCTCCTCTCCTCGCCAAACGCCCCGCTCAGGGTCTGACCCCGTTAGCAGACTCACAGCACCTGGTCTATCCTCTGTCTCTCCCTCTCTCGCCTTCTCCCCCCAAAACCCCGCACATACAATATCTTACAGACACACCAAAAACATAACAACTCTCCCAATTGGTTCATAACATCTTCTTATCAGTAACGTGATTCAAACAAACTGCTAGCGGGAGGACTTTCTCAGCAGTTAACATAACAAAGAAGCCCTTTCAATTATAACATAACAAAGAAGCCATTTTAATTAGACTACGCAGTGACATAAAAAAAAGAAACCCTTACATATATATATAAAAAATAGTGTTCATGGGTTCAGTGTCCATTTAGGTATCGAGTGGTAGAGGGGAAGAAGCTGTTCCTGAATCGCTGAGTGTGAGCTTTCAGGCTTCTGTGTCTCCTACCTGATAGTAACAATGAGAAAAGGGCATGCCCTGCGTGCTGGGGGTCCTTAATAATGGACACTGCCTTTCCGAGACATCGCTCTTTGAAGATGTCCTGGGTACTTTGTAGGCTAGTACCCGAGGTGGAGCCGACTAAATTAACGACCCTCTGTAGCGTCTTTTGGTCCTGTGCAGTGGCTCCCCCCCCACCCCCCATACTAGGCAATGATGCAGCCTGTCAGAATGCTCTCCATGGTACAGCTACAGAAGTTTTTGAGTGTTTTTGTTGACACACCAAATCTCTTCAACCTCCTAATGAAGTATAGTCGCTGTCTTGCCAATAGATACTTGCAGAGGTGCGAAAAGTTGCTTGGACATGTGCAATTGGTTTCAGTATGTAATTGGTTCATTCGGCTTGTACATTTACTGCATTGCACTATTCTGTTTTTGAATAAAAGTGCTTGATATAAACATATCATATGCAGATTTAACTTGTCACAAATGTAATTGCATTGTTGACTTTGTGTCAACTTTTTAACTTGAAGTTGACCTAATTCGGTAAAATCCTGCTGGCTTTTCTATAATATGCATTGGATCAACATCTGGAATACTCTCTATTATGTATAATTCCATGTTCTTTTTCTGTATATAATTGTTGTAGTATTTTATGTGTCTAGTTCTCACTGCATGTATTTTTGCAGCATAAGTATCATGCCAACATTCAGATTCTGAATGTTAGTTTGGTTGGGTGATAATTAACACATCTCAATCGTGAGGCTCCAGTTGTTTCTATCTGTCGGGTGAATCATAATTACATTTTTCACAGGATTTCCTATCAAGGTGTGGTTGAACCAAATTCAATACTTGAGAATAACTGTTGTCCATACTTGAGAGTAACCTTTTGTACAATTTACTGCCATTTTATGATTTAACATAAAGCTTCTTAATTGATGTTTCGTGGTTAAACTTTGTGACCCTTGTCATACTTGCTACTTCCATCTTTGACAGTCTTAATGGTCTCACCACTCTACCAATTGATACTAGATGATGCTAGATTCTAATAGATACTAAATGGTAGATGTTGTGTGCTTTTACTCCAATTTTGTTTCATAATTTATTCAAATAGATATCAATGAACCTGAGGATTGTTATCCAAGACAATCTCTTCTGATAATTTACAAGTGAAAAACTGACAACAGCACAATTTGTTCCAGTACTGCAAGTAATATATTTCACCTCAATTCATTCAGAGTATTTCAAGTTTTTATTTAAGAATTTATGAATGCCATTCTCATTAAAAACCAATGTGTACTATTTGGAAAAAACTCATTGAACCTTTCCAACTCACTAACAGTATTCTCCTTGGTTTGGCTCTGCGATCGCAAGCAGTACATCTGTCTATTAGCCAAGATGTTTATCTAAACCTTGCCAGTAAACAAAACCTCTGGCAATTGCTTTCTTGCTCACAGTAACAAAGTGTTCAGTGTGAAGTTCTTTTTAAACCAGATGCTTTAAACATCTTGTTATGACAGCTTTGTTTTTACACCCACTTCAACTCTGCCTTGCTAGCAATCTTCAGTTACAGCACAATTCATTGTTGCCATCTGGATATTGGTATGATTCAGTTCATCCATTTGAAGGCTTTTGTATGTTCATTATAATGTGTTCTTGTGTCTTACCATTTCTGTAACTTCCAGCTACCACCACTGGTGCAAATTATCATCTTTTCTTTCAGTTTGAAGATCATGCATTCAATCTGTTATTTGATTTCTCATATGGTAAACTTGACAACATGTTTCATTTTCAATGTCTATCTTCAACTTGGTAATTTTATTCAGATAGAAAATGACTCACTTGTGTTCTTTATGCAGCCATAGTTAATATTGTTAATTTATGACTAAAAATTGCTTGAAATGTCTTATGATCTGTGATCAAAGTGTCTTCAGTAGGAACTGATGATTCTTCTAAAGAAAATTTGAGCTAATTTTTCTTAAACTTCGTCAGTTATGGTAGTTTATGGACAACTGGTTTCTCTTGCACATCATGAAAAACATGCTTGAGCATAGTTCGAAACCCATAATTTGAAGCATCATATTTTAATTAGGTTTTGTATCATGGTGGACTGACAAAGACCTGCTTTCTAGACTTAATGTGCACAAGTCATCTGTCTTTTGCTGTTCTGTATCCCATTTCCATTTCTGGCTTTCCTCAGTTACTTAGATTAGATTATGAGGACACTCAGTCCTCATTTATTGTCATTTAGAAATGCATGCATTAAGAAATGATACAATGTTCCTCCAGTATGATATCACAGAAACACAGGACAGACCAAGACTAAAACTGACAAAAAACACATAATTATAACATATAGTAACAACAGTGCAAAGCAATACCATAATTTGATAAAGAGCAGACCAGAGGCACGGTTAAAAAAAGTCTCAAAGTCCCGATAGCCCATCATTTCACGCAGACGGTAGAAGGGAGAAACTCTCCCTGCTATGAACCTCCAGCGCGGCAAACTTGCCAATGCAGCACCATTGGAAGCGCCCGACCACAGCCGACTCTTGAGTCTGTCCGAAAACTTCGAGCCTCCGACACCGAGCACCATCTCTGCCGAGCACTTCGACCCCACCCCGGCCGCCGAGCAACAAACAAAGTGGAGGACTTGGGGATCTTCCCCTCCGGAGATTCTGGATCACACAGTAGCAGCGGCAGCGAAGCAGGCATTTCAGAAGTTTCACCAGATGTTCCTCCGTGCTTCTCACGTCTGTCTCCATCAAATCAGGATTGTGCACGGCACCCTACTTGACAGATAACAGATATTCATCACTGGAGTGGCTGCTGCGAGCTGCGTCGCACCACTATCTTCTCCTCATTATAAAATGGAACAAACACAAAATGTTGGAAGAACTCAGTAGATCAGGCAGCATTTATAGAAAGGAATGAACAGTTGATGTATTGGGCTGAGACCCTTCCTCAGTCCTGTTCATTCCCATTGAACCTTCCTACTGTATTGGGCCCCTTTCTGTTTAATCTGTATATCTTGGGATTAAATAC
Source organism: Mobula birostris (assembly GCF_030028105.1). Taxonomy (NCBI): domain Eukaryota; kingdom Metazoa; phylum Chordata; class Chondrichthyes; order Myliobatiformes; family Myliobatidae; genus Mobula; species Mobula birostris. The sequence continues at coordinate 131,986,218 of NC_092376.1, forward strand.
AACACTGAGTCATGTCATCTGCAGAAATTTTCTGATGATTCAAAAATAATTGGGTTTATAAAGTGAGGATGGGAGGATGAATACAGAGCCCTGCTGGAGGACTTTGTCAAATGGTGCAAGTAGAATCATCTGCAGCTCAGCATCAGTAAGACAAAGGAGATGGTGATGGACTTTAGGAGGACTAGGCCTGCACTGTTCCCTGTTATTATTGGTGGTGAGGACGTGGATATGGTGAGGACCTACAAGTACCTGGGGGTGAACCTGGATGACAGACTTGAGTGGAGGACTGACAAAGAGATGATGTACAAGAAGGGCCAGAGTCATCTCTACTTCCTGGAGGCTGAGGTCCTTTGAAGTATGAAGGCCTGTCCTTGACATGTTCTACCAGTCTTTTGTTGCCAGTACAATCTTCTTTGTGGTGTTGTGCTGGGGCAATGGCATTGACACGGATGATGCCAACAGGCTCAATAAACTGATTAGAAAGGCTGGCTCAGTTATAGGAGTCTACCTGGACGCTCTGGAGGGTGTGGTACAACAAAGGACCCCATGAAAAATCCTGGCAATTCTGGACAGCATTTCTCACCCTCTGCATGCCATCTTGACTGAGCAAAGGAGCACTTATAGTAATTGACTAAAACAACTGCACTGCTCCAAAGAATATTATATGAGGTCATTCTTATCTTCACTATAATGAGTCAGCCTACAGCTGGGGCAGTGATGAACCTCCCCCCCTCCACCCCCAGACTGTTTGAGGTAACTTATTTTTTATTCTTTCATACTTCTCTTCTAATATGTGTCTACCTGTACACTTGTATTCCTACTGTGACACTGTAATTTCCTTCAATAAAGTATCTATCTATCTATCCAACGATGCTGCCTGACCTGCTGAGTTTCTCCAGCATTTTGTATTTGCTGCTCTGGATTTCCATCATCTGCAGAATTTAAAAATGCAAATACGAGGAATTCTGCAGATGCTGGAAATTCAAGCTACACACATCACAGTTGCTGGTGAACGCAGTAGGCCAGGCAGCATCTCTAGGAAGAGGTACAGTCGACGTTTCGGGCCGAGACCCTTCGTCAGGACTAACTGAAAGAAGAGCTAGTTAGAGATTTGAAAGTCTACACCCAGCCCACCTTATACCACCATATCTACACCCAGCCCACCTTATACAGCATGTATTAGAAAAAATTAACATAATTTTGCTGTTTATTATTAGGGGAATTGGATGCAAACAAAAGGAGGTTATGCTTCAGTTACATACAGCACTGCTGAAATTACATCGGAGCTCTAAAATACTGGTCTTTCTTAAGGAAGGACATTAATGCATTGCAAGTATTTCATTTGGTTTACAGCTTAGAGTTGTTGGATAGATTTTGAAGAATGGCTAGACGGATGAGGCTTGTATCTGTTGGTTTAGAAAAGGAAGGAGTGTCTTGATGGAAATATATAAAGTACATTCAAATAAGGTCAGCTGTGCAGAAGATGCTTCCACTCATAAGAGAACAAAAAAAAAGTGGTTACAGTTTAAAAATAAGAAGCTATCCTTTTAAAATAAGAGATAAGACTCTTGAGCAACAATCTTCCTCAAAGGACAATGGCAACACTATTTGGATATTTTTAAGGAGGACATGGATAGCTCCTTGATAAGAAAGGAAGTGAAAGCCTACTTGGAGTAAACAGCTTTGGAGTAAACAAAATTTGGGATACCATAAGGGTTGACATCATTTTATTAATTGATGGATCAGATTCAAGGATCAGGTCACAGTCTGCTCCTACTCCTGAGTTGCATGGATGTAAGCTATCTATCATATTTATGCAATCAAAGCACAACTCCTTAAGAAAATGTAATTCCTGAAACTTTACTTTCAATACAATATTTATCACTGATACATAATTGTAAATATACAAATGAAGATATTGAGCATGGTATCACTTTTAATAGGGAGAATTTGTTTTTAGGAATGCAGTACACCAATAATAGTACATATTGGTCATGCTAAATCTGAATACTGTAAGCACAAATGCAGAAATATCTGTTTATTGTTCCTTCCGATCTGTGAGAGTGGGTCTACATTATAACCTTAGCAGGGTTTTGATTTATACAACCTTTTCAATTTCCTGCCAAGTTGAGAAAATTAATGCATTGCTATGTTTTGGCACAAAACTGGTGTAAATCAGTTGCACATGAATAACTGAAAGAACTTACCCTAAATTTCCCTGGAACCTTGCAGTAAATTACAGGCCGAAGTGAAATATGCCAAGTACAATAAATTCTATCAGTACAGTAGTAATTTGCAATGTCAACAACTAGCCAAGCCCTCAGTACAATTGTGTGTTAAGGAGTTGGGGCATTCTGTAATCAAATATAAATGTGCAGGAAAGTATAATATCTATAGATGGAAAGCCCACCCCATCTCTGAGCTCGTCTACACAAAGCAACGTCACAGGAAGCAGGATCCATAATCAGGGACTTCCACCTCCAGGGTCATGCTCCCTTTTCTTGCTGCTGCCATCAGGAAGAAGCTACAGGAGCTTCAGAACTCACACCACCAGGTCCAGGACAATTATTATCCCTCAAACATTAGGCTCTTGAACCAAAGGCGATAACTCCACCTGCCCCGTTATTGAGGTGTTCTCACAATCTATAAACTTACTTCCAAAGACTCTTTATCTCATGTTCTCAATATTTAAAACATTTATTTATTGTTATTTCTTTCCTTTTGTATTTGTACAGCTTGTTGTCATTTGCACACTGATTGAACACCCAAGTTGGTGCGGTCTTTCATTGGTCCTATTATGGGTTTATTGTGTGTGCCCAGAAGAAAATGTATCTCAGGATTGTATATGGTGACATATATATATACTTTGATAATAAATTTACTTTGAACGATTGGGCATTTGCAATAACCATCAGTTACATGATTTAAATATCATCTTAGTTTCTAAATATAAACACTACCGGGTGCTCATTATTTAACATATATTTACATAATGAGATTGAGGTTGAAGGGGTCAAGAGCTTCAAGCTCCTAAAGTGAACATCACCGATAACCTGTCCTGGTCTGAACACGTAGACGCCACAGCCAAGAGAGCTCAGCAATTCCTCTACTTCCTCAGGACACTAAAGAAATCGGGATTTGCCTGTTGACGCTCAACATTTCTTCATCAAAGCACCGTGGAAAGCCAGACCCATTGGTAGAATGCCGCATCACAGGACGTTGCCAACAGGCGTCAAGGCCTTGCCTGGCTGGCAGTGAGAGGGGACCTCCCAATCAGGTCCATCCTGCATGCCTGGAGCATCACTCCCACTGCATGCCGCCCAAGGGATGACTGTAGTGTAGAAGAGGCGGTAGCTCACTTCTTTGCAAACTGTGGGTTTGCAAAGAGGGTAAAAGCAGGAATGGCTCACATCACGCTCATCCAGAGCAGGTAAGTGACAGAGGACTCTCTGATCTACGGGCTGTTCCCAGGGACACACACGAAGATGAACATCAAGTACTACTGGCAGATCCTCAACTCATTTAACAGATGCCCTTTGGTCTCCCCGAAAGTTGTTGGTCTGGCAGCACATGGAGATGTCTGTGGAGGAATGCTGCTGACGAGTACATTCCAGACTGCAGCATTATGTGCTGAGGGACTCAGTGAAGCTTGGCGCAGCCATGCAGCGGCTCAGTGGGAAGGACTGCAATTTAGGGTTCTTCTGCGACTGGAGAGGGTGAGACCAGGGTTGGGTAAGAAAGCTGTTCCATTGTTGTAGTAGTATGACACTCCAGAGGACCTGATGAGTGACAGCAGAGCTGCTGATGTGCAGGAATGGAATAGAACAGAACTGAAAGCATTGACTGTGAAGGTAAAGAATTAAAAAGGCACCACACAGTTTATTCTTGTAAATATCTTTTATTATGAATAAAATTGATTTTGTTAAAAAAAACACAGAAAATATCCTATTTGAATCCATCATGGCTTAGCATGGCAACTGATCTGCATTTGAGTGCAAGAAACTGAAGAGAGTTGTGAACACAGCTCAGCACATCACAGAAACCAGCCTCTCCTCCTCTGACTCTATCTATACTTCTCTCTGCCTCAGTGAAACAGCCAGCATAATCAGAGACCCCACCTATCCCAGACATCCTTTCTCCCTTCTTCCATCGGGCAGAAGATTCAGAAGCCTGAAAGCTGTTTTCAGATTTATTAAATAGTTCCCTAGTATGACAAAGTGGACCCTTGACTTCAAAATCTACATTACCTTGTTATGATCGTCTACCTGCTATCTGTAGTTCTTTCAAATTATTCTGCATTTTGTTACTGTTTTACCTTACCTGAATGCACTGTTGTAGTGAATTGATCTGTCTGAATGGTATGCAAGACAAGTTTTTCACTTTAGTTCGATACAATTGCCAATAATAAACCAATTCCAATTCCAACATTCAATTTCAGCAAATCCAAATTACAATATTTATTATTACTTATAGTTCAGATTTAGAATTACTTTTTACTTTCAATTAGATGGTAATTGTAAATATTATTCCTTGAAGCAATTAAGTTTATAATGTTGAAATTTAAAATTGTATTTTAAAGCTATTAAAAGGTGAATTAGTAGCTTAGCTGCTTGGATATTTAGCTCCTTTCTAGCTATTCAATAATTGAGAACTGTAACATAATGATAGTGGTGCAGACCGCTAGAACAATTAAGGGTTAGAAATGATGCTGTGTGTAATAAATCGGTTATAGATTTTATTTAAAATGAGTTTAAATCATCAATTGATCAAAAATATATCATGCAGGTATATTAAATGTTCATAATTATCAACAAATCAGCAATATAATTTTCAGGCTGAAGCTTTTGAAGACTATCCATGGCAATTTATTACAAAAGCACAGATGGAAATTACTTTATTCTTGATTGTATGAACTGAACAGATAATACAATGAAGCATTTATACTGTACTCTGCTTCTGAAATTTGAATCCATTGAAGTTAAATGAACCAAATTACTGGAGTGCAGCATAATGTGCATTTGCATATTTAGTGCTGTTACAGAGGATGAATTTCTACCCTAGAGTTTTCAATGCTTTCCAAAGTGACCCAGTAAACCATTCACTTGTCCATTCATCTGTGCTGCTGTGTGTTTCTGTGTTTTATTTACATCAGTCATAGTCTGATAGCCACCAGAGATTATGTTCAGAGTAAAACCTTTCCCTTGATCCAACCATAACTGATGATTCACAATATTTAAACAAATCATAGGAAGTCAGAAGGCAAGATTTGTTGGCAGGCTCTGGAGGATTCACATGACACTGCAGATGCTCACAGGTTAGACACATACTCACAGCATTAAGACTAACTGTTTACCAGCTGCCTAAAAAGATCTTACTTTGGAGTTATTTACATCCTGTAATGTGTTACATAAAACATTTTTTATGTCTCTTTCACTGCCAACAAGCTCGACAAGCTGAATCTCAATTCATCGAAATAAATGAACTGGAATTATGTTAGAGACTAAATTGCTAAATAAAACTCTGGAACAAAAGCTGAACTTTGCCTGAATCCATAAGTTTCCAGTTTTAGCAGAGAGGGCCACGTGGCTAGTCTGCTTTAGGGAGACAGATTGATCATGTAGTATGTATAATATGATAAACTGTCACCCTGATTCCAAGCACAACAACCAGGGTTCTGAAAGCCTATGAGGTTGGACAGATGATTAAATGCAAAATATCCAAGATGTCCTGGCTACTCTCCCATTACACTATTCCTCCATTAACAACCATCGGCAAACCCAGGCTTAACAGAGGTGGACACACTAATGTTACATTAGGGCAACCAAAATGGAACTTTGATACCAGCTCCTCCAGGTTTAACATCCTCCCTCAAAGTCATTTCAGTCTGCCTTTCTTTAGCTTTCTGAAGCAGACATCTCATCCAAGAGAAGTCCAGCTCATCAACCATCTTGTGAACGGGAACCCTCCTTAAAGCAGACCTACCGTTAAATTCTGCAAGACATTCAAAAGTCATGTTCCACCCAGAAAGACCTCTCACACAGAACTCTCCTTCAGGCTAAAATCAAAGAAAATGCATCAACATTTGTTTATCATTGTCACATATAGCAAGATACAGTGAAAATCTTTTGTTTTATGTGCCCTCAGCTTCACATTTGTTACATAATTATATCAAGAAACTAATGAAAAGAAAACAGAATGCCAAATGCAGAGAATGGTTAGAGGGGTCCTTGATAACCTTAGATGCTTTCCCAAGGTAGTGGGAAATGCGGGTGGAGCCAGTTGGAGTCGCTCCGATTTTTCGTGATGTTAGGGAGCGTTGTTGTCTTGCCAAGCAGTGGTGAATATTGATAGGATGCTTTTTATACTGTGTCCATAAAAGTTGGTACACACTTTTGTACCAACTGGAGGCACATGTTCTGAGGGAGTGAAGGTCTACTCTCGAATGCAGTAATGTTTATGGAACCCAGCAGATCAGGCAGCACCTATGGAAGGGAATGTTTTGGGCTAAGCCCCTTCATAAGAACTGATGAACTGTCTCAGCCCAAAATGTTGACTATTCCTTTCCATAGATGTCATCTGACTGCTAGTTTTCTCCAGCATTTTGTGTTTGTTGTAACAACACACACAAAAAATGCTGGTGAACGCAGCACGCCAGGCAGCATCTCTAGGAAGAGGTACAGTCCTGATGAAGGGTCCCGGCCTGAAACGTCGACTGTACCTCTTCCTATGGATGCTGCCTGGCCTGCTGCATTCACCAGCAACTTTTATGTGTGTTGCTTGAATTTCCAGCATCTGCAGATTTCCTTGTGTTTGTGTTTGTTGTTCTAGTTTTCCAGCGTCTGCAGAATCTCTTGTGTTTATAGTAATGCTTATGTTGTTATTAGATGTAGTGAACTCTGTCGGGAGAATCACCTTTCATTCTCCGACTGTTCCTTCTAAACTATATTTAAACCATTTCTTATAAAGCACATTATCTCAGCATATTGTAGAAGAAATGAAGAACTTTTGTAGCCATGCACGCACTTCCCAAAGCTGCAGCCAAGTGCTGCAAATCTTAGTCTTTATGCAGGGGTCCACTCACTCTGTCCACTCATCCCTTCCCATTCTACACTCTCTGGCCCATGGAACTTACCCCTGCATCTGTAGGCGGTGCAATACTTGTCCCCACAGAAACACCCTAACGACCACCAGTGATCTACACGTCCTTTCAGATGAGGCATACATGTACAAGCATTTCCTCCAGCATGCTTTATTGCACAATGTAGCCTCATTTACATTGGTCTAGAATAGACTAGGTGACAGTTTTATAGACACAAACACGAGGAAATCTGCAGATGCTGGAATTTCAAGCAACACACACAAAAGCTGCTGGTAAACGCAGCAGGCCAGGCAGCATCTCTAGGAAGAGGTACAGTTGACGTTTCGGGCCGAGATCCTTCATCAGGACTAACTAAAAAAAGAGCTAGTAAGAGATTTGAAAGTGGGAGGGGGAGGAGGAGATCCAAAATGATAGGAGAAGACAGGAGGGGGAGGGATGGAGCCAAGAACTGGACAGTTCCCATCCTGATACAGTATGTCTATCCACAGCCTCCTCTACCGTAAAGATAAAGCCACACTCAGGTTTGAGAAACAACACCTTATATTCCATCTGGGTAGCCTCCAACCTGATGGCATGAACATTGACTTCTGAAACTTCCACTAATGCCCCACCTCCCCCTCGTACCACATCCGTTATTTATTTATTTATATACACACATTCTTTTTCCCTCTCTCCTTTTTCTCCCTCTGTCCCTCTCACTATACCCCTTGCCCATCCTCTGGGCTTCCTCCTCCCCCTTTTCTTTCTTCCTGGGCCTCCTGTCCCATGATTCTCTCATATCCCTTTTGCCAATCTACTGTCCAGCTCTTGGCTCCATCCCTCCCCCTCCTGTCTTTCCCTATCATTTCGGATCTCCCCCTCCCACTCCCACTTTCAAATTTCTTACTAGCTCTTCTTTCAGTTAGTCCTGACGAAGGGTCTCGGCCCGGAACGTCAGCTGTACCTCTTCCTAAAGATGCTGCCTGGCCTGCTGCGTTCACCAGCAACTTTGATGTGTGTTGCTTGACAGTTTTATAGAGCATCTGTGCCCTGTTCACTGTGGCCACCTTGAGCTTCCAGGTGTATATCATTTCAACTCCTCTTCCAATTTCCACATTAGAACGCAAACTAGAAAAAAGTAACTTATTTCTGCTACGGTCCAATGGTATGAATGCTGAATTTTCTTATTTCAGATAGACTACTTCCTGTGTACCTTTCTCACTCCCAGCAGCCCACCCAGGATCTCCTTCTCTCTTTTTCACCTTTGCCATCTCTTCACCTCATTGCTGAGAATCATCATGCTCTACCACCCACCCCCCCACCATCTGTATCCATCTGCCCATCGTCCTTCCTTACGTGCATCTATTTATCACCTAACAGCCTCTATCTCACCCTTTCCTCTCATCTCTTTATACTGGTTGTCTTCCCTCTACACTCTCAGCCTGATGATAATCATCCCTTTTCTGCATAGATGCTACTCGACCTACGGAGTTTTTCCAGCAATTTATTTATTTATTTTGCGCCAGATTCAAGTTTCTTCATCTCCTTGCATCTCCTGCAAACACACGGTAGCTCAGTGGCATAACGCAGGATTTTAAGAATGCCGTCTTGTACAACAAAATAAAACGAGAGCAACACACTGGAGCTGGAGGGACTCAGCAGGCCAGGCAGCATTTACGGGAAAGTGTACCGTCGACATTTTGGGCCGAGACCCTTCTGCAGGACTGGAGAAAAAAAGGTGCGGACTCACATTTAGAAGGTAGGGGGAGGGGAGGAAGAAACACAAGGTGATAGGTGAAACCGGGAGGTGGAGGAGTGGTGAGGTAAGGAGCTGGGAAATTCATTGGTGAAAGAGATACAGGACTAGAGAAGGGGGAACCTGATGGGAGAGGACAGAAAGTCATGGAAGAAAGAAAAGGGGGAGGAGGACCAGAGAGAGGTGATAGGCAGGTAAGGAGACAAGGTGGGAGAAGGAAATGGGGATTGGGAATGTTGTGGGGCGGGGGGCAGTACTGGAGGTTTGAGAAATCGATGTTTATGCCATCAGGTTGGAGGCTACCCAGATGGAATATAAGGTGTTGCTCCTCCATCCTGAGTGTGGCCTCATCATGACAGTAGAGGAGGCTGTGGATTGACATGTCAGAATGGGAATGGGAAGTGGAATTAATTTCAGAATGCTACATCTACTGTGGCAATCGCAGACATGTGAAATGATGCAGCAAATTATAAAACTTTTGCTTCTTGAAGCAAAGATCTGCTCATATCCTTTTTTTTAGAGATGTAAATGCTGCATCATTATCTGAAACTGTATTTTTCTCAACTCCACTTGGATTGTAATGACAACACTTTACATAACACAAGAGTAACGTCTGGATCCTACGAAAATGGCACTGTTTAATTTCCCTCCAGAGATCATGAGTTAATCTGCAGTATTGCTTGCTCCTGGTTAAAAAAACGGTTTAAAATAACTTGCACCTGACCTACCCAAGTATTCCCAGAGATATTCTCAAAGATTACTTCAAAGACTAAACTGGCAAATTGTATTTCTGTCTGTCAGAGTCTAAACAAAACAGGTGTAATGGGTTGCAGTGATATTATAATTGCTTGTTCACCATGTCACTTGATGTTAATACAGTTCCTGTACTACTGCCGGCAATATCTACCACCCAGAAAGAAGCTGAAATTAGTGTTTGTTCCAATTGTATCACTATATGGTTATTTTTGTTGCACTCACTGATATAATGGTGCTAATTTTCTTGAAAGTTGTGCCTGAGGCATGCTTAGTTAATCTCTTTCCCAGCTCTAAAGAATGAAAATCAGGATGCAGAGATCCTCGACCCTGTGTGTCTATTCTTTCACATATGGTGGGGAGGGTGTGGGAAGCACGGCTTACAGTGTGCCAAGATGCAAGACTGCTAGCAAGGGGAGGCTATTGATAGGGCAAAATTGTAGTCAACAGGATGAGCTGCAATGTAAAAGGCAGACAAAATCGAAAAGTGTGAATACAGGACAGAATAAAGGGTGTTATATTTGAATGTGTGCAGTATATGGAATAAAATGGATGAACTTGTAGCACAGTTACAGATTGGCACGTATAGTGTTGTGGGTATCACTGAACCATGGCAAAGAGAAGATTATAGCTGGGAGCTTAATGTCCAAGGATACACGTTGTATTAAAAGGCAGGCAGGTAGGCAGAGGTGATGGCATAGCTCTGCTGGTAAAAAGTGAAATCGAATCATTAGAAGGAGGTGGCATAGGGTTGGAAGGTGTTGAATTGTTGTAGGTAGAGGTAAGGAACTGCAAGAGTAAAAGGGCCCTGATGGGATTTATATGCAGATTCTGTGCATAATGCTGCTCCAACATCTAATAGTCTTATGGTTTTATGTAATCATGGTCAAAATTACTGGCCTCAGAGAAACCTTAGTAAAAACAGATTCAACAGTTTCTTCCAAAGCATGTTTGGATATACATTCAAAGAGGAAATACTTGTGCTGCTATGAGGATAGAGTACAGAAATGTGGCTTAATGAACTATTCCTTGAGAAAGCTGGTTTGATTACAAAGGGTCAAAACACCACTATCTCTGTTGTATGACTTAACTTCTTTAGCCAGAGGGTGGTGAATCTGTGGAATCTATTGCCACAGATGCCTGTGAAGGCCAAGTCATTGGGGATGTTTAAAGCAGAGATTGATAGGTTTTTGATTAGTAAGGGTGTCAAAGGTTACGGGGAGAAGGCAGGATAATGGTGTTGAGAGGGATAATACAGTAAACCAGCCATGATGGAATGGCAGAACATACTCAGTGGGCCAAATGGCCTAATTCTGCTCCTATATCTTATGGTCATCTGAGAGTCTGAGAGGCTCAAATAACTAATTGAAGTAAACACCAAGCAAAATTTACAGAATCCACTTTATTAAATATCTGATATTTCTCCCTTGCTCTGCATGCAGCTGGTAAAGCTGTTGTCTGAAGCTGAGTTTTCATTACTCCCCACTTGCAAATGCGAGCCGATCATTGAATTGGGATTTTTCTGGACCCTGCTGAGGGCAGACCACAATTAGAACTGGCAGCCCAGAAGAAAGAAGAGCAACACTATTGGGTTTGGATGTGCTCCCTGAGGTGGAGAGGGTGCCAGAAAATAATTTTCTTGGGGAGAAAGAGAGTTGTGTGGGGAAAAAATGCCTTCACTGCCTCAGAATGTTAAACCTTGCCTGCTACCTATTAGAGCTGGTAATAATGTACTTGCTGTGAGTTCGTCAGCCACAATCCTCTTTATGGCATATTAAATAATGCCACTTCTCATTGCATTTTTTGAAAACAGTCAGTGACAAGGACACTTCAGGACTGGATTTCACGGATCTGGGAACAGGAAAGAGAATGTTCTGATAATAGTCCCTTTAAATAGTAAAGAAAGAAAATTGTCTTTTTGACCTGAGGGTTAAGATGCTTTACACTCCCATAGTCACAGCTTCAGTATCAACACTTGTAATGAGTTCTGTCAGCCCCTGATTCGGTCTCCCAGTGGGACACTTCCCAATAGCAGGGAAGAAACCAGAGTGTATGTCGCCCGGCAGCCAATGTACCGATACTGAGTTGCCGATACTCGCTGCCCAGGAAAACTAAATGGAGGGATGGCATAGCTGAAGAGGGAGAAACCCACAGATGATGAAGCTGCAGTATACGTTGCTAGTCTGCGCAGCAGCAATAGCAATCTGACAAATGCTATAAACAAAAGAAATGATATTCTGTATTTCAATGTAAACTCCACAGAGTAGACAGCTCGTTACTTATGCAGCAGTAGAAATGCAACTTAATCGGACAATTCAAATTACAGTTTATTCAGGAAGTTTATCCAACCTCCACTCCGTGATAGAATTTTTATTAAATCCCAGTCCACACTTTGATCAAGCATTGTATCGCAGCTTAGTTCTCCAGCCCAGAGCAGAGAACTAAACAGTTCTGTTCTATCTCAGGTCCATTGGCCTTGGAGCAAATGGCAAAGGTAACAGTTAGGAGGAATTCACTCTCCAGAGGACAGCCGGTACAGTTGAAAAAATAAACTGCCAGAAGAACTCAGCTGGGTAGGCAGCGTCTGTGAAGGAAAAGGTACAGTTTATGTTTTGGGTTGAGAACCTGCATCAGGACTGAGTACAGGGAAGAAGTGAGAGGGAGGAATGAGACAGAGCCTGATAAGTGATAGGTTGAACTAGATTAGATTAGATTATGAGGACACACATAGATAACAGTGATATGGTGGTGATATAGAGCTGGAGGCAAAAGGGGAGAGTGCTAAATCAGAGACTCATAGGTGATAGGTGGAACCAGATAAAGGAGAGATGATAGCCCATGGGTTGGGGGTGTTGGGTGGGGAAGGTGAATCCAAGTAGAAAGGTATGTGGGTATGGCCAGATAGAACTATCTGAGGAAGGTGATGAGTTTAGCCTACCCTGAAGAAGTTTAAATCTTCTCATTTACAGGAGTTCAGTGATAGCCACTCTCGCTGCACCCCCTCTGTGATCTGCACTGCCCTCTGACTCTTTGACAATGTACTCACCCAAACTTGCTACCTCAGCTATGTGTCCTTCCTGGGAACTTGCCTCCCATGTCCACAATACCTGGCACACCATAACTGGCAACTCAACAATGTAATGTTACGGCAAAGAGTTAGCCCGACTAGGAAATCCAAAATGCCAGAGCTCACACTAAATTAATATTACACAATGATCAAGCTTCTCGGCACCCTCCCAAAGGGGATCATCAAACATCAACAATGCTTTTGCACCTGTTACTATTCCCAGTCCAAATGCGTGTATCATGATGTTGCTTTGGACTGGTAAAGATGCACAGAAGCAATTACAGCAAAAAGGCTCTAAAGATCTGAGTTTCTTTTTTGCTGACCCAATCCTTTCCGTAATAATTTGGAACTCATAAATCAGTCATTCAGCAACTTTTTAACAAACAGAGTATATTATGTTCAAGGCCTTCCATCATTAATGTAGTTATCTTAAAATTTTGAAGATTTTCGCTTACTATTGAAAATACATTGCCTCATTCAGAGATAAATTAGCACATCACAACCTGCTAAAAAATCTTGTTTTGCCCAGTCACATCCTATTCTATTGAACAGTAACCAGTTGAGCATGGAACACTTACAACACAGTGTAAGTGTACATGTGACCACTGTGTACATGTAAGGGCAGATAATTTTCAGCTCAGTCTGTATACAAATTTTGATTCTAATTTTCCCACAGCTGTTTGAACCACACATACATGATAAGCATACACCATACTTTAATGCAATTAATCAATGATTTATTTTTGTAAATATTTTGAAACATCAGAAGTGTAGAAAGCATGGTCTGTATTTAATAAACCCTTATCTATTTTTCATGCTATGTCAAAATAACTTCTCAGCATTACCTCCATTAACGTTTGGCATATAACTGAGCACTAATTTCTTTTGCTCCCCACAGTGCAGAGTATGATTCCTTATACCTAACAATTAAGAGATTTATCTAGTTATTAGATGACTAGGAGAGGGTAACCAAATGATATTTTGAAAAAATACTATTTTTTTGATCTCAGGAAAACTTTGAATAACGATCAAATAACATGTTTGGCCAAAACAAAAGGATATTTCCCTTTGTCTTGTCAGTAACATTATACATAGTGTTTTGCACATCAGAAGAGTGGACTTGATTTCGACTTGTCTGAAGAAAAGTCTCCATTTGGTACTTCCATCACTAGAACTAGATACTTATGATGGAAGAAGGCTGTTTTCCTCAGTTTGCTTATAATATTTTATTTCATAATTTTATTAAATATAAATAGCTTATAAATGATGCATTTACTACCATAATCAAATTGTCTGACTGCAAACTCTCAGATTTGGATTACACAATAATAAAAAATCATGCCTATACAGTATAAAACCTTCAAAAGATTAGAAACCCCTTAATGCATTGCCTCACCACCTTCTTGAGAACCCCACACACACACGGTAAAGGTAGTTAATGAATAGAATAATAACGAAAAATGATTAAGACAGAACCAAAGGTAGATCTATTGTGACCAAATAACCAAAAGCATGGTTAAAATATGGGTTTAAGAAGCATCTTTGATGAAAGATAGGACCCAATAGGACACCAAATTTGCATTTGATCTGGATCACTTTGATTTGACAACAATTTTTTTTTCAAAGAGTTGCTTCCTCAAAATTTCTTTTTGTTTATGGTAGATCGCTTGAAACTGAGCGCAAATATAATTACAGACTACTTGTATCACATATGATTTTGGAGAAACAAGAAATTAACTCGTATTGAATATAATGCATTTTATTGCATAATGATGCTGATGCTTTTAACTAAGCTAAAAATGTTTTATCAATGATTTTTGTTTGTACTCAGTGTCTGAGGCTTCTCACTCAAGTGTTCAACAATAATCAGCCAGCATTGATGGACTACAGTTGCCCTAATATTGTTTCTCCATGACTGCAATGTCCCGGTGAAACCTTTCACCATGCTTGTCACTGACAGTGCCAAGATTTGCAAGAAAGAAGTCGAAGTGCAGAAAATGAATCTTTAGTGACATGTTGCACTTCATAGTTTTGTATGCTTGAAGCATGTTGTCAATCAGCTGCAGGTACTTTAGTGCTCTGTAGTTGCCAAGAGAATTTTTAACAACATCCTTGAATGCCATCCATCCAATCTTCTCTAGTTGCATTAGAAGTTCTTCAAATTGCCTGTCATTGATGACCTGTTTGACTTGTGGACCAACAAAAAATGTCTTCCTCAATCTTGGCATCGGTTATTCTGACTTGAATTATAAATTGAAATATAAAATATAAGTGATTTCAAAGAAATAGTGTGAGATAGGAACATTTCATGGTGCTTTTCATGATTAGCAGCCCAAAATCCATAAAATACACCCAAAAATATTCAGGAAGCAAAATCTTTGTTGTCCAGTGTTAAGCCTGAAAGAGATGTTGCCAGAGCTCAGCTTGTTCCATGGAATGCATACAAGTTTAATATTCCCAGTATTTCATTGGAGGACATGTCTACTCATCCAGTCTAATACATAATTTAGGTAGTGGGAAACTAGGGGATATGTTACTCCGTATATGTTACACTCTTGGCGTTGACATTCAGAGTACGAATTGTACAGCTACATTCAGCCCTGACTGCCCATGGAATTTTTTTAACTCCTCCCTTAAATATTTTGTTAATGTGTTTCAGGAAAGAAAGGAAAATATTACAGTTTCCTATTAGAATATTGAGATTTTTATTATTTGCGTAAGTTAAACTTCCAACCAATACTCTTCATTCAACTTCTTGTCATAAATGGGAGCCAATCTTCAATTCTTCATGTAATTGGAAAACAATAAGCAGTCTGAAGATAAAAGAACATATTTTCAAACAAACAGCACTGTGTATAGAGTACAGGATGCTGACCCAAAGTATGGGGCTGATTGTAGTGTAAAACAATGGGGTTATGTTAATTGGCCTGTTTCGTATGAGACAGTGCTGTCTTAAGTTATTTAGTTCAAGTAAGCTTGCAGACCAGATTGATACTATCACTCAGCACATCAAATAACTGATCGATTAATATTGGAAGGTTTGCATGCTTAGAGAGTCAGTTTCACAGTATTCATTGTGAAAATCTGGGAACTCTGTCCCCTGAAGCTTTTAGACCACCTGTGGGAAAAGGTACCTGAAAAAAAAATCACATCGTGTCAAGTCACCCAAGTGACCAAAACAAAAGTATAAATGATAGAGGAATGGTCAAGGAACAGCAAGAAGAATGACAGAAAGACAAGGGGTGTAGAACCCATTCTTCTGGCTATGATTTCTGCGATGCCTGCAACTCGTTGGTATGTCTTTTTAGTCTATAGGAATTGTACTTGTTTTGGAAATCATCTGATCATCTGGAAAGATAGAAAACCTTTGTGATTTAAGAATTTTATCTGGTTTTAAATGTGTATCACTAAAATTAAATATTTAAACTACTTTGTTAGGGAAGTGAATTAATCTCTGAAGAATAGGTAGCTACTCTTTAGTAAGGGTACCTGTAGCTCTATATATTGGATAGGGCTTAAGAACTTTGTTCGGGTTCACGGCCAGCAAACCCAATATGATCACACTACCCTGGAACTGAATCATTATCTAATTAAAATTCATTCAAGTTTTCTAACTACTAAGAAACGTATTTTGCAGTTTTTGTGGAGTTGCATGGTGCCAGGAAGGAGAGCAGATGGAAGGGGATCCTTTTGCTTACTGCTCAGTTGTACTTCCTAGTTATCCAAATAATGAGTCATGGTCTTATGGTGTTCACGGAGATTGCTGCAGGCAATACAGTGTCATTGAAATAATTCAATTGGGCAGAAATGGGGTAATAAAATTAAAATCAATCAGAACTTTTTATATGTTCTAAATTATGCTGTAGTTTAAATTATAAATAATAGCATTTATTTGCTCATGCAATGCATGTCTGTTTTTTTAAATCTTGAAATTGAAAGCAGGTTAAAGTTTGTATTCAATTCCAGGTGAAACATAAACCTACTACACAAACCTCATACTAACTTGCTGGTCTGTTGAGAGAATCCAAAAGGAAAATTCTTTCTGAATGAAAATTTAGAGTCTACATTTAGTGATTTGCCTAATCTGTTGACCTTTAGGGAGCTGGAAAAGTTTTTAAATTAAATTTCCACATTATTAAAATATAGCAGATGAATAACTATTTGATGGTTTTAAAATGATTGGCAAATATAGTAGCAATATGCTTTTATTTACACTATTGCAAAATATCAGTTTGAGCATTAGGAAGGTAAATGCCAGTAGTTTTTATTTCTTTCCTTGCAACATTATGACAAGAAACTGTGTTACTCAACCAAAGGTATGATCCATCTCTGGTTTTTAATTTAACAACATACTGTACATTTTAAGCTATTTTATTGATAGATCATGGCCTTTTGAAGTTTAATAATCCAAATGGATTGTATAAATATGAATTATATTAGAAATAGAACAAACTATTAATTCAGCTTAGAGGCTTTCTTCTTGACTGGAAAAGAAAAATGTTAATACATCAGAGGAAATGAAACACTTCCAGTTGTATATTTAACTGCGAGCTTATATGTCAATATCACCACTATGCATGAGTGAAAAATTGAATGAAAACTGTAGGTGGGTCACCTTGACGGTCTACATGATACCTGAAAGAATGCCAGTCCCAGTTGTGCAGCATATTTATCACTCTGGGGGACATAGTCATCATATGGTCTAATTTATTATTCTATGTATGTTCTGACAAATTATTTAAAAGACTCCAAATCAAGCCCACAACCTTTAATGTACTTTTAACCAACTTCTTGTTATGGAGAAGGTTGCACTAAAAATTTGCCCGAAAGCAGTCACTGAATAATATTTAATATGGGAAATATCAACTAGTGTTGCTCCTTGAAAAGTTTCTTAAAATTTCCCAGAAATAAAAGAGTTTTATAATCATCTTTGTCTTGTCTTTGGAATTCATGTTCTGATACCGAAACTGATACAAACCTGATGAGAGCATATTTCAAATTCAGAAAAAAATGAAACTTTTAAATTCCACACTATCTGGAAACACCACTGATGAGATCTGACATTAACACTAATCAAGCAATATCATGTTTATGAAATGCCTGTCTTTAATAAAGCTATTTTTAGGAAACAAATTTGGTTTAATATCAGAAATAATAAATGATCTAAGGAAGTAAGTATATCTAAAATAGCCTGCCAGCAGTAATGCTTATGCTAATTTCCATTAGCAGTTAAATATTGATTAGTTGAAAACAGAATTCCTTAACCTTACAGCATCATCTTGGATTATTTCGTTCATTGATATACTAGAAGATTGATATCTTCATAAATGCTTAATTCCTTCTCATTCATGCTAGTAATAATAAAGTTAAAACTTGCATTTATCTACTCGCCTACTACAATGTTACAAGAACTCAATAAGTTGGCATATAATTCTTGAATTTTAGAGGAATTGAATAATAAGGCTAAGGAGACTGGTATTTGATAAATTGAAGTCATGGACATCCCTGCCTTTTTTCCATGGCCATGTCAATTTTTTTTAATCTTTTAAAATGTTATTGCTGCTTTTGCCTTTACCCATCACCTTTTACGACCAACCATGAGAAGTAACGTTATCTATAAAAATGTTTCCTTATGACACTCTCACTCTGGTCACTATTGCTGCTGCTAATTTACTTGATCAAAGTCATTGAGGAATTTTGGCACATTTAACAAATTTCCTTTTTGATCGTCTCTAAAGAAACCAATCCCACCCTCTCCAGTCATATTGCATATTCTCTCCTTACTTAGATCAGTCTCACTAATCTCCTCTGCACCCCATTTAATAATCTTATGAAAGTATAATGCCAAAGTTGGAACATAATTCTCTAGCACCCTTCATTTAATTCATTTAATTACCTTACCCTTTCACTCTATTCTTCTATTAGTAAAACCAAGAATCTATTCTAATTTTATCTGTTTCTTAAATATGTTCTTTCTTCTTCAATTACCTGTGGTCATATATCCTTAAATCTCCCTGCTTTGCATTCATTTTTTTTTACACTCCATTTATATTCTATGTCTGTTTCCTCATTTTTACTATCGAAATGCAACATTTCACAAATTTATGGGTTAAATTTCATTCCGCCCATGTCCAGTCATTTTACCAAATTTTCCAGGTCCAACTCATACTTCCCAGCATTTAGTACGCTTGTAAAACTCGGCATCTTTGTCTCAGATTCAGAAGAATAGTCAGTAA
Organism: Mobula birostris; assembly: GCF_030028105.1. Lineage (NCBI taxonomy): Eukaryota > Metazoa > Chordata > Chondrichthyes > Myliobatiformes > Myliobatidae > Mobula > Mobula birostris. The sequence continues at coordinate 132,005,108 of NC_092376.1, forward strand.
TTCAAACAAATAGATGAAATCATTTCAGAGACAAATTGAAACTGATTTTTGTGGTTGATAAAGGTAGTGCGGCTATCTATATATATGTTATATTATTGCCCCTTACTTCACAGAGACAGACAAGCATTATAGTAAATTTCATACTAAACAATGTTCCAACAGTTGGTTACGTGATACAATTTCTAAAGTGGTTCTGATTAATATTGCACTTGATGTTAGCGTCATTTACAGATTTGATCTCAGTTGGTCCAGGTCATTAATATTTATGGAAAGGATCTATGATTTTAATCTCCTCTGCTGGGAAACAGCATATTGTTCTTCACTAAAGTCACTTATGCAGTGCTACTCTGCTAGAGCGTCATTTCTTCCTTATCCCTGTGTCTTTGCCACTGGCCCTTTACCTAAAATATTATATATTACTTAGCAAATGCCTTTTAAAAATCTACGTAAATCACCACACATTCTTCATCAGCTATCTCTATTACTTCATCAAATATCTCACTCAATTTAGCAAAATGATTTGTAGCTTTAACTCTCACTTACGTGCCTATGTTTTTCCAGATCCCAGTTTCTCCCCCAAGATTGTTGTCTTTAATCTTTCACTTCCCTGCCAGGTTTATTCTTCACATTTTTTGTTGAGACAGAATATTAAATTTCAAAACCTCCATGTAGTCCTCCATATTGAAGGAGTTTGGGATGATTATGCCCCGAGCTCTCACAATTTAATTTTAGTAACCCAAGATGTAACATTCAGGATAAAATGTCTTTTGAAGATTGACAGGTTTTTAATTACCTCCTGTTTACCTATTCTTCTATTTAGTATCATCATCACATCTTTGTACTGTCAGTTACTTGTTTTCTAGAGCAGACAGGTGCATTGTACTTACCTAATACTGAAGCCATGAACTCTGCTTCTATTTAAAAAACAACTCTTTTTTGTGCTTTTTGATGCCTGATCAATCATATTCTTTTAACTATACTTTCACTATTTATGATTTAATTTTGGACTAATCTTGATGTTTAACATTGATCCATTGAAAATTGTCAATTTTCTCTCGATGTGCATCATTTAGTCTGGACTATTAATATCTTGCTTGGGTCTCCATGGAATTCTGCACCGTGCATTTGCCTTGACTCATAATTTCCTGTCTCCTTTCTAGTACCTAGGAAATAGAGTATGTAGCACCAGCATTTTAAAATAAAAATCCACCATAAAATTGTTGAAGTCTTACCCATTGTGAAATTGAACTAGGGACATTTAGACATATGGGCATGGCCAGTCTTAGCTGAGCTGTTGTTATTCTGCTGACATTCACACATATTACAATTTTTAAAATATACATACACTCATACCATTTCAGCAAAATGTCACAACCTTTGATTTCAACTTACATTAAAATGAAAAACAATGCCTGCAGCTATTATATATCTATATGTATATTACAGAGTCTAAGCTAGGACAGTCATGTTTTGGCCACTGACTCTGCCATTATTATTTATATGTGCTGTAATCTCCACAAACATCACTGATAAAGATTCACATACAAAATGCTGGAGGAACTCAGTAGGTCAGGCAGCATCGCGGGAAATGTATAAACAGTCAACATTTCAGTCTGAGTCACTTCTTCGGGAGTGGAAAGGAAGGGGGAAAACACCAGAATGAAAAGGTGGGGGGAGGGGAAGGAGGATTGCTGGAAGGTGATAGGTGAAGCCAGGTCGGTGGGAAAGGTAAAGGACTGGAGAGAAAGGAATCTGATAGGAGAGGAGGGTGGACCATCAGAGACAGATTCCCAGGAAGGATATGTGGCTGTGTTAGCAAGCCCGGGTGACTACATGGTCAAAGAGGTGGAGTAGAGCAAAGGCCCACAGAGAGAGAGCAATGAGAGGGAGCCTTCCTGAACTATCGAAGGGAGGATTTAATCTTCAGGGGAGGCATCCATCACAGTGCAGCAGCAAATCATAAACAAGTGAAATTCTGCAGATGTTGGAAATCCAAAGCAACGCACACAAACGCTGGAGGAACTCAGCTGGTCAGACTGCAACATCTACAAAACACACAAAATGCCGGAGGAACTCAGCTAGTCAGATTGCAGCAACTCATTGCAATGCAGCCCAATGCAAGATGCAGTTATCTGACATGATCCCAAACCTTGCAAAGGGTTTGGGCCATTTGCTACATGGGAGACTATGCCCTTTTTTAAGGTCGTGCCTCTACAAATATGTTTTCTTTGGTGGAAACATTCCTCTGAACAGGAGTAATCCTGAAAATTTTAGAGATAGGATGAAAAAACTACTGTTCTGGTGAATGGTCGGGGTTTGTATTTTGGATAGTTCAGATGAGACACTCGTTAAATTAATGAGCTGGCTTACAATGAGTGCGTGTACATGGGTCAACACAATTTCTGAACCAAATTGACATGATTTGCAGATTAACATGATCGCATTTGACATTTTCATTTGTTTATTTTAGATTTTCTGGAACTGTTGCAGCATCCTACATATTTACATACTATTCTCAGTGCACTCTTCTTAAATCATTAAGGCAATATATTTCAGTATCATTAGTTACATCTTCAATTAAGCAAATCAGTGAACTCTATCGATGACTGTAATTTCAAAATGGTCCCCTTTTAATATTTAACTAGTGCTAAAAATTACATTTCTGTAAAAAAAAATCAGTGAGATGGAAAGAAAGAGAAGATTACCCTCTTGGTCACTCTTTCCATATTTGCCTCACTTGGGTGTTTAAAACAAAAAGGAAACATTCTGCATGCCAGACGTCCTGAGGAGACTTTGAATTGTGCATAATTAGGAACTTGGCTAGGGCCAATAGAAAGAAATCATGTTTAAGTGGAGCAGCCTTTATGTGACTGGGCCAGTGTTAGAGTGGGAACTCAGGCTTTGGCTCATAGAGGCTTTGGTAAGGAGAGTAGGAGGCCATACATATGTTTTAGTGTTTAGTTTTTCCCTTTTTCTTTTTGCACAGTTGGAGCAATGGAGATGCCAGGCAGGATAGTGGAATGCTCCTCTTGCAGGATGTAGGAAGATGGAGAGACCTTCAGTGTCCCTGATAACTACACTTCAGCTTCAGTTTCTTTCAGACCGTGTTAAAGAATCGGAGCTGGAACTGAATGAACTCCAGATTATTTGGGAGGCCGAGGGATTGATCGACAGGACATACAGGGAGGTAGTTATACCCAAGGTGCAGAACACAGGTAAGTCAGTGATAATCAGGAGGAGGGAAGTGTGAGGTAGTCAGTGCAGTGTACCCCTATGGCCATTCTCCTCAAGAACAGGTATACCGCTTTGGATAGTGTTCGGGGATGACCTAGCAGAGGAAAGGCACAGTGGTTGGGTCTTTGGCACTAAATCTGGCTCTGTGGCTCAGAAAAGGAGAGAGAAAAAGAGGAGTACAGTAGTTTTCCATAGTTACATGTCAGTGATTTAGATGATGGATTTGAATGTCTTGTGGCCAAGCTTACAGATTGTGAAGATGAGTTGGTGGGCAGCAGGTGGTGTTAAGGAAGTAAGAAGTCTACAGAAGGATTTGATTGGGAGATCAAGATTGGGATAAAGGGCAAGGAAGATGGAATATAGTGCTGGAAAGTGTATGGTCATGCACTTGGTAGAAGGAATAAAGGCATAGATTAAACAGAGAGAAAATTCAAAAATCAGTGGTGCAAATGGACTTGGGAGTCCTTGTGCAGGATTCCCTAAAGATTAACTTGCAGTTTGAGTCAGTGGTGAGAAAGGCCAATGTAATGTTGGCATTCTTTCTGGGAAGACTGGAATATAAGAGCAAGTATGTAATGCTGAGGGTTTATAAGGCATTGGTCAGACCGCACTTGGGAGTATTGTGAGCACTTTTGGGCCCCTTATCTAAGAAAAGATGCACTGGCATTGGAGAGGGTCCAGAAGAGATTTCACAAGAATTATTCCAGGTATGAAAGGGGTAATATATGAGGATTGCTTTGGGTCTGTACTTGCTGGAGTGTATAAGAATTAAGGGGGAATGTCTTTGAAACCTTTTGGATATTGAAAGGCCTAAACAGAGTGAAAGTGGAGAGGATATTTCCTAAATCAAGGGTTGGGGGTGTGGGGTCTAGGACTAGAGGGCACAGCCTAAGATTAGAGAGACATCTATTTAGAACAGAGATGAAGAGGAATTTCTTTAACTCAAAAGCTGTGAATCTGTGGAATTCATTGCCAAAGACGTTGACAGGTTCTTGATTGGTCAGGGAGCCAAAGATTATGGGAAGAAGGCAGGAGAAATGGGTTGAGAAGGATAATAAGTCAGCCATGATTGAGTGCAGGGCAGATTTAATGAGTTGAATGGCCTGATTCTGCTCCTGTGTCTTATGATCTTATGGAAACAATTCCTTCACTAAATATTGGAAAGATGAAAGGCTATGTACACACTTAAAGAAATGGTAAGTATGTTCTCCCTGTAAGGATTACATTTGAATAATTATAGGACATGCCTAGGTTATTTGCTGCAGACTCCTTTATTCCTCAGGTGTAAAGAAACAACACCTGTTGGCAAATGTCCAGCAGAACATTTGTGAGCTAAAAACATATGGTGTGCACTGAGAGTACAGGAGGTTCATTGGCTTGTTGGCAGCCAAGCAATCCATTGGTTCTTTAATATCCAACTTTCCTCATGATTAAGAGCCAAGAGGTGGGGTGAACTCATCATTGCCTGCTGGAGAGAGCTCTTGAAAACCTCCTCCAAACCTCTCCAACCACAACACGGACCTTATTGTGATTTTTCTTGATTCCAAGCCATAGGAAACTAATTCATTCTAGCCTTGCCGCTACACCTGACAAAAAAAAATAGTAATGTTAATATCCCAACAAAAAAAAGCAAGCCTCATGAGCAGACGGTACATCTGCTGAAATTCTAAGACTTGACAGTGAAGAGCTTCAGTTAAAAACTCACAATTTAGTTGTCTACATGGGTTTGATTTCAAGACTTTAGTCCTGATGAAGATCTTGTGGACTACCATACAGCAATGATCGTGACATTAACAAAGCTTCTGAGTCATCTCAAGGTATTGAACAAATAGCTCCAATGTTAGCTCTGTAGATTCACTGGAAATACGTACAAACCTATGTGAGTGTCTCTCCCTGGTCAATAACACCGACAACGATGGCCAGCTTACACTCAGTCACCTCCATTGGGAAAGCCAAGCTATCAGGTTGTCTGACATCAAAATCCTAAAACAGACACTGTACATACACCACAGCATAGTACAGAAGAGGAACAAGCTCATTGGCCCATAATGTTGTGCCAAATATATTAAATTAGTAATCAAATAGTTAACTAAACTAATCACTTCTGACTACACAATGTCCAAATCCTTCCACTCTCCTCAAATTCATGTGCCTATCTAAATCATAAGACCATAAGATATAAGAGCAGAATTAGGCCATTTGGCCCATTGAGTCTGCTCCTCCATTTCATCATGGCTGATCCAATTAAGCTCAGCCTAAAACTCCTGCCTTCTTTCCATATCCCTTCATGCCCTGGCCAGTCAAGAATCTATCAACCTCTGCCTTAAATATACATAAAGACTTGATGTCCACAGCTGCCTGTGGTAACAAATTCCACAGATCCACTGCTCTCTGGCTAAAGAAATTCCTCCTCATCTCCATCCTAAAGAGGATATCCCTCTATTCTGAGGGTGTTCTGAGGCTGTGTCCTCTGGTCTTACATTCTTTCGCCATAGGAAACATCCTCTCCACATCCACTCTATCAAGGCTTTTCACCATTTGATATGTTTCAGTGAGGTCACCCCTCAGTCTTCTGAATTCTAGTGAATACAGGCCCAGAGTCATCAAATGCTCTTCATATGACAAGCCATTCAATTCTGGAATCATTTTCGTGAACTTCCTTTCAACCCTCTCCAGTCTCAGTATGTCCCTTCTAAGATAAGGGCCCAAAACTGCTCATAATACTCCAAATGAGACCTCGCCGTTGCTTTATAAAGTTTCAAAATTACATCCTTGCATTTATCTTCTAGTCCTCTTGAAATCAATGTCAACATTGCATTTGCCTTCCTTACCATCTCAATCTGCAAATTAACCTTTAGAAAATCCTGTACAAGGACTTCCAAATCCCTTTGCACCCCATTGTTTTGTATTTTCTCTCCATTTAAAAAATAGTCAACCTTTTCATGTCTTGTACCAAAGTGTATGACCAGACACTTCCTAACACTATGTTCCTTCTGCTACTTCTTTGTCCATTTTCCTAATCTGTCTAAATCCTTCTGTAGCTTCTCTACTTCCTCAAAACTACCTGCCCCTCCACCTATCTTTATATTGATTAGAAACTTTACAACAAAGCCATCAATTCCATCATCCAAATCATTGATATATAACGTAAAAAGAATTGATCACAGCACAGACCCCTGCAGAACACTGTTCACAGTCAACCAACCAGACAAGGTTCCTTTTATTCCCACTCTTTGCTTCCTGTCAATCAGCCAATGCTTTATCCATGCTCGTATCCTTCTTGTAATACCATGGGCTAGTAACTTGTGCAGCAGCTTCATGTGTAACACCTTGTCAGAGGCCTTCTGAAAATCCAAGTACAAAACATCAACCAGTTCTCCTTTGTCTATCCTGCTTGTTACTTCTTCAAAGAATTTCAACAGATCTATCAGGCAAGATTTTCCCTTGAGGAAACCATGCTGATTACAGCTTACTTAATCATGCACCTCCAAGTACCCTGAGACCTAATCCTTAATAATCGACTCCAGCATCTTCCCAACCACTGTGGTCAAACTAACTGGCCAATAGTTCCCTTCCTTCTGCCACTCTCCCTTCTTGAAATGAGGAGTGACATTTGCAATTTTCCAGTCCTCTGGAACCATTCCAAAGTCTAGAAATTCTTGAATGATCATTAGTCATGCCTCCACAATCACTTCAGCCACCAATTTCAGAACCCTGGGGTGTACACCATCTGGTCCTGATCATTTAATCTTTTCACTTTCCCAAGAACCTTCTCTCTAGTATTGGTAACTTCACACACTCATGACCCCTGATACCTGGAACATCCACCATACTGCTAGTGCTTTTGCAGTGAAGACTGATGCAAAGTACTTACTCAGTTCGTCCACCATCTCCTTGTCCTCCACTACTCTCTCTCCAGCGTCATTTTCCAGTTGTCTGATATCCGTTCTCGCCTGTCTTTCACATTTAATGTATCTGAAGAAACATTTGGTATCCTATTTAATATTATTGGCTAGCTTACTTTTGTATTCCATCTTTACCTTATTAATAACCTTTATAGTTGCCTTCTGTTAGTTTTTAAAAGCTTCCCAATCCTCTCACTTCCCACCACTTTTTGCTCGATTATATGCCTTCTCTTTGGCTCTTCTGTTTGCTTTGACTTCTGTTATTAGCCACGGTTGTGCTAACTTGCCTTTAGAGTACTTCTTCCTCTTTCGGATGTGTATATCCTCTGCTTTCTGAATTGCTTTCAGAAATTCTAGCCATTGCAGTTCTTCTATCATCCCTGCCAGTGTTCTTCTCCAATCAATTGTGGCCAACTCCTCTCTCATGCCTCTGTAATTCCCTTTACTCCACTGTAATACTGATACATTTGACTTTAGCTTCTTCTCAAATTTCAGAGTGAATTCAATCTTATTATGATCACTTGCTCCTAGGGGTTCTTTTACCTTAAGCTGATACATCAATTCTGGTTCATTGCACAACACCCAATCCAGAATAGCTGATCCCCTAGTGGGCTCAACCATGAGCTGCTCTAAAAAAGCTATTTGAAGGCATTCTAGAAATTACCCCTCTTGGAATTCAGCACCAACCTGATTTTCCCAATCTACCTGCATATTGAAGTCCTCCATGGTTATTGTAACATTGCTGTTTTAGCATGCATTTTCTGTCTTCCATTTTAATTTGTAGACCCCATCCTGGGGATGGGGGTCTGTGTACAACTCCCATTGGGGCCTTTTTACCCTTACAGTTCATCAGCTCTATGCACAATGATTGAACACCTTCTGACCATATGTCACCTCTTTCTAATGATTTGATTCCATTTTTTACCAGCAGAGCAACACCACTCCCTCTGCCTTCCTGCCTGTTCTTTTGATACAATGTGTATCCCTGCGCTTTAAGCTCCCAGCTATAATCTTTCAGCCATGATTCGCAATAAAAATCTGTTAAAATTCTCTCATGTTTCTCTCTCTACCACTCTCCGAGGCAACACATTCCTGTCACTCACCACTCTCTGTGTAAAAAACATACCCCTCACAACTCCTTTGAGATTACCACCTCTCACCTTAAATGCGTGCCCTCTGCTATTAGACATTTCAACCCTTGGAAAAAGATCAAGTTCAATTATCATTCCACCATACATGAACACAGCCAAATGAAATAGCGTTACTCCAAGGCCAAGGTGAAAAGCACACAAGTCATACACAGCACAAGGAATGTAGATCACACATAAGATAGATGGCCAGTGGTGTAGTGGCATCAGCACCAAACTTTGAGGCTCGTGGTCCCAGGTTCAAATCCAGCCGGCTCCTTGCATTCTTTCCACCTGTACTGGGTTGAGCGTTAAACTGAGCAACTCAGCCTCATAAAAGCAGACAAAATGCTAAAAAAGTGGTAAGGTTGCCATGTGATGCGCCACAAGGCACAGAGAGGAATAACAATAAGAACAACTTATATGATAGCAGTAAAATACAGTCACACAAAAAATATAATCCAAGCCCCTGAGTTCATGAATGTTGCTGCAGCCTTCATTTGAAAATAACAGAGCTTGTCTCCTGCTTCGAGGACACTCCAGGATGCGTGCCACACTACACTGTTTCTGGTACTCTATCCTGGGCGACTGCAAACTGGTGACACCACAGCTTGTGACCTAGTTCTACTACCGAGGCTGCAAAACTCCCCTGCCATTTGCCAATAAGCCAATGAATTGGAATTGCTACATTCCACATAGCCATTGTTCAACAGGGTCTTGCAATCACAAGAAAAGCAACTAACACAATCACTCACTGTTAGACTGTACACCTCTTTTGCACGCTGATGCATTTCTGTGACAGGCAGCATTATAGTCTGCACCAAGTCAAGCTCCTTCATTTTCTCCACCAATGGACAATGGGGTAGACTTGCAGTACTTTAAGTTCCTAATGTCCAGTAGGGTCTTGCAATCGTAAAGAATATGTTTTAAAAAAGACAATAACACCTTTGGTTGACCCCGTAGAAGCCACAGCATTGGAATGTGTGACCATCTTACTGGAAGTACATAACAGATATTGCCTCTCATAATCTTATAAACCTGTATTAGATCTCCTCTCCGCCTCTGGCACTCCGCAGAAAACAATTCAAGTTTGTCCAACCTCTTATTATAGCACGTGCCCGTGCCATCTAATTCATCAATATCCTGGTAAACCTTTTCTGCACCCTCTCCAAAACCTTGACATCTTCCTGTAATGGGGCAACCAGAACTACATGCAATACTCCATATGCGACCTAACTGGAGTATTATAAAGCTTCAACATAACTATCTGATATTTGAACCCAATGCCTCGACTAATAAATGCAAGCATGCCATATGCCTTCTTAACCACCCATCAACCTGTGTGGCCACTTTCAGGTAGCTATGAACTTGAACCTGAAGATCCTTCTGCACATCGACATTGTTAGAGATCTCGCTCTTAAAACTGTACTGTCTCCGTTCATTTGACCTACCAAGGTGCAACGCTTCAAATTTGGCTAGGTTAAACTCTACCTGCAATTTCTCTGCCCTTATCTGTATTCTGTTTTATCCCTTACTAGTCGCCTTTGCTGTCCACAGCACCATCAAACATTGTATCTTCAAACTCACTAATCCATCTCTCTCCATTCTCATCCAGGTTGTTCATATACATCACAAACAGCAGAAATGCTTGCAAAACACCAATAATCACAGATCTCCAGCTAGAATAAGTCCCTTGGACCACTATGCTCTGTCTTCCATGGGCAAGCCAGTTCTGAATCCAAACAGTAAATTTGTTGTGGTTGTGCAAAGTGTGCAAAGGAAAGGTTTCAATGATATGTTAAAGCCTCTATTTGAAAAAAACAATCTTAACGTCTCCACTGGTCAAAATGGAAAAGAAACATTTTGGGTGGCTATTGAGAACCTTGAGTCTATGTATCAAGAGTCCTACGCATATGGCCCTACCTCCTGTCATCCCACCAGTTTTACTTTCTCCCCATCCGTGGCAAGGTCAGCAGTTCCCACAGTCCATAAAACTAGAGTGGAAACAAGTCATCCTCAATCCCGAGGAACAATCGAAGAAAAAGAAGTGTGACACAGTTTCTTTCATTGGAGTGTTGCTTTAGTTAATTGCTAAAGCAGAGCTGCTTATTACAAATAAGATATAAAACTGTGTCATCAAGGAATTTCACGGTTAAATCAAAGCAATGTGGAAGCGTAAGATAACACCTGAAAAAAAGGTAAACTATTCGCTGGAGTTACTATCAGGACGGACCTTTAATGAAAGTCACATAATTATATTTCAAACCAATCAACCAACAGTGATGTCCCTCTAGAAAATCTGACCAGAACTTAAAACAGAATTTAATATCAGCAGCTTTAATTTATATTGAAATATTTCATTTTTTCTTAAATGATTTTTAATGATGATGATTGCATTCAAGTTATTATACCAATGTGTTGATTCTAATTGCTTTCTCAGATTATAGAACTATAACTTCTTTCATATTCTATGAATTGCTAACATCTCAGAATGCTATTTGATACATAAAGAGCCCAGGAAAGAAAAATATAGTCCATGCTGTTATTGTGCTGAGGAAATAATTCGTGTCTTATAGATTTCATTTGGCCAATTATTCTTAAGGGTAGCTTTATGTATCAGTATTAATACCAACTACAGATGATGATAAAGCTTGATCTCACAGGTATTCATTGCATATGTTTTTACTTAATCTACTTCAGATGCTTTTTCCTACAAGGGAATCAAATATTTCAAAGCTAAGTCATTCAATTAATAAACAAGACTGATATAAATACCACTTTTCTGTTTCAGGATGTCAGTCTGTGGAAGAGATGAGATTTATGGTAAAATGCCATTTATTTAGCTAGGAAAAGTTGCATTACTTCATACACATTCAATTCAAATGAAGGTTTCATGTGGTGCCTTTAACAGCCATGTTTCTCTTAAACTCCTCTCATAATCCTTTCCATTCTCCCTTCTTGAAACCTGGTTCTTTGTTGGGTGTTTTTTTTTAATATGTGACTTGGTCTCATATTTTGTTTAGCAGTGTTTTTGTGTTTTAATCTGAGATATCTTATTGTATTAGCAGTGCAGCATTTGAGCTATTGATGTTCCTTCAGATATATTCATATTGAGCATTAATTCCTGTCCCTGGTCACCATAAATTAGTGTCTGTCAAAATGATTTCAGCATTCATTCAGTAACGAAGCAATAAGGTTGAGCACATACCTCACCTATTGAATGAAACCTGGTAATTTTGTTAGAAAAGGCAGATACTTCCCTCTTGAGGAAACTGAATCTAGATCTCTGCAGCAATTTTATTTGCTATTAGCATCTGTAGTGCAGCAAAATCATCTCAAAGCTGTTCATAGAATTGTAATCAAACAAAAGAAAGATGCTGAGTTATATTGAGTAGCAATTAAAGCAGATATCAGAAAGGTTGGTTGAATGCTAGTTTTAAACCAGAGAGATTTACAATGTGTTTACCGGAAATTAAGACCTTTGGGATCCGAAGGACTGGGCTAATAGTGAAAAAATATTAAAGCATCAGAAGAGAACAATGAAATTGAGAGGCATAGGACCATCAGAATTGATCTTGTGACAGACTCTGATGATTTTCACTTTTCAGTATGTAGACAAGAAATTTCTTTCATTGTAATGGTTTCATTCTGTCTGATTCTTTAGAGATGGTAAAGGAATCAGGAGAGCTGGTGGCTCGATAAAGTGGGGTATAATTAGTACACATGTAGAAACCAATGCTGAGCTTTTGAATGATGATGGTGAGGTGGAGCTTGTAGATCATTAAGTGGAGATGGCCAAGGATTGGTCCAGCCTCATTCAGTAAAGCTGCAAGTGAAATCAGGCAAGTGATGTCCCTCCCACACATAGAATGCTGGGGAACTGGGGGAGGATGGCAATATCCATCTAAAAAATGTCTATATTTGTAGTATTGCTGTGGTAGAAAGTTGCAAGAATTTTACAAGCATGGCAGGTGTATAGCAATGCAAGATTCCTTTTAATTCATATCTGCTTTTCCAATCTTCTTCAGTGAATTGAAATCTCGGACCATATTGTAAGTATCTTTACCAGATGGAATGCAGGTGGCTCACCTTTGATGGTCACATATTAATAAACAATTAGTTCTGGCCTTAGCAAAGATTTTTGATCTGAAAAGCAAAAGCAAAACTATGAACTTTGAAATAAAAACAGAAAGAGATGGAAACTGGAGGTAAGGCAGATCACATCTGAGAGTGGAGAAACAGAGTCAATAGAGTTAATGTTTTGGGTTAAGTTCTGACGAAGGAATCTCATTCTGAAATGTTACCCCTGTTTCTCTTTATACAGATGCTGCCTAATTTGCTGAGTATTGTTGGCTGTTTTTAATTGCTTTCAATCTCATTACATATGGACATCACTGGCAAGGTTAGAATTTATTGCCGACTATTTATCACCTCTCATAAATAAACTGAAAGGTTTAGTTCATATTAAATGGAATCTTGTGACCTTGTCCTCCTTATGAATTGTTACTGCCACTGATCCTCACAGCAGCTCCTGAACAAAAACTAATGAGCCAAAAATAAAACTTCCACAATAAACATTTGCTTTGAACAAAATTTAGCATGAAGGAAAGATCTGAAGGCATGGTCTGAATTATTTTTAGTTCTTTCTAAGGGCCAGTGGTCACTTTTCTGACTGCCCCATCATACCGTAAAAGCTAAATTGACACAATGTTTGCTAGGCTTATTCAGACACTCCTGTAATTGTGTTTGCTTACTGGAAATGTAATCAGTTCTAGTTTTAGGAATGTGGAGAAATAGATATTTCCAACTGACTGCGGGTTAGGATTATAAAATGTGGAACAACATTATTGAAAGAACTAGATAAGCAATATGCATATTACTGAAAATCCACAAAACGTGTGAATAACAGTGCCAAAGCAGTGAAGATTACGGACCAAATATGGGTGAATAGGATGAGTGCAGATTACAATTGTCAGAGTGGTCATGATGTTCATAAGGATCTGTTTCTGTGCTTTATAACTCCATGACAATAATCCCTTCATGATGTTAGACTTGGAATAAACCACCAATACAACCTGTGCTCAAGCTTTGATGAGCCATATGGTTTACAGTGTATTTTGGTTTCCTTTAGACATTTAAGCATGAAATTCGAAGATATTAAGGCCAATCTTACTATATAATAGAAATCCAAGTGCTTGGTATAGATAATGAATAGCATTGTTAAGGAATTATTAGCATTGATGATTTTGGTAAAGGATGAAGCTTTGAAACTATAGTGTAGATTGGGCATAATTTAGTTGAAGGCTTTTATCTGGTGAGAAATACAGAAATTTACATGATTTGGGTTAACGCAGGATGCAGACTAAATTGTTAAAAAGCTTACTCAGGTCTAACCTAAGCTAGAAATTGCAATCTAAATACATAGTTGAGGGAAATTTAGAAATCACAAAAGAAACTATGCAAAGAATAATGGTTTATTTTGAAGACCATTTTGTTTGAGTTTGTTTGCTAATATTTTGGAAAGATTATAAATATCCATAAAGATCAGGACATTACAGTTGAAATGTTACCAATATTTTAATTGGAATAATATTTATATAGAGCAATATTGCCACCTATTGGTTCAGTAGCATATATATAAGTAACACATGATAATCTCACAATGGGTTCAGAATAATAACATCTTTGAAGTATTTACTTAAGTGGTAGAAATAGGTTCACTATTGAAGTTCGTAGGCATTCCAAACTGAAAACTCATTTGAATTTTTGTGTGGCTCATGGGGATCCTACTTGTATGTATACAGATCCACATGTGTGGATGTGCTCTGGGGGGAAAAGGATGGATTGTTTCCCTTGGAGAGATCTCAATGGTATCTGGTAAATAGGTAATTTTGAGGTAAATGCAAGAATATTTACCTGACTACTATGCAGTAAGAAATGCAGTGAGCACATCGACACTGCCAGGAAAGGTAAGGGCACTTGTCATTTTCATTGCGATTACTGTTCAGATCCACATGAACCCAACTAAATTTTGAACAAAGGTTTGTTTTCCCTGCTTCTGTTTGCACCTACAATACGAAAAATTGGAACCACCCCCCACCCCCCCCCCCCTTTCCCTCTTCAACAGACTTGCTCTTGTTTCTTGTCAATAAATACACTGTGGTAATGTGGCATCTTGAAACTTTTCCTAGAAGAGATGCCTGTATTTTTTGTCTTGTCGTGAGAGAGACTTACCAACAACCACGGTGACAACTAATAGTCATGTGGCCTTTCTAACACTAACCCTGCAGGAGAGGTTACAACTGGTATTTTGAGGGGAGATGGCCAGTGCTGGAGATGGCAGAACTGGAAGTCTGAGTTCATTGGAGAGTGTGTGTATCTGCTACCACTCATCCTTTACTTCCTTTTACCCTCTCTCATCACCTAATCATAACACCCTGCTGAGGTCGGATATTAAATGAGCTTAGTATTGAAATCGCAAACTGTAGCCTTCTTCACAGCAATATATCTGTTCATTTATTCAATGACTCAAGAGACTGAAGCAAGATAGAATTAAATAGAAACCTTGATAACAATGCTATTAATCACTTGTCACCCTTAATAGAATTCAGCATCCTGCTTAACTTTAGGTAGTAACTCAGAAAGGATTTTATGAATGGGCATGTGAGCAGGAGCAGGTAGAAGTGGTACAGAAGACAAAAGGCTCAGTGAAACAGAAACCTGTACACAACTACAATTACTTTATGCTTTCAGCTCTTACTAGGGAGTTTTAGAGAAAGGCTGTCTAGAATATTAGAGTCTATTCCTCCCTTGCAAGAGGTATTACATCCAGTATTGAAAACCTGGAGTAATGCACAGAATGACAGTTCCTACTTCTCACATCATCGTCCCTGTAGCCACCTGCCAACCTGTATCTGTGCTCTCTTGCTCTGTGAATATCAGTCGGATGCGCCAGATATCACTGGACAGACATGGAGACGTGTCAGAATCATTCCAAGATTTGGTAATATCATTTTCTGAAATCCAATACCTTAAACACCGGAACAGTTTCACACACAACTTTGGTGATAGGAAGTTTTAAAATGTTATTTTCATGGTTCACTATGAAAGTTTTTGTCACTGGAACAGGTTTCTTAAGTGCAATTGGTGTACATTATTAGCAGCTAAACAGCAGGTTACCTAATTAATACTCTACTATACCATTGTGCCTGGTTAAGTGTGTATATTTCCACTGAAGTGTTCAGTCGTCAGCTTGGCTTCCTTGAGGAATTCTGCTGGCAAGTTAGGCTGATATTTTATAGCAACACTGGTGCTGGTCTGGTGAAAGATTAATCATTCTGATGAGGCATGTAATAGAAACCCCTTTAGCCTAGCCCTTGGACTTTTAAAGATTACAGAATACACATCAATTTTTTTTATATACAATATTGACAAATATCCTTGCTTAATTCAATATCCCTGACACAGGGTTCAGCACTTATCACTAGCATAGAATATTAACAGTATGTATTATCACTGGATTGCAATACAACTCACTCCCTGCATTCTGTGCTTCTAAGGCAGAATCATATTGCATTGTTTTAGCAGCATCATTATCTTTAAATTATTCTAGTTGCACACATTCAGACAATATTTTGGAAGTTGCTATCGAACAGGAATTTTAGAGATCCATTAATCAACAACGAATCAGTTCAAAAAGAAAATCTGATTGCACCCTTGCACTTTATTGCTTGGAGTTGATTTCAGGCTCCGTAAGTTTTTCCATAATCATTTGACCATTTACAACTTACAATTTACAACTATATGTTCCTTATTCATTTGACTAAGTGCGTTTCAGAAAGTTACAGCTTATTCAAGATTATCTCTTGATCAGTTTCTTGATCTATTTTGTCATATTCATTTCAAACCCCAGATCTCCAGGTTGCATACTGCAGTGGTCCCCAACCACCAGGCCGTGGACCGGTACCGGGCCGCGAGGAAACGATATGGTTTGGCGATATGAGTCAGCTGCACCTTTCCTCATTCCCTGTCACGCCCACTGTTGAGCTTGAACGCACACGAGGTCATATACCCGCGCGTTATCCATGTCAGCATGGGAAGGAGATCAACTCCTCGAGCTTGCAAATGACGGCGGGCTGAAAAGTATGTTTGACATAACATCTCTGCCGGAATTCCAGATCAAAGTCAAGGCTAAATATCCTGAGATAGCCACAAAGGCACTGAAAACGTTGCTTCTAACATATTTCTGCGAAGCGGAGTTTTCTGCAATGAATGCAACGAAAACTAAATTGCGGAATAGACTGGACATAAGGAACCCGTTCAAGTATCGCTGTCTCCCATCACCCCTCGATGGGACCGTCTTGTTGCAGGAAAACAAGCCCAGGGCTCCCACTGATTCAGCGATATTGGTGTGTTGCAATGATTTTATATGTTCATACGAGGAAAATATGTGCTGTATGTTTAATATCCAAATGTTACTTAAAATGTTATGATGCTATTGACTTCCTTATATAACCATATAACAATTACAGCACGGAAACGAGCCATCTCGGCCCTTCTAATCCGTGCCGAACGCTACTCTCACCTAGTCCCACTGACCTGCACTCAGCCCATAACCCTCCATTCCTTTCCTGTCCATATACCTATCCAATTTTTCTTTAAATGATAATATCGAACCTGCCTCTACCACTTCTACTGGAAGTTCGTTCAACACTTACTTCAAGCTCCCCTGTCCTCCCCTGATAATTGACTTATCACTATATTCATGCGAGGAAAATATGCGCTGTGTGTTTAATATTAAATTCGTTAGATAAACCCTTTTAGAAACGAAACTGAGTGTATTAGCGATTTATCACCTATATTCCGGTTGTGATTAACACCCCACCCCCCGAACAGAATTGCCAAAAATGATTTGCAGGGGGGAGAAAAAATCGGCAGGCACACGGACGCATGCGCACTGGTGTCCGCGCAAAGCTTCATGGTCATTGTAGTCTTTCTCTGGGTAAACACAACGTATTTGACTGCTACTCTTGTCCGTTGGCAACACTACCCCTCCACCCCCCCACCCCCCGGGTAGGCCGGTCCACAAGAGTATTGTCAATATTAAACTGGTCCGCAGTGCAAAAAAGGTTGGGGACCCTGGCATACTGCATCGCTATGGCACTGGAAGTATGTATATCCTCAATATTGTACTGACTTTGCTCAATTTATTCAGTGTTCATTTTATTTCATGGTGGAACCTTTTAATCTTTTTCCTGGATGAGAAAACTTGCCCCCATGCTGTGTCTTTTGAACTTTTATCTGTTCCTAAATCCGTACATAAGCACAGTTCTATTTACTGCACAAAAACACATTTGATGTTAGTTGTGGTAAGTAAACTCCTGCTAGAAAGGAAGGCTTAAAATTTGAGTGGTTGGGAATGGGGTGCTTCAATGAAATTACCATGAGAATCCTGAGGTTATGGCATAGCTGGGAGAAGAACGCTGGAAGGTGGGAGCCTTGAAAGGAAGGGGGAGGAGGCTGGAGGTAGGAGTTTTGGTAGGGAGACGGGTACTAGTAGAGTGGAACTGAAAGTTAATATTGAATTGAGAAGGCTTATGATCTGAATTGAGAGAAGTCAATGCTTTCTAGTGAAGTTTGGAAAGCCCAGTCTGAATTATTTCAGTAAGTTAGTAGATCTCATCTTGGACCTGTTATTGCGAATCATGTAGTACCTGACTCAATCGCACATACAACTCCATGTATGAACAAATTGCTCGAGAGCATAAGTGTTTATGTTTTGCAATGATCTGGCCTTAACTCTGAAGAATACCTCTACACCCCCTTCTGCTGTGCACGGAACATGACTTTGGGATGTTAATTGCCCCCTTGCCCACCACCAGTACCACCAACAACTTCCATGTGTGATTTCAACCATGGGACCATACACTGCGGTTTCAAATTTAAGGGCTTGGTAGGTGGTCCAGTTGTTTGAACCTGCTTTTTCAAACCACAGACCCCAGACTTTCCCTTCCCCCATTAGTTTCACCTGCTTAATGATGGGTAAATTACTTGTTTTCAGGCCAACCTTCATTGGGCAAACTGAACAGACCCTTCAGAAAATGGTGGTGAGAAATCTGTAATTCAATAGCATGAATTTCAGAGGCAATTTATGTATCAGTGGCGTAGCACATATGAACCCAGGTCACAAAGAGATGTTAGGTTTCTCCACTGAAGATCATCCCTGCACTAGGTAGTTTCTGCAACCGTTCAGTGGTTTTCGTGTTCATAATTAATAGAACTAGCTGTTTCATATCCCAGATTATTAACTCTACAGCTGCTATGGTAGGATTTGAACACACCTTTGGATATTTAGTCCAGGTCTCTGGATAAGTACTGTGCCACCCATATACCATGGTACTTTTAAGTGCAAGTGTTAAAACAAAAGAATAGGAACATTACAATATGAAATTGATGGTGACAGGATGGTTAGTCTTGTTGTTTCACAGTTCAGAAACCTAGTTTCAATTCTGAAGTGCTGTCTGTGTGGACTTCTTCTTCCTATGATCATGCAAGTTTATTCTGGGTGCCCCACTCTCCTCCCACTTTCTAAACACATACCTGCTAGTGATTTAACAGACTTCTATAACATGCCCCAACTGTTAGTAGATGCCAGGAGAATTTTGAGTTCATGGGAATGTGACGGAGAGTAGTTTATAGAGAAATTTAGGAGTATAGGATTAAAATATAATAGGGCAGTACAGTGGCATCTCTCGTAGAGCTGGTGTCTCTTAACCTCCAATACCTCATGTGAAAGTGTGCTCTCCCTGTGAGCATGGGTTTCTTTCAAGTGCCCCAGTTTCCACTGCATCACAAAGATATTCAGGTTGGTAGGTGAATTGGCTTTGGTGTACGTTTGAGTGGTAAAATCTGTAAGGAGTAGATGGGAATATTTTGAGAAAAAAATGGGAAATGTGTAAAATACAGTACCAATAGGTGACAAAGATTCAGGGGGCTGAAAGTTTCATTTCTGAGCTCTGTAATGGAAATGATCTTGTCGGTCACAGACACCAGAGACTCTATAGAGGCTGTGAATCCGGAATAACACACATAAACTGCTGGAGGAACTCAGCAAGTCAGGCAGCATCTATGGAGAGCAATAAACAGGTGATGTTTTGGGCCAAGACCCTTCATTAGGACTTAGACTCATCAGTTCTAGGATTTCCCAAATCCATTCAGATACAAGATGCGTACTGCTGTTGTACATTGCCAAGCAGTCATCATAACTTGATAGGTTATAGAAGAAGGGCAGAATCTAGTGAAAAGCATGTTTTTACTTGCTTCAAATCAAAATGTATTTTTTTTTATAAAATAATGCCTTTGAGGTCATCTGTAACATACCACACCATCATCAAATTTTGAGGAAAGCAAGGCTGAAGTATTCAGTCACATCTCCAAGATATTAGAATATATTTTCTTTTGCTCTGGATTGTGTCAAATTTCTGTTCTTCATGGGTACCAATCTCACCTCTGAGCTTATAAATGTTCGGTGTCCTCCCTGTAATTTGTTGCAATTTGTGCCTTTTGAGGCATTATTGGGTCTACCTGTGCACATTTTATATGCTTGCACTATTTCTAATACTTCACTTGGTTGTGCAGACACCGAGCAGTAATTTTTGGATTGCTTTTTAACAGCCCAAAGGAAAACAGACTTAATTAATAAACCATAATAAAAATTAATTCACATTAACATGATTGCAAAACTTTGAGACAATGGATTTTCAGAAATTAATATGGATGAAGGCATGAGATAGCAATTGAAGGACACAATTTTCCAGAGAAACAGCAACACAATGGTATGTCCTTGCAGCTCCTGCAATCAGAACATCTGGAATCATTCACTTAAGAGTAGTCAATTTGTGAAGTGGAGGAAAACATGTCAACATATATAAGGCTGCACACCAATCAATTATAATTCCTGTGTTGTGTTAGATATTAGAGAAAGAAAATGCTCTCGAGATCTGTTTATATTGACTCTGAGATAAAGAAATATCTAATACAAACATATCTAACAATGGAATTGTCATTTATGCTTTTGGTATTCATTAGTAATGTGAGGTATGAATCATTTTTTTTGTAATTAAAATTAACCAATTTCCCACATCGGGAATCAAGACCATGTGTCATCTTCTGGAAAAGCTGAGTTAACTGGTTGTTGTTATTGGATAAAAATGAAAAGTCCTAAATCAGTCACACTTTTCATCAAATATTTTGTTTCTTTGAGCTATTTTGAGTCACTGTGTGTAAATAGTTGATAAGGTCAGAGTTTAAGACTGTGTTCAAAGCTAAAATCACAGCAAAGTGCAAAAATGCTGCATATCACAGGTAGAAAGGTTCTATTACTTTGCAGAGGTGGGAAATTAAATATTACAACATGAAGCAGATGCTGAAGTAATATTTTACAGTTATAAAGCATATTTATTTATTGCCATACAGCGAGGAATAGGCCCTTACGACTTTTCGAGCTGCGCCACCCAGCAAACTCCCAATTTAATCCTAGCCTGATCATGGGACAATTTACAATGCGCAGTTAACCTACCAACCAGAGGAAATGGGGGAAACCCACACGGTCACGGGGAGACCACGCAGTCTCCTTACAGGCAGTAGCAGGAATTATAAGCAATTCAGCCCACTACAATGATTAAAAGTTATACTGATCTAAATTAATCTCATTTTCTTGAATTATGTCAATACCCTCGAGTGTCTCAGCTGTTCAAATGCCTCTGTAGATATCTCTAAAATATTATGATTGTATATGCCTTTACTGTCTACACTGGTGCCAATCCATGATCCCAGGATCAACAGCTACCTACTACTAGCAGCTTATTCCAGATATCAGCCACCCTCCATGTAAAAATAAAATAATGCCCTATAAGCTCTCTTTGGGAAAAATATATATAAACTTTCTATCCCTTTAGTACATTTCAGAGTTGTATATCTATCTGTCAGGTCACCCAACAAGCTCCTTCGATCCAGGGCAAACAAACCAGCCTCTCCAAACTCTCCCCATGACTCATGTGCTCCAATTAAGGCAACATCCTGCTGAACCTCCTTTACACTTTCTGCAGAGCACTCGTGTCATTGTTACAGTGTGACAACCAAATCTGCCCACAATACGTTAGTATTCTATATTCTGTCCGATGAAGCAACAATGCCACATGCCTTCTTCACTAGCCTATCCAGCTGTCATTCACAGGGATCTCTGTTATCCCAAGCTGACTCCGTTCATCCTCACTCCCGAGGGCTTTGTCTCGTACTGTGTATGTCATACCCTGACAAGACTTTCTGAAATGCATCATCTTATACAAATAAAATGTGACTTTTTTTCTTCCTGTATGAAAGTAAAATCAGTGGTTTAGTATTTCCTTTCCTACTAATCTTTAGTTTATCAAACTTTTGCCTAACTTACTGATCATTAAATGTACTTTATTTCATTCCTGTAATCAATTACTATATGTTTGAAACAATGTTGCATTTGCAGACAGTAAACAGTTGCATTTAAACTGTTCTTTCTTTAGCAAACAAAGCTAAATTATGGTTCTAATTCCATGGTTTTAGGTTGAAGATATTGCAGAGAAAAAACATTTATTGTACTGTTACTGCCTTACAATTAAGCAGTGACAGTATGATGCTCTGTAATTCAAGTCCCTGCTCAAAGGGGAGTGGTCCTCTGTTACAGTGCTTATCACAAAGACTGTTTTTAAAGTATTTATAGCTTTATACTATCTAAAGCACTCAGCCACACATTCACTTCATTCACAATGTATTATTAACATCTACTATTTACAGATTAGTTGCAAGCATCAAGGACGTATGTAAGTATCTCAATTCCCAGAGCAGAACAGCAAAAGTGAATGAGTTTATTACTTTAAGATAAAATGAGATCATCCAGACTGCTGCAATTGTAGTATTAATAGTTTATGCTCCCATTATAATCTTACAACTATTAATGTTTTGTTAGAATGTGAAATAAGCAGATTCTAAATAAGTCCACTTATTTAGCTACATGGTCACGGCATGCTGTTTGTATTGCATAGCAAAGGTCCTTCACTTACAATTTTGAAAGGCACTTGGAATAACGTGGAGATTAATTGTCTTTTGCAAAACCTTTAACTATTTATTTTAGCATGGCCTTAAATGAAATGTGAATTGCTAGGGATATTTTTGACACTTGAGCAAAAAAGGTAGATTTTCTGCAAGATACATTAGGAACTAATGCCTCGCTTCTTGATAGCACACGAGGCTGTTTATCATTCTACCTTCACACTGTCATCAATGACCTTGAGGCTGCTGACTAAATGATGGAAACTGCAGATGCATTCAGGCACACCAGCACGCTAGGATACACACACTCCAGCTTTCTTCATACTGAGTGCAATTAGCCAATCTTGACATTTCAAAATGTCATCAAAGCCTTTGATTTTACAAGGCAGTAATTACGGACAATTTTCTATTTTTTTAAAATAGCTTATCAAGCAGTATAAAAACGTACATGTAGGTGTGAAGAAGCTGGATGTGCATTAAATGATTTGTTTGATTCTTAAAGCCAACAATTTACATGTCACCAGTGAAGGAAGTTAATTATTAATGATGAAAAAATTGTCTTTTGAATTAGAATTAGTGCCAATTTTGCATAAAGTGAAATTTCATTAAAATATAAGAGTTATACTGACAGTCAGTGTTAAAGATTTATATGAGTTTGGAAATTTTGGAGTTTAGAAAGCTTTTTGTTTTAGATTACACTCAGTGGCAGATAGCGTTGGATGCTGGGATGAAGGAGGACAGTATTCCTGAGGATAAAGGAGAGCCAGTTAAGAAAATGAGGAACTAAGAGGGTGAAAAAAATCTCAACCTACATTTTCAATATCATCATTCATGCTGTGTGATTTCAGAATTAGTGGCTCATGAAGGAGTTTATAGAGACAGTCTGTTACTTTGTTGTATTCCTAGAAAGGCATAAAAATAAGAGACATGAGAGTCTGGCACAGTGGAAAACAATAACATAAAAGAAATGAGGTGGATAAATAGTATTTCTAATTCTGAAAAATGACGTGCTTATATGCAACAAGTAATAATTGACAATTGCAAACAGCATCTTGTTTTGCTTAGTGATCAATGGCATTTGTTAGCATTAATATCTAATTGTGATGTTTTCTACATGAAGGTTTTAAAAACGCCACTTTATACATAAATACACAAGTATAATGTTTATTATTAAAATCAATAATACACTTAACTATAGTTAGGAAATTGAACATTATTTCAATTAATGAAATTTAATGGAAAGTACAGGTACATGATCTATTGTTCAGTTTAAATTATATTCAAGTTGGTAGCTTCTTATGAGTGATGTTTTCACTTCCAATGTGGAGAGTCATGAAGGAATATGGCTTCATTTTTTGGCCTTCATTCATTGAAAGTTTGGATGGAAACATTAAGACTTTAATTCTTAAAATGAGTATTAAATCAAAATTAACTCTGAATATGAGCAACTGAAGTCTAAAGGCTTCTGCAACTTCAGAAAAAGGATGGGCTCACTGCCCTCTTTAACGAACTCACTAGACTGATATAAAACCAACCCTCAAGGTAAACCTCCTTTTATCAATATCTTTCTGTTCTTTTCTGCCCGTTAATTCAGCTTTGACATTCATCAACATTATCAGCATTGCAGAGTGCCAACTGTAGTATAAATAAGGAATGCCCCAATTTAATAGGCATTCATTGCTGAAGGAACTTTTTCAACTTGCTGGTTGCCTGTAAATCCTTGTTTCTGTCTACCTTGTGGCAAAGCTAAATTATGAAAGTAATAAAATCCTATGAATAATTGGCTTTTAATAGTTTTGACTGCATAAAATGTGACACTTGGAGTGTGATGGGTGTGCATTAGACTCATGTTTATATTTATAAGTCTGTGCTTGAATACAAATGATTAGATTCTAAGAAGCAACAAACAATTACAAGTTACCATGCTAATGAATAAATGTTTTTTTTTCTTGAGGCTTGAAAGGCTGATTGTAATTCACACTCCATCTAATAAGCATGGTGATTATCATTATAATATAGACTGTCAAATGGACAATCAAGGCACTACTTATTGAATTTAAATATTAATAGCATTCAGATACTTGATGTATACAAATCTTCAATGTCATGTTTAAGCATTTTCAGAATATTCTGATTTACCTCAGATGGATTTTCAACTACGAATCTATTTTATTGCAGGAGTTAATGTAAACGTTATCTTTGTAGTTAACAAGATTTGTGGGGTCTATATATATATAAATAAATGCTGTAATGGAAGCAGTGATTTTGCTTCTCACAGGTCTGAATTATAATGTTCATTGAGAAGCTTTAGACAGAAAAGACTTCATTCTTTGCTGGCTGCACATTACCATTCAAAAAAAAATCCCATGTTCATCTCACTTGGGACCCTTGAGGCCAAGATTGGTGTGCCCAGACTTTGGTAGATATGCTTTATATTGTCTAGTCCCTTTGCTCCGGAATTCTCTCCATCTATCCTTTCTAACTATTACTCCTGCTTTAAGAAACCCTTAAACATTATCTGCTTTATCTACTAAGCCTCACATGGGTTAGCATCAATTTTTTTTTACCAGCTCACCTGTGAAATTCCTTGTGACTTAATAAACAAAACGGGTAAACATGGCATTCACGCTTACTAGACTAACTGGGGGAAAGAAAGGAAACTTCTTCAACTGTAGTCCTACCAAATGCTATTTGTTTAAACAGCTGGGTTAATCAGACAAACAGGACCTAGAAGGACAAAATATGCTAACTCAGATTCAAGTTCATATGCTTATCCAGGCGGGTTTAAAGAGATACAGAACAAATAGTGGGGACTGTGATGTTTGTTAATATACTTTAAAAATGAATATAACTTAGTTTTCCCTGTCTGTTATAATCTGATTTGACTTTCCAGGCTTCTGTGGGCTAACTTGATTATTCAGTTTTCAGTGGCCAGACCTGACTGTCCATTGCATTCAACACCATGCACTAAATCAGCGTTATTGTTTTGTGTCTATAATTTGTCAAGCCTGATTTGTTATGGTTGCCATCAGAAATACCAAATGAATCATATTACAGAACTAATTGCATTCACACACATCCATACCCTGAATTCATAAATACTGTACAAAGCAGTTTTCTTCTTCTAACAAACTGAGATAAGACCATAAGACCATAAGTCATAGGAGCAGAATTAGGCCTTTTGGCCCATCGAGTCAGCTCCTTTTTTCCCCTCCTCAGCCCCATTCCCCAGCATTCTACCCCTAACCTTTGATGTCATGTCCAATCAAGAACCTATTAAGCTCTGCCTTAAATATACCCAACAACCTGGCCTCCACAGCTGCCTGTGGTAATAACTTCCACAAATTCACAGCCCTTTGGCTAAAGAAATTTATCCGCATCTCTATTTTAAATGGATACCCGAGGCTGTGCCCACTTGCCCTAGATTCCCCCACCATGGGAAACATCCTTTTCACATCTACTCTGTCTAGGCCTTTCAACATTTGAAAGGTTTCATTGAGATCCCTCTCATTCTTCTCAACTCCAGCGAGTATAAACCCAAAGCTATCGAACATTTTTCGTATGGTAACCCTTTCATTCACAGAATCCTCCTGTGAACCTCTTCTGAACCCTCTCCAATGCCAGCACATCTTTTCCTAGATGAGGAGCCCAAAACTGTTCACAATACTGAAGGTGCAGCCCGAGCAGTGCCTTATAAAGCCACAATATCACATCCCTGTTTTTGTAATCTAGACCTCTTGAAAGGAATGCTAATATTGCATTTACCTTCCTCACCACCAACTCTACCTGAAAGTTAACCTTTAGAATGTTTTGCACAAGGACCTCCAAGTACCTTTGCATCTCAGATTTTTGGATTTTCTCCTCGTTTAGAAAATAGTTGCGCATTTATTTCTACTACCAATGTGCATGACCATGCATTTTCCAACATTGTATTTTATTTGTCACTCTCTTGCGCATTCTCCTAATTTGTCTAAGTCCTTCTGCAGGCCGGACGGCATAACTGGTCACGGGCTGAGGGACTGTGCAGACCAGCTAAGAGGTGTCTTTCTTATTTCCTAAATCGAGGTTCCTAGCTAAGATCTTATTGAAATCTAGTGAATATTGAAAAGCCTAGAAAGAGTGGACCTGGAGGATACATTTCTTACAGTGGAGGCAACTAGGACCAGAGGGTCCAGCCTCGGAATAGAAGAACGTCCCTTTAGAACAGGGTGAGGAGCAATTTCTTTACCAGAGGGTGGTGAATTAGTGGAATTCAATGCTGCAGATGTCTCTGGAGGCCAAACCATTGGGTCTATTTAAAGCAGAGATTGATAGGTTCTTGATTTGTAAGGGCTTCAAAGGTTAAATTGTAAAGGCAGGAGAGTGGTGATGAGGCGGAGGATAAATCAGCCATGATGGAATGGTCGAGAAAACTCAGCTGGGCCGAATGCCCTGATTTTGGTCCTTAAAGTGCCTTACGGTCTTATGTTCCCTCTTGTACAAGTGTCTACTGCCAAGCCAGCAGTGCATTCCAGGCATCTCCCTAAACTTTCTTCCACTGACATTGAACAGGTGTCCTTTAGTTCTTACTGGCCATTGCCGTCCAGGACAAAGCTGCTGGCTGACATTCTATATATTCCTCTCATAATCTTATACACCTCTACCAAGTTGCATCTCATTCTCCGTCACTCCAAAACAGGAAAGTCCGAGCTTGTGCAACCTTCCCTCGTAAGACATATTCTCTAATCCAGGCGACAATCTTGTAAATCTCCTCCACACCTCTTTAAACTTCCACATCCAGAACCGAGCATAATTCTCCAAGTATGGTCTAACCAGAGTTTTATAGAGCTGCAACACTACATCCTGGCTCTTGAACACAATGCCTTTTCTAATGAAGGGCAACATACCGTGTTCCTTCTTAGCTATCCCATCACTTTCATGGCAGTTTGAAAGGATCTACAGATTTAGACCTCCAGATCCCTCTGTTCTTCCACACAGCTAAGATTCTTGCCACTAACCTTGTGCTCTGCCTTAAATTTTGTTCTTCCAAAATGTATCACGTACAACTTTCCTGGATACTCCATCTACCACTTCTCCACCTAGTTCTGTATCCTGTCTATATCTCATACTAACCTACAACAACCTTCGTCAGTATCCACAACATTGCCAACTTTTGTGTCATCTGCAGATACACTTTCCACTACACTTCCTTATGTAAAACATTTATGACAATCACAAAGAGCTGGGGTTGCAGAACAGGTCCTTGTGGAACACCAATAATTACTAACCTCCAGGCAGGATAGACTTAATCTACTTAATAGACTTAATCTCTGTCTTCTGTGGGAAAGGCAATTATGAATCCCTGCAGCCAAGTTTACATGGATCCCATGCCTCATGACTTTCTGGATGAACATTCCATGGGAAACCTTGTCAAATGCCTTACGAAAATTCATATACATCAAATCCACTGCTCTACCTGCAATTTGTTTGGTCTCTTCCTCAGAAAACTCAATTAGGCTTGTGAGGATTGAATTACTCCTCAAAGCCATGCTAACTATCCCTAATAAGACTATGATTCTACAAATACTCATAAATCCTGTCCCTAAAAATCCGCTCCAATAGTTTGCCCAGCACTAACCTAAGACTCAATGGTCTGCAATTCCCTGGATTATCCCTATTATTTTTCTTGAAAAACAGAACACTTACCATCATTCTATCGTCTGATACCACTCCTGTGGCCAGGGAGGATGCAAAGATCATCATCAACATCCCAGAAATCTCTTCCCTCACTTTCCATAGTAAACTGGGGAATATCCCATCTGCCCTGGGGACATAATTATCCTAATGTTTTTTGGAAGTTCTTTCTTAACCTCAACACAGTCCAGCATGTTAGCCTTTAGATTAATGTTGACCTCTCATTCATCAAAGTCCCTATTTATTTGTGAGCACTGGAAAAATAGTCATTATGGACTCCCTCCCCTACCTCCTACTCCTGCATATACATTTCCTCTTTATTACGGAACAGTCCTATCCTCACTCTCGTCATTCTCTTGTCCTTCACATTCTTGTTTTCTTCATCCTACTCACCAAGGCCTTATCACCTCCCCTTCTAGCTCTCCTCAGTCCCTTCTTTACCTTTGATGTGTGTTCAAAGTTAGAACATGGCTGTAGAACCTTAGTTTCTGTGAAGACTGGACTCACCTTCATGTTTTTAAACTTGAAGCAAGTCTGCTATTAACAGGCTGGATAAATGAAAATGGTAGCAAAAAGTCCATCAGACATTTGATCTGACCTGCACAACCCGAATCCTACCATAGCAATGGAGTACTGTGGATCACATCTTGTACTACCACAGATATTTTCCCTGCACTAATGCCTTGTTTTTCACAGTCTTTTTTCACTGTATTGTGTTGTCTGAATCAACATGCTGTAGGCAATTCTTTTTATTGTACCTCATCTTACTTCTGCATATGACAATAAACTCAAATCACACCTGTCATTATTCACCTTAAACTATCAAGACATTTTCAGAGAAAGGGTTAACAAAATAAATGACAAGTGTCCTGTTTCATAAGATGTAATGCTTTTAGCAGCTACAGAGACTAGAATCAATTATACAATATCAAATACAAAGAAAATAGGAGCCTTCAGTGATTACATCAGATGAATCAAGAGCAATAAAATCAGTTTGCCTTAAATAATAACTTCTTCATGGCTATGTTTTGCATTTTTGAAATAATGAAGAAAGTAATTGCAAAATGTGGGCAAAATGTTTTAAGTGGATTTGCAGAAGCTGGAGTTTCTAATGGAAAAGTGAAGACATGATGAGGAAGTTGCAGATGATAGTTTCAATGTAGTCTCAGTTTATCTTAGTTATCTTATCTCAGTTTATGTTTAAACTAGTAAGGCATATATCCAAAGTGTATGAGAGTTGACTGTGAGAGGAAACCTGTGTGGTCATGGAGTGACCATGCAAACTCCTTCCAAGAAGGGAGTGGAATCTGAATCGCTGGTACTCTCACTCCAATAAGTAAACATCTACAGAAGTCTGGTCGTGGGCCCATCACAATAAATTCAGTAGTGCCTGAAGTCCAACATACGGAGTGATTCTGAAAGGCCCGCCTGAACTTTAGTTTCAAAATGTTAAATGAAAAATAACATTTGAAGGCAGGAGTAGTTTGGATTCAGTAATCCTGCGAGAGAGCAGGTTAAGAGTTGGGTATCCACTTTTGACCTTCATAATTGGTTGGAACACTAATCAGGGCTCAAGGGTAGGGTAACTCTCGAGAGTAGACTAACTCTTGGATCCTGGAGAAGGATACCAGAAGTAGAAGATAAGAGATCAAGAATGGCTGTGGAGCTGAAGAACCCGGTCGGAGATCTGTGAGTGGTACCAAGCATCTTGAAATAAATTCATAGCCTGAAAAACCATGCAAAGCAATTCAGTTTGTAGACCATGAAGTACAAATTTGAGTTACATTTGTGATAGTTAGCTTTTTAACTATTTGTTTAATTTTACAGATGCCAAATTTATTTAGATACTAAACACTTCTGCAGGGATTGGCCTGACCTAAAGTACTGCACCTGAGAAAAGGCAAGCAATCAGTCCAAAACTAATCAGACTGCCAAACATTCTTATTTTGCCGAAGCATCTGGCTGTGTCTAATGCATTTATGTTTCCCATCTGCAACCAATAAATTGCTGAAATGTGTTACGTGAGATACTAAGCTAGACGAAGCAGAAGTGAACCTGAAAGTTAAACTGGGATTAGAGGGTGTAAAAACTTGAAATAAAAAGTAAACTGAACTAGGAGAACATGATAGAAAACAAAGCTGGGCTGGACAGAAAATATTAATGTCTAGATTATGTTATGAACAATTGATTTCAATAGTGATTGAAAGTAAAGAAGTTTGAGCATGAGCTTACCAAGTTTATATTGAAACTATCATGTACCTTTTTCAGGAAGACAAATGGTCAATGAAGAGCTTTTAGATGACAAAACTTGCTTCCAGGTAAAATGATCCTAGTTAGCATAGAACCATAGAACCATACCATAGAAACTACAGCACAGAAACGGGCCTTTTGGCCCTTCTTGGCTGTGCCGAACCATTTTCTGCCTAGTCCCACTGACCTGCACATGGACCATATCCCTCCATACACCTCCCATCCATGTATCTGTCCAATTTATTCTTAAATGTTAAAAAAGAACCCACATTTACCACCTCGTCTGGCAGCTCATTCCGCACTCCCACCACTCTCTGTGTGAAGAAGCCCCCCCTAATGTTCCCTTTAAACTTTTCCCCCCTCACCCTTAACCCATGTCCTCTGGTTTTTTTCTCCCCTTGCCTCAGTGGAAAAAGCCTGCTTGCATTCACTCTATCTATGCCCATCATAATTTTATATACCTCTATCAAATCTCCCCTCACTCTTCTACGCTCCAGGGAATAAAGTCCTAACCTATTCAACCTTTCTCTGTAACTCAGTTTCTCAAGTCCTGGCAACATCCTTGTAAACCTTCTCTGCACTCTTTCAACCTTATTTATATCCTTCCTGTAATTTGGTGACCAAAACTGAACACAATACTCCGGATTCGGCCTCACCAATGCCTTATACAACCTCATCATAACATTCCAGCTCTTATACTCAATACTTTGATTAATAAAGGCCAATGTACCAAAAGCTCTCTTTACAACCCTATCTACCTGTGACGACACTTTTAGGGAATTTTGTATCTGTATTCCCAGATCCCTCTGTTCTACTGCACTCCTCAGTGCCTTACCATTTACCCTGTATGTCCTACCTTGGTTTGTCCTTCCAACGTGCAATACCTCACACTTGTCTGTATTAAACTCCATCTGCCATTTTTCAGCCCATATTTCCAGCTGGTCCAAGTCCCTCTGTAGGCTCTGAAAACCTTCCTCACTGTCTACTACTCCTCCAATCTTTGTATCATCAGCAAATTTGCTGATCCAATTTACCACATTATCATCCAGATCATTGATTATAGATGACAAATAACAATGGACCCAGCACTGATCCCTGTGGCACACCACTAGTCACAGGCCTCCGCTCAGAGAAGCAATTCTCTACTACCACTCTTTGGCTTCTTCCATTGAGCCAATGTCTAATCCAATTTACCACCTCTCCATGTATACCTAGCGACTGAATTTTCCCAACTAACCTCCCATGCGGGACCTTGTCAAAGGCCTTACTGAAATCCATGTAGACAATATCCACTGCCTTCCCTTCATCCACTTTCCTGGTAACCTCCTCGAAAAACTCCAAAAGATTGGTCAAACATGACCTACCACGCACAAAGCCATGTTGACTCTCCCTAATAAGTCCCTGTCTATCCAAATGCTTGTAGATTCTGTCTCTTAGTACTCCCTCCAATAACTTACCTACTACCGACGTTAAACTTACCGGCCTATAATTTCCCAGATTACTTTTTGATCCTTTTTTAAACAACGGAACAACATGGGCCACTCTCCAATCCTCCGGCACCTCACCCGTAGACGGCGACATTTTAAATATTTCTGCCAGGGCCCCCGCAATTTCAACACTAGTCTCCTTCAAGGTCCGAGGGAACACCCTGTCAGGTCCCGGGGATTTATCCACTTTAATTTTTCTGAAGACTGCAAGCACCTCCTCCTTTTCAATCTGTACAGTTTCCATGATCTCACTACTTGATTTCCTTAATTCCATAGACTTCATGCCAGTTTCCTTAGTAAATATGACCGCAATAGTATCAAAGAACCACCACAGTGACTACATGTCTTTATAAAATTGAATAATTATACAATAGTTACTAAAATAAAAGCAGAAGCATAAAGCCACAGATTGAAGGAAACAACTTTATCATAATAAGGAAGCAAAAACCTTGGATCTGATTATCAAAACTATTATGGTCTAGAGCAGGGATTCCCAACCTTCTTTATGTCATGGGAACCCCTGTTCTAGACCATCACAATGGTCACTGCAAGGTGTGTCCATGCATACCTCACATGTCCTGACCCACAACTTCTGCCTTTGACTCCACTGTTCCAATGGCTTAGCTATTGAGTGACTGTCCAAATCAATGGACAGTCACTCAATATTCTCTCATTAATAAGTATCTACTCTATTAAAGCATATTATCAATGCAGTTCCATTTCTAATCCAAAAAGTCCAAAATAATCAAAGCTGTTATCTTCATATTTTCCTTCAGCTTTATTTTCACAAACATCATTTCCCCCCAGTATTCTGCATGCATCCTAAAGGTCCAGATTTTGGAAATGTGGTTGGATGCACGTGCAGAATAATTTGCAGAGATTTGCTCCTACACTGGAGACTCTGCAGACACCACCTCTTCAGCATTGTGCTCTTAGACAATCTGGTAATGTTCCGTAAATTCAACTTGCTTCCAAAATCACTTTGACAAGGAAAGACAGGAAACTGATTTGTGCCCGTGTTGTGGAGAATAATGTTACGGTCTTCAGGTATCAGGTAGACTTCAGGTATTGCTATTTCACTAGATCAGTATCTCCCATGAAATGATTGGTCTATGAATGACTATTGGATTCTTAAAACTCTGTGCAGTTACCTTTCTCAAGCTGCAAGACTAATTAACATCCTCACCTACTTACTAATGCCGCCATACCCGCCCCCCCCCCACCTCCACTATTTATCATTTCCTATCAATCACCCTACATACAGGCACTCCTGTTGCCTAGCATCACTTTATATAGATGCAATCGATGTATATAAACTCGAGAAAATCTGCAGCTGCTGGATATCCAAAGCAACATTCACAGAAAGCTGGAGGAACTCAGCAGGTCAGGCGGCATCTATGGAAAAGAGTAAACAGTCGATGTTTCGGCCCAAGACCCACCTTCAGGGCCGAGAAGGAATGGGAAAGATCGACTGTTTACGCATATCCACAGATGCTGCCTGACTTGCTGAGTTTGTGTTGCTATGTATGCAAGCTATAATGCATTTATATTGATTGTGCTTTTTTATCTCATTGTGTATTTTTTGTGTCACATCACATCTAGAGTAACAATTATTTCATTCCCCTTTACACTTGTATACTTGAAATGATATTAAGTATTCTTGAATCTTGAATACAGTTGCCACATTCTTCAAGTTCATTGTGGACAGCTCTGAGATGTTTCTGCTTTATTGAGCTTCAATCTGTGTTTTCATTGAAGAATGATTTATTGCATATTCTACCAAAGTGAGTCCTGTTATCATACTGTCTAGAATGACTTCTTGTCTTCATTAAGTCATCCTTTATTGTTGTATGTAGATATGGTCGTATGTCAGAGATCCACATGTTTGATCTTCAATTAAATACCATGTCCTTGGAGCTTCCTTTGATAGGACTGAGTACTCATGAACCTTGATTACAGGAAGTCAATTCTTTAATCTCTTCTGTGAACAGTACCCTCAAGTTCTCAGTCTCTGAGAACACTTGTGCTTTGATAATGAACTATATCTTCTCCAACATTGGTACTGCAACTTCTTGGCTGAATTAACGGATAGGTATTCAAAGGCTTCAAGTAATGATTCAGAATCATAATTCCAAATCCTACCATAATAGTTTGTTTAAATTTAGTAAAAAAGAGAAGGAAACCACATGTTGAAAGAAACCACAGGTGGGATACGTTTAATTCTTGTAGCCTTTCTGAGGATGCTTCTGTCACTTTAAACCTGTCTTCTAGTGTGTCTGCTCACTTCTGGTAGCTTGGAAAGATGTGGAGATGAGAGCCATAAAATAATTGGATTCTCATTTTGCACTTACATGTCATAAGATACTGCTTTGATTTGTGAATCTTGAAAAACATCACAAAACATAAAGTCAATAATAAGTAGTTTACAGAAACCAAGCATTGTTAACCCAGACTACACCCAGACTTCCAAATAACTACATCGGAGTATATTAATCACTACTCTAAATAATACATTGCCCCTGTTCCTCCAGTTTTGACCAAGGAATTTTTTTACGCTGCCAAGATGTAGAACAAGATATTTTCCCTGATCAAACTTTAGATACTATGCCTTGGGATTTTAGTAATATACTATGATACTGATCTTCATAAAATTATAAAGCACATGAATCCTTTGAGCAGAATTAACATTTGTTTGAAAATTGCACAAGTTGAAATTATAAATGGCCAGAATCTGAGTGGGCACTTTGCTCATTTTATGGTTAAAATCATCTATATTATCTTCAGTGCATGTCTCTTTCATCTTCAAGACATACCTGAAATATGTATTTTGCATATGAACTTTCACTTCAGTATGATCCACATATATCATCACATGAATGTTTAATGATTAGTTCCATGAGAATATGAATTCCCTTCCCTTAAGCTAGATATGCTAGATATTCACTTCTTGCTTTTTTTTGCTGAGCTTGCTTTCAAGATATAACTGCCATTTGTAAGTTCAAAAACAGTAGTAAGTAAACTTCCAACTAATAGTTTGTTTAGTTTCGTCATAAATGGAAGTCCGTCTTCAGTTCTTAAAATATAAATGGAAAACAATCAGCTTGAAGTTAAAAACACAGCCATGCAAACAAGCACTGTATTTTGCACATGCTCTGTCAGTGTAGAAGGAGATGCTGGTCACTGCGCCTGCTTAATTGTTGGAGATGCAGACAAGACAATATTGTTTAATTTGCATCGTTTCAAACAAAAGGAGGCTTGAAGAACAGATGGATATTATTCAACATATCAATAACTGATGTGTTTACAGTTGGAAGGGTTCATGTGCTTAAGGAAGTTATCATCACTGCATTTATAGCCTAAGTTGAGGCCTATGTCTCCAGAAGTGCTTGTAGACCATTTTTAAAAGGATATTTGCAGAAATATCACATTTATGAAGTCACCCAAGTGGCTGAAAATGGTATGAATGTAGAAAGCAACTTTGCCTTTTTATGGATGGGTTAAGGAACATCAAGAAGCCATGAAAGAAACATGGGGTGAATGAGAATCTATTCCTCCTGCTTCGGTTTCTGCAACAGATGACTTGTTTGTCTGCTATTTATTGGTAGTCTTTTTAGTTTAAAGGAATTGTGCATGTGTATGGAAAATCCTTTCTGTTTATGAAATCCTTTATGTTTTAGAAACATTTTATAATGTTTCAAAATTTGAAATAATTCCATGATTCAAGGATAAGAGAAATCCTGTGAGTTTTAAATGTGTTTTTAAAATAAATATGTTTATTTACAGACAAATATCACTGTAAATAAATAAACCTCGTTTAATTTCTTGTTTTAGTTCCACAGTTTCTGGCTCAGTTTCTTCCTCTTTTTGTTTTTCTTCCATCTTGGCATCAGACATTGGTGCTTCAGGAGCAGTCTGTTGAGAGTTTGTGTCTGTACTACTGACTTACGCTGGTGTCGATACTCGACCACCATCTACACTCACTGCTGACGTGAAAGAGGAGTACTGGGATGTTGAGGCTGTATTTTAAACTGTGTTTTAAACTATTACTCAAGTGTGCAGCAAAACATCAATAAAGACACAGACTTGCAGTTCCCCAAAGACTACTCGTTCACCTGGTACTTGACATACCATAAGCTCTCTCTCTCCCTAATATGGGAAAAAGAGGTGTCCCCAACTCACAGCGAGAGGAGAGACATAACAAACAACTCACTGATTTATGGTGTTGAATCTCTTTTTCCAAGCTCTGTGCCCAAAGAACTCGCATCTCTGGGCATACAGCCAGCAGCCAGCTTGTTGCTTTCAATCTTCTGTGTACTCCCACGACATGGAATGAGAGGGTTAACATATGAGGAACGTTTGTTCGCTCTTGGACTGTACTCCTTGGAGTTTAGAAGAATGAGGGGGGACCTCATAGAAACATTTCGAATGTTGAAAGGCATGGACAGAGTGGATGTGGCCAAGTTGTTTCCCATGATGGGGGAGTCTAGGACTTAAGGATTGAAGGGCACCCATTCAGAACAGAGATGCAAAGAAATTTTTTTAGCCAGAGGGTGGTGAATCTATGGAATTTGTTGCCACGGGCGGCAGTGGAGGCCAAGTCGTTGGGTGTATTTGAGGCAGAGATTGATAGGTATCTGAGTAGCCAGGGCATCAAAGGTTATGGTGAGAAGGTGGGGGAGTAGGACTAAATGGGAGAATGAATCAGCTCATGATAAAATGGTGGAGCAGACTCAATGGGCCGAATGGCCAACTTCTGCTCCTTTGTCTTATGGTCTTATGGACACACCAGGCGGCAGCGCCAGTCTTTGCTCAGCCCATCTCCAGAGCCACGAACATCCGGCACCTTCCAGGCTGCATCCTTGGCATATCGAAAAGCGACTGGTCGTGAGGCCCTGAGAACGGGTCCCATTTCCACAAAGAACCGAAGTCAGCATGTAACTCCAGGTCAGGGTCTTCAAAAGAACCTTGAAAGGGAAAAAAAGAGATATCAAAGATAGAAATAGAGCTGTTTGCAAAGATGCAAGCAAAGGAGACGCCGTTAGGTGCCATTATCCTCCTAAGTCCACCCCCTTGAGTTGTGTTATTAATAAAAGCACATTTTTTCTTTCTGCTTTTGAAAGTGTAAGTTGAAATACAAAATTATTACATAATCACATAAAGATAATTTACTTATCTAAACCTTGCATTGAATGGAATGATTAAACGCAACTACATGTATCAATCTATAATCCTTACTTGCATTTGCCTATGATATTTAGACAGCTGGTTGAACAGGAAGGCAATATTGTTCCATGCAGTGTGTGCATGAGGAAACAATAGCAGAGCAGATGGGATGGATGCAAGGAGACATGGCATCTTATTATATAACATCTGTCCTTGTACATTTATTTATCTTACGTAAGTTTGCTCAGTGTGTTTATTGTTCACACACAGGTACACGCAAGCTGTTCTGGATAGTTTGCGTCATCCATGTTTGCCTCTGGCTGTTATTTCCCAGTTCAACTATAGATCTACACTAACAGCTTTTAGTTAGGTCAGGGCTGATTTATGTTCCAATTGAATTGTTCTTTTTTTATTAAGTAGTACATGTCCTTACTTTCTTGAAAAAGGAATATATTTGAAAGCTCTGAATCAAAAGTTATGCAGAAATTATTTTTCCCCCAATGCCAGCTTCAAAATGTTAAATATGTAGGGATACAGTGTCACTGACATTATAATTAAAATCATTCCTATCCTAGTATTCCAGTAGATATCACAGGATGAAGATTAGAGTGGACTGAGCTCAGGAAAGGAACAAAAATGTCATCCATGAACTGTGAACACCAATTGCAATACCCAATTCTTGCCTTGGGTATAGAGACTTCCTTTTCAGTAAACTGAGCTGGATAAACGGTCAGGGCCACTATTTAAGCCCTTAGATATTTTCCTAGTTTATGTTAAAATATACCTTCATGCCCAGACCTAACAGAAGACTATCAATTCCAGAAGCCACATGCAAATTTCAAACTAATCTCTATGTCGTTCCGTGGTTGGAGCTCTTCTAATGATGAATTGTCACCTTAACTATTGCTGGATTTGGTGTAGTGTCAGGAATGACACAGGAGCAAGCACCTCCTAATTTAAACATGATGACATAAGAAGTAATCACTTTAAGTGAGGTTCAGGACACTTGGAACTTGCCTGAACTACAGTAGAAAGTCTCACCTAAGTAATGTTTGGAGGAGGGGGTGGATCTGGCCCACTATTTCAAAATGAGCAATGTCCATTTGATAACTTTTATCTTGGAATCCCTACTGTGTGTCTCAGACTTCTCATCGAATTACAGACATTTTATGCACTTCTATTTTTCCAATAATCTTTAGCATAACCCTCTCAAAAGCATTTTGGAAACATCACCAACAGCCAGATATTCTCCATTCCTTTATGTTGGTCACCTCCTTAGAAAGAATCAAATTACTGTTCAAAGTGAAGGTGTCCATTAAGACAATTTTCTCATCGTTATGCAAGCTGAACTATCCAACTGATAATATGAAAGAAAACGAGCCTATACATAAATTATTGGAATTCATCTGAGTTTTTAAAGCAGCAAATTAACTGAATGAAATAGCTGATGAATTATCTTCTGTAGTTATAGCGATACATTATTTGCTGAACATGGGATTATTTAACAAAATAGAATCAATCAGAATCAGGTTTATTATCACTAGCATGTGTCATGAAATTTGTTAATTTATCGGCAGCAGTTCAATGCAATGCATAATATAGAAGGAAAAATTAATAAATAAATAAGTACTTCAGTTACAGTGTATGTATATTGTATAGATTAAAAATTGTGCAAAAACAAATAATATATATTTTAAAAGTGCGGTAGTGTTCACAGGTTCAATGTCTATTTAGGAATCAGATGGCAGAGGGGAAGAAGCTGTTCCTGAATCACTGAGTGTGTGCCTTCAGACTTCTGCATCTCCTACCTGATGGTAACAGTGAGAAAAAAGCATGCCCTGGGTGCTGGAGGTTCTCAATAATGGACACTGCCTTTCTGAGACACCTCTCCCTAAAGATGTCCTGAGTACGTTGTAGCCTAGTACCCAATATGGAGCTGACTAGATTTAGAGCCTTCTGCAGCTTCTTTCGGTCCGGTACAGTAGCCCCTCCATACCAGACAGTGATGCAGGCTGTCAGAATGCTCACCACGGTAAAAATATAGAAGTTTTTGAGTTTATTGTTGATATGCCAAATCTCTTCAAAC
Organism: Mobula birostris; assembly: GCF_030028105.1. Classification (NCBI taxonomy): domain Eukaryota; kingdom Metazoa; phylum Chordata; class Chondrichthyes; order Myliobatiformes; family Myliobatidae; genus Mobula; species Mobula birostris. The sequence continues at coordinate 132,044,115 of NC_092376.1, forward strand.
TCCTAATAAAGTATAGCTGCTGTCTTGCCTTCTTTATAACTACATCGATATGTTGGGACCAGGTTAGATCCTCAGAGATCTTGACACCCAGGAACTTGAAGCTGTTCACTCTCTCCACGTCTGATCTCGCTATGAGGATTGGTATGTGTTCCTTCATCTTACCCTTCCTGAAGTCCACAATCAGCTCTTTTGTCTTACTGACACTGAGTGCAGGTTTTTTGCTGCAACATCACTCAACTAGTTGGTATATCTTACGCCTGTGCACCCTCTCATCTCCATCTGAGATCCTACCAACAATGGTTGTATCATGAACAAATTTATAGATGGTATTTGAGCTATGCCTAGCCACACAGACATGGGTATAGAGTGAGTAGAGCAGTAGGCTAAGCACACACCCCTGAGGTGCACCAGTGTTGATCGTCAGCAAGGAGGAGATGTTATCACCAATCTGCACAGGTTGTGGTCTTCTGGTTGGGACGTTGAGGATCCAATTGAAGAGGAAGGTACAGAGGCCCAGGTTCTGTAACTTATCAATCAGGATTGTGAGAGTGATGATGTTAAATGCTGAGCTATAGTCAATGAATAGCATCCTGACATAGGTGTTTGTATTGTCCAGGTGGTCTAAGGCCTTGTGAAGAGCCATTGGGATCTGCAACAGGGAAATTGCAGTGGGTCCAGATCCTTGCTGAAGCAGGAGTTCAGTCTAGTCATGACCAACCTCTCAAAGTACTTCATTACTGTAGATGTGAATACTACTGGGCGATAGTCATTAAGGCAGCCCACATTATTCTTCTCAGGCACTGGTATAATTGTTGCCTTTTTGAGGCAAGTGGGAACTCTGCCTGTACCAGTTGGTTGGCACAAATTTTCAGAGCCTTACCAGGTACTCCATCAAGGCCTTCCACCTTGTGAGGGTTCACCCTCCTTAACGATAGGCCTAAAATCAGCCTCCAAGACAGAGATCACTGGGTCACTGGGTGCAGCAGGGATCTTCATAGCTGTAGTTATATTCTCCCTTTCAAAGCGGACATAAAAGGCATTCAGTTCATCTGGTAGTGAAGCATCGCTGCCATTCATGCTATTGGGTTTTGCTTTGTAGGAAATAATGTCTTGCAAACCCTGCCAAAGTTGTCAAACATCCAATGTCACCTCCAACTTCATTTGAAATTCTCTCTTCACCCTTGAGATAGCCTGGTTGATCCTTGGCTTTTGGATTGGGATTGTACAGGTGCACACTAATCCACACAGGTTTTAATGAAGTTGGTAACAACTGCAGCATACTCATCCAGATTGAAAGATGAATCCCTGAATATGGTCTAAGCCATCAATTCAAAGAGATCTGTAAGCACTCCTGTGTTTCCCTTGTCTACAACTTATTGGTCCTCACTACTGGTGCTGCAGTCTTCAGTCTCTGCCTATACTCATGGAGTAAAAGTACAGCCAGGCGATCACAGTTCTCGAAGTGAGAGTGTGGAATAGCACAGAAGATATTCTTGATGGCAGTGTAACAGTGGTCCAGTGTGTTGTTTCCCCTGGTATTGCAAGCGACCTGTTATTGGTAATTGTTTAGTGATTTTTTCCAGACTGGCCTGGTTAAAATCCCCCAAAATGATGGTGAAGGCATTAGAGTACACTGTTTCGTGCAATTTGATCCCATTGCTCAGATCATCTAAAGCCTCATTGACATTGGCCTGAGGTGGAATGTATACTGCTACCAAAATGATCATGGAAATCTCCTGTGGTAGGTAAAATGGATGACACTTAACTGCAAAATATAGCTTGAAAGCATAAAGACTGGAACAATGGCATCTGATAAAGTATCTTTGTGTACTATAATGACTCAGAATTCTTCGTCAAAGGCATACCACTCACTTATTCATTAGGAATGATGGATTGAGCAGATTCCTAAGCAAGAACCATTCTGTAGCAGTCATCCCAATCTTCATCGTCCATATGTCAATTCCATTTCATGGCAGTCTTGAACAATCTCCATTCCCAGACATCTTAAAACAAAGGTCAACAACTGACCTAGCCATTCTTTTGTTTGAACATTCTTTCTGTTAAAAGTGTTAATGTTTCAAAGAAATTCAGATACATTTGTAAACTGCTAAAAATGAATTAGCTTTTATATTACAAAAGTAAAACCCTAAACAATGAAAATGTTTGAGGTTCAAAGAAGATAAATCTCCAAGAGTTTATCAAGAGTTCTGGCAGCAATTCATCTTTAGAGAAATGAATAGAATCACTATTCCTGCAGAGTTAACACAGAAATATTGTGCATAAAATGTTCACCTAAAAGTTTAAAATCCTGGAACTTTTTCTGATAATTTTTGGTCTCTTAATTCAAACACATCTACTCTATATCTTATGCTTCTTTTAAAACAATTTTACAAAATTAAAAATTAAAGGTTTCCAACTTGGGATTTGTTTTAATGTGTAGTTGTTGCACATGAATAAGATGTGACTGAGTAGAAGCTTTAGTTTTCATCCTGGAAGATGGAATGGATTCAATGAATTTGGTGCATTATTGGAAGAATATTATACCTATTTGTACTATTATGGCTATTTTTAATGTTGGGCTTATTCTAATGAGATTCTTGAGAAATTTAGATTAGATTAAATTATGAGGACACGCAGTCCTCTTTCATTGTCATTTAGTAATGCATGCATTAAGAAATGATACAATGTTCCTCCAGAATGATATCACAGAAACACAAGCTAAACCAAGACTAAAAAAACTGACAAAAACCACATAATTATAACATATAGTTACAACAGTGCAAAGCAATACCGTAATTTGATAGAACAGACGATGAGCACGGTAAAAAAAAATCTCAAAGTCTCTCGAAAGTCCCATCTTCTCACGCAGACGGTAGAAGGGAGAAAACTCTTCCTGCCATGAGCTTCCAGCGCCGCAAACTTGCCGATGCAGCGCCCTAGAAGCACCCCGACCACAGCCGACTCTTGAGTCCATCCGAAAACTTCGAGCCTCCGACCAGCCCTCCGGCACGGAGCATCATCTCTGCCGAGCACTTCGACCCCAACCCCAGCAACAGGCAGTAGGCAAGGCCGAGGATTTGGGGCCTTCCCCTCCGGAGATTCTCGATCGCACAGCAGCAGCAGCAGCGAAGTGGGCATTTCAGAAGTTTCTCCGGATGTTCCTCCGTGCTTCTCACGGCTGTCTCCATCAAATCAGGATTGTGCATGGCATCCTACTTCACAAATACAATATCAATTCGGAGCGGCCGCGCATGCTGCGTCGCGTCGTCATCTTCTCCCCCCCATTACATTTAAGCAAAAAGCTGACAGCTGCAGAATGGTGTTGATTTAGGGCCTAATATTCATTTAAGCCAAATTTTTCTCTATGCCACTATGACTTAACTTTAACTTACTGCAGGACACAGTGTTAATAATGAAGCTGAGAGATTCCAAACCTTTGAAGAACATCTTTTGTAGATTTAGGACCATTCCAAAAGTAGGTTTTTCAACAACTAGTAAAACTAATGTATTTCACACTGGCATTGTTGAGAAATGTAGAGGACCCGAATGCAGAGCAGTGGAGATAATTTAGTGGTGAGCAATAATGTTAATAATAAACTGCAAAATAACAAGCCACAAAACAAGAGAGAAGAGAAACTAAACTCACAGGGATCAAGGTAATTGAAGGTTAGAAGCAATTGGTTGATGATGGGTGAACAATGACTGTGGATAAGAGCTAGTTTTAAATAGGTGATGCATTGGTAACAAGTGGCAGGTGATTCCTGCAGCTGGGTGGAGATTGGGAGGTGCCTGCCTGTGCAGGCCTGAGGGTCTTTGCAACAACAGTGGTATGGATGCATTTAATGCTTTAGTAGCTGAAGTATTGGATTTTCTTTCCACTTGTCTATTATTCATTGTGTAATGTATTTTGCACTGAATTTTGTAAGACACAGGAGCTATGGCAATTAACCTGATGCTGTATGGTACTAAGCTTAATATCCCAAGTTCCACAAGACAGTTACGTGTCCTTCCTACCTGGTTGACCTCATGCAAATAAAGTGCATGTAACATAGTTGATAAATGATATTTTAAACAGTCAGAAAAATATTAGTGCATCTAGCCATATTTCTGAATAGTACTCTCTAAAAAGAAGATAACTTATGTAAATCAAGGTCACATTAGCAGAAACAGAACCCCACACTATCATCCAAAATATTGCTGTAACTTTTGGCGTAATCTTATTGTTCTGAAGCTAAGTTACTCAGTACTAATCAACAGCTGCATCATCCTCAGCATAACGTTTGAATCTGTGGATCTTTCGTGAGCTGATTACAAATAGGCCAGATATGTGAAGGCAATTCAGAAAAAAAAAAATCATGATTTCTTTCTACTAAGGTAAAATGTAATACCCTTCATTACCTCTGAAAATGTGAAAAAAATATGCTTTCCCTCCCTATTTAAAGATTAATCTGTCTGAGATAGAGTAATGAAATAGCCATTGACCAGCAACATATCTGGACTAACCCAATAACTGCTGCAACTCTAAGACTGTTTTTGCATTGAGCTAATCATCTCCAAACTATTTAACCCTTTTTATACCAGGACAGATTAGACAAATTCACTGGCACTGCATTCACCTTAAGCTCATTCCCTGAACCATTAGGCACTTTGACTGCAGAATCAGTATGCATGCAGTGGTCATATGTGTACACTATCAGAGACATGAGAGACCATCAGCTATTTCCCTCCAATTGCACGGTTGTGATGTGAAATCAATTCATTGTGATGGGAAAATTACTTTTCATTGTAAATACTTCCAAATCCTGAGATTCTGATGGACTGCTGTGGTTTAAGGGCAAGTACAAATGGATATTAAATGCTAGGACTGACAGTAATGCCCCTATCCAATGAATATGTTTAAAAAGGAACACAATATCGACTTGCGGTTGGCAATGAAAAGGTATGAAATAAATCTTTACTTATAAGGGGATTTAAAATATTTTTCACAAAATGTAAGCTTGTACAAAGAAATATTACATGCAGGAAATGTAAAATGGACAGAAATAGACAGAAACAAACCTTGTATCTTGAGAGAACTAAGGTAAAATCCATGAGATTGCTACTTGATTTTCTGCTATTGTCATGAGTTCTGTCAGGTATATAGGATTTCATAATGTTATCCCAGTGGAAATGACTTTATACAGGCACATATTTAGAAAACGTAAGCAAAATACTGAGGTTGATTGCAATCTGAAGCAAAGACAGGTGATGAAAAGCACTCAGCTAGTAATATGCCCTCACTAGGCATCAAAAGAGCTGCAAATGAATAAGGTGGGGCTGGACAATAAATATAAGGAGAAATAAGTCCTGCGGGCCAGAAATGAGTTGTAACAATGGATCTGTCAGGTTAGTTCCGCTTCTACATCTTGCAAGGAAAATAGAAGCAGGCTACATGCATTTGTGGTTTGTACAGTAAGTGTAGAGAGAGGAATGGTCTCCATTGGAGATGGGATTAATAGCTTTATTAATGATCACATGATGTTAGGTGCTGGTGCTAAATGTCCAGAAAAAGGTATTGTTACGTACCCCGTAACTGGGTTGCCAAACCAGCAGAAATGGATCACTCAGTTGGAGTCTGGATTACTAGAACTGAGAAAGTTTTATTAAAGAAACAAGCAACACAGTAATCGAAAGGATAATAAATGCAACAGTTCAGCAATGATAAACACATGTGCACAGAATTAAGATAACAGCATCAATCAAGCTCTATCGTTGTCTAGGGGTAAATAACCAATTTCAAAGTGTCACAAAAGTCCAGTTGGATTTAATAGTTCAGTTCGCAGTAATCGTTGCCATGGCGATGGACAACGTGGGGGGAGGGAGAGGGAGAACAACTGATCATTCAGAAACGGCTTCCACTCACAGACCGGCGATGTTGCTCACAAGCAGCTTTCGGGCAGGTCCTTGGTGATGTCACCTGAGGTCACCGACTGTGACCCCTCCTCCAGATGCGGTCGATCCTCTGCAGTGAACCCGGCACCCAAGCGAGGGTGGACACACACCGGGTTCCAGCTGATCGTACCTTTCCACCCTGTGCGTTTAAGGCTGATCCCCCGATCAGCCTTCCAAGAGCTTCCCACCGACTCGTGAGAGGCGCACTGCTTCCAGGGTCTCGTTACCTCGAGTGTTGTGTGTGTGTCCTGCCTTAGTGAACCTGTCCCTTTTTATCCCCCTGCTGGGGTATCGCCTGTCCATCACTTCAAACAGTTCAGGGTTCAAAGGGGGAGCCGCTCCAGACAGCTCTCTCTCCCGTCCCTTCATTACACATCTCCAGATGCTGCTTCATTGTTCCTTATCTCTCCTTCCCCTGAGGACAGGTGGCAGACCAACTGCTGATGGCACTGATGCTAACCCAGGCCAGCAAACATCTTAATTTTATGTGTATTCTCATCACAGTATGAAGAATTGACATTACTAGAATAGCATCATCCTTGTCAGCCAATATAACTAACATCCCCTTAAATTTATCAATGCTGTTTGGTCAATAACTATTCTATATGGTAGCACTATATCAATTTACTGGCTATAGAAGATTCTTCATGATCCTTTATAGAGTTTATTAATGAGAGAGAATAAAATTGAATGTTTTGTTGGAATATAATGGACCTACAAATGTTACTTTGCATTTACTATGAAAAAGCAACAAAATAATTCAGGTTTCTAGACTGCAATGGACAAATTTAGATGCCCTCAGATGAAGACAATTGCTAATGCTTTACATGTTTTTCATTTTAATTATATACTCCACTCCGTTATATAGAGACATGTTCTAAGGTCTTTAGAAAAGCAAAGTATTTTCAACTATCTGAACATAAATATTAAGCTCTGCAAAGTAGGATGTTAAGGCTCTGAGACTAATCTAAATGAAAGATTCTGCAATAGTCTTGGATATTAATCAAGATCACAGTGAGATTATAGCATTACCACTAATGCTATTTTGGCAGTGCTCTGAGTGGTTATTATTGAGTAATATTGCACCATGCATAACTAATTGTAATAAGCAATTATGTACACAGATCTCTCATTGTCATTGAAGTCAGTGATATTAAAATATTGGTTAAAGTATAATTGCTCATTTCTAACAATTAAGACTTAAACATACCCTACTGTATCACTTTATATCAATTAAAATATAGCTTTAATTTGCTTACACTTGAAGTGTTACGGGGTGCCACAGTAGCGAAGTGGTTAACACGATGCTATTACAGCTCAGAGCATTGGTGTTCAGAGTTCAATTCCAATGCCTTCTATAAGGGGTCTATACTTCCTCCCTTTGGAATGCATGGGTTTTCTCCAGGTGCTTTGTTCTCCTCCTACAGTCCAAAGATGTACCAGTTAGTAGGTGAATTGATCATTGTAAATTGTCCCATGATTAGGCTGGAGGTTGCTAGGCAGCGTAGCTCGAAGGGCCTGAAGGGCCTAATCCATGCTGTATCTCAAGTAAGTAAGTGCTGTGAAATGTCCTTCATATTGTTTCACCTCCAAGGCAAAGTGCAACTCAAACTCTATATATTTGTGGCTTTGGCAAACTTGCACACTGTGACTTTGAACGTACAATGTATTATTACAGAGTATTCAATCTAAGTGCCTTTTCAATAAAAACCAGAGCTCCGTGCTAATCTCTGCTTATCCATTGTAACTTCTGTGAAAGGACTGTGGAAACAATGGGAAAACAGCATAAATATTTAAGATCTTTTTCATAAGTTTCAACAGCTTGTCTATCAAAGTTATTCAGATGAGCATGGAAAGTCTTTAGAGCATTAAATAAATTATACGAAGTTAAAAATAGAAAATGGTGGGATACTCAGTACTTCAGTAATTCTGGTGGAAGAAATAGTTCACATTTCATTCAATGACCCTTTGTCAGATAAATTCTGTAGATTACTTTTCAATAAATTGTATGAATTATGCATAGAATTGATTACTCTACCACACAGATTATCCATAAAATTTAATGCCATAATTTAAAAATAAAATTAACTTTGCTGAAACAAGACAGGTAATGTAAAAAATTCTTAATATGGCTGACATGATATATTGGTTGGCTGTACTTTTACTCCACACTCAGCATGGTTCTGTTATAATCAAGCTGAATTTCTTGAGCTGAGATCAAGTAATGAGGTTTATTTAATTCCTCAGCTAGATCTTTGTAGCCTATTAAAGTTCATTCTCTCACATATTAAAGAACGCTGTGGGTGGTTTTCTGTTCAATTCAAAGGTGTTAATTGTGAATACTGAAATGCATTCTTTCCCAGACAAAATCAAGTTTCCAGAAAAAGCTCTGAAACAGTAGGATTAATTTTCAAGTTGCCAAGTATCATATTGACAGTGGGCAATCACTTTGGTACAATGGAATCAATAGGAGAATCGATGGTTTCCACTGAGCAAAGTCATTCCAAGTGGTGAAATTTCAAAACCAAGTCAAAGCTTCAAAATTCAAAGTACATTAAAAGATTCAAAGTACAAATATCAAAAAATGTATAAATTATACCACCTAGAGATTTGTCTGCTCACAGGCAGCCACAAAGCAAGAAACTCAAAAGAACCCAATTTAAAAAAAAGACCAACCCCCAATGTGCAGAGAAAGAGGGAAAAAAATCACAAATCATGCAAACAATAGAAGCGAGCAACAGCATTCCGACCCAAATTGAGTCCTGAGATCCGAATCCAAGTACATTATTTATTAACACCGTGAACATATGATAGATTGGAAGTATCTTACTACAAAATCTCTCTCATCATCAAAATTATAAGAATAGAATGGGCACACAGCATTGGATATGGCAAGGTTGGTGTCAATGAACAGTGAGTCAATTTTCGTGAGTTGTGATTAGCATTTGCATCCAATCTATCCCCTCCATAAAACAAGATCAATGTGCAAATATAGAAAGGATTGATGCAAGATAGAAGAGTCATGGGAGCAGGAAGAAGAGCATGTGAAGTGTTAAAGAGAATTGCATAGCATTAATGATTTACTGGAAGAGAAGTGGCAGACTTTCTGAAATTACTTCTGAGACCTTAAGCATGTTTCTGACCCACTTAGGAGGAGTGACACACACAAAATGCTGGTGGAACGCAGCAGGCCAGACAGCATCCATAGGAAGAAGCGCAGTCGACGTCTCGACCCGAAACGCCGACCGTGCTTCTTCCTATGGATGCTGTCTGGCCTGCTGCGTTCCACCAACATTTTGTGTGTGTTGCTTGAATTTCCAGCATCTGCAGATTTCCTCGTGTTTAGGAGGAGTGACATTGGGTTATTTCTGAGAAATAAAACAGGCTGAGACCCTGCAACACATAAAAGTTGCTGGTGAACGCAGCAGGCCAGGCAGCATCTCTTGGAAGAGGTACAGTCGATGTTTCGGACTGAGACCCTGAGCCAGATACCAGTGTGAGAGTGCTTAGGGAGTAGTGATTATGTATCACACAGCTTGGTTTATAAGGAATTCAGAGGGAAACACTCAAGCTGGGGAATGCTAACTTCAGTCAAATAAAAAAATGTTCTGTCTAGGATGAAGTGGAATGAAATTATCATAGGTGGTTTGAGTTTTTTTTAGAATAGAAAGGGTGAGAGTTGTTCACTTTAGCAGCTGGCGGCGCAATGGCATCAGCGCCGGACTCCGGAGTGAAGACTCCCGAGTTCGAATCCAAGTCAGGCCTGCCTCCGAGCATGCTTTCCATCCGTGCCGGGTTGAGCGTCAAGCTAGCCACTCGGCCTCATAAAAAATACAAGGGTCGAGTCAGGAACGTTCATATCGTGACCTGGTTAATCTGAAAGGAGTCCAATCCTGACACCATGTGCCAGACAGGAATGTATGACTGTCTGGTGCGACATGCTAATAAAAACTTTAGCAGCAAATAATTTTGAAACATTTGATAATAGTGTACAAGATTTTGACAAATTTGGATTTAGGGCTTGTATGAACAAAGACCAAGGGACATAGACTTTAAAAAAATTGGTGGAAAGACAACAGGGACATGAAGAATGCCTTTTTTTCAGAGAGTAATTATGATCTGGCAATAATTACTTCTTTAAAGTTAGAGAAACAAAAAGCAATCCCTTCAAGGAAATTGAATGAGAACTTTAGACAAAATAGTTCACAGGCACTGGGGAAAAGTGATTCTATCGGGAAACAACACAGGCCAAATGTCTTATAATGCTATGATTTTGTACTTCAATGAAATTTGGTGATTGTGATAGTTAGAAGTTTGTACTCAAAAGGTTGAAAAGTGTGAAGCTGTAGGTTGTGACAAAACCTACAAGGTAACAGTAATTGCAGAGCTTGCTGTAGCCATGCATTTTGATTCTGTGATGGCCATCCTGAACAAGCATAGTCTTGTCATGAACAGTGCCTGTGAGATATTAAGGTATACATTGTTAGAATTGCACAAACACTGTTGCTTGGCTAGATGGGAATGGATACAAAGATAGACATTTTTAAAAAGAAATTCTTTCTAGTCCCTTCTACCTTTTGAATATGGTCAAAATGTTAAAATGTTATTTTTAAATCTTACTGAAAAGTAGAAGTATATTGTCTGCCAAATATTTGTGGTGATCGTAAAACCAGGCATATACTACTTTAAACATAGAACATAGAACATAGAAATTTACAGCACATTACAGGCCCTTCGGCCCACAATGTTGTGTTGACCATGTAACGTACTCTCGAGACTGCCTAGAATTTCCCTAGCACATAGTTCTCTATTTGTCCATGTACCTATCTAAGAAGCTCTTAAAAGACCCTATTGTATCCAGTTCCACCACCGCCGCCGGCAGTGCATTCCACGCCCCTACCACTCTCTGTGAGAAAAACTTACCCCTGACATTCCCTCAGTACCCTTTTCCAAGCACATTAAAACTATGTCCCCTTGTGTTATTCAGCCCTCAGAAAAAGCCTCTGGCTATCCACATGATCAATGCCCCTTATTATTTTATACTCCTCTATCACATTACCTCTCATCCTCCGTCACTCCAAGGAGAAAAAGCCAAGTACATGCAACCTATTCTCATAAGGTACACCTTCCAATCCAGACAATATCCTTGTAAATCTTCTGTGCGCTCTCTCTATAGTATCAACATCCTTCCTTCATGGCTCTTGAACTCAATCCCATTGTTGATGAATGCCAACACACCATACGCCTTCTTAACAACAGTGTCAACCTGCGCAGCAGCTTTGAGTGTCCCATCAACATGGACCCCAAGATCTCTCAAATCCTCCACACTGCCAAGAGTCTTACTGTTTGTATTATATTCTGTCTTCAAATTGGACCTACCAAAATTAACCACTTCAGACTTTTCTGGGTTGAAGTCCATCTGCCATTTCTCACCCCTATCAATATCCCACTGTAACCTCTGACAACCCTCCAGACTATCCACAACACCCCCAACCTTTGTGTCATTGGCAAATTTACCAACCCATTCTTCTACTTCTTCCTCCAAGTCATTTATAAAAATCACAAAGAAGAGGGATCCCAGAACAGATCCCTGTGGAACACCACTGGTCACCGACCTCCATGCAGAATGCAAACCATCTACGACCACCCTTTGCCTTCTGTGGGCAAGCCAATTCTGGATCCTTGGATGCAGAGGCCTCCTTGAATCCCATGCCTCCTTAATTTCTGAAGGAACCTTTCAAGGGGAACCTTATCAAATGCCTTACTGAAATCCATATACACTGCATCCACTGCTCTACCTTCATTAATGTGTCTTGTTATTTCTCCAATCAGGCTCATAAGGCACGACCTGCCCTTGACAAAGCCATGCTGACTATCCCTAATCAGATTATGTCTCTCCAAATGCTCATAAATCCTGCTTTTCAGGATCTTCTCCAACAACTTGCCTCCACTGAAGTCAGACTTACTGGTCTATAATTTCCTGTGTAATCTCGACTCCCTTTCCTGTACAAGGGAACAAGATTTGCAACCCTCCAATCCTCCGGTACTTCTCCAGTCCCTATTGATGACGCAAAGATCATCACAAGAGACTCAGCAATCTCTTCCCTCCCTTCCCACAGTAGCCTGGAGTATATCACACCCACTCCCGGTGATTTATCTACCTTAATGCTTTTCAAAAGCTCCAACACATCCTCTTTCTTAATGTCTATATGCTCAAGTGTTTCTGTCCACTGTAGGTCATCCCTACAATTGTCAAGGTCTTTTTCCCTGGTGAATACTGAAGCAAAGTATTCATTAAGTACCTCCACTACCTCCTCTGACTCCATGCACACGTTTCCACTATCGCACCTGATTAGTCCTATTCTCACACAGCTCATCCTCTTGCTCTTCACATACTTGTAGAATGCCTTGGGGTTTTCCTTAATCCTGCTCACCAATGCCTTCCCATGGCCCCTTCTGGCTCTCCTAATTCCATTCTTAACTTCCTTCCTAGCAACCTTGTAATTTTCTAGAGCTCTAAAGGTACCTAGCTTCTTGAACCTTTCATATGCTTTTCTTCTTAACTAGATTTTCTGCATACTTTGTATAACATGGTTCTTTAACTCTTCCATCCTTTCAATGGAACATACCTATGTAGAACTCCATGCAAATGTTCCCTGAACATTTGCCACATTTCTGCTGTACATTTCCCTGAGAACATCTGCTCTCAGTTTTTGCTCCTAAGTTTCTGCCTAATAGCATCATATTTTCCCCTACCCCAACTAAATGTTTTCCCAAATTGTCTGCTCCTATCCCATCCCCCTCCAGCGCTTTGGTGAAGGAGATAGAATTTTGGTCACTACCGCCAAAACGCTCTGCCACTGAGAGATCTGACACTTGACCAGGTTCATTTCCCAATACCAGATCAAGTACAGCCTCTCCTCTAGTTGACTTATGTACATGTTGAGTCAGGAAACATTCTTGAACACACCTAACAAAGTCTACTCTATCTAAACCCCTTGTGCTAAGGAGATGCCAATCAATATTAGGAAATCTCCCAAATCTACCATAAAGTAATGGTACTGTAAGTGCCATTAAAACAAGCTGTTTTCTTCTGTTGACCTTGATGAAATAGAAAGGATGTCTAGATCAAAACTGAATCATAGATAGGCAGGTTGGCCACTTAAACTAAGGCACATTCAAAAAACAGCAGCATTTTATTCTAATTTTCATCCTGCTAATGCCTATTCACCATGACAAGTAGGAGGGTTGGGAGATGAAAATTGGCTCCCATTTGTATTATAAAGCCAGTGAATTAATTAAACTACACAGTGCCGCCAAATGTTTCAATTAGCTCAATATCCCCTTGTCCATCATGAAACTCCACTTAAATATTCATTATAATCATTAGTACATTGGGAAAGAAAAACAAATGAGTTTAATGTTTCCAGTCTAAGAACAACTGGAGATCCAGTAAATTAATCTATATATATGGCAAGCTGTTCCCACGAATGAAACCAATCTGACCTGAGGTTAATCAGATTGTTTCATAAGCAACAATATATCCACAAAGGCGTGGTGAGGAGGCAGAGATGCCGAAGTTTCAAAATCAAGAGAAAATTAGCTCATTGTTCAGTGAGAATATTGTAGTGTCCCCAAGGTGATTCAATGGATGGGTTATACAGGATGGCTTAAGAACATCTGGTTAAAGGCAAATAGATAAACTGAAACAGAAAAAGGCACACCATGCAGGGAATAATGAAGGGGAAATAAATGAGAGAGCAAGCTTGGGTCATTGTGGTATGGCTATAGCTTAGCTTGTTAGATTTCAGATTTTCACAGATAATGCATGCCCTTGGGAAAAACAAATGACCTTGCTTAACAAATAAGTCATAAAAAGGACAGATCTGAACAATTTATTATCCCCATTCCATTTTTGTTGTAACTCCCATTTTCCCAGCAAAATAGTCTGAGTCACACTTACTACAAAGGTTAATTCTTTTTCAGGTTTTGAATCAGTTTAATGCAGCTGAGCCCAGACGCAAGTGTGAATTCTTTCATCCATACAGAGTGCCTCAAAATATATTTGTCATTTTTTAAAAAGATAATTTTTCTCTGAATCTGGATGTTACATGTTAAATGTCAAGTGTGAAAACGTGCTAAAATTAAACTGACGCAAAGGAATATTCAGCACGAGAAAGTCTGGAGATGCTGGAAATCCAAAGCAGCAAACAGAAGAATGCTAGAACAACTCAGCAGGTTTGGCAGCATCTATGGAAATTAATAGATAGTCGACATTGCAGGCTGAGACCCTTCATCAGGACTGAGAAGGAAGGGCGAGGATGCCAGAATAAAAAAATGGGAGGAGGAGAAAGAGGCCAGCTGGAAGGTGAAAGGTGAAACCAAGTGGGTGGGAAAAGTCAAGGGCCGGAGAAGAAAGAATCTGATAGGAGAGAAGAGTGGACCATCGGAGAAAGGGAAGGAGTAGGGGACACAGGTGGAATTAATACACAGGTGAAAAGAAGTATAAGGTCAGAGTGGGGAATAGAGGAAGTGAGGGGTGGGGAGAGCTTGTTTAGTTGAAGGAGAAATCGATATTCATGCCGTCAGGTTAGAGGGTACCTAGAAGGAATATGATTAGTGTTGCTCCTCCACTCTGAGGGCCTCATCTTGACACAGGAGGAGGCCATGGACTGACGTGTTGGAGTAAGAATTGGAATTGAAATGTTTGGCCACTGGGAAGTCCTGCTTGTGACGGATGGTGCGGAGGTGCTCGATGAAGCGGTCCTGCAATTTGCAACAGGTCTCATCAATAGTCATAGTCATACTTTATTGATCCCGGGGGAAATTGGTTTTCATTACAGTTGCACCATAAATAATAAATAGTAATAGAACCATAAGTAGTTAAATAGTAATATGTAAATCATGCCAGTAAATTATGAAATAAGTCCAGGATCAGCCTATCGGCTCAGAATGTCTGACCCTCCAAGGGAGGAGTTGTAAAGTTTGATGGCCACAGGCAGGAATGACTTCCTATGACGCTCTGTGCTGCATCTCGGAGGAATGAGTCCCTGGCTGAATGTACTCCTGTCCCCACCCAGTACATTATGTAGTGGATGGGAGACATTGTCCAAGATGGCATGCAACTTGGACAGCATCCTCTTTTCAGACACCACCGTCAGAGAGTCCAGTTCCATCCCCACAACATCACTGGCCTTACGAATGAGTTTGTTGATTCTGTTGGTGTCTGCTACCCTCAGCCTGCTGCCCCAGCACACAACAGCAAACATGATAGAACTGGCCACCACAGACTCGTAGAACATCCTCAGCATCGTCCGGCAAATGTCCAGGTGTGCAGAGGAGGCTGCATCGGGAGAATCGGGCACAATGGATAGCACCAGCAAATCTACAGGTGAAGCATTGCCTCACCTGGAAGGACTGCTTGACACCCTGAATGGAGGTGAGGGAGGAGGAGTATGGGCAGGTTTAGCACTTCAGCTGCTTGCAGGGATTAGTGCCTGGAGGGAGATGGACAAGGGAATCACAGAGGGAGCGATCCCTGTGGAAAGCAGAGGGAGGGCAGAGATAAAGATATGTTCAGTAGTGTGATATTGGTCGTGAAAGCACAAGAGATGGCTGTAATGCAATCAAGAAAGTAAGGTATAAATACAAGAGATTCTGCAGATGCTGGAAATCCAAAGTAACACATACAAAAAGTTGGAGGAACTCAGCAGTCAGCAACATCTCAGCAGTAATTTGGGATTCTTCCCCTTTCTTTTTCAGTCTTAATGAATGGTCTTGGCCCAAAACATTGACTGCTTACTCATTTGCCTGACCTGTTGAGTTCCTCCATCATTTTGTGTGTGTTACTCAGGAAAGTAAGTTGTTATGAATCATAGAGAGTAAAGAATGAGTGGAAAGTAATCCTACGATCAGAATGATGGGGCTACTTCCATTCACTTGTACAGGTTATACATAATGATCAGAGGATTGATTTAATATGACAGACAGATGATGGTGAATTTCTAGCAATGACAGTTAAGGATGATTATTTCAGTTGGAAGAGAATATCAGATAATTAATTTAAAGACTCTAATTTGTAGGGTAAAGGAGAGGATTTTTATTGGTTCTGGTTGATAGTCTAGCTCTATAGACAGTACCAGCTGGATTTGTCTATGTATATTTTAACAAGGGTGTTTCTACAGCCACACTCCATTCAGTGGAAGCCTGAAATTGATCCTGAACTCTGCGTATTCCAAGGACTTGAACATGAATATCTAACACAGGTCATATTTCAAAAAAGAAATGGGAGATTGCCAGTCATCTTGCCTACTCTAAAATCACAATCGGCAGGAATATTGCACCATTCTTTTGACTGAGTCCCTTATTTTCCACAGAGCAAAGAGGATGATAATTAATTCCATTCTGAACCTCATGCTAGGCTTCATATTGGATTTGGAGACCTCTATCGCCACATTATCTGAGCTATTGCGTAGACAAATAATGACCCTTCCCTTACAAAGAAAGTAAATGTCATGTCAGTCTGAAGGGTTTTATAAATAATACCAGTTTTCAATGTTATATATTACCACGCAAAAATGTGAAAGCTGCATTCTGACATTTAGGAAGTAAATATATTTTCTTCAAGGCTGATGAGTGCTCATGTATGCAGCTCTTAAGAAGATCAAACAGAATTCTCTTTACCAGAAGGTCAAGGACGTGACATAAGATAAGCCCCCAAAAAGCACCATAGCTTGGAGAAGAACTAACTACTATGCACATTCCACTTTAAATAAATTATATATGTCACTCAAACTTTGTTAGTTTTTTCCTGTAATATGGAATGGATATTTATACAGCCAAAACTCTACTTGCCTTTAAAAAGGTTCCAATATAGATGGTTAAACCATGTATGTGTACAATGTCACTAATTCTCACTTGCTTCAACTGGAGTTGATACTGAGGAGTCAAAACTATAGAGGATGAAACATTCTGCATTGCCTGGAAAAGTATGTTGCCCTTTATTACAAGTGGCTTGAGGTAAAAAGTGAGATGATTTTTTTTGTGCATATCATTGGCATAATCTAATTGCTTTTGTTTTCTTCATTCATAAGGAGGATATATTTGACTTTGAATCAAAGTAACTGACATCCACTAAATTAATACTTGGTATGATGGTTGGACTATGAGGAGAAGATTGTGGAAACTTGAAATGCAAATAGAAAATTTTGCATATATTGAATTCAGTGATATTGTAGACACAGTAAATTGACAATGCCAGCACTTACTGAAAACGGTGTCTAAGAAAACAAGTGAAACAATGAGGAAGGTTAACAGCAAACTTTGACAAAGTATGGATCAACTTTATTTAACTTGTACTAATAACATTACAGCTTCTGAGTTTAAAATAAATATCTTTGAACAGTTAAAGCCAAAAACAAAATAGTACCATCTGCTAAATCCCTTGCTGAAAGGGATTATTAATGTGTTTTCATATGATATCTCTGCTACAAGTTGCAAAAGGATGTTCCTAGAAACTGAAGCAACACACATCAAAGTTGCTGGAGAACGCAGCAGGCCAGGCAGCATCTCTAGGAAATTAATACTTGGTATGATGGTTGGACTATGAGGAGAAGATTGTGGAAACTTGAAATGCAAATAGAAAATTTTGCATATATTGAATTCAGTGATATTGTAGACACTGTAAATTGACAATGCCAGCACTTACTGAAAATGGTGTCTAAGAAAACAAGTGAAACAATGAGGAAGGTTAACAGCAAACTTTGACAAAGTACGGATCAACTTTATTTAACTTGTACTAATAACATTACAGCTTCTGAGTTTAAAATAAATATCTTTGAACAGTTAAAGCCAAAAACAAAATAGCACCATCTGCTAAATCCCTTGCTGAAAGGGATTATTAATGTGTTTTCATATGATATCTCTGCTACAAGTTGTAAAAGGATGTTCCTAGAAACTGAAGCAACACACATCAAAGTTGCTGGAGAACGCAGCAGGCCAGGCAGCATCTCTAGGAAGAGGTGCAGTCGACGTTTCAGGCCGAGACCCTTCGTCAGGACTAACTGAAGGAAGAGTGAGTAAGGGATTTGAAAGTTGGAGGGGGAGAGGGAGATCCAAAATGATAGGAGAAGACAGGAGAGGGAGGGATGGAGCTAAGAGCTGGACAGGCGATAGGCAAAAGGGGATACGAGAGGATCATGGGACAGGAGGTCCGGGAAGAAAGACAAGTGGGGGGGGGGGGACCCAGAGGATGGGCAAGAGGTATGTTCAGAGGGACAGAGGGAGAAAAAGGAGAGTGAGAGAAAGAATGTGTGCATAAAAATAAGTAACAGATGGGGAACAAGGGGGAGGTGGGGCCTAGCGGAAGTTAGAGAAGTCGATGTTCATGCCATCAGGTTGGAGGCTACCCAGACGGGATATAAGGTGTTGTTCCTCCAACCTGAGTGTGGCTTCATCTTTACAGTAGAGGAGGCCGTGGATAGACATGTCAGAATGGGAATGGGATGTGGAATTAAAATGTGTGGCCACTGGGAGATCCTGCTTTCTCTGGCAGACAGAGCGTAGATGTTCAGCAAAGCGGTCTCCCAGTCTGTGTCGGGTCTCACCAATATATAAAAGGCCACATCGGGAGCACCGGACGCAGTATATCACCCCAGTCGACTCACAGGTGAAGTGTTGCCTCACCTGGAAGGACTGTTTGGGGCCCTGAATGGTGGTAAGGGAGGAAGTGTAAGGGCATGTGTAGCACTTGTGCCGCTTACATGGATAAGTGCCAGGAGGGAGATCAGTGGGGAGGGATGGGGGGGACAAATGGATAAGGGAGTTGTGTAGGGAGCGATCCCTGCGGAATGCAGAGAGAGGGGGGGAGGGAAAAGTGTGCTTAGTGGTGGGATCCCATTGGAGGTGGCGGAAGTTACGGAGAATAATATGTTGGACCCGGAGGCTGGTGGGGTGGTAGGTGAGGACCAGGGGAACCCTATTCCTAGTGGGGTGGCGGGAGGATGGAGTGAGAGCAGATGTACGTGAAATGGGGGAAGTGCGTTTAAGAGCAGAGTTCATAGTGGAGGAAGGGAAGCCCCTTTCTTTAAAAAATGAAAACATCTCCCTTGTCCTAGAATGAAAAGCCTCATCCTGAGAGCAGATGCGGCGGAGATGGAGGAATTGCGAAAAGGGGATGGCGTTTTTGCAAGAGACAGGGTGAGAAGAGGAATAGTCCAGAAAGCTGTGAGAGTCAGTAGGCTTATAGTAGACATCAGTGGATAAGCTGTCTCCAGAGACAGAGACAGAAAGATCTAGAAAGGGGAGGGAGGTGTCGGAAATGGACCAAGTAAACTTGAGGGCAGGGTGAAAGTTGGAGGCAAAGTTAATAAAGTCAACGAGTTCTGCATGCGTGCAGGAAGCAGCGCCAATGCAGTCGTCGATGTAGCGAAGGAAAAGTGGGGGACAGATACCAGAATTTTTTTTTTTCCAAAAATACTTTATTCAGAAATATTACAAAATAAAAATAATTACATACAGGAAAAGAAAACCATTCGTTGACTGTGAGTCCTCATTCAATACAGTTATTAAGAATAAAAATTTTGCGTTGACTCTCTGTTCATTTACAAAACATAGATTGTTCCACAAACCCAACAAAAAGACAGGCATAGCTAGGACCCATACGGGTGCCCATAGCTACACCTTTAGTTTGGAGGAAGTGGGAGGAGCCAAAGGAGAAATTATTAAGAGTAAGGACTAATTCCGCTAGGCGGAGCAGAGTGGTGGTAGAGGGGAACTGATTAGGTCTGGAATCCAAAAAGAAGCGTAGAGCTTTGAGGATAAGCTGTCTCCAGAGACAGAGACAGAAAGATCTACAAAGGGGCAGGAGGTTTCTGGACTATTCCTCTTCTCACCCTGTCTCTTGCAAAAACGCCATCCCCTTCTCGCAATTCCTCCGTCTCCGCCGCATCTGCTCTCAGGATGAGGCTTTTCATTCTAGGACGAGGGAGATGTCTTCATTTTTTAAAGAAAGAGGCCTCCCTTCCTCCACTATCAACTCTGCTCTCAAACGCATCTCCCGCATTTCACGTACATCTGTTCTCACTCCATCCTCCCGCCACCCCACTAGGAATAGGGTTCCCCTGGTCCTCACCTACCACCCCACCAGCCTCCGGGTCCAACATATTATTCTCCATAACTTCCGCCACCTCCAACGGGATCCCACCACTAAGCACATCTTTTCCTCCCCCCCCCCCGCATTCCGCAGGGATCGGTCCCTACACAACTCCCTTGTCCATTCGTCCCCCCCCATCCCTCCCCACTGATCTCCCTCCTGGCACTTATCCGTGTAAGCGGAACAAGTGCTACACATGCCCTTACACTTCCTCCCTTACCACCATTCAGGGCCCCAAACAGTCCTTCCAGGTGAGGCGACACTTCACCTGTGAGTCGACTGGGGTGATATACTGCGTCCGGTGCTCCCGATGTGGCCTTTTATATATTGGCGAGACCCGACGCAGACTGGGAGACCGCTTTGCTGAACATCTACACTCTGTCCGCCAGAGAAAGCAGGATCTCTCAGTGGCCACACATTTTAATTCCACATCTCATTCCCATTCTGACATGTCGATCAACGGCCTCCTCTACTGTAAAGATGAAGCCACACTCAGGTTGGAGGAACAACACCTTATATTCCGTCTGGGTAGCCTCCAACCTGATGGCATGAACATCGACTTCTCTAACTTCCGCTAGGCCCCACCTCCCCCTCGTACCCCATCTGTTACTTATTTTTATGCACACATTCTTTCTCTCACTCTCCTTTTTCTCCCTCTGTCCCTCTGAATATACCTCTTGCCCATCCTCTGGGTCCCCCCCCCCCCACTTGTCTTTCTTCCCGGACCTCCTGTCCCATGATCCTCTCGTATCCCCTTTTGCCAATCACCTGTCCAGCTCTTGGCTCCATCCCTCCCCCTCCTGTCTTCTCCTATCATTTTGGATCTCCCCCTCCCCCTCCAACTTTCAAATCTCTTACTCACTCTTCCTTCAGTTAGTCCTGACGAAGGGTCTCGGCCTGAAACGTCGACTGTACCTCTTCCTAGAGATGCTGCCTGGCCTGCTGCGTTCACCAGCAACTTTGATGTGTGTTGCTTGAATTTCCAGCGTCTGCAGAATTCCTGTTGTTTCCTAGAAACTGAACTACTTTTAGAAAGACACACACAGGTTACTGATCTGATCTATTTATTGCTCCATTTAATCAAATTTACTCAAAAAATAGACAACTTTCCAATCTCTTCCTCTCCCTCTGCCATTAACAGCAGAGTTTTGTGTCACTGGGGAAGAGAAGAGAAGCAGTTAATCGCTCCTTCCACCTCCCACTAGCCTCCAGTCCCTTCCCTATCATTACTAACAAATATAATACTTTACTGCAGTTTTACTTAAGCACTGGCCTGCTGGAAATGATGATCCCACTGAGATGGTGACATAAAACAACCACAAAATTACTTTAAGTTGCTTTCCAAAGAATAGCCGCCAAGGAGAGCAATCGCACTAGAAATGTTAGAACAGGTTTAAAGCTACTTTTTTATTATTTTCTCCGAATTTGACTGTGAATTTAACTGTGCTGTCTTGTATGTTTGTTTTGTAGTGCATTTAAATTCCAATTAGCAGCACCAGTGCTACCAAGTTCTGCGGTAAACTATAAAATAATTAGCATGAAATGAAATGATGAATTAAATATGTTTGAAGATTTACATCTAAGCATTGCAACATCACTGAATTGGGAATGCAGGCTGTACCCAACACAAGTTGGCATTTATAATCAACCTATTAAAAACACTAAGATCAACATGGAGGATATTTTGGAAATATCATGAAAATTATTCCATCCAAGAGCTAAGAAAATTCAGTGGAAAGTTACATAATCAAAAATAAGTTACACTATTATTGTCATTTTTTTCTTTGTGACATCTTTAATTTTTAAATTTCTTGTCCATTAGTATTGGATTTTGTTGAATAATAGAATAAGCAAAGTTACTGGTTAGGTATCTCAGGTGAATTTGTAATTTGACCCTAACACTCTACTCTACATGGAATCTAAAAGAGGTGGAGGATCTTACTGAGATTCCTCAAAATTAATACCGGGGAGCTTGCTTCAGGAACTCTGACTGCATTAGATTGTAGGTTTTGGCAAATAAAACAAAGTGAGATGGTTTATGTTTACTGAAACCCATAATATATTTTATTGAACTCCAAAATCTAAAACCAAACTCACACTAATGATCCTTACGTAACAACGGCACCATGCCAGACCAGCCTCTTAAACCAAAACCCCACTGAATGTCACTGGTTGTGAATTATGTACGTTTCTCCCAGTTACGATACCCTACAAGACAAAGTTCCAAATTCACAACCCAATTCGTCTCAATGAGGGTTGCAAAGCTACAAAACTGAAAGAAAATGAAGTAAGTTACTAACATGAGAAAATCTGCAGATGCTGGAAATCCAAGGAACACACAAAAAGCGTTCCTCCAGCATTTTGTGTGTGTTGCAAAGTAAGCTACATTTTAACTATTTGTCTGTAGATAGTGTTTAATCACTTAGATGTTTTAGATGAGTTTGCGTTTTTCAATTTTTTCATACTTTTTCATTTTTAGTTGTTTATTTTATGGAGACATTCAGAAGGATTGATTTGTCTTCACATCTAACAGCAAAGTTATGAGTAGGGGTTTGCCATCCATCCGATATTTTCTGAATAGTTCTATGGGCAGGGCTTAGCTTGAGGACCATTTCAACCAGAAAGTTCAGCGTTCCAGATCTGGTGAAGGTAAATTGAATTGGAATGTGGGTAATCAATGAAACAGAATAATCCAGGACAACACGAAAGATGTTCCTAGTATTTGAATGCTTACTCAAAAAATGATTACTGAAATTCTAAAGTGATGCCAAAGTAGAATAATGAGGTTGACCTGCAATTTTCTTGAGCTAGAAGACTGGTAAATACATAGAGAAGCTTCTTCTTGAAGGAGACTATGAAAGTTGCGACAAGAGGGTAAAGTTACGATAATTCAAAAACAAGGACAAAGATCCTTTATACCCCTTATACAGCATTTGGAGCAAATAGAACTGGAAACTAGTTTATGCCTTGTAAATACTCAGCGGCATTGTAAAAATAACTTTGGGTACCAGAGCTCACCTTGTTACAGTTCTGAAGCTCAGAAGGTGGCTCAGATCAATACTATTGCTACAATGCAGTGGCATTGTGTTTAAATGCTATTTAATTCTCTCAGCACCGTACAATACAATAATAGCAACACACTCCTCTGGCAGCTATTACTGAATATCAGCTTTCCAATGCATGAAGCCTGATCTTAGACTTCTTGGCTACAACTATTAAGGTAATTCTGTGCTGCATTTTTTTTTCACTTGAAATATTCTTAAGCAACTTTGTTACAAATAAATCCTCAGCTTACTGCAGTTTGATAATGAGATGTACCTATTCTCTGAGAATTTGTCGTGAAATTTGTTAACTTTGTTTCGGCAGTACCATGCAATACATGATAATAGAGAGAAAAAACTGAATTGCAGTAAGTAATTATGTTTGTATATAAAATAGTTAAATTAAATAAGTAGAGCAAAAAATAGGAAATATAAAATAGTGAGGTATTGTTCATGAGTTCATTATCCATTTGGGAATCGGATGACAGAGGGGAAGAAGTTGTTCCTGAATATGTGAGTGTGTGCCTTCAGGCTTCTGTACCTCTTTCCTGCTGGTAACAATGAGAAAATGGCATGTCCTCAGTGGTAGGGGTCCTTAATGATGGACACCAACATTCTGAGGCACCATTCCTTAAAGATGTCCTGCATACGTACCTATGAAGGAGCTGCCTAATTTTACAACTCTCTGCAGCTTACTTTGATCCTGTGCAGTAGTCCCAGCCCCCATACCAAACTGGTGTGTTTTCCCATGTACTCCCCTTTCTGAAGTCCACAATCAGTTTTTTACTGACGTTGAATGCAAGGTTGTTGCTGTGACACCACTCAGCCAACTGATGTCTCTCTTCCTGATGGGCTGAATGCCCTCTATGCATTATTTGATGCAATGAATGATGTGACACCAAGGAAAGGCCTCTCTCCCCCGAGGAACAGGCACCCTGTCTAGTCACAGCTGAGGTGAGGAGGATACCAGCCAGGGTAAATCCAAGCAAAGCCATGGGGCCGGACAACAAAACCTGAAGGCACACACTCACATATTCAGGAGCTGAGGGATAGTGCGGCTCAGCTAACAGAGATCATAACGGACATCTTTAACATCTCTTTGTAACAGTCCACTGTCTCCGCAGGCTTCAAGCAGCCACCATCATTCCTGTGCTCAAGACAGCAATGGTAACTGGCCTGAACGATTACTGCCCAGTGGCACTGACCTCAAAAATTGTTAAGTGGTTTGAGCAGCTGATAATGGATCATATAAAGTCCCATCTTCCAACTATATTGGACCCTTTCCAATTGGTCTACCACGTAAACCAGTCCACTGTTTATGCCATAGCCTCAGCCCACCATTCCATCTGTTCCCATATAGAAAATGATGCCCTATAACCCAGGATATTGTTCATCAACCTCAGCTTAGTGTTTAACACCTTCATCCCTCAGAGGCTGGTGGGTAAATTTTTCTTGATTGGATTCAACACCCCTCTCTGTAACTGGATCTTGGACTTTTTGACAGAAAGATCCCAGTTAGTCTGAGTTGGCAACAACATCTCCAGCTCCATCATGCTGAGCACAGGTGCCCTCCAGGGTTGTGTTCTCAGCCCACTGCTGTTCATGCTGCTGACTCACGGCTACACTACCAGATTCAGCTCAAACCACATCATATAGTTCGCAGATGACACTACAGTGGCTGGCCTCGTCAGCAATGATGAGAAGGCGGCATACTGAGAGGAGGTAGAGAGGCTTGCCAAATGGTGTGAAAATAACAACCTGAGTCTCATCATTGACAAGATGAAAGGGATGATTATGGACTTCAGGAAGGCATAGGTCAACCACTCTCCATTGGATGTCAGTGGTTCTGCCGTAGAGAATGAAAAGCATAAACTGCCATGATGTGCACACAATGGACAATCTAACATGGACCTGCAACACCACCTCATTAGTCAAGAATGTCTACACTTTCTGAGAAGATCAAGGTGTGCAAGGTTCTTTGCCCCCATTCTAATAATGTTCTACAGGAGCACCATGGAGCGTATCCTATCAGGCTGCATCATTGTGTGGTATGGAAGCTGCAAGGCATCTGACTGGCAGATCCTACAGAGGATAGTAAAAACCGCCGAGTGGATCACTGGGGTCTCCCTCCCCCCCTATTTTTGACACTTACCGGGAGTGTATTATGCAAAGGGCATGAAACATTGTTACAGATTCCTACCACCCATAACACAAATTATTTGACCCATTACCATCAGGAATGAAGTACAGGAGCATCAGAACTAGATTTGCAAGACTGACTATCAGCTTCTTCCTCCAGGCTGTAAGACTAATGTATATCCCATCACCACCGCAGTCTCATCACTAGGACAGTGAGCTGTTTACTCTACTGTTTACTTGTGCTGCACATTTCACATGTAATTTGAATTAAATTTTATTATTTGTAGTAATATTTTGTTTTAGGTGCTGTGTGTGATATATGTATTGGGTGCACCATGCTCTGTGGGAACATTGTTTCGTTTGGTTGTGTATATATATATATATTCTTCAAGTTCAAATTTATTGCCATCTGGGTGTGTGTGTGTGTGTGTGTGTGTGTGTGTGTGTGTGTGTATGTATATATGTGTGTGTGTATATATATATATATATATACACACACAGCCAGATGGCAATAAACTTGAACTTGAAGAATGGACGTACCCTTGTGACAATAAAAATATGTACCATAACCTAATCTGATGTGAATGCAGACATTACCAAGACTGACTGGTCCACAAGAAACATATACAACTTCACCAATCTTTGTCCTGGCCCTGGATACCTAGCAAATGTCATCCTAATTTTCTAGCAAAGGAAGGGAAGTGGCTGACATCCATTATAGAACTGCTATCTGTGGAAGGAAACCCTCAATCCATAGTAAAAATATCTTCATTGAGTGCAACATCCTCATCAAGACATAGTTGATATTTCAGCCTCCTTAAACAATTTTTGCATGCTTCCTTCCAAAGCACTGGCTTACTGTAGGTCAAACCATAGCCCTTTAGGAACTGCTGTTTTGCTGGACCTAGACCCTTGGACAGCTGTGACAAGGCAGTTTGCTTGGTCATTATTTATCTCTGACACAAACCTTTTCAATACTGTAAATTGTGCATTGCTAGGTGAGGCCTAACTCCACACCCACATCAAGAGTTTATGTGATGTCAAGTTTGTTGTGTCTCACGTATAATATCTTATTCTTGGCAATCTTCATGAATGTTTCATACAGGGGCCACTAAAGACATGGGGAAGATGTTGGGGGGTGATGAGGAGAAAGACCCAGATGCACAGAAGAAGGAAGAAGAGAGACAAGAGGCCCTTCGTCAACAAGAAGATGAACGTAAGCAAAAGCATATTAGAATGGAAGCTGAACGGGAAAAAGTACGACAACAAATACGGGACAAGGTAAACAAACTTAGCTGCCACTGTTAACTTCACCTGTTTAAACTGTTCTCAGTTATATTTGTAACATGTATGCTTGAAAAGTTATTATTACAGAAGAAGGCACAATGTAATTGTTCTGCAACAAAGCTACTTATTTAAAGTTTGCAACACAAAATAAGCTTCAGCATGACAAATGGCAAACACAGTTTAAGGAATGAAGCAATCCTTTGCTTCTGATGTTAATTTTCATTCATTGGTTTAATGAATAGTTTAGAGCCTCAAGCACTGGATGCATTTTAATGTAGGTATATACAAGGCTGCTCCATTCCCCAATACCTTTCTTGATCATCCTTGCTGCATTGTTGAGCCTCACCTCTAGCATATTACAGCACAGAGATACAGCATAGAAAGAGTCTTCCTGGCTCAGAGTCCATGCTGATTGCCAACCACCCAATCACATTAATTCCATTATTTTATTTCCCACATTCTCATCGTCTCCTCACAGTGGGAATGGAGCAAAGTTACTGAACTAATTGGAAATTGTACAGCCTACTGCACTTGCACTCTAGAACTAAGGTCACCTGTACATTAGTAAGTGAACTGAACTATGCAAATGGCTTTCATGCTGTGTATGCTCTGAGACTGAGCTTCAAGCCATCCTTGACTCGGTCCTTGAAACAGATCTACCCGGTAATCAATGTATGAAGGACAAGAGTCCTCTTCAGAATTACCCACTCTACACTACGCTGTCCTCTAACAATAAAGGTTCACTTAAAACGTGAACCATTCCCTTGGCATGAAGCAGACCAGACTTCCACAATAGGCAGCTTACCCAAACTGTGTCATGGTTACAGATTATCAGGAAGGTGGGGGAAAAGAGTTCATTACATGCTCAAAGCTTGTAATGGGAAATAAGCAGGTTTTGATTACTCGGTTCAAGGAAGGAGAAAGAACACTTCAATGTTGCTATAGGGTATTTATTTAAAGTATTACAAGAGATAAGAAAGATGTACAGTATATTAGATATACTAAAGAGTAAGTCAAAAACACAGTGTAGAATGGGTGATGAAAGAACAAATCTCATGCTCTTTTGCTTGTTGATTCCAATTTCCAACGACTGCTCTGGAGAATCTCAAAGGTCGTTGGCATTGATCATGATTCCGGTCTGAGGAGAACTCCGTTGAGCTTGTTCACTACTCACACATATATAATCAAGAACGCCAGTGCTTCTTTTCTAATCAATGTATGCCATTCAGGTACAATTCTAAAATTAATTATTTCTTAATAAATTTTACATTATCAACCAAACCAGTCTCACTCATCTCCAAGAAACATACAAGTTATCTTGTCATTTCACATTTCTTAATGTCTCATATCTGTGTGCCTCAAGGATCGCATGGATTGAGACAGACTTATTCTATCATAAATGATTACTTAGTGCACAGTTATTTATATTATAGGTGCTAAGTAGATGACTTATTATCAAACATTATTAGAATTTTCATTGCGTTACCCAGAGACACAAAGAATGAAACAAAATTTAATCAGGGATATCAGTATTCCTTTGCATAATTTGGATGGAAATGCACATGGTGTAGGTTGGAAGGACCTCAATATTTTTAAGGTGTTTGCTGATTATTTAGTAAGTAGTTCTGTGTAGAAATATCAAAATGAAAAAGGTAATATAGATTGGCAAAATAATTTGCACTCTTCAAATTTCTTTTTCACTAGAAATCAAATTTTATCCCCAATAGCATTAGGTTTAAAAAGACTAAAAATAGCCTTTTATGTGCAGCCTTGGTTCCAGTGTGACGTGATGAGCAATTAACATGTGCTTAAACTGTGGGTTATGTCACATGCCCTATTAGTGGAGTAAGACACTGTTATATTAATCAGTGTGCAATAGTGATTGGGTTGCAGGGCCCATACCCTTAGTGAAGCTGAACATGCATTGAAATTTATTTATATATACCGAAAGCTGCAGAAACTGTTGTAACAAAAGATGAACAAGTTTGACCTTGAATGATGTGTGAAATTCCTGTACATCCATAACAACTTCCTCACTGAAATCTGACGTCTGCTGCAGCCACACTTTTGCAACCCCTGTGATATATATAAATACTTAAAGCTGAAGTCCTTTATATGATGTCAGAGCTTAACTCCCTTCGACAACAATCTTCATTAATCTATTTCCTGATGATTGACTGATCTGCTATGTTAATACACTTACCACAAGTAGGAACATGTTCAGGTAAAGGATAAAGGTTGTTGAAATTGATTTTGCTGACTAAATAGCACTTCGGACCACTTCTCATGGAAGTTCCATAAGGAGCAAAAACTTTAACTGTGGAGTTTGCAACAGTTCCATCAGGTTTCTCTGTGTTAGACCATGCTGAAGTTTCATTGCTCTGTTCCCTATTAATTTTTTCCAACTCCTTGCAGTTGTCAGCATGTAGCCCATTATAGGTGATCTTTGTAATTAGGTTTTAAAGAGCATCCTGCGAGATGAACAAAGCTCGTTCAACTTTTTATTAGTGTGGCCAACGTTTGAATGGACGGCGTAACAAAATGATCGAGATTAAAGAGTGCTTGCAAAGGGGTCGGATGTGGACAGGCTAGTGCTGTAGAGTGCCTGAAGGAGACATGTCCTTGGTACACAGAGGCTAAAAGTCTGATATCTTTGGAGGCGATTGATGTAACAGCATGAGTTCAGTACAGGAATATCTTCAAAATGGGGAAGCTTGAGCAAGTAATTTTAGAAACCTCCCTAATGCAGGCCTGAAATGTGCAGAGTTAATGATTGGTGAAGGGGAGCTAATGATTAGAAGACTTTAAATTAAGACCATAAAGAATAAACAGAGGGGCAGTAAATCTCAGAAAATATATTGTAGGTTTGACCCAAAAGCAGAACACTAGGACCAGCAGTGACGAACTGATGTACATCAGAGTCCGTCAGAGAGGGAAGAGGAGTGGGCCCACTGGAGTATGTGCATGTTGTCAGGTGTGCCAGTGGGAGCAGGCTCCTGCGTAGGGCCTGACAGATCCCAGATCCCAGATCCCAGATGATCAGAGCAAGGAACTGCGAGGGTGGAATATGGACGGAGCGTCCATCTCCATTTCAGCTGGTTTAAGCCGTCGTGACAGCACATCCGTCTTAATGTTCTTTGTGCTGGGTCAGTAGGAGATGCTGAAGTTGAATTGCTTGAAGAAGAGGACCCAGCAAGCCTGACGTGGGTTGAGTTGGTGGGTCTAGTGAATGGATATGAAGTTCTGGTAGTCAGTCAAGATATTGAAAAGATCGGTGTGTCCCATCAGCCAATGTTTCCATTTCTCCAAGGACCACTGAATGGTGAGAAGCCCCCTACCTCCTACTCCATTACAATGCTATGTAGAGTTGAACTTGCTTGAGAAGAAGGCAAAAAGGGTGTGTTTTCCTGTCCAGTCCTCATTGGGAGAGGATGGCTCTGGCGCTCTTGGCAGATGTGTCCACCTCTGGCATAAAAGGTCTAGAGGGATTTGGATGGTGGAGAAGGGGAGCAGTGGTGAAGTGTCTCTTGAGCTGTTCAAAATTGTGGTCCGCTGCAGGTCATCTGTGAGGTAGGTGACGGTGAGGGAGGTGAGAAGAGGGGGGATTTGGCTGTAGTTCCTGATAACGCAGTTGGAAAAATTTGGAGAAGCCCAACAAGTGATGTGTCTGTTTGAGTGAGTACGGTCGGGGCCATTCAGTGACAGTGTGCACTTTCATTGGGTCCATGGTTAAGCCTTGAGGTGAAAGGACGTAACCCAGGAAGGAAACGTCTGTGGTGTGGAACTGACATTTTTCTAATTTGCAGTGCAGCTGGTTCTTGAGGAGACGATAAAGGATTGAATGGACATGACAAACATGGTCTTGGGAGTCCTTGGAGAATATGAGGATGTTGTCAAGGTAGACAAACACATACTGATGTAGTATGTCTCAAAGGATCTCGTTCATGAAGGCTTGGAAAATAACTGCAATGTTGAAAATAACTGAAAGTCCAAGTATTTGTAGAGGCCAATATGTGTTATGAACACTGTCCTCCATTCATCTCCCTGATTAATGCAGAACAGGTTGTACGCTGTCATAGAACCAGTTTGGTAAAGATCTGGGTACTGCAGAAGGTATTTTGAATGTGCTATCCTTCCAGGGGAGAGACTGGCGGTTCATAATGGTAAATATATTGGGTTCATGGTAGTTGATACAGGTTCGAATACCCTCTTTCTTCTTTTTGACAAAGAAGGATCTTGCAGCAGCTAGGACTGGGGTGGTCAAATGAAACTGTGTTCTAGTGCATTGGCAATGTAGCCATTCAGGGCTTAGGTCTCAGGAGGGGAGAAAGAGAACAGACAACTGCAAGGAGGGGTCTTGCCCTGGAGAAGGTTGATCTCACAGTCGTGTGGTCTGGCTTCCATTTTACTTAAGGCAATGGCTAAGTCATCACATTCCTGTGGGAGTTTGGGAAGGTTGAGAGCTTCCTCCATGGATTTACTGGGTGAAGGTAGTTGAAGTTGCAGGCAGGTGGGTCCCCAACTCAGCAGTGAACAGGATGACCAGGTGAACGAGCGTCATGACTGGAGAGATGAGTAGAGTGTTGGGCAAGTTCATGGGGAGGAATTAGATGGAGTTGATGGGGAGGAATTAGATGGACTCACGTGCCCTCCAAAGTTCATGTGCTTAGGCTGTGTGCACACTAACCATCCCAGATCCCAGAGGACATCCGTCAATATCCATGATGCAGAAGTGGTGAGCTAAGCTTAGGGGGAGTCCAAACTGCCCACAGAGTTCAGTTCAGAAAGTTGTCTGCTGTGCGCATAGAGCCATTGGGGTATGGAGGAGGACAGGGGCTGAGTCAGGCTATTGCTCTGGAATGAGAAGCCAGGGAGAGCTTGCCAGTTAGAAGCCCCTTGTTTTTACCATTGGTGGCGTTTTCCTGGACACAGTGGGCACTTGATGCATGGGTAATCTGTGGCTCCACAGTAAGTGCACAAGTTGTTTCTCCATCAGCGCTCATGATCTTGGGGGATTAAAGAGCTCTCCCTACCTGCATGGGCTCCGAATGCATTTCTGATGAGGGTGATGCAAACTGAAGTTGTTCTGGGAACAGTACTGGTGTTCTCGTTGGAGCATCATTCCAAAAGACAGTTGTCAATTTGAAGGGCTAGAGTGATGAGACTTTCAAGGTTGGTGAATATCTCCTGGGTAAACAATTCATCTTTGAAGCATTCTGAGAGGCCATTCATAATGGGCATTCCAGCTGCACTTCAGTGTAAGGCACTGAATTCCATGGTGTAATCCAGCATTGAGCATGAGCCTTGATGCAGGCGAAATACCTGATCTGCTGCCCCCTTCTGCTCACCGGTGAGTCCCTCACATTTATTCCAAATGGTGGTTTTATTATCCTAGTTAGTGGTGGCCCAGTCAGGAGAGGGATAACAAAGGGAGTCTTGGCCCAAACCTTAGAATACAGAAATTGCTGGATCTCGAAGTATAAACTACACTGGCCTAGGAAGTTATGGTATTGGGTTAGGGGTCCATTGAAACATTTGAGCTCCAAGTGGGGAGGTTGACTGATGAGAGGTTACTGCATTGAGACGGAGTGTTGACTGAGAGTGGCGAGTGGTCAATGGTTTCCTGCTGCTTTGGGATTATGTGCTACTGTCGATGGACGACTTCCTTTAGTTGAGTGCACTCTGCTCAGTTATTTGTTGATTCACTCATCCCGTCAGGAAATGTAGTGGACCCTTGACTCAAAAGCCGAGCAGCAGAAACATTTAGCAAAAATGACATTTTACTAATAAGTGCAAAATAACACACCACAAGGGGCCACAAAACAAAAGAGAACAGATACTTAACACAAGTATCAAGGTAACTGAAGACTAGAAGCAAGTGATTGAGGCTAGCTGGATCAATGAGTGAACAAAGGACCATGCACAATAGCTGTGGTTCCAACCACAGGTGCTGAGTTGGAACCAAGTGGATGATCAGCCATGATCATAATAAATGGCGGTGCAGGCTCGAAGGGCCGAATAGCCTATTCCTGCACCTATTTTCTATGTTTCTGTAACTTCTGTTGGCTGGGTGGAGATTGGGAGTTGCCAGCCTGCACAGCCTGTCAGTTAAAGGTAAGTAATAACCTGCCAGGAACAGAACTTGCATCATCAAAGCAGCACTGTGCCTACCTTCCTTCAGTTAGTCCTGACGAAGGGTCTCGGCCTGAAACGTCGACTGTACTTCTTCCTAGAGATGCTGCCTGGTCTGCTGCGTTCACCAGCAACTTTGATGTGTGTTGCTTGAATTTCCAGCATCTGCAGAATTCCTGTTGTTTCCTGTATTTAAGCTACTTTGTTAGTCAGGGCTCCCCTTGTGAAACCAATTGCCAGCTTTGTTGAACACCATAGACTTCATCTTGTTTTGGGAAGATAACTATGGATTGACACTAGCTGAGTAGTTCTTGTATATAGCCAGTATGGACTTGACGGGAAAACACAGTTTCCTTCCATTCTACAATCTTTCACCAATTCTGTGATTCAACTACCCCACTTGATATTTCAGCTCCAGATTCAGTGTTGGATCCAGTCTGAGCAGGAAAATGTGTGTGCACCAAGCATTTTCGGGAACTCTACTTTGGGACAGCCAGTAGTTGCTCTTTTGGTACCATTTTCTCTCCAAAAGCTGAATGAAGCTTCTTTCCATTTCAGAGCTGACAAAGGACAAGTTCTGGAAATGGAACACCTTTGCTACTGAGTTTAGAAATGTTCTTACAGTTTCTGTTGAAGTCATGGGGATTTGGATGAAATCCCTAAATGTAGTCATTGCCAAAACCTGCAGAAGTAAGAACTAAAAATAAATAATCAGAACGATTCACATAAAATAAAACTTCCAAGTGGACAGTAAGTAATGGAGCATGAATCACAAGCAACTTAAAAACAACAGCTAATTTTAGTATACAATTCTATCTCTGAAAATATTATATAAAATGTTATTAAATAGAGTCAGCATCGTGATCTGCATAAATCACAGGAGTCTTACAGTACCAGAGGCACAGAGGCATGAGTTGTGCAGAACCTCTGCACTTTTATCACAAATCCTACTCATTGGGTGTGTCAGTGTGCAAGTGATTGAAATTAATTTTCTATCCTATAATTTAGTGGCTGAAATGACAACCATTCGCTGAGTGCAGGCATATCTTTCTTAAACTAAAATTATATTGGAATTTAAAACTGTTTAACATTTATAATGAGTACAAAGGAGAAAACATAGCTTAATCTCTCCAGAATTGTCATGCTGCATGGTCATAGGATATTAAATAATGGAAGCTATTACCTAATTTTTAAAGGACGTGGATACATTTCCCAATTAACTGATAGGAGCTGAATTGGTATCTATAACCTCTACACTACCTACAGACAACAAAAGGAAAACAAGGGAAGATATTTTTGCTTCAATGGAGTAGAGTCCTCTCAATAAAAGAGGCACAGTTCTCTTGACTAGACCAAAGGAGTGCTCAATAGCCCAGACTTGAGTCACTGTTCACAAACATTTCTATTTTGTGAGGAAGCATGAGCATAAGATCAGACATGACAGGCATTAGTTTAGGGGATAGCCTGAATAGTAAGTGTAAACTGTGGATGAGATTAAGCATGTTCCGGGCTTTTAATAGCCTTTTTTTTTCCCCAGATGTGATTTTAAAGTACATGAAAGCCACTAGCAACAGTAATAACTTGATTATAAAACATCTATGACAAGGAATATTTCAAGAAACCTCAAAGAAATCACATGAAACAAATTTTAACACCAATCCAGAAAACACCATTCAAGAACAGAAAGCAGAAAACCTGGCAATTGTTTTAATGAATTATTAAAGTGAGGAGAAAGGGGAAGGGAGGTCTCAGAGAGAAATGCAAGAGCTTAAATCCTATGCTGATGTCAGAGCAATGAAAACTAGGGAGGGCCAGGTGTTCAGAAATGGAGAAATGCAGAGATCTTTCAGGATAGTGACTGGAAGCAATGATATAAAAATGTTAGTGATTACTTGCTAATGGATTAAGTTCAAAGTTATGTATGTTTATTTGATGACCCCACAGATGTAGTGAAAGTACTGGCAGGATTTTACATAATATTCTACTCTACAGCACACTTGAAGCTCACAAAATGATTTCAATTGCACTCCACTCAAATACACTTAAAATTGTTCACAGCTGGTGCCTCAGAAAAATTGATGGGCCACCATTTCAAATGACAGTTGCTCAAACAGAACATTTGTGATGAAGTCTACACCTAAATGTTACTGGTCTTTTTTCCCTCACAGATGCTATCAGAAGTGCTGTCTATTATTTGCATTTTGCTGTCTTTACTGCTGACCATTGTTGTATTTCTAATTTTTATCAAAACTGATTGTTTCTTTATTGTGAAGACATATAAAGAATGATACCATACATAAGCTATCATCATCTATGCTTGGGATTCTAAAGGTATATTGCTCTATTTTATTTTCAGCAGGGTTTACTTGGAAGTGCCTACAATTATTGGGAATTATCAGGATGAGAAACTTTCCCAACCACCTGATAGAAATGCAAACAATGCAGGTGCTGGAAATCAGAAATAAAACCAGTACCTATGTATGAACTGGGGATAAGACCTCTTATGGAGAACTGGAGTTCCCACCTGTTTCTGATAGTGGTCTGGGACACAGTTAATGCCTCCCAAACCCATCAATTACTGATGGACCAATTGTGATGTTTATGAACCAAGTATTGGGCATCTTAGGGCTGTTTAAATAAAAAAGCAGCATTTCTGAAAAATCACAGATTTACCATGTTGTGTTGTGTAATTCCTTCAAAAAAAACTCCTTCCATTACCAGCTTATTTTTGACATGTTAACTTTTTAGTTATTGAGTCCTACCATTACACAGTCATTGAGTATCATGGCACAGAAACAGATACTTTGGCCAATCTGGCCTATCCAACCTGATCTAATGCCTGGTCCCATCAACCTGCACCCAACCATATTCATCTAATCCCACCCATCCATGTACTATCCAACTTCCCTTAAAAGTTACAACTGATCTCACATCCAGCACATCTGCTGGCAGCATGTTCCATATTCACAAAACCCTCAGAATGAAAAAGTTCCCCCTCAGATTCACTCTGCGCATTGGTTGTTTGTCAGTCCGTCTTTATGTAAGTTTCTTCACAAATTCTATAGTATTCCTGCAAAAAATGAACCTCAAGTTACTACACGGTGACAGACACAGAATGAACTATGATAATAAATTTACTTTGATTTTGACTTAAATATTTTACCTTTCACCGTAAATCTATGATCTCCAGTTCGAGTGTCATAGAAACGTAGAAAACCTACAGCACAATACAGGCCCTTCAGCCCACAAAGCTGTGGCGAACATGTCCTTACCTTAGAAATTATCTAGGGTTACACATAGCCCTCTGTTTTTCTGAGCTCCATGTACCTACCCAGGTGTCTCTTAAAAGACTCTATCATATCCACCTCCACCACCGTCACCAGCAGCCCATTCCAGGCACTTGCCACTCTCTGCATAAAAAAACTTACCCCTGACATCTCCTCTGTACCTACTCCCCAGCACCTTAAACCTGTGTCCTCTTGTGGCAGCCATTTCAGCCCAGGGAAAAAGCCTCTGACTGTCCATACGATCAATGCCTCTAATCATCTTGTACACCTCTATCAGGTCACCGCTCATCCTCTGCTACTGCAAGGAAAAAAGGCTGAGTTCACTCAACCTGTTTTCATAAGGCATCCTTTCCCATCCAGGCAAAATCCTTGTAAATCTCCTCTGCACCCTTTCTATAATTTCCACGTCCTTCCTATAGTGAGGTGACCAGAAATGAGCACAGTACTCCAGGTGGGGTCTGACCAGGGTCCTATACAGCTGCAACATTACCTATCAGCTCCTATACTCAATCCCAAGATTCATGAAGGCCAATGCACCGAATGCTTTCTTAACCACAGAGTCAACCTGCGTCACAGTTTTGAGTGTCCTATGGACTCGAACCCCAAGATCTCTCACTGATCCCACACTGCCGAGAGTCTCACCATTAATACTATCTTCTGCCATCATATTTGACCTACCAAAATGAACCACCTCACACTCCATCTGCCACCTCACACTCCATCTGCCACTTCTCAGCCCAGTTTTGCATCCTATCAATGTCCCGCTGTAACCTCTGACAGCCCTCCACACTATCCACAATGCCCCCAACCTTTGTGTCATCAGCAAATGTACTAACCCATCCCTCCATTTCCTCATCCAGGTCATTTATAAAAATCACATAGAGTAGGGGTCCCAGAACAGATCCCTGAGGCACACCACTGTTGATTGATATCCATGCAGAATATGACCCATCTACAACCACTCTTTACCTTCTGTGGGCAAGCCAGTTCTGGATCCACAAAGCAATGTCTCCTTGGATCCCATGCCTCCTCACTTTCTCAATAGGACCTTGCATGGGGTACCTTGTCAAATGCCTTGCTGAAATCCATATAGGGTTTGTACATTACATCTACTGCTCTACCTTCATCAATGTGTTTAGTCACATCCTCAAAAAACTCAATCAGGCTCATTAGGCATGACCTGCCTTTCACAAAGCCATGCTGACTATTCCTAATTATATTATGCCTCTCCAAATGTTCATAAATCCTGCCTCTCAGAATCTTCTCCATCAACTTACTGACTACTGAAGTAAGACTCAAGGGTCTATAATTTCCTGGGCTATCTCTGCTCCTTTTCTTGAATAAGGGAACAGCATCCACAACCCTCCAATCCTCCGGAACCTCTTCTGTCCCCAATGATGATACAAAGATCATTGCCAGAGGCTCAGCAATCTGCTGCCTCACCTTCCACTGTAGCCTGGGGTACACCTCATCCGGTCCCGGTGACTTATCCAACTTGATGCTTTCCAAAAGCTCCAGCACATCCTCCTTCTTAATACCTATATGCTCAAGCTTTTTAGTCGGCTGTAAGTCATCCCTACAATCGCCAAATCCTTTTCCGTAGTGAATACTGAAGCAAAGTACTCCTTAAGTAACTCTGCTATCTCCTCCAGTTCCATACACACTTTTCCACTGTCACAGTTGGTTGGTCCTATTCTCTCATGTCTTATCCCCTTGCTCTTCACATACTTGTAGAATGCCTTGGGGTTTTCCTTAATCCTGTCCACCAAGGCCTTCTCATGGATACTTCTGGCACTCCTAATTTCTTTCTTAAACTCCTTCCTGCTAGCCTTATAATCTGCTAGATCTCTATCATTACCTAGTTTTTTTAACCTTTCGTAAGCTCTTCTTTTCTGCCAGACTAGATTTACAATAGCCTTTCTACACCACGGTTCCTGTACCCTACCATCCTTTCCCTGTCTCATTGGAATATACCTATGCAGAGCTCCACACAAATATCCCCTGAACATTTGTCACATTTCTTCCGTACATTTCCCCGAAATGTCACCCAACCTGAGGAGAAAAAGTCTGCAAGCATTCACTCTATCTAAACCCCTCATCATTTTATATATCTCTGTAAGATCTCCCTTCATTGTCCTGTACTCCAGGAAATAAAACCCTAACCTCTTCAGTCTTTCCCTATAACAGAGGTCTCAAATTCTGGCTACTTCTTTTTAAAATAGTCATTTCAGAAAATAGTCTTCAGAACACATCAATAAAACAGTGTTTAAAACTTCTGTCATCGCAGAGTGAAAATTAAATCATGCGAGGAGCAGTGTACCATTAATATTTTTGAATTTCCATTAACTTTATGTCTTATGCCCAATGTGTACCACTAAGACAAACATTTATGGCCAGGAAGACTTCATGATCCTGCCATTAATATACCAGGAACATTGTTTTTGATAAAATTAGAGAGCTAAAATATAAAGTTTACAGTTTTACTTTACTTTAGAACAGGTTAGGTATTTTCATTCATTGATCTTTCACTTCAATGAGCGACCCTGTCAGTTAACCATGGGGAGAAACAGGAACACAGGATCCCAAATTACATTGATAATAAACAATTTAAATTATGTGGTGCACGCTAAAGAAAAGAAATAACATATTAAAGATGTTACTGTCTATCTATCTTTAATAAGTGCTTTTGCATTGATTGTAGAGTTCGAGTGAAGGATGTGTCAAACTATGAGGTTATACGCTTATTGGCTGCTTTATTAGGTACCCCTCCTTTTAATGCAAATATCTAATCAGTCAATCATGTGGCAGCAACTCAATGCATAAAAGCACGCAGACATGTTCACAAGGTTCAGTTGTTGTTCAGACCAAACAACAGAACCCTAATAATCATGCATTCTGACAGTGGTGTTTAGAACAGCATCTCTGAATGCACAACATGTCAAACTTTGAAGTGGATGGGCTACAGCAGCAGAAGACCTTGAACATACACTCATTGGCCACTATAAATCATACAGGAGGTAATTAATAAAGTGACCATTGAGGCAAATTGTAATCATGTTTTTATTAATTTTTTATCCTTCAGAATATAAGGAAGCTGGCAAGCTGATAAACAATAATGCAAATTATCTGTGATCATAATCCTACAGAATGAATTTTAGCAAATTTAAAGAGTTGCCTTGCACTAATCAAACCTGTCAGAGAGATAGAAATTTTGAAACCCACCATTGTACAAGTTAATTCTTGCATCTAACAGATGTACATTGACAGAAACAAGGTACACTGATATAGATAGGGACCTTTGGAGTTATAAATTCTCTACTCTCTCTATGGAAGGAAGTTGCAAGTTGAGGTAGTAATGGACTACCACGACTAAATTGCTAAGGCAGTTCTATGAGATAACCCTATGTTGAGTGCCAATACTCTAGAGGATTCATAGTTAGGATTTCATTTTGCCATAAGGCCAGGAAAAGAAATTGTGCTACTAAATGCAATAACTCATCAGGTGAAACATGAGTTGAGAGATTGAAATGTGAAGATACACCAAAGGTGGCACAAATTAAACTCAATAAGTTCATAGAAGAATCCAGGAGCCTTGTCAAATGCAGAGAGTGAAAAGACCTAAACCTTTTTGGCATAATATATTAGCACAAGTGCTGCCTCACAAATCTAATTCTTCTGTGCCATCTGTGTGGAGATGGGATCTGATCCCTTTGAATGCATGGGTTTCCCTGAATACTTCGTTTCCTCTCACAGGCCAAAGAAGCATAGGTTAATTGGTCTCTTTAAATGGAAGTATAGATTATTTGTTAGAATTAATGAGTGTGTCAGAAAAAAGGTTATTGAACTAGTGGGGGAATGGGATTGCTTTGTGAGCTGGCATGACTGACTGGGACAAATGGCCTTCTACATCATAAGCAAACATGAAAATTGTTTTACTATTGCCACAGTTATGCCCTGACTGACACGTAATTGCAGCTTGAGCTACTTATTGCTTAAAAAAAGAGACAAATATGATTAGCAAAATAAACCTCCTGGAACTCCAAGCAGCAATCAGACAACAAGTTACTAATACAGAAGTTAAAGGAAATTTAAAAAAAAAGTGAAAATCAAAATAAAACCAGAAAATTCTGGAAATACTCAATAGGTCTAGCACAATTGTAGGTTAATGCTCAGGTTGAAGGTCCTTCTCCCAAACTGGGAAGGAGACAGAGGAAGTTTGATAAATGCAGGAAGGGTGAGAAGGATGTCTATGATTGGCTAAAACCATGATGACCATGAGGATAAACTGTGAACAAGGTTACCTTGTCATTGAGTGAATGGGAATAGTTAGAATGAGAAAATGGACAATGGAATTTAGGATTTGAGAAATGCAACCTTGTTAAATTATATCTGAGCTGTTAAAATAGCAAGCCATGCAGGCACAGATTTAGTTATGAAAGCAGAAAATATCACTGATCAAGCTCATACACCAAGCTCCAAGATGGAGCTGCAAGTGAACCAGAATAAAAACCAACATCTGACCTGCACCACGTACAAAATCACCAACATAACACACCAACTCATTGTAGGAAGTCAGAAAAAGAGATTTGAATTCTGCCCACTGGTGTGACATTATAAATAATACTTAAAAATATTGATGAATAATGATTGAAGCTGGTTTAAAATAGATTATAGAGGTCAGCATTTCTATTATAGTGACAAAGAGAAGCGATGATAAAACAAGCAAATGTATGCAAAATGAAAGTCCTCGGCAAAAAACCTCAATGATAATAAAAGTGCACAAATGCCTGGAAAATATAGACTACTTCCCACACTTTGGGAGTCTTCTCTCAGGGTAGCCAAATATCCTTACAGATATTCCCTGTTACTTCCTATGCATCAACAGAGCCTTTGGATTTTTTGGGCCAAATATTGCCTGAAGATCAAAATATCAAACCCAGCACAACACTCATTATCTGCCAAGCAATAATACCTGCATCCTTTACACTTTTGAGGCATAAGCTACCTATAGCAGCTTATCTCAGAGTTCTGCAGAGATACCATCATTGCTATCTTTGCAAAATCCTTCATATCCATTGTCAAAAACAGTGAAATACCATAATCTCCCAAAATCAATATCCCTAATACTGAGGTCCTAATTATGTTTAGTCACCAGACTTTAGAAAACACAAGAGATTATCTTGAGGAAAAAGGAAATAATTCTATGAAGTGTTCAAAACCTCCTTCAAGGAAGAATGTAACACTTTCACCACCTCATAAAAATCACAGCATCCAATTAAAATGGAAAAGGCTTATTCTGGTTGGCAATTAGAACCTCAAGTGTAATCATCAGGAGCTCAGCACAACAGCAGGAGGGATGTACCACCTGTCTCACTAAGTACCTCCTGACCTACACTGATTTTATCAGCTACCTGAGAATCCCCAGAATGGTTGTAGATAAAAAGTTATACTGCATGGAAATAGGCGCTTGGCCCTCTATGTCCATGACGACCATTGTAATTAACTATAAAGGTTCCAAGTCTGTTTTCCCCACACTGGGTCGATAGCCTTCTGTGCCTTGATGATTCAAGTTCTTGAATGGAAGTAAGTGGAGTTGGTAGTAAGTCATCGTCAACCAGCAAAAAATGCCTAAGAAGACAACTAGAGGCCAGGGCAGCAAGATACAAAGATTCACTGAATTCCCTGCAGCAGTTGTTTTCATTTGAATAAAGTAACACAGATATCACTTCAAAATTGATTCTCTTATTTGGGATGGTGGAGGAAGAGTAGGGCTCTTACAATTTCATATGGGCTGCTTCACATGAGATGTTCTCAGTTCTAATCGACCAGAAACAACATACGCATCCTTGTAGCCAGAAAGTCAAGGTCAGATCTTACTTTGGTAGATGATTAGTGAAAGTGGATTTACTGCCTTTTTAAATAAATAGAACAACAAGTGTGACTGGCTGGTGGCGTAATGGCATCCACACTGGACTTTGAGGTGAGTGGTCCCAAGTTCGAATCCAGCTGGCTTCTTGCAGGCTTTTCATCCGTGCCAGGTTGAGCGATGAGCTAGCAACTCGGCCTCATTTTAAAAAAAAGTCAAATATTAAAGAAAGGGCAAGTTTGCCGCCCAATCTGCTACAGGGCATGGAGAGGAACAGCAACAACAACATTCATAAAACATAGGTCTATAATGAAAATATCAAAATAATGGCCCACTAACTAAGATGCCATCAATCACATTTGCAGGCAGTGTTGCAGCTTATGGGGTTATTTTGATCAGCAGAACTGAATGAAGAGTTATACTAAAGAAAAATTGCTAATCTATGAGGTGACATAGAAAGTAATTGAGCTCACTGGCTGGGGCCATAAATCTCTTTATGAAGCTTTCTTTATTCATGATCTCTAACCTGGTGCACCTGAGGTTTAAGAACATTAAGAGGCTCAAATATCATTTAAATCTTTATAAGGACTTACAGAAGTGTTCCTTTACCTTTTATATTCTGACGTACTCCCTCAGCTATCTGCATTCCTTTAAATTCATTTACCCACACTTTCTTCTCCCACCTGTGTTGTCCTCATACCTTGCACTGTGATATCTATGAATTAAAATGCAGATGAGCTGACAGGATTGAGTTCTATTAGCACATTAGCAGTTAGATAGATGCTGCTTCAGTTCAAATCGCTTTAGGCATAACTTGAATCAAATTAGGAATTTATCTTTATTATGAGCTAAATTTCCACAAGCTCATCAACAATTACTCATTTTGCTGAGCATATATTAACTTACAATTGATGTGCCTCATGTCATCTGTCTGAAAGCAAACGGAAGGAGGTTGAAATTGCCCAGGCACCTGGTCACCCTATACTCTCGAGAGAGAAATAGCCTTTACAGGTCCGGATTATGATATTTGTGATAGAGCCGCATGGGTAATTTGTATGTAATTATGAAGATATATTAAATATGATCTTGCAATTAACTGTAATTCTTTCTTTCAGCACAACAATCTGCAGCAAAGTCCCTTGCAGTAGCTCCAAGAAACATTCAAATATTATACAAATGTTTTAAAACAGTTGTAAAGAGATTTTAGCATGACTTTAAAACAATGCACTGTATGCAGTTTTGATCCATTTTCAGTGTTGATTTTGGAAATGCCACACCATTGTTTTTTTCAAGGGCAGCCTATTGTTAAGTTTTTTTTTAAGACTAACCGCTTTCTTTAACTTCTAGTATGGCCTTAAAAAGAAGGAAGAAAAAGAAGCTGAGGAGAAGGCTGCAATGGAAGCCCCAATAGAAGGGAGTTTGACTCGTCCAAAGAAAGCAATTCCTGCAGGCTGTGGAGATGAGGAGGAAGAAGAGGAAGAAAGCATTCTCGATACTGTTCTTAAATATCTTCCTGGGCCACTTCAAGACATGTTCAAGAAGTAGTTTAAAACAAAAGAATACTTAATTTTGTAAATTATTTTAAGTTACATTAATAGGATTTACATAGGTTTTGAGCATATATTACAATACATCTTTTCTCTGAATAGAGTAATTGCTTATACTCCTACTGCAATATAATTACAAAGATTTTTTGTGCCTCTCTATGATGTAAGCCATGGTGAGGGGGTTAACATGAGCATGAGGAGTCCAGGAGACCAGTGGACCTCATGTAAACTCCTAATTGTCTCTATTGTAGACTCCATATATGCTCATGTGATGCTGAAACCCTTAACCTCGCAGCTGGCAGTATTAAGTTGTGTTCATTGCTAAGCTTTTCTACCGTATTGCAGACTTTTTTTGAGATTGCCTTTTTAAGTTACCATACTGCTAAATGTATTGTGATGTGTGACTTGGTTGTTGGTTGTTACAGGAGAACTTGGGGTGGCATGCAGCTAGGCACCCTGCGATGTATGTGTGCAAGATCAGAAAATTTTCACACTGATTTCTACTGAGATTTTTAAAAGTTTTATGCAGTTAAATGTTTAGTAGCAAATATCTTGCATGATTTGCTAAAATAGTGAAATTGTAAAATATTATATGTGGAGAAGCCTTTTGTTAAAAAATGGCAATTTGCGATATAAGTTGATAATCTTTATGTTGTAAGGATATGTATCATCATTGCTTTTTTGGTAAGGTATGAGGATCTCTCTGGTTTAATGTATAAAGGTAGCAGTATCATTTTCTGTATGTCACAGAAAAAATAAGTTTGCTTAAAAATGAAAAAAATATAAGACTGCCGTTGCACTAAATTAAATCCAATTAGACCTTCAGCATTTAAAACCATCTCAGCTAATCATCGATCTATGGAACACAGTCCACCAAAATATTAATCCAAATTCCTTCACAGTTACACAATATAATGCTAAAATGAATAATATATTGAATTACTCGTTAATCATTCCAAAGTAATGAAGTGACTAAAGCTTTCTCTTGGAGTTGGGGAGGGCCTTTACAATAATTACTTTTTTTCTAATATTTAGCTGTACTTAGTTCAAAAGATAATCCTTTTCATGTCTTTGGCTGTCAGAATCTTGGTTGGGATGGGAGTTTAGAAGGAAATGAAGAATTTTGGCATATTGAGGTCAAAACTTCGTTAACTAATCAAATACTGATTATACAAAGTTATGAACTTGCATTTTTATTGATTCATGAATCTGGCTATCACTGGCAAGGCCTGTTTGCATTGCCCATCCCTAATTGCTCTGGTGAAGGAGTTGGTGGTAATTAGCCATCATCATGAATGTATTCAATCTGTGTTGGAGTTACTCCCATATCCCCATTAAGGGGGATATTGCAGGATTTTGTTCCAGGGACAATGAATG
Organism: Mobula birostris; assembly: GCF_030028105.1. NCBI lineage: Eukaryota > Metazoa > Chordata > Chondrichthyes > Myliobatiformes > Myliobatidae > Mobula > Mobula birostris. Next base: position 132,088,874 of record NC_092376.1, read on the forward strand.
TCCCATAATTTAGCATGACTGCCATCATGTTAAGGAAACTTCTTTCTTAATCTGTTTAACATTTTGTAGCCATTACCTAATATTTTATATGTTTGTAATTTTTTGTAATTTCTTATTACTTTGGTTACTCTTTGTAACAGAAACTATTTCTATTGTGGATCCTCATGGTCTATAATCCTGCATAGGTTTTCTGCAACATAATTAATATATGTAGGAAAAAGACATTCTCAATGATTACAGGCAAAGTTAGCAGATTTAACAGATTATTGCCAAATAGAAACTCTAACATTCCTGGATTATGTATTTATTAAAATGCAAATTTCTCTCCAACAAAAAAATAAGTGGTTTATATTATATATTTCTTTGTTACCAGTCACTAGGCAAGACTTCATTTAATAGTGTAATTAGACAATGCTTAACATTAAAGCAAAACAGGTTAAGTGATATTCCACCAGGAGAATTTTTAAAATGTATTTAAATCACTTTAACTTCAACAAATGAGTAACATTGGATATATTTTCCCCTTGAGCTGCATACCAATTACATTACCAGTAGTTTAGATTAACAAGTGAAAATTCTATTAGAGTTATTCAGTAGTAAACTATTTATTACTGATCTGTTCAAGATGCTACCACAGAGTGAAATTATTAGCAATTTGTCTTCAGATGTGGCACAGGCTGACTTGTACTATAAATGTAGATTTTACTTTGATGGTAAACTTTGCTGCTTGCATATAATGCTATTTCAGCTCTATTGAATTTCAGTGGTCTAATAAATTGTGTTTCACCCGCATTTCATTCTACACCAAACCAAAGAGAGCTTTTCTCTATGGATACACTGATTTAATTGCTTTCCATGGCATAAAACTAGTTTAAAATTTAGAGAAAATTAGTTTAAAAATCTCAGGTATTGGTTCTTGGATTTCAAACCACTATGCAGGAGAGTTGCTGTATTTGTGTTAATGCTTGCTGTTTCCCACCGCAGTCCTACTAAAACAAAACCAGGTCTCCATTCAGGAGAATCCTAAGTTAATGTTTAAAATTAATTTAGGGATGTTAAGCTTCTTTGTTTAAACTCTTTTTCAATAGTTAAAGCCATATCAGTTAGACTGCAATACTAAAAGAAAATTGAAAGGAAATGCATTTTCCTAAAAAAAAGTGTATTCAATAATTTATACTTAAAGCCACAGTGATGTCTTTTTGTCTACGTGTGAAATTAATCATGCTGTCAAAACACCTGTCTAGTTTTCAATCAGTCTTTGTAACAGGGTATTTCGCTTGAGCTCCGTTCTCATACTCATCAGTTATACAGCATAGCATTATCTTAACCATTATGGAAACATGTTCTGCTCTTTAATGTTGAAGTTCCAATGCACAACATAAGGGTACACACAGTATATGTAATAACGAAAAATATTTATGAAAGCCATGCTTGTCTTCAAATGTTTGCATCATTCAAGCTAATATTCACTAAGTTGTAGATGAAATGTGCATACAGAGGTGTAATCTTTACTGACTGTGAATTAAGAAAAAGAGGCGCCACAAGTTTAGAGGTAATGGATTTATGAATGCTTTCAACCTTATTCTCAGGTGGCATGCCTTTGCTTTTTGATAGAATCAATAGCATTGTTATTTAAGAGTACTGAATTCAAAGTTATTTTATTGGCTTTAACAAAGCCATTAAGCATTCTTCAGTGCTTTGCTTCAAAGCAGTGCAAACAAATCTTATAATGTTACATGCTCCATTCAGGAAACTGCGTTGAAAAGTAACATAATATTCAAATTTAACTTTTCAACTTTTATTTCTATCAAGATATTTTCTTGAAATGAAGATGAATATGATAAGGTTGAGTATTTTCAGCAATGACACTTCTATATAGCAAGTCAGAAAGGTTAGCCTTTTGCAGCCCAGCAAAACTTAAAATTCTGCCGCTCTGATAAATGAGAATGTAAACTGTGTCCATCTGATAGAAGACTGTAATTCCACTGCATGTCATAAATGTGCAAATCACTGTAGTACTGTCACAAACTGGAGTCATAAATCTTTAAAATAAAATGGTTTATAAAAACTTCACTCTGCCTCTTCTTTGGAGTGAGTTAACCCATACTGAGTGCAAGAGTTAGGATGTTCTTCTATACCTGGAATTTTAGAGTTGGATCAGAGTACACAAACTCTTAAACTCATAGAAAGATTTTTGACAAGGTCCCACATGGGAGATTGGTCAAGAAGTTTCAGTTGCTTGGCATTCAGGATAAGGTGGTAAATTGGATTTGACATTGGCTTAATGGGAGAAGCCAGAGAATGATAGTAGATAGTTGCTTCTCTAACTGGAGGCCTGTGACTATCAGTGTGCCACATGAATTGGTGCTGGGTCTGTTGTTGTTTGAAACCTATGTTAACAATCTAGATGATAATGTGGTAAACTGGCTCAGCAAATGTGCAGATGACACCAAGTTTGGGGGTGTAGTGGACAGTGAGGAAGGTATCAGATCTTGCAGTGGAATCTGGACCAGCTAGAAAAATAAGCTGAAAAAATGGCATGTGGAATTCAATGCTATCAACTGTAGGATGTTGCATTTTGGGAAGAGAACTTACACAGTGAGCAGTAGGACACTGCGGACTCAGGTAGAACAGAGGGTTCTGAGAATGCTGATCTATAATTTCTTGAAGGTTGCATCACAATTAGATAGGTTCCGAAAGAAAGAATTTAGCACGTTGGCCTTCATAAATCAACATACTTGAGTGCAAGAATTAGGATGTTATGTTAAAGTTGTATAAGACATTGGTGTGGCACACTTTGGAGTATTGTGTGTAATTCTGGCCACCTGCCTACAGGAAATATATCAATAAGATTGAAAGAGTGCAGAGAAAATTTACAAGGATGTTGCCAGGACTTGAAGACCTGAATTATAGAAAAAAGGTTGAGCAGGTTATGACTTTATTCAGTGGAGTGTAGGTAACATTGGGGAGATTTGAAGAGGTATACAAAATTATGAGGGATATAGATAGGGTAAATGAAAACAGGCTTTTTCGAGTTTGGGAAAGATTAGAACTAGAGATCATGGGTTAAGGGTGAAAGGTGAAATGTTTAAGGGGAACATGCGGGGAATCTTCTTCACTCAGAGGGCAGTGAGACTGTGGAATGGGCTTCCCGAGGAAATGGTGGATGCTGGTTCAATTCATATTTAAGATACATGGATGGAAGGAGTATGGAGGACTATAGTTCAGGTGCAGGGGAATGGCAGTAATCAGAATAATAGTTCGGCATGGACTAGATGCACGAAAGGGCCTGGTTCTGTCTTGTACTTCTCTGTCTCTTGATATCTCTAGGAATTCGGAATGTAGTGGAATCAAACAAGACCCTTCAATTTCATTACTTAGAAAATAGTTTGTCATTTATTCATTAACCAGACAACTTACATGGAAATATCCGGGAGTAAGCGCTGAACTGCTCTTTTGGGAGGTTCAAAAAGAACAAACTGTGAGTTTGGGAGCACTCCTCTCAAAAGAATGAAGGGTGAGAGTACAGCAGAATGGCAGATGATCTCATGATGAATGATTATCACAATATGGGGGTTAGCTTACATGTCAGTATTTGGTTTAGTTGATCATTCATTTAAAATCAAAGCTGGTTAATAAAATTTCATGTTAAAGTAACTGAATGCAGAAGGGTCATGTAAGTTTATATACAAGAATAACTTTCATTGCATATCCTAACCCTTGGAATTTGGGATGATATTATGATATTACTATATCGCAAGCCCTAAAATTTGAAAGGCACAGTGTGTGTACATGGAAAGAGAAAGAAATATTCTAAATGCAAGATGACACAACCAGGGCTATCAAGAAAAGTCAAAGCCAACATAAATGCCAAAGAGAGGGCATATGATAGAGCAAAGATTAGTGGGAAGTTAGAGGATTGGGAAGCTCTTAAGAACCTACAGAAGACTACTAAAAAAAGTCACTGAGAAGGAAAAGATGGAGTACAAAAGTAAGCTAGCCAATAATATTCAAGAGAATACCAGGTTTCTTTAGATACATAAAACATAAAAGAGAGGCACAAATGGATATTGGACCACTGGAAAATGATGCTGGAGAGGTAGTAATGGGGGAACAAAGAAATGATGGATGAACTAAATAAGTATTTTGCATCATTCTTCACTATAGAAGGCACTAGAAGTATGCCAGAAATTCAAGAGTGTCCGGGGTAAAAGTGAGTAAAGTTCTCATTACTAGGGAGAAGGTTATAGGGAAACTGAAAGGTATGAAAGTAGATAAGACACCTGGACCAGATAGAGTACAACCCAGCGTTCCAGAAAAGGTGGCTGAAGAGATTAAGGAGACATTAGTAATTAATTTTCAAAAATCACTAGATTCTGGGATCATTCTGGAATACTGGAAAACTGCAAATGTTGTTTCTCTCATCAAGAGGAGGGAGAGGCAGAAGAAGGTAAATTATAGGCCAGTTCGCCTGACCTCGGTGGTTGGGAAGATGCTGAAGTCGATTGTTAAGGATGTGGTTTCGGGGTACATGGAGGCACATGATAAAATAGGCCATAATCAGCATGATTTCTTCAAGGGAAAATCTGGCCTGACAGATATGTTGGAACTATTTCAAGAAATAACAAGTAGAATAGACAAAGGGCGGGCTGACTGGTGGCGCAATGACATCAGCGCCATACTCTGGAACCGAGGTTCCCAGGTTCGAACCCAGTCGGGTCCAGTCCCAAGTACGCTTTCCATCTGAGCCGGGTTGAGTGTCGAGATCGCAACGCGACCTCATAAAATAAAGGGAAAAATGCTGCGAAATGTCTGCGTGGGGAGTGGCGTGCCACATAGTCTCTCTCTCTCTCTCTCTCTCTCTCTCTCTCTCTCGCTCCGCGCCTTGTAAAGGCATGAAAAAGACATCGACCCACCAACATCGCACACGCACGGACGCATGCACGCACACGCCAAAAAAAATAGACAACGGAGAATTGGTGGATGTTGTGTACTAGGATTTTCAGAAGACTTTTGAGGAAGTGTCACACAGGAGGCTGCTTTACAGTGTCTTTGTAGTGGCTGATTGGCAAAAGGCAAACAGTGGGAATAAAGGGAGCCTTTTCTGGTTGTTTGCCGGTGACTAGTGGTGTTCAATTGGGGTTTGTGTTGAGTCCACTTTGTTTTACATTATATGTCAGTGACTTGAATGATGGAATTGATAGCTTTGTTGCAAAGTTTGTGGATGATACAAAGTTAGGTGGAGGAGCAGGTAGTTTTGAGGAAGTAAAGGACTTAGGTAGATTATGAGAATGGGCAAAGAAGTGGCAGATGGAATACAGTGTCAAGAAGTGTATGGTCATGTACTTTGGCAGAAGAAATAAAAGGGTAGACTGTTTTCTAAACAGAGAGAAAATCTTAAACGATCTGAGATGCAAAAGGACATGGGAGTCCTTGTGCAGGATTTCTTAAAGGTTAATTTGCAGGTTGAGTCAGTGGGGAGGAAAGCAAATGTGAAGTTAGTATTCATTTAGCAAGGACGAGAATATAAAAGTAAGAATGTAATGTTGAAACTTTATAAAGCGCTGGTGAGGCCTCACTTGGAGTACTGTGAACAGCTTAGGGCCCCTTATCTTAGAAAGCATGTGCTGACTTTGGAAAGGGTTCAAAGGAGGTTCAAAAAATGATTTCCTATGCTGGGAGAGTCTAGGACCGAAACCAGCCTCAGAATAGAGGTGTGTCCTTTTAGAACGGAGATGAGGAGGAATGTCTTTAGTGAAAGAGTGGTGAATTTCTTGCCACAGGAGGCTGTGGAGGCCAAGTCTTTATGTATAAAGCAGAGTTTGATAGATTCTTGATTGGTCAGAGCATGAAGGAATATGGGGAGAAGGCAGGAGATTGGGTCTAAGAGGGAAAATGGATCCGCCATAATGAAATGACGTAGCAGACAATGCACCAAATGGCCTAATTCAGCTCCCACTGTATATCTCAAGGTCATATGTTCTTATATAGGATGTCACAACCACAGATTCGGCAGCACTGTGAATACGGCAATTGCGCTTGCAAATTTGCATATGTCAGCTAATTATTATTTAATCGTGATAGTATTTAACGCCATACTTGTCGTTGTAATGCTTGTTGAGACTTGGACAGAGCACAGTAATGCTTCACTGCCTGTTTGCTTTCGGCCTTCCCTGAGAAACTGGACTTTCAAATTAACTGATTCTAAACACTACTGGTATTCATTTAATGGTTAAATTTTCTTTTCAGCCGCAGTGTAGGCTTCGTTTCCCATTGTAGTTAACGGCCCCATTTGGCCTAGCGTTTATTGTTTGTTTTCCCTTTAACACTGTTCACATTAAAGTCTGTGAATTATCAACCTGCTTCAGTGTCTCTCACTCTGCACTTGATAAGAGCAAGTCTCGACCACACGAAGATGGACCCAGCAGATAAAAAGCAGTTGACCTTGGCCATGAGATTCATTGATCAGGTAGGAGACAAGCTACAGGCAATGGAATCCGTTCTCAGTGAAGTTACGGAGGCAATGAGGCAGATAACCTCGTGCCGACAAACCCAATCTCACTTGGAGGAACAGGTATCATCCCTACCTGCAACTGTTCAACAGCTCACCACAGACAATCGGACTCAGGTGTCTGCGATTTCCATACTCACAGCCGCTGTCCACGAACTTACTGTGAACAGCCAGCATCAGCTGACAGCAATTAATGTTCTCGCTAGCTCAATTCAGCAGCTTCAGGCCGCCTCAATCCCACTCCCAGCATCTCACAGGTCCTCCTTTTCTGCTGCCCCGACAATTTCTGCTCCTCATGCTCCCGCTCCCACACCCAGACCAGAGCCGACTCCCACGACCGTACAGAAACCAAATATTCCATCACCAGGCAGATATTCTAGTGATCACGATGGTTGCAGGAATTTTATTACCCAATGCAAGCTGACATTCCGAGCCCAGCATGGTTGTTTTGGTGCTGATGCGCGAAAATTGGCGTACATGGTCAATCATTTTGATGGACCTACACTCAGCTTGTTCAGCGCTTTATGGGAGCAAGGATACCCCGCAGCCCAGTTGTTCCAACATTTCGTGGCGGAGTTAAGGAGGGTTTTTGATCTTCCAGTACGGGGTCAGGAGGTTGCCCACCGACTCTTGGACCTGCACCAAGGCAGAAGCACGGTGAAAGCCTATGCAGTCAAATCCGTACACTTGCCATAGAAATGGGATGGAATGAGAGATCTCTTATCACTGCCTTCCAACATGGACTGAACGCAGGGGTCCAGCATGAGATCGCTGTCCAGGACGAGAAGGATAGTCTGGATGACCTGATTAATCTAGCTATTCGAGTTGACGACCGGGTAACTGAGTGGCGCAGGGAAAGAATGTTTCAAACTTCCTACCTGATCACCGTCTTTCCTCGCCCTCTCCCCCTCCCTCACCACCCAGCACCCAGCCCACGGACACAGAGGACCCTATGCAAATGGGAAACATGCGCCTGTCTCAGGAAGAACAAGAGCGGCACTGGAGGACAAGTTCCTGCCTCTACTGTGGTGATCCAGGACACTTCCAGACAGCACGTTCCAAGCGTCCAGTAAAAGAGAAAGCGTCCAGGGAGGGGAATCCTGATGGGTCGCTTCTCTCTTCAGTCAGCTTCCCTTAATTCTGTAATGCTCGCAGCTTCCTTGTTGTGGAGGTCTCAGACCCATGAACTTAAGGTGTTTATTGAATCCGGTGCAGCTGGGAATCTTATGGACGTCTCTCTCACTCAAAGATGAGAAGTTCCAACTCAGGAATTAAGAGAAAAGATCAATGTCAAGGCACTGAACGGTCGACCTCTGGGAACCGGCCTGATCCACCTTTCCACCCAACCCCTCCAACTGGTGCTCGAAGGCAACAAACATGAAGAAATATCTTTCTATCTGGTTAATTCACCTGAACTGCCACTGGTACTTGGTCTCCCCTGGTTATCCCAACATAATCCATGGATCGACTGGTCTCCGAAGGTACTCCAAGAGTAGGGACCGGCATGCCTGTCTTCCGGTCTGGGTCCAGATCAAGCTCCATTCTATGAATCTCCTCCTGTGTCAGCTAAGGATGTGGACCTGTCTGGTATTCCGGCTAAATATGTCAATCTCCTTGAGGTTTTCAGTAAAAGAAAGGTCACCACCCTGCCCCCACACCTGCCATATAACTGTGCCATAGACCTCCTACCTGGCACTAGTCCTCCCCGAGACCACTGTTTTCCCTCTCTCGTCCTGAAACGGTGGCCATGGAGGAATACATCAAGGAGGAATTGAACATGGGGTTTATCCATCCATCAACCTCACCGGCAGGAGCGGGCATCTTTTTTGTGAGCAAGGAAGATGGCAAGCTCCGTCCCTGCATCGATTATCGGCCACTGAACAACATCACTGTGAAGAACCGCTACCTTCTTCCCTTGCTGGCGTCTACGTTTGAACATCTCCAGGGAGCAACCATATTTTCCAAAATTGATCTGCGCAATGCTTACAATCTGATTTGCGTAAGAGAAGTGAGTGAGTGGAAAATGGCTTTCAACACCTCTAATGGCCACTATGAATACCTGATGATGCCTTTTGGTCTGGCCAACGCCCCCAATGTATTCCAGGCCTTGGTTAACGATGTGCTCAGGGACATGTTGAACCAGTTTGTGTTTGTGTATTCAGATGACATCCTTATCTATTCCCTCTCTCATCAGGAGCACATCCAGTATGTCCGGGGAGTATTCAGACACCTGCTTGAAAATAACCTGTACACCATGCCTGAAAAATGTGTAATCCATACGGACCAGGTGTTGTTTTTGGGCTATATACTTACCCCATCCAGTGTTCAAATGAACCCTAGAAATGTTCAGGCAGTTGCAGAGTGGTCCAAACTATCTACAGTCAAACAGGTACGGCGCTTCATGGGGTTTGCGAACTTTTATCAGCGCTTCATCCAGAATTTCGGCTCTGTCGCGGCTCCAATTAACGCACTCATCAAGAAGATCTCGGTAGGATTCCATTGGATGGACAATGTCGACCAAGCAATTTCAGAGCTAAAGTGACGTTTAACCACTGCCCCGCTGCTGCAACACCCAGACCCACCTCAGCCATCCATTGTCGAGGTGGATGCATCCGATGTAGGCATTGGAGCTGTCCTCTCTCAGTGCTCGTCTGCAGATAGCCGGCTGCACTCTTGTGCCTTTCTTTCCCATCGCTTGACCCCGGCCAAGAGAAACTATGATGTTGGGAACCGGGAGCTTCTGGCTGACAAGGAGGCCCTGGAGGAATGGCGGCACTGGCTGGAGGGGGCAGAGCATCCATTCTTGGTCTGGACAGATCACAAGAACCTCTCCTATATTCAGGATGCTAAGAGACTGAAATCTCGTCAAGCCCAGTGGGCTCTCTTCTTCACACGGTTCAATTTCATCCTCACTTATCATCCTGGCAGCAAGAATACAAAGGCCGATGCTCTCTCCTGGCAGTTCAAAGGATCTGAGGACAATGCCAATCCAGAGCCCATTCTTCCTCGCTTGTGTGTCGCTGCTCCAGTGATCTGGGGAATAGAGGCAGAGGTGAGGGCTGCCCAACAATCAGATCCAGGCCCAGATGGGGGACCTCCCAATCGGTTGTTTGTCCCTGCTTGTGTGCATTCCAAAGTGTTGGAATGGGGTTACTCCTCCCATCTGACTGGACATCCAGGAATTCATCAGACCCAGGAGTTTGTAATGAGACCATTTTGGTGGCCATCTATGTCCCAGGATGTCCACGACTTTGTATCTGCCTGTACCACCTGTGCTCAGAACAAGATGTCACGCCAGCATCCTGCGGGTCTGTTATGTCCACTGCCTGTGCCCCACCATCCCTGGTCCCACCTCTCTGTAGATTTCATCACTGGTTTGCCCCCATCTAATGGAAACACCACCATTTTGGTCATTATGGATCAATTTTCCAAGGCTACCCACTTCATTTTCCTCCCCAAGCTCCCATCGACTCGTAAGACTGCCACACTCATGGTCCAATATGTGTTCAAACTCCAATCCAAGGCTTTCCTCAAGACATAGTGTCCGATCGTGGACCACAGTTCACCTCCTGCTTTTGGAAGACTTTCTGCTCTCTTATAGGAGCCACGGCCAGCTTCTCATCTGGCTTCCACCCCCAATCAAATGGTCAGACTGAGAGATTGAACCAGGAGTTGGAGACAACCCTGCACTGTCTTGCCTCTTCCAACCCCACATTCTGGAGCTCCCAATTAGTTTGGGCAGAGATCACCCACAATAATCTCCAGTCATCCTCCACCGGTATGTCTGCCTTTGAATGCCAGAAGGGATTCCAGCCCCCGCTCTTCCCTGATCAGGAGATCGATGTAGGAGTTCCTGCTGCTGAACAGCTGATCCAGCGCTACAAGCACACCTGGAGACGAGCCAAGGTTTCTCTGCTGCGTGCCCAGAAACAACATTCCCGGCAGGCTGTTCGGCTCCGTCGACAGGTAAGGCCATTCAAACCAGGAGAGGAGGTCTGGTTGTCAGCAAGAGGTCTTCCCCTGAAAGTCAAGAACCAGAAATTGGCACCATGCCACGTGGGACCGTTTGTAGTGGAAAAGGCTGTCAACAAGGTGCCCTATAGATTGCATCTACCAGCATCACTGAAGATCCACCCAGTATTCCACGTTTCCCAGCTCAATCCAGTTACTACCTCTCCCCTGGCCCTAGTCACCCCACCTCCCCCTCCTCCCCGCCTGGTAGATGTTTCCCTTGTCTATACTGTTGCCTCCTGGCATCTCGCCGGGTACATGGTAAGGTCCAGTACCTTGTGGACTGGGAAGGGTATGGCCCAGAAGAACGTACTTGGATTCCAGGAAAGGAATCTTGGACAAGGCGCTGATCCAGGACTTCCAGCAAATACAGGTCTGTGGTGCCTCAGGGGTTGCGCCTGTCACAACCACCGAGTTGGCAGCGCAGTAGATACGGCAATTGTGCTTGTGAATTTGCATTTGTCAGCTAATTATTATTTAATCGTGTTAGTATTTAACTCCATTCTTGTTGTCATAGTGCTTGTCGAGACTTGGACAGAACATAGCAATGTTTCACTGCCTGTTTGCTTTTGACCTTCCTTGAGAAATTGGACTTTGGAATCAACTGACTCTGAAGACGAGCAGTATTCGTTTAATGTTTAGATTTTCTTTTCAGCTGCAGTGTAGGCTTTGTGTTCCTTTTGAAAGTTTTAGTTAACAGCCCTGTTTGGCCTAACATTTATTGTTCATCTTACCTATAACACTGTTCACATTAAAGTCTGTGAACTATCGACCTGCTTCTGTGTCTCTCACTCTGCACTTGGGCCATATCCAAACCTGATAACATAGGAAGCATGAGAGGAGATTTCTGGGGCTCTATCAAGTGGATGTTTTTGAATCTTCATTAGACACAGGTGAGATACTGTAATGGGCTGGGTTAATCAGACACAAACTATTCAAGTATCCAGGAGATGTGATAATAAGCCTACAAACACAACGAAGTAACTTAAGTCTAATTCATTATCAAAAAATAGGAAGTACAAATAAATCACACAAAATACAATGTAGCAAAGCAATGAGATTTCCATAAAGATTTCATGGCTCACAATTCTTAGTCACCACTGATCTTCATTTTTTCAAGATCACCCCAAATTCTGAGTCACTCATGAAACTGCCCAAGGCATCAATTGCAATTTCCAGCTCTTGGTTAAAATTCACCAAGTTTCACCGAGTTTCAGAAGCACAGAGCAACCACGGAAACAGAAAAATTCTTCGTTCTAATGCGAACTCAGCCTGATTTCTTTCATTTAAATCACTTAAGTGTCCATCACATAGTGTTCTGCATACACTCATAAATCAATCAGACATTTTAATGATCATTCCCCATTATCTCATAGCACACAACATTCCTTTGGATTTACAATCAACATTACCTTGGATTTACAATTATTACATATAAATGATAAGCCCATATCGAAAAGAATCCATCAAGTCAGCTTGACAGACATTCGCATTTTAATGATGTCTGAGACTACAAAAGAATGCAGCAAAGAATCCAGCTATCAACACATTCTACAGACATTAATGGTGCTTGCTCTGTATAGACACTCTGCAAACATTACTCACTAACAGACATACAGTATAGACCCCACATACTAAGAGTTCAGAAAGAGTTAAATTGTCCTTCTACCCTCCAGAAATTCATCCAATGTTTTACAGAATTTAATATAACAAAAGTACAGAAGATTGAAGGATAGCTGATGTTCTTCACTTCTTTGAAAAGGACTGTCGGAATAAGCCAAAAAACTACAGGATGGTGAGCCATATGTCAATAATAAGGAAGTGGGTTGGAAAAATATTCTAAAGGGTGGAACTTATGTTCACTTGGAAAGACAGAGACTGATTAAAAGGAATCAGCATGGATTTATGCTGGAGATGTGCTGCATTCAATCTGATTGTGTTCTTTGAGAAGGCAATTGACTTCATTTCTGACATTCACAGGGCATATACGTTAAATACAAGTGTTACTGCACACAGGGGCCTTTTGGTACAAGTTCATGATTCTCTGAGAATAACAACAGAGGAGATTAGTGTAGTGTAGTGAAGAAGGCATTCAACATGGTTGCCTAAATAGGACTAGTTAACGAATTGAAACATGTTGCATCTGTACAAAACACTGGTTGGGAAGTAGCTGGAGTATTGTGTACAGATTTGGCCGCCACACTACAGGAAGGGTGTGGTAGTATTTGAAAAAATGCCAACATATTCACCAGAAAATTGCTTGGACTGGAGGGCTTTATCTTAAAGAGAGATTGGATAAACTAAGTTTACTGTCACTGAAATATATAGGGGTGACCCTACGAAGGTCTCTAAAATCACTAGGGGCATGGATATGATATGGGAGAGTGTAAAGCTAGAGTGTATACAGTACTGAGCAGGCGTCTTAGGTACGCATATATAGAGAGCTTGCCAACATGGAGTGGAGAGTGAGGAGTAAATCTGGCAGGAGCAAAGGATGTGTCATGAGAAGTGTGTGGGACAGGTGGCAGAGAATACCAGGGATAGGGTGTGGCATGGGTGCAGACATACCCAGCCCTGAGACACCAGGGAAGGTAATTTGATTTCAAACAATTGGTTTTTTGATCATAGCAGAATGTCTCTCTGTTGCTTCCCGCTCCCTCACCTCTCTCTTCCTCTTTTCCTAAACTTTTTTCCACTTTCTATTCCCCCTTCCCACTCTCAGTCCACAATAGAGACCCAAATTGTGGAAGCACTACAGTGCTATACATAAAGTTACTATAGTACTGTACAAAAGTCTTATGCACGTTAGCTATATATATGTGCCTAAGTTTTAAGGTGAGAGGGATTCAAAAATTCAAAAATCATGGATTTAGGAACCACTGTGTAAAAGAGTAAGGCAGATTAGATATTGCTTTTTCCCTACAGTTGTAACATGATTTACTGACAACATAACAACCAGGAGAATCAACCCCTACCTCCTCCAACTTCTGACTGGTAGTCATTACTGCTGTGGTTCATGCAGAGATATGCACCTTATTTTAATCTTAAATTGATTTTCTTCCTGCTTTTAAAGTTTCTGAAGTGCATATGGAGTTGAAAAGGTAACGTACAGATTGATGTTGGTGTTGCACACTCTTTAATTTCACATGCCAGCACATCCTGCATCCAGTGAGCTGCTACACAATTTCCCATCACTTGCTATGTACACACAGGAGTGGCAATTATATTGAAGGATTGAATCTGTTTTATGATAGATATAACACTAACACCACAGATAAAATCTCCAAACAATTGACTTTAATTAATTTCATTAATTACATGAGACTAAATAAGGACAGGAATACAAGTGATTTGTCATAAGTTCATGCAAAGTTTGATAGGTCAACCACCCAAGCAACTACACCAGAAGTAAGGATAATTTCTCAAGGAATATCAGCCCAGAGTTGTCAGGCCAAAGTTCATCAGCTGGAATATGAGATACATTTATTGTACAGTATCCAAAAGGTGAGCAATTAGACAAAAATGATGTGATAGTTTTTAACTACAGGAAGATTAGAGGATACGATTACGGAAATACTCTGTATTGGTTTGGTCTCCTTACCTAAGAAAGAATGCTTTGCCTAGGAGAAGTGTAAGAAAGACTCGTTAGTATGATTCCTGGGATGGGGAAATTGCCATATGAGGAGAGACTTATCAGACTTGCTCTGTCGAAGTGACTCAATCAAAATATATGTGCAACTAATCTGGATACCTCTGGCACTTGAATGAGGATTTGAGTAGGACCGACACAGTGAGAATTGACAGAAAATTCATCTCAAAATCTTATGAGAATGTCAGAGGCAATTAACCAGAGATAATGCTGTATTTCTTGTTTTTTTATAAACCTCTGATCTTTGTTTTGAGATTAATTACACCAGTGCAGGTTAGTCAACGATAATTACGATTAAATCTGTAGTGGATGCTTCATCCTTCCAGCTGAGGAAGTCAAATCGCAACAGGCAGCATGTAATAGTAACAGGTGTAGAACCACAGTAAGATATGAATGATTTTCCTTTGTTAGTGCATGAGGAGAAGAAAGGTTACCCGCCCACAGTGAGATGTTGCATTGGTAATATATGAGAAGATGGAGGAGGTGAAGATGGCGGCGCCGGTGAATGATATCTGCTATCTGTCAAGTAGGGTGCCATGCACAAATCCTGATTTGATGGAGACAGACATAAGAACACGAAGGAGCATCTGGAGAAACTTCTGAAATGCCTTCTTCACTGCCGCTGCTACTGTGTGATCCAGAATCTCCGGAGAAGGCCACGAGTTCTCGGCTTTGTTTGCTGCTCGGCAACCGGGGCAGGGTCGAAGCGCTCAGCAGAGATGGTGCTCGATGCTCAGTGTCGGAGGGCTGGTCAGAGGCTTGAAGTTTTTGGACGGACTCAGAGTCGGCTGTGGTCGGGTGCTTCCAATGCATTGGCAGTTGTCAGCGCCTGGAGGTTTATGGCAGGGAGAGTTTTTCCCTTTTGCCACCTGCTATCAAGACTATCGGGAGTCGATCGGAACTTTGAGACTTTTTTTTATAGTGCCCATGGTCTGCACTTTATCAAATTATGGTATTGCTTTGCACTGCTGTAGCTATATGTTATAATTATGTGGTTTTGTCAGTGTTAGTCTTTGGTTTGTCCTGTTTTTTTTGTGATATCACTCTGGAGGAACATTGTATCATTTCTTAATGCATGCATTTCTAAATGACAATAAACGAGGACTGAGTGTCCTCATAATCTAAATATGCTAAGGCCCCATTGAGGGAGGAGGCAGCAGATACATTGAACAGAAGCCAAGTCTCCAGGAACGTGGAACTGGAAATGAAATTGGTTTATTATTGTCACACATACAGTGGAAAGCTTGTCTTCCATTACTGCCCATGCAGATCAAATCATTCTACAGTATATTGAAGTATTGCGTGCTACAACAACAACAGATGCAGAATTAAGTTCAACAGATACAGAGAAAGTGCAGTGCAGGTAAAGAATAAGGAGCGAAGTCATAACGAGGTAGATTAAGATAGCGTGATATAGGTAGATAGTATGGTAAAAATAATTAGTATTTTGGATATAATACTGAAAGATATTTCATGACACCACATGAGGGGTTAAATTAAGAATGAAACAACTTTATAACCCATTGCCTCTAAATCTACCATTAGCCACAATTAGTTCACATTTCAGATGCAACTATCCTCATCGTCACTTGTCAATCAATGGCGAGAAACTTTGCAGATGCTGGAAATCCAACCAACAAACTCAAAATGCAGGAGGATCTCAGCAGGCCAGACAGCATCTATGGAAAAGAGTAAACAGTCGACGTTTCAGGCCGAGACCCTTTATCAGGACTGGGAAAAAAAGATGAGAAGTTAGAGCAAGAGGAGTGGAAGAAGCACAAGGTGGCAGGTGATAGGTGAAACCGGGAGAGGGAGAGAGGTGAAGTAAAGAATTGGGAAGTTGATAGGTGAAAGAGATAAAGGGCTGGAGAAAGGGCAATCTTCTAGGAGAGGTTAGAAGACCACGGAAGAAAGGGAGGGGAGGAGCACCAGAGGGAGGTGATCAGCAAGTAAGGAGATATGGTGAGAGGGGAAACAGGAATGGGAATGGTGAAGATGGGGGAGCAGTTACTGACAGTTTGAGAAATGGATGTTCATGCCATCAGGTTGAAGGCTACCCAGACAGAATATAAGGTGTTGCTCCTCCAACCTGAATGTAGCCTCGTTGCGGCAGTAGACAAGGCCATGGATTGACATGTCAGAATGGGAATAGGAAGCAGAATCGAAATGGGTGGCCACTGGGAGATCCCAGTTTTTCATTGATGAAGCATGGGTACTCAGTGAGGCGGTTTCACAATCTACGTCGGTCTCACCGATTATACAGGAGGCCACACCAGGAGCACCAGATACAGTATATGATGCCAACAGAGTCACAGGTGAAGGGTCGCCTCACCTGGAAAGACTGATTGGAACCCTGAATAGGAGTGAGAGAGGTGGTGTAGGGACAGGTGCGGCACTTTTTCCACTTGCGTGGATAGGTAACAGAAGGGAGATGAGTGGGGAGGGATGAATGGACAAGGAAGTCACGTCAGGAGTGATCTCCACAGAAAGCAGAGGGTGGGTGGAGGGAAAGATATGCCTGGTGGTGGGATCCTGTTACAGAGAATCTTGTGCTGGCCATGGAAGCTACTGGGAGAGTAGGTGAAGACAAGAGAAACCTTATCTCTGGTGGGGTGGCGGGAGATGGAGAAAGCCTGTTTCTTTGAAGAAGGAGGACACTTCACTAGTTCTGGAATGAAAAGCCACATCCTAAAAGCAGATGTGGCTGAGGCAGAGGAATTGAGAGAATGAGATGGCATTGTTACAAGCGTCAGGGTAGGAAAAGGTATAGTCCAGGTAGCAGTGAGAATCTTATAAAAGATATCAGGGATTGAGAAAGGGGAGGGGGGTAATGGACAAGGTAAATTTGAGGGCAGGGTGAAAGTTGGAGGCAAAGTTGATAAATCGATGAGCTCAGCATGGGTGCAGGAAGCAGCCCCAATGCAGTTGTCAATGTAGAGTAGGAAAAGTTGGCGAGCAATACCGGTAGGCTTGGAACACAGATTGTTCCACATAGCTGACAAAAAGGAAGGGTAAGTGGGACCCACACATGTGCCCATGGTTGCACATTTGATTTCAAGGAAGTGGGAGGAGCCAAAAGAGAAATTACAGAGAGTGAGGGCCGGTTCTGCCAGATAGAGGAGAGTGGTGGCGGAGGGGGCAGGTTGGGTCTGTTACCTAGAAAGAAGCAGCGAGCTTTAAGGTCCTGCTGATGAGGGATGGAGGTTGTTAGAGTGATTTTTGGGTTTAGGTTATCTACATTTAACAAATGGCTTTGGCTACCAGTCTTCTGTTCCCTGAAAATGTATTGTGGATTTAATTTGGAACAATGCATTCTGAAAAGCTGTGAATCCCAGTCCAGATGATGATGGCGTCGGTAGTATGGATGTGAATCAGGAGGTGTGAAGTTTGGATGTAGTTTCAAAAGAAAGCATTGTCTATACTTTGTAAATATGGAATTGTCCTTTGTGTTTAGCACACAAAATATCAAGCCCCACGTTCGGCCAGCAGACCTTTCCACCAAAAGCGTCTCTTTGACACCTGCTGTACCTTGTTTAGTCGATTAAAGAAGCTGCTTTGTACCTACCAGTAATTTTCTTCAGCAATTTCATTCACGCAACAGCAGAAGTTTAAAGAGACTGGATGTCCATGGAGAAAATGGGATGATCGGGGCCAAAGAACTTGAAGTCATTGAAATGATCTAGAATATGTGAAATTTCATAGATATAGGTAGGAAGGGACTGAACCCAGGGGATAAAACAGAGTCGAGGTATGCAGATATAAGTTTGATGGGGCAGGAACAAGCAGAAAAAAATGGGTCTACCTGGACAGGCAGGGTTATGGATCTTAGAAAGGAGGTAAAAATGGGAGGTGTGGGGTAACAGAACTATGAGTTTGGTGGCAGTGTATGGGAGATCCCAGAGTTAATAAAGTCAGTGATGGTGTGGGTGACAGTGGCCTGGTGCTCCTTAGTGGGATCCTGTTCAAGGAGTAAGTAAGAGAAGGTGTCTGACAGTTGTCTCAGCAAGGTGGAGGTCAGTCCGCCGGACTACTACAGCACCCCCTTGACCTGCGGGTTTGATGGTGAGTTTAGGACTAGTGCAGAGAGAGTGGAGAGCAGTACGTTTGGAAGGAGTAAGGTTAGAATTGGAGAGAAGAGTGGTAAAGCCAAAATGGTTGATGTCTTGTCGGCAGTTGGCAATGAAAAGATCAATCAATGACCTCTCGTCACCAGCATTGAAACCTAATTTTCATATCACCCCATCTCATTCCCACATGCTTACCACAACCCAAGTCTCACTCCCCTCTCTCTCAAAGTACAAAGTAGATAATCATTGTCTTTAATGACGTAGTAGAGTAACTGGTGACAGGTTTGGTTTTAACCCCCACCTCACCCTCCCCACATGAGAGTGCTGGGAACAGCTGTTGCAGCAGTGGCTATGGCCAATGAAATACAACCATGAAATCAACCTTAATTGTCCTTCCCACGTTTTTTGCTTTTCGAAGAGTACAGCATCTGTGATACAATGCCAGAGACTTGGGCTCAAATTTAGCCTCAAGTGCTGTCTGTGTGGTAGCTGCAGATTGTTCTTGTGGTCTTATGAGTTTCCTCCAGATACTTTAGGTTTGTCCCACATCTAAACGTGTTCATATACAGTACTGTGCAAAAGTCTCTGGCACGCATAACAAAAATTCTGTGAAGTGAAGATTCTATCAAAAATAATAAAATGAAAAGTTGCTAAATATCAAAAAAATACTGTAAAGAGCAGCAAACAGTAAACATTAAATCAGATCAGTATTTGGTGTGACTACCCTTTGCCTTTAAAACTGCACCAATTCTCTTAGGTACACTGTTGTGCAGTTTTATAAGAAAATCAGATGGTAGGTTGTACCACCCATCTTGGAGAACTTGTCACAGTTCTTCTGCAGACTGTGGCTGTCTCGCTTGCTTCTATCTCTCCAGGTAATGCCAGACACCCTCAAGATTATGTTGAGATCAAGGTTTGGTGGAGGCCATACCATCTGAAATCATATATAAAAAAATCTAGGGCGCCTAAGACTTTTGCACAGTACTATGGGTAGATTCAATGGTTAGTGTAAGTTCCCCTCAATGTGTAGGTGAATGGTACAAACTAGAAAGAGATGATAAAAATAAATGAAAATTGGACTGATGTCCGATTAGTATAAAGTGTTGTTGATTGTCGGTGTGAATTCAATCTGCTTCTGTGCTGTATCTTTATGACTCCAACCTCTTTTGATTTACAAACTCAAAATGATATTAGCATACAGCAGCTATTTCAGCCTCTCCTCTCTCCTTATCTCTATTCTTGTCAAAACATCCCATCTGGCCAGCCAGCAGGGTCTGAGTGGAATGAAGGAAATGATGAAAGTGCACTGCCACTTTATCTGATACCACAGCTGACACATCCCTTGCTGTCAAGGTTAACTTAGAGCTGGGAGATGCAAAGAATAAGTCTCTGGCATGAACAGCCTACATGCAGTTAGGGCAGGAAGAAAGGGTACATAGGAAGCATGACTCCTCTCTGTAATAAAATTTTGTCCTTTACTGCTGTGCAACAATTAAACCAGCGTAATTATTTTTACTGAAAACCTAGCGAATAATCCAATTTCTCACCAATGAATTGCACAGCATATTCATTGATATAATATTTCTACTAAAATGAATTATTCATATGGCCCGTCACTGAGGAGCCAATCTTGGAATTATCTGATATTAATTCTTGGCAGTGCATAATTTTATATCTAGAAAATGAATTCTAGTTGACATCCGATTCTGCCCTTGATGGATGAGCCATGGCAGCGCTACTCCCCTACCAACTGGATGACACGCATCTTGATTATTAGCACACTGACGACTTTCTTTTTGTCCCTTCCCTGTCCGTATTCTACAATAACATTGTAAATGTACATCTATATTGACTAAAAACTAAATTTGTAATGTATCTGTGAAAGAAGGTGTGAGAGCTAGAGAGAGACAGAGACAGAGAGAGAGAGAGAGAGAGAGAGAGAGAGAGAGGGAGGGGGAGGGGGAGGGGTTGGGAGAGAGAGAGAGAGAGAGAGAGAGAGAGAGAGAGAGAGAGAGAGAGAGGGAGGGAGGGAGGGGGAGGGGGGGTTGGGGGGAGAGAGAGAGAGAGAGAGAGAGAGAGAGAGGGAGGGAGGGGGAGGGGGAGGGGTTGGGAGAGAGAGAGAGAGAGAGGGAGTAACAAAACAAAAACACAAGAGATTCTGTACTGGTTGGAGGTGCAAAAATCTCATATTCCGTCTGGCTAGCTTCTTCAACCTGAGAGCTTATACATTAATTTCTCTGACTTTTAGTAATTTTTCCCTTTTTTCCCTCTTCCCACCTCTTTTTTTTTGATTCCCCATTCTGGCTCCCCTATTACCCCTTAATTTCTCTTCATCTGCCTATCTCCTCCCTCAGGTGCCCTCCTCCTTCCCTTTCTCTCATAATCCACTCTCCTCTCCTATCATATTCTTTCTTTTTCAGCCCTTTACCTTTTCCACCTATCACATCCCAACTTGTCACTTCAACCCCCTCCTCCACCTACGTACCTTCCCACTCACCTAGCTTCACTTATCACCTTCTAGCTTGTCCCCCTTCCATGTCCCCCAGCTTCTTATTCTGCTTCTTCTCCCTTCTTTTCCAGTACTGATGAAGGGTCTCGGCTGGAAACATTGACTCTTTATTATTTTCCATGGACGCTTGCTGAGCTCCTCAAGAATTTTGTGTCTGTAATAAAGTAAACACCACATTTAAATGGTTTGTAAACCTGCCTCAATCTGTATTAGGCATTTGAGGCATCATTTAAGCTCCACAGTTTGTACAACAGCATTATATCAGAAATTGTAGAGTACTTAATATCTCAGTAACATTTGAGTAATATTATAAATATATTGTATGATTGTTTCTCTACATAATTCATTGCAAGTGATATGTAAGAAGTAAAGTAAAGTAAAGGCATCCATTAGTCTTGCGAGACCCTGGTTCTGGGCAAGGTTGTATGGAACTCCTTGCCGAACCAGTTGTATTAATGTTGTGACAGGGGCCCTCATTACTGATCATCAACCACTAGTGTCAATTTTCAATCCACAGAAAGATGTTCCAGTACCAGCAACAACATGAATGCAGAAGTGGGTCTGTTTCTTGGAGGACAAAATTACAAGATTCAATCCAAGAGGACAAGTACTCATGTAAATGCTGGTGGATTGTAACAACTGCCCTTGAAAAAAGAATTACCTGAAGAATTTTCAAAAGAGAATACTCCGCTTGATGTATTCTCCGTAATGCAAATCAAAAGTCTCCTTATTACAGCAGAAATTATTCAAAGGGGAAATAGTATAGATCCCACACTGTTTCAGGTCTACATTGCAACCCAAAATGGCTGGAACGTACAGCAGAAATTCTAGTTCTTCCATTTATACTTGTGTCGGGATGAATTTGCCCTTGATGGGGGCTGCCTTATGTAGTGATTGAGAGCTGTTGTACCATTCAAGCTTAGAGCTAAAGTGTTGGGGGAACTACATGCCGATCATCTAGGCATGGTCAAAATGAAAGCTGGAAACTTTGTCTGGTGGCTTGGGTTAGATCAACAGATCAAGCAAGTTGCTATGCACTGTTCAGATTGCTAATACATCCAGAAGGTGCCAAGAACAGCACATCTGAATCCTTGGGAATGGCTGGCATTGTCCTGGCAGAAGATTCACGTGGATGTTGCCAGGTTATTCACAGGCACAAATTTCTTTGTAGTAGTGGATGCAGCTACAAAGTGGCCAGAAGTGTTCCCAGTAGCTTCCACTACATCCTCATACACTGTTGATGTGTTGAGAAGCCTCTTCTCAAGGACAGGTGTTCCAGAACACTTAGTCAATGACAATGGGCCAGAGTTTGTCACAAAAAAAGCTTTCAGTCATGTCCAGAGCGAACTCCAGAGACGTCAAAACCACTTCCTGCAATCCCAGAGTCAACTCCTACAGCCACCATGAAGGAGGCCCCAGAACCTGAGATTGTCTCACAGCCACAAGTCTCACCTACCAAGTGGAGTGACCCCCCCCCCACCCATATCATCAAGAAAGTCGTTGTCCCACAAGAGTAAATCTTTAAGCCTGAATTGAACAATTTAAAATTTACTATGCTATGGATGTCTGTATATTGTAGTTGTATTATATAGTATACTGTATACTGTATCTGTCTCTCCGTCATGCATATATGCACATGATGTCTAGAGAGCAATATGTTAAAGGTCTGAGTTGAAATGCCTTCTATATTGATTTGGAGTTCATAGCTAACCAGAGAGTTGAGTAGCATATTTAATATTTCAGTAATATTGTAAATATATGGTTTGATTAACCCATCTTACATAATTCATTACAGGTTAGCTATTGTCAGATGCATCAGTATTACAGTGGAGTAAAGAGAATTACAGAGGCATTAGAGAGGAGATGGTCAAAATTGATTGTAAAAAACACTGGCAGGGATGATGGCAGAGCTGCAATGATTGAAATTTCTGGAAACAATTCGGAAGACACAGGACATATATATCTCCCAAAGAGTAAGAAGTATTCTAAAGGCAAGGTGTCACAACTGTTGCTAACAGGAGAAAGAAAAGACAACATAAAAGACAAAGAGAGGGCATATATATATGGAGCAAAAATTGCTGGGAAGTTTGGGAATTGGGAAGTTTTAAAAAACTAACAGAAGGCAACTAAAAAGTCATTAAGAAGGAAAATATAGAATGTGAAAGTAAGCTAGCCAATCATATTAAAGAGAATAGAAATTTCTTCAGATACATGAAGTGTAAAAGAGAGGCATGAGTGGATATTGGACCAATAGAAAATGATGGTGGAGAGTTAGTAATGGGGACAAAGAAATGGCGGATGAACTGAATAAGTACTTTGCATCAGGCTTCACTGTGGGAGATACTAGCCATATGCTGAAAGTTCAAAAGTGTCAGGGGTCAAAAGTGTGTGAAGTTGCCATTACTAGGGAGAAGTTTTGTAGGAAACTGAAAAGTCTGAAAGTAGATAAGTCAACTGGACCAGACAGTGCACAACCCAGAGTTCTGAAAGAGGTAGCTGAGGGGACTATAGAGGCATTAATATTGATCTTTCAGGAATCACTAGATTCTGATATGGTTCCAGAAGACTGGAAAATTACAATGCCACTCCACTCTTCAAGAAGGGAGAAAGGCAGAAGAAAGGAAATTATAGGCCAGTTAGTCTGACCTCAGTGGTTGGAAGATATTGGAATTGATTGTTAAGGATGTGGTTTCAGGGTACTTGGAGGCACTTGATATAATAGGCTGTAGTCAGCATGATTTCTTGCCTGATAAATCTGTTGAAATTCTTTCGAGGAAATAATAAGCAGGGTAGGCAAAGAAGAATCAGTGGATGTTGTGTCCTTGGATTTTCAGAAGGCCTTTGACAAGGTGCCACACATGAAGCTGCTGACAAGTTAAGAGCCCATGGTATCACACAAAAGATACTAACATGGATAAAACAGTGGCTGATTGGCAGGAGGCAAAGAATTGGAATAAAGGGAGCCTCTTCTGGTTGGCTGCCAGTGACTAGTGGCATTCCACAGGGATCTCTGTTGGCACCGTTTTGATTTACAATATATGTCAATGACTTGGACGATGGAATTGATAGCTTTGTTGTAAAATTTGCAAGTGATATGTAGATGGGTGGAAAGGCAGATGATTTTGAGGAATTAGGCTACAGAAGGACTTAGATTAGGAGGATGGATAAAGAAGTGGAAGATGGAATACAATGTTGGTAAGTGTATGGTGATGAACTTTGGTTGAAGAAATAAAAGGATAGATGATATTCTAAATGGAGAGAAAATTCAAAACTCTGAGGTACAAAAGGATTTGGAAGTCCATGTGCAGGATTCTCAAAAGGTTAAGTTGCATGTTGAGTCAGTGGCAAGGAAGGCAAATGCAATGTTAGCATTAATTGGCTGCAATTTCTGGTTTACAATGGTGCTACTGAAGATGTGCAACAGCTTACTGGTAAATCATAAGCCAAGAGATTCAACTAAAAATACTACTATAACATCATTTCTGAAGAAAACTGTGGTAAACTATCACTGCAGACAGTGAGGAAGCAGGTGGAGGCGAGGCTTTGGGCTTGATGGCTCAGGTGTTTCAGGGCATCAGGTCCTGGCACTACTCAGTGCTTGGATAATTTAAATGTCAGCCCAGATAGACTGGGAGACTTAGTGTCAGGTACTGGAATGAGGGTTCGGCTGATTTCGCTTACTCTCCCATGAATGTTTATTCCTTTCTCCACTGCGCCGAGGCATTTCTGCCCCACTGGTGTGATGAACTGGAGATCCAGGCTTTGGGCCTACTCCAGCTACTCCGGGAGTGTAGTTGGGACTCAGTCTGGTTTGGGGTGTTGTTGGCTTGCTTCTATTGTTTAGGTGACGAGTGTGTGTTTCTTTTCTCTCTCTTTTTCTCTGCGCAGTGGCTTTTGGTCTTTTTTTATTGGGCTATTCGAGTCTCTTGCTTTGTAGCTGCCTGTGAACAGACACATTTTAAGGTGCATAATTTATACATTCTTGGATAATAATGTCCTTTGAATCTTTAAATCGTTTGAATTTCAAGATGACTAGAATATAAAAGCAAGGATGTAATGCTGAGGCTTAATTAAGCACTGGTGAGGCCTCACCTGGAGAATTGTGAGCAATTTTGGGCCTCTTATCTGAGAAAGGATATATATATATATATATCACTGGACTAGACATGCCCAGGCATAAACCCTGATGAGGATGGCAGCATTAGTCATCAAAACATTGATTAAAATTGATACCTGCACCCAGCTGGAAGCCTGAGAATGTTACTTGTCATATTCACTGGGAAAGCAATAGATCCTTTTTCATCTTATATACAGTATCTTATTAATCTCAATAGAATAATAGAATGACAAATCCTTAAAAGAGCTGGCCCTTCTAGCTGACATAACAGCAGTCCAGCTCTCCATTGTTAAACTTTGGAAAGCAATAAATTAAATAGATCTTTGTCTCGTTTAGCCATGGTCTACGTTCTTTAAAAAGGAGGCATCACCTACTGTAGATTTTATTTCCAGTCAACAAGTATTAGTATTGGGATATGTATCATTCAAATCATTACTGATGTATTTTGCGTTAATGCACGACCAAGCAGGGCACTTTCAATTTGGCACTCCATATCAAGTATTTCAAAAATATGTTACATATATAGTGAGAACAAAAAAAAACATATAACTAGCAAAAGCAAATGTTTTACTAATATGAAGAAAATGTTAATTATTTTTATTCTGATATCTTCCCCTTGCCTTTCTAGTACTAAAGAAGGATCTCAGCCCAAAACGGTGATTGTTTATCCATTTCCCGAGATGCTGCCTTACTTGCTGAGTTCCTCCAGCATTTTGGGTGTGTTGCTCTAGATTTCTAGCATCTGCAGAATCTTTTGTATTTATGTTATTTTATAGAAAATTAAGATATAGTATGTGTAAGTGTTACACCGTTACAATATACATTTTTATTAAATAACTTACACAAGTATGAAAGCACTCAAAATTTTAAGATTTAAAGATTTGCTTTATTTATATGTACCATACTGTGTAAAAGTCTTAGGCATGTACACATAGCTAGAATGCGCTAGACTTTTGCACAGTACCGTGGAAATTTAATTTATTACACTGTACTGCTGTTACAAAAAAGAACTAATTTCATGTCAAGCAACACACATAAAAGTTGCTGGTGAATGCAGCAGGCCAGGCAGCATCTCTAGGAAGAGGTACAGTCAACGTTTTGGACCGAGACCCTTCATCAGGACTAACTGAAAGAAGAGCTAGTAAGAGATTTGAAAGTGGGAGGGGGAGGGGGAGATCCAAAATGATAGGAGAAGACAGGAGGGGGAGGGATGGAGCTAAGAGCTGGACAGTTGATTGGCAAAAGGGTTATGAGACGATCATGGGACAGGAGGCCTAGGGAGAAAGAAAAGGGGGAGGGGGGGATAAAGCCCAGAGGATGGGCAAAGGGTATAGTGAGAGGGACAGAGGGAGAAAAAGGAGAGAGAGAAAAAGAATGTGTGTATATAAATAAATAACGGATGGGGTACGAGGGGAGGTGGGGCATTAGCGGAAGTTTGAGAAGTCAATGTTCATGCCATCAGGTTGGAGGCTACCCAGACGGAATATAAGGTGTTGTTCCTCCAACCTGAGTGTGGCTTCATCTTTACAGTAGAGGATTTCATGTCCTATGTGAGTGATGATAAACCTGATTTTGATATGGGTTTCTATTGTGGACTGAGAATGGGAAGGGAGCCGGGAGAGGGGAATCATGGTTGGGAAAAGGGAAAAGAAGAGAGGAGGGAGCAGGAAGCCCCAGAGATACTTTCCATAATGATCAATACACCAATCATTTGGAATCAAATGACATTCCCTGGTGTCTCAGGGCTGACTGCCTACACCTGTGCTATCCCCCACTCCTGACACTCCTTCACTGCCACCTATCCCATACACCTCCCATGGAGATCCACTCTCACCATTCCCAACATCCTTTGTTCCCGCCAGATCTACAAACTGGTTCTCCACTCCATGTGACAAAGACAGTAACGTGAAAAATTCTTACACACTCTACCTGTATGTATGTATGTATATATATATATACACACATGTGCCTGAGAATTTTGCACAATACTGTACATTGAAACATACATTGAAATGCCTCATTTGTGTCAGTGACCAACACAGCCCTAGGATGTGCCATGGGCAGCCCACAAGAGTCGGCATGCCTCTGACACCAACACAGCGTGCCCACAATTTACTAACCTGTACATCTTTGGAATGTAGGAGGAAACTGGAGCACCTGGACAAAACCCAGAAGATATTTACCGCAGTGAGGCTTCAAAAGTAATATCATCAATCAGCAATTTGGAATACATCTGCTACACTAAGCAGCATTAATTTTGCATAATTTTTATCGCAAGAAACATATCAAGGATAATGCAAAAATGTTGTATCCTTTAATCTACTTCTGGAAATGGAAGTCTTCCTACTTGGGAAACTATTGAATGAGTAAGCTGAGGTATCATGCAAAATATACCTTGAAATAAACAGAAAAAACAACCACTTGCAGGCTATTCTAAACAAATAACAAGGTGGTTGCAATCAACATGCTTTTGAAACTTCCAGAATGAGTTAAATACCTCCAATAAATATTTTTCTTTCTCTTCCATGCTCCACATATTAGGACTGCAGTTAGTACTGACATGCATCATTTTGGTTAAGATCCGTGTAAAAAATATTTTATTCAAGATGCCAGTATTACCCATATAGAACCCTATCATTTTAAAATTAGCCATATGTAGATTTAACTCTTCCATGATTCTGAACACAAGCTTGTACACTTCACAACAGAACCTAAGGATTACTGTGATCTTATATGCCCTCTCACATTAACTTTTTTAAAACACATTTCTCTTTCTTTCATTTGATGTGCATATTTTCACTATTGCATTTCTATCTTCAAAACAATGACTATACTTCAAAGGTTTTAAGCACTTCTTTAAACATTGGTTTTAAAACACTTTGGGATGCAACCAAGTCAGGAAAGACATAGCAATAAATCAAAGTCTTTTTTTTCTTATTTTTTTCTGTAAATAACACATTAAATCAAAGCCTTCTCTCTGTCAGTGGACACAAAGGATTTATGATATAATTGAAACAAAGCTTTTCCAAATCTCATAACCAGCATTTTTCCACAACTGAAGCAGCAGAGCTCTACTAAATTGTTTTTGTTTTGCGTGTGCCTGTGTGCGTGCGTGTCTGTGCGTGTGCATCTGCGTGTGTGTGCGTCCGTGATGATGTCTTTTTCATGGCTTTTTACAAGGCGCAGAGCAAGAGCGAGAAGACTGTGTGGCGCTCCACTCCTCACCCAGACACTTTCGCAGTATTTTTCCCTTTTATTTTATGAGGTCGAGTTGTGATCTCGTCACTCAACCCGGCACGGATGAAAAGTGTACTTGGAAGCAGACCCGACTGGTTTTGAACCCGGGAATTTCCGCACCCGGGTCCGGTGTTGATGTCATCGTGCCACCAGCCGGACCAGCTCTACTAAATTGTAACATCCCAATATCCGTTTTGAGTGGAAAGCTTGCAGAAGATCCTGAGGCCTGAAAGAAAATAAAAGCTCATTTGTATTGGAGGAAACTCTGCTTATTGTTAGCTTCATGCCCAAACTGCTGTTAACAAACATCATAACAACATTTCCCACTGGGTGCAGACGATAAATCCAAATTGCGAATGACAACCCATTTATTTGAAAGAGCTTGAAAGAGTTTGGCAGGAGCAGTGAAGCTCAGCCAATAATATTATTTAAATTGTCAAGTGATGGTTGGCTGTTAGAATTATGAACTAGCCACTCATCGTCAAATTCTATTTATCAATCATTTCAAATACAATTAACATATTATAATATTTTAGCATGCTCATTTTTTCTAAATAATATATAAACTTAGAAATTGAAAGAGGAACTAGAGAGGCTTTTCTTCTTCTGTAGAAATAAATCTTGCTTTCTTGCCTGTTTTCCTATTTTCTTAAAATGGAGGTTGTTTTGCAGATATTGCATGCTGATATTTATATAAAATGGTAAACATGGAATCAATAAACTTATGTTCTATTTCCTGACAATCACATCATCCTCCTCTTAGAATTTATGAAAAATATTAGATACTTTGGAAATACTGTTGCTAAAGAAGTGAGGTCACATTATTGAGAATTGTTCTGTCCTTAAATTCCAACATTTAATCGGTCAGGTTCAAAATTTTTTAACTTGGTGATAGCAATATTTCATAAGGTAAATCTTCATGCTAGCTTAATCCTTTATTTGAACGAGAAGCCATGAAGGATTTCAGATCACTTTGTTCTCCTTACAGTGCCATTCTCACCTATCTTGATTTATATTCTGATAATACTGTAAATTACAGGCATGCAGATTTGTATTTGAATATATTAATTCATTCTGGATTGTGATAGACTGGCACTTGGCTGTTCAGCTTGTACCAGTTCAGAGTGGAGCATTCCATTTTATTAGTAAAGATTTAGCTTTATGGTGTAAGGGTTTATGTATATGGTTTTATGTGGATTTGCTGTCATAACTTAATGGGGTTGGTGGTGAGAAAATTGATGAGAGATTATGTTACAGGAAAATTAATGGAGGAGTGGAATTGATGGAATTATTCTGAGAGCCATCATAGACTCAATAAGTTGAATGCTCTCTTTTCATGTTGTAAGAAAATATAAGAGAAACTGAAATTGTGCATATCCTAAATGTTCACTTTCAAAGTTAGCTTTGTACAAATATATTGAACATGACAAATTTGTAATCTAATGCATGAAATTCTAGCTGATGTTAATATATTGCCCCAGTTAAAATAAAATTTTTTGTATTTCCACAATTCTATGTATCCTCGAAGTGGGATTTAAAAAAAATCTCCAGAATTTACTTAAACAGAAATTTCACTGTAATTCATGACTGTTTCATTAATATTTTCTTTTTGAATTACAGGGAAATGAAAGCGTGTACATGCCTCTGCAAGGAGCTGGCATGGACTTGATGGGTTGACTAGCCTCCTATACTATGATGACACCCTGTTTTGTATTCTGTAATCTTGTGAAGAAGAGTTTCCCATTCTAAAGGAAAATTGTACATTTTATACTATCCTGTATCATGACTCTCCAAATATAAGAAATAATATTGTGAGGAATTAAAGTGTTGCAATATGTGTAAAATTATGAATATCAATGTACTTATGTATCTTCACTTACAGCACCATAAACAATTGTAAATGTATACAAGGAGTACATTTTAGATCTCAGTGCCTTCTTCATTTCAGGGTTGCCCTGCGGTATTTACCAAACAAATGTAGATAATTCATTGCTATGTGAGACAGGCTATATTGATCCATCAAAGTGATGCCAGTGAGGTGATCTGACCTGTGGTTCATGTGCACAACTGAACAGCCACAGTAGGAAGCAAACTTGAGGGAGAAGAGGCCACCCTGATGATTTACATGCTCTGCATCCAAAGCTTTGCCTTCCATTTAAACCATTATTGACAGGAGTTCATATAGAGTGATGTCTCTCTTTAGTCTGCAAAACATAATCAAGTGGGGAAGCCCAGAGATGAATAAAAATATCACACACCTTACTTTGCTCCTCCACATGCACTATTTAACACATGGATGAATGAATTTTTGCTACTAAGCAACTTTCTATAAAATATCTGTAGTTTTGAATGGGTGGCACTTTGCCGAAAGAATACAGCCTGAATATGAATACATTTTTATGTGAGGATCATTTTCTTGTGGATTAAGCAACTTAGCGTTTCTTGGGAGAAAATGAAAATTCTTCCAGCATTGTTGTAATGATTTAAATATTTAAACATTTTCGCCTTGGAGCAACAGAATATGAGAGGTGACCTGATAGAGGTGTATAAGATGATGAGAGGCATTGATTGTGTGGATAGACAGAGGCTTTTTCCCAGAGCTGAAATGGCTAATATGAGGGAGCATAGTTTTAAGGTACTTGGAAGGAGGTACTGAGTGGATGTCAGGAGTAGGTTTTTCACACAGAAAGAGGTGGGTGTGTCAATTGCACTGTCTGCAGCGGTGGTGGAAGCGGTAACAATAGGGACTTTTAAGAGCCTCTTAGATAGGTACATGGAGCTCAGAAAAGTACAGAGTTATGTGCTAGGGAAATTCTAGGCAGTTTCTTGAGTAGGTTACATAGTTGGCACAACATTGTGGGCTGAAGGGCCTGTAATGTGCTGTAGATTTCAATGTTCTATTTAGCAGGACATCACTATTTCATTTATCATCCGCCAAACTATTCATAAAAAGCCAGGTGAGTCTCCAGACCTCACTGAGACATATGGCCTTTTTTCTGCAAGGATCTCCAGGAACGAGAGTTACATGACCTTTGAACAAATGTGGGAGTTATCTTCCTTTCCCTTGTGGCCTCTGCCTCCTCCATGTCAGACCAAGTGTGTGTTGCTGGTATCGTTACTGCAATGGGGATCATGCCTTCATGAGCCTGTATACAACTATATTTGCAAATTATTGAGCAATATGCCGAAATGTCCATTTTTTGGGTTTTTTTTGTCCATAAGCCACCCAAACTTAATTCAAATTTATTTTGAACAGTTTTTAAAAAAATATATGAAACATAATGTGGGACAACATATTTTTTTGAAAGTGTTGCATCCTCAGAATTTTTTCTTTATTTTTGATTGACCATTTGAAGCTGAAGACAAATATAATTTCAGACTACTTGTATCATGTAAGAATGTGGAATACCTAAAAATTAACTTTTATTGAATATAATATGTTTAATTGCATAATGATGCTGATGCTTTACGATAGTTTAATTAAGCTAAAAATGTTTTGTTTGATCATTTTCATTTGTATTCAATGCTTGAGGTTTCTAACTTAAATGTCCAACAATAATCAGCCAGCATTGATGGATTCCAGTTGCCCTGATGACATTTCTCCATGGCTGTAGCATCCTTGTGAAACCTTTCATCATGCTTATCACCGACAGTGCCAAGATTTGCAGGGAAGGAAACTAAACGGGAATGCAGAAAATGAATCATAGTGACATGTTGAACTTCATGGCTTTGAAGTATTTTGTCAACCAGCTGCACATAGTTTGATGCTCTGGAGTTGCCAAGCAAATGTTCAACAACATCCTCGAGTGCCTTCCATGTGATTTCCTCCAGTCCCACTTGAAGTTCTTTGAATTGTCTGTCATTGATGATCAGTTTGATTTGTGGATCGAGAAAAATGCCTTCCTGCAAGTTAGTCTGACTTGAATTATGAATTGAAATAATAAATATAGGTGATATTAAAAATTGTACATGATAGGGAAATTTCATGGTGATTTTCATGATCAGCAGCCCATAATCTATAAGATACACACAAAAGTATTCAGGAAGCCAAATCCTTGTTGTCCAGTGTAATAATTATTGATTATTAAATGATTGGTCATCAAGATGATCATAATCCTGTATTTTTCTATTGTTGCTAACTTTCATTAGTATCCCATCCCTCAATATTTGCATTTTAATGATCTTTATTTTCATCTGTAAGTTCTTACACAATCTTTCCCCTTTCCATGCATACTCCTCGTAAAAAAATGTAATAGTACATCTTCATCATTGTGTTGTGCACTTCATTGCCTTTAGGAACGCCATCTCACATATGGCGATTCAGTTAGAAATACATCCAAAGTACTATCCAACAGAAGCTCACTTAAAATTTATGAATATTTATTTTCTCAACATTTCTCTCAGTCACTTCTTCTGCTCTTTTCTCGCTGTTGTTCAGAATTATGTTAGAAATGATATAAAAAAAAGTGATCTGTCGTTAGTAAAACACCTTAGGCCCCACACCACCAGCTTCAGGGACTGTTATTAACATACAATTATCAGGCTCCTGGATGACTTCACTCACCACTACTCTGAATTGATTCTATGACCAACAAACTCACTTTCAAGAACTCTTTACAACTCATATTGTCAGTAATATATTTATTTGCACAGTTTGTCTTCTGTTGCACTTTGTTAGTCATTTGTCAGTTTATGTATAGCTACTTGTATTTTTTCCCAGTAAATGGTTGCAAGAATCTCAAGGTACAGTAGTATATGTTACAAATATGTCCCTTGATAATAAATGTCCTTTGAACTTTGAGATTGTATGAGAACAGTGAATAGAATGACTTTGCCAGACCTACTGATTTAGTTCCAAGCCTTTTTCCTCCTTAATTTATTCCTCTGCTTCTTCCTATATTCAAATGTACTGCATGTTTCCTTTTCCACTTCTAAATAAGCACAATTTATGCATGTTTATGATTTTAATACTAGGGATGGCCCCAGGTTATATCCGTCATCGTCGTTAGGTCGCATCTGGAATTTCCAGTTGGCGGACGATTTCCCTCCGTGCTGCTCTGTCCCGACACTTGTCCACGACATCCCTAGTCTTGTCCAGCTTGGTCCAATCCTTGATGTTATCCAGCCACGTTGTTCTTTGCCTTCCTCTTCCTTTCTTTCCCTCTACCTTTCCACATAGGAAGTCCGACAAGATGTTATCTCTCCATGCAACGTGTCCACAATAAGCAACTTTTAACTTCATAATCTTCTGCAGCAATATCTGCGGTCTGTCAACTTTGGATAAAACCCTCTCATTTGAAACTTTATCTACCCAGCTGACCCTCAACATTCATCAATAGCACCACATTTCAAAAGCATTAATTTGTTTCATGTCATCTTCCTTCAGTGTTTCTGATCCATTCAGTACTGACCATACGTAACACTCGAGGAAATGGATTCTACTTTGGATGTCTACCTTCCGATTGCATAATAGATCTTTTAGCTTCATGAACTGGGTCTTAGCCAAACCTATTCTCCTTCTGATCTCAACTTCATATCTCCTGTCATCTGTCAGACAACTGCCAACATAATCAAACTTTCGCACCTGTTCGATGTCTTGTCCATTCACTTGTAATGATACCATCATGAATGAGTCTTTAGTGTTTGTTTTGCTTACCATCATCGATTTTGTTTTCTTAGGGTTGATTTTAAGTCCATAGTCAAGGTTTTTCTCATTCACTTTATTCAGCATAATTTGCAGTTCGCATTCGCTGTCAGCTAACAACGCAGTGTCGTCCGCATACCTGATGTTATCCACCTTCCTGCCTCCGATTGGAATACCTGTCTCATGATGGTTGCATTCCCGAAAAATCCATTCTCTGTAGTGGTTGAACAAATCCGGTGATCTAACACAGCCTTGCCTTACGCCTCGTTTAATACATGCCCATGGTGATAGCTCATTTTCTACCAACGGCTGCTTTCTGTTTCCAATATAAGTTCCTTATTGTCTGCACATTCTCCCATCCCAGATCGTACTTGTTCAGTACCTCTATTACTTTCTTGTGTCTTACTTTATCAAAAGCCTTTTCATAGTCAATAAAGCATAAGTAGATGATCTTTTGCACCTCAATGCATCTCTCCATGATGTTTCTCATCGCAAATATTCCTTTCCTTGTTCCTCAGTCTTTACGAAAACCAAACTGTGTTTTTCTCCACTTTCATTCTGCCGAACACTATTTTCAACAGTAGCTTGACGCAGTGAGACATTATGCTGATCATCCTGTGTTCGTTACACTTTATCGTCCTTGGCTTTTTTGGTAAGGCAATAAATACCAATTTAAGAAAGTCCTCCGAAAGATTTCCTGTCATATAACTATTGTTTAATATCGCTAAAAGGTTCGTTTTTCCTTTCGGACCAAGTGATTTCAGAAATTCAGAGGAAATCTTATCCTCACCAGCCGCCTTTCTGACTTTTAGACTCTAAATCGCACTTTCCATCTCTGACATCAATATTTTAGGTTGATTAGTCATTTGATTTAATTCTGGTAAATCCTCAATCTTACTATCTTCAAATAATTCCGAGATGTACTCAGCCTATCTGTCCATGATCTCTTCTTTTTCATAGCATGGATTACCACTACCGTCTTCGATACACCCAGCTGATGGCACGGTCCTCTTTAATCTTGTCATATCCTTTACCTTTTGGTGAAGGCCTCTATAATCATAACTTCGTTCATACTGCTCAATTTCTTCGCACTGTTCATTCATCCAATTCTCTTTTGCTTCCTTGCATTTTCTTTGAATCAACTGGTGTAGGACTTTGTATCGTTCATTATCCTGATGTTTTACCTTTCTTCTTTCTTCAGTTAACTTTCTTAACTCATTGGTGAACCAAGTGTTATGTCTTTTGCTCTTTTTCCGATAAGCCAAAGTCTTTTCTGCAACTTCTATCACTGTTGTTTTAAGCTCTTCCCAGATGTTCTCCACTGCCATGTTGCTACCTTCGTCATCTAAGACTGAAAATCTATTTTCCATTTCGACCATATATTCGATCTTTTTTGCTTCATCTGTAATGAGTAAATCAAAGTTTATCTTATTGGATGATTTGGCCTTTCTCATCTTCTTCAAACACACACTCATGTCCAATACCACATGGTTGTGATCTGTGTAACAGTCAGCACGAGGGTACGTTTTCATCTGCTTCACTCTATTCCTGAACCGATTGGGTACTAAAATATAGACAACTTTGGTTTTTACTGAACCATCAGGACTGGTCCACGTGTACAGTCTCTGTTTTGGCAGACTGTACCAGGTGTTCGCAATCATCAGTCAGTCCACAGGTTATATTGGAATATGATTAAAGAGAGAACAATTTCTCCATTAGTAACCAGTCTGATAAAATTAAATTAGAACATTACTGTTATGCATCGTAACTCCAAAAATTAATTGAAAGAAAAACAAGGGAGGTGGGAAACATGTCAACTTAATTTCTTTTCTTTAGTGAGGCACACACATAAGACATACGTCATTCACATACTTCTTGCATATAAGACCATAAGACCATAAAATACATGAGAAGAATTACGCCATTTGGCCATGTAGTATGCTCTGCCATTTCACCATGGCTGATCTATTTTCCTCTCAGTCCCAATCTCCTGCCTTCTGCACGTATCCCTTCATGGCCTGACCAATCAAAAATCCAACAACCTCTGCCTTAAATATACATAAACGCTTGGCCTGCACAACTACCTGTGGCAAAGAATTCCACAGATTCACCACACTCTAGCTAAAGAAATTCCTCCCCATCTCAATTCTAAAAGGACGCCCTTCTGTTCTGAGGTGTATTTGTTTGGGTTACCCAGAGAAACTAGTAGCAGAACATTGTATTCACAATGGCCATTGGATTGACTTTGACAGCACAAAACTACTGTGCCGCACCAATGGCTTTTGGGATTGCCTGGTGAAGGGAGCCACTGAAATAAAACTAGAGGAAAAGAATTTTAACAAAGACAAAGATCTCACTCTAAGTAAGAACTGGAACTCAATTGTAAACAAGGTAGGACAATGGAAACCTGTTTGGATGAGAACTAACCAATCAGGAGGGTCAGATGATGGGGGTATAAATACCACCAGATTAGACTTGTCCAAACATCATTCCTGATGAAGGTGACAGAGTCTGTCATTGTAACATCGCTTAAAATCGATACCTGTACCCAGCTCAAAGCTTGAGAAGAGTTTATTTGTGTGTATAGATATTTGCCTTCTGATCCAAGGCACAATAAAGTGGCAAAATGAATAATTGTTAATCATCGTCTGGCAAAATTAATCTGGAGAGAAAATTGAATGGAAGACAACTTTCTAATTAGTTTCATTAGCCACTGTAAAATGCAACAGATTGTTCTTTATACTGGCATTGTTTTTACCATGTTGGACCACTGTATTAAAGCTTAAGATAAAACTAGTGCCAGGAAATGAGTATATTGGAACTTGGCATACACATTACTTCACATACATAGTTAATGCAACATGCTCTGAAGGAAAAAGTGACCATGGCTTGCTAAACCCTGCAGTTTGATGTTTAACACTCATGTAAAGCAACAAAATGAGATCAATTGTCATGATTAGTCAGTCCACAGATACCGTACTAGGACAGATATTTTTCCTCCTTGAAATTCAGGCCAACATGAACGCTGTGCACTGGATACCATGACGTTACCAAGAAACTGAGAAATGGGAATGACTCATCATGATAATAAGTCGGTCAAGTTAAAATTAGAAGAAGTGATGACATTTTTCAGTCTTTTAATGACGTGGATAGAGTATGGAGAAAAAAACTATTTCCCTGCAAAAATATTCAAATTGTTACTAACCACCAAATTGCTGTATACAGGTTATGGATTGAAACTTCCATAAATTTTCATGAAGTTCAGTTCTTGCGAGTTATATTCCCTTTTTGCACGAAAATCATAAAATCTACCTTAAAAATTAGGAAAACGCCAATCAGTTCCAATTTCACAAAACTGATATGGAAATGACTTTTTATGCTGAGCAATGCAAAATCATTGGTGTTGTCAGAAACTGAAAATAACAGAAGCCAGCAGTAATGTTTTAATTCAATGTCAGAATCTGTGCAAACTGAATTGCTCTAATCCTCTGAAAAAGGATGAGATGGTATTGAATCAATTAAGGCAGTTATTTACCATGTTTTAACATAGTACTCATGTATTAGCAATTAATGTATACAAGATGTGTGAATCTATGCAATAATTATAAACAGGACAAAATTCTAGAGGATGTGATCCTACCAGTTATGTTTGAATCATGCTCAGTGGAGCTGGATGAGGCATTAGGAGTATTTAAGTAAAAGATCGGAAGCACACAGGAAAATAGGAGAAGGAAATAGAGTACACAACCTAGCCCCTCAAACCTTCCAAAACAATCATGACTGATCTGTCCCAAGCATCTGTGACAGTGTCCCTTATCCTTTTATTCCATAATCTTTTGAAAACCTATCATTTTCCTCCTTGTATATTTAGAATTATCTCATCTTTACCCCTGTGAAAATCAATTCTTACATACTCATCCACTTCCTTAATCTGTCACGAGGGTTCATTGTTTCAGACTTGCCCAGTGGCCAAATAGCTCCACCTAAATCTCATCATGCCCCTTAGGATTCACCTCTCGTTCTTCTGAACTCCAAAGACTACAGATTGAAACTCTTCAATTGTGCACAATAGGATAATATTTCCATCCTTGAATTAGTCTAGTGAATCTTTATGACCAGCCCCCATTTCTAGATCTCTAGTACTTTTTTATGAAAAGGCACTGAAAGTATACACAGCATTCCTTAATGTCCTATATAATTGCAACAATACTTTCTTCTAAACTCCAATTCCTTGTAACAAGTAGTAATTTGCCATTGACCTTCTTAACCACCTGGTGTTCCTGCCTGCTAACTATGATTCAGGCAAAAGGATACCCACATTCATTGAGCAAGTGTACACAATGGGACATACACAGAGCCTCCTTGCTTCCTTCATCTGGAAACTCTGGAATTTAATGCTACTGTGGGATGTCACCTAGATCTTTCCATTCAAAAACAATTGTCCTCTTTAACTCACATGCTTCAAAAAGAGTACTGCGTACTTTATTAGAATATGTGGTGTAAGAAACATTTTAATGAACTTATTATTGTTATAATGGTAAATGTCATGAGGATCCATGGCTAATAAACTCAATAGCTGTGAATGCCTAAAGTTGTCCAAAGATCCAACGTTTTGCTTGTTGGCATTGAGCAGAAACTCAACTTGACAAGCACTGTTGGTACAGGAGTAGGAGAGAAGCTGATTGACCACCAAACTCCTAAGCCTTTCTATCAATCTACAAAGAGAAATCAGGAATGTAATGAAATGCTCTGTATATCTAATGGATGCAGCTCCGACAGCAGTCAAAAAAAAATCTTCACTATCAATGACTGTACAGTCCATTTTGCTGACAAGCCATCCACTTTTCAACATTCAATCTCTTCACTGGCACACTTATGTAAGATTATGTAAGATTGTGGTGCGTTTGATCACAGCAGCTTCTATGGGGTTAACAAAAGATTCTATTGTCTTTTTAGAACCTACTTTTTATGATTGCAAGATCCTGCTAGACATTAAGAGCATAAAGTACTGCAAGTCTACCCAATCAGCAAGTTGCTCGTTGGCGGAGAAACTGACGGAGCTGCACATCGTGCTGCTGCCTGTGTCGAAGGAAGCGTACAGTCTAACAGCAAGTAACTGTCTTGGTCATATTTCTTGTGATTGCAAGATTCTTTTATTAATGGGGAATGCTGGCAGTTTGATTCACTGGTTTATTGGGGGAGAGCAGGGTCAGCCAGCAGGAGAGCTTTGGTGGTAGCAAGAACTAGGCCTTAAGCCACAGTGTTGCCTTTTTACAGCCACCAGGAGAGATGCATCGGAGTTGGTGTGCTCCACCAGGGGTGGTGTGTCGCGGCATCCTGGCTGGGGTCACTGCTGCCTCTCTAGTGTTCACGTGGCAGGAGGCAAGCTGTATTGTGGTCAACTGGAGATTTCTGTGGCATTCATGGCTCGGGTCTGGACTTATGTTTTGTGTGTCTGTATCTTACTGATATCTCCACGTGTTTGCCATCTTGTATGTGCTATGTGTGCTTTGTGCTGTGTGACTGTTGGTACTGTGTTCTGCACCTTGGCCCCAGAGTAATGCTGTCTCGTTTGGCTGTGTTCATGGGTATTCGTATATGGTTGAATGATAATTAAACTTGAATTGGATTGAATTGTTTTGCAGTTTTGTACAATGCAAAGACGTCGATCCTCACCAATTTTTATTGGTGCACAATGGGAAGCATCCTATCTGCATTTATCATGGTTGGTACATGACCGCAAGAAACTGCCGAGTTGTGGAACACTTTAGCACATCACAGAAGCCAGCCTCTATGGATTACTGTATATGTACATTTCTTGCTGCATCAGTAAAGCAGCCAGTACAACCAATGGCACCATCCACACTGAGCATTCTCTTTTCTCCCCTCTTCCATCAAGCAGAAGATAGCAGAGTCTCAAAACGCACTGGCCAGGCTCAAGGATAGTTTACTGTATACCCACTGCTATGATACTATTAAACAGTTCCCTCGTACAATATTAGGACTCCTGACCTCTCAATCTACTTTGTTTTGATCTTGTACCTTATTGTTTTTCTACATTGCACTTTCTCCATAACTGTTACACTCAAAGTTCAAAGTAAAATTTATTACTGGAGTACATACGTGTCACCACAAACAACCCTAAGATTCTTTTTACTGTGGGCATACTTGGCAAATCTATAGAATAGTAACTGTAAACAGGATCAATGGACAACAAACTGTGCAAATACAGATATAAGTAAATAGTAACACATAATGAGGATGAAAGAACGATTAAGGAGTCCTTAAAGTGAGACCATCACAGTTAGTCTGCATTAGTATTGTTTTACCTTGTTCGACTTCAGTGCCCTGTGTAATGATCTGATCTGTATGAGCAGAATACAGGGCAAGCTGTTCACTGTATCTCAGTACATGTGACAATAATAAACCAATGAACAAAGTAAATAGTGACAAAAGGGGAATAATGAAGTAGACTTCATGATCATTCAAAAATATGACAGCAGAGGGGAAGGAGTTGTTTCTAAATCATACATTGTGGATCTTCCTGCTCCTGTATCTCCTCCCTGAAGGTTCTATAGAGAAGAGGACATGCCCTGCATAGTGACGGTCCTCAGTAATAGATGCCACCGCCTTGAGGTGCTGCCTTCTTGGGGTATAGCCTCTTGAAGATGTCCTTGATGGTGCCCATGATGGAGCTGACAGAGTCCACAACTCTCTGCAGCCTCCTGCGATCCTGTGGATTGCAGCCTTCACAGCAGACTGTCACACCACCAGTTGGAATGGTCTCCGCCATGCATCTATAGAAGTTTATAGAAGTCTTTGATGACAAACCAAATCTCTTTAATATCCTAACAAACTCAAACACAAGAGATTCTGTAGCTGCTGTAAATCTTGAGCAAAGCACAGAAAATGCTGGAGGAACTTCAGCAAGTCAGGGAGAATCTATGGACAGGAATAACCAGTCGATATTTCGGGCTGAGACACTTCATTGAGTTTCAGATGAAGTATGGGCACTGGCACGCCTTATTCATGATTGCATCAATCTGTTGATGCCTGGAAACTTGCTCACTCTTTCTGCCTCAATAAGTCATCCTGCAGGCTGCTCTCAAACTGTTACTAATGGGATTTTGCTGTAGTTTAAAACTGGGGGAAAAGGGTGAGCATGAAGGCAGTAGTTGACCTGTTACTCATTTGATGATTTGTTGGCACACCAGATTTATTCCAGCAGCTTCTCTTGAATACAGAGTTCTTTTTCCCTTACAGTGCAATCCACTTTCTGTCCAATTGTTCAGTTATACAGTATGCTTTGCTGCACCTAGAATGAAGCTGATTCCTCTGAGTTATGAAGTGTAGGCTTTGAAATAATCTAATATTGAGCTCACATTCCCAGTGATTTCAGATGTTACTGCATTCAGTGATGTGCATACATATTTCATAAATGATTTTGCATGATGAAGACCATGCTTTATTTTAATGGGAAGGTCTTCAAGAACAGAAGAGGGATGACTAAGAAAAAGAAAAATGCTATTTTTAGCAGCTTTTGAGACAAAATTCAGTTGCATTTTTGCAGCTTACCACCGCCTGGAGTTATTGGTTTCATCCTGCTGTTGCATTGTACTTAATAGTTATTTTTCTGCCCAGTGAGCAGTATCAGTTTAAATTTTCATACCTATGTATACTGTACATAGTTCATTATTAGCCTTGATGTCTTAATGCCCTACTATGTGCAATTGCTTCCAATACACATCCACATCATGCTCGTCTTACTTCAGTGCGCATAATATTCCACAAATGGTTGGTCAGTATCAGCTCTTCTTTCAGAAGAGTAGCTGTGCTTTCATTGCCAGAACACGTTATAGTTATTAAGAGAATCAGAACCCCAGCCATCCACGCTGACTGCTGGTAAGATTTTAAAAGGCTGGAAAGAACTCAATGGAGAACAAGCTGATTCAATGACAAAATATAAACGGCAAGCAGTTTGCCAGGCTATTTCATGAATGTTATAGCTCATCTGCTCACTAGAATCTGAGAGACTCTAAGCAAATAAAGCAGGAACCTAAAGGACTTTCTAAAAAAACGTTCCTGGAGCAGATATTGACTTTCACATAATTTTCAATTGCATCATTCTCTCCAGAATAATCAGGGTACGTACAAATTTACTGACGACGCTGGATCGCAAACCTTGTTAAAAACAGGATCGGACTTGACAGTGATGTCAATTGCAAAAGCATCGTACTTTGCTAAATTAATTGGCAGAGAATTATGACCGTAGTTAAACATTTTATTTACATTATGAGTTATTGTGATCTGGAAATCACTGCTTGAAAGAATAGTGAATGCATGATTAAAGAATGATTATCGAAACAATTTGGTGAAGTCTGGCAAAGAAAATACAGGGAGATGAGGAAAAAAGCAGAAGATTGGGAATAATTGGTTAGCTCTTCTAGAGCAGCGGTCCCCAACCACTGGGCCGCAAAGCATGCGCTACCGGGCCGCGAGCGAACAATATGATTTGGCGATATGAGTCAGCTGCACCTTTCCTCATTCCCTGTCATGCCCACTGTTGAATTTGAATGCATGCGAGGTCATTACCCACGCACCATCCGTGTCAGCGCGGGAAGAAGATCAACTCCTCAAGCTTGCAGATGACGACGGGCTGGAAAGTATGTTTGACATAACATCTCTGCCGGCATTCCGGATCATTAAAAATACCATTACTGAGGTAAATTATGTTAAATTATTGCCACAAACAATGAAGGGGCGAACGATGGTAAGACAAGTTCGCAGGATGAATTGATGGAAATGGAGTTCTGATACCCATACCTCCGGCCCGGGAGCAAATTTGGATCACTCTGGGTACCAAGCTGCTTTGAAGAGCTTAAGAGTGACTTCGGGCTGGGCAATGAAATCTGGGCCTGGAGCAAGTTGCTGGGCAGTATTGTCTAGACCCAGGGCCTTTCACAGCAGTGGTGCTTGGGTCGGAATGTGGGGTACAATGCGCCATTTAGATAATTTAAATGTTACTCCAGATTGGAGGCATGAACTGACTTTGCTCACTTCACAATGTTCACTCCTCTCTCCAGAGTGCTGGATGTTTTTGCTGTTCACTGTTTGGTCAACTTAAACGCCAGCCCAGAAAGACTGAAGAGACAGGGTGTCAGTCAAGTCGAGAGCCAATTTTGCTCATTCTCTGCGATGGCCATCTCCATGGCACTGAGGATATGAAAATTGCCCCGGCTGCTGTGCTCTGTGCCCGCTAATACGTTTGATAAACTGATCAGCGAGGCTTTAGGCCTATGCTGGGCTGCTCCGGGGTTCGGATCTAAGGACTCATTTTTGGTTCGGGATGCTGTTGTTCGCTTCAATTGTTTACCTGGCTTACAATTTTTTTTACTCTTACGCATTGAGTGCTGGTCTTTTATTTTTATTTTTATGATTTTTTTTCCTTTTGAATTGGATTCTTTTGTGTTTCTTGCTTTGTGGCTACCTGTGAGCAAGCAAATCTCAAAGTTGTATAATTTATAAATTGTTTGATAATAGATGTACTTGCTTGAATCTTAAATCTGAGACTTAATTTGGTATTTTAAATACTTTAAGGGTTTTAGCTTTATTTTTGAAAGAAAATCTTTATAGTGTTTAATTATTTAAAAATTTCTCAATGTCAGAAGATTTTAGAAGTTTCAACATGCTTATTTTTGTTTCAATAGTTTTTTTTTCTAAACTCTTGCATGGTATAGAAGCCCCTACCTTGAAATGACGTTGGCCCATTAGGTTTATAGCAGGGCTGTGAAGAACAATCTAGTCAGTAACATTAGTCAAGTACTTTTCTGCAGCCCTACAGGTTCAATTCTCACAGGTGCCTTTCCAATTGTTTCTGATCCCACCAAGCTCATAAGCAACAGTTTCCAGATTAATTGTGTTCACTGCTTAAAACAAAATGTCTTCTTACCACACCTGTTTCTCTTGCTGAACCCATTAAATCTATACTCTTTAATCGTTGTCAGATTATTAGCCGGCATTTGAGAATCTTACCTGTTTCACATAGTAAGACC
Source organism: Mobula birostris (assembly GCF_030028105.1). NCBI lineage: Eukaryota > Metazoa > Chordata > Chondrichthyes > Myliobatiformes > Myliobatidae > Mobula > Mobula birostris. The sequence continues at coordinate 132,132,671 of NC_092376.1, forward strand.
CTGCTGAGAGAAACAGTGTGATGTAAGTGGGGTCATTTTTTGTAAAGGTGCAGCCGGTAGGTCGCCAGTGAGTCAGTTAGAATCAGAATTAATATCTCTGGCATATGTCGTGAAATTTGTTGTCCTTTACTGTAGTATTTAGATACATTAAATAATTAAATTAAACAAGCAGTGCAAAAGTAAAACTAAAATAGTAGTAAGGTGGTGTTCATGGGTTCAATGTCCATTCAGAAATCATTTGGCAGAGGGGAGGAAGCTGTTCCTGAATCATTGAGTATGTGCCTTCAAGCTCCTGTACCTCTTCCTGGATGGTAGCAATGAGAAGAGGGCATGTCCTGGGTGATGGGTTTGCTTAATAATGGTTGCTGCCTTTCTGAGGTATTGTTCCTTGAAGATGTTTTGGATACTATGGAAGCTAATGCCCATGATGGAACTGACTAAGTTTACAACTTTCTGCAGCTTCTCCCGATCCTGTGTAGTAGTATCTGCATACCAGAGGGTGATGCACAACAACTCTGGCAGGGTCTGCAAGACATTATTCTCTACAAAGTGAAACCCAGTAATATGAATGGAGTGATGCTTCATTACCAGATGAATTCAAAGCCTTCTATGCATGCTTTGAAAGGGAGAACAGAACTACAGCTGTGAAGATCCCTGCTGCACCTGATGACCATGTGATCTCTGTGTCAGAGGCCGATGTTAAGACTGTCTTTAAAGAGAGTGAACCCTCGCAAGGCAGAAAGTCCTGATGGAGTGCCAGGTAAGGCTCTGAAAACCTGTGCCAACCAGTAGCGGGAGTATTCAAGGACATTTTCAACTTCTCACTGCTATGGACAGAAGTTCCCACTTGCTTCAAAAAAGCAACAATTATACCAGTTCCTAAGAAGTATAGTCTGGGCTGCCTTAATGACTATTGTCTGGTAGCACTCACATCAACAGTGATGAAATGCTTTGAGTGGTTAGTTATGACTAGACTGAACTCCTGCCTGGTATGGAGGGGCCACTGCAAGGACTGAAAGAAGCTGCAGAAGGTTGTAAATCTGGTCAGATCCATCTTGGGCACTAGCCTACAAAGTACCAAGGACATCTTTAGGGAGTAGTTCCAGAGAAAGGCAGCGTCCCTGGGTGCTGGAGGTCCTTAATAATGGACGCTGCCTTTCTCAGACACTGCTCCCTAAAGATGTCCTGGGTACTTTGTACCAACAATAGTTGTATCGTTAGCAAATTTGAAGATGGTATTTGAGCTATGCTTAGCCACACAGTCATGTGTATACAGAGAGTAGACTTAGGATGCTGTTCATCGACTATAGCTCAGCATTTAATACCATCATTCCCACAATCCTGATTGAGAAGTTGCAGAATCTGGGCCTCTGTACCTCCCCCTGCAATTGGATTCTCGACTTCCTAACCAGAACACCACAGTCTGTGCAGATTGGTGATAACATATCCTCCTTACTGACGATCAACACTGGTGCACCTCAGGGATGTGTGCTTAGTCCACTGCTCTACTCTCTGTAGGCACAGCAGGAGCTATATTTCATTAGAAGTTTGAGAAGATCTGGTATGTCACCAAAGACACTCACAAATTTCTACAGGTGTAGCATTGAGAGCATCCTAACTGGTTGCATCAGAATCAGGTTTATTATCACCAGCATGTGATGTGAAATTTGTTAGCTTAGCAGCAGCAGTTCGATGCAATACATAATTCAGCAGAGAGAGGAAAAATAATAATAAAATAAAACATAATAATAAATAAACAAGTAAATCAATTAAAAAATGCAAACAACAGGAATACTGCAGATGCTGGAAATTCAAGAAACACACATCAAAGTTGCTGGTGAACGCAGCAGGCCAGGCAGCATCTCTAGGAAGAGGTACAGTCGACGTTTCAGGCCGAAACCCTTCATCAGGACGAAGATGCTGCCTGGCCTGCTGCGTTCACCAGCAACTTTGATGTGTGTTAAGTAAATCAATTACGTATATTGAATAGATTTTTTTAAATGTGCGAAAACAGAAATGCTGTATATTTAAAAAAGTGAGGTAGTATCCAAAGCTTCAATGTCCATTTAGCAACCAGATGGCAGAGGGGAAGAAGCTGTTCCTGAATCAATGAGTGTGTGCCTTCAGGCTTCTGTACCTCCTACCTGATGGCTGCATTGATATGTTGGGCACAGGATATAGCCTCAGAGACAGTGACACCCAGGACCTTGAAATTGTTCACTCTTTCTGCTTCTGATCCCTCTCTGAGGACTAGTGTGTGTTCCCTCGTCTTACTCATTTTGAAATCCACAGTCAGTTCTTACTAATGTTGAGTGCAAGGTTGTTGCTGCAGCACCACTCAACTCGTTGGTACATCTTGCTCCTGTACGCCCTTTCGTCACAATCTGAAATTCTGCCAACAATGTTTGTATCATCAGCAAGTTTATAGATGGTATTTGAGCACAGTCATGGATGTAGAGAGAGTAGAGCATTAATCTAAGCACACATCCCTGAGGTGTGCCAGTATTGATTGTCAGTGAGTGGAGATATTATTCCTGATCCATACTAGATTGTGGTCTTCTGGTGAGGAAGTCAAGGATCTAGTTGCAGAGGGAGGTACAGAGGCCCAGATTCTGGAGCTTTTCAATCAGGACTGTAGAATGATTGTGTTAAATGCTGAGCTATAGTCAATTAAAGGCATCCTGACATAGGTATTTGTATTGGCCAGACGATCTAAGGTCACATGAAGAGCCAGTGGGATCACATCCACCATAGACCTATTGTGGCGATAAGCAAATTGCAGTGGGTCCAGGTCCTTGCTGAGACAGGAGTAATCTCTCATCCACTAATGGCCTTTAGATCAACCTTATGTACAACTGCTGCGCTACTGGTGCTGCAGTTCTAGGTACCCAGGTTCTTACCTCTAAAAGTCCCTCCTCAAAATGTTCTGCTTTTATAGCATTTATTGATGCTTCTTAGTGACTGCTTTGTTGGGTAAAGTTTGGTTATTTCCGCCAAAATCTTCCTGCAGCTTTGTGTCAAATTCTGTTTGATGTTGCTTCCCTGAGGTAATTTGAAGTACTTTGCCACTTTAAAAATTCTATGTTAATACAAGTAGCTGGTGTTTGTATAGAAATGTAGATCCAGTGATCAAAATTACTCAAGATGCATCCATTCAAGATTGATATGTCCATTCAGAGGATTTGCTTAAAAGAAGCAGCAGTTAATTTAGGATTCCACAGCCTGTTGGGCAAATGGTCAGCTCCAGGGTACCTTCATTTGTTAAAACTAGTGGCTCCTACAGTATTTCATGAGATTTGCTTATTAGCATCACTGGACATCTAAGTGCTACATGTTTATATGTCAAGCATTTTGCAGAATGTGAGACATCTTCAGAGCAATTGACAGATATTGCACTGCATGACCGCATGGCCAAACTGCATACAAAAGAGCAGAACTACTGGGAGGTTACTTTCGTCCTTATCTTAGATGCTAAATGACTATAGAAGCCTGGAAATGGCATCATAACATCTTTGACATATTAAGACAGATCACCTAAATGTTTATGAAAATGACATAGAGCAAGGTTCACATCACAGCATCTCCCCATGTTTCCCGTGTAATACTGTGCCGAAACTGACAATGTAATGTTCCCTATTGATATATTGTAAACTTGTACAGCTGTCGCCATGTGGTCCAGCAGATGTGATATTTGCAGCCAAGTCTTAAAGGTACATACCAGGGGAGATACTGAGGAGTACTTTTTTCTGCAGAATGAATGATGCAAGAGGGCGAGGGTGTTCTTCCAAAAACTCAGGGAATTCACATAGACTGGTGAATAATAGAAACCTTTTGTGGCATAATCTATATGCAGGGCTGCCACAGCAGAGCTCCATGGCTATGACATGACAGGAGGCGGCCAGGGAGATGTTACTGAAGCTCATGACAACAGCATTCTTTCACTTTGGGAACCTCCCCAAAGTAAGAAAATGCCTTTGCTGTTCTGCAGGCATATGTAGGCTACATGAAAAGCAGATGGAATCTCCTTTCTTTGAAGATGGAATTTGGAGGACTTGTTAATAAATCAATAAAACTATGAAAGCGTGAGGGGTCTGCAGTAATCGATTCAAAAACCCTCGAGTCTAAGAAGCTGACATTGACTACAGACTTGAGTTTGACCTCCACAGGCAAAGAATTCCTGACAATCCCCAATCAAAATAAAGAATGTGGATTGAATTGGCTCATTAAATACTGTGGCTCTTGGGGGGGGGGCGGTGGCGGGGGGAATCATGTTACCATCTCCTGGCTGTTCTCTGAATAAATAAGAATTGTTATTTTTCAGATCTGTGAGATTGAAAAATCTCACTGCAGATGCATTTTGCATGTAGATTGTTTTAGACATCATTTGAGGGGAAATACTAGAAAAATAATGCAAGTCAGAGCAAAATTCCCACAGAAAAATGAGAAGTTCTTCCTGTCAGGTTTTAAGATACCCAGAAACTGTGCAAATTTGCACCACTTTGAGTTAAGCTGATTTTTAGCACCACACCACCATATTTTTTGTGCTTGTAGGCACAGATTTCTCATCTATCACCTGTAGTCAATGCTTTACCTGGGTTTCTAGATCTTTGGGCTGTATGTAGTAAAATGCCATCTTATCTGAATTCTCCCTTTTGATGAATTAAGTTGAGACATTTTCAATGCAGGGCTTCAACTAGTACAGCTGCAGAGTAATCTGCTCCCATACGGAGCTCCAGCCAAGCAGAGAAAACCAGACAGTGGAGAACCAGCTGGTTCAGAATTCTGAATTGCTTTTCAGGGGCAAGTAACAGCCATAGAAGTCATGATTGTAGAAGTGAGAGAAACCAATATGGTGCTTTAAGTTGGAAGGCCATCTGTTAATCAAACAGAAGAATGAGTCTACTTTTAACTGGGTGCAAGTAACTCATAGAAATAACTTGAGACAGAAAGAAACTGTTCAACTAATCTGCGTCAACATTTAAGCTTCACACAAGCACTTTTCCCTAAGCTGTCATCTCTGAATCAAATTATTTTTTTCTTCCTCAGTGCATATCTAGGATATAAGATCATAAGACACAGGAGCAGATTTAGGCCACTCGGCCCATCAAGTCTGCTTCACCATTCTACCCTGGCTAATTTATTATCCCACTCAACCCTATTCTCCTGCCTTCCCCTTGTAATGTTTGACATACTGGCTAATGAAGAATCAATCAACCTCTGCTTTAAATATACTCGATAACTAGGCCTCCCTCTGTGGCAATGAATCACACAGATTCGTCACCCTCTGACTGAAGAAATTCCTACTTAGAGAAAATTTTTGTGAACTGAAAGTAGTAAGGAATCCACACCAGGGCTTTCAAAACACACTCTGGCTATTAGAAAAGTTAAGCATCTGCAAATAGTGAAAAATGTGGGAAAAAGTCGACTTGGCGCGGGGTGTGAAGGAAGAATCAGAATTAATTTGTCAAGTCAATGAGCTTTCATATACTAAAAAAAACTCAGAAATGAAACATGGTGATGTAAATTAAAAGCTGCAAACAAAGTGGGGGAGAGGGGAAGAGGTTAGAGAGAACAGTTAAAACGTGAAACATAATTGCTGAAGACCAAGAAAGACTGACACAAATATTGCTTGTGCTGCAGTTCTAATTGGATGCTAAAGTCTGAAATAACTAGACTGTGACAAAATATACCCAAATGCTTGATATCATTTATCCCCATTCATTGTTATGACCCTTTACTCCTGTTACAGGAAAGAAACCCCTGATTCAAACTTCTTAACCCAACAACTGCAGCAATGGTATTAAGTGATACTGATTGCATCAAAATGACAACTTCTTTAATGTGATCTCAACTTAGTTAATTGGATCAACAATTTTGTACAAAGGAATAGCATGCTACAATGCTAAATTAAATGAAAATGTATATTGAGAGAAATATTATTGTAATCATAATGTTATGCAATTAGCAAGTAATTTGTTATTTACTTTGTCATGTGTTAGATTTTGCTTTATTGGATGAGGAGAGTAAACTTGAACAGCTGTCAATGCAGCACCTGATCAATACATTTCCTTTGTTTTCACTTCCCTTAACATTCATATCCACCTTTTTAAAGCTCAGAGTCAAAATAATTCAAACATTTCTTTGAACCCCCCTTTTCAGTCAGCATTTTATATAGAAATATGCATGTATCAGTACAGGCAGTTTGTGATGGCCAAAATCCTGCATCAGGTTGCATTTCAGACCAATAATAAAGTAAATTGAAATCTCAAGAAATACAAAATAGTATCTGCTGATAAATTGTGCACCCTCTGATGAATTTATCCATTATTTGCTTACATAGTGGATTTATTCTAAAGGAAAATGATTACCATTGTCTTGTGGATTTGCAAATCTTCGTGTCATTGTCTGTTGAAATAATTATATATGGCAATATGTAAAATGGGTACTATAACTATTGTTGTACCTGTGGTAGTGTGGGGCAGTATGCTATGCAGACAGAAGAATACATTCAAGGGTAAAGAAGAAATTGGAAAGTCTCTCAATACACAGCAAACAGCAATCAATCTTAAGTAAGTGACCAATTTATATTACCAATTACAATAATGCACGCTTTGCAGCTCTATCTGTCAACCCTCACACACTTTATTTATTGAACCACAGAAGACACATCACCCAGACATTCGATAAAACAACTACCTACACACTGTTGTTGTTGTTGCTGCCAAACAAAGACAGTCGGACAGCAAACAAAATGTCTGACCATTCCTGAAGCAGCAAGGATAGCGAGACATGCGGTAAATGAGTGCATAAAGATAAATGAAGATGATATTGTTGATATCAAATTTGTTTCTTGTCCTACTTGGTCTTCATTCTGCAACTGCTGATTCACAAGCTGCAGCTATTAGAAGGATTTGCCATTAACTTGTAACCTATTAGCACCGCCTTCATCTATCTTTACATCTCCTTTCCTGTTGTGTATTTAATATTTCAATAGTATTTAGGTAATATCATAAATATATTGTTTGGTTAAGCATTCTTTGTTTAAATAATTCATCCTGGTTATATGCTTGAAGCCGGTGAATGAAATATGTCATTACACCACCATGTCATATGAACACACCTTGCTTAAAAGTAAGAACAAAACTAACACCCATTCAACTAGGTTTCCATATTTTTCATGCTATTAGTTTTGTGCTTTGAAGTTACAAATCATAACACTACCCATATTCTCTTCAATATTACCCTTTCCTTTGTGCCTCAAGAAGGTGGCATCCATCATTAATGACTATCATCATCTGTGACACGCCCTCTTCTCATTTCGATCCAGAGGTTAGGCCATCTCAGTGTACAGCTGCTCCAGAGACTCTGAGTATCTTTGCAGCTTATTCTACAGCAAGTGAGTTGTACCTCCACCCAGCTCTCCCTAGCACTCCGCCACCAACCAGCTGTTTTGGAATATAGCTTGGGAGTGATAGGGTAGGAAAAACAGTAAAGGGCGGGCATCAGGTTTCAAATAGAGAGGATTAGTAAATCTCTGTATAGATTTGGTCTCAGTGTATGAAGAACTATGGGTTTGAAGATGTTTTGCTGGTTCTTGAACTTGAAAATTACAACAGCTGTGGAGAAGGAGTTAATATTTCAGAATAGGTTTCTTTTTTCACAGACCATAAGAATTAGGCCATTAGGCCCATCAAAACCATGGCTGATTTATGTTAGAGGATCAGCTCCTTACTTTCCGTTAAGGTATATTGCAGTCTTTCAGACACCAAGTTGAATTTAACAATTTAGATGACCTTTCTTGTTTTGTATCAAAATTATCAGTTCAGCTGTGCAGGGGTAGGGTAAATTTTCAGTTTTTAACCCCTTCACTAAATATGGGTGACTATATCAGCCGTATGTGAATGTGTCAGCCATGAGTTATACTCTTTATCAATGGAAAAAAATGGAAGTGATGGTCAGAAGCCGTTTCTTAATACCCTGAGAGAGAAGAGGTAAGTCAGGCAGCACGACGAGTCAGATTGTCAGTTCTGTGATGGGAAGTAATGGAATGAAAACCTGAGCTGGCAGGACAATGTCCAATCAGACTTCTGAGACAATACTTCAGAATCAGAAGTCTGATTTCTCACAGTAATACACGTAATGTGTGCAGCATGGGAAATGATGTAGCCATAAACATGATAAATGTGGAAAACCCATCAACAGTGTGAATGCACTTCACCACTGGAAATTCCCGACTGGATTTCTGGAGAGTTGCAGCTGAACTCAGGAAATTCAGCTGTGAACAAACTGAAGAATAAATTGATCATTTCCATAATGGTGAAAAAGACATCTCTATCTGATTGAATTTCCAAATAATTACCACCTCCGATTATTCACCACAGAGTATTTCTGCCAAATATCAAGTTTCTACACAACTACAATCAGACATTCATGGAGTGTCCCTTTAAATATCGCTGATATGGAGGGTTTAATTATCTTCCAACAAAACACAGTTGTCTAATGGCAAATTTCTCTGGCTCATTTTGGTGGTGCTGCTAAATTAACATTGTTGAAGTGTTGATCTCACCAACTGTCTGATGTGTAAGTTGCTTTTGATGTGCTGTCTATGTGATGCATAGATTAATCCCACTAAAAATATGTGCTTGTGATATTTCAGATAGCATATAAGCAGCACATCAGTACCAGTAGCACCAAAAAAATAGACTAATGACTAATAGATTAACTTCTTGAACTTTAAATTTTGATTTTGAGTACCTTGAAAAATACCTTCGAGGGCACAATTATATTTGTGGTTTCTGAGGTAGATTGACTTAAGTACAATCATTTTATATGTTTCAGAAGATCAGATGTGTAAAAGACCTCTGAACATCTACAATATGTTGACATGAAATAGGGCAGTATTTCTACTTTATTTTTCAATGTGTTTGACAGGATGTGTTCAGGTTCCGGCTTGCAATGCATACAGCCATTTACAGCTGTAAATCCTGCCATTTATGCTGTAGGAACTCAGCAACATTTAAATTTTATGAAATCATGGGATCAAAGCTTAAGCCTTTCAATGCAATTCTGAGACCGTTACAGACTTTAATTACCTTAATATTTGTGATATCTGTAGTAACGATTTTGCTTCTGAGAAGTTTGCAAAATCCCAGTGATTTACCTGTCTTAGACTTTTGTGCAGCAGTGTCATTTACGTGCTCAGCCTTTCAAAAGCACCTTGAAATCATCCTGGCATCAGCTCAGTTGCATTAGCTTTAGCTTTCCCCTGTGCATAATTGCATTAAACTTGCTGTATGGGGTCACCACCCATTAACATTCTTACATGTTTCAGTCTGGGTTCTTTTATTTTGTAACCTTGTGGGCTTGGAATTGAGCAGGCTGAGATCGTCAGTTCAGCTTCCTTTTGCCAAGTATCTATAGACAATTGCTGTAACTGAGAGAGTAGTCCATCATAATGACACTGAACCTAATGAGATGGCAGTCTCAAAGACACAGTCGCACTTTATTGGGCAGCTAAATACACTACTATATTCTGATGCTACGGTGCTTAAACGATGTGAGGAATATTCATGAGATTGTTTGAACATTACAGGGTATACTTTGCATATCATTCTTCAGTTAGACAAAAGTGATCTCTTATCTTGGGTCAGGAGATTTTATTAATTCATGCATGTGATTATAGATTCTATTGCGACCAGCTGGATGTTTCCATTTTTTTTCTATAGTTAATTTTTCCCTGTTTTACACACAAAAAAAAATAGATTTAATGGCATTTCTCACACTACTTAATACTGAAATCTGGTTAGTGAAGCAGATTCCATGTTTCTTGCATTTAGCAGTTAGAGCTCATGAGAAGTATGAAGTTAGTAAATGTATGAAACAAAATCATGCACTTAATATGGTTGGAAAGACCATCAAAGTAGTTCCCTGAAATGACTGTTTCTGTGGTAAAATTTGCAAGAAGGATAATACCTTTGCCAGCCACAGCTGAATGATGAGGATAATTTTTCATTTTGTGCAACTTAAGTGAATTGTAGCAGCGGGTTATCAGAGATAAGAATCACGAAACTGACATTTGAAAGTCATCTAGTTTTGTGAGTTGAGATTGCAATCTGTTCACTGAAATCATCATTCTTCACATTATTGATTTCACATTCTTATTCAACTAATTAGCCCAAAATCAATGGAGTGTTTTCACAGCATTGTAAAAAAAATCACAGAGAAGCTTAAAATGCCAAAATTTTATTTCAATTAAATCACGCTGTGCCTATTGCCATGCCTAACATTAAAAATGCCTGAAATCACACTCTGTGAAAAGTATTTGTAGATGGATTGTACAGTGATGCTAGAATGCAATTCCCTAAATTAACAAGATGTTTTGTTTTCATGGTAATTTTAAATTTTGTGCCTGTTTCACTAAGTTAGGCAACACAGAAGCCATTGCATACTTGTGATTCTGTTCCTTCAAGTCTTTTCACAAAACATACAACCCGAAATAAAAAAAAACAAAAAAAAATGCTGTAAACACTCAGCAGGGCAGACAATATCTGTGGAAAGAGAAACATTTCTGTGTGAAAACATCATCATAAGTGGGGAAAGGGAAAAGTTAGTTCTAAGTTGCACAGAAGATGAGGATGTGCCTACCTGGTCTCTCACTTTTAGAGGTATTCAAAGTTCAAAGTACATATATGTCACCATATACAATTCTGAGATTTGTTTTCCTGTGGGATATTCCCTTTGGTATCTCTATAATATCTCAAAAAGTGAGAGGCCAGGGTGGCACATGTGATTCAGATGTTTGAAATGCTGTCCAGCCACTAGATTATTCAGGAAGATTAACAGAACAGAAACCAAGTAAAAGGACAAGTTAAAACTCTGAACTGCAAGTCAAACAAATATGGCATAATAATGCTGCTTTTGAACAAAGCCTAGGATAATGGATCAATTTAGAAATGGATGAAACTAGTGCAAAAAGGAGAAAAAAGGATAATTAATACAGGATATAAAGAAAACTGAAGTAGCAAAGCAGATATCATAGTTTCTGTTTTAAAAATTCCATGACAATAGAGGGTCTAATGGAAGAAAATAACAGGAAGTAGTTTGATACAGGGAAAGATCTTTTTGTGCTCTGGAGTAATAAATTTCTCTGGGTATAAATTAAGAGCTTAGATTATCAACAAAGATATTAAGCAAGGCTGCCAGGATTTCATAGGAAAACATGAAGCAAATAACTAGCAATCAACCCCCCCACCTCCACCATATGTATAAACAGTGAGCATAGAAGCATAGTCTCTCAGTTATAACACAAAGAGATTTTGCAGTTGCTGGAAATCTTGAGTGACACATACAAAATGCTGGAGGCTATCAGCAAGTCAGGCAGCATCGAGAGAGGGAATAACCTGTTGAAGTTTTCAGCTGTGACCCTTCATCAGGACTGGAAAGAAAGGGGGAAGGAGGACAAACTGACAGGTGATAGGTGAGACTAAGTGATTGCAAAGGTGGGTGGGTAGGTGTGGAGGAGGGATGAAGTAAAAAGCTGGAGTTGAGAGGTGGAAGAATAAAGGGCGAAGAAGAAAAGATCTTGGTTTGTTTTCAGAATTATTCTGGCAAGGAACTATTCATTGCCCAAGTATTGATATCCTGTGGACATTCATTAAAGTAAACAAAATAATGTGAAACTTTTGAATCACAATGGTGTGGTAAAGGTGCCACATTCCCGATACTGACGCATGAGAGAACTAATTGGTTGGTTTTATTTTGGTACTACTACACAAGTGAATTAGAACATTCAATTTGAATTTGAATTTGCTCAGTACTTTAACTAATAAATAAGGAGGCATGACCTTGGAGTACTGTTCTTGCCTGGTGTTCATTTGGACAGACTTGGAGCATATTTCAGACATCTTGACGCATGGGCAAGAGCTTAGCAAACACAAGAAAATCTGCTGTTGGAAATCCAGAGCAAGACACACAAGATGTTTGAGGAACACAGTAGGTCAGGTAGCATCTATGGAAAAGAGTAAACAGTCGACTGGGACCCTTCTTCAGGACTGGAAAAGAAGGGGAGAAGTGAAAGTAAGAAGGTGAGGGGAGGGGAGGAAGAAGTACCAGGTGGTAGGTGATAGGTGAAACTGGAAGGGGGAAGGGTGTGAAGTAAAAAGTTGGGAAGTTGATTGGTGAAATTAATAAAGGGCTGGAGAAGGGGGAATTTGATAGGAAAGGACAGAAAGCCACAGAAGAAGAAGGGAAGCAGCACCAGAAAGAGGTGATAGGTGGGTAAGGAGATAAAGTAAGAGAGAAATAGGAATGGTGAAGGAGAGGAGGGTGGCAGTCCAGAAGTTTGAGAAATGGATGTTCATACCATTAGGTTGGAGGATACCCAGATAGAATGTTGCTCCTCCAACATAAGTGTGGCTTCATCCTCGCAGTAGAGGAGGCCATGGACTGATGTGTCAGAATGGGAATGAGAAGTAGAATTGAAACGAGTGACCACTGAGAGATCTGTTTTTGTGTTAGGTGGAGCAAAGATGCTTGGCAAAGCCATCTCCCAATCTACATCGGGTCTCATCGATATGTAGGAGGCCACACTGGGAGCAGCAGATGCACCAGGTACAGCAAATGACCCCAGTAGACTCACAGGTGAAGTATCGCATCGCCAGGGAGGGCTGTTTAGGGCCCTGCATGGTATGTAGATAGGAGGTGAAGGGACATTTGTTCTGCTTGCAAGGATAAGTGCCAGGAGGGAGATCATTGGGGAGGGATAAATGTACAAGGGGGTCACATAGGGAGCAATCTCCACAGAAAGCAGAAAGAAGGGAGGAGGGAAAGATGTGCCTGGCAGTGGGACCCCCTTGGAAGTTACAGAGAGTTATATGTTGGACGCGAAGGCTAGTGGGGTGGTAGGTGAGAACAAGAGGAACCCTATCCCTGGTGGGGTGGCGGGAGGATAGGGTGACGGTCAATGTGAGCAAAATGGAAGAGATGCAGCATTGATGATGGAGGAAGGGAAGCCCCTTTCTTTGAAGGAGGAGGATATTTCAGTTGTTCTGGAATGAAAAGCCTCATAGTGAGAGCAGATATGGTGGAGGTGGAGGAATTGAAGGGGATGGCCGTTTTACAAGTGACAGGGTATGAAGAGGTATAATCCAGATTGCTGTGAGAGTCAGTGGGCTCATAAAAGATATGAGTAGATGGGCTGTCTCTAGATAGTGAGACAGAGAGATGGAGAAAGTGGAGAGGAGTGTCAGAAATGGACCAAATGGTTTTGTATACTGGGACCTATCATCATACTTAGGTTTGCCTCGTTGACTGGTCTCCTCATATTACATGGAATGTAGAAGTCTGTCCAATATCATGCTAACACCTTCTTTTGATATGAGCACAGCTGGCCAGATTGTTAATCAACCTGCTGGTTCTTTTTCCTCCATTTCACACTATTCTGGAAGGGATGGCTGTGATAATACATGAACAACCTCAGAGCTACTGACAATCTTATGATTAAAATTGATTTGTTTCTCATTTACTTTAAATGTCAGAGAACATCACATAGATAAGAAATAGCATTTGTGGTACAAATTCACATTACACTCTCCAGAGACAGCAATGCAAGATCATGATGTTGGGAAAATACTCTTCATAATTTTTGCAATAAAAGTGTCAACAGAAAACAGTATGTCAATAAAAAACTACTGTTATATTGTTAGCCTTTCTAATTTTATGTTGGATAAGAACAAATTGTTTAAAAATCTTTTGAAACCCTGTGCTTTCAGAAGGGACTGGTTGAAATATGTAAACACCATAAACATTTTATAGATTTGAAAAAGTTAGAGTATTTTATTCACTTATTTCATGATCTGAACACAATATAACTGGAGTTTGCTATAAGCCGTATTGAGTTCGCTGCAAATGGCACAGAAGATGGCCTGAGCTTAGCAGTTCATTATCCAGGTGTCGAGTGCTTTTCAGCAGCCACTAAATGAAAAGCTGAATTTTTGCTCTTTCTATTCATTCAGTGAAAAATAAAAAAATTCTGTATCCCGCTGTGGTCTGTCATTCAGCAAATGTCACCTTTCAGAACCTTGTGAAACCACAGCCCATTGTAGCTGACATTTTCCTGCTCTTTTCAAAGCTCTAGGGGCCGCCTCATTTTCACAGCTGGAACACAAGATTTGTTGAAAATGTCCAGACTTCAACAACAAAAAAAAACACAAGGCAAAGAAATGAGCTCTTTCTGGAAAATCTTAACAATGTGTGAGATGTGGAAAATTTGGGACACCTCCAGCCTCCTGGGCAACCACATCTGCATCATGTGCACTGAGCTGCAGCTCGTCAGCGAATGTGTTAAGGAACTGCAACTGCAGCTCGATGGCCTTCAGCTCATAGAAAATGAGAAAATGATAGATAAGAACTACAGGGAGGTAGTCACCCCTAGGTTACAGGGCGTAGGTAACTAGGTGACTGTCAGGAGAAGGAAGGGACATGGGCTGCCAATGCAGAGTGCTCCTGTGGTCGTACCCCTCAACAGTAAGTACAGGTTTCCCCCGCCATCCAAAGGTAGAGCGTTCCTATGAAATGGTTCGTAAGCCGGAATGTCATAAAGCGAAGAAGCAATTACCATTTACTTATATGGGAAAATTTTGTGAGCGTTCGCAGACCCAAAAATAACCTACCAAATCATGCCAAATAACACATAAAACCTAAAATAACAGTAACATATAGTAAAAGCAGGAATGATATGATAAGTACACAGCCTATATAAAGTAGAAATACTTTTCCACAATCATTGCCTGAACTGTTCTCTGTAGCGAAAATCTCACGCAAGCGCCGTCAGCAAAAAATCTCACACAAGCGTTCTCCAGTAACCTTTAAGCTACGAAGCTGCCAAATCATACCAAATAACACGTAAAAATACACAGCCTATATAAAGTAGAAATAATGTATGTACAGTGTAGTATCACTTATGGGAATCAGGAAGACAGCTTGCCGAGCACACTGGTGATGGTGTGTTAGGCTGAGTCGTCGGAGTCTGGCTGGTGCAGTGGCCCCTACTCTCCAGGCAGCCGACCGATACCAAGCCGCGAAGCATGCTGGGTTCCAGCTGTAGCCAGGATGTACCCGGCACATCTTTAAGAAAAAAGCTGAAATAAATAACCTAATTAATTAGCATGTTTATTTCGGCTTTTTTCTTAAAGATGTGCTGTGTGTCTCCTGGCTACCGCTGCATTCTCCGTGAATCGATATCTGTCCGCAGCCTGGGGGTTGGGATGGTGGGACACTGGGGTGTCATCTCATCGTCATCTGTTTCCATTAGAGCAGGCAGCTCATCTTCTCCTATGACTTCTCGCCTTGATGTCGAAGGTCGAGGTTCGTTGTCTGCTGTGACTGATGTGGAAGGCTTGCTTGACTGCTGAGCCTCACGCATTTTACTATCATACAGTTCTTTGTAAGCACTCAAACCATCCTGCAAATATGCCCTAGACCTACGTACCCTTTCAAAATTAAAGTCATACTTTATCATTACTCATTCAGTTTTGACTGTTATTCCTTCCTCTTCCAATTGCATCAGCTCTTCATCTATCAGTTCTTGGTCATGGGATGCCAAAACCTTTTCAACATCATCTTCGTCAGCTTCTACAATCCAAACTCACTTAGTCCTTACTTCGTTCATCATGATCAAAACGCTTAATTATGTCTAGTTTTACGCCAAGTGTAACACCCTTACGAGTTCTTTTAGGTTTTTCCAATACCTTAGAAATCATCTTGCAAACGGCTGCTCACAGGCACGTGTTTAAGCAATGCCAGCGAGAATGCCGTTCCGAATCCAGGGGAGAGCAGCTGCTCGGGGTGCGCGCTGCCTTTTATCGTGCGCTGTTTTTTTCGCGCGCTGCTTTTTTCGTAACAGTGAAAACACCTTCTGTTAGCAAAAACAGGGTACTAATGTAGCTCTTTCATAACAGTGAGGTTTCGTAAAGCGAACGTTTGAAAAGCGGGGGACACCTGTATACCATTTTGGATACTTTTAAGGAGGATGACCTACTAGTCACCAAGTCTCTGGCACTAAGGCTGATGCTATAGCTTAGAAGAGAAGAGAGGTGAAGAGGACTGCAGTAGTGATAGGAAGTTCCATAGTTAAAGGAATGGGGACAAGTTCCTTTGGATGCAATAGAGATACACAGATGGTATGTTGTCTCCCAGGTACCAGGAGCAGGGATGTCTCAGATTAAGTCCATAGCATTCTAAAGGGGGAGGATGAGCTGCTAGAAGCCTTGGTCCATATTGGCACTAAGAAGAAATTTTCGAATGGAAAAAGGATGCAACCGCAGTTGACAAGAGAAGTCTAAGCCAAAGTTAAAGCAAAGGAGAGGGCATACAAAGAAGCAAAAATTAGTGGGAAGACAGAGGATTGGGAATTTTTTAAAAGCTTGCAAAAGGAAACTGAGAAGGTCATTAAGAGGGAAAAGATTAACTATGAAAGGAAGCTAGCAAATAATATCAAAGAGGATACTAAAAGCTTTTTCAAGTATATAAAGAGTAAAAGACAGGTAAGAGCAGATATAGGACCGATAGAAAATGATGCTGGAGAAATTGTAATGGGAGATAAGGAGATGGCGGAGGAACTGAACAAGTATTTTACATCAGTCTTCACTGAGGAAGACATCAACAGTATACCGGACACTCAAGGGTGGCAGGGGAGAGAAGTGTTCACAGTCACAATTACAACAGAGAAAGTACTCAGGAAGCTGAATAGTCTAAAGGTAGATAAATCTCCTGGACCAGATGTAATGCACCCTCGTGTTCTGAAGGAAGTAGCTGTGGAGATTGCGGAGGCATTAGCAATGATCTTTCAAATGTCGGTAGATTCTGGCATGGTTCCGGAGGACTGGAAGATTGCAAATGTCACTCCGCTGTTTGAGAAGGGGGCAAGGAAGCAAAAAGGAAATTATAGACCTGTTAGCTTGACATCGGTGGTTGGGAAGTTGTTGGAGTCGATTGTCAAGGATGAGGTTACAGAGTACCTGGAGGCATATGACAAGATAGGCAGAACTCAGCATGGATTCCTTAAAGGAAAATCCTGCCTGACAAATCTATTACAATTTTTTGAGGAAATTACAAGAAGGCTAGACAAGGGGGATGCAGTGGATGTTGTATATTTGAATTTTCAGAAGGCCTTTGACAAGGTGCCACACATGAGGCTACTTAACAAGAGCCCGTGGAATTATGGGAAAGTTACATACGTGGATAGAGCATTGGCTGATTGGCAGGAAACAGAGAGTGGGAATAAAGGGATCCTATTCTGGTTGGCTGCCAGTTACCAGTGGTGTTCCACAGGGGTCCATGTTGGGGCCGCTTCTTTTTACATTGTACATCAATGAGTCGGATTATGGAATAGATGGCTTTGTGGCTAAGTTTGCTGACAATATGAAGAAAGGTGGAGGGGCCGGTAGTGCTGAGGAAACAGAGAGTCTGCAGAGAGACTTGGATAGATTGGAAGAATGGGCAAAGAAGTGGCAAATGAAATACAATGTTGGAAAGTGTATGGTTATACACTTTGGCAGAAGAAATAAATGGGAAGATTATTATTTAAATGAGGAAAGAATTCAAAGTTCTGAGATGCAACGGGACTTGCAAGTCCTTGTACAGGATACCCTTAAGGTTAGTCTCCAGGTTGAGTCGGTGGTGAAGAAGGCGAATGCAATGTTGGCATTCATTTCTAGAGGAATAGAGTATAGGAGCAGGGATGTGATGTTGAGGGTCTATAAGGCCCTGGTGAGACCCCACTTGGAGTACTGTGGGCAGTTTTGGTCTCCTTATTTAAGAAAGGATGTGCTGACATTGGAAAGGGTACAGAGAAGATCCACTAGAATTGATTCCGGGAATGAGAGGGTTAACATATGAGGAATGTTTGTCTGCTCTTGGACTGTATTCCTTGGAGTTTAGAAGAATGAGGGGAGACCTCATAGAAACATTTTGAATGTTGAAAGACATGGACAGAGCGGATGTGGCAAAGTTGTTTCCCATGATCGGGGAGTCTAGTACGAGAGGGCATGACTTCAGGATTGAAGGGCGCCCATTCAGAACAGAAATGCGAAGAATTTTTTTTAGCCAGAGGGTGGTAAATCTATGGAATTTGTTGCCACCGGCAGCAGTGGAGGCCAAGTCATTGGGTGTATTTAAGGCAGCGATTGATTGGTATCTGAGTAGCCAGGGCATCAAAGGTTATGGTGAGGAGACGGGGGAGTGGGACTAAATGGGAGAATAGTTCATCTCATGATAAAATGGCGGAGCAGACTCGATGGGCTGAATGGCCGACTTCTGCTCCTTTGTCTTATGGTCTTATTGACATAGGTAGGAAAGGCAAGGAGGCCCTAAAGAGAGATTTTAGGGAGCTACGTGGAAAGCTGAAAACAAGACCGCCAGGGTAATAACCGCTGTGCCATGCATGAGTAATGGTAAGAATAGGAGCATTTGGCAAATAAATGTGTGGCTGAGGAACTGGTCCGGGGTGCAGGGGTTCATATTTCTGGATCATTGGACTCTCTTCTGGGGAAGGTACAACCTGTACAGAAGTGTTGGGTTACATCTGAACCCAGGGGCGACCAGAATCTTTGTGTGCAGATTCAGGAGGGCTTAATCTCATTTGGCAGGGAGATGGGAATTGGAGTGATAGTGCTGAGGATGGGGTAGTTGGTTTACAAACAGGGGCAGTGTGCAGTGAGACTGCTAGCAAGGAGAGGCTGATGATAGGGCAAAACTGCAGTCAACAGGATGAGTTGCAATGTAAATGGTGGAAAAAAATCAAAAGGGGTGAATACAGGACTGAAGGTGTTATATTTGAAAATGCGTAGTATACAGAATAAGGTAGATGAACTTGCAGCACAGTTGCAGATTGGCATGTATGATGTTGTGGACATCACTGAATCATGGCTGAAAGAAGATTATATCTGGAAGTTTAACAGCCAAGGATACACAATGTATTGAACAGACAAGCAGAAAGGCAGAGGGAGCTAGGTGGCTTTGTTGGTAAAAGATGAAATCAAATCCTTTGAAAGACATGACATAGGATCGGAAGGGGTAGAGTCAGTGTGGATAGAGCTAGGGAACTGCAAGGTAAAAAGGTCCTGATTGGAGTTATACACAGGGCTCTGGACAGTAGCTAAGATGTGGGCTACAAATTAGAAATGCCAAAAGGGCAATGTTACGATAGTCAGCAGGGATTTTAATATGCAGGTAGACTGGGAAATTCAGGTTGGGGAATATGTAGAATGCCTACAGGATGGGGGGGATCTCCTTAAAACCTACCAAATGTTGAAAGGCCTCAATAGAGTGGATGTAGAGAGGATGTTTCCTATGATGGGGAGACTAGGACCAGAAGGCGCAACCTCAGAATAGAGTGATGTCCATTTAGAACAGAGATGAGGAGGAATTGCTTTAGGCAGAAATTGTGAATCTGTGGAATTCATTGCCACAGGTGGCTGCAGAGGCAAAGTCATTGGGTATACTTGACGCCGAGGTTGATAGATCCTTGATTATTCAGGGCATGAAGGGTTATGGGGAAAAGGGCTGAGAGGGAAATGGATCAGCCATGATAAAATGGCAGAGCAGACTCGATGGGGCAAATGACCTAATTCTGCTCTGATATCTTATAGTCTTATGGGACTCAGCAGTTCAAATTCTGTCTGAAGATCATTTTATCCATCAACACTTATAAATTAATTATTGTTCGTTTCTCAGATTTAAATGCAAGGTTCCCAGAACATTTTGTATGTATATTAGGAGGCCATAGATGTTGGTGAGATTAAGGGCTATGTCAATATTTTAGGCCATGTTGATATTAAGGAAATGGTTTGGGGTGTCTTTAATAATATTATGTTGGATCTATTCCAAAATACCGACGGAAGCAATGGAGGAGAGTGCTGGGATCTTGACAAATCTTTGTATCCTTCTCAACCACAGGTGTGACACAGAAGACTAGAGAATAGCAATGTTGTTCCTTTGTTTGAGAAGGGCAACAGTAACAAACCAGGGAATTATATAGCAGTTTATATACTAGTTTGTTTAACAAACCAGGGAATTATATACCAGTCAGCCTTGCATCATTGGGAGGGGAATTATGGGTAAAGGTTCTTAGAGACAGGATTACTTGCATTTTAAACAAAAGCATGAGCTAAGTAGGGATGGTCAGCATGTCTCTAAAGTCATAGAGTTGCACAACAAAGTAAAAGATTTTCAGCCCACCTTGTTTATGCCGACCATCATACCGATGCATGCATTCCATTTGCTTGCATTAAATAGATAGCTTGAAGTCTTGGCTTTGCCAGGTGCAGTTGGACAATTTAGCAAATTGTCACTGTGCACTTTGTAAATGATGTTCACAGGAATCTTGATGGGAAATTGTTCATAGTGCTAAATAGGGAGACAGTCATGCGGGGACCTTGTCTCATGTAATGTCAAATTTCCTCAATGCTGATGTATTCATCTGAGAAATAGGAAAATATTTCAACCCATTCTTACTTGTGTCTTAAGGTTATGAAATATCTGATGGAGTCAGGAGTTGATGTCCTTGCTTCAAAATACCTTTTTCTTTTTGATCCAGATTTGTACAACTAATGCAAAGAGAATGGCTTGGCATGTTTCTGCAAATTGCATGCAGCAGGCAGTAGGGCATGGTCACTAGTTCCTTGAAGAATCTAAATCTCTGATTTCACTTTTCTACAGAGAGGTAAACATATACTGTAACTTCTTCCCTCAGACCTGAGCTCTTGCTGTCCTCTTCTGCTTCACCTGGAATCACAGGCTTTTCCTCGTACCCTTTCTTCCCTCCACTTCGTACCCTCCACTTTTTGCAGTACCAGAGCAGAATGTCTACCAAAGCGTTGTTACTGCCAGCAAAAGAGGTCATTGAAGGTTATGAATGAAATCCAGATATTGAACACTGAATACAAGTAGCAGAAATTATGTCTGCTGCCTTTGACTATTTCTACCCCTCTCACATACCTTGAATTCCTACCAGTCATCAACACACTATTCCTTAAGATGTTAAATCTCAGGCATGATATTAATGGGTCCTGGACCTCAAAACTGATATTTAAATTTGGTTAGCTTTGGACTTTTGCAAGTCATGCACGCCAAGTTTGGTGGGGGGGTGGGTGCAGTGATACAGATTTAAAGCGATCAGCTGGAAGTAGGACAATGGAATGACAGCAAATGAAACAGATAGAACATGATAGAATTGGGACAGAACATTACCATTCAGACAGCATAACCTGAAGTGGACAAATCACATGCATAATTATTTTAAATTTAAATGCAATATCGAGAAAGTGTTTAAATGAAAACTAAGGAATTGCTGCATTGTTGAAAATGCTGTATATAATGAAGAGTTTGCATATTCCTTCTAATCAGATATTCTAAAACAATGGCAAACTAAAATGCACATTGCACTGTTGAGTGATGAAAAGAAAATAACATTTTTTTTAAAATGTTCTACTCCAAACGATCGGTGCTGCTGAGAAATTAAGCAAGTTCAAAAGCTATTACCTTAAAACAGGACAACTGCTTGACATTTCTCTCTTTCTAGATTTTCTTTTCTGTTGAATGCATGAATGAAAGTTAAATATACTGTAGCTAATAATAATTGCTGAATGATTCTTTAATTTCTTTGGTAATTGTAAAGAATTGCTAAGCATTAATGATGAAATCTCACAAGACCAAATTATTGAAAAATTGGGATATTTTGTGCTTGTTTTTGGATTCCAGAGGTACCCTGGGGGCTTGAAAGAGGACGTCTGTGGAACAAATTGTGCCAGGTTCTGCAATGATGAGTATATTTGTGTGCATGCAATAAACATCCACCAGAAGTAAGCAGAGCATAAAGTGTGCAATGTCTATTTGATGCCAGAACTTGATTATTTTTAAGTTCAATGGAGCAGCTTGTATTTTTTCCTAGCCTCACAAGTGTGAATGTTTTATTTTGGAAGCAGATAGGTCCTAACGCTGACATTATTTAAAAAGATCAATACCTTCTTTGGGTTAGTTACACATTGATTAGTTTTTGGATATTGTGATAATTCATTCATGCTTGCTAGATTTTTTTTCAAATAGCCAAGGTCTACAAGAAGTGCTGCAGGAGGTGATGAATGGCTTCCTTAGCTTCAAGGATCTTGAATCAATAACTTACTCCGAGACACAAATAATTGAGTGGGCATTCCCCTTGGTTTACACAATAACTGAAAATGTTGATCAATCTGCTGAAAATAGGAGGAAGAGGAGGGGAGTAAGGACCTTCAGGAAGAAACTATGTCTCTTCTGCATGTTCAAGGAGTAATTCCTTACCTGATCCAGAGAAACAAACAAAATGTGAGTGGTTAAAACTGTAATAAAGACCCCTCTACTGAGATTCTCCACCTCAATGTAACTTCAAATGGGACAAGGATTGCACTGCTGGCTGCTGTCAATGTGACTGCAAGGTGAACCTTTGTACAAGGAAGGAGATTGAAAATCTGGTTGAGCAGTGCCACAAAAACAACCTCTCACTGAATGTCAGCAAGAACAAAGAACTGAGTATTGACTACCGGAGAGAGACGTTGGTGGTTCATAAGTCAGTCCTCTAATGGGGAACTGAGGTGGAGAGGGTCAGTAGCTTTAAATTCCTTGGTGTTTTGTCATATTAGGCTATCAGCCCCCAGACCAGCACATAAGTGTCATCTCAAAGAAGGTGTGATAGAATCTTTACTTCCTTAGAAATCTGTGAACATTCATCAAGTTACAAAAATATTTTATATTTGCACAATGGAGAGTATTAGGGTTGCGTCAGAACTTGGCATGGAAACACCAATGCCCAGGAATGGAAAAGGCTACAGAATGCGCTGTATAGAGCCCAGTCCATCACAGGTGAATCCTTCCCCACCATTAAAGACACTTACGTGGGGCACTGTCACAAGAAAATCAAAGAGACCCACTCTCCAATCTGTACAATCTTAGGTCCCACAAAATCAGGTTCAGGTACGGTTATTACATAACAATCATCAGACACTGGAATGGCATGATTAACTTCTATCACCTCTAATCTGAATTGATTCTGTGATCTGCAGTCTCACTTTTAATGACTCTCAGAATTATGTTCTTTTTTTATTTGCCCAATTCATCTTCTTTTGCACATTGGTTGTTCCAGTCTTTGTCTGTTGATATATAGATTTTCATAAATTCTATTGTATTTTTCCTATAAATGATTCTCAAGGTTGTATCTGGTAACATATATAGACTTAGATAACAAATTTACTTTGGACTTCAAAGTGGCTTCCAGGGAGCAAGTGACTATATTTGTAACATCTCAAGTTTATCATTCAGTTTTATAAGATTGCTAGTTACATTTCATTTCTTTTGCCAGAGAAGGTTAGGCAGAGAGAAAACAACATTTGGTAGAGATTCCATGTGTTTCCTAGTTGCAGGGCTCTTTTGACTATATGTGTGTCAGTTTCAAAGTATGTGATGTCAACTTTGTCCCAAAAATTAAATGAAAAGGATTCGACCTTCTTAACGCCAAGGTGATGTATGAACATGGGAAACCCTATAATTCGATAGTTGCTACTCTAATATTAATTGCGATATCTTCATGTTGCAGCTTTCTGCTCGTTGCCATCTTAGTGTTGATGGCAGCAGTCTGAGCTGGAAAGCTCTTAGGCAACAAGGAGGGCATGTGCCTTGGCAGAAGTGAGTAGTTGATTTTATTAGAGTGCAAATGGATGGCAAATTTTGGCTGTACAAAGTTGCTGTTGCTTTTCTAGAATGGTGCTTCAGCAGTGTTGGAAATCTGTTGGTGAGCATCTTGCCAGATGGCTGTGAAGCCCTACAAGCTCTTTTGAAGCTTTAGTGATGACTGGCTTTGCAGCCATGAACTCACTTTTGTGTACTTCAGTTGTCTGCTTGCTTTTGTTATTCTCGTGATTTGTTTTTTTTCTGCACATTGGGTTTTGACAGCCATCTTTTTTAATGGTTTTTATTGGGTGTCTTTGTTTAGTGGCTCCCTGTAAGGAAGCAAATCTCAAGGTTGTATATAGTATACATAATTTGTTAATAAATGTACTTTGAACTTTGAATACTGGTACCCACAGCCATAATAACAGCCACCTGATGGAACACAAAAGAACACAGGGGGAACAGGCCCTTCAGCCTATAATGTTGTGGTGAAAGAATTACACTAATAATTAAATGTCTGACTAAACCAATCCTCTCTGCTATATACCCCTCATTCTCTACACATTCAGGTGATTACCTGGAGCCTCTTAAATGTTTCTACTATATATGCCGCCACCACTATCCATGGCAGTGCATTCCAGGCACACAACACTCAAAAACAAACAATAGGCAACAATATCTCTGCCTGGGTGTTAGGATATGCAGACAAAGCCTGTCCTTTCAGTGAGCTTCTTCACCCTTTAGCTTCTAGTTTTCTATTTTGTACTCCTGATTTCTTTTCTCTTGTAGAAGTGTGTGTGTGTGTGTGTGTGTGTGTGTGTGTGTGTGTGTGTGTGTGTGTGTGTGTGTGTGTGTGTGTGTTTGGTTTGACCATATTGACTGGTAGTGACGTGACCTTCACAGCTATTTCTAATACAAGTGTCTGCAAGACCTTTTACTGTATTTTCTTACAGAGTGCTTGTCTACAACTTCCACAAGAGACTTCAGAGCAATACTTAACATATATCAGCCTGCTCCCTTATTTGCTCTATAATTATTCACAGTCTATCTTCGTGCCAGAGTTTGCTCTAGTTGCAAGGCACTGTCTCTCTGAGGTTAACTGAGTGGTGTAAGTTACTGAACACAGAAACTAATTTTGGACTGAAATGCTTGTATCTGTTTTTGGTAACCATCCAATTCAGCCCTCATGTCTAATGAAAGAAAAGAATCATTTGTGATCACGATGTATATTTTAATTAAAAAGCAGGAATATTTATTTCGCAAGCAAATGAACAAATAAAAAAAATTGCTGTTTATGAAAAGATTTTTAAATGTATTGTGGGATCATTCCTGGTTTTATAAACATGGAATTAACAAGATTTGAATTCTCCAATATTTGAACCAAAGAGAGCTGTGGAGATTCGCCAGGATGGAACACGCAAGAGACTGCAGATGCTGAAATTTGAAGAAACTCAGCAGACCAAGTAGCATCTGCTGAGGAGCAGGGGGTGGTGGGGGGGGGGGGGTTGTTGGAGGAGGTTGGGCAGATACTGCTCATGTTTCAGGTTGAAACCACGCATCAGAACTGACAATGAAGAGGCAAGATAGCAAATATAAAGAGGAGAAGGGGAGTGGTATGAAAGGATTCCAAGGTGATTGGTGGATTGAAGAGGGGGTGTAAGATAATATGCAGATTGTGACATGTAGGGCAGGAGAGAGGGGTGGATTTTGGAGAGAGTGCCAGGTGAATGATAGTTGAGGGCAAACAAAAATTCAGAGGAAAAGGAAAAGATTCACCGGGATGTTGCTTGCAATGGAGTGTTTCAGTAAAGTGGAGGTAATTAACTGGCTGGGTATTTTTTTTGTCAGTATACAGGAAGCTGAAGAAGAAGGCATATTGTACATGGATCTGAGTGAGAGATCCATATGATCCACAGAGGGTCATAGCAGAAGCATCTAACACTAGAGAACATAAGCTTGAGATAGAAACATAGAAAACATAGAAAATAGGTACAGGAGTAGGCCATTCAGCCCTTCGAGCCTGCACCGCCATTCAGTACGATCGTGGCTGATCATCCAACTCAGAACCCTGTACCTGCCTTCTCTCCATAACCTCTGATCCCTTTGGCCACAAGGGCCATATCTAACTCCCTCTTAAATATAGCCAATGAACTGGCCTCGACTGTTTCCTGTGGCAGAGAATTCCACAGATTCACCACTCTCTGTGTGAGGAAGTTTTTCCTCATCTCGGTCCTAAAAGGCTTCCCCTTTATCTTCAAACTGTGACCCCTCGTTCTGGACTTCCCCAACATCGGGAACAATCTTCCTGCATCTAGCCTGTCCAATCCCTTTAGGATTTTATACGTTTCAATAAGATCCCCCCTCAATCTTCTAAATTCCGGGGAGTATTAGCCTAGCTGATCTAGTCTTTCATCATATGAAAGCCCTGCCATCCCAGGAATCAATCTGGTGAACCTTCTTTGTACTCCCTCTATGGCAAGAACGTCATTCCTCAGATTAGGGGACCAAAACTGCACACAATTCTCCAGGTATGGTCTCACCATGGCCTTGTACAACTGCAGTAGTACCTCCCTGCTCCTGTACTCGAATCCTCTTGCTATAAATGCCAGCATACCATTTGCCTTTTTCACTGCCTGCTGTACCTGCATGCCCACTTTCAATGACTGGTGTATAATGACACCCAGGTCTCGTTGCACCTCCCCTTTTCCTAATCGGCCACCATTCAGATAATAATCTGTTTTCCTGTTTTTGCCACCAATGTGGATAATCTCACATTTATCCACATTAAATTGCATCTGCCATGAATTTGCCCACTCATTTAACCTATCGAAGTCATTCTGCATCCTCCTCACAGCTAACACTGCTGCCCAGCTTCGTATCATCTGCAAACTTGGAGATGCTGCATTTAATTCCCTCATCTAAGTCATTAATATATATTGTAAACAACTGGGGTCCCAGCACTGAGCCTCGTGCTACCCCACTAGTCACTGCCTGCCATTCTGAAAAGGTCCTGTTTATTCCCACTCTTTGCTTTCTGTCTGCCAACCAATTCTCTATCCACATCAATACCATACCCCCAATACCATGTGTTTTAAGTTTGCACACTAATCTCCTGTGTGGGACCTTGTCAAAAGCCTTTTGAAAATCCAAATATACCACATCCACTGGTTCTCCCCTATCCACTCTAGTAGTTACATCCTCAAAAGACTCTATGAGATTCGTCAGACATGATTTTCCTTTCACAAATCCATGCTGACTTTGTCCAATGATTTCACCGCTCTCCAAATGTGCTGTTATCACATCTTTGATAACTGACTCTAACATTTTCCCCACCACCGATGTTAGGCTAATCGGTCTATAATTCCCTGGTTTCTCTCTCCCTCCTTTTTTAAAAAGCGGGGTTACATTAGCCACCCTCCAATCCTCAGGAACTAGTCCAGAATCTAAAGAGTTTTGAAAAATTATCACTAATGCATCCACTATTTCTTGGGCTACTTCCTTAAGATGAGGGCTGAAGGCTCAGAAGGGCTCTGAAGGATGAATTTTTTTCTTGTTTTTTGTTTTACCCAGAGGGTAGTTAGAATGTGGAACACACTTCCTGAGTGGGCAGTGGAGATATCATAATCTAACAACATATCAGTATCAAGATATAGACTAGAGATCTACTTAGAGGTATCTTGACTCCCTCGTCCATTTGATCCACCGCACTGATCTCTCTCATGGCAATTACCCTTGCAAGCGGGGCATGTTACACCTGCTCCTGCACCTCCCTCACCACCATTCAGTACCTAAAACAGTCCTGCTGGATGAGGTGATGCTTCACCTGTGAGTCTGTCAGTGTCATCTGCTGTGTCCGGTGTTCCCTGTGAGGCTTTCGTTACATCAGTGAGATCTGATGCATATTGGGAAACCACTTTGTCAAGAAACTTCGCTCTGTCCACCACAAAAGGTAGCTTTTCTCTGTGGCCACCAATTTTAATTTCAATTCACATTCACATTCCAACATGTCAGTTTACGGCTCCTTTTACTGCCTCGATAAGGACACTCTCAAATTGGAGGAGCAACACCTCATATTCCATTTGAGTAGACTCCAACCTGACGACATGAACATCAATTTTTCTAACTTCTGGTAGCTTCTCTCCCTCTCCTCCTTCTCTCTTTTTTTCATTCTTCTTTCTGGCTCCCCTCTTATATCTTCTCCTCTCCTCACCTGCCTATCACTTCCCTCTGGTACCTCTCATTCTTCCCTTTCTCTCATGGTCCACTCTCCCCTCCTGTCAGACTCTTTCTTCTTCAGCCCTTTACTTCTTCCACCTATCTCCTCCCAGTTCTCACTTCATACCCCTCCCCCATACACCCACCTTCCCCCTCACCCGGTTTCACCCATCACTTGCCAGCTTGTACTCCTTCCTCTTCATATTTTGGTTTCTTTCCCCTTCCTTTCCAGTCCTGAGGAAGTGTTTCGGGCCAAACTTCAGCTGTCTCTATTAATGCAGGAGGAGCTGCTGAGCTCCTCCAGCATTTGGGTTTGCTATTTAGAGGTACGTTTGAATTGTAAGCAATATGGCTATAGGCCAAGTGCTGATAAATGTGATTAGTTGAGGTGGGTGCATGATAGGGAGCTGGATCATAGCAAGGATTTGTTTTGTGGCTTATGTCTCTGACTCCTCTGTAAATATTATCTTTTAATACTTTCTGCCTTTAAGCCAAAAGCAGTCTAGCTTTCAATTAAGTTGCAGTTTGAGACACAAACTGTCCTTCAATGTACCGGATGTGAATTTGTGCAGGAATTGAAACATTCTAGTTGAAAGTAGACTATTCTGACAGTAGAACCAAAGAGGCATATCTCGAAATTATTGCTATCAATAGTAATGGATGGCTTCTTAATTTTTTTTATGAAATTCCAGCTTTGTTTGTTAACTAATGAAATATACCTATTTAAAATAAACATGTTAGCTAAAACCATTAAAGTAGTAGTAGACTATTTATAACAAAATTTTTTTATAAGGCAACACTGCTTAACTCAGTGAAGTCATTAAAATACCCATAGAGTTAAATAACTAGGAAAAGCAAGATGAATTTGATTTGGTTAAACAAAGGAATAGAAGGGAATTTTGGAGATTCTAAAGAAGCAAGGACAATTTAAGTGAAAGCGAGGAAAATTGCCTAGTAAGTCACTGGGGAGTTTTTAAATGGGTTAGATAAAGTACAAATCAAGCACGTGGCAATACAGGATATATTGAACAAATAGCTTCATAGGTAAGTAGACTGAAACAAAATCCAATATAAATTGCTTGCATCTGTTATAGTTAGAACAGAAATTCAAGAGAACAACAGGAAATGCAACCTGAAAAGGGAAGTTAAAAGAAAAAAGCTAGCAGGTAATATATATAAGGGCATGGTAACTTATAAAAGGTGAAATGAAATGAAATCATCAGCCTGCTCAGCGTTTAAAAATAATTTAATCAAGGTACTTAAATGCATGGGCTGAGGTAATAAATAAGAGTCATGTATCAACTTTTTAGCAGATGAAATAATGGTTATGAACAACATTTTTTTCAAGGTTGATACAGTTTTAAGTCTGTCACATTCTTAAGCACTCTCTGGTTGTAACAACATTTATAGAACGGCCGTGACAGTCGGGCTTGAGAAGTTCTGGAAAAAAGAGGACATAACTTGTTTTGAACTCATTGGGTTTCATGTATTTGGTAACATGCTGAATGTGAGAATTTCACAGAGATAGTACATCCCTTTAAGCATTATTTTCAGATCAAACATATAACGTTTAACTTGGTTAAATATCACCCTATAGTCACAGCTATCATATTTCTCTAATCACTTCAAATCAGTAGCTGCAATTGGGTCTCTTTATTCAATCTGGTCACTAAAGCAACTGTAGTATCTGTTCTGTTGTCCTGGCTACTTTCCCCCATAAGCTTTGCCTTTGGGTTCCTCCCTAGCTCCCATCTTTATCCAAACTTTTCATCTCATTCCACTTCTGTAAAATGCCTTTTTACCCTTTTTCATATTAAAGGCTTACTGTAAATTGATATTCATTATTTGCATGATGTGTTTTGTCACAAAAAATTAGGGAAAGGCCACATCCATTGCTTGTGGTGAGACTTGCATTCTGCTTTATCAGGTTTGCTTCTAAGAAAAGAGGAAATACATTTAAGATTTTTTTTTTGATACGTAGATTGTTGGAAGAGCATGGGTTATTTTGACAGAGGTGGGTTGCTAAGATAAAAGCTTTGCATCTTTAAAAGGAAAGTTTGATAAAGTTTGAAAGCCAAAATTGAAAGAAATATTGCCAGAATGATGAAACTCAATATCTTTATACTAAATGTGAAACATGTTGATTATGGATTCAAAATCATAAAAGTTAAGTTAATACATACGATAGTGTATAAATTTACATCATTAGCATATTTTTATAAGTTTTGGACTGCTCTGGTGCAGGTTATCATGGGCTTCCTTGTGCTATAAATGTGTCATTTCAATGATGCCAACGTTTTAGTTTCAGTCATAAATCACATTGCAGTGGGAGAGGTAATAATGGTTATTTTAATATGACATCACCCCATCATTACCATGTGATTTGCATTTGAATGCTGCTAAATAGGCACATGGAGGATTTTTTCTTGCCCTGGTGCACAATGGAAATTTGCCCTCTTAGTAGTTTAGAATTATATGATAAATTATGTTCATCCTCATTAATCATTTCCATTTTGAGAATTTTGCTTTGTATGTTTCGATATTGTGTGGATAAGATACTTTTCAAGCATGCTGTAATTTATCATTTCTGTTAATGAACACACCTCTCTAACCTTTAACTGAATAAAAATGATTAAAATTACAAGTATTGAAATGTTGATAATTCTTGCTATAAGGGTTTTTAACAGTTGAAAGTGGATTTTCCAGAAATCGTTACCAAAAGAAAAACCAACAATGCAAATCCTCTCAATGATGCTGTGTAATGGTCCAATCCTTAGTGCCATGGAATAATTAATACTATTTTCTGTCTGCAACTGATATATGACTGCAGAGTGGCAGTAGAAGGCTGATCATTTGTCCAATGTAAAGTCAATGGGTATATCAAGTAATTCACCTGTCAGGTGATCCACTCAACAGGAGTACTTCTACACAGACACAGGTCTAACCAGATCCTGAAAAGGATGTTAATCATCTCTAGCATTAAAGCAATATATGTAACTTTTGCACTTTTATGATGGCGGAAGTAATTTTTATGCATAACATACACTGGCTTGAAGGAACAAAAAGCTTGGGCTTGAAGTTCTGGTGCCAGTCCCTCGTAAGTCCGACCTTTATCGACCACATCAATCTTTGAGCCTGGCATTCATTTCTCTAATAATATTTCCCCTGTGCCAATTAACATCTGTCTGTGAGTACCCATGATGAACTGAGCCATATTTTCAGTTCAAGGGCACTGGTGTTCCCATAAAGGCTAAAGGGCAAAGCTCCAGGGATTGGGACAACAAACAGGTGGTCACAGATGGCAGGGTTGGTGGTCTGGACCATATTCAAGGACTTACCTGAGGATTTGAATTAATACACCATGGTTGTCATGGGCTTTATTAAAATAATTGTAGACGATTGTGCCTACACAAAATCATTCAGAGTCTTCCCCAGCCAGAAATCCTGGATGAACCATTAGATCCACAACCTGCTGAGGGCCAGATCAGAGGCATTCAAGCTTGGTGACCAAAATTTTTACAAGTGATACAGGTACGATCTCTGGGAAACCATACGGTTTTAAAAATTTTGACTAATGGAATAGAGGGCAAAGAAAAATGAATAGGTGTCCATCAAACTTTTCATCTGAAAGAAATCAAGTAGAATACTTCAGCTAAGAAACTTTGCAAAATGCTGGAAATCCAAAGCAACATACACAAAATGCCGGAGGAACTCTGCAGGTCAGGCAAATAAACAAACTGTGTCAACATTTTGGGCCAAGATCCTTCTTCAGGACTGGGAAGGAAGGACGAAAATGCCAGAATAAAAAGGTGGAGGAGGAGAAAATGATAGCTGGATAGTGATAGATGAAGACATGTGGGTGGGAAAAGTAAAGGGCTGGAGATGAAGGGATCTGATAGGAGAGGAGAGCGGACAACAGGAGAAAGGGAAGAAGTGGTTAAATACTTTGCAACAGCTTAGTATGTGATCTAGTAGTCCTGTATGGCACGTGTCATATGTTGTTATTACCATTTGACTACCAAACAGAAAGCTTCAACTTACTTGTTCTTTTTCATTTTATTCAGGAGTTCCTAATTAAAGGGTAAATTATTTATTGTTGAGTTATTGACCTGATTGTGTAATGATATAGGGTACCCTGTCTGTAAAGCCCAAAACTCATAAAAGACTTTTTA
Organism: Mobula birostris; assembly: GCF_030028105.1. Taxonomy (NCBI): domain Eukaryota; kingdom Metazoa; phylum Chordata; class Chondrichthyes; order Myliobatiformes; family Myliobatidae; genus Mobula; species Mobula birostris. The sequence continues at coordinate 132,164,752 of NC_092376.1, forward strand.
AGCCTGTATATTATTCAATATACAGTTGCAAGAAAAAGTTTGTGAACTCTTTGCAATTACCCGGTTTTCTTCATTAATTACTCATAAAATGTGGTCTGACCTTCATCTAAGTCACCATAATAAACAAACATAAACTGCCTAAACTAATAACACACAAACATTTGTAATTCTTCTCACCAATACTGAGTACACCATTCAAACAATCACAGTCTAGATTCAAAAAAGTATGTGATCTTCTGGGATAATGCCTTCTGCAAAAGCTACTTGGAGTCAGGTGTTCCAATCAATGAGATGAGATTGAAGGTGCGGGTTGTCGAGGTGGCATATAAAAAAGACACACAAAGTCAGGTTACTGACAGAGCCTGCTCTTCTCAAGAAAGATCTGTTTATTTGCACCATGCCTTGGTCAAAACAACTTTCAGAGGATCTTAGAGGAGGAATTGTGGAGATGCCTAAAGCTGGAAAAGACTAGAAATACATTTCTAAAGACTTGAGTGTTCACCAGTCCACAGTAAGAGAAATATTCTACAAATGGAGGAAATTCAGTACTGTTGCTACTCTCCCTAGGAGTGGGCTCCAGCAAAGATCACACAAACAGCACAACATGCAATGCTGAAGGAGGTGAGAAAGAATCCAAGGGTAACAGCAGAAACCTGCGGATATCTCTGTTCTTGTGTCCACTATAAGAAAAACGCTGAACAACAATGGTGTTCATGGAAGGACACCATGGAGGAAACCACTGCTCTCCAAAAAAAAAAACACATTGCTGCATGTTTTAAATTTGCAGAAGAGCACTTGGATGTTCCACAACACTGCTGGGACAATGTTCTGTGGACAGGTGAAACAAAAGTTGAACTTTTTGGTAGAAATGCTCATGCTGTGTTTGGAGGAAAAAGGGCACTGCACACCAACACCAAAACCCCCACCCAACTCTGAAACATGGTGGAAGGAGCATCATGGTCTGGAGCTGCTTTGCTGCCTCAGGACCTGGACAGTTTGCAATCGTTGAATGGACAATCAATTCAAAATTCTATCAAGACATTTTACTGGAGAAAGTCAGGATAGCAATCCATCACTTGAAGCTTAATAAAAGCTAAATAATGCAACAAGACAATGAACCGAACAGAAGAGAAAACCAACAACAGAATGGTTTAAAAAGAAGAAAATTCTTGTTTTGGAATGGCCAACTCAGCGTTCAGACCTTAACCTGATTGAGATGTTGTGGCATGACCTGAAGAGGGTTGTTTATGCAAGTCATCCCAGAAATATTGATGAACTGAAACAGCTTTGTATGGAGGAATGATCCAATATTCTCCTCACCATTGTGCAAGTCTGATCAGCAACTACAGGAAATTTTTTTGTGGAGATTATTGCTGCTAAAGGAGGTTCTACCTGTTACTAAATACAAGGGTTCACAAACTTTTTCCAGTCTGGACTGTGAATGATTAAACAATGTGTTCAATAAAGACACGTAAAGTACAATTGTTTGTGTGTTATTAGTTTAAAAGGATTGCTTGTCTATTATTGTGACTTAAATGGAGATCTCTCTACGTTCTATGAGTAATTAATGCAGAAAACTAGGTAATTGCAAAGGGTTCACAGACTTCTTGTAGGCACTGAAGGGTGCCCTCACTATAGGGAGTTTATATGCTATAAACCTAAGTTCAAAGAATAGCTTATTTCCATGTCTAGTCTCTGCAGCACAGCCAAGCTGCCCATACTACTTAAGTGGTGGACTCCTCCTCCCTACCAAGGAGGAGATATTTCCAGTTAACAAAGTAGTTTAAGCATAGCTTATTTTATTTTTAATGATACATGCTTAAATTTAGACAAATAGTTTTTACACTCGTTTAAAACTCACAGAGCATTTCTGATTTATAAGCAATTTCCTAGTTACAAAAGGTTAACAAACTCCAAAGAATTTCCAAACTCAGTTACAAGGTCGGAGTATATTTATTATTGAAGTATGTATACTATATGCAACCTTGAGATCTGTCTCCTTAAGACAGCCACAAAGCAAAAAAAACCCAATAAAACCCGTTAAAAAAATGAACATCAAGCACCCAATGTGCAGAAAAAGAAACAAATCGTACAAACAACAAAAGCAAGTGAACAACTGAAGTTTACAAAAGTGAGTCTGTCATTGCAGCCATTCCAATAGCCCATTAGTTGCAGGCCACAGCCTCAGTTCAGCACTGAGACGAGTAAACCTCAAGGAGCAGCCAGCTAAATTAACCCATCCCTCACCTCCAGCCCTGACACCATGACCTTTTCAATCTGGCCCGGTATGTTTACTTTAAACGAGGTGCACATGTATCAGGTGTTATTGTGATGTTTGCAATTCACGTATTTATAGATGTTCACTGTAATGAATTATTTAAATAAACAAGCATTTATATACAAGATTACTCAAATATTAAATACATAAGGCTCCCACCTGCTTATCTATAGACTCCAACTTACTAAAGAATGCATCTCAACAATATACACAGTATATTATATAATACAACTACTATACAGATATTCACAGCATAGTAAATTTTTAAATTGCTCCATTCAGGCTTAAAGATTTAATCATTGTGAAGGACTTCTTACTCTTGTGGGATAATGCCTTTCCTGACAAGGGGGATCACATGGTCTTGGGGAGAACGTACAAACTCCTAACAGCCACCAGCAGGAATTGAACCTGAGTCATCTTCATTGCAAAGTGTTGGGCTAACTACTACTCTACCATGCCACCCTTGTGGGATGACTAAAACAGCTGAACAAGGGTCCAATGCCATTTTAATTAACTTGCCATTCACTTCTAGTGTGAGCCATATTGCTTGTCTGTTGCTGGGTTTTATATTGTAAATTTCAAGGCCTCACAGCCCTGTGTCACTTTCATCATTATCAGATTTTTCAACAACGGCATGCAGATTAATGCTTTTTTGACATTGCGACTTTGCATTTATCTTTATCTCTTCTCTAGCAGACCACTTATTTTGTTTGCCTGACATGTGCTTTGTATGTGTCCTACTTTGTCACATCTTCTGCAAGTTTTGCCTTTAAACCTGTATTGGCCTGTTGTATGTGCCACAAGTGACAGAGTTTGTTTGACCAGCCCAGTTTCTGTTTAGATATGGCAATGTTGTTCATGCTCACTGTCATTCATGACCACAAATCTATTGCGTCTGTCTGTGGTTTCCATTGCTGCAGCAATTTCAACTGCTCTTTTAAATGTAAGCTGTGCTTCAGTTAGAAACCATTTTTGAATGCTTTCCTGAAGATTCCACAAAATAAATTACCTCTCAGTGCATCATAAGGCCCATTACAGAACTAACAATGCTCAGACAATCAAACTTGCTCTGAAATGGGCTCCCCTTCCTTTTGATTCCACTTTTGAAGCTTAAAATGTTCTGTAATCAACAATGATTTTGGTTCTTAATGTTCTTGCATTACATTGACAATATTAGCAATTCACATTTCTGCTGGCTTGGTTGGAGCAGTTAAGCTTCAAAGCAAATTTAAATGCAATGCACTTAGCAAAATTGGTACTCATTTTTCATTAGCTATTCCATTTCACTTCAAAACACTGTTAAATCAACAATATTCATGAGCCAGTTACCTATTGAGCAATCGGACTAGTAAACTTTTCTGACCTAGCCAGCCATTTTTGTATTGTATGTTTATTATCACCTGGTACTCACTCTTTATGAATCCTGAATTTTCCGTTTTCTGACATTTTTTTTTAAGAACTTGACCGTGTCTTCCCTTCTGAAGAGCACAAGCTACACTGCTTTCTTTTTAGCTTGAATGTCTGGCTGCACTTCCAGGGCTCAGTAGCCATTTTGGGTCCATTGTAAAAAACACCTTGCTGTCAATGTTACGTTTTGCATCTACTTCAAAACATTAAACTGATTCAAAGGAAGACATGACAATTCAAAATTTTACTTTAACCTCCACGTTTACTTTAAGCAAAGAACACACGTATCACGTGGTAGTGCGATGACATATGTTATTCAGATATATATATATATACACATACACACAATTACTTAAATATTACTGAAATATTAAATACAAAACGGTTCAGTTCCATACTTATAAACTAGAGGAACATATAAATGAGTTGCAGACAAACAAGCTGCTCATCACAGAAACCAAAGGTTAAAGAATAAATTACAGTTCTTCTTTCTGTTACCCCATCTTTCTGGTATTCTCCGTGTCATTTCTAACAGTCCACAATGCTTTCGAACATTTATACTGTTTTGTTACTAGTCAACATTCTCTACATGTGATGTTTTTCAGATACCTTTACTGGGACAAAGTAATTCACACAGATGGTTTAAAAACTTCTGGGGACAGTAGTGTCTAAAAACTTCTGGTCTCAAACACACAAAAGTAATGCATGAGGGCTGACCCTCTGAGTACACAGATACCCCAAATATTGATTGATCAACTGTACCTGTGACTATGTTTGATGTGCTTAGTGACAAAATCAGTTTGGTCTGCAAACTTCTTGAACTCAATCAAAATGGTGCAAATAACTTAGCCATTGTTGTCTAGTTTGATGCATGCCAATTAACTTTATCTTATGTTGATTCAACATAACAAGGGCCTACAACACTGTTTACTTGTTTACAACAGGAAGCTGAACAAGGAATATTGGTTGGAAGTTTAAATATGTCAAAAACAACTCTGACCCTTTGGAAACATCATGCTAGAAAGCTAAGGTTAGCAAGAATATCCATCACAATTGATGTACATGTTTGGCAAATTAAAATATTTATTGTCTCCAATGTGATGCAATAAATATCATTGTGGCTATCCTGAAATATAAATTCAGTGACAAACTGACTGCTTGTTGAGCACAATGATAGACAGAATACTTTTTTGTGTCAATATATTGAAAAATAGAGGCTGTGAGGGGATATTTAATTATATATACAAAGTGCATTTAGACAATTTATAAATTCTTCCCTTGAATAAATACTTTCCTCCAGGACCAATTTGAATCACATCATTTGAAGGTTTCACACTGAGCACAATTGATTCTTCCAAAAGCTGCACTTCCTCTGATTCAAAGTTGAAATGCAAAAAAGCTTCAGAAAGAACATCACCGTGTATAAAATTATAGGTTCAAATCAAAATTTGAAGAAATCCCTTTCAGCCACTAGGCCATAGTACTTATTGAACTCTCTCTCTAATGCTTGGTTATACTTCAATCAATAAGCTGCTAGTGTTGCAATGTATTTAGAACCAGTATACAATGCCTGTGTTTGTCCTTCAATGCATTATTGTAGACCTCAGCCAAATTAACTGATTAGCTATTTTCTCTCTTTGACTTCAGTCAAAAATATTGAAGTTCTTGGGGTTATTATCAATTCAAGCCCAGATGAACTGAGAGCCTGTCTGGAAAGCTGATTGCACCTGAAAAACAGGCATGTCTTGGATGCCGCAAGATTCTTTTAATGTGGACACAGGATGTAACTTTGGGGTAGGTCAGGAGAGGAAAAAAATACTACTGCTGATGTGACTAGAACACAATCAGGACCAATTAAAGTGGGGGTACATTGATTCAATAGACACAAAAGACAATTTGATTATAGACAGGGCATCCTGTTAGTCCAATTGAAATGAGGGTAAATATAAAAATAGGAAATTCTTGTGTAACTGCATGGACTTTGCTCAGATCATGCTTGAAGTAAGGCAGACAGATTTTGTCAGTTCAAGAAGGGATATTTGACTTGGAGACAATACAAAGATGATTAATTACTTAACTTCCTAAGATGAAGGGAATGTCCAATGAGGAAAAATTTACGTTATTATGTTTAGGGAAATGAGAAATTACCTTATTGAAACATGGAAAATTATGGGCGTACTTGACAAATCAGAAGTAGTGAGAAAGATTCTAAGTGGGCCATTTTGAACTTGGAGACATTGTCCCAGGATGATGGGATGCCCATTTAAGGCTAAGATAATGAATATTTTTTTTTCGAATAAACGTGCAAGGTTTTGGAATTTGCTACCCAAGAGGCTGAGAATATTGAGTCTTTGATCATATTAAAGCTGAAGAGAGTAATGGAATTCAGGGAAAATGTAGTGTGATGCAGATAGGATCATGCGATCAGTCATAATCTTATTGAATGGGAAAGCAGGTTTAAGTGGGTATAATAACAGTGTCTCTCTGTGATTGTCCTGTCCGTTCACCATTCCCCTCCCAGTCCATCCCATCCCTGGCACTTCCTACTGCATCTGTCAGAGGTGCAACACTTGGCCCTTCACCTCTTCTCTCACCACCATCTATCAGCTAAACAGCCCTTCCAGGTGAGGCACAGATTCACATGCATTCCTCCAAATTCTGCATTGCATTCAGTGCTCTCAATGTAGCCTTTACAATGACAGGACCAAGTGTAGAGAGGTGAATGTTTTACAGAGCACCTGTTCTTTTTCCACAACAGCTACCTTGACCTTCTGGTTGTGCATCATTTCAAATTTCTCATTTGTGCACCAATCTCTCGGTCCTTGGTCTACTGGAATTTAAAAAAAAATAACAAACCCTCTTCCAATTAGCTACCTATAGCTGAATGATATGAAGATTGAGTTTTCAGTGAACCCTCACCTCTATGTTTTCCGTTCCCTCTCCCATCAATGCACCTAGCCTCTCTCTCCCTTTGATCACCTTTATGATTGCCCTCCCCTACCTGGTTTCATTATCCATTTACTCACGCCCCTCAGAAGGGTAGGGAGAGGAAGAGGATGGCTGCAACGAACAGATATCTATAGTTAGGGGTCAGACAGGTGATTCTGTGGACACAGGAAAGAAGCATGGATGGTAGTTTGCTTCCCAGGTTCCAGGGTCCGGGATGTTTCTGATTGTGTTCAAGGTATCCTGAAGTGGGAAAGAGAACAGCCAGAGGTTGTGCTACATATTGGTACTAACGACATAAGCAGGAAAAGGGAGGAGGTCCTGAAAGCAGAATACAGGGAGTTAGGAAGGAAGTTGAGAAGCAGGACCACAAAGGAAGTCATCTCGGGGTTACTGCCTGCGCCAGATGACAGTGAGTATAGGAATAGAGTGAGGTGGGGGATAAATGTGTGGCTGAAGGATTGGAGCTGGGGGCAGGGATTCAGATTTCTGGATCATTGAGAGCTCTTTTGGGGCAGGAGTGACCAGTACAAAAAGGACAGGTTGCACTTGAATCCCAGGAGGACCAATACCCTGGTGGGGAGATTTGTTAAGGCTATTGGGGAGAGTTTAAACTAGGATTCCTCAGGGGTGGGAACCAAACTGAAGAGATGGAGGAAGAGGCAGTTGGCTCACAAATCAAGAAAGCTTGGAGACGGTGCGAGAGGGAGGATAGGCAGGTGATCGAGAAGGGACGTGCTCAAACCAATGGTTTGAGATGTGTCTACCTTAATGCAAGGAGTATTATGAACAAAGCGGATGAGCTTACAGCGTGGATCAGTACTTGGAGCTATGATGTTGTGGCCATTACAGAGTCTAGGATGGCTCAGGGGCAGGAATGGTTTCTTCTAGTGTCAGGCTTTAGATGTTTCAGAAAGGACAGGGACGGAGGCAAAAGAGGTGGGGGTGCGGCACTGTTCATCAGAGATAGTGTCATGGCCGTAGAAAAAGAGGAAGATATGGGGGATTGTCTACGGAGTCTCCATGGATGGAAGTTAGGAACAGGAAGGGGTCCATAACTCTACTGGGTGTTTTATATAGACCACCCAATAGTAACAGGGATATCGAGGAGCAGATAGGGAGACAGATTCTGGAAAGGTGAAATAATAACAGGGTTGTTGTGGTGGGAGATTTTAATTTCCCAAATATCGATTGGCGTGTCCCTAGAGCGAGGGGATTAGATGGGGTAGAGTTTGGTGTGTTCAAGAAGCTTTCTTGACACAATAAGAAGATAAACCTACAAGAGGAAAGGCTGTACTTGATCTGGTATTGGGAAATGAACCTGGTCAGGTGTCAGATCTCTCAGTGGGAGATCATTTTGGAGATAATGATCACAACTCTATCTCCTTTACCATAGCATTGGAGAGGGATAGGAACAGACAAGTTAGGAATGTGTTTAATTGGAGTAAGGGGAAATGTGAGGCTATCAGGCAGGAACTTGAAAGCATAAATTGGAAACAGATGTCCTCAGAGAAATGTTCAGGGGATACTTGCGTGGAGCTCTGCATAGGTGCCTTCCAATGAGACAGGGAAAGGATGATAGGGTACAGGAACCGTGATGTACAAAGGCTGTTGTAAATCTAGTCAACAAGAAAAGAAGAGCTTACGAAAAGTTCAAAAAGCTAGGTAATGATAGAGAGCTAGAAGATTATAAGGCTAGCAGGAAGGAGCTCAAGAAATTAAAAGAGTCAGAAGGGGCCATGAGAAGGCCTTGGAGGACAAGATTTAGGAAAACCCCAAGGCATTCTGCAAGTATGTGAAGAGCAAGAGAATAAGATGTGATAGAATAGGTCCAATCAGGTGCGACAGTGGAAATGTGTGTATGGAACCAGAGGAGATAGCAGAGTTACTCAATGAGTACTTTGCTTCAATATTCACTACGGGAAAGGATCTTGGCGATTGTAGGGATGACTTACAGCTGACTGAAAAGCTTGAGCATGCAGATATTAAGAAAGAGGATGTGCAGGAGCTTTGGGAAAGCATCAAGTTGGATAAGTCACCGGGACCGGACGAGATGTCCCCTAGGCTACAGTGGGAGGCGAGGGAGGAGATTGCTGAGCCTCTGGTGATGATCTTTGCATCATCAATGGGGACGGGAGAGGTTCCACAGTATTAGAGGGTTGCAGATGTTGTTCCACAGTTCAAGAAAAGGAGTAGAGATAGCCCAGGAAATTATAGACCAGCGAGTCTTACTTCAGTGGTTGGTAAGTTGATGGAGAAGATCCTGAGAGGCAGGATTTATGAACATTTAGAGAGGCATAATATGATTAGGAATAGTCAGCATGGCTTTGTGAAAGGCAGGTCATGCATTACGAGCCTGATTGAATTTTTTGAGGATGTGACTAAACATGTTGATGATGGTGGAGCAGTAGGTGTAGCTTATATGGATTTCAGCAAGGCATTTGACAATGTACCCCATGCAAGGCTTATTGACAAAGTAAGGAGGCATGGGATCCAAGGGGAAATTGCTTTGTGGATCCAGAACTGGCTTGCCCACAGAAAGCAAAGTGTAGTTGTTGATGGATCATATTCTGCATGGAGGCCGGTCACCAGTGGTGTGCCTCAGGGATCTGTTCTGGGACTCATACTCTTCGTGATTTTTTAAAAATCAACTGGATGAAGAAGTGAAAGGATGGATTAGTAAATATGCTGATGACACAAAGGTTGGAGGTGTAGATAGTATGGAGGTCTGTCAGTGGTTACAGTGGGACATTGATAGGATGCAAAAATGGACTGAAAAGTGGCAGATGGAGTTCAACCTAGATAAGTGTGAGGTAGTTCATTTTGGTAGGTCAAATATGATGACAGAATATAGTATTAATCGTAAGACCCTTGGTAGTATGGAGGATCAGAGGGATCTTGGGGTCCGAGTCCATAGGACACTCAAGGTTGCTGTGTAGGTTAATTCTGTGGTTAAGAAAGCATACGGTGCATTGGCCTTCATCAATCGCAGGACTGATTTTAGGGGCCAAGAGGTAATGTTGCATCTATATAAGACCCTGGTCAGACCCCACTTGGAGTACTGTGCTCAGTTCTGGTCGCCTCACTATAGGAAGGATGTGGAAACTATAGAAAGGGTGCAGAGGAGACTTACAAGGATGTTACCTGGATTGGGGAGCATGCCTTATGAGAATAGGTTGAGTGAACTCGGCCTTTTCTCCTTGGAGTGACGGAGAATGGGAGGTGACCTGATCGAGGTTTATAAGATGATGAGAGGCATTGATCATGTGGATAGTCAGAGGCTTTTTCCCCAGGGCTGGACTGGCTAGCACGAGAGCGCATAGTTTTAAGGTGCTTGGAAGCAGGTACAGAGGAGATATCAGGGGTACTTTTTTTTTTTTAGCAGGGACAGGTGAGTACGTGGAATGGGCTGCCGGTGGCGGTGGTGGAGGCGGAAACGATAGGGTCTTTTAAGAGACTCCCGGACAGGTATATTTTCCTCAGAAAAATAGAGGGCTATGGGTAACCCTAGTTAATTTCTCAGGTAAGGACAGGTTTGGCACAGCTTTATGGGATGAAAGGCCTGTATCGTGCTGTAGGTTTTCTATGTTTCCCCTATTAATCTGGATTTCTTCTCCCTTCGCCACCTTCCTTATCCCCTCCCTTGCCTGGCTTCATCTGCCTGTCATTCCTCCCTTGTCGGGTTTCTACCTAATACCTTCTATAGCATTTGTCTCTGGCTCTCCCTGCACTTGAACCCACCTACCCATTTTTCATTCCTCATCTCTTTCCATCTATTAGCCACCAGCTACCGTGTCCAAACTCACCCCAACTATTTGCCCTCTATTCAAGGTCTTGACCAATGTATCCACAGTTGCTGTTTGAGCCACTGAATTCCTTCAGCTGTTTTTTTTTTTGCTCAGGGGGAGTACGGTCTACTCTTTTTTTTTAATGTTGTCATGGCTGGGATTTGAATTGGTTACAACAATTTGGCAGTGGATGTAGCTATTCTCATTGATACTAATACCCTGATCATGTGTACATATAGAGTTAGTGTTCAGAGCAGATGTTCTATTTCAAGTAATTAGACCATCCCCAGAATGCTTTTGCTTGTGGTCCTCAAGAATTCCCTTTGTAAAAGCCCTGATAGAGAACCAGAATCGAAGTATTTGATAGCACCATAGCCAAGGTGTAAAAATACATGGTTCATATGCAAGGATAGGGAAGCAGGATGTCAAAAGAAATTAATACATTAAGGAAAGAATCTAAAAAGACTACTTAATGTTTTTAAATAATTTAATGTTTAGATTAATTATGATTTGCTTTATTAAATAGCTTAAAAAAGTTTTGGAAGGAGCATTTGCGATCTCAGTGATATGGTGGTAACATCTCCTATTGGATTAGTAGAACTTTCCATGTACCCACCTAAATCAACGTTCGCCAAACTCCAAATTCAATTCTAAAGCTCAGTATTACTTTACTAAGATAAATTGTATTGCTGCATGTAACCTCCAGTGTATTTTAGATTTTATTTAAAAAAAACAAAGAGTAACATACCCTATTTGGAACATAGAGGATTATATTAAATATGGAGCCAAGGCATCTGTCATGATAAATATTGAAACTCTATTTTCAATTCAGTATTTAATAAGGATACAAGAGAAGTGTTCCAAATTAAAAAAAAACATTTTAGCTTTTCAGAGAAGTTACAGATTTCAGCAGTTGCAAAATGAAAGCTTATACAGTACTTCCAGGTTCATTGAAATTGCTGAGATACTCAGTAGATCAGTGAAGAAAGAAGTTCATATTTTAGATCAGTGAACTTTTGTACTTTGTTCATGAAACAGTTTCAGCAGCCATGTTTACAGCTGCTTTCCTTCCAGAAAGCTGTTTCTGTTGCAACATTGCAAGTTGTTAATCACAGGATGCAATCCCTACAAATGTGAGACAGCAGTGACTGTCCACAGATGAAACTTTTTGGGCAGATCATTGGGACTGTGGATGACTTAATTCCACTCTGATTTTGTGGGCTCTGAGATGATAAACAAAGAAAATGTAGTGAACTGCAAATTCCTCTGCAGAGAAGACAGGTTAGGTAGCAAGATGGGTAGTCCTTGAGGTTTCAATAAACCAATATTATGTTTGATTCTTAGGCTGCATGCTTCCTTTAATCACAAAAGGAAATAATAGTATATATAAAATATCTGAACACCTGTAATGCCAACATTTCAGAATCAGAATCAGGTTATTATCATTGGTGTGTAACGTGCAGCTCAATGCAATACATAACCTAGCAGAGACAGAAAAGTAATAATAAATAAAATATAATAATAAATAAACAAGTAAATTACACATATTGAATAGATTTTAAAATGTGCAAAAACAGAAATACTGTATATTAAAAAGTGAGGTAGTGTCCAAATCTTCAAAGTCCATTCAGGCATCGAATGACAGAGGGGAAGAAGCTGTTCCTGAATCGCTGAGTGTGTGCCTTCAGGCTTCTGTACCTCCTACCTGAAGGTAACAGTGAGAAAAGGGCATGTCCTGGGTACTGGAGATCCTTAGTAATGGACGCTGCCTTTCTGAGACACCACTGCCAAAAGATGTCCTGGGTACTTTGTAGGCTAGCACCCAAGATGGAGCCGACTAGACTTATAACCTTCTGCAGCTTCTTTTGGTCCTGTGCAGTAGCCCCTCCATACCAGACAGTGATGCAGCCTGTCAGAATGCTCTCCACAGTACAACTATAGAAGTTTTTGGGTGTATTTGTTGACATGCACAAATATTGATGCCAAACTCCTCAATATTTCCTTCAACAGGCTTTGCTTCTTCATCTAGCCCAAAGTGATTGCAATTCTGATATCAGATGTCACGCTATGATATTCTCAGTCTGCACTGTTTGCAATGCCTGTTCTACTGTCTGCACATCTGCATCAGTCAAACCAGCTTCCTCAGTGATTTTCCTGAAATGATGCCTATTTCATGGAGTGTGGTGTGCATTAGACCATGCCTGTGCTGTCTGACGGAGGATTCACCCTCACTATGTCTCTGTTGCAGTGGTGTGTCTTCTTTTTTGACTTCCTTCTGCTGAAATCATTTTCTTCAGTGCTGAAACAATTCCGGCCATATGATTAAAGATTGCTCCCAGCAGAGCAATCCCATTAGTAGTGTGTACCCTCCCTTATCCCTTTATAGATATAAAGTGTAGTCTGTCTCATATGCTTGCTAATGTTTTTTTATTATCGTTTTGCCTCTTATCTACATAGTACCTAACTTGCTGTTGCCAATTAGCCAACCAACACATTTTGGGATGTGGGTGGAAATCGAGTACTCAACAGAAACCAACAGTCACAATGAGAACATGTGAACTTCACACAGACAGCGCCTGATGTCAGGACCAAATCTGGGATCCCACACTTTCAAGACAAGACAAATTGCTGCACAATTATGGCACCCATGTTCCTTCTGATATTCAGAATTGAATTCCAGTCTGTTTATTCACGTCTCTGCATTGGACAGCATGTCTTTGCATGGGTTGGAATATTTCTGAAAGCTAGGGTGCTCAAACAGGAGACTGACTGTGATGATGAACCCAGCCTAACCTGCCTTTCTATCACTCTGTGGAAAGTGAGCTGATATCATCCCATGACCAAACTGCCAGTCAGGAGGGAACCTCACAACATTGTCAATTGTGAGCTGTGGTCCATATTCTGAAGCTGCATCTCAGGAATACAATATATGCAAGATGTTCAATATATAGAATAGTCAGAAAGAAGGTATTTGCTAAGAAGTCGATTTCCCAGAAACTTTAAAGCATTTTTCTCCTTCAGGTGGAAAACATCAGACCCATCTTTTGTCTACAGTCTCCTAAGGAATGCTAGAAAATTGAAAAAAAGCCTTTGGTTGGTTACTTTCTGCAGATCTGCAGATCTTACATTTCTACATATAGTTTTGATCTTGCTCACCATCTATTACCAGCAGAGATGCTCATTGTCTCCAGATCTATCTGCCTGGCTCCCCGTGAAGGTAATCTTTCAGTCTCATTTGCGAAAAATGAGTGAACCTGATCATGTTAATTAGCAGCTTAAACCAACTACCGATTTACCTCATTTCTCACAAGGAAGTGTAATCTGATAAAAACCTCAGCCTATTATGTTTCTTTCCATCCTGTCCAAATCAGTTTAATCAAGCAATGTATTTATCACCTTGATTGGTAGTTTCCAAGTCCTTGCATGGCTGCAAGAATGGACAGCCACATTAATTTCTCATCTTTGTTATCCAAGAGTATTTCTTTGTTGAGCATGTGATCCATGTGTGTTTCTTTGATTGGGCATTGTGAACTTTCAGCTTATGAGCATTCAGAAGCAAGGGATTTCTCTGCAAGCACTTCGGTGCTTAATGTAAAACCTTCAATGGTTTCCGATCACTATGTCCATGTACATCTCCCTTTTCCAATCCAAAGAGCACAGCTAGTAACTCCTCTCAATGCATCTGATTCTTTCGCTCAGCTTGTAATGCTAAAGATAACACTCCTGCATGATTTCCTTTGTAATGTCACCTCTTTTCATATCTCATGCACCATTGTGTCCACCTTCTTAAATCCCTCTGTTTTCAGTTGTGTACAATGAACTAGCTATGGTCAACTATTTCAGTTCTGAGCAGGTTGTAATGTGTGTTTAGTGCATTCTCGAGGGTCAATAAGGATTTAATGGTGTGGTGTTGTTTTCTCCCTTTTGCGAGCAGTGATGTACAAAAACTCTATTACCTTTGTCTGCTCTTTTTTATCTACTATTGTTAGCTCAAAAAATAGTGTAAATCTTTTCTTTCACTCTCTACATTCTTTAGAGAGGTTACTTGCCTGAAAATTCAGTAGTTAGACTGCTAGCCTCATTTGTTCCATCATGTGCTCTCACTTGAATCAGACAGCTTGCTGTCTCTCAGCACCAGTCCTATATTATCTCAATTGGAAGGGATTATGCCTAGCATTCAGAATTATGATACTAGCATAGGTGATGAAATTTACTCATCAGCTCTAACACTACATCTCCCCCACTTACTTTCTAAGTTACTGAAAACAGTGCATAATTTAGACCATTAACAATATTCATTTAGCCAGCTGTAATCCTTAGCTCTGTTCTTACCTGCAAACTGTTCGTGGACTTTATGCACTATTGCAACAGTAGAAATGTTACGCACATGAAAGAAGCTTTAAAGATATGACTGCACTGAAGGCACAAAGAAAGAAATAAAGAAATATTAGCTTTATTTGTCAAATGTACATTGAAGTATACAGCGAAATGCACGATTTGCATCAAATCAGACAGAATTGTCCTGAACAGCCTGCAAATGTTACATTTCCAGCGCCAACATAGCCTGCCTCCAACTCACTAACCTTAACCCATACATCTTTGGAATGTGAGTTGAAGCCAGTGCACCAAGAGGAAATCCACCAGGTCATGGGAAGAGTGTATAAATTCCCTACAGTGGTGGGAATCAAACTCTAATCTTACTGTAAAGCGATACGCTGACTGCTACCCTACCATGACACTGTTAATAATGTTTATGAATTGACATTACAAGCAACACATGTTTCAAATAAAATAAATAACTGAGTTGAGAGTAATGGTTGCTTTTACAAAATCATGGCAGCTCAGAAGAGTAATTGACTATTCATTTATCCCACTTCCCAGTTCTCAGTCTGTAGCCCATTCAGATGCATGTTACTGTCTCTGAGTGCGACTCATTAGCATGGTGCCCTGCAGTTTCCTTTTCTGAAGGCAGAATTGATTTGTTGGTACAGTTTATTCGATAGTAAGCTATTGGAAACTAATAATTAAATTCAGGGACTCTGTTTGGATAGTTGGATTGTTTCCATGTATGTACGCTGAGAAATTGGACTTCATTTGCTTTTGATGTGCTAAATTGAATTCTCATTAAAAAATGCCCAACATCTGCTGTAGAATAGTGTTATTTGTACTCAAGAACAAGCACCAAAGCAGGACCCGAGAAGTTTGTAAATAAATCCTGGCGCTGTGCTGCATAGATTTTAGTGATTGCATTATTGCTTTAAGTCACGTTCCCTGTGATAGCCACAAAGCAGATTCCATAAAGCTGGCACACAGAAACCATGATGGTGCAGGACTCTGTCGAGAAGTGTCCTGAAGCCTGTATTGCCAATTCTTCCCTTCTTGGCTTAAATGGAAGCCAGTGCAGTGAATGCTGAGCAGAGATCTCCCCCGATGGCTACTACCTTCCATCAACCACCAAATATATCAGGCAGAGCAGACTCCCTAAAGTCAGCCGAACACCCCATGAATATGCCATTGAACACGTGCAACTTCATCTGTCTCCTGATCCACAGCAAGGTGCACATTGTGAAAGGGGAAATCGATTCTTTCTAATGAAATGACGGGTATTTCATGGGAACCTTTTGACTCCTGCCTTTGGGCATGGGTTCACTACCAGTTGTAATCTGGCCATCACAAGAACACCCCCCCCCCCCCACCATTTTAAATCTCTTACTAGCTCTTCCTTCAGTTAGTCCTGACGAAGGGTCTCGGCCTGAAACGTTGACTGTACCTCTTCCTAGAGATGCTGCCTGGCCTGCTGCATTCACCAGCAACTTAATTCCAGCATCTGCAGAATTCCTCGTGTTCACCCATACCTAGTTGCCCATCAAGATTAGGGCATCAACGCTATGAACAGTTGCATTTTTCCAGTAAATTGTAAATCTCACAGTGCTGTTGAATAGGCCCGCTAGAGGATAAGAACTAATGATGACAAAAATCAGAAGTATCTATTCAAATCAGAATAGTATGTAAGTGTGTGCATGTGGAGGGTGTAGGGGTTTACTATTTAACTACTGGCCTTGTCTTTCTTGGTGAAAAAGAACCTGGTTTGAAAGGTACTGTTGAACCAGACATTGATTGTGTGTAGGGAACGCATTGCTGTGACTATGGAGGGAAGGAACGTTTAGGGTGGTTGATCGGTGCCAGTTAAGTGTTTTGTTCTGAGTGGCATTAAACTTGAGAGTTATGCAAATTCTATTCATGATGCAAGGAAGTGAAGAAAATTCCACCTATTCCAGATTTGTACTTCACAGATCATGTAAGGGATCTGGGATGTCGGAGAATGAATCACTCATTACATGGCATCCAACCTCAAACTCCCCTGCAGTAGTGATATTTAGGTGAATGGTCCAGTTGAGTTTCAAGGCAATGACATTGGTGCGGTAAAAGTCATAAACAATAAAGCCATTGATTGTGAAAGGTAAATGGTGAGACATTTTTCTTTGTTATGGTGCTTGCCTTGCACTTTTGAAGTGTATATATTACTTGCCTCTTTCCATCCTATGTTTGTTGTTCCCTAGGTCTTAATGCAGGCATAGCTGTTGCATTGGCTGAGGAGTTGGGAATGAAATTAAACATTGTGGAAGTGGACTAGCTTAGAGGGGCATCGTGGTTGGGATGGTCCAGTTCAGTCAAAGGGCCTGTTTCTATGTTGTATGACTCTGTTGACTCTACTGTGCAAACATCCCCACTTCTGACAATATTTTGGAAAAAGACATTAATGAGTCAGTTGGAAATGATCTGGCCCAGGACATTGCCAGGAAGAGCTTCAACATTTGTTGGAGATCAATTCATCCCTTGGGCTTGCGATGATTTGTTCTCCAACAAGTGCAACGGTCTTTCTTTTTGCCACCTGTGACTCTAACACTCAAAGTGTTCTCTTTGATGCCCGTTGACTTTAAAATTTACTCTGGCCCATTGATGCCATATTCTTTCAAACACTGCCTTGATGTCAAGTACAGTCACTGAATTTTAGTGCTTTGCTCCATGTTTGAACTAAACACGGAGAAGGAGAAGATGGCGGCGTGACAGCAGCACTCATGGCCTCTCTGGTGATTGATATCTGCAATCTGTCAAGTAGGGGACCATGCAGAATTCTGATTTGATGGAGACGGACATGAGAGTACAGAGGAACATGTGGAAAACTTCTGAAATGTCCGCTTTGCTGCCACTGCTACTGTGTAGTAACCGGAATCTCTGGAGCAGAAGGCCCCGAATCCTTGGCTTTGCTTGTTTCAGCGGCCAGGGCTAGGTCGAAGGCGCTCGGCAGAGGATGGCACTCGGGAGGCTGTATCGGAGGGGCTGGTCAGAGGCTCAAAGTTTTCCGACGGATGGACTCAGTGTTGGCTGCTTCCAAGGCATCGGCAAGTTGACGGTGCCTGGGGGTTTATGGCAGGGAGTTTCTCCCTTTTGGCACCTCCTATGGGGGACTCGGGAGTTGATCGACTCGGGGACTTTGAGACTTTTTTTTTATATATATACTGTGCCCATGGTTTGTTCTTCATCAAATTATGGTATTGCTTTGCACTGCTGTAACTATATGTTATAATTATGTGGTTCTGTCAGTATTAGCCTTTGGTTTGTCCTGTTTTCTGTGATATCACTCTGGAGAAACATTGTATCATTTCTTAATGCATGTATGCATTTCTAAATGACAATAAAAGAGGACTGAGTGTTCTCATAATCTAAAAATCTAAAAAAAAAGCAGCGATGAAGTCATAAGGCATTAACTGAATCAAAAGAAGGTATTGGTAAACAGGTTATTGGTGAGTAGGTATCACTTAATAGCACTGTAAATGATACCTTTCATTACTTGGCTGCAATAATATTGAGGCATGCATGGAATGAATATTTCAGCAAAAGCATTTAATATTACATATGTTATATCCAAATTTAAATCCCAGATAATTGCTAAGCACTCATTAGTTGTGAATGTTCTCTCAGATGGACAGAGTAGTTGGAGACTATTCACCAAGGACAACCATTTCTTCCCCACTCACCAAGGATGATGGCATACTTTCAATTTTCGATTATAAGTTCACCCCTGCAATATTGTTGCTTTATCTAATGTGCAAACTTTGGGCCCTCAGGAACAAATCAGTGTCCAGCAATAAGATAAATGTCTAGGCTGTGGAGTCTAGGATAATTCCACTACACTCTTCTAAAATGTAATGTACAAATCTTCAGATTTCATCTCAGAAGTAATTCTTTCATTGTCAAATATATTAAGACGTACTGAAGACATAATAAGATTCTGTGAAAACTCAACTTCATTCTTCCTCATAATGTTTCCATCAGGAACTACTGCTGAATGCACAACTCCATTAAGGAGGTTATCTTAAGATCTTGGCACTTCATTTAACTATGATAATTGTCACAAACCAGAAAGGAATCAAACTGAAATCTGACAGCCTCTACTGTATGAAAGGGAACAGATAAATCTGATCAAACAACTGAGGGAAACTAAATATACAGGAATAAATCTGTTCGGGTATTTATTTAGAATTTTATATACCAATGATTGTAGCTGTGAAGTCTTTGACAAATGTCAGTAGTGGTTTCCATTATCACACTTGATCAGTAGCTAGAAATGAAAAACTCACGAGAAAAATATATGACATTTAAGTTTGCTACAGCAATATTACTTTGCTTGCAAAATTCTATGGTTCAGATTCTGTGCCATAGCTCAAGCTGTTGCAATAGATGTTCATGTATGTAATGTGCCTCCACATCTTTGTCCAGAGAGTTGTTTTGGATGCAACTTTGGTAAAGACTCTAACCCACACAAAACTGGAAGAGGTGTCCAGAATAAATTAATGGTGATGGTAAGCAATGTGCAATAGTGACAGAGCAGAGTGTAGCTTGGAGCACCAGCAGTCAGGACAGTCAGCCACCATATTGACTGTAGAAGTAAATTTCCATGCACGAGTATCTCTAAATACCCTGGCTACATTCTCAGGTAGAATAAGTCACATGCTTTTCAGAAACATGGCAATTATAGAGCTGAGTAGTCTGTCTGATTTGAAAGTAAGCAAAAAAAAAAAAAAAAAATCACAAAAATCAGCTGCAGTTGCTTGGAATGATCCTGTGATGACAAGTT
Organism: Mobula birostris; assembly: GCF_030028105.1. NCBI lineage: Eukaryota > Metazoa > Chordata > Chondrichthyes > Myliobatiformes > Myliobatidae > Mobula > Mobula birostris. The sequence continues at coordinate 132,184,310 of NC_092376.1, forward strand.
TGACAGTACGTGTGAGCTCAGCTTTCACTGAGACAGTAATCTATGCACGAGTTTGTGACTACAGGTTTTCCCTCAGAATATCATAAGCTCTGTGATAGCAGCTTTGGAAGACAACTGCACTGTTCACCAGTGTCACAGCAGCAATGTGGTGTCTCAGATCTCTGAGAATGGATCAGTCCTAATGGGCATTGCTTCATCTTGAGCCTTAGGGTTCCTGGGTAACCCAGACAGGTAAATGTCAATCAACACTGAAGTAATGGAGTGCTGCTGGCAGTGTCATTATTGACAAGCCCAAGAAAAGGAGAGCATATTCACTGCTAGATTAAGTGCACTCTGGAGACGTTGGATTTCTGAATATCCTGCAGTCAGTTTCGGATCTGACTAGTTAGTTCTCCAGAGAATTTACCTGAAAGTACCTATTAAAGGTGACTTAGTCTGGGAATTATGAGCAATTCATGCCAAATAAAACAGGCACAATGCCATCTGTTTTCTCAGCTCTAGGTGACTATGATAATGTGGAAGTCCCTTTGACCACAGCTGTCCATAGTCAAGGTAGTAACAGTAATAAACATTCAGGAAAATATGCCTTAATAAATCTAAGTATGAATCCTCCCTGACTAATAAGAACTGCTGGTAAATATGGACGTGTGGTGCAATGAGCCAATTGTGCATTTTGAGTCACATTCATCAATGCCATGTGCCCATTAAGCTTCAACTGGAAGTGCAGTAGGGGTCCTGGGACAGACTGGAGAAACTCTCTTAAGGGCATCTGGGCCTTTGAGCATAGATCACTGTCAAAAAAAAATCATCTGCAACTAATTGAAGTCAATGCTTTGAAATTTGAAGGGATAGCTTAATTCACAAGTTTAATGAGTGGTACATATGGGTCTACGTTGATCTATTCATTTTGTGGGATGTAGGTCTCATTGGTGAGGATAGCATTTATTGTCCATCATTAATGGCCCATGAGATGACAGTGATAAGCCATCTTCAACCACTGCAATGCTCAGATAAAGACTCTTCAGGATTTAGATCCAGTAGTTATAAGGGAATTTGAAATATTTGCAAGCTCAAGTTGAAGAGGAACCAACAAATTGTAGTTTCCCAGATGCTTGCTGTCCTTGGTGTTAAAGGTCACAAGCTTTGAAAGTATAGCTTGGGTGGTAATTCAGCCTATTTTGTAGATGATACATGCTGTCAACACAATGTGCTAGTCTTGGGAGGAAGTGGATGAAAGTAGTGGCTGAGCTGACAGTCAAGTAGGCAGATTTGTCCAGGGTGCAGTCAGACTTAGTTACCACAGTGTTTCGGTAGGTATTCCTGTTGAGTTTGGCTCAAAAATGACTTCCCCAATCAAACTGCCCCACCTCAAATCTTATGATTAATGAACCAGCTGAAGATAGCTGGAGGAACTCAACAATTCAGGCAGCATTTTGGTGTGGTGGGGGGGGGGGGCAATAAATAGTTGACATTTTGCATTTTGAGCCTAGACCTTTCATCTGGACTCAAACTGTCTGTGTGTTGCTCAAGATTTCCAATATCTCTTGTGTTTGAAGATGGCTGGATCTAGGACACTCTTCTGAAGAGCTCCTGTAGTAAATCCGACGGGTGTAATGACTGATCTTCAACAACTGCAATCCTCTCCCACTGCAGTGTGTGACCCTAAATGTGAAGTGCCTCCCCTTTGTGCTCATTGACTTCAATTTTACTGAGACTCCTTAATGTTACACCTAATCAAATGCGGTCTTTATATAAAGCCAGTAGCTATCACCTCACTCCACGAAAACAGCTCTTTGTCCAATGTATAGTTCTGTGCTATGAAGATGTGTGGAGTTGAACTGTCCAGGGAAGAGCCAAATTTGGCATCAATCAGACAGTTTTGACACTTTGTTGGCTCAGAGGTAAACTGGGTAGTAATTCCTTGAATTCGATCTGTTCTATTATACTGAAAAGAGATGGTTTTCTTCGTACACTTCATCTCTTTTCTCACAAGACCTTCAATACAGTTTTGAAACATCTTTGAGCCCACTTCTTCCTTGTTCCATTACCTTCTAATTCAAATAACTTTTACAGTGACTTCCATCACATTGTCCAGTCAAAATGCTCTAATGTGCATATGCAAAGTGCAATTGAACGGTGTAGACTGTCTTTAAGGAGTACTAACCGCTGAATAAATGGCCCCTTTTGAGATGTGCAGTCACTCTATTGCATACTTAGAATACTAGGAAAAAGGGTAAGCAAAGTGGAAAACAGCTACATGGAACAATCATGTAAAATAGCAGAGCAGTATACTGTCTGCATTGAAAGAAATGGATGTAAGTTAATCATGCTTTGCAGTTTCCACTATTGCTTTCTGGGGCTATCTAGTTCCACTTGCACTGTAGCTAATTTATTCTATTCAATTGTCATTTGTTTCTATTATCTATCAGTAGGAGGCCCAGCATTCTTACTGAGGTCCTAATTAGGTGTTGGCAGCGATTTTTAAGAATTATTAATTTGCACTCATCCCTTGATTCAAGACACCAGCTGAATCCTAATTTTGTTTTTAGCTTTCCTCAATCCAAAACTTTCAGTATTCTAAATGTTAATGCAATCGCAGAAAACTACTCAATTTTCAAATCTATTTGAAGCTGTCATTTACAGCATCTCTCTCCCATGCGTTGGATTGAAAACAATTTAAGCATTTGGTTTACGGAATGCTTCAGTCTGCTTGATGGTTTTTCCATCAAAATGAGATTGAATGAATAAACATCCTTTGGGATTACTGGAGGTTATGTGAAGGTCAGATCATTCCTCTTTTGTGATAGTTTTATTTTGGCATGTTGTCACATCAGAAAACAAAGGTAATCCAAGTTGGGGACTGCCCAGTTTTATCTGAAAACCCAGATTTTAAAAAAGTCTTTCTGAAACACTATTTAAAAAGAAGTTTTCATCTACTGAAAAAAGATAATTAAGCAGCAAAGGGAAAAGATCAAAACAAGATGGAACTGTTTAAGCCATAAGCAAAGAAATAATGATTTTATTTTTTTCTTTCAAATCCATTGTGTTATAACATTTTATGAAACTTTATTGGATTTTGGGTCATACAGCAGGGATATCGGCCTTTCGGCATAGCCTGCAGCAAACATCAAGCACCTATTTATTACAAATCTCATTTTATTCTCCCCGCTTTTCCATCAACTACCAACCCTGCCCCCCATCAGCCATGCCCCAGCATCTACCTACAGATCAAGAGCAATTTACAGTTAACATACCTACCAACATGTCTTTGGGAAGTGGGAGCAAAAAAGGAGCATCTGGGAAAATTCAGGGAGAATGTGGTATTTAAACATAGACAGAACCCACAGTCATGACTAAACTAATGCCACTGGAGATGTGAAGCAGCAGCTCCTCTGGCTGAATTACTTGACAACATTTTCATCTTTTGTAGGTAGAGGAACTATAATGATTACAACCCGAACACTCCTGTTGTTGGAACTTAACCCTTCCCATGATCGTTAATTACTGGATTCTTATATGGTTCATTGAATAATCTATTTTCTTCACAGGTTTCAGCAACAAAGGAGATGATAATGTCCTGTACCCTCCAAGGATTTTTATTTTATATATCCTTCACTACTTAGTCTCTGTGCTGGTGCTAACTATCTACAAACATACAATGAGGCCTAAACTGCAGAAATTCAATGAATGGATAGTTACTTTATTGACCCCAAAGGAAATTACAGTGTCACCGTAGCATTACAAGTGTTTCAGTTATACAAATATTAGAATAGTAAGAATAAAAAATAAGTTACCTCAAAAATAAGAATGAAAAGATTTACAAGTCAAAGATTACAAGATTTCCAAGATTTTCAAGTTCACCCTGATAAGATGGTAGTGCAATTACCATAATATTCTCCAATAATGGGTGCACATTCACACTGTCCAAGTAAGAAATGATGGTAGTATTGCACAGTATTGCTGAGGGTGCCCCTAATAGCTGGGTGTAGTAAACAGAGCTAAACCAAGCTTAAAATGAGTTCTAGTAAACAGAGGCTACTAGTGTAACAGGAGGGGGTTATCACTTCCCCAGTTATAGTTTGACTCATTATAGAGCCTAATGGCCGAGGGTAAGAATGACCACATATAGCGCTCCTTGGAATGGCGCAGTTGTCTTTGTCTATTGCTGAAAGTGCTCCTCTGTTCAGCCAAAGTGCCATGCAAAGGGTGAGAATCATTGTCCAGAATTTCCAGGATTTTCCAGAGGGAAAATCTGTCCTACTACAGCCTCCACTACTTCCAGTTTGACTCCTGTAACAGAACCAGCCTTTCTAATCAGTTTATTGAGCCTGTTGGCATCACCCATATTGATGCCATTGCCCCAGCACACCACTGCATAGAAGATTGCACTGGCAACAGCAGACTGGTAGAGCATGTGAAGGGGAACCACTTTCTGTTTTTACTCCTCCTCATCTAGAATAAAGAAAGTAGGTTGACTATTATTTACTGGAACTTTCAAAGATATACAATATAGGGATAGAAATCCTCCAAAAAAACCATGCTGCAATCAGCTGCAGACACCCAATTGTGCAGCCATGATCAAAGCAAGCGTAAGTGTAGCAAGCAGACAGAGAGTTGGTGGGATTATTAATCTGTTATTTTGAGTCTTCTCATCTCCCCCTCCACCCCCCCCCCCCCCGCCAGGACTAACAAGAGTACTGAACTGAAGCTGGCAACCCATGCAAAATGCTGGACGAACTCAGCGATTCAGGCACCATCTATGGAGGGGAATAAACAGTTGATATTTCAGTCAAGGCCCTTTGTGTTTTCCTCAAGATCCAGCTTTTCTAGTGATTTTGTTTTACCATTTTCCCAGTGATGTTTTAAAGGCAGTTTTGACCATAATTCTCGATGTTTTACAGCAAGCAACTATCCTGTTTGTATTGTTATAATTATTCTCAGAATCCTCTACCTTCTCTTCAAATTATTATCCCCAAGATAAATGCATCCTGGATAAACTAGATGCTTTCTACATGCTTGCTTTAGCAATTGCTGTTTCTGTATTTCAACAGTTATTGTAAATCTCCTATCCTACAAGACAAGTCTTGTAAGAAGAACTTCAGAACTATGTCTTCAGAAACTTTTGAAGATTCGCATTGTTAGTAACTAACCATCTATTAACAGCTGCACTGTTTTACAAAAAAAATATTTGGACATAACCCTATGTTCTTTCTCATTACTCTTATTTTCCCATGAGGAATTATTTTATTTACTCAACCGGCATTCTATTCTATTCGTGGGCTATAATAACACTGATTACCATGTTATCTTATGGTTATGCTTCATATCTTACATTACTAAAAATAAGCTGATTATGTACAGAAGTTCAACTATTGTGTTCCAAAATCCATGACCACAGAATTAAAAACCTAAAATCTAAACCATGACAGAAGTCATTAATACAACTTGGGCCTATCACTTTAGTACATTTTATTATAGTTCTCTTCAATTAACTAATCCGACACATTTTGCCAGAACAAAAATTCTGTGTAGTTTAACCAACTGCATGAAACATTTTCAAAAAGAAACATTTAAATGTTTAATATAAAAACACAACAATTCAAAAAATCATGATGTTTTACCAAGAATGAACCTATTTCATTCTCTAATAATTTGCCAAATTAAGGTTGGTCTTAAAATACAAAATGTTTTATAATCTAGTAATCTGCTGTATATCTTTGATTGTTGCACCATCATGGGCACAACCCTCGACACTAATGAGGATATCTTCAAACCCTGGTTCTTTAAAAAGGCAATATTCATCATTAGATTAGATTAGATTATGAGGACACGCAGTCCTCTTTTATTGTCATTTAGTAATGCATGCATTAAGAAATGATACAATATTCCTCCGGTGTGATATCACACAGAAACACAGGACAGACCAAGACTGAAAAACTGACAAAAAACACATAATTGTAACATATAGTTACAACAGAGCAACAATATCATAACTTGATGAAAAACAGACTATGGCACAGTAAGAAAAGTTCAAAGTCTCTCAAAAGTCCCACATCTCACGCAGACGGGAGAAGGAAGAAAACTCTCTCTGCCATGCCCAACCACAGTCTGACTCTGAGTCGTTCGAAAGCTTCGAGCTCTGATCAGCCCTCCAACACAGAGTACCGAGCACTGTCTCTGCCGAATGCTTCGACCTTAGCCTCGGTCACCAGCAGCAGGCAAAGCCAGGGATTTTGGGGCCTTCCCTCCAGAGATTCTTGATCGCACAGTAGCAGCAACAGCGAACCGGGCATTTCAGAAGTTTCTCCAGATGTTCCTCTGCTTCTCACGTCTGTCTCTATGAAATCAGAATAGTGCACGGCATCCTACTTACAAATACGAGATCATTTCACCAGAGAGCTGCGCGCGCTGCTATCTTCTCCTCCCGCCGGACAATTAAGGATAATCGCCATCTGGGATGTGCTCACTTCCCATTACTGCCATCAGAGAGGATATACACGAGCTTTAAGATGCACGTTTTACGGATTTCTTCTTCTCCTCTGCCATCAGATTTCTGAACGGTTCATGAATACTACCTCACTATTCCACTTTTGCACAATCTATTTATTTTAATTTTTATTGTAACTTGAAGTAAATTGTTATGTCTTGTACTGAACTATCGAACTTTGCAGCTCCTCTCATGGAGGGTCAGACACCCTGAGCCAATAGGCTGGCCCTGGACTTATTTCATTCTGGCATAGTTTGCATATTGTTGTTTGATTGTTTGTGGTTTTTGTATTGCTATATTTATGCTATTCTTGGTTGGTGCAGCTGTAACGAAACCCAATTTCCCTCGGGATCAAAAAGTAGATCCATCTATCTATCTATAACTGTGGCCACAAAACAACAAATTTCATGACCTATGTCAATGATAGCAAACCAGATTCTGATGAGAGAAACTGAAAGTTTTGGGGCAAAATCTGTTCATCAAAACAGGAAGATCATTAGAGCAAAAAATTTTAAGCTACACTAGGAGGTAAAATGGAAAGAACAAAGATAAGGCCTGTAATGGGTGCAGATTAAAGCTGTCAAGCTAACAATTACTTTATCAATGACAGTTGGAAAAGCATGATCGAAAAAAATTGAAACATAAGAAATTGAAACAGAAAGAAAAATCAATTCTGTGAAGAGTAAGAATTTCAGATTGTATACTGAATAAAAAATGCGATGGACTTGTTTGTAATTGCGGAAAATTGATTAGTTCCTAACAAACCCCACATCAAATAGGGTTCTTTCATTTCTCAACAAAAATTCTGCAAATACCATGTCTTTCTAAAATAATGGATGATATAGCCCTAGTTCTCTTCCATTGCCAGCATTTAACATTTTGCCGTCAGTGGCTTCCACCAACTACAAGGGCTCAGAGTTATAGAGGTATACAGCAAGGAAGCACACCCATCAACTCAATTCATTCATCTCTAACTGAGATAACTATATTTGCCAGAGTTTGGCCAATATCCATTAGACAATTTCCATCCATGCATCCACCCAATTTTATTTTAAACATTATAAATGTACCAGCTTCTAGAATTGCCTCTGACTGCTCATTCAGTCTATAAGGAAAAACATGTCCCTTATATCCATCTCATATTTTTCACCCCCCTCTAGACTTGGATTCCTCCACATTAAGGAAAAAGATTGTAGTCATTCACTCTATCTATGCCCCTCATGATTTTATAAACCTCTGTAATGACACCTTCAACATCCTTCACTCCAAAGAAACTTGACCCAATCTATCCTGTCTTTCTTGACTAAACTCGAGCTGTTTAGTCCTGGCAACATCTTCATGAACCCTTTCTGCAACCCCCTTAACTTAATCACATCCTTCCTAAAGCATGTCAACCCAAACTACACAAAATACTCCAAGTGTGCTCATTATTTACATCCTAAACCTTGAACTCAGTAGCCTCTCTGATGCTAATATGCCTACCTCTCCACCTGTTTCCCCTCTTTGGAGAAATGTACTTGTACCCCTTTGTCTTTTTATTCTACAACACTCCCCAGGTTCTATCATTTCTTGTCTAGTCCATGTTTATCTTCCCAAAATTCATCACCTTACTGTATTTTTCTATGTTAAATTCCATCTACCATTGGTTATATCTACCATATAACACTGCTTAAGGTTTACTTTAAGAGGCTGGTCTGATGGGAAGTTAGATTACAGCAATATTTGTGTTCAGTGCATGGAGTACAATACTTTAAACTTTATTGTCGCCAAACAATTGGTACTAGAATGTACAATCATCACAGTGATATTTGATTCTGCGCTTCACACTCCCTGGATTACAAATATTAAATATTAAAAATAGTTAAAATTAGTAAATATTAAAAATTTAAATTATAAATCATAAATAGAAAACAGAAAAATGGGAAGTAAGGTAGTGCAAAAAACCAAGAGGCAGGTCCAGATATTTGGAGGGTACGGCCCAGATCCGAGTCAGAATCCGTTCAGCAGTCTTATCACAGTTGGAAAGAAGCTGTTCCCAAATCTGGCCATATGAGCCTTCAAGCTCCTGAACCTTCTCCCGGAGGGTAGAGGGACAAAAAGTCTGTTGGCTGGGTGATTATCCTGGCAGCACTGCTCCAACAGCGTGCAGAGTAAAGTGAGTCCACAGACGGAAGATAAGAATAAATGAGTTGTTACAGTTTTTCTTAAATTATCTCCCACCATTTTATTTGCGAAAACATACATTAGTGATCCCAATGCTCGAAGTCAGTTTCAGAGTTATTGAACATGTTGGCCAATGCAGTCACTTTGAAACCATTGGAGTTTTGGGAGCAGAATGCCATTGCTTGCTTTGTATAAGCTGAGGCCCAATTCATAACATGAGAAATATTTTTATGTGGTAGCATCACTCAGAAACTTCACGGCTGCAAGAGTGGTGAGTCTACTAGAACACTCACCTGAACACAATAAATACTCATCACTGAAAACTCATATCTTACAGACTTCAGACAATCAGGGTCTGGGTGCACCAAGCAGTTGCCCGTCTCGGTGATGCTAGACCTTCAGAGCTGCCTCTCCTGGGAAGTCACTGTCTTTATTTTATTTGTAAAGAACTCCTCATGCAGCAAATGCCTGATCAAGTTCTCATAGCCCTCGCTAATGCACCGGTGAAGAATTATAGGGCATAACTGCACCTGTCCAATGAAATAATGCCTACCCAACATACAGATGTCCTTGAAGATTTATTTTTATTTCTCTCTCTCTCTTCAGTAGACACTGTGAAAACTACAAGAAAAGAAAGGACAGAAAGTTTGAAACATACATCCCTCAGTCTTTCAAAGTCTCTCAAGCTAGTGTCCACCAATAAACAGGCCGAAACACTTTAACACATCAGAAGTGAGCTGAAATCAAATAAATCACTAAAACATATCACACTGTTCATATAATGACACCTCAACAACATTATATAAAACAAATTAAGAAAAACAATTACCATGTGCACCTCTTGGACCACATACAGAATAAAGTTATTTTCAGACCATGTGTCTTTCTCTGCTTCCATGTTAGTCCTGACCATAATACCACAGTCATGCTTTTATCAAACTCTGGTCATGTGACCTGTTGACTCTGGTCATGTGACTCATTAAAACTCTGGTCATGTGATCCGTTACACTCTGCATTAAATAAACCTTACATAAAATATTTTAAGGTGATAAATTAATCATGAATTTATAACAAAAACATATAAAATAAACATTTCAATGAAACCTGTCCCTGAGACAGTTACATAGGGAGCTTGCTAAAATGGCTGATCATCTCCACTCAGCCAGACAGCAGCGCATTATTCCTCCTCCTTTCCCTGCTTCAATAACCCAGTCAGCGATGGCCCCAACTTAAGAATGCCCATGGCTGCGAAACAGATTACACTGAGTCTGTGTTTTTACCATACACCCTTTGGTACGAATGCTAGGAAATGCCAACTGCTTTGCCAGCCAATCAGGATGTTATAAGTCTGTGAACACCATGTGTTCCTGCTGCCAGGATCATCTACTGTTCATTACCAGCACCCTTTCAGGACACCTCCTGTGCGACACGGGTGGTCAAGTGAGTGTGCTGCCACCATCATCTACTGATGAGAAGGCAAAGAGCAGCAAAACCTTGCGGTAGGCAACCAACAGCCAATGGATCCAGACTTACGGGGCATGAGGGATAACATTCTGTTTCAGTGGATGACGGTACACAGGGAAGGGACTTAGTCCTGGTTAAAGTGCAGATATCTTGAGTGCCCGAGGATGGATAGTTAACCGTAAGGACTGCTGGCTTGTGGATGTCAAGGTCTTTGTGTTATTACCCTGCTCCCCCCGTAAGTTCCCCACAGTGACTCTGTCAAGTGCATGCACTACCGCATGTGAAGATGGGTGAATTCCCAAATATCACCAAGCCCACATTCTCCACTACGGACACAAAATGTGCGGTCGAACGCCACCCTTCTACAACTGGCCAGCCAGTCCATGCCCACCTGTGTAGACTGGATCCAGAAAAGCCAGAAACTGCGAAGACTGAGTTTGCCTATATGGAAAGACTTGGCACTGTATGCCGGTCGAATAGCTCTTGAGCTTCACCCCTCCATATAGTCCCTAAGTCCGATGATGGTTGCCACCCTGTGGCAATTGCCAGTGTCTTAACGATGTCACCATCCTGGATCGTCACCGGATCACACACATCCAAGACTTTTTGGGACATTTAATTGGGAAGTTAACTTTTTCCAAAGACAACTTAGTTAGGAGCTGCCATCAGGTGCCTGTGTGCTCGGAGGACATTACAAAAATGGCTGTGACAACCAGGTTTGGCCTCTTTTCCTTGCCATTTCACAGCATTCATTGACCACGAACCTCTCGTGCACGTGATGGCCGAAATCTCAGACCCTCGGTCTGCAGGACAGCAATGCCACCTGGCCTACATATCAGAGTTTACAACTGAAATACAACATGTCAAGGAAAAATATTGCCATGGCTGTTTGTCTCTTAAGCTCAGCTGCTGAGGCCATACACATAGGGGTTGACTATGCCGGCATGGCAGGCAACCAAGCTACTGACCCAAAGGTCCAGACTTACCGAACAGCAGTCATGGGCCTGCAGTTGCTTGGCATTAAGTTCGGGGAAGCTGGGGTTTCTTTCCTGTGCGATGTCTCAGCCAGTCACCCTCACCATGTAGTGCTCGCAAACTAGAGGCTGACTGTTTTTGACTCCATGCATGGCCTCTCACATCCAGGCTGGAAGGCTCACAGAAACTGCTTTAACTAAAGTTTGTGAAAGGACATGCATGACTGGACTGCAGCCTACTGTATGTGGAATGCGAGTGGGCAAAAGTTAACTGTCATGTTCAGATGTCATTGGCATCTTTTGAGGTCCCTGAGCGATGGTTTGGCCGTGTCAATGTGGACCTTGTTGGCCCTCTTTCCCCACTCCTGTGGTTTCATACACCTCCTTACCATGGTGGACTAAACCACCAGGTGGCCAGAGATGGTCCCTGTAGCATCGATAATGCCCACAGACGTGGCTCGGGCATTCATCAGCACCTGGTTTGCTCGGTTTGGCACACCATCTGATATTTCTTCTGACCATGGTCCCAATTCATATCAGACCTCTGGACTGCGATGGCCCAGAACTTTGGTGTTGGGCTACATCACACCACGGCATATCACCCGCAGTTCAGTGGTCTATACGAGCGGTTCTTAAGGCTGCTCTGAGAGCTTCCCTGACAAGACGAGTGTTGGCATGATTGTCTCCCGTGGGTCCCGCTGGGGCTCAGAACAGCTCCGAAGGAGGACCTGCAGTCATCTGTGGCTGAGTCAGTATATGCAGCTTTTACTAGAGCCAGCTGACTTTATTCCTGGCTGGCCTCTCAACAGCGTTTCACCCTCCTGAGTAAAGCCAATTCCCTTGCGCTTATTCCTACCTCCCATCATGGCATAGAGCACTCTCGAGTTCCAGTTGACCTACAATCCACCTTGTTCATTTTCATCCACCATGATGCACACAAACATCCCCTTAGGCCCCTTTATGAAAGCCTGTTCCACATTTTAGAATGGAGAGAAAAGACTTCTATTATCAAAAAGTGGGGTAAACTCAAATCTATTTTGATAGATCACCTTAAACCAGCCCATCAAATTTGGAGGATTCCGTTACACTGCCCCTGATGTCATGGCGTGACCATAAGTGTGACAACACACCTCTGGACAAGCCAGGAGCACCTGCTGTTCCTCCTCCCATGGATCATAGGACACGAGCCGGGCGGCTTGTCCGAGCTCTGGACAGGCTCACAGAGCCTGCTTTAGTGAATTTGGAGGTGGGCGGGGATGGGGCTGTGTAGGGTAATGTAATTTGTGAAAACCTACATAATTTACAACCACTGGCATTGAGTTGGGGTTCATTTTTAGAGGCTGGTCTCACATGATGAAATAGTATGTGAAGTTCTGTTTGTGTTCAGTGTTTGGAGTACAATAAATGAGTTGCTATGGTGTCTCTTAAATATAAAACACCTCATACCATTTTACTTGTGTGAACCTCTTCCTGTTGTGCATCACTGATTACAGGCTTCCACTCTGAAAACAACCCTCTTACCAACCTCTGACTCCTATCACCAAGGCAATTATTTTGTTTACCCTGGACCCTATGTGAACTAATCTTCTTGATCAGCCAACTATGTCAAAGCTTTTCAAAAGCCTTGTTGAAGCCAGTGTAGATGATGTCCACTGCCCTACCCTCATCAGTCCTGTTGCTCATCTCATCAACAAACTCAGTCAGATTTCTCATACACAAAGCCATGCCCACTTTACCTAATCAGTGCTTAGTTTTCCAAATGCAGATAGCGCCTATCTCAGGAATCCCTTCCAGTAACATCCTCACTACTGATGTTATGTTTGTATTTGTTTGGTTTGCCCTTGCAGACTTAAATAATGGCATATTAGCTATCTCCAGTTTACCAGCACCTCGTCCGCAGCTAATGAAGATACAAAGTTCTCTGCCAAGTCCCTAACAATGTCTTTCCTCTTTTTCCCACAACATACTAGATTATAGTTGGTCAGGCCTCAGGGTTTCCTCTAGCTTTATGCACTTCAAGACCACCACCACCACCTCCTCTTCAGTAATGTCAATATGTTTTCTCAGTATCATACATGAAATTCTCCACAGTAAATACAGAACAGAGGTATCCATTTATGACTGTCATCTTCTAAGTCCCTGCACATACCTGTTAATGACCACATTGATCCTTAGCAGGGTCTATTTTCTCACTTTTGCTCATAGTGTACTAACTAGTAGGATTCTACTATACCTTATCCACCAAGGATATTTCACGTCTTCCTTTGCCCTCTTGATTTCTTTCTCAAGTGTTCCCTGACATCAATTATACTTGGGATTGATTTCATTGTGACATATGCTACACCTGTCATATGTCTCCTTTTCCCTGGTTGGTATTTAAATATCCCTCATCAACCACAGTTCCTTAAACCTGACAGATTTGCTTTTCATTCTAAAAGGTAAATGTTAGCTCTGAATTCTCCCTTATCTTCTTTTGAAAGACAGACATGTATTTACCTGCTAATAAGCTCGCTCAATCAGTCCTAGTTTCCCAGCAACACACACAAAATGCCTGTCCTGCTGAGTTCCTCCAGCATTTTGTGTGTGTTGCTTGGATTTCCAGCACCTGCAGATTTTCTCTTGTTTGTGGTCATTTCCCCAGCATCCTGAAAGCAGGATGTTAGTGGTGATCTGACCTTTTATCACATATTGTGATAGTATACATCTCCCTGGTTGTTTTTAAATCTTTCTGATAATCATAGAAACTTAACCAGTTAAAATTGATTTAAACATTTAAAAATAATTTAAAATACTTATATCTAATACTCTTTCTAATTAAAATTACAAAACTCTTAAACTTAATCAAACTTATTGACAGCATTGACTTCAGAAGTTCTCATACCAAGATATTTAAATATTTGAACATTATTAACCATGGAACATAAATGATGAACCCATAAATAATAAAAAAAAACATGCTGAAGCAGACTTTTTAAAAAAGTAATATTCCCTTAAATTCCTGAAAATTTGCCCTGCAATCTCCATTGAAATCAATGGGCTTTGGATGCATCACTTGGCTCAAGATCCACCGTGATATTTGGGTCCTTCAAAAAGAATGGGCCCAGCTTGGGAAATCCAGTGGGAAGCTGGTGGCAGATTTGGCCTTTGGAAACCTTCAGTAATTCATGGAACTTTGTGCTGTAAAATGTGTACATGTTCATACTTAAACAGCTGAACATTGGCAGTTCCAGTAGTAACAATCCAGCCCAATGCCTCAGAGTGCCACACTCAAAAACTATTCATATTTCATTCTGTTTATAGATACAGCACAGTAACAGGCCCTTCTGCCCAATGCCCCCGTGCTACCCAATTACACCCATGTGACCAATTAATCTTCTAATCTATATGTGTTTGAAATGTGGGAGGGATCTGGAGCAACCAGTGGAAACGCACATAGTCACGGGGAGAATGTAGAAACTCCTGGCAAACAGCAGCGGAAATGAACCCAAGTTGTTGGCTCTGTGGTAGTGTTACACTACCATCCCACTTCTAGAGCACTTTGGAACATCCTGAAGATTGTGCAAGGAGCTATATAAATTCAACTTCTGTTATCTTCTTTCTAGCAAGGTTAATCATCAGCAATAGGAAATTGTGATGAAGATTATAAATATTGTTAATGATGTTGAGAAGATGAAGCATCAAAAACTGGAGCTACATAACAGATTACCAGTATATTGAACAGGCTTTGTCGACATAATTGATGAATGACAACAACACTGTGTATAATCACAGCTGTGTCAAAATTCTTTATAGCCATGTTTCTTTAGCAGCTATCTGAACTTTACATCATGCAAGGTCATTGGAACAAGACAGGCTTGCTAAATACAGTACACTTGTAGAAAATCTCAACTGTCAACATCAAAGGAGTGAAATAGGATAAAGCCTGGACACTTAAAAATAATAGGGTGAAGCAGCATATAAACAAAAAAAAGGTGGAAAAATATACCTAATGGTACAACAGAACAGTACTGTTCTTTTGAAACATGGTAACCCAAGGGCTCTTCTGCACCAAAGGAAAGTGGAATTGCCTTGACAGAGAAGTGCAGCCTCCAGCAACCAAAGGTAAAAGCTACATGAGGGGGGTTCAGAGTCATGAATTGGTTACTGGTGATAACATAGTTATCATGACAGTGTTATCAATTAGTTCCCTCTTCTCTAGGATAAACTCAGAAACTCAGAAGCAAAGTAAAGGTGAGTGTGTGTCTCCCAAGAATGACAAAAAAATCTAACATGGAGCTATTCCCAATCTGGGCAGTTGCATTTTATTCACTGTATAAAACAAATGGAAATTGCTTACATATTAATATTGGCTCCAAGAAATATGGTACTGTTTTTGTGCTTAAAGATATTGCACAACTTTCATGAAGGCAGAAGAACAGAAAGCAGTGTCCAGGTGTCCAGGCAAAATGCCCATTATCTATCGGAGACTTTCTCAATAGAAAGACTGAATGCAGATTCAGAGCCGCTTACTCAACATGCCTCCTCATTTACCTTTTAATAATGCTTTATGATCTCTTGTGAAAAACAAATCTTTTACAGCATCAATGAGCCACATTTATCCTCCACCTCATTCCATTCCTACTCTCACTGTCGCGAGGCACAATCTATATCTGACCCTTTCCAATCTATATCCGACCCTTCAAGTTGGGCCAATACACTGCTAGTCTCTGTAACAGTCAGACCCTCAGCTGGCCCCCATTCCAACATTCGGGCATGCATACCAACTGGAAAGGGGACAGCACAATACCGGTAAGGCATTATTATTATAAACGGCAGATTGTGTTGCCATATCATGAAGACATGAAATAGCCTCCAGAAAGGCTTTCCAGGGGTGAAGAGATGCATCCCAATCCAAAGGGGCAGGGTAGCAAGCATGGACCGCAACTCACAGGGAGTGTTCAGTTCCTTCAGTCTGACAAGGACCAATGGGTCTGTCGTTAATGACCCTAACTGAATAAATTCATGCACATTAAAAGAAAACATTTTGGGAGGCTTATAATTCCCATATGTGGGTGAGCCAGCTAGGCAACAAGTCACCTGGCCACTGACATGGCTTTTCGGCTAAATCCTCTAACTCGGTGGTAGTGTAGTTATGGATAGTTTTCTCAGTGGTGTAAAGGAGAGCTACTGCAGCTTGATTTTGTCCAACGTGTGGCTGAGGGATTGGAGCAGGGAGCAGGGATTCAAGTTTCTGGATCATTGGGACCTCTTTTGGCGCAGGTGTGACCTGTACAAAAAGGACGGGTTGCACTTGAATCCTAGGGGGACCAATATCCTGGTGGGGAGATTTGCGAAGGCTAGTGGGGAGACTTTAAACTAGCATGGCTGGAGAGTGGGAATCAAATTGAAGAGACTAGGAGAGAGGAGGTTAGTTCACAAATAGAGAAAGCTAGTAGACAGTGTGTGAGGGAGGATAGACAGGGGACATAGAATGGGAGCACTCAGACGGAAGATGTAGGGGAGAAGGAAGAAAAAGATAACAAAGTTGTTTGCTCCATTAGGAATAAGCAGACAGTAAGAGGTGGAGAGTTTCTTAAGTGCATGGGGCATTGTAAGGAAGGTGGATGAGCTTAGAGCATGGATTGATACCTGGAAATATGATGTTGTAGCTATTAGTGAAACATGGTTGTAGGAGGGGTGTGATTGGCAACTAAGTATTGCTGGATTTCGTTGCTTCAGGTGTGATAGAATTGGAGGGGCAAAAGGGAGAGGTGTTGCATTGCTTGTCAGAGAAAATATTACAGCGGTGCTTTGGCAGGATAGATTAGAGGACTCGTCTAGGGAGGCTATTTGGGTGGAATTGAGGAATGGGAAAGGTGTAGTAACGCTTATAGGGGCGTATTATAGACCACCTAATGGGGAGCGAGAATGGAGGAGCAAATTTGTAAGGAGATAGAAGATATTTGTAGTAAGCACAAGGTTGTGATTGTGGGAGGTTTTAATTTTGCACACATTGACTGGGAAACCCATTCTCTAAAAGGACTGGATGGTTTGGAGTTTGTAAAACGTGTGCAAGATAGTTTTTCTGCAGCAATACATAGAGGTACCAACTAGAGAAGGGGCAGTGTTGGATCTCCTGTTAGGGAATGAGATAGGTCAGGTGACAGAGGTATGTGTTGGGGAGCACTTTGGGTCCATTGATCACAATGCCATTAGTTTCAATATAATTATGGAGAAGGATAGGACTAGACCCAGGATTGAGATTTTTGATTGAAGAAAGGCTAACTTTGAGGAGATGCAAAAGGATTTAGAAGGAGTGGATTGGGACAACTTGTTTTATGGGAAGGATGTAATAGAGAAATGGAGGTCATTTAAAGGTGAAATTTTGAGGGTACGGAATCTTTACGTTCCTGTTAGGTTGAAAGGAAAGGTTAAAAGTTTGAGAGAGCCATGGTTTTCAAGGGATATTGAAACTTGGTTCAGAAAAAGAGAGAAATCTACAATAAATATAGGCAGCTTGGAGTAAATGAGGTGCTCGAGGAATATAAAGGATGTAAAAAGAATCTTAAGAAAGAAATTAGAAAAATATAAAGAAGATATGAGGTTGCTTTGGCAAGTAAGGTGAAAATAAATCCAAAGGGTTTGTACAGTTATATTAATAGCAAAAGGATAGTGAGGGATAAAATTGGTCCCTTAGAGAATCAGAGTAGACGGCTATGTGCGGAGCCAAAAAAGATGGGGGAGTTTTTGAACAATTTCTTTTCTTCGGTATTCACTAAGGAGAAGGATATTGAATTGTGTAAGGTAAGGGAAACAAGTAGGGTAGTTATGGAAACTATGATGATTAAAGAAGAGGAAGTACTGGTGCTTTTAAGGAATATAAAAGTGGATAAGTCTCTGGGTCCTGACAGGACATTCCCTAGGACCTTGAGGAAATTTAGTGTAGAAATAACAGGGGCTCTGGCAGAAATATTTCAAATGTCATTAGAAATGGGGATGGTGCCGGAGGATTGGCGTATTGCTCATGTTTTTCCATTGTTTACAAAGGTTTCTAAGAGTAAACCTAGCAATTATCAGCCTGTGAGTTTGACGTCAGTGGTGGGTAAATTGATGGCAAATATTCTTAGAGGTGGTATATGTAATTATCCGGATAGACAGGGTCTGACTAGGAACAGTCAACAAGGATCTGTGCATGGAAAGTCACGTTTGACAAATCTTATTGAATTTTTTGAAGAGGTTACCAGGAAAGTTGATGAGGGTAAAGTGGTGAATGTTGTCTATATGGACTTCAGTAAGGCCTTTGACAAGGTTCCACATGGAAGCTTAGTTAGGAAGATTCAGTTGTTAGGTATTAATATTGAAGTAGTAGAATAGATTCAGCAGTGGCTGGATGAGAGAGTAGTGGCGGATAACTGTCAGATTGGAGGCCGGTGACTAGTGGTGTGCCTCAGGGATCTGTACACATCATCAATTTTAGGTTTTCAAGAAATCTGCTCATGTCTTAACTTGCAACATATCCCATTCAATTTCATTCCATCTTGTTTTCCAATCATTCTTCATTCCTGCATTACTTTGAAATCTCCCCCAATCCCTTAACATTTAGACAAGTGTTTAACCAATCCTGTTCATTTGAGCATCACACCAATTTTATTTGGGAATAGCCTGGTCAGCTGTCCTGCCCCTAAGTTCAGGATTCCCTCTGTCTTTTAATTCATTTTCCCTGTTTCAACAAAGATTAATGTCTTCAAACTGAAACTTTCACTCAATTTCACCTTCCACAGATGCTGCTTGACTTGCAGGATGTTTCCAGTACTTTTAGTCTTTCTTTAAAATTCCTCATGTGTCCCAGAATCGATTTTTAGTCTATCAACATTCCATGAACCATCTTTATGCAATTGGTGTTGCATAAATGGATAGAATTATTGCATCGCTTTAGAAAGTTCTGGCACCAAACAGTAAATTCACGAGTAAAAGTATTTTGCATTGGTTATAAAGCAAACAGTAGAGATATTTGAATGTAAAACAGCAAATGAGTGGGGGGAAAACAAACATTTCATAAAGAATGAAATGTTATGTAATCAAATGCTGACAGATCACATAAGAATATGTAAATTTTTATAGTCATGACTAAAAGACTTTGAGAACATAGATTATTGTGGAAATGCCGCTATGTTTAGACATCTGCCAAGCTAGCATGTATATTTATCCATAAATATATTTTATCCTTCGTGTGAGATGCAGATTAATTGTTCACAAAAAATAGAAATTCTGAGCACACGCACACAATAAACAACAAGTACATGGCATGACTATTAATAATGAGGGGAAGCATTATTATAAGAGCATACTTAGAAAATTTTTATATGTGGAAAGTGCTTGTTTTTATCAGAATGTTATACAATTCAACCATATTTTATTAATCTAATATTACAGTTTTTTTTAAAGAGGGATAAGATTTCATTTCTAAATTATTTCATTATTGGAGAACAATTAATATTTTTACGTCACAGTTGCTTTCAGTGTTTTGAGTTTTTATGCTGTTCTACCGTCAGACGTATTGTATACCAGAGAAAATCTGCCAACACCTTAGCTTCAAAAATCACATTTTATATCAAAATATATTCATAATATTTACTATAGTGGAGCAATTGCTGCAGTTTAACTGCATATCTTTTCTTTAAGTTGCATATAGAACATATATAGAACATAGAATAGTACAGCACAGTACAGGCCCTTCAGCCCACAATTTTGTGCTGACCCTCAAACCCTGCCTCCCATATAAGCCCTCAACTTAAATTCCTCCATATACCTGTCTAGTAGTGTCTTAAATCTCACTAGTGTATCTGCCTCCACCACTGACTCAGGCAGTGCATTCCACGCACCAACCACTCTCTGAGTAAAAAACCTTCCTCTAATATCCCCCTTGAACTTCCAGCCCCTTACCTTAAAGCCATGTCCTCTTGTATTGAGCACTGGTGCCCTGGGGAAGAGGTGCTGGCTATCCACTCTATCTATTCCTCTTATTATCTTGTACACCTCTATCATGTCTCCTCTCATCATCCTTCTCTCCAAAGAGTAAAGCCCTAGCTCCCTTAATCTCTGATCATAATACATACTTTCTAAACGAGGCAGCATCCTGGTAAATCTCCTCTGTACCCTTTCCAATGCTTCCACATCCTTCCTATAGTGAGGTGACCAGAACTGGACACAGTACTCCAAGTGTGGCCTAACCAGAGTTTTATAGAGCTGCATCATTACATCACGACTCTTAAATTCTATCCCTCGACTTATGAAAGCTAACACCTCATAAGCTTTCTTAACTACCCTATCCACATGTGAGGCAACTTTCAGGGATCTGTGGACATGTACCCCCAGATCCCTCTGCTCCTCCACACTACCAAGTATCCTGCCATTTACTTTGTACTCTGCCTTGGAGTTTGTCCTGCCAAAGTGTACCACCTCACACTTCTCCGGGTTGAACTCCATCTGCCACTTCTCAGCCCACTTCTTCATCCTATCAATGTCTGTCTGCAATCTTTGACAATCCTCTACACTATCTACAACACCACCAACCTTTGTGTCATCTGCAAACTTGCCAACCCACCCTTCTACCCCCACATCCAGGTCGTTAATAAAAATCACGAAAAGTAGAGGTCCCAGAACAGATCCTTGTGGGATACCACGAGTCACAATCATCCAATGTGAATGTACTCCCTCCACCACCACACTGTGCCTTCTGCAGGCAAGCCAATTCTGAATCCACCTGGCCAGACTTCCCTGGATCCCATGCCTTCTAACTTTCTGAATAAGCCTACCATGTGGAACCTTGTCAAATGCCTTACTAAAATCCATATAGATCACATCCACTGCACTACCCTCATCTATATGCCTGGTCACCTCCTCAAAGAATTCTATCAGGCTTGTTAGACACGATCTGCCCTTCACAAAGCCATGCTGACTGTCCCTGATCAGACCATGATTCTCTAAATGTCTATAGATTCTATCTCTAAGAATCTTTTCCAACAGCTTTCCCACCACAGATGTAAGGCTCACTGGTCTATAATTACCCGGACTATCCCTAATACCTTTTTTGAACAAGGGGACAACATTCGCCTCCCTCCAATCCTCCAGTACCATTCCCGTGGACAACGAGGACATAAAGATCCTAGCCAGAGGCTCAGCAATCTCTTCTCTTGCCTCGTGGAGCAGCCTGGGGAATATTCCGTCAGGCCCCGGGGACTTATCTGTCCTAATGTATTTTAACAACTCCAACACCTTCTCTCCCTTAATATCAACATGCTCCAGAACATCAACCTCACTCATATTGTCCTCATCATCATCAAGTTCCCTCTCATTGGTGAATACCGAAGAGAAGTATTCATTGAGGACCTCGCTCACTTCCACAGCCTCCAGGCACATCTTCCCACCTTTATCTCTAATCAGTCCTACCTTCACTCCTGTCATCCTTTTTTTCTTTACATAATTGAAGAATGCCCTGGGGTTTTCCTTTACCCTACTCACCAAGGCCTTCTCATGCCCCCTCCTTGCTCTTCTCAGCCCCTTCTTAAGCTCCTTTCTTGCTTCTCTATATTCCTCAATAGACCCATCTGATTCTTGCTTCCTAAACCTCATGTATGCTGCCTTCTTCCACCTGACTAGATTTTCCACCTCACTAGTCACCCATGGTTCCTTCACCCTACCATTCTTTATCTACCTCACCGGGACAAATTTATCCCTAACATCCCACAAGAGATCTCTAAACATCGACCACATGTCCATAGTACATTTCCTTGCAAAAAACATCATCCCAATTCACACCCGCAAGTTCTAGCCTTATAGCCTCATAATTTGCCTTTCCCCAATTAAAAATTTTCCTGTCCTCTCTGATTCTATCCTTTTCCATGATAATGCTAAAGGCCAGGGAGTGGTGGTCACTGTCCCCCAGATGCTCACCCACTGAGAGATCTGTGACCTGACCCGGTTCATTACCTAGTACTAAATCTAGTATGGCATTCCCTCTGGTCGGCCTGCCCACATACTATGACAGGAATCTGTCCTGGACACACTTAACAAACTCTGCCCCATCTAAACCCTTGGAACTAATCAGGTGTCAACCAATAATCAAATTCAGCCAGCATTTTGATTATGTTCCATTACTACTTGAATCTGTATTTTTTTTTAAATTTCATATCAAATGTTGTCCCATTATTTTGTTGCTCATGCTCTACTTGACGTACAGTAAAGCTCAGGTAAGCAGTTATCTAATTGTTGGGAAATCCTGACAATTCCACATCTTGTTCATCCATTAGCAAGCTAAGTCCTCATTACCTGTAGACTTACTATATGTATTTTTGTAAGCTCAGCTGTGCACTAATGAACGTGTGTGGGTTGAGTGCATGGAGAGAACCAAAGTTGGAACATTGACAATCACAAACGTAGGCCAGTTGTGCAGCCAGAGCCAGGATCTGGAGTGTTTGTGTATTAAAATTAACTTGACAAGCTGAAACTTGCAAGCTTAAGCTCACCAGGTTTTGTTTCCACATTCCCTTTTGACCCGTTGGGTTCAATGGGAAATTTATTATACAACTGTGTAACATGTTTTTTTTAATGAAATGAAAGTACATGGAGTAATGAGTAACCTCAAAAGTCCAGAAAATCTGTTAGTTCACTGCCACCTAATTTCAGAGATCTACGGTACTTAGAAAATAATGCCTTATAAATTAATGTTTGACCCCTTTCAGATATTTGCAAACACATTCTTTAACCAAATAAAATATCAGCTTATTATTATTCTTGGCCCTTTCAATTCTTGAAGCCATTTACCTTTATTCCTTGGATTAAAATGGAAAGCCAATTTTTAATGGCAGTGTACTTGAATGCATACAATATAATTTTTGTTTTTATTGTATACAATAAATAGATTAGCAGTATATGTTGAGAAGGAGGCAATTTGGTTCATGAGTAGTCTACAATTAATGTTAACAGTTCCTGTAGATAAACCTTAATCAATTAGATCTCCTGGGTCTTATCTGCTAGGGAAGGAACAAAATATTCAGCAAACATATTCAGCTAAAAAATAGATCTTTAAACATGCATGTGATAGTTGTTTTTCCACTAAATCTGGAGCATGAGTGTGATTCACTCTTGTTGGCAATGGATGACTGATATGTCAAGTATAATTGCGCATTTCAAGGTGCAGTGTCATTTTGCACTTTATAGCACTTTTTATGTCTTTACACTGTACTGCTGCTGCAGAACAACAAATTCCGTATCCTGTAAGTCAGTAGCAATAAACATGATTCTGATTTTGACTTGCATCTAAAGTTCTCTTTATGTTTCAGAAAGTTCCAGAAGTCTCCTTGGACAATTATTCCTCTCTTCCATTTTTTTTGTTTCATTTTGTTGGCTATTTAAAAGTCTTGGTCACTTCTAAACTTTTCTGATATTTGCATACATTGGTTTGAAAAAATCTATAACACTCTGAGGAAGAGTCTATTTGAATTAACATAATGAGCTTTATTGTAGAAGGTGGTATCAATTTTTAATGCTTATTAAGCCATAAGAATTAGCAATTGTTAGAAGTGTAACAAGGTTAATGCACTGAGGAAGAAATGATCATACTAATCCAGACGATAGTCTCTTGTTCAGTTTAGTACAGCTACTGCAACAATCATGCATTATATCTATTGTTTAACAGCTTTAGATCAAACAGGGCCCAATGTTTTATTCGTCATCTACTCTGCAATTACTGTATATTGGTATAAATCTATTATAAAATTAGGAATCACACCAACATTTTTTGAGTGATATAATGTTATGAGGTAAAATATTTATATGGATTGGTTCAAACTTTTTCCCTTTTGTATCTGCAGATTTCTATCTTGTGTACAGTATAGAAATATTTCATTTGGCATAATTATTTCATTCTGATGTTTAAGCTTTAAATTGGAAAATAAAAATTAAAACACTAAAGAGGAGTAGGCCACTCATCCCATTATAGCTGCTTGGCTGTTCATGAAAATAAGGATTAGTAATTTAACTTCCACTGAAGTGTTTACTGTCTGGAGTGACCTTACATACTTTCTAGGTTTTGCTTCTAGATTCAGCTTTTTCTGGTCTTAGACAGGAAAATATGCAGAATGTTATCAAAAGATTTTTGAAACTTAATTATGTCACGTCTACCATGAAAAGATCTTCACCAAAATTCATAAACTTGAAGTACAAATGTGATCTTCTCTTATGAATCCCATGTCAACTTTATATTTATGTAGAAAGTTTTCATTACCTTCTCTATTATTACTTTTCTCAGTTTATTATGCATTCAGTTAAGAAAACTGAACCAAAGGCAGATGCTACAGATTTCTGACAATGTTAGTGACCCTGCTCAATCCTGAGCTATCAGTGTGGAATTTGTCTGTTCTCCCTGTGGCAATGTGGGTTTCCTTTACGGGCTCTGATTTCTTCCTACATCCCAAAAAGATGCTTGTTTGTAGATTAATTGGCTGCAATAAATTATCTCTAGCGTAGGTGAATGATATGAAACTCAGGGGTGTTATTGCACAAACATGTTATTAGGCTACAGAACCAGCATGGATAATTTCAATCGCCAGTACTTTGAACTGATCCTGACTCAGACACTGACCTTCAAGAACTCTTTGCAACTCTTGTTCTCAGTATTATCTTTTTTTTGCATTTTGTCTTCTTCTGCATATTCATTGTTTGTCTATGTAAAATTTTTCATTAAAACCATTGTATTTATTTTTCTCTCTATAAATACCTGCAAGAAAATTAAACTCAAGGTAGTATATAGTTACTTTGATAATATACTTACATTTTTACACTTAATTTTGAACATGAGTATATTTGGGAAAATCATATTGATTGGATTTCTCCAAGAGCCATTAAGGACTCCAGAGGCTGAATGGCTTCTTTGGATGTCACGTGGAAATTTGCAGAAAATGTTGTTGACATTGAGTCAGAATAAGGAATAAATAAACATCTGACAATCTTCTTCCCAGTTCAACATTGTTAAGTGACATCAACATCAATCTGTCCAAAGACACCATCTCACTGTTGTTTTTGTGATGTTTTTATTATTTTCAAATGTATGTGCAACAAATATTTGTTCTATAACTTAGGTAATTTCTAAAGTAAGTATACATTCAGCACAGCAATGTGGGCCGAAGGGCCTGTATTATGCTGTAGGTTTACTATGTTCTATGTTTAAAATCTGTATTTTTGGAAGTCAGTAACATACCTCACAGAAATACAATGGTCTTCTTTTATAAACTGATCTTGCAACACGACTATTATTCATTCAGTTCAGAAATTGGACCACAATTTGAACCACAAGCAGTAATAACTGAGGGCATATTTTTATTAAAAGGTCTTGCACATTTTTCCAGTGTTCAAAAATTAGTTCCAGTCAAATGTTGTCAATGGCACCTTCAGGCTCATTTCAGACGAAACGTTAATTATACAATGTTACCTTGAAGGGAGAAACTCATACAGTTCAGTAGAAAAATAGTTACATCAAGTTTTACCTTTTAGGATTCTCTGTGAAACAATGTACCTCTTCATATACTGCCAAATAATTCCAAATAAATAAATAATTAAATTTATATAGCCAGGCTAGTTCAAGGCAACAGTAGGGGTGCCATGGTAGCATAGCTGTTAGCTCGATGCTATAAAAGCTTGGAGTGTTCCAGAGCTGGGAGTTCAATTCCACTGTTCTGTAAGGACTCTCCTTCTGCACATCCTCCCTGTGGAATGCAAGGGTTTTCTATTGGTCCTCCTTACTCTCACAGACCAAAAGGCATACCAGGTAGGTTAGTTGGTCATTGTAAATTGTCTTGTGATTAGGTTGGGGTTAGAGTTAATCTCATTTGCCGGGGGGTGCTGGGGTGGCGTGGCTCAAATTGCCAGAAGGGCCACCTCTGTATTGTATCACAAAATAAATAACTCAAAAACCACGCACTACACCAGTAGTGTGCAGAACTGCATCTCTGGATGTACAACATACAAAACCTAGAAGTGGATGGCCTACAGCAGCTGAAGACATCAATGGATTCCATTCCTGTGGGCACTTTGTTAGGTACTTAATGAAGTAGCCACTGAGTGTCTATTTCCTTCTGAAACAGGAAGCCATTCACCCCATCAAGCCAATGTTGCTCCTCAGCAATCCCATCAACAATTTATTTACCATCAATCTATTCTTTCTCATTTACCTTTGTTTCACTAACACTGTGCTTCTAGACAACCCCTACCTCTACCCCTCACTAACCTCCAACCTCCTCCCAACACATCACTACCCTCAATCCTGGGTATTATATTAGGAGTAATTTAGACTAGTTAATTGACCCAACATCCCACTTGTTTTTGGACGTGGGAGGGCATCAGAGCCCAGAGAAGCTCACAAGGTCAGATGGAGGACATGCTAGCATAGACAAAAGTCAGAATCAATCTACATCACTGGAGTTGCACCACCTGTAACACCATGTTCTGTCCTTTGATTATAGAAGATATACCAACATAGAAAATTAACCAATTAAATCACAAAGGAATAATTTTCAATCTTGTGGGAAACAATTTTGCTTCAGTAAATAAATTCCAATTTCACAAATAAGACTTTAATACAATTCTGCAAATGTCATTGAGTTTTAATGTTTTTACTCAAATGCCTTAACCTACTGTATATGAAAAAGCAAAAGTTGTAAACTTATCCTTTTCCTGCACCTATCACTGCCAACTGATGAACATTGAAATGTATTTCTGTGCCTGAAGTCCCCAGGATGCCACAGTTGCAGCATGTGCTCTGTGGAGAGATGCAATCAAATAGTACGCTGTGTATCTCACTGCAATGACTCAAAGTCCATCTTTCCTTACATGATGCTATCACTTTTATCCTCCCAAATAAACTGCAGCATGCACTTTAATGCCTTTTATTGTATGGTGATGTAGGGAAAAAAAAGCTATTTTCAAGTATTATTCTCAAATTCCAGAGATATAAAGATGACCGAGACAGAGCAGGCTGGAAGGGAAGAGAAGAGATGGTAGCAACAAGAGATAAGTTATAATTTTTTTGCATTATCTTTACATCAGAGAATCTTTCAAACATTTCTCTGTTCCTTCTCTTTCTTCTATGGTCTATTCTCTTCTCCTATCCGATTCCTTCCTCTCTAGCCCTTTACCTTTCCCACCCACCTGGTTTCACCTATCAGGTTCTAGCTATCCTCTTTCCGTTCCTCCCACTTTTTTTATTCTGGTGTCTTTCTCCTTTCTTTCCATTCTTGGTAAAGAGTCTTAGCCCAATATGTCAACTGTCTATTCATTTCCATAGATGCTGTCTGACCTGCTGAGTTCTTTCATCATGTTGTGTGTGTTGTTTTGAATTTCCAGCATCTGCAGAATATTTTGTGTTTATGATTTCTCTGCTCCTGTCTATTTCCAATTTCTCAGATTAGTAGCTCGTGCCTATCACCTCTGTTTTCAATCAGCCATTCCTAGGTTGAATTATCAGACCTACAGTAGACTTCTCCTTTAATTGCAGGTGTTCCAAGTTCCAAATTCCAAGCCTCTCTTTCTCTTCCTTACTCATTTCTTTACAATCTAAAACCTGGTAGATTTCATCAAACATCTTAAAATATGTCTTAAATTTTAATGAAGAGTGAACATTAAAAAAATACAAAGAAATATGTACTTAACATCTCTAAATGGGAAGTTTTACAGTTATGGAATTTAATATTTAAGAACTGGTAAAGTTACCTATCACATAATATTAAGTTTGTTCATTTTTTTTAGATTATGAGAACACTCAGTCCTCTTTTATTGTCATTTGGAAATGCATACATGCATTAAGAAATGATACAATATTTCTCCGGAGTAATATCACAGAAAACAGGACAAATCAAAGACTAACACTGACAGAACCACATAATTATAAGATATAGTTACAGCAGTGCAAAGCAATACCATAATTTGATGAAAAACAAACCACGGGCACAGTAAAAAAAAAGTCTCAAAAGTCAACTTGCCGATGCCTTGGAAGCAGCCGACCACAGCCGACGCTGAGTCCATCCATCCGAAAACTTCGAGCCTCCGACCAGCCCCTCCGATACAGCCTCCCAAGCGCCATCCTCTGCCGAGCACCTTCAACCTAGCCCCAGCCGCTGAAATAAGCAAAGCCAAGGATTCGGGGCTTTCTGCTCTGGAGACTCTGGTTAGCATACAGTAGCAGCGGCAGCGAAGTGGGCATTTCAGAAGTTTTCCTGATGTTCCTCCATACTCTCATGTTTGTCTCCATCAAATCAGAATTGGGCACGGTCCCCTACTTGATAGAGAACAGGTATTCATCACCAGAGAGGCCGTGCGCTCTGCAGTCGCGCCACCATCTTCTCCTCCTTTACTTATTTTGATCTAATAAGTAAATATTACTGGTAATTATATGAGCGATGATTGATAAGTTCGTGGCCTAAGGTAGAAGGAGTCCATTTTAGAAAACCTAGCACATTTACTTTTCAACGTAGACCCCTTCTACATTTACATACTTAGTCCAGCGGTCGTGGAGCATACTGATCTTGGACCTCCAGAAAGTGTCCACAGCAGGGGTGATTGATAAGTTCGTGGCCTAAGGTAGAAGGAGGTGAGTTATACAGCTCTCATTAGATGCACATGCAGTTCAACACTTTGAGTGGTTATGCAGAAAGTTTGAAGTTAATAACTCAGCAGTTAATAACTCATCAGGGGTGATTGATAAGTTTGTTGCCTAAGGTAGAAGGAGATGAGTTAATAACTTCAAACTTTCTGCATAATCACTTAAAGAGTTGAACTGCACTTGCATGTAATGACAGCTGTATAACTCATCTCCTTCTACCTTAGGCCACAAACTTATCAATCACCCTTGCTGTGGACCACTTTCTGGAGGTCCAAGATCCGTATGCTCCATGACCGCTGGACTAAGTGTGTAAACATAGGAGGGGATTATGTTGAAAAATGAATGTGCTAGGTTTTCTAAAATTGACTCCTTCTACGTTAGGCCATGAACATATCAATCACCTCTTGTATTCTTGTTTACTTGGCACAAAGAACTATATGTTGCAAAATTGTTTTGCAGAGGTTCTTCAGGTTTACTTTAAGAAATATTGGAAAATCCCTTAGCATCTGTAACACTGCAATTTCATTGCACATTTTCTTGGGGTGATACTAATACTGTTAAATTAACAATTTACAACTGAACATGTTTATGTGCACAATTCCAGTAATTATCCCATGTGAACAATTTTATGCTCATGATCTTATCCAAAAGGACCATAGCATTGATCCACTTCAGCAACAAGGAGTCGTGAGCTTCAGTACATTTACTGCTAAATATTGAAATACATCTAGGAAAAGAAAACTGTTGTCCCTGGGCTACAGAGTCTGAGATCAGATTAACCTTAAAAGGAAATATATTACAATGAGTTTAGGAGGCAGTGGCAAGTTGCTGTTGGTAAATATTTTGTTTAACTTACAACATTTTCAGTCACTATAATTTTATTTATAGAGCACACGTTAGTTTGTTATGTCTTAAATTTTGAATTAATTTTAATACTTTTGAAATGTCTTTGAATGTCAGAGACCAAAGTATTTAAATCACTTGCAGTTTTCAGCATCAATCAAACTTTGAGAAGGGGATTTGTCATCTGTAAAAAACCTTTTGAGCCTTTCTCACTGCATTGTTGCAAGACCCATCACTTCATTCCAATTTGATTGCCAGTATGAATGGCCCACTGTAAGTTCATTGATAAATGCAGTAAGGGCTAGTAGGTCAGCAACTTCCTGTCCATTGTAACTGCACCTTCCAGCCAACGTCAAACCACTCTGCAGCTGTCTCCTAACTAATCCTGCAAATCCTGATGCTATTTTGCTGTTAACCTATTTTTCTATCTTCCTGTACTATATTCTTTTAATTTTTAATGATAATTAAGTTATATTTATATTTCTCTGTTCTCCCATCTTACCTCTTTTCTCATTGTGTCTTTTGTGCCTATTTAACTTAGTGATTGCACTTGTAACTTTGAGTCAGCAGGTAATGGATTAAAGCCTCTGCTACAAATGTTCAGAAACTAGGTTAACATTGCAGCACAATATTAAGAGTACTCACCTGTTGCAGATTTTATTTTTATTTTAAAAAGTGCCTTTGTCTATGAGCTGGTGAGATCCCTTCAGCTGTTTGAAAATAGTCTTTCACTATCTCAACGAATGTTTTCTCTGAAATAAAAACTAAATTAGGTCCATTTTACCTCACTGAATTTTGCAGGGTTTTGTGAATTGATGTGCATAATATCAGATCTTGGCTTTTAGGTATCATTGTCATAATAGACGAGCCTACATACCTAAGAGGAAATCTAAGTAGGGTGACTGTAGTATCAAGCAGTAAGTGTAAAGTGTGTAATAGATATTTTTGTTAGGTATGTACTCTCTAAGTATTTTCTTTTATAAATATATGAATTAATTCCTCAAACCTATACTAACAATACAGTAAAATCATGCCTGATCTTCCTATGAAACCAAAACATTATCACATCCACCCTATTAAGAATCCACTTCTTTTACAGTCTATTGCAATCTGGATTGCTCTGACTTCTCAAATCACATGCAGAGACTAACCCGAGTACCATTTTCTCTTTGGTCAATTCATCTATTCCTGGTATTAATCCAAAGTGCTTCCAGGACATAGTATCCTTTTATCATTTCTACAGCTAGCTATAACTATGATTCTGAAGACAAGCTAGTCAATTATTTCTACGAGACAATAAGGCTGTAGACTAACCTAGAAAATTAAGTGTCACACAAATTTCTTCTCAGATTTTTTTTATTACCCATCACATTGGCCCTTGTAATTACATTTTTCCCACAGTCCACAATTTATGTTAGGGACACAGATTTATGAGCCATTTCCAGAAACTGCTGACTGCCTTGAATCTGAACAGAGACAGGCTCTGTCCCTGTTAGCCAGCTAAAGTAAGTAGCTTCAAATTGCATGTAGTCCCCTCAAAATAATACAAAAATCACTACAATCTGAAAAAAATATCTTTGGATCTATAGTTCAGGTCACTTTCCCTCCTTTGTATAAAAATACAGCTAAATTTTATTTATTTGCATTCAGCCAGAGAAAAAAGGAAATAACTATTGAATGACCAGCCTTTTCATTATAGTCTATTTCCAATATTAAAATATTGAACATTTCTGATAACTGGATTCCCAGTCCTTTTATTTCTGCAGCTTCAATAACTATTCTAAAAATTTAAGCCTCCAGCTGCATGATCCTTCACTGCGGTGAAAATCATCTCTACAGTCTCGAATTTACTTGCTCCCTGCCGAGAAAATTAACTACCTTTTGGGGAAAAAACACAGCTCTGACAAACGTTTCCCACTATGCAATCTGTGCAACATGGAAGTTTGACATATGTGTTGTGAGGATTTACGAGCCTTTGCAAAAGACAAATAAACTGTGGATAGGGTTGTGGAAGTCTTTATTTCAGGTTGTTCTCTATTTTAAATTTATTCAAGGCAAATGCCACTTCAGAGCAAAAGCATGTATGAAGTGAAGCACCTCTTGTTGCTATCCTGATGCAATTGATTAGAGAAATGTCAGAGCCTAAGGCAAAAAAAATTGCAAGGGTGATATTTGGACACCTGCAAGAGTTGTCTGTTTGTTTTGTTGCAAGAGGCTGTAGTCTATGTTTGGCTCTCTGGAAAATTTAACTTCTTGAAGCGATGATCCACAGAAAACTAATATAATCTCACCCAGCATAAGGTAAGTAAAGATGCCTGGATGCTGCCTTCCGAGTGTATTTTTTATACAACGCAGCTGCCTTTGACTCTGCAAATTGCTGCAATCCCCGTGGCTTCTCCCTCTCTTATTACAGAAGTTAACAGGATGACTCACATCTTCAACCCAGCTTTTCTGTGAGCTTTAGCAGGAGAAGAAAAGAGGATGATTGAAAAGAAATCAACCCAAATAAATTGCGAACATGTCCCAAATCATTGCAGTACTTGTTAGTGAATTGTAGTTGAATTACCATGACATCATACCAGCAGTGAAAAATGACATAATCATTTTATTAATATAGTAGAATGTTACTAGTCAGGAACTAGACAGGGGAGGGATGGAATGGATAGGGAAAGGAAAGATTTAATAGCTGAGATGGAGAAGTGTTTAATTTCACACATTTCTCTTGCCAGCATCCCTCTGAACCAAGCAACATCACTCCCAACACCTTGCTGCCGCAACCTATTTTGAAGGTGAATATTGATGATAATTTGTAAAGGTTCAAATAAGATGCCATCCCATCAAAGACCACATTTTTGCATCTGAAATTCCCTTGAAACATGGGCATTTAGAAGAAGAGATTGAAACTCTATTGAAGCAGCAGCTCCCTCAATAGGATAGAGGCAACCTTGACAACACACTACTATTCTAATGAAATATCTCCAAACCCTCGACCATTATAGCTACCTTCCGTAACTCAATCTACTATTAGTCCAATCCCAAAGACAGACCATAAGCCCATGAGACATAGGAGCAGAATTAGGCCATTCAGCCCATTGAGTCTGCTCTACCATTCCACCGTGGCTGATCCCGGATCCCACTCAACTCCATCCACCTGCCTTCTCACCATATCCTTTGATGCCTTGACCAATCAGGAAAATACCAACTTCCACTTTAAATATACACACGGACTTGGCCTCTGCCACATTCTGTGGCAGAGCATTCTACATATTCACTACTCTCTGGCTAAAAATATTCCTCCTTACCTCTGTTCTAAAAGGTTGCCACTCAATGTTGAAGCTGTGTCCTCTAGTTCTGGATACACCCACATAGGAAGCATCATTTCCACATCCTCCTTATCAAGTCCTTTCAACATTCAGTAGGTTTCAATGAGATCTCCTCGCATTCATCTAAATTCCTGTGAGAACAGGCCAAAAGCTGCCAATCACACTTCATAAGTTAACCTCTTCATTCCTGGAATCATCCTCACAAACCCCCTCTGGACTCTGTCCAATGACATCACATACTTTCTGGGATATGGGGCCCAAAACTGTTGACAATACTCCAAGTACAGCCTGACAAGTGTCTTATACAGCGGCACGCAAACATTTGAGCAACCCTGGTCAAAATTTCTGTTACCGTGAATAGCTAAGCAAGTAAAAGATGAACTGATTTCCAAAAGGCATAAAGTTAAAGAAGGCACATTTCTTTAATATTTTATGCAAGAAAACTTTTTGATTTCCATCTTATACGTTTTCAAAATAACAAGAAAGGAAAAGGGCCAGAAGCAAAAGTTTGGGCACCCTGCATGGTTAGTACTTAGTAACACTCCCTTTGGCAAGTATCACAGCTTGTAAACACTTTTTGCAGCCAGATAAAAGTCTTTCAATTCTTGTTTGGGGGATCTTTGCTCATTCTTCCTTGCAAAAAGCTTCTAGTTCTGTGAGATTCTTGGGCTGTTTTGCATGCACTGCTCTTTTGAGGTCTATCCACAGATTCTCGATTATGTTTCGGTCAGGGGACTGTGAGGGCCATGGCAAAACCTTCAGCTTGCACCTCTTGAGGTAGTCTATTGTAGATTTTGAGGTGTGTTTAGATTCATTATGCTGTTGTAGAAGCCATCCTCTTTTCATCTTCGGCTGTTTTACAGACGGTGTGATGTTTGCTTCCAGAATTTGCTGGTATTTAATTGAATTCATTCTTCCCTCTACCAGTAGATGTTCTCCGTGCCACTGGCTGCAACACAAGCCCAAAGCATGATCGATCCACCCCTGTGAATAGTTAAGAGAGCAGAAGATGAACTGATCTCCAAAAGTCATAAAGTTAAAGATGAAACATTCTTTTCAACATTTTAAGCAACATTAGTGTATTATTTTTGTTTTGTACAATTTTGGAGTGAAAAAAAGGAAAAGAGCACCATGCAAAAATTTGGGCACCCCTAGAGATTTAAGCTCTCAGATAACTTTTTCCAAGGTCTCAGACTTTAATTAGTATGTTAGGGCTATTGCTTGTAGACAGTTATCATTAGGAAAGGCCAGGTGATACAAATTTCAAAGCTTTATAAATACCCTGACTCCTCAAACCTTGTCCCAACAATCAGAACCCATGGGTTCCACTAAGCAGCTGCCTAGCACTCTGAAAATTAAAATAAATGATGCCCACAAAGCAGGAGAAGGCTATAAGAAGATAGCAAAGTGTTTTCAGGTAGCCGTTTCCTCAGTTCGTAATGTAATTAAGAAATGGCAGTTAACAGGAACGGTGGAGGTTCAAGTTGAGGCCTGGAAGACCAAGAAAACTTTCCAAGGAACTGCTCGTAGGATTGCTAGAAAGGCAAATCAAAACCCCCGTTTGACTGCAATAGACCTTCAGGAAGATTTAGCAGACTCTGGAGTAGTGGTGCGCTATTCTACTGTGCAGCGACACTGAACAAATATGACCTTCATGGAAGAGTCAGCAAAAGAAAACTTTTCCTGCATCGTCACCACAAAATTCAGCATTAGAAGTTTGCAATGGGACATCTAAACAAGCCTGATGCATTTTGGAAACAAGTCCTGTAGACTGTTGAAGTTAAAATAGAACTTTTTGGCTGCAATGAGCAAAGGTATGTTTGGAGAAAAAAGGGTGCAGAATTTCATGAAAAGAACACCTCTCCAACTGTTAAGCACGGAGGTGGATCAATCATGCTTTGGGCTTGTGTTGCAGCCAATGGCGCAGGGAACATTTCACTGGTAGAGGGAAGAATGAATTCAATTAAATACCAGCAAATTCTGGAAGCAAACATCACACCATCTGTAAAAAAAACTGAAGATGAAAAGAGGGTGGCTTCTACAACAGGATAATGATCCTAAACACACCTTAAAATCCACAATGGACTACCTCAAGAGGTGCAGTCTGAAGATTTTGCCATGGCCCTCACAATCCCCTGACCTAAACATCATTGAAAATCTGTGGATAGACCTCAAAAGAGCAGTTCATGCAAGATGGCTCAAGAATCTCACAGAACTAAAAGCCTTTTGCAAGGAAGAATGGGTGAAAATCCCCCAAACAAGAATTGAAAGACTCTTAGCTGGCTACAGAAAGCATTTACAAGCTGTGATACTTGCCAAAGGGGGTGTAACGAAGTACTGACCATGCAGGGTGCCCAAACTTTTGCTTCGGGCCCTTTTCCTTTTTTGTTATTTTGAAACTGTAAAAGATGGAAATAAAAAAGTAATCTTGCTTAAAATATTAAAGAAATGTGTCTTCTTTAACTTTATGCCTTTTGGAAATCAGGTCATCTTTTACTCGCTTAGCTATTCACAGTAACAGAAATTTTGACCAGGTGTGCCCAAACTTATGAATGCCACTGTAAATCCTAAGCATTATCTCCTTGCTTTTATATTCCATACTGCTTGAAATAAAGGCTAACATTGCATTTTCCTTCTTTACCATAGTCTCAATATGTAAATTGACTTTCTGGGAGTCCTGCACAACATCTCCTAAGTCCCTCTGCTCCTCTGATGCTTGAATTTTCTCTTCATTTAGATAATAGTCTGCACTATTGTTCTTTTAACAAAATGCATCATCATACATTTCCCAAAACTGCATTCCATCTGCCATTTTTTTGCCCATTCTTCCAATCTGTCTAAGTCCTGCTGTAATCATATTGCTTCCTCAGCACTACCTACCCCTCTACCTACTGTATCTTCATATCATCCACTAACTTTGCCACAAAGCCATCAATTCCATTCTGCAAATCATTGACAAACAATGTAAAAAGTAGCAGTCTCAATACGGACCCCTGAAGAACACCTCTAGTCACTGGCAACCAACCAGAGAAGGCCCCCTTTATTCCCACTCGCTACCTCCTGCCTGTCAGCCATCTATCCATGTCAGTATCTTTCCTGCAACACCATAGGATTTTATCTTGTTAAGCAGCCTCATGTGTGGCACCTTTTCAAATGCCTTCTGAAAATCCAACTAAATGACATCCACTGCCTCTCCTTTGTCCACCCTGCTAGTTACTTCATCGAAGAACTCAAACAGATTTGTCAGGCAAGATTTCCCTTTACAGAGCCCATGTTGACTTTGATTTTATTTTATCATTAGTGTCCAAGTAACCCAGAATCTCATCCTTAATAATAGACTCCAACACTTTCCCAACCACTGAAGTTAGGCTAACTGGCCTAGAATTTCCTTTCTTTTGCCTTCCTCCCTTCTTAAAGAGTGGAGTGACATTCGCAATCTTCCAGTCCTCTGAGACTATGCCAGAATCAAGAGTTTCTTGAAATACCATGACCAATGCATCCGTTATCTCTCCAGCAACATCTCTCAGGAATCTGGGATGTAGATGATTTGGTCCAGGTGACTTATCCACCTTAAGACCTTTCAGTTTGCCTAGTACTTTTTCCTTTGTAATAGCAACTCCTGCTCTCTGACACTCACAGACCTCTGGCACACCACTAATGTCTTCCAGAGTGAAGAGTGATGCGAAGTACTCATTAAGTTCATCTGCCATTTCTTTGTCCCCCATTACTACCTCGTTTGCATAATTTTCCAGTGGTCCAATATCAACTCTCACCTCCCTTTTACTCTTTATATAACTGACATCTTGTTTGCACTCATAATTCCTCTTCTCCCTTCTTACAACTTTTTTGTTGCCTTTTGTTGAATTTTAAAAAGCTTCCCAATCATCCAACTTCCCATTCACTTTTGCTACATTCTATGCCCTTTCATTGGCTTTTATGCAATCCTTAACTTACCTTGTCAGTCACAGTTGCCTAGCCCTGCTATGTGATAACAACTTCTTCTGTGGGACATATCTATCGTGCACCATGTGAACTATTCCCAGAAACTTCAGCCACTTCTGCTGTGCCAACATCCCTGCCAGTACTCTCCAACAATCCACCTGTGCAAGCTCCTCTCTCCTGCCTCTGTAATTCCCTTCATTCCACATGTGACTTATGCTTCTGCCTCTCAAATTGCAGCATGAATTCAGTCATATTATGATCACTGCCTCCTAAGGATTCCTTTATATTAACCTTCCTAATAAAATCTGCGTTATTATGTAACACACAATCTAAGATACCTTTCCCCAGGTAGGCGCCAGCTCAAGCTGCTCTAAAAAGCCTTCTTGCAGACATTCTACCAATTCCCTTACTTGCGATCTGACACCAACCTGATTTTCCCAAACCTCTTGCATACTGAAGCTCCCCCATTACAATTGTGACATTACCTTTATTACATGCCTTTTCCCGCTCCCTTTGCAATCTCAACCCCACATCTTGTCTATTGTTTGGAGGCCTATATATGATTCCCATAATGATGTGCTTGGAATTCTGAAAGCTAGTATTTCCTCCATAATAATAGATTATGAGGATTGTTACAATGGGGCATTGAATTTTATTTAAAAAAATTAAAATTATGGTATCAGAATCGGGGTGGGGGAGTGGCGTTGGAAAAACAACTTACAGTCTGCTTAGTTTATTACATTCACAGAGACAGAGATATAGGATCTCTCTATAATGAAGTAAATAAATAATCCTACTGACATGACATCTTTTTCTGCTGCCACAGTATGTAAGTAGTGAGCTCATAAATCTCTTTGCAAGCATCTTTTTCTAAGGTTGGAGTGATGGCAACCCTCCAATAACTGTTCTCACCATCTGCATCTGGCTATGAATCAGTGGGCGAATACACAACTGCCTAATAATTTGAGAGCACTCTGTTCAATTGTGGTTCCATACATGGTAAGTCCCCAGTTCTTTTTCTTTTACTTATGCTTTGTATCTTCTACAGCATCAGATGAGAAAATGAACTTTGAGTGAATGAAGAGCAATTTTTCACCCAAAAATGCAGTGACTAGCAAACAAATAAGACACCGCAGAACAGTTTTGATACACAAAATGCAGTTTATTCTTTCAGAAGTACTTTTAAAGGCTTTACTTATACTGATCAAAATACTTTTCTCTATGGGTGTTGTTAACTCCAAAAACAATTCATTGGCATCTATCATTTAATGTAAATGTTAAACTGTGAGGCTAATAAAAGTAACCCCTTAAACTCAAAGGAGTACAGATGCCAGCATTACTCAAACAAAAATTATGAAAATGAAATGAGGGTTTGAACCAGTAGCTCAGTGACCTCATTAAATGTATGGGGATACTGTACAAAGTTAATACCGAGTTAGTTAACTTCAACTTCTGCCTCATTGGAGGCAATGGATTTTGATCGAGAAGGGATTAGACTTGGCTCAAAAGTTTTGTCTATGGATGACAGATAAATAACATACTTGGACTATGAACAAAAGGGTACTTAGACCATGTGGAACTATTTCTTAGTAGTTTTCACTGAGCTTTGGGGAAAATAAAGAGTGAGTAGAGAGAAAAATAACATTGTGTTTTATATTATTAAGGAAAATTGCAACAGTGATTCATGTTGGCCGAAAACTGCTTCTATTGGAAGAAAGGTAAAAAAAAAAATTAGTGAAAATGAGTGCACACTCATCTGAACCAACACAGAACTGCTCTGGAAATGTAGGTGCAAAGAACTATTCCTACTGATATTGATTCAGCAAGAAGATGCAACTGGAAATGTCAGCTATTTGAAGATTTCAATTATTCCCCCACGCACTCTTGCGCAGACTGTAACAGCAAAATTCACTGTAGTCATCAATTTGTTTGGGATCAACTCACTGCTGGTTTGAATTTATAATTCTAGCTCCATTTCCCAAGAAATTTAGCACTTAACTGCATTATCCTCACCTTATCATCATCATGAATTATTTTCCGGCATCTAGTACAGTTCTCCTATTTTTGCAAAATCGTATGTCTAGACTGAGTTACATTTTCCCAGGCTAGTCTAAAGCTCCCAGAAACCCTGCAAAAATGTTAGTTCCAAATAAGCAGAATTAGTTATCCACCTCCATCCACACTTTCCATCTGTGCTGGGTTGAGCGTCGAGCTAGCAACTCAGCCTTATAAAAATAAGAAAGACTGATAAAAAAAAACCTCGTCATGATGGCATCCCGATGATTCCACTCGGAGTTCAGGGCTTTCTTCTCTTCTTCTTAGATGGTTGCATTGCTCAGGGAATAAGATAGACTTGGATTTGAGTACACTGGGGAGAATTTTAAAATGCTACATAAAGTGGAAATATGTTGAACAGTAAAGTTGACAGTGGCAGACGCAAAGAGGACTGAAATACTCTGGTGAAATGTGCTGATGCATAAAATTTAATCCTGATAATCTGTCAGGAGATGAGGAGGAGGCTACAGAGCAGCGGAGAAGATTCAGCAGTAACAATATGTTACTAATAAACTGCAAGATAACAAGCCATGAGGGACCACAAAACAAGTGAGAACAGATATTTAACACAACAAGGCAACAAGGTAACTGAAGGCTAGGAGTAGTTGGTTGAGGCTGGCTGGTTCGATGGGTGAACAAAGGACGGTGGATGAGAGCTGGATTTAAGTATACTGCAGACGACGAGTGTTACAATTATGCACCCAACCGCACCAACTTCCAGGGTTTAGATACTCTGACTATCTGGAGTATGGATAGCTGGCAAAGAGCTCCTTTAAAGGCTCAGGCCTGCCTTGCTAATAGGTGGCCATGTTTTGGTGCCGGGATTCTAATACATAAACAGTCAATTGAAATGAGGTTCAGCGCTCAATCGTCAGCTCTACGTTGATTCTCATCTAGCATCGAGTTTAGAACCGTCTTCGTTTCAGTCTTGTATCGTGTCGCTATTCTAGTCTCCAGCACTTGGGTCCTAACCATTCTTGCCTTGGTCTCTCGTCACTGTGAGGTGGAAGTGAGTGGTAGGTGGCTCCTATTAGCTGGGTTGAGACTTGGAGGTGCCTGCCTGTGCAGGCTCGGCAGGACCCACCACCTCCTACAGCCGCTAGACGATGGCCCAAGATAAGCTAGATGGATCCAATGGAACCCCATGATGAGTGACGGATCGAAGATGAAACTCGATGGCACCCAAGACCTCTCCTCTGGGCTGTACCCTTTTCAGTTGACCAGGTACCGCACAGCCTGCCCACAACAACGTGAATCCATCAAGTATCAAACCTCGTATGCTGGACCAGCCTCCTGAGTTCTGGAGGTGCAGGCTAGGGTGGGTTGGGTGGTCCAGGGACAACAGGCTTGAGGCACAGAACGTTGGTGTGACCCTAAAGGATGGTAGTACCTGGAGGCAGTATGTGATTGGGTTGATGCAGTGGGTAATCTTGAAGGAACCAAGGGTGAGAGCTTGTGGTGGTCAGTGCACAGGGGCAAATCTTGGGTGGACAGGCAGACACAGTCTCCAAGCCAGTGTAGACTGGCTGGGCATTAAGGACAGTTAGCCTGGTGGCAATAGGGACAGTTGGCATGCTCTCTTCCAAGTATTCTGGCATTGGTGAACCAAGGCCCCAGCAGAAACAATCTCCATGGGGGACAATGGAAGCTGGTAGCCATTAAGCACTTTAAAGAGTGACATATCTGTGATAGAGGAGGCGTGCAGATTGTAGGAGAGTTCAGCCCAGAGCAGAAACTTCTTCCATGTGGAAGGGTTGTAGGTGGTGAAGCAGCACAGAAACTTCCCCACTTGCTGATTGGCTCCTTCTGATTGACCATTGTTCTACGGAAGATATCCAGAGGACAGACTCATTGAGAAGTGGGAGACAATTTGTGGGCTATAGCCCGAAACAACGTCCTGACAGAAACAGTTGAGGTGAACTAAATGTTGGACAACCAGGTCCACCATCTCAGCAGCTGATGGAAGTGCAATGGAGTGGTCCACCTTGGAGAACTGGTCCACAACTGTTATGGTCACCATGACCCCATTGGGAGGTGTCAAACCCATGATGAAATCCATGGCGATGTGGGACCATGCGTGTTGGGGGGAAAGGTATTGGCCGCAGGATCCCAGAGGGCCACTGGTCGGAGGAACTGGACTGGGCACATTGAGGACAGGCAGCAACGAACTGAGTTACATCTGGAATCATGATGGTCCATCAGAACCAGCATCACAGTAAATCCAGACTGTCATGCAACTGGTGTGACCAGAGAGGGATGAAGCGCCGGTCCACCGAAGTGCCTCAGAGTGCATGGCCACCGGCAAGTACATGCAGTTGTCAGGTGTGTCAGCCGGAACAGGCCCTTACTGTAGGACCTGGCGGATCTGGTTCTCAGCAACACTCACAACATGCTGGAGGAACTCAGCAGGTCGGGCAGCATCTGTGGAAAAGATCGTCAACGTTTCGGGCTGGAATCCTTCATCAGGACTGTAGAGGGAAGGGGCAGAGGCCCTATAAAGAAGGTGGGGGGAGGGTGGGAAGGAGAAGGCTGGTAGGTTCCAGGTGAAAAACCAGTAAGGGGAAAGATAAGGGGGTGGGGGAAGGCAGGCAGGGAAGTGATAGACAGGAAAGGTGAAGAAAGAATAACACAATGGGTAGTAGAAGGAGGTGGAACCAAGTGGGAGGAAGTAGGCAGCTGGGGGAGGGGGCAGAGTGACATAGGGATAGGGGAAGGGAGGGGGAGGGAATTACCGGAAGTTGGAGAATTCTGTGTTCATACCAAGGGGCTGGAGACTATCTAGACGGTATATGAGGTGTTGCCCCTCCAACCTGAGTTTAACCTCATCATGGCAGTAGAGGAGGCCATGTATGGACATATCCGAATGGGAGTGGGAAGCAGAGTTCAAGTGGGTGGCCACTGGGAGATTCTGTCTGTTTTGGCGGAAGGAGCAGAGGTGCTCAACGAAGTGGTCCCCCAATCTGCGTCGGGTTTCACCGATGCAGAGGACGCCGCACCAGGATCACCGGATGCAATAGATGACCCCAACAGACTGACAAGTGAAGTGTTGCCTCACTTGGAAGTACTGTTTGGGGCCTGAATGGTGGCAAGAGAGGAGGTGTAGGGACAGGTGTAGCACTTGCGCTTATAGGGATAAGTGCCAGGTGGGAGATCCATGGGGAGGGACGTGTGGACCAGGGAGTCGCGGAGGGACCGATCCCTGCGGAAGGTGGAGAGGGGTGGAGAGGGAAAGATGTGCTTAGTGGTGGGGTCCTGTTGAAGGTGGCGGAAGTTGCGGAGGATAATGTGTTGGGTCCGGAGGCTAGTGGGGTGGTAGGTGAGGACAAGGGGAACTCTGTCCCTGTTGTGGTGGCGGGAGGATGGGTTGAGGGCTGAAGTGCGGGAAATGGAGGAGATGTGGGTGAGGGCATCATTGATGACAGCAGAAGGGAAACCACGATCCTTAATGAGGGAACCCACATCAAAGTTGCTGCCTGGCCTGCTGCGTTCACCAGCAACTTTGATGTGTGTTGCTTGAATTTTCAGCATCTGCAGAATTCCTGTTGTTTGCGTCCTTAACGAAGGAGGACATTTGAGACGTCCTGGAACAGAAAACCTCATCCTCGGAGCAGATGCGGCGGAGACGGAGGAACTGGGAATAGGGAATGGCGTTTTTGCATGGCGGGGTGGGAAGAGGTATAGTTGGGGTAGTTATGAAAGTCAGTGGGCTTGTAGAAAATGTCAGTGGACAGTCTGTCTCCAGAGATGGAGACGGAGAGATCAAGAAAGGGGAGAGAAGTGTCTGAGATAGACCAAGTGAATTTGAGGGCTGGGTGGAAGTTAGAAGTAAAGCCGATGAAATTGACGAGCTCAGCATGGGTGCAGGAAGTAGCACCAATGTAGTCGTCAATGTACCGAAAGAAAAGTTGGGGAGCAGTACCAGAATAGGTTTGGAGTACAGACTGTTCCACATAACCAACGAAGAGGCACAAGATTCCCTACTGATGACCCTTCTCCTGTCTTCAACCCTCCTCCTCCTCCTGGACATCCCGCCCGGGCCTTCTACCTGCACTCGATCTTTTTATCTCCAACTGTTGCCGA
The DNA here is from genome assembly GCF_030028105.1 of Mobula birostris. Taxonomy (NCBI): domain Eukaryota; kingdom Metazoa; phylum Chordata; class Chondrichthyes; order Myliobatiformes; family Myliobatidae; genus Mobula; species Mobula birostris. The sequence continues at coordinate 132,227,273 of NC_092376.1, forward strand.
GACATCAACCGTCTCAACTTCACCACTCCTCTCTCCTGTTCCAACCTCACTCCCTCTGAACGCACTGCCCTCCACCCTCTCCGCACTAATCCTAACCTCACCATCAAACCTGCTGACAAAGGTGGTGCTGTAGTAGTCTGGCAGACGGACCTCTACCTCACTGAGGCCAAACAGCAGCTCTCTGTCTTTCCCCTTTCTGGTTCTTTACCTGGAACCTACCAGCCTTCTCCTTCCCACCCTCCCCCCACCTTCTTTATAGGGCCTCTGCCCCTTCCTTCTACAGTCCTGACGAAGGGTTCTGGCCCGAAACGTCGACCGATCTTTTCCACCGATGCTGCCTGACCTGCTGAGTTCCTCCAGCGTGTTGTGAGTGTTGCTTTGACCCCAGCATCTGCAGATTATTTTGTGGATCTGGTTCTCAGCATCCCAGATGATCGGAGCGAGGATGGAATGATAGATTGAAGGTTGATATCCATTTCAGCACGGTCAAACTGTCATTACAGGGCATCTGCCTAAGTGTTCACAGGTCTGGGTGGATAGGAGACAGTGAAGTTGAATTACTCAAAGAAGAGAGCTCAGTGGCTCTGATGTGGGTTGAGCTGGCGGGTCTGTTTTATGGGTATGAGGTTCTGACGGTCAGTCCAGATCAGGTAAGGCTCAATGTTTCTCATGAGCCAATGGCCCATTAACGGCAAGTAGCTCCTTGTTTCCTACTCCATAACAGAGCTTTGTAGATTTGAACTTACACTTGAAAAAGGTACAAGGGTGTGCCTTCCAGTACTGTCCTCGTTGGGAGAGGATGGCCCTGGCGCCCACTTCAGATGCGTCCACAAATGGTCCTGAGGGGTTCAACTGGTGGAGACTGGGAGCGGTGGTGAAGCATCTCTTGAGCTCCTTGAAAGTGTAGCCCGCAGCAGCAGACGAGATTTTCCGAGTAGTAGGTGAGGGAGTTGAGAGGAGTTGTGATTTGGCTGTAGTTCCTGATGAAATGGTGGTAGAAGTTCGAGAAACCCAAGAAGCGCTGTAGCTGGTTGAGGGAACATGTTTGGGGCCATTCAGTGACAGCATGCAGTTTCTCTGGGTTCGTGGTTATGCCTTGAGGTGAAAGGACACAATCCAGGAAGGAAACAACTGTAGTGTGGAACTGGCGCTTTCATAATTTGCTATACAGTTGCTTTTCGAGGTGAATGGACGTGACAGACTGGTCTTGGGGGTCCTTAGAGAAGGTGAGGATGTTGTCAAGGTAAACAAATACAGTTTGTATATGCCTGTGTAGCATGTCTTGGAAGAGCTTGTTGCAGAAGGCTTGGAAAATGTTTGAAGCCCAAAAGGTATCATGGTGGCCAGTGGTGTTATGAACTCCATCTTCACTTATCTCCCTGAAGGATGTGGATCAAGTTGTACATGCTGCTTAGATCCAGTATGGTGAAAACGTGGGCCCATGGAGTGGTTTGATTGTGCTCTCCACCAAGGAAAGAAGATAGCATCGATTATGGTGATTTTGTTGAGTCAACAGTAGTCAATTCAGTGACAAAGACCCCCATATTTCTTTTTGACAAAGAAGACTCCTGCGCTAGCTGGGGACTGGGATGTTTGGATGAAGCCATGCTGTAGTGCACTGGCGATGGCTTGGGTCTCAGAAGGGACGAGATTGCTGCATCGAGACAGAGAGTTAGCTGAGAGTGGTCAGCAGATGGTCAATGATTTTCTGCTACTTCAGGATCATGTGTTCCTGTGTCGACAGATGACTTCCTTTAGACGAGCATACTCCGCTGGGTAAATCACTGGTTCACCCGTACTGTCAGGAGATGCAGAGGAGGCTTGACCCAAAAGTAAAGCAGTGGAGATGATTCAGAAGTAACAATATTTTATGAATAAATTGCAAAACAGCAAGCCACGAGGGGCCGCATACCAAGAGAGAACAGATACTTAACATGACAAGGCAACTAGGTAACTGAAAGCTAGGAGCAACAGGTTGAGGCTGGCTGGTTCAATGTGTGAACAAAGGACTGTGGATGAGAGCTGGGTTTGAATAGGCTGCAGGTGATAAGTTGAAAATGAATGGCAGTTCAATCCTGTTAGCTGAGTGGAAACTGGGAGGTGACTGCATGTACAGGCCTGACAAAGTCTGAACTAACATAATGTGAGCATTTGGTCCATAATGACAGACAAGGAAGCTCATTAACTCAACAACAGTTTTTATTGTGATAGATACAAAACAGACCTCTGACCTCTCCGGCCGTCGTACCATAGTCAGCCATCCCCTTACCTGGGCGAGCACAGAATCGCTCACTATGGACTACGCTCGTGGTCCATAGTGGTTTGGTCATTACTGGCTGTCACCCAAAGCGCAGTCAGTGTCGCTTGCCCGTGGTTCAACTGTGTTGCACTGGGCCGCTGCCGGGTGTGCTGTACTGCTGCGGGCCGCTGTGAAACCAGTGGTGGTTGCTGCTGCTCCCACTGGGACCACTTCGTGGAGCTGCTCTGCTGGAGAACCACAGCTTTGGCACCAAGGTAGAATGTTGCCCCAGACATATTCACACTGCCCCCCAGCAGGACAGCAGGTCCAGGCCAACGAAACAGGACTCTTAGATGTCGGCGAGCCACACCTTGTGCTCCACTGTGCTTCTCCCCACTGCGATGTGCAACTTCCTTTTCCCTTGCATTGCCGTATAGTTGCCAGTGACCGTAACCAACTGGACTGCTGTCATTGTCCACCCTGGTGGGGATGGCTGGTCCTTGTTGGGGAGGAACCCGGACGGATGATAGTGATGTTGACCCCGTATCCACCAACGCACAGCATCTGATGCCCTCCACCACGCGGTCCACATATAAGCCTTGCTCTTCACCCAAACAGCCCACTCGGAAAGGCGACAACAGAGGGATACTGCTGGAGGATTCGGACGGCACTGCCCGCTTGGCATTTCCCAATGGCTGCTCTGAGCTGTGGCGTGGTGCCGGTGCGAGGCAATCCCAGGCCAAATGACCTGCTTCACCACACCGGTGGCAGAGATCATTTCGTGGCCCTCAGCAGGGCTGTCTCATGTCGAAACCTGTCTCATGGGCTCCTCCTCTGCCTTGGTGACACAAGCCCAGGCTCACGCCGTGTGGGGTGACACTGGAACACCTTGCGGGGGTAAGATTGATTCTGCCCTCTCCGCCTTGTCCAGCAATGACGGTGATGACAGGCAAACATGCTGTCAGAGGCACTCCGGTGTCAGCGCCTTTACAAAGGCGTGAAGAGAAAGCTCTTCCTGGGCCACGGGAGGGAACTGGAGATAGCCATGCTGAGCACAGTGGCGAGGGTCAGCTGCCAACACCCTCAGACTTTCTCCCATACGGCGTCGTCCGCTGCAGTTCGTCCATCATTGCTTCCACTAATGGCCTCTGCTCGAAACATCGCTCGAGCGCCACTACGTGAGCCCTGTAGTCACGCTGCTCCGTCGACATTATGTCAAGGGGGGCCCGCAGGGCATCTCCTTCCAATGCCAGGGCAAGGTGCATCACCGTCTCGGTGGAGCTCCACCCATTGTGCCATGCTGCAAGTTTGACTTGCGCCAGGTAAGGCTCCAGGCCGCTGGTACCATCGTATCTGGGGAGCTTCAGGGTAGACCTTGAGGCGCAAATCGTCAAGGCCCTTTGATCTTCCTGTTGCTCTGGCGGCGTCTGCCATGGTACTCCCATGGCTGCGGTGTCTTGAGTTCTCTGGTGCGCGTCGCTATGGAGGAGGGTGATGTGCTCCTCTCTGTCTCCCGGATTGGGGAGCCTGGGTACGCTTGCTCCATCAAGGCTCACTGGGAAGGCACGATACTCAGTTCCCAGGTCCTCCCTCCGAGTCTCATCTTCACGATCTCTGCCTCTGGGTGCAGGGGAGGCATACTGTTCAGTCCCTCGTCTTCCTGGGTTTTAAGGCATCTATCTGCCGTCGTAGCTCTTCAATCTCGTTGTCTTTCTCGCATCCCACTCCTGACACCAATGTGGCAAGCATTTGGTCCATAATGACAGACGAGGAAGCTCTTTAACTCAACAACAGTTTTTATTGACACAAAACAGACTGGGCACCATGACCCGGAAAGTGAACCCAACCAATCTCACCAACGGGGGAGGTGACATTCACCCACCCCGGTTACAGTCAGGATGACCCACAAATACACAAACAAATAACTGTGTAACCCAAACTAAAATGTAACAATAAATGAACTGGAACTTCCCACCATAATCTCACAAAAGCATTCTAACACAAGAACAATAAACAGTACTGGTCATTAGAAATGCAAGGGCGGGCTGTCAACCACACCCCACCTCAGAACGTCACAATATTCTGGTAGGATTAAAAAACAAGAGGCGATATGAGTGGGTACAATTCTAAAGGGGTTGTAAGAACAGGGAAACTTGTGTATAAATGTGAAAAAATATTTGGAGGTGGCAAGGTTCATTGAAAAATTAGCTTTAAAAATCCAATAGAATTCAGGAATCATAAACACATGAAGAGATAGAATATTCTAATTAATTTTAGATTGGCCACATGTGGAGTACAGGTCGACCTTCACTAATCCGGCACCATTGGGATTTGAGAAATGCTGGATTAGTGAAAATGCTGAATTACAGAAGGATCACATTAAGCATAATCAGTGCCAGATTATCGAAGGAACCGGATTACAGGTAATCGGATTAGTGAAGGTCGACTTGTATTTTGCCCAATTCTGGAAACCAGGCGTTGGGATGATGGGAATGCGCAAGATTTACTTCAAAGATTCAAGAAGCACAAGAACGATAAAGCTTAGATTGTACTCCTTCAAACAGTGAATGGTGAGAGAGACGTGATAATAGATAGAGATCGATAGATAGTTAGATACTTTATTGATCCCAAAGGAAAGTACAGTGTCACAGTAGCATTACAAGTGCACAGATATAAATATTAGACAAAAAGTAGAAAGAATAAAAAATAAGTTACCACTAACAGTCTAACAGGAGGAGGTCATAAGCTATAGGTTGACTCATTATAGGGCCTAATGGCCGAGGGTAAGAATGATTTCATATCGCACTCTTTGGAGCAGTGCAGTTGTCTTAGTCTGTTACAAAAAGTGCTCCTCTGTTCAGCAAAGGCGGTATGCAGAGGGTGAGAAACGTTGTCCAGAATTGCTAGGGTCCTTTGTTCTACCACAGTATGCCCAGTTTAGCTGGTATAACAGAGTTAGCCTTTCCAATCAGTTTATTGAGCCTGTTGGCATTACCCTTGTTGATGCCATTGCCATTGCCATTGCCCCGGCAATCCACTGCATAGAAGGTTATACTGGCGACAACAGACTGATCGAATATGGAAAGGAGATACCTTCTACTCCAAAGGACCTCAGTCTCTTCAGGAAGTAGAGATGACTCTGGCCCTTCTTGTACACAACATCTCTGTTGGTGCTCCACTCAAGTCTGTCATCCAGCTGCACCCCCAGGTACTTCCAATGGTATTGAAAGTAATGAAGGGTTGAGACAGGGGACACAAAGAAACCATCCCATTTTGTGTAAGGATTAAAAACAGGAGGAAATACGGGAAGGCAAAAGGACTAAAGACAATATCCAAAATATATATATATTAGCAGCACTTTTATATAGATCACCTTATAGAGAGCTGTAATCAGATTTGGACCCAGCTTCCAGAAAAGAACTGGAATAGAGCTGGGAAGAAGGCATGAATTAACTATGAGAAGAATTGATTACCTGACTGAAGAGAGATTTTATAAATCAAAGGCCTAAATAAGGTCCTTCTGTTTGCTACCATTCTTTAATTATGGTATAACATATGATCGAATGGTATCTGTTACAGATAATGTAATAAATGTTTATAACGTTGGTGTTATATCCTCTTTTAGCAGTGTTTCTAGTCTCAAAGGCAGAATGTCACTACAGTAGAGCAAAAACTGAGGCGGGACATAACAAGTTAAGGTCTTCTCTACCATCCTTTAGGTTAAGTGAAGTACCGATATTCTCTTGTTTCTGCTGCATTTCCCATGTGATTTCAAATACCATTTCTTTAAGACAGAAAATGAAGTAGAAGTGCCTAATGTTTGTTACCATGCAAACAACTCCATTTTTAAGAACGAGTTTTCAATAGTTTTAGAGTAGATTTGATCACTAGAATATATTTACACCTGTCTTATTCACCATCCTCCATGGATGCCAATCAGATTCTCATCAATGAAACCCAATGTAGCTGAGAAGAATTTGATACCTGGCTGAACACGATCAGACTTCATCAACTTTCATAAACAATGTGTGTTTCAATATTCTGGAATATTGAAAGACATAAAAATCAAAAAGGGTTAAGGAAATATTTTAAGAAATACAAAAAACTCTGAAACACCGGAACTTTTTGAACAACGAAGCAATAAAGGTAAAGGTACAAAGATAAAGGTAACTTAATAATTTAACCCTTATCGCCATTCATTTTCATTGATCCACCCCTTCACTAGCTTCAACCTGTTGCAGATAGTGTTAAGTTATTGAATTAGTAGCAGGCAACTGCCAGAAAGCTCACGCCATTCAAGATCAAGTACACAAAATAATGCAACCTCATACCTGCCGGCACTTATGCAGGGGAATAAAATAACAGTTATACTTGAACATGCCTCTGTGTCATTTCTTTTTAGACATTGCCTGTCTCTCAGGAAAAAAATATATTTAATGCCAGGTTCGTAATCAAAATTGCTATTGTACCATTTGAGAATAATTTACGATATTTGATATTCTGAATGTCCATATGTGGCTGTTCGTTTTGATTTGCTAAGCCTTCCACTGTGTTTTGAATATCCTCCCCATCAGAATATCCATTAGCAGTTTGGATGCATTTCAGCTGAAAAGGTCACTCTGGTTGAAGCAGTTACATGTTATCCTGGGACTGTGGGAAGGTTGTAATTTATTTTGCCTGCTGAGATTTTCTCAGGTTGCAATCTGGAAGGTCTTTTCTAATGTAAAGTTCACCAATTCGTGATACTTTTTGAAAGAATGAGAGAAACCTGTAAATGTGTTAAGTCCTACTCTTAATACAATTGGACATTGAAAACACTTTATCTTCAGAAGGGATCATTTTAGGAATTTAATTTCGGCTTCTTATATATTAGCAAAGGCGGAGAATAACTTTGAATTGAAATGCCTTATAAATTATGTTCAAAATTTAATTGATTCCAATGCCTTAACTTCTGAGGAACTATGCAAGATGATTTAACAAAAATCCATTTCCAAACAAGTGATCTATATATGAGATAATGAGGAAGTCTGCAGTGACAAGGACTGACTATGAATCAGAGCAGATCCCCTTGCACATTGCTTAATAAAAAGATCTCTTTCCATAAATCCAATATTATATCTGTGTCATTTCTGTTTTCATAAAATCTACCTCTATTGTATATTCCCCTCATAATGTGAGTATACGACACATTGATTTGCTGATATTAACTGGCTCTTTATCTATTTCTCTGAAAGGTGCTGAAGGATTTTTAATACTCAGGCATTAATAAAATGTTCACTCACTTTCAAAACAACATCATTAAAAATATGACTGCATTGTGTTTGCATTCAGCATGTCATAGAACATTAAAGGCAATTCTAATCAATGTTTCCCTTTCTGAATGTTTACAACATTTTCAAAAAATTAACAGTTTGGCAAATAATGCTGCAAAGAGCTCAGAGTTCTTTTAAGATACAACTGGTTTTCATTGAATTAGCAATTAGTGAAATGTGGACAAGGCTGCTCAAGCTCTAAAAGCTTAGCAAATAACTGTATGCACTTCATCAACAAAACCACTACTCACGTTATTGCTTGTGATGAACCTAAGCCCATTAATTTAGATCTACATTGACATGCTGGTCAGATTGCTAAATATTCCTTAGGAAAAAATATATGAAATCATTAGGAAATCAATTTCTCCTGTCTACATAAGATAAAAATTAATTGAAAAAGGATATGTTGATTTTTCTATCTGAGCATTGTTCCTTTCAAACTGGAGTGAATTCTACAGAAAGGACACCTCTCTCTGTAGCTGTGAGGAGCTGTAAGGAGCAAGGTGACTCATTCTGAGAGATTAGTTTCTGAGAACCTTATTGATTGAAAAGGGTTTTCGTGAAAGATTTATACTTTGAAGAAATGTTTTGTGCAGTTTATTATTACCTGATTCTTTAACTGACTGATTATTCCATTGGACTGAAAAAATAGCTTTTCATGGATAGGCATAAGTTAAAATATATCTTATACTTACTGTACATTAACGTAATGGAATATAAGAACATATACAAGACATACAGCAAGCTTTCATTTCATCTAATTCAAATTCATTATGCTGCAGTGCAAAATAAGCTGAAATATATTCATTTGAAAGCTAGATAGGTTACTTTATCATCAAAATTCCATTTCCCTCCTCTACCCCACATTTAATGCAAGTACTTTCTGTTGATGCCTGTCAAATGTAGACATGTGCCACATTTTTAGACCAATATAATTATACCAAAATACAAGGGAGGCTTAAGACATTATCTTCATTCTTCAATAATCATTCAAATTATATATAGAAATAATGAGAGTGACTATTATTTATCAATAAGGGTTCACCAACCTGCTTTCCCTGTGTCTATGTTTGGCATTGTTTGACATTGTTATTGTTACTCTCCATCCTCCATAAGTAGAGGTAGATCTAAATCTTTCTTTCATGGGGAAAGGGGAAGAGCGAGAAGGAAAAATACAGGACCAATTGTCTTTGGTCTGGCAATAGCAAAGTTTATTTGTATTATTTTTAAATATCTATGATAGTTATCTATTTACTTTCATTTTTTATTTGAGAATGCTAACCTTGTTTGAATGAATGAGGCTGCTCTTTTTTATGATAGAATTAAGGGACTGTGTGTAAAGCAACCAGCTACCTCAACAAATTCCTCCTGAATCCAGTGGTAGAATGGGAGTTTGGATATGCCCACCTCTGACTTCTGTTTTTTCTTTGACTTGTGTGCTATAATGCTCAGGCATAGAAGTCACTGACATACTGGTCTGCAAACAGGATGCAGCCAACAGCACTATGAGCAATTGCTAGTCACAACTAAGCAACATCCAGCACAATCTAATGGATCAGATGCTGCTTTAATTGAATCCTAAGCAACACACATCAAAGTTGCTGGTGAACGCAGCAGGCCAGGCAGCATCTCTAGGAAGAGGTACAGTTGACGTTTCGGGCCGAGACCCTTCGTCAGGACTAACTGAAGGAAGAGCTAGTAAGAGATTTGAAAGTGGGAGTGGGAGGGGGAGATCCAAAATGATTGGAGAAGACGGGAGGGGGAGGGATGGAACCAAGAGCTGGACAGGTGATTGGCAAAAGGGATATGAAAGGATCATGGGACAGGAGGCCCAGGGAGAAGGAAAAGGGGGAGGGAGGAAAAAACCCAGAGGATGGGCAAGGGGTATAGTCAGAGGGACAGAGGGAGAAAAAGGAGAGAGAGAGAGATAGAATGTGTGTATATAAATAAATAACAGATGGGGTAAGAGGGGGAAGTGGGGCATTAGCGGAAGTTAGAGCAGTCAATGTTCATGCCATCAGGTTGGAGGCTACCCAGATGGAATATAAGGTGTTATTCCTCCAACCTGAGTGTGGCTTCATCTTTACAGTAGAGGAGGCCATGGATAGATATATCAGATTGGGAATGGGATGTGGAATTAAAATGTGTGGCTACTGGGAGATCCTGCTTTCTCTGGCGGACAAATCATTTTGCTGAACACGTATGCTCTGTCCGCCAGAGAAAGCAGAATCTCCCAGTGGCTGCGCATTTTAATTCCACATCCCATTCCCATTCTGATATGTCTATCCACGGCCTCCTCTACTGTAAAGATGAAGCCACACTCAGGTTGGAGGAACAACACCTTATATTCCGTCTGGGTAGCCTCCAACCTGATGGCATGAACATCGACTTCTCTAACTTCCGCTAATGCCCCACCTCCCCCTCGTACCCTATCCATCATTTATTTATATACACACATTCTTTTTCTCTCTTTTTTCTCCCTCTGTCCCTCTGACTATACCCCTTGCCCATCCTCTAGGTTTTTCCCCCCCTCCCCGTTTTCCCTCTCCCTGGGCCTCCTGTCCCATGATCCTCTCATATCCCTTTTGCCAATCACCCATCCAGCTCTTGGCTCCACCCCCCCCCCCCGTCTTCTCCTATCATTTTGGATCTCCCCCTCCCCCTCCCACTTTCAAATCTCTTACTAGCTCTTCCTTCAGTTAGTCCTGACGAAGGGTCTCGACCCGAAACATCGACTGTACCTCTTGCTAGAGATGCTGCCTGGCCTGCTGCATTCATCAGCAACTTTGATGTGTATTGCTTGAATTTCCAGCATCTGCAGAATTCCTCGTGTTTACGTTAATTGAAACCTACCCTGCTTTGAATGGCACTTTCAATAGGGATCTGGATGTTTCAAATTGGCGAGCAGTATGTGTAATTCCTTAACCTTAAATGAATCAGGCATGATTAATTTGTATCTCTAGCTAATGATTTTTGAAAGGATTTGTATAGAATATACAAGTATCTCAAGAAGATATAAATGTTGATAAGCATGAAAGCTATCGCTTCTTATATATGTGCTTTGACAAAGGGAAATGGAAAAGTAAGGCATAATATTAGTTTTAAAGACTGGGAATACCAAATCAGTTTTCAGATCTTTCCTTCAGATCTTGAGGCATCACTTTGGGATCTTGGGGACGTGGTTATTCGGGCCATGCCTCGTAGCTCCAGCAAACTGTGTTCAGTCCTGACCTCTACTGCTGTCTGTGTGGGGAGGCATATTCCCTCCCTAACTGAACGGTTTACCTGCTTGTGCTTTTGTGTGCTCCCACATCCCAGAAAGGTGCAGGTTGGCCATTGAAATAGGCCACTATAAAATTGTCGCTGATATATAAGTGAATGATAAAATCTGGATGGAGCTGTAGGAAGAATAAAATATGTCAGTGTAGGATTAGCATTAATAGGTGCTTACTTGTCACCTATTGCACGCTCGTTTACACTAACACTCAGTGGGTCAAAGGACATGTTTTTATATTGTATGATTTGCCTTCTCCCTTAGAATATGTTACTGTGCTACACTTAAGTACAAATAAAAATTAATTAATGCTCTGCAATCACAAATATTAAAATAATGTTACCTGGAAGCTTTAGGAAAATACTCCCTAGGGACTTAAATCAATCACTTTCAATTTTTCCAATCAAATGGACCTAGATGTAATGGTATCAATAGGTTTTATATAATGTACATACATTAATTATTAAATTTTATTTCATTAGCAGTAGGAAATTCTGACATGTTATTTATGGCATTTATAAAAAGTTGATAAATATTTCTGTCTCGATTTTGTTGACTTAAAAGCCATTGTTGTTATTGAATTTTCTAACCTGTGAAGTTACAGGACGATTCTTCATGGAATGACTTAAAACTTCAAACTGGTTTTCAAAAGACAACCAAGAAATAGAACAACTTGATTTAATGACTTGGATGAGGGAATTAAATGCAGCATCTCGAAGTTTGCGGATGACACGAAGCTGGGTGGCAGTGTTAGCTGTGAGGAGGATGCTAAGAGGATGCAGGGTGACTTGGATAGGTTGGGTGAGTGGGCAAATTCATGGCAGATGCAATTTAATGTGGATAAATGTGAAGTTATCCACTTTGGTGGCAAAAATAGGAAAACAAATTATTATCTGAATGGTGGCCGATTAGGAAGAGGGGAGGTGCAACGTGACCTGGGTGTCATTATACACCAGTCATTGAAAGTGGGCATGCAGGTACAGCAGGCGGTGAAAAAAGCGAATGGTATGCTGGCATTTATAGTGAGAGGATTCGAGTACAGGAGCAGGGAGGTACTACTGCAGTTGTACAAGGCCTTGGTGAGACCACACTTGGAGTATTGTGTGCAGTTTTGGTCCCCTAATCTGAGGAAAGACATCCTTGCCATAGAGGGAGTACAAAGAAGGTTCACCAGATTGATTCCTGAGATGGCAAGACTTTCATATGAAGAAAGACTGGATGAACTGGGCTTGTACTCGTTGGAATTTAGAAGATTGAGGGGGGATCTGATTGAAACGTGTAAGATCCTAAAGGGATTGGACAGGCTAGATGCAGGAAGATTGTTCCCGATGTTGGGGAAGTCCAGAACGAGGGGTCATAGTTTGAGGATAGAGGGGAAGCCTTTTAGGACCGAGATTAGGAAAAACTTCTTCACACAGAGAGTGGTGAATCTGTGGAATTCTCTGCCACAGGAAACAGTTGAGGCCAGTTCATTGGCTATGTTTAAGAGGGAGTTAGATATGGCCCTTGTGGCTACGGGGGTCAGGGGGTATGGAGGGAAGGCTGGGGCGGGGTTCTGAGTTGGATGATTAGCCATGATCATAATAAATGGCGGTGCAAGCTCGAAGGGCCGAATGGCCTACTCCTGCATCTATTTTCTATGTTTCTAAAATCAGTCAACCATAGTTTTCCAAAGGTTCTAAAATGAACACATTTGCACTGGATCATTAATTGAATGTCCATTTGCAGAGTATTATTTAGCATATTCAGGTTATATTATGGTCTGTGAGGTTTGCAGCATTTGTTTCTGGTCCAATAATAATGTACATCTTAACCACTGAAGAGTGATTTTTGACTTAAACTGCAATTTTTTGATTCATAGTTTATTATTTTAAATAGTAAACTATCCTTCATTGCATAGAAATTCTTTAATAGAAAAGCAATGTCTTTTTTTCATTATTGTGTGATAGGTGATTAGTTAATCGAAAGTGGATTGCAATGGCACAACTCATCCAAGCAAAAATTACTAGATTGAAAATTAGACCTGCCAGTGTCAGTTCTAGAAAATAGTTGCACACGTCATGTACATGTTGTGTGGAACATTCATAGCCACTTGCTGCAAAGCGATGGTGAGGTTGGGTAATTTGAAGAGTGACTCATGTCTTTCATACAATCTTGCAGTCTGTTTCACAATATTCTGGAGACCAACCACTGATTCCGAATCCATGATTTTCCTGATCTGTAGTGTCTTTGCAGAATGTGTAATGATAAAGACACCAAAGTGTGCATACCCATGGTGAGCAGTTCCAGGTGGACATCAGGAAGGATCAATGAGTGAAGCATTAATAGATCATTGTTTATCAGTTGCTCACAGCACCTTCCCAGGATCACCATTAGGTTATACTTGGATTGCGTCAGTACCCATCAGGAGAAGGACTCTCTTTTCTGACCTGGCTAAACTCTGAATGAAGGAATATCAACCCCCTGTCTTCTAGGCCAGTCACCTGTGTCTTGTCATGCCAACCTAGAAAACAAAGAGGATGAATTATTCTGAAGTGTAACGAGCCACTATATGTCTTGTTTGGTTTATCTGCATCTGTGAAAAACACAAAGGCAAATTTCCAAATTCTAATTTGTCATTTTCACGGTGAAATCATGAAACTTCTTCCAACATCTGTTCTAGTTGAGTCACTTGTAAAGATTAGCTCAGTGGCAGCCTTAGGCTAGATCTTTAGTGTATTCTATGTAACCTCATGTAATCATTCCCCACCCTACTGCCACAACAAAATATCCTCCTGCACTCATCTTTACAAGGATCCCGTGGTCACAGCATGAGAAATGGAGGCATACTCCCTCTGCTCTCCTGCTCTTCTCAACCTCCCTGTCTGTCAGCATACGAACTGTGGTGTGACCTACTCCAGAGTGTCCTTTAAATGCTGGATAATCCAACACCAAACAATGCTGCAGACTGCTAGTGTTGCCCTATTGTCATGACCTGTTGCTTAACAGTTGATTATAAGCTTTTAAAATGAAATCCCGACTTGTTCACGCACTGAATTATAAACCTCCGACTCTCAAGGCAGCTCCAGGTATTCTTAATAACTGCCTGCAGACTTGAAGACAGGACAACTGGCAAATAATATTTTTTTGTGAAATTTGTAGTTAAAATAACATGAATGTCATTAAAGCCTCTCAGACCCCTGTCCTCACCACAATGATGGAGTTACACATGCCAGTTTGGGAACAACTAATCTTATGTATATGGTAATATTGGCCTTCAATAATCTGCCTACACCTTTACACAAGCACTATAATCTAATGCTGCTGCAGTAAAATGAATCATTGCTCAAAAAGTGTAGTTCTTACACTTACAGACCTGGGCCATCATACAGAACAAGCAGTCTGTCATCCACCTATTCATAAATTACCCATAGGGCAGCACAGTAGCATCGTGGCTAGTACAATCCTTTACAGTTCAGGTGACCCGGGTTCAATTCCCAATGCTGCCTGTAAGGAGTTGGTACATTTACCCCATGACCACGTGTGGTTTCCTCCCACAGTCCAAAGACATACGGGTTGGTAGGTTAATTGGTCATTATTAAATTGTCCTGTGATTAGGGTAGGATTAAATTGGAGGATTGCAGGTGGTGAGGCTCAAAGTTCCAAGCTGAATCTCAATAAATAAATAAGTTTAACAAAAAAAAACCCTTAACATGCCATGACAGAACTGAGGGCTCTGTGAATGTTCAAGATGTGAGAAGAGACTAAGTCATGTATTTGCTAACATATAATCACATCTTTCCTTCTCTAACCCCCTAGTGTTTTTGTCAGGGATATTCACAGTACATACACAAATAGGTTCCATTTGTCTGAGTTCTATAATCAGAAAGCATTGAGATTGAAACAGACGTCAGCCGAACACTTCAGCTCTCCAAACAAAGGAAAAGGTACTGATTGGAATTCAAGTGAGTTTCTGTAGCAATTGTTGGTATTCAATTGTAATTTCATGTCAATATGCTGTAAGCTCATACTGTGAAAAAACAGCAGCAGTTTTTGCATTTCTATAAAGCCCTGGTTAGATTACACTTAGAATATTGTGTTCAACTCTGATTGCCTCATTATAGGAATGACGCAGAAGCTTTATAGGGGGTGCTGAGGAGATTTACCAGGAAGCTGCCTAGATTGGACAGCATGTTTAATGAGTGAAGTTTGAGTGTGCTAAGGCTTTTCTCTTGGGAGAAGGAGGATGAGAGAAATGTAGAGAAGTATAAGAGGCATTAATAGTGGACAGCCTACACATTTTTTTCCCAGGGCAGAAATAGCCAATAAGAGTGGGCATAATTTTAAAGTAATTGGAAAAAAGTATAGGGGGGGGGATGTCAGAGGTAGATTTTTACACAGAAAGAGGTAGGTGTGTGGAATGCACAGAGGTGATGGTAGAGGTAGGTACATTAGAGACATTTAAGAGATTCTTAGATAGACTCAAGATGCATGAAAATATGGAGGGCTATGTGTGAAGAAAGCATGAAATTGATCTTAGTGTGGTTAAAAAATTGGTCCAACATTGTGGGTTGAAGGGCCTGTACAGTGCTGTACAGTTCTTTGCTCTAGATTCTAAGTCCTATGTTCATTTTCCCATCTAAAATGTAACCCCCATTATAATTATGTAGATCTTTTGAAAGAATCTTCCTCCTGGAAGAGAAACTCCATTATAAATGTAATATTTACATTTGTAGTCCATAAAGATTTGA
Source organism: Mobula birostris (assembly GCF_030028105.1). NCBI lineage: Eukaryota > Metazoa > Chordata > Chondrichthyes > Myliobatiformes > Myliobatidae > Mobula > Mobula birostris. Next base: position 132,242,828 of record NC_092376.1, read on the forward strand.
ACTTCACTAGTGTTCTCTATAGCTGCCAAAACCCAAAGAAAGTAGTTTGCTGAATACGTTTGCCTCGATTGTGGAGATTGGGAATAAACATTTTCAGATCATCATTAGTCAAGATCTCAGCAATGGCCACTCTAGTCATAACAAGCATCATGCCCTCTTTGAAGATAACTATGGATGTTACCAACTGTAAGTGTTCGTTCCTGCAATATATGTCATATTGTTATGCAAAAACGAGGGAAATTTATTTATTTATTGAAATACAACATGGAATAGGTCCTTCCAGCACTTCGAGCTACGCCACCCAGCAACTCCTGATTTAACCCTAGCCTAATCATTGGGACAATTTACAATGACCGATTAACATACTAACCAGTATGTCTTTGGACTGCGGGTAGAAATCAAAGCACCCCGAGGAAGCCCACGCAGTCGCAGGAAGAATGTACATACTCCTTATGGACAACAGTGGGAATTGAACCTGGGTTGGTGGTAACGTAAAGCGTTATAGAAACATAGAAACATAGAAAATAGGTGCAGGAGTAGGCCATTCGGCCCTTCGAGCCTGCACCGCCATTTATTATGATCATGGCTGATCATCCAACTCAGAACACTGCCCCAGCCTTCCCTCCGTACCCCCTGACCCCCGTAGTCACAAGGGCCATATCTAACTCCCTCTTAAGTATAGCCAATGAACTGGCCTCAACTGTTTCCTGTGGCAGAGAATTCCACAGATTCACCACTCTCTGTGTGAAGAAGTTTTTCCTAATCTCAGTCCTAAAAGGCTTCCCCTCTATCCTCAAACTGTGACCCCTCGTTCTGGACTTCCCCAACATTGGGAACAATCTTCCTGCATCTAGCCTGTCCAATCCCTTTAGGATCTTATACGTTTCAATCAGATCCCCCCTCAATCTTCTAAATTCCAACGAGTACAAGCCCAGTTCATCCATTCTTTCTTCATATGAAAGTCCTGCCATCTCAGGAATCAATCTGGTGAACCTTCTCTGTACTCCCTCTATGGCAAGGATGTCTTTCCTCAGATTAGGGGATCAAAACTGCACACAATACTCCAGGTGCGGTCTCACCAAGGCCTTGTACAACTGCAGTAGTACCTCCCTGCTCCTGTACTCGAATCCTCTCGCTATAAATGCCAGCATACCATTCGCCTTTTTCACCGCCTGCTGTACCTGCATGCCCACTTTCAATGACTGGTGTATAATGACACCCAGGTCACGTTGCACCTCCCCTTTTCCTAATCGGCCACCATTCAGATAATAATCTGTTTTCCTATTTTTGCCACCAAAGTGGATAACTTCACATTTATCCACATTAAATTGCATCTGCCATGAATTTGCCCACTCACCCAACCTATCCAAGTCACCCTGCATCCTCTTAGCATCCTCCTCACAGCTAACACTGCCACCCAGCTTCGTGTCATCCGCAAACTTGGAGATGCTGCATTTAATTCCCTCATCCAAGTTGTTAATATATATTGTAAACAACTGGGGTCCCAGCACTGAGCCTTGCGGTACCCCACTAGTCACCGCCTGCCATTCTGAAAAGGTCCCGTTTATTCCCACTCTTTGCTTCCTGTCTGCTAACCAACTCTCCACCCACACCAATACCTTACCCCCAATACCGTGTGCTTTAAGTTTGCACACTAATCTCCTGTGTGGGACCTTGTCAAAAGCCTTCTGAAAATCCAAATATACCACATCCACTGGTTCTCCCCTATCCACTCTACTAGTTACATCCTCAAAAAATTCTATGAGATTCGTCAGACATGATTTTCCTTTCACAAATCCATGCTGACTTTGTCCGATCATTTCACCACTTTCCAAATGTGCTGTTATCACATCCTTGATAACTGACTCCAGCAGTTTCCCCACCACCGACGTTAGGCTAACCGGTCTATAATTCCCCGGTTTCTCTCTCCCTCCTTTTTTAAAAAGTGGAGTTACATTAGCCACCCTCCAATCCTCAGGAACTAGTCCAGAATCTAACAAGTTTTGAAAAATTATCACTAATGCATCCACTATTTCTTGGGCTACTTCCTTAAGCACCCTGGGATGCAGACCATCTGGCCCTGGGGATTTATCTGCCTTCAATCCCTTCAATTTACCTAACACCACTTCCCTGCTAACATGTATTTCGCTCAGTTCCTCCATCTCACTGGACCCTCTGTCCCCTACTATTTCTGGAAGATTATTTATGTCCTCCTTAGTGAAGACAGAACCAAAGTAATTATTCAATTGGTCTGCCATGTCCTTGCTCCCCATAATCAATTCACCTGTTTCTGTCTGCAGGGGACCTACATTTGTCTTTACCAGTCTTTTCCTTTTTACATATCTATAAAAGCTTTTACAGTCCGTTTTTATGTTGCCTGCCAGTTTTCTCTCATAATCTTTTTTCCCCTTCCTAATTAAGCCCTTTGTCCTCCTCTGCTGAACTCTGAATTTCTCCCAGTCCTCAGGTGAGCCACTTTCTCTGGCTAATTTGTATGCTGCTTCTTTGGAATTGATACTATCCCTAATTTCTCTTGTCAGCCACGGGTGCACTACCTTCCTTGATTTATTCTTTTGCCAAACAGGGATGAACATTTGTTGCAGTTCATCCATGCAACCTTTAAATGCTTGCCATTGCATATCCACCGTCAATCCTTTAAGTGTCATTTGCCAGTCTATCTTAGCTAATTCACCTCATACCTTCAAAGTTACCCCTCTTTAAGTTCAGAACCTTTGTTTCTGAATTAACTATGTTACTCTCCATCTTAATGAAGAATTCCACCATATTATGGTCACTCTTACCCAAGGGGCCTCTCACGACAAGATTGCTAATTAACCCTTCCTCATTGCTCAAAACCCAGTCCAGAATAGCCTGCTCTCTAGTCAGTTCCTCGACATGTTGGTTCAAAAAACCATCCCGCATGCATTCCATTATGCTAACCACTATGCTACCATGCTGCTAAATGCATCATTAAATATCTGATAATGTATTTAGAATGTCTTGTTGAATAGTTAATCTTACAAATTGTAAGATGTAGGTATGAGGCTTGAGCATTAGACATGTAAGGATCTGGTGGAACGTAAGACTGTTATATTCTAGTCCTGTTTGTTCAACAATGATGACAGATAAATGAAGGAGGTGTCATGCATTTGACGCTGTCTAAGGTAGTGGTTCTTTTCATGGGATTCTGGCATTTGAAGATGTGTTCACTGGCTTTGGCAATGCATATGAGTTAATTGAATGTTTTAATATCTTTAAACTTTAAATCACTGCCTTTTCTCTCTGCTTTAGAACCATAAGACTGGAGGGCTGGCTGTTCCACTGGAGAGATGGGTAATGATCAGTCTTAACACTTTATCCACCAAGGTCTCTATGCATTACTTAAATCCATATAGCCTACTTCTCTCTTGCTATGCTATTCTTGAATATCTCCAAATCAGAATAAATTCCAAAATGATTACCAAAATGATGGTGCTTTTCCCCTTTAAAAGGGGGCAGGTTGGCCTGAATTAGCACCAGCTAGATTTAACCAGTCCTAGCTATTCATAAAATTGGGCTTCCTCTCGAGATAATAAGCCGGTGAATAGCACGATTAGTTCAGGCAGCACCTAGCAAATTGTGCAAATGAATAGGAAGCACAACGTTGGCTTGCTGTCTGCATCAGAAACTATGAGTGTAAATTGATCTCTAAATTTTGCATGAGTATCTCTGGGCTATTCAGCTTAACCTTTGTGTAATCTCCATCAGAATGTGGCCTTAATTGTGACTGGAAAGAGTGTTAACAGTATTTAATTGACATATTGAGAATTGGTATAATGATTGCTAGTTTATTTTCTCTTCATTTTTTCCATGGTTGATGTAAGTCTTAAAAAAAGTGGAACAAGGTATAATATTAACAGATTTTTAAAATAATGTTAGAATTAGGGCTGATTTAAAAAATATATATTTTCTGGAGTCCTGGCAAGGACACCACTTATAACTCATCCCTAGTTGTGGGTGTGAAGCTTGAGCAGTGAGAGAGTAAAAATGTGGTGGAATATATAACTGCTATGCTCTAGTACTGGTCAAGGGGAGTCGGTAAAGGAGTACTTTCCTTATTGTTGTTAGGATAGGAGTTCTAGAATTTTGTGTCAACAATAACAGAGGAGTATTTCCAAAGGAGGATTGTGTATGATATGGAGCAGACGGACATGCTGAAGTCACCTTCTAACAATTGTCATTTAGAACACTCCTGTACAGAAGCCACGACCATGCATTCTGTAGGAGTGTCGACAAAAATCAATACGAGTGTAATTACTTCCAACATACACTTTATCCCGACCGCAAACAAATGGTGACATTATATATAAGAAAAAGCCCCACCCCCAATACATAATAACATACAACACATAACAAACATGGTGAACTTAACCCTTAACAGTCTGGGTAAATTCTGCCTAATGAAATTAAGGCGTCCCTACAATTCCATCGAACTTTGTAACCATGCTTTACTGGTAATAGATAGAGTGAATGCCCAAGATAGTGAACAGAATGCTAATCCACCTGGATAATACAATATGTTTTGTGTGTTATACACCCACAGTTATTGTGGCAAATGGAGTGTGCTCCATTGGTGCCTGACTTTGCCTTGAAGATGAAAAGGCCTAAGGAACTTTGGATCTGAGTCAGTCATTGTATCAAACCAAATTTCTGACCTGCCTTACAGCCATTTTATTTTTGTGGTTGGTACAGTTATATTTCTGGTCAACGACAAAAACATTTCAATAATGTTCCATTGATGTGACCATTAACATTTGCATCTTGGCTTGATTTGTTTTAGTTCGTCCATATATTCCTGATGTGCCTCAGAAACACATTTGTTAGGTAATGCTAATGAAAAATTTCTTGGGATGTTTAACTACATTAAATAAATGTTATCAATCCAAGTTGCTTGTTTAGAGAAAGCTGAATGAAGGAGGGGCAATTCAAAACTAAACAAAGATGTTTGCAAAAGTGTTCTCCGAGCATTGGGACTGCCAACAGGATTGCTATGAACTTGTGTAATGTTCATTCCCTGATTTGGATGGTAGTGGATGAACCACTTGCATAATCACAAAATTTCCTTCATGTTAAGCATGGTGAGCTTCAACTAATCATTGATCTGGTATTGATAGACTATTGCTTGTTGTGAGTTTACCCACTATAAGGTGAAAACAATATTGAGAGAACTGTCTTCTGTATTAATTTGGTTGATTTACTCTGCATTGATCTCATTGATTGGACAGATAGTCAATAACGAAATGCAATATTTGGTTTTATGATTAAACCTTGAGATAAAAATTTCTTGGCAAGAAACAACATTAGGAATAAACACTCAGCAGGTCAGACAACATATGAGGATAGAGTGATAGCTGGACTGCATGTTAATGATTCTTCTTTACATTGATTCTGTCTGGCCTGCTGAATGTCTGTAACATTACCTGTTTTTATTAAGGATTGCCAGATCTGCAGTTTTAGAAAAATTCCATATTTTTGAAACATAAATCTTGTCAGAATTGGAAGTAGTCTGACAACGCTTGGGTGAAATTTAAAAAAAATAAAATCACTTTTAAGGATTACCTATGCTTCAAGAATTCGAATTCCCATTGCATTGGAATGACAGGGTTTTATGAGATATTTGGATGGCAGATGAAAAAGGAATCTCCTGGAACTAAAAGAAAGTTGGGAAAGTTTGTAATATAGCTAACTTAAGTGTCATACAAATTAGAAAGTGATCTTAGGAAAATAGGCCAGTACTGCAGGTGGCTTAAAGGTCACTTAGAAAGAATGTAGTGCTACTTAGATTATGGGAGTGTTTAGATTGCAGAACATAGCTACCTCGAACAAAGGGAAACAAAAATGGAGTTTGTGAAATACGAGTAATTGGAGGAAAACTGACTGTTAGGCCGACCCAGTCGCAACAGAAGAACAAGACCATCAATCAGAAACACAGTTGCAGGGAGAATGAGGGCAATTCTTGTCTGGCAAGGGAAGCAAATCCCATTTGTCAGGAAGTTAGAGGCAACCCTTACAGAGTTAAAACAATGATCCACTACGAAGTGGGTTATTGATGAAGCAGTGGAATTCACATGTAGCTATTAGTAATCTGAACACTATAAATTGCTGCAAGTGTTTCGGGCCACTAGATTATCTTTGTGGTCTCACTTGAATTGCTCCCCAGTGTACACTGTAACAGGACCTGAATAAATCAACTTATTTGAGAAACCCGCTTCTGCGGGGAAAAGGAAATTTCCTTTGTGTGCTATCCAAATCAGAGGCATAATTAAGAGGGAGACTGTGCCCACATAAATGCCAGATTCAGGATGCAAGCTTAATATAAACTAGACAACCGGGTGACCCGTTGGGGCACCCTTTGACGGAAAGGTAGAATAGTCTGATGTGATGTGCTTTGGAAATTAAAGAAGAAAAAGACCAGTTTATTAAAGAAGAAAGACAAGTAGCAAGACAAATATAGCTCCTCCTCGTTTAATGAAGGACATTTTTGATGACAACATTTCTGGCTGTTCCGCCACCCTTCAAAAATATTCTAACGTTTTCATTTCTTTTTCCCTGGCTTAAAGCCACAAACAGCTGACCATGCTGGAATACCGATTTCTCCAAATAAACCAACACATTCTCCATGGTTTGGCCTTGCACCTTATGTATAGTCATAGCAAAGCATAACTGTATCGAGAACTGGCTCCGCTGACGAGGGACATCTTCCCCTTCTGATAAATTGAGAGTAATTCTTGGGATCATGACAATGTCATTTTTGAATGCACCAATGTTTATCTTTGCTACAATGAGATCATTGTGCAGTTCTTCCACCATCATTCGCATTCCATTGCAAAGCCTTGGTGGATCCAAGTTCCTCTTTGAAATGATGGGAGATCCCCTCTTCAATTCCAGTTTATGTGGTGACAATCCAGAGAGTTCGACCGAATCAAGGAATTCTATTGGAAAATGAGTGGTGTTAGCTCATTCAGTTATGGCATTGAAGGAACAGTATTCTTTCATGATTCCAGGGAAGCATCTAATGCATGTGAAGTTCATTTATCGCATCATGTCATTGAGAGGAACCAAGATAGAATTCCTTGAGAACAGTTCTGCAGGATTGTCCAATGTCGGGGAGATGATATCAATGCATTCTTCCATAGTTTTTGCTGGCAGAATCATATCTTCAGGTAATTCAATTTCATAGTTTTCATTTTTCTCAATTTTGTCTTCTCCAACATCCAATAAGAACTCAGTATATCATCCTTCTCCCTCACTCAATTGCATGTTTCTCTTCAATTGAAACTTGAAGCTTCTCTACACGTAGGACTTTTTTATGCACGAATTCTCCACATCAGCGTCATTTCCGCGTTTCACAACTGCTAGAAGCTGACAGAAATCACCATAGCAAATGGTTAAAATACCCCCGAAGGCCTCATTCTTGCCGCATACATCATGAAGAGACCGGTCCATGGCTTTGAAGCTCTCCCTCCTAATCATAGGGCACTCATCCCAGACAACAAGCCTCACATTTTGGAGTACATTTGCAGTATTGGTGTTTTTATTGATGTTACAAAGGGCATCTTCATTGCCTTTGAGGGGTATTTGGAATATTGAATGTGCTGTCCTACCACCAGGCATCAATGTTGCTGCAATACCTTATGATGCTACAGCAATACTTGACAATGCTACAGCAATAGCAACACCTCCATCTCCCCTCACTTTAGCAAGAATCAAGTTGATGATAAATGTCTTGCCCATTCCTCCTGGTGCATCAATGAAAATCATTGAAGAGAAATTCCTTTCCATGCAGTCACACACATATTCATATACTTCTCTTTGCTCATTTTTCAATAGGGTACTCTTTGCCGCATATTATCGAGTTGATCTTTCCTTTTCTCCTCTGTCTCTTCCTCTCTCCTCCTTCTCTGCCGGTTTTGGTCATTCTAGAGACACGCACCCTTTCATCCTTCATCCCTTCACCTTGTTGCAAGGACATGGCTGGGGGTGAACCCAAGTGCAGGACACAGATGCTGAGGCAGAGTCGTAGGTGTTAGCACCACCGTGAACGGGGAGCTGGTATCCGGGAAGATGATGCAAAGCTTAGAACTAACAGTTCTCAGGAATAGGAGACAAGGTTTACTCTCACAAGAGTCAACCAACAAACTGGCAACTTATTGCTGTGGTCACAGGGTTTTTATCCTGCCGTTTGATGGGAAGCAGGTGCGTGTAGTTAGTGGAACCTGGGAATGATTGCAATCTAAATGAGGTGATTGAGGCCCAATCCTTGAGGCAAATGGCAAGGTGGGGGATTGCCAGAAAGGACCATGACAGTATGACAGTACCCCCCCGCCCCCCCAATGGGAGCCTCCAGGCGATCCTCCAGGCCTGTCTGGATGGTCCCAATGAAAATCCTGGATGAGGGAAGGGTCTAGGATGAAGAAGCAGGGGACCCAGGAACACTCTTCTGGACCGTACCCTTCCCAGTCCACCAGGTATTGGAGACGCCTGCCACGATGGCGCACATTTAGTAGTCGTCGGACGGTGTATGCTGGATGGTTGATGATACGGGCAGGTGGGGGAGTCTCGGCTGGGGGACACAGCGGGCTGATGGAAATTGGCTTTAATTGAGACACATGAAAGGTTGGGTGGATGCGCATGGATCTAGGCAGCTTTAGGCGGACCGCTGTGAGATTGATTCCCCTTTCAACCTTGAATGGTCCCAGGAAGCGAGGGGCGAGTTTTCTATGTTCGTTCTTGAGCGGGATATCCTTGGAGGCCAGTCACACCATCTGCCCAGTGTGGTAATCCGGCGCCAGAATGTGGTGTCGGTCGGCTGTCTTCTTATTTCGATTTGTTGATTTGAACAGGGCTGTGTGTGTCTCCTCCCAAATCTTAAGGCACCAATTAATATGGTCCTGAACCGACAGTACTGCGATCTCTTCTTGCGCGGGAAACAGAGGGGGTTGGAACCCAAGGGAGCACTCGAACGGAGACCTCCCAGTGGCTGAGCTCACCAGAGAGTTGTGGGCGTACTCAACCCACGGGAGGTGGTCGCTCCAGGTCGATGGGATGTTTGCTGTTACGCAATGAAGCGTCGCCTCCAGGGGGGTGGTTAGCGGCTCGTGAGGTATTCCTGCCTGGGTGGCGATCTCTTTGTCCAACAGATTGCCCTCAGCACCAGAATCCACCAAGGCGGATAGGGTCAGGGACTGTTGCTGGTAATGCACGGTTGCTGGGATCTGCATCCGAGCCTGGGTTGCTGAAGGGAGTATCATTCGGCTTACCAGAGCTCCCTTTCTCGCTGTTGAGCACCCCCCCACCCCCGCCCTTTTGGCTGCTGAGGACAGGTATCCCGGAAATGTCTTGGCTGGCCACAATAGTAGCAATCCCCAGCTCTCCTCCTTCGAATTAGTTTGGCCGGGGAGAGACGGTTCCATCCCAGCTGCATTGGTTCCTCCCCTAAGGGGGTGGGGACAGTCGGAGCAGGAGCCACCCTGGGAGCGGCTGGGGAAGGAGGCCTGGCTGAGACTAGTAAGGTGGGCTGTGGGCTTTATCCTTTATCTTGTCCGAGAGGCCCTGTCGAAACACCTCCCGGAGGGCCTCGTCATTCCACCCGGAGTCTGAGGCTAAGGTCTGGAACTCAATGGCATACTTGGCCACACTTCGCAAAGCTTGACAAAGAGTAAGCAACCACTTCGCAGCGTCCTTACCCGGAATGGATTGCTCAAATAATTTCCTCATTTCTGCGAGGAAGGAGGAATAGGAGGAACAAATCTCTGGTCAGTTGTCCCATATGGCGTTTGCCCAAGCCAAGGCATCCCCTCGTAGCAGCCCAATGATGTATGCAATCTTTGACTTATCGGAAGTGTACGTACGTGGCTGCAGTTCAAAGACTAGGGAGCATTGTAATAGGAAAGCCCGGCACCTAGCTAGGTCCCCAGCATAGGGTTTGGGCTTAGGTACATACCGCTCTTGAGGGGATAGTGTTGCTGATTCCAGGGGCGAAGCCATCCCAAGCAGTGCGGTTTGGGTAGCCGGGGTTCTTGGAGGGGATGGAGGAAAAGAAGCAGAGAGTCGGTCCACTTGTTCACTGACCTTCTGCACAGTCGTGGATAGTGTCCAAAGGGTTTCCGTGATCTCCTGAAGTAGTCGGTCATGGGCACCCAATAGGTAGCCCTGGCTGGCCAGGGCCTGTTACACGGGGTCTGTGTCCACTGGGTTCATGCTTGGCCAGTTCTCATGAAAGGTGGAATCGGCTCTGTGAGCATCGTGAGGCGCTGCTGAGGCTGGCCGTGTGCATGCGTCGTGGTGTCGCATCGCGGTTTCCATGGAAGGTGGAATCCGCTCAGGTCGTGGAAAGCGGGGCCTGTAGATTGACGAGTGAGCAATTTTATACGAATAAGTAACCCTGAACTTTCATGCATTCTGTAAGTTAGCACATTTAAAGTCGATTTAGTCAAAAAAAGTGCCACTGTAATGCATCTCGTGCTAATTGGAGGTCAAAAACAGACAAACAGACAAACAGAGCCTGAGAATTTTAGTAGTATATAGATAATCCTTCGACATCAACCGCAGCACAAACAAAATGCTGGAGGCACTTAGCATTTCAGGCAGCATCTCTGGAGTCTAGCCCTGATAAGGGTCTTGGCCCAAAACATAGTCTGCGTATTTTCTTCCATACAGGCTATCTGAGCTGCCGAGTTTCTCCAGCATTTTGTGTGTTTTGCTCAAGCACCTGCAGAATCTCCTGAGCCTTCTTCACAACAGTATTGGCAATATGATCAATGCAAGCTGATGGAATGGTGAGGTGTGAAAGATGGCTTGGAGAATAGCATACAAACTCTCATTGGCCCAGTGAGCAGGATCACATCTCAAAGTTGGCTGCAGTTCCATCCAGCATCCTTGTCTGCTGGCTATTACAGACCTTAGTCAGTCTGGATTGGCACAACATTTCCTCCATGATCTCCATCAGCACAGCTGCACCACAAGGCTGTGTGTTTAGTCCCCTGCTTTATTTGCTTTACTCTAATGACTGTGGCTCAGCACAGCTCCAAATCCATATTCAAGCTTGCTGATGATACCGCTGTTATAGGCTGAATCAAAATCAAAAGTGGTGATGAATCAGCATATAGGAGGGAAATTGAAAATCTGGCTGAGAGTTTGCCTAACAACAACCTCTGACTCAACATCAGCAAGACCAAGGAGCTGATTATAGACTGCAGGAGAAGAAAACCCGAGGTCCATGAGCCAGTCCTTGTTATGGTTATTATTCTATAGATTTATTGATATACCCACAAGAAAATGAATCTTAGAGTTGTATATGGAGACATTTATGTGCTTTGATAAGAAAATTTACTTTGAATGTTTTATTACTGGCCATTTGCAGTCACTTCTCTGCTTTCCCTAAGGCAATTTCAGCTGTTATCTTTTGCCATGATGCACTTATTATACTGTTGAAATCTATTCTCATCAATGTAATAAATATATCCACATCAATGAACTTAATCAATCATGCAAAAAGTTGTTCATACACTTCTATTTTTTTAAAACTCATAATGCTTAATCATTGGTTTTGGCTGAATGTATGCAGCGCCGCATTTTAGATGCTTTACAATTCAATTCAAAGAAAAGTGGAATTAATAAGATCATCCAAATTCCACAATGTTTATGATTTTATTTCTGTGAACTTCATACAATGCACATGTTAAGATTCCAAGTCCATAATTTTCCATCAGAGTGTGTAGCTCTTTTTAACTTTGAGTCATTCATGCCTTAACAGTGTCTGTATGACCTATGTTAAGTCCTAGTTGCTTGCTGAGAAGTTGCCTTGTTTGGGTCCTATTTGAGGGAGATACATACTTGCTCTCTTTTGGGCCCCATCATAAACTGAACCCGTCTCACAAATTCCCAAGCCAAACACACCCAAGCTTTGAGCCTCTGCAACAATTAAATTCCCATCACGACTTCACAATACTCGCCCTCCACCACAACCATTAGCTTCCCCAGCCCGATCCTCCATCACCATCCTTATACCAGGTGTCCCAAAACTATTAAACCTGATTATCAATCCTCTAGCTATCAGTCCCTCCAAAATCAATTGCACATTCTGCAAATGATTTATAACAGATGATGAATATTAAAAATTGTAAAGGCCTTATCTATTTTACTATACGTTAATATTTTGTATTAAGCCTTCCTGAAACAAAGCTTTAAAAATTTAATGTGCTGTCTGTTGAAGTCCATCATAGAAAGGAGAAAAAATAAATCCCTCAAAAGATAAGTGATTCCTCTTTAACTTTTCAAATTACGTGGCTGCACAGATTAGATGCTGCAAATGTCTGCAACCCACGCTCAAAGACTTTGTGCAGCCTCACCGCAGAGAACATTTCAAAAGCTTCGTTAAGGATGTGCTTGATGTAAAAAATTTAGATGAAAAATTAAGCAGAATTAACAGAAAAAATCTATTATTAATAAGTCTCCTTCCCCAGTCCTATTATAACAGTTGAAAATTGTTCTCTATTAGGACTTCATAATTATGTAAATAAAAGGCACAATGAGTTATTGATGTGGGATATGTTTTGGAATGTTTGTGTGTTTACACAGCTGTTTCTTAATAAATGTACAATTTACCAGCTACCTCTGAGGCATCCTGTAGTATTAAACATTATGGAAATATAATGAGAATCATTCATAAATTTTCAGGATATTAGTTTTATAGACATGCCATGAAACAATTTTTCAGAAATACTTCTTCAGTCAAGTCAAGTCAAGTCAAGTCACTTTATTGTCATTTCAACCATAACTGCTGGTACAGAACATAGTAAAAATGAGACAATGTTTTTCAGGACCATGGTGCTACATGAAACAATACAAAAACTACACTGAACTATGTAAAACAACACAAAACTACACTAGACTACAGACCTATCCAGGACTGCATAAAGTGCACAAAACAGTGCAGGCACTACAATAAATAATAATAAATAATAAACAAGACAGTAGGCACAGTAGAGGGCAGTAGGTTGGTGTCAGTCCAGGCTCTGGGTATTGAGGAGTCTGATGGCTTGGGGGAAGAAACTGTTACATAGTCTTGTCGTGAGAGCCCGAATGCTTCGGTGCCTTTTTCCAGATGGCAGGAGGGAGAAGAGTTTATATGAAGGGTGCGTGGGGTCCTTCATAATGCTGTTTGCTTTACGGATGCAGCGTGTGGTGTAAATGTCTGTGATGGTGGGAAGAGAGACCCCGATGATCTTCTCAGCTGACCTCACTATCCGCTACAGGCCACTGCAATTTAAGTGGACACTGTCAACAAAATGCAAATCTCAGAAACTGCTTTTAGTAAATGTATTTTCGGGCCCAAAGGCATCCTGTGGGATACTAGTGATCAACAGTTAGGTCCCTCCCATTCTCTTTCCCCAGGACAGCACCAACCAAGTTTTGTTGTTGGTGAAGCAGGATGCCAAAGTTTGACCCAATGTAAAGATTGGGATGGTATCTGCTTATTCTGAATATTCATAAGTCACAAAATGAACTGGATAGAACAGGGCAGCAAGAACCGTAGTGGTTACCACAATGCTTTACAGTACAGGTGACATGGGTTCAATTCCCACCACTCCCTGTAAGGAGTTTCTATGTTGTCCCTGTGACCGTGTGGCTTTCCTCCCACATTCCAAAGACGTACCGATTGATTGGTCATTGTAACTAGGCTAGGATTAAACTGGGAGATTGCTGGACAGTGTGGCTGGAAGAGCTTACTCAGCCCTATTATGTCAATAAATAAATAAACAAATGAAGTGGGCTTTTGATCACTGAAAAAGCACAAAGAAATCTCAACTAACCCAACTCTCTCCCCAGAGGAAATAATTTAAGGATGTTAATGAGGCAAACACTGAAGATTCTGATGCAAAGTTTAGCAGAAGGCTGACCTAAGATTTGGATTGACCAGGTATAAAACTATACACTCAGTGTGTTTTTTATGTACTGCCTGTTCTCTAGGCTATCAGACTACTGAATTCCCTGCCACCACACGGGTATCATCAAGTATGAAGTGACAGTATCATTATACTGCTTACATTTTTATTTGTGTCATAAACACACCTGATTATTTTATTAATGCATTTGTGGTAATATTACTTAGTGTTGTGTGTGTGTGAGTTATATGTACTGTGTTGTGCACCTTGGTCCGGAGAAATGTCGTTTGGTGGGAAATGTGTGTAAGGTTGAATGACAATAAACTGAACTTGTACCTAATGTTTGTACTCTTCTGCAGCCAAAACTCATCCATTGCAAGTTTCAACATGTTGGGTATTCAGAGGTGCTCTTCTGCACACCACTATTCTAACGTGTGGTTATTTGAGTTACTGTTCCCTTCCCGTCAGCTTCAACCAGTCTGACCATTTTTCTCACTCTCGCTCTCTCATTAACAAGGCTTTTTTGCCCACTGAACCTGTGGTCACAAGATTTTCTTTTGTTTTTTTCACCATTCCCTATAGACAGTAGAGTCTGTTTTGTGTGAAAATCCCAGGAGTTCAGCAGTTTGAGAGGTACTCAACCCACCCCATCTGGCACCGATAATCATTCCTCAGTCAGCCACTTCAATCACACTCCTTCCCCATTCTGATGTTTGGACTGAGCAAAAACTGAACCTCTTGACCATGCCCATGCACTTTTATGCTTTGAGTTGTTGCCACATGATTGGCTGATTAGGTCTTTTCGTTAATGAGCAGGTGTACAGGTGTACCTAATAAAGTGCCTACTAGGTGTATATTGAAAACATGCTATCTGACTTATAAATGGACATGGAGTATAAAGAATAAAATAGTAATGGAATAGAGCAGGGGCTCTATCTATTGTCAAGCATTAAATACAAGCCAATCATGTTACCGTTGAACATCTGAGACAGTATAAACACATAACTCTCAACCAGTTGGTTCTATGTCATCATTTTTCAGAGCTCTCTGATGAGTCCCTTTCCTAGTGTCTTCATCAGTATTGCTGTGTTTTACCCCCTTTTAATTTAATTTTCATTTCAGAGTTACTGGGAAATATTTTTCTTTCATGTATCAGATTTCAGATCAAAAACATGTATTAAAAAAAAGTCCCCCATCTCCTAGTGTTGCCATAATAAACTCAATCCACAAGGTTCCCATCTATTTTCTGCACTCAAGCAGCTCAGGGAAACTGTACTGCTCAATAGAAGGAGAAACAAGAAATTTAGTGGATACACAGGAGAACAAAAAGCACCAAAATGGCCCATAGAGGCCACAATCCACAGAGAAACAGGCACTATCCCATCAGAGAATCATTATCCTGCATTTTTTTTTTTTATTTTATTCAAGGGAAACACTGAGTGCATGCTCCCTCCAACAACTGGCGTTGCCAAACTCTGAAATCCCACAACGTATTGAATGAATGATTCTAAGTCGATGTTTGTTTACGATTTTAAAAAAGTAGCTTACTCCATTTATCTTGCTTGCATGTACTGTGATGGCCTGAACATTGCTTTCCCCATTGGGTATTTTTTTCCTTCCTTTTTCTTTTCTCCTCCCCATTTCCTCCTCTTCGATTCTCACTCTGACCTCTTACCTCTTCACTTCATCTGCCTCCTGTCACTTACCCCTGGGTTCCCTCCTCCTTCCTTTTCTCCTATGATCCACTCTCCTGTCATATCAGATTCTTTCTTCTCTAGCCCTTTATCTGTCCCACCCAACTGGCTTCACCTATCACCTTCCAGATTATCCTCTATTCCCTCCCCTCTCCTTTTTATGCTAGCACCATCCCCCTTCTTTTCCAATTCTGAAGAAGGGTCTCAGCCAACACACGACTCTTAATTAATTTCCATAAATGCTGCCTGACCTGCTGAGTTCCTCCAGTATTTTCTGTGTGTTGCTCTGGAATTCCATCACCTGCAGAATCTCTTGTGTTTATGTTTGTTGATAAAAATTAAGGGAAATAATAATCATATTATTATTATAATCATATGATAATAATAGTCATTATTATCCCTGCTTGTCAGCCAATTACAATGAAGGAAAATACTACATGAAACAGAAAGCTCATTGCAATAATATGAAAAGTTTAAGTGGTACATTAAGCGGTGGATATTGCTAATTGGCTTCGGACAAGAGATTAGATAGATACTTTATAGATCCCAAAGGAAGTTACAGTATCACAGTAGCATTACAAGTACACAGATATACAAATATTAGAGGAGAAGTAAGAAAGAATTAAAAAAACATGTTACCTCAAACAGTCTAATAGGAGAGGGTCATCACTTCCCTAGCTATACGTTGACTCACTATAGAGCCTAATAACCCAGAGTAAGAATAACCTCATATCGTGTTCTTTGGAGCAGTGCAGTTGTCTTAGTCTATTAATAAAAGTGCTTCTCTGTTTAGTCAAGATGGCATGCAGAGGGTGACAAACACTCTTAGGAATTTCTGTAGGGTCTGTTGTTCTGCCACAGCTTCCAGTGTGCCCAGTTTGACTCCTATAACAGAGCAGAGTCAGATAATGGGGTTGTAAGATATACAAGTATTTTATAATGCACCACATGCAATAGTCCATTAGTTATATCCTGGAGATTCTAGAGTGCTTTGTTCTTGTTTAGGAACTGTATTTATACAAATATTGTTGGTGTGGAAGTTAAGAAAGCCAGTAACCTCCAGTATCATTTACTGTGGCTTGTAATGGCTTGATAGCCTTGTATCAGCCACCATGCTATACTCTGTTATGTAAAACCCTCTGTCTTGTAGGTTATAGAGTCACAGAACACTGCAGCACAGAAAGTTGTGCTTATCATTGATCCTCCTCTCCTTTTCTTGCCCCACTATAGCAAAGCTTAAATTAAGTCCACTGAAGAACCTCTCTGACCAGTACTTCATACACTTTTGAGATATTACTTTCTTGTGAGGATTAAGGGTCAAGAAGCTTTAACAAGGTAGCTGGGAAAAAAAAGTTATTTTCCCTACCTGGTGACTTGATTATCCAGCATAACATCAAATCATAAAGGAAGAGCTGAAGAAATTAAGACCAAAAGACATAGGAGCAAATTTATGCCAATTAGACCATGACTTTTGCTCCACTATTTGATCATGGCTGATTTATTATTCCCTCTCAACCCCATTGTCCTCCCTTCTCCCTGTATCCTTTGACAACCTTTCAACCTCCGCTTCAACTATACCCAATGACTTGGCTGCCATAGCTATTTGTGGTAATGAATTCCACAGATTCACACCCTTTGGCTAAAGAAATTCTGACTCATCTCTGTTCTAAAGTAACAACAGTGAGACTCTCCCACTGTTGGAAACATCTCCCACATGTCCATTCCATGCAGCCTTTTGATTTTCAGTAGTTTTCAATGAGATCCCTGCTCCTCCTACTGAACTCTGCCAAGTACAGGCCCAATCTTGTATTCACCATTCCTCATCTCAACTTTGTTGTTGCCAGAAATTAAATTCATAACCTTTCCTAAACTTTGTCTATTTTTTTTATTCTGGAGAATCCAATAACCTCTCCTTCCCTTTTCCTTTTTACTTCATGTATATTTTTCCTATAGATTAAGCCTACTCCCTGCTATTTAGCTGGAGATTTTAGAATGGAGCTGATAGATGAAGGAAACTCATTAACTTAGCTTGCAGGCATTCAAATCTGGCACTGCAGTGATCATATCCCGTTGTTTTCACAGTTAGGTTTCCCAGAGTCAAAGGATATGAAAGATGACCCTAAATGAGAAGGCATTGGGAATGTCCAAAACCCCATGAGTTCCAACACAGAAACAACACTTGAGTACAACGCTCTTTCACCCAGAATTTCCTTTAAACTTTAGAAGTGAGTGAAGAAAACCATGAGGCAGCTGTTAAAATGTTCTATTTGTTCATTTAAAAAAAATTGTTTAACAGTGAAAACTTGAACATCATGCAGTTGATTTTCCAGGCAGTCTCTCTCATTATTTAATTTTGTATCAGTGCTTTCAGCAGTCTTTGAATATCTTAAGAAGTTTTTAAATGTATTTATTGTTCTTTGAGTTTGTATTTGTGGCCTCCTGAGCTGCCATTTTCTTTTCCTGTTTTTCTATTTATCATCCCATTCTTACTTTGATCTTTTGCATTGTTACACTTCATCATCCATGAACAGTGCCTTGTAAAAGTGTTCAGCCCCCAACTCCTTGTTCACATAAATGAGCATTATTACCAGGGATTTTAATCCATTTGACTGAGAATTTGTGAATCACATGCTCTTTTTTTTCACAGTAAAGCTAAAAAAACAAGGAAAATTGTAAAGTATGAAATACTGATATATCAGTAGTTCAAAAGTATTCATCGTCCTTTGCTCAGTACTGAGTTGAACCTCCACTTGCAGCTATTCTTTCTGGAAAAGCAATGTGATGGAGTGATATTTGCCCATTTTCCTTACAAAATTGCTCAAGCTGTGCCAGGTTAGTTAGTGAGCAACCTTGAGGTCATGCCAGAGATGTTCGATTGGGTTAAGGTCAGAACTCTGACTGGGACACTCAGTGACATCCATTTTCTTCATTTGACGTCACTCCATGGTAGCTCTGGCAGTGTGCTTTGGGTCATCGTGCTGCTGAAAGTCAAACTTCCTCCCTAGTTTAAGCTTTGTGGCAGAAGCTAGCAAGTTTCTATGTAGGATCTCTCTGTATTTAGCTGTATTTGTCTTCCCATCAATCCTGACCAGATTCCCAGTCCCTACTGCTGAACAGGATTCCCATAGCATGATGCTATCTCCACTATCTCCACACCATCCAGTGGGGATGGTGTTACCTAGCTGATGTGCAGTATTAGATTTATACCATATGTACTGCTTTAGTGTTGAGGCTAAAAAGTTCCACGTTATTCTCATCTGACCACAAGACCACCTTCTACATGGTTACAGTATATGCTAAGTGATGCTTTGCAAAGTATTTACGGGGTTCTTCCTTGCCACTCTTCCATGAATACCCTTTTTGTGCAAGGCCTTAGAGATTGTGGACCCACAAACTTCATCTCCAGTTGCAGCCACTGACTCCTGTAGCTCATTCAGACTGAGTGTTGACATCACAGTAGCCTCCCTTGTGTTGGTCTTCTTTGGTGACTAAGTTTAGAGGGGCAGCCTGGCCTAGGCAGTGTGGCTGTGATTTGTGACAGAGAATTAAAAATATGAAATCACAGCCACATTTCCTAGATCAGGCTGCCTTTCATCACTGGAGAAGAATGACACTTGTGAGAGAGGTATATTCAGTGCCTTTGAGATAGTCTTATACCTTTTTGCAGATTAGTGCTTCTCTATCATCATTTCCCTGACTTTCCTTGAATGTTCTTTTGTCTTCATTTTGGCTTAGTCTGTTGAAAATCTACTGTACTGTTGGACCTTACAGAAAGAGAAGTACTTATTCTTATGAATTCGTTGAGAACAAGTGATTCTCCAGTTTTCTACATCAACAAATTGGGTGAGTTAGTAAGGTAATATACAGTATTGCACCTGGGGAAAGTTAGCGTGGTAATTAAAATGGGGAATAATACTTCTTCAGCCTCAGTTTTGGTTTTTAATTCTTAGTAAATTGTTCAGAGATTTTGGAATTTTTGATTTGACAAATCCTTTTTCAATATATTCCAAATTTAGAAAATGGGACAGTAAAAGGTGAAAATAGCTGTGGAGGCTAAGTACTTTTTCAAGACACTAAATACACAGGGCAGGACTCTCCAGATCTCCAATAGAGACATGAGAGTCTGAAGATATTGGAATCTGAAGCAAGAAACAACCAGCTGGAGAACCTCACTGAATTCCTGTGTCCCCATTCTCCTTTTCTTCTTTATGCTGTCCATTTGCCCTCACACTCTCTGTCCTGATGCAGGGTTTCATCACAAAAAATTGACAGCTGTTTTGTGCTCACAGTGCTGTTCGACTAGCTGAGTTCCTCCACCAGATTGTTCATTGCAGCAAGTTCCCCGGTCTTGGGTAACCTGCTTTTTCTTACACTTAGCATTTTGTTGTTTTTTCAGTTCAGTCAATACAACACTCCCCTGACTATAAATACCTCATACAACCAAAAAAACTTAATGTCATCTTAATTGCCCCAATATTTTACCTGTTGCCTTCTCTGACCTTCTCAGCTACCTAGACTATCTTGTTTCATTTTCTTAATAAAGTTCAAAGTAAATTTATTATCAAAGTGTAAATGCCACCATATGCAAACCTGAAATTCATCTTCTTGCAGGCATTCATAGTAAATACAAGAAACACAATAGAATCAATGAAAGACCATTCCCAATGGGAAAGACAAACAATGAATATGCAAAAGACAAACTGTGCAAATACAAAAATAAATAGAAAGTAGAAATAACAATAATAAATAGACAATAAATCTCAGGAACAGATCTCAGGCAGTCCTTGAAAGTGAATCTATAGGTTGTGAGAACAGTTCAGTGATGAGGTGGGTGAAGTTTTCTCCTCTGATTCAAGAGCCTGATAGTTGAGGAGTAATAACTGTTCTTGAACTTGGTGGTACAAGTACTCAAGCTCCTATACTTCCATCCTGATATCAGCAGTGAGATAAGAGCATGACCTGGATGGTGGGGGTCCTTGAAAATGGATGCTGCTTTCTTGCAACAACAGTCCATGTAGATGTACTCAGTGGAGGATCAGGCTTTACCCATGATGGACAGGGCTGCATCCGGTACTTTTTGTAGGACTTTCCATTTAAGGTTTTTGGTGTTTCCATGCCAGATTGTGATTCAGCCTTTCAATATACTCTCCACCACACAATTATGGAAGTTTGTCGAAGGCATAGATGACATGCCAAATCTTCGCAAACTCCTAAAGAAGTAGAGGAACTACCCTTCTTTCTTCGTAATGGCATCTGCGTGCTGGACCCGGGTCATATCATCTGAAATGAAGGTGAATGGACCAGAACCTGAAACATTAACTGTTTCCCTTTCCACAGAACTTGCCTAATCTGCTGGATGTTTCCAGCATTTACTGCTTTTCGTTATGTGATTACTTCTTTATACCCCAAAGGCAGTCATTATTTACAGACGTAGCTTTATCCAGGTTGGAAAACAAAACAAAATCTATGGAAAATTGTGACAACATACAAATAGTTAGTGAATTTGTTCATATCTCCAATGTAACATGAATGGAAGAAAATGAATAATTTCTGTAGGAGTATAAAAATGCACTTAATGTTTCAAATATAACGAGAAAAGCAAATTAAGCAATTTGTTTTTCAAGCTATTAAAATACAAGTTTTTGATATATGCCAGATATATTCCTTAGACAATTACCTTTTGCCGAAGTAATACCATGAGGCCAAAGGGGAATATATATTTTATTTCAATAGAAAATTAAAAAGCAGTCTATTGCATTTGCTTGAAGAACTTACAGAGTTATTATGCAGTTATTGTTTAGTATGAGAAAGTGAAAAAGATGTCATCAAGCCATGAAAGGAAAATGACGTATAGTGTAAAACTCTCACTGAAGTGTTTTCTCATTTACATAGATGCAGTATATAAGAGAAATTGCTGAAATATTTTCTTCAAATTGAAAATTCTCAGCCAATCATCTCAGGCACACTTGACTGTTATCCAGCTAGAATCTTATTTAAAAATTATTCACTGTATTACATGTACTATAAATAAAATACACATTTATATAATTTGACAAAGAATCATGAACAATTACCATAAATCATGTAGGCTATTTATTCTATCCAACTGGTGGAAATGTTTTTTCTCCATATTTTCCACAATAGCCTCTCTCAGGAACTTATGGAGCATCTTTTAATGTACATCTTTTTCAAGTTCAGTATCTAAGAAAACAAAATAGTAAAGCGTAAAGATCAAATGGAGATCTTAGCCACAGTCTTGGCTCAAAATCTACTTTAACTCCCAGACTTCATTAATGTTTGAAGGACAAGCTAGCTTCTCCATCAGCTGCAAAATTGGGCAGCCAGCCCACCTGACAATCTGATTTTGAAAAGCGCTGACCATACCACCCTGAGGCAGATGCTGTGGGACTTAGAGATGCTATCAAAATAAACGCTGATATTTCAACTTTGTTCCATAATTCCCCAAATTAATGAATAATCTACTAACTCTTACATCTCAAATCAATGTTCCTCACATGTAACAATTAAACCTTTTGTGTTAGACAGAGAATGAGATTATCATGACAGAGTTTTGTGCCTAAAAATTAGTTTTCACACCCTACAATGTCATTGTTCTTCACTCCAATTCTCCAAAGGGCCATATATTAAAAAAGTAAAAATAGGATAAGATTCAACATAAAATATCATTAAGATGACTTATACTCCAATAATGTGTAAGTTTTGATAGAATCAAATTTTGCATGGTGAGGTAAACAAGAAAGTGAATCAGCCCAATCTCTACGGGACATACATCTCAGAATGATGTATTTTATCTGGAGTGAGTGTTACTTATATGGTAATATAGGGTCATTTTATCAAGTTATTTAAATATTGTATTCAGGATTGGTTCACTATAAAAGATGAAATGCAGGTGGACCTACATAATTTGAGTATGAGGCAATTTTGACTTATCTGGGCTCCCCTAGCTGATTATTGATAAAGCATGTGGGCATATGAGGTGGAAAAGTCTTGCTTTGGGAAATATAATCTTACACACCCCTTATTAATTTTTTTTGTCTTTTAGAGAATCACTTAAATCTTGTACTAAGAGTGCCGGTCTCCTCAACTCAGCTTGGGATGAGCAGAGACATCCCCTGGGTTGATTCCAACTTCCTCCCGCTCATGGTTTGTATACAATCACTGCACAAGTTTAATTTTATAACATTTGGCATGAGTGAAAGATTAGATCCTCAAAAATAGATCACACCACTTATCCATCCCTGAGAATTCCAAACATGGCTTAAGAGATGGAGATTTCTGGACTTTATTTTCTGGGTACCTCCATGCATGACGCACAGTTTCATAGAGGAATCTAAAATAAAAATCAGGGCCATTTTAATCTTTGTTCTAAGTTATTGTTTTATTTTTCTTTTTATGCACATCCATATTGTACATGTACAAAAATCCATATTGTATTTTTTTGGTAGAAGTTATTTCAATTTTCATCATAGGCTTACAATGCTATGCTTCTTGTGATACTTCCAGCTCTGTATCCTCTCAAAAGTTCCAGTCAAATTTTGCTTCAAGTCAAAGAAAAGAATCTATGGAATTCCCTCTAATAACATATTATTACATACTACTTTAAGTGTTACATTATATAATTAAATTAGGGGACAATGAGGTGAGAAAATACATGAGCATTAGATACTCAGGCCTTAACGTAGACTTGGGCCCAATAACATTCTTTACGACAGTGACAAAGACATATCATTGAGTCATTTCTTGAGGCAACCCGTTCTATGAGAGCAATTGTACATTTCTGGCAGCTACCCAACAGTCAAGGTGAAATTTCACCCTATGAAAAAAGTCCACCTTAATCTAATGATCCCCTCCTAAGGACTGACAATAGAAAAATATCAAATGTTCAACAATAGCACAATAAATGATCTTCATGGGCTATAATTCTCGCCCATTCTTTGTTTTGTTTTCTGCCGGATCCATTCAGCTCCTGTCAAAAACACAACCTTGATCTGGACACGCGTGCAAACACTGACTGGCTGAAAAGCTGAATTCAACTTCAAGGCAGCATTGAACTGAGTATGAATCAAAGACCTCTCTCAAACAGGTCAATGAGGGTTGATGGTTGCAGTCAGGCATGCTACTAGTGAATACAGTGGGCTCTGCTATTTGCTTTTCACAATGTTTCTTGTAACATTCTCCTGTTCCTTCTGGAAAGCAGCTATTTTATATAACAATAAAAACCTAAATGGAAAGAGAAACTAATATTGAAAACGTGGGATTAGCCTGAATAGGTTATTTTTTGTCAACGTGGCCAAGAAGGATTAAATAGCTTGCTTTTTCTCTGTAGCAAATGTCAGCAATTTAGTAATTCCATGAAATCAATTTATAAGTTGCATTTAAAATGTTTTTAATGTACAGTTTAAAACCAAGTTACAAGTTCACAAATAAAATAAGATTCAGGTAATGAAACCTACATCAATCTGTTTCCCTTTTTTAAAAAAAATGCTAATCAGCATTTCCTGCAGGGTATGCCACCAGTACTCACATCGCAGTGGGATAGCATGGCAGGAAGCTCACCCACATGGAGTTCATTGCTTTTATCACTTGCATAATGTGAAGTGTACTGTACTTTCCTGAACAGCAAGTCAAAGAATCCAACCGGTGTCATGAAAACAAAATAATCTTCTTTGTGTTTTCAACGTTCTAGTGGGATGGGCAGTCTTAGCAAGGTATTTAGCAAAGCTGCCTAATACTTATAGAGAAGATGGTGGTGAAATACTGCCTTCCATGTGGTAGAGCTAGTTCTGCAGTGTTTTGTGGAAAGGACATTCAGAAGTTAATTCCAACATCAGTAAAGCAATGATAATATATATCTCGGTTAGAATGGTGTGTGACTTGGAGAGGAGCCTGCAAGTGGTGGTACTTTTCTGTCCTTTAGCTTCTATGAGGATCAGTGCCTGAGAGATCCTTATACAAAAGAGTCATAGAATAATGCAACACAGGAACAGGCCCTTCAGCCCTAAATAACTGTGCTGTGCAATATGCCATAATAAACTAACTCCTCCTGATTGCAGAGGATCCAAATCCCTGGGAACACATTCTAGGTACCTACCAGTCAGTGATTTAAAAAAAAAAATTCCCTTCAAACTGACCTTCCTCATCTTAAAACTATAACCTCTAGTAGTTGATATTTCTACCCTGGGAAAAAAATGATTCTGACTGTTTATTCCTCTCAGAATTTTATAAACTTCTATCAGGTCTTCCCCTCAGCTCTTGACGCTCTAGAGAAAACAATCTAAATTTGTCCAAAATAACTAATACTCTCTAATCCAGGAAGCAAAGGTGGGAAAACGCTTCTGATAACCCTCAAAGGTTCCACATACTTCTATAACAGGGTGACCAGGCCGCACACAATAATCCAAATGCAGACTAATCAAAAACATGAGAAAAACTCCTAATGAAGGGTCTCATACACTGGAACTAGACACTAGACACTAGTCTTGGCCCATAACAACCGTTTACTCTTTTCCATAGATGCTGCCTGGCCTGCTGAGTTCCTCCAGCATTTTCTGGGTGTAGCTGCAGACCAATCAAAGTTTTATACAACTGCAACATGATTTTCTATTAGAAACAGGCCCTTCGGCCTATCTAATCCATGCCAAACTTTTCTGCCTAGTTCCATCGGCCTGCACCTGGACGATATCCCTCCATACTCCTTCTATCCGTGTACTTATCGAAATTTCTCTTAAACGTTGAACCAAACCTGGAAACAACACTTCCACTGGCAGCGTATTCCACACTCTCAGTACCCTCTGAGTGAAGAAGTTTTCTCTCATATTCTCCTTAAACATTTAGGATAATAGATGGCATGCCCTGACAAGACCTGCTTTGTTGTAGATGGTGTCAAGGTGTTTGAATATTGTTGAAGGTCCACTTATTCAGGCTGTAGATATCAAGATGTGAATTGCTTGCCTGAGGACACCCAGCCTCTGAGCAGCTCTTGTAACCATGGTTTTTATATGGTTGGTCCATTTTACATTATTGAACATAATCTCCTCAGTGGTCAAGTTGGGAGAATGAGTGATTGCAATACCATGAATATTGAAGGAAGATAACTAGATACTCTCCTGTTGAAGACAATTCTCAGTCAATTATCCATGCTTGGGTGTTGAGTAAATCTTGCTGTTTGCAGGAGGAGACCACTTTGTTTAATGAGTTATGAATAGTAATAGGCATTCATCAACAAATATGCCCATTTGTGACACAGTGGAGTGAAAGTCATGAAGCAACTGAGGTTAGGTAGATCAAACACATGGATCTGAGGCAGCTGTGAGTGATCTATTTGCGTTGGGACTTTGCACCAGTGAATATTTTGAGTTATCTGTAAAGGAAGATTGATAAACAGATATCACAGTTTGGAACAGTTGGACATTTAGTCTTGCATATTTTTTCAGTATAATTGCCAAAAATGATTAAACTTTCCTAATTCAAAGTGAACGGCTGTTTAACTGTAACCCTCAGGTTCTGTTGGCTATGTAAGTCTAGGGAAGACAATCTCTGGCCCTGCCAAATGGGGGAGATTGAGATGCAAGTCCACCCTTAAACCCCCTGTTTGTGTGGATTCTGTGTGATGTGTTACCTTGTTACAAATCAGTACCACAAAATAACAGACGGTGCACCGCATACAAGTAAATGATTTAGCTTTATGATTCTTAATCTGACTACAGGGTTAGTGAAGAAAAAGCAAAAATAGAAAAGGGCCCATTTTAATGAAACAGTCTAATGTGCACAAGTTGGTTTTGGAGCTCATGGCTTCCCCTTCAGCGATCCTCCTTCGATCTCCTCGGCCTTGGTCAGGTCATGGCTCCACTCAGGCATCTTCTTTCTTCATTTCCCGCCGAACAGAAGACCCAGATCACCCTGTTGTCAGGCACACAACACAAAAACACCCTCCTGTCCTTGGACGGCTCACATTCCAAAGCACCTGTTATCTCTAACCATAACCCAAACACTGCTTCTACAGAAAGACCATTCCATTAGCACTGAAACCTTTCCCAGGGTGTTACATAACATAAATTGCACAATATATCATTTATCACTATGTAAGATGTAAATAAAGAGAGAACTGTTGGATGTCCTATTACTTTCTTTAAACTACCATGTTTTGAAACCTCTTCAGAATGGTGAGATTTTCTTTGATAAATACTGTTTCAGGCTATGAGTTGTTAATATTTTTTCACAAGAAAAGCTTGAATTTATTCCCACTTAGTGATTTTTAATGATTGCCTTATTTATCACATGTACATCGAAATATAAGAGTGAAATGCATAGCTTTGCATCAAAGAGCAACACAGACAAAGGATGTGCTGGGGGCAGCCTGCAAGTGTTGCCATGCTTCCAGCACCAACATTGCAAGTCAATTTACTAACGCGTATGCTTTTGGAATATGGGAAGAGACCGGATCACCAAGATTCATGCAATTATGGGGAGAAAGTTTAACGCCTATTTATTATCAAAGTACATACAGTATATGTCACTATATATAGCACTATAAAGTGGGCAATCACAATAAGTACAAGAAACACAATAGAATCAATGAAAGACCACACCCAAGAGGCGGAGGACAGCCAATGGGCAGAAAAACTATGCAAATACAAAAAGAAAATGAAAAAACAAATAACAATAATAATATATAAACAATAAATATCAAGAATCTGTGATGAAGAGTCATTTCAGTGATGGGGCAAGTGAAGTTATCCCATCTGGTTCAAGAGCCTGATGCCTTTTGAGGGGTAATCTCTGTTCCTGAACATGGCGGTGCAAGCTCTTTACAGACAGTGGCAAGAACAGAACCCCAGTTGTTAGCTGAACCCCATTGTAAAACATTATGCTGGCTACCAAGTTACCATGCCAGCAAGCTATAAGATTCAAGGTAAAGACAAGTAAAGGTGTTAGGGTACTCTTTCCAACAGGCAAATTGTGATGTGAAAATGTCACCGGGCACTAATCTTGACCCTAGACATGTAATAAGCCCATGCCAGGTTAGCAGTTAATGGATCTAGGGCCCAAGCAAGTCCAGAGAAACTTGTCTTTGAATATGCACAAAATCCTGATTCCTAAAAGCAAATCTCAGGTTTACAGTGTTCCTGGTTTCTAAATCTTTCTTTATCATTTTAACATTTTTGACAGCCCAGCTTGATGAAGGATGATCCAAAAGCCAAATATTTCATGTGCTTGAAATCTGAAAAGAAATGGATAACCCTGGAAACACTCAGGATGTCAAGCAGCGTCAGTGGAGGATGAAAAGTCAACAACCAGAGTTTTTTTTCTCTCTCTGAGCAGGTTTTGCTTGATTTACAGAGTAGAAGAAGAAGAAGAAGAAGAAGAAGAAAGCCCTTAACTACAAGTGGAATCATCGGGACGCTGTCATGACGGCGTTTTTTTAGCAGGCTTTCTTATTTTTACAAGGCCGAGTTGCTAGCTCGACACTCAACCCAGCATGGATGGAAAGCGTGCAAGGGAGCCGGCTGGATTCAGACTCGGGAGCCTTCGCTCCGAAGTCCGGCGCTGATGCCAGGACGCCACCAACCGGAGTACTTCAGAGATTTTCTGTTTTTTTATTACAACTAAGACTGTTTCTAGTGTTATAACATGTCAGGAATCCAGCCTGCTTGTTTCAATAGATGAATCTTTGTTTGTCTTTTGTTTTAACAATGGGAAATGTCTATTTAATTTCAAGACAGTCCTATTGGTATGTCATTCTTTTTATACTTAGAGAAAAAACTGGATCATGTAAGAAGATATTAAGTAAGTCATTTGTTTTTTAATTCTCTCGCTCTCTCTGGCTATCCATCCCATAGGATGATGATGGTTCATTTCAGTCAGTTAGCTGGGTGGTACCCCACACCTCAGAAAGGAACAGCGTGTGCGTGAGTGGATTTTAGGTGAGTAGGGGTTGCACAGGTCTAGTCCCACCCTCTCGACATCCCCTGCCGGATCCAGCGGCATGGTGGGGTCCAAGACGGCTGGGGGAAGTTCTGTTGTAGTGAATGGCCAGACCAAGCTTCGATGAAAGGGATGCCCTTCCCGCGCTTCACAGCACGTGTTTGCTAGATGGCCGTTGACCCTACGAGAGGGTTCATCCGCTCCTTGACAGATCTTGTTTTTTGTCCTGCAGGGTATCTAGCCACCTTCCTCACTAGGCAAGCCTGGTGGGGGAGCTGGTTTAGTCGCCGACCACCCGACCATGCGACAGGTAGTACTGGGTTACATGGTACCAGCAGCACTCAGACGAGTGACCTGACCTGAATTCTAGTGATTTATTTTGAGTACTAAAAATCTTGGTGATTCAGAACAAATAATACTTTAGCATTGTGGCTCAATCATGGAATGTTATTCTTTTCAAATATAATAAATTAATTCAATAACTTGTAAATTGATCTCTCACCTCCTTTCTTTCTCTTTCTCTGCCCTTACTTTGTCTTTACTTCCCTTCAACCCTTATTCCTTCTTCAGTTATATTGTTTTTTCTTTACCTCAACTACTCAAATTGGATTACAGTGATGATCATTTCCTACAGAAACTGCATCCAGCTGAGAAACTGCTCAGGCAGTACTGTGCACAATTTATTTGTGCATGGCTGATGTTTTTCTGGCATCCCTCATACACCCAACAATATCACAGATCATACACTGAACATTTCTCCATTGCTGACATAAATTGGAGCTTTAACATGCGACCTATGAGCTTCAGTGATTGCTCAAAAAAATCTGGGAGCCTATCATGCAGGAACTGGAAATCACATCTCATTTCTTTTTGAAGTCTCTATTATGAAATCAATGGGGAAACAGCATCAGTATCTTCAGTCTTCAGTGCTTGGGATTACGGAAAATCATTTAAAGTGCTCCCTGCACTATTAGAAACCTTTTCGTTCAAACCATACCTGAGATGCATACTGGGCCCCTGATCAATTAACACTCTCCATTACTATATTGATCCAGGTAAAACATCGAGTTTACCAAATGCCCAGGAGGTCAAAGTGCATCCCCTCTTCTGATCTCCCTTATCAGCATGTTGTCCTTCATTGCAGTAGCTCTATGACTGCATGTAGAGAGAACTTAACTCTCGTTCATAGAACATTGAACATATTATAGCATAGGAAGAGGCTTTTTGATATGTGTGCCAACCATGACACCAATTTAAACTACACACTTGCCTTTATATTATCTCTAACCATCCATTTCTTGGCTGTTCATTTGCCTGCCTAAATGTCTCTTAATCATTATTATCACCTCCTCTGGCAGAATGTTCCAGGCAACAAACACTGTAAAAACAAAAACTTACTACATAAACAAGAGAAAATCTGCAGATGCTGGAAATCCAAGCAACACACACAAAATGCTGGTGGAACTCAGCAGACCAGGCAGCCTCTCGGAAAAGAGTACAGTCAACGTTTCGGGCCAAAACCCTTCAGTAGCACCAGAACTTACCACATAACTCTATTTTAAGCTTTTCCCCATCTTAAATTAAAGCTATGTCCTCTAGCATTTGGCATGTTCATCTTGGGAGAAAAAGGCTTTGACTATCCTGATATGAAAATGTTATTCTGCTGTCACCACGACCCTATTAATCATTCTCATGACCTCCCTCAAAAAAAGTCAATCAAATTTGTAAGACATGATTTCTCCTTACAAAAAACCATGCTGATTATCCCTAATAAGCCTACAATTTTCAAGATGTGAAAATGTTCTGATGAAAAGTTATGGTCCAAAACATTGACTTAGTTCCCTTCATATATGCAGTCTGACTTATTGAGTTCTGTCAGCATTTTATGTGTGTTAGCTATCTACCCTATCTGTACATCTTATAATTTTATATACTTATATCAAATCACCCCACAGCCTCTAATGTTCCAGAGGAAACAACCCAAGTTTGTCCAAAATCCCCTTATAGCTAATACTCTCTAATCCAGGCAAGATCCTGGTCAATCTCTTCTGAACACTCTCCAGATCTTCCACATCCTTCCACAAATGCACACAATGCTCTAAGTATGGCCTAAACAAATTTTTATACAGCCGGAGCATGACTTCTTGACTTTTATACTGAATGCCCTCTGCAGTATACAGTATTGATGCTCCTGAGAGTCCTGCTACTTAACGTACACTTTCCTCTTCTATATGACCTCCCAAGGTGCAACATCTCACTCTTGTCCCAGCTAACCTCCTGTTATTTCTGCCATATTTCCATCTCGTCTACATCCATCTATGTCCTTTGACAAATGTTTTTAATAGCCACAACTCCACAATGTTTTACCATAACACAAACTGATCTACTGTCATTCATCATTCTTGTAACTTCACTCAAAAAATTCAATCAAATTTGTAAAAGATGACTACTTCCCAAACAAGGCTATGCTGTCTATCTTTTTAATCTCTTATAAGTCTATGCTTTTCCAAATGAGATTTGATCCTTTCCTTAAGAATCTTTTCCAGTAATTTCCCTACTATTGATGACTCATTGTCTTGTGATTTCCTAGTTTGTCCATATTGCCCTTCTTAAACAGAAGAACAGCATACTCTTTGATCCAGTCATCTTGACACCTTGTCTGTGGCTAGATAGGTCTCATTTCCAGTGCTATAGTGCAACAATCATGCAATGGTTAGAGGCATTCATCCAGCTCCTAATGGGGTCTGCCCAGAATCAAATGTAACATGTCATAGTGCCAAGGAGCAAAATGGATGAGAGCTCTCAGGGCAGCAAGTTTAGCTCATCAAGCAGATGAAACCCAATTTCAAGGCACCATTGTTAAATCCTTGCTCAACATAATTAATCATGCATTTATAAACTGAAATGGTCAAAGGTTACAAAGTAGTTATACAAATTTTGTTGATGGTACTCATTGCAGCCTGTCTGCACTATTAGTTAGGGAATGGTAAAGGTGGAGGATAAGCACACAATCATGTAAGTAGCTTTGCCCTGGAAGGACCTAAGATTGCTGTTGAGAGGGTATTCATCCAGGAAAACAAGGAGTATCTGTGCACTACTGACTTTTCTTGCACAGGTGATGGAGAGGCTTGGGTGAGGCAGAAATTGAATCAATTGCTGCGTGATTAAATAAGTTATGATTTGGTCACTGACAAGAATCTATGCAATGATGTGAAGGATAAAATTCCTTCAGCTTGGCAGTAGCTATGTGGTGTGCACATAGTTACTGTCAAAACACTCTTCACACCCACACAAAGCACAATTCAGCCCATGAATGTTAATAGCTTGTGCTGCAGCAATGAGATTTGGAGGTTATTTTTCTGCAGCTGCTGCCATTTCATTTTTAATTTAAAAACCTTTCTGCAGGCTGTCTTAAGGTGACCTTTGGCATGGAAGTAAATAGACATAATGCAGGCATTCATATTTAGTTATAACAAAGGACGTTTAACAATTTGTAATAGGCTAATCTTTTCTGCAGGCTGTTTTTCTTTTCATACTGCAGCATTGACTGCTTAATGGCTTCAGAAAGCGATAATGAACATTACTGCAGTACCAACCGCCACTGTATACAATAACAACATATATTTTTTTGGTAAGAGCACAGTAATGGAAGCTAATAAATATATTTCAGTCAATGATAAGTAAGTAGTTCAATTCAGCAACTTTAAAAAAAGATCGCTCACATTTTCACAAGTAATTCAACCACTTAGATGAATGTTTTTCACAATTTTTTAAGGGTTCAGGAAGCTGATTTTAATTTCTGACTTAAAGTACACCTGAAGGTACTCAAGATTTCATTCCTAAGTTCAAAGTTTAAACACCTGTCCGCTAACTTGCTATCATCTCACTAGCAGGTGGTTATTCAGCATGTAACTATGCTCAGTTATAAGTTCTTTGCCTATGTTATCAAGATCATGGATGGACTGAATCAAGCAAAGTCTTTTAACTTCAGAACAACCTAGCCAGCATTTCCCTTCCATCCATTGTAGTACAAGTCATTTCAGGCCAATTCCAAGGGTCTTCATCCTGAATTATTTTGTTTACCTTTCCTTGACCAGTTGAGTTTTCCCAGGCCAGGCAGCGTCTACGGAAAAGAGTAAACAGTTGATGTTTCAAGCTGAGACCCTTCATCAGGACTGGGGAAAAAAGAAAGATTAAAAGTTACAGCAAGAATGTTGGGGGGGGGGGTAGGGGAGGAGGCAGTACCAGGTGATTGGTGAAACCAGGAGAGAGGGAGGGGATGAAGCAAAGAGCTGGAAAGTTGGTTGGTAGAAGAGATAAAGGGCTGGAGGACAAGGAATCTGATAGAAGAGGATAGAGGACAATGGATGAAAGGGAAGAAGGAAGAACACCAGAGGGATGTGATGGGCAGGTAAGAATATAAAGTGAGAGAGAGTAACAGGAATGGGGAATGATGAAGGGGGGGAGGGTGCAATTACCAGGAGTTCAAGAAATCAATTTTAATGCCATCAGGTTGGAGGCTACCCAGACGGAATATAAGGTATTGCTTCTCCAACCTGAGTGTGGCCTCATCGTGGTAGTAGAGGATGCCATGGACTGACATGTTGGAATGGGAATGGGAAGTGGAATTAAAATGGGTACTGGCTACTGGGAGATACCGCTTTTTTTGGTGGATGGAGCATAGGTGCTTGGTGATCCGATCTCCCAATCTAATTCCGGTCTCACTGATGTACAGAAGGCCACACTGGGAGCACCAGATACAGTAGATGACCCCAACATACTCACAGGTGAGTTGTCACTTCACCTGTAAGGACAGTTTTGGGCCCTGACTGGTAGTAAAGAGAAGGTGTAGGAGCAGATGTGGCACTTGTTCCACATTCAAGGGTAAGAACTAGGAGGGAGATCAGTGGGGAGGGATGAGTGGACAAGGGAGTTGCATAAGGAGTGATCCCTGCAGAAAGTTCAGGGGGAGGAAAAGATCTGCTTGCTGGTAGGATCTGTTGGAAAAGGTGGAAGTTACAGAGAATTATATGCTGGATGCGAAGGCTAGAGGGATGGTAGGTGAGGACAAGGGGAACCCCATCCCTGGTGTGATGGCATGAGGGTGGGATGAGGGCGGACATGTGCAAAGTGGAAGTGATGTGAGTGAGGGCAGCGTTGATGGTAGAGGAAGAGAAGCCCCCTTTGTTTTAGAAGAAGAACTTTGTCTGCTACATTTTGTACCTTTACAATCTCTTATTAAAAATATTCCATTTATGTTATTGCTTGAAACTCTGCTTCCTTCCACTTATTAGTTGCCACTTAATTATCTTTTCATAATAGCTCCTAATCTATTTTGGTATTCCTGGTCTGACACTGAATGATTGCCATTAAATTTTAAACTATATTGCTTTTCAACCAATGTTCCCAAGTGGGGCTCAGCTATATTGGAGAGGGAAGAAAGAGTCCAATTGATTAATAAAAAATTGAAAACTCAGGAAGCAATCTTCAAGTTGGCAAGCGTCTGTGGAAAGAGGAAGAATGTTAATACTTCAGGTCTGAAACCTACCAGAGCTTGTTGTTTTGGTCCATTTTATGGGCAACATCATAGGAAAGAATAAGCAAGAGGTTCTGATCAGAGATTACCAGGGATCAGGATCTGATGTTAATACTCCATGTAATACTGCTGCCTCGTAGAGAAGACCAAAGACTCAGGGTCATGAACGATTCCATTTCGAAGCGTTGAGGAAGATTGAAGCGTCACAGCGAATGCGGAGAAGGTTATCAGTCATTCTCCACAGATGTAGTGGGGTGGACGGTGGCTGGGTCACTGGCATTCAGACCCAGCATGGCGGTCACTCTTTACGGAAGGACTGAGTTTGTGCGACCACTCTCCTCGATGTGGACGGGATGATGTTTTCAAAATTCTTAGATTTATGTGACCGTTGGATTATAGTTTATATAGATCTCCTTCACTTTTCGGTATTTTCTTTCTTGTTTCCGATTGGCGGGTAGGGATATGTTACTTTTTATGTGAGGGAGGCATTGGGGATTTGGGGTCTGATGTTCTTCTTGGTGTTTTTCTGTGTGGCCAATCTGTTAGTTTGTGTGTGAGATGTGAGAAAGGGGATTGGGATTTGATGCTATTGTCATTATTCTTTTCTGCAAGGGAGGGAGTGTGGCAGGTTTGATATTATTGTCGCTGTTTTTTGGTGAAGGAGGAGGTTGAGGGTTTGGGGTTTGGCATTCCCAGCTACCATTTTCTGTGTGGGTGATCTGTTAGTTTTTGTGCAAGGGAGGGGGTGGGGGTTTGAGGTTTGTGAGTTTTGTTTCTTTTTCTTTTTCCTGTGTTGGGGGTGTTTGATGTCTGTTCTTTCATCAAATTCCATGTTTTTTCAATATTTCATGGCTATCTGGAGAAGACGAATATCAGAGTTGTATTGTACATCCACACTTTGACAATATAATGACCCATTGAGGCTTTGAACTTTTAATATTACAGAGGTGTAGTTTTGAAGGAACAATAGAACTGGGATAGAAATAAACTATTTCATTGGAAAACATTTCACTGACATAGACATTTACCAGGATCATACCCGAAAAAAAGTGATAAAGAAAGAGGGAAGTGAATCTTAGTGGAAAACTTAGAATACATTATTTTAAAACAGATGTTGAGAACGAGAGTTAGAATAATCAGAAATCTTGCTCTTCAGACTAAGGGGAATCTAGAATGCCTTATGTAATTGAAAGTGAGAAATTATGACAGTTGATCGTGTCGCTACGCATTGCTGAAGTGTTGTTTATACAAAAGCATGGGGGATAAGGAAAAAATTCTGTCTGAGTGAAACTTGGTAATGATTACTGAATTATAATTTGGAAGTCAATTGGACTGAATCATAAAATCAATAAGCAGGATTGCACTCTGTTATTTCTCCCATTTAGCAATGAATTTTAAAATGAAACTACTAAATGATAATGATTGTATAATAAAAGATAAGTGATCAGTGGAGAATTTATGGGTTAGAAATTTGTCCCTGGTAAGGTCAATGGCAATTCAGAAGAATTCCAATATGCACTTGTTTCTACATTGAATATTAAACTCAAGTGACAGGGGACATAGTTCAAAGGATAGAATCATTCAGTCAGAAAGAAGGTAAGACTATAATGTAGTTGCAATTCCTGTAGTGGAGGTGTAATTCCTACAGTAGAGGCTGTGTATAATCTTAGTGTTCAGACAAGCATTCAGTAAATTCAGAATTGTTTAGTAAGAGCCTTTTACTAGTACGTAGATTGAAAAATATAATTCATCATTGGCTTCCTGCTATTCTTGCACTGCTTGGCAAGGTTGCAGTCCTGAGTGTCTGCATTGAAAATGGAACAAGGGTAAGGTTGTATTACTGGAGGAGGCAAGTGTGGAGTGATGGGTACATCAGCCCAGTTGCAAATGAGAAGAATGTGTGGGCTGAGGAGAAGGTGGGATGTGAGCAAATGCATTAGGTATGAGCATCATCCATATCAGATTTGAACCCACACTCTCGTTACAACACTGCTAGTAAAATGACAAAACTGGAAAAGTTGACAAAATACTTCTCCTGAAAGCTATAAAAAGCAGGTAGGCCCTCCATTAGTTGGGTCAACCGTGGATGTTGTGTGATATCTGGCTACTTGCAATTTATATGCAAGCCAGGCCACTATGATATGGAGAGTAAGCTATTGCCAATGCAGCAATCTCCCCCTCTCCACACAGCTGGTGAATGGCAGAAATCGATTCATTTTGGCACCAATGGCATTGTAGGAGTTGCCATTCAGTGTTAAACTCAATGTTAGGGACTCCTTCTTTGGATTTGAGCTTACTCCCAAAGCCTTGTCCACGTGAGTGGGTATAACCCTAGAGGAGAGAGGTTTCAGATCAGAGTTTTCCTTCTCCTAGATGAACTGCCAACTGTGGTGAACTAGCCACATCTGCCCGGAATGACTGGTTTTAAGATGCCAGTAACCTGTCTTTGCACTTTTTCCTGTCAGTAGAAACAGTTCCATTGGACTTAGTAGCTGAGCCACACGTGAAGACCAGGAACTGGACTTGGGTATCAGAGGCTATTTGAAATACAACTATTGTGAGCATTTAATTGGTAGTGAAAGCTCATTCTCACTACTCACCACCGACCTCCCCCTCCCCAAGCCTAAGATAATCTTAAGAAACCATGAAAAGCAACTATGTCTTAAAACTCATGATAGATTTGAAATCTGCAGGCACGCCTTCTCAAATCATACTTACTTACCACATCTTCAATATTAGCACTGTGTCAGAGTGTTTAATCAAATCAATTATATATACTCCTCAGAATATCCTATACATTCTTTATTTATGAAACATTATTTGAATATCCTGTGACTAGATTTTAATATGATGTATTTACTCTTGACTCTTTCAATTTACCACTTTATTTTTAATCTGGAACTCCATTCTGCACCTAGATCCCATTTTTTGAACAACCATGGATAATGTTGTTGGAGGTTAGGTCATCCAAAAAAGAAGTCATCCATCCACAAGCGAATGCCATTACAGTTCCTTGCCACAAGATGCTACCTCTGAATATTGATATAAATGATTTTGTGAGGAAATTTTGGTTATTCCAAAAGCATAACTAATGCATCTCATACACTGCAAAATTAGTTTTGACAGTATACCTATCATCACACATAATCTTGTTAGGAGAATGGATAATCAGTGAGGTCTTGTGATATACAGTATCATGGACGGGATAAACAAGAGAAAATCAGTAGATGCTGGGCAGCAATAATGGAAAAGAGTAAACAGTCAATGTTTCAGGCCGATACCCTGCATCAGGACTGGATAAAAAGGATGAGAAGTCGGATAAAGAAGGTGGAGGGGACAGGAGGAAGAAATAGGAGGTAATAGGTGATGGGGAAATCAGGAGGAGGGAGGAGTGAAGTAAAGAGCTGGGAAGTCGATTGGTAAAAACGATTAAGGGCTGGAGAAGGGACAATCTGATAGAACAGGACAGAAGGCCATGGATAAAAGGGAAGGAGGAGGAGGAGCACCAGAGGGAGGTGATGGGTAGGTACTGAGATAAGGTGAGAGAGGGAAGTGGGAATGGGGAACGGTGAAGGGAGTGGGGGCATTACTGGAAGTTTGAGAAATCGATGTTCATGCCATCAGGCTGGAGGCCACCCAGACAGAAAATATGGTGTTGCTCCTCCAACCTGAGTGTGGTCTCATGGCGACAGTAGAGGAGGACATGGACTGACATGTCAGAATGGGAATGGGAAGTAGAATTAAAATGGGTGGCCACTAGGAGATCCCATTTTTCCTGGTGGATGGAACGTAGATGCTCAGTGAAGCGGTCTCCTAATCTATACCAGGTCTCACTGATATTCAGGAGGCCACACCGGGAGCCCCGGATACAGTAGATGAGCACAACAGACTCACAGGTGAAGTGTCGCCTCACCTGGTAGGATTGTCTGGGGCCCTGAATGGTAGTGAGGGAGGAGGTGTAGCATTTGTTCCGCTTGCAAGGATAAGTGCCAGGAGGATCAGTGGGGAGAGATGAATGGACAAGGGAGTCAAGTAAGAAGCAATCCCTGTGGAAAGTGGGAGGGAGAGAAAGATGTACTTAGTGGTAGGATCAGTATGTATGCTGAATAAATGCAGTTCAATGTACTTCAAGACACCTTTCTGGTGATATGCTAAGCAGACTGGAATTCTGTAAGTGAAATTGAATAATATTTATCCCACAATGTAATAAACACAAAGTGCTGGTAACAAGGAGGAGTAAAAGAGTTAAAATTTCAATTATGTGACCTTTATTTCAGATTTTCAGAACCTACAGTATTTCACTTTTGAAATATAAGGCACATCATAAATTATGAGGTCAATTCTTCAGAAAATTGGAAAAAGAATGACCTTTCAAGTTCTTTGCTTCAGACATAGGTGTGTAGGGAATAGCACACAGCATATATCTATTCATATGAAATTAGTTCAGCAAACTCTGCTCCTGCAATTTTTGCACTTCTGCATTTTTTTTATATTTACAGGAATGGCAGGAGATGGAGGGAAATGGGATTTGGATGATTCCCTTTGAAGCAAGCAGCATCTTCTGGTCAGGAGATGCTTTTTGCTTATAAATCGCATGATATTCCAACAAGGGGAATTGCTGCAGAATCCAGAGGGAATTTTCTGATATTGCATTACTATCCTCTAGTACAAGTTTTTAATAGGAAGAAGGTGATCTTATTCTCCAGATGGTGAACAGATTTTTGAAGCAAAGATCCCCCAAAAAGTTGCTGCATTAAGAGATATTGGGTGAATTAATTGACTCAAAGTCACTAGGGTGCGGTTTTAACTCTGCTGAAACATTTGTCCTCCACTTTCATTTCAGTCAAATTGTACATAGGTCGTGTTGGGGTTAGTGGCAAAGTAATGTGTGCTATAACAAAATGCAGGCTTTAAACCTGCACACATGGTTACCAATATGAAAATGACAGAATTTAACTAAATGGATAAGCAAAACACACTTGTAAATTTAAAATTCAAACTGACCTACAGCTGTGAGAGTTGAGTCAATATTGTCCGTTTTATCTTTAATTAAATATTCCTTATAATTAATATGTATCACAGGATTCTGCATTATTGTGCATATAAAAACAACCCAAAGTAATGACTCTTCCAAAAAAAATGCCAATATCATTGAAGGAGTCAGGAGTGCAGAATAAAAACATGTACTGCAGTAGGAGTGACTATAAAGCCATCAGATATCTGACATAAAACTGCTAACAGACTTTACACAACAGTTGTCTCCAAATACAGAATGATATAGCTCTGCAGAGTACAGCAAAATAGGAAAGCCTGAGGTCTACAGTTTCTGATTGAGTCTCTGATAGCTTTTAATACAACCTATTTACCAAAGCAACAGAAGTGGCAGAGAATCCAAAATGAAATCCAATTGGTCTAAGCGGCCTGAAGCTCATTTTTGCCATGTAACAAGTAATCTTTACCAGGAAATGGGCACTGTCACTGATGCAGTCGATCGCTTGTGCTAATATTGTACTTTCAGCTCATTTCCATTACTGAAATCTCTTAAAATTTAACCTTTTAAACTTGCTGAAGGCAAGTTTCACCAAAAGCTGTTCACTGCTATATCTTTGATGAAGTACAGGATTACAATTACCTAAAGCTAAGACGATATCTTGCTAGTCCCTTAAATTATCCAGTACGACTCAAAAACTATTCTAGTTTGAACATCTACCAAGTTTTAGTGCCTACGACTTAAAGTTTTTTTTAACCTTAGTCTATCATTATTTACCTTGAAATTACTTGTAAAATCTTTGCCAGACTCTTGTAAAATATTCTATTTTAGTCAGATGTTTTCTGTGCCAGAAGGCCTCAGATTTTCTAGCTATTTCCCATGGTTTGACCTGTCAGAGTGCTTCATCTGAGCTTGAATATGTCCTCTGTGCCTTAGTCATCACCAGCTACACAGGTGCTGGTCAATTAGAATGACATACAGTATATTTTTAGTAATACCACAGCCTCACAAGTCAAGCCACCGGGTATTAATTTTCCACCGTGTTATTTTAAATACTGATCCTATTGAATCCAAAGTTGTGTCCCAAGCCAACAACACACTTATTCAGGTGCCATTTCTTCAGCACATGGAGTGGACTTAAAGATTTCCTGCTGACAGAAATGTTATGGTTTCTTTTTAGTAGCAATACTTGATCCACCTCCCTGCTCCCACTTTAATGATCTTGTGCAGACCTAACAATGGGTGGTCAGCGATCTATACTGACTATGACATTTGATTTTTAAAATGAAATGTATTTTAAAAGAAACTAAATCCCTAAGTTTTACATATTAAGGGATATGAGTATAGTGCAAGGAAGTAGCACTGGTGCTTAAGAAAAGAGCAATATTCTTACTGATTTTATTTCATAAGACATTAAGACATACGAGCAGAATTAGGCCATTCAGCCCATCAAAGTCTGCTCCACCATTCCATCACAGCTAGTTTATTATCCTTCTCAACCCTATTCTCCTGCCTGCTCCCCATAACTTTTGCACCCGACTAATCTACCTCCTCTTTAGATATACCGAATAACTTGACCTCCACAGCAGACTGCAGCAATGAATTCCACAGATTCACTACCCTCTGGCTAAAGAAATTCCTCCACCATTTTGTTCTAAACAGACTTCCTTATTATGAGGCTGTGCCCTTTGGTCCTAGACTCCCCCACCATAGGAAACATCCTCTCTATATACACTCTATCTTGGCCTTTCAATATTTGATTCATTTCAATGAGAGCCCCTGTCATTGTTCTAAACTCCAGTGAGTAAAGCCCAGAGCCATCAAATGCTCCTCCTATATTAACCCTTTCATCCCTGGTATCATTCTCGTGAACCTCCTCTGGACTCATCTTATTGAAAGGTGGAGCTGGCATGAGACCAAAAGACCATATGACATAGAAGCAATATTTGATCATTCATCCCATCACGTCTGCTCTGCCATTTCATTATGGCTGATTTATTATCCTTCTGAAACCTATTTTCCTGCCGTCTCCCCGTAACCTTTGGCAGCCTTGCTAATAGAGGACTGAATAATCTTCTTTTATTGTTTTTATTGCAAATGATCTATGTTCCTATCATATCATGTTACCAAAGGATCAACATAAGCCACTAATCTATTCATCTCCTTCGCTATAAATGGACAATAAAAGCTCTATCTGTTGACATTCTGCAGAAAGGTCTGGAGATGCGGACAACAATATATCTATGAACAATATTTATGTAAACAGAAACCTAAATGTCAAGTATATATTGACAGAGCTGCAGTTACTCAGCAAAAACAATGAGCAAGCAATTAATGTCTGCTTCTTCCCAAAAACAGGTGATCATTTATGTGCCATAGGAATACAGACTAAAAAAGAAATGGACAGATTAATTAATAATTGGACAGAAGGTGTCACAATCACCTGATTTATGACAAGCATATACAAGGGGTCACTGCGGTAGGAACTAGTCTTTGTACTAATTTTGTACCTATAGGTGCCTCAATTTGAAGAAATCTGTGAGAAAATGCCTACAAAAGATACAGGACACCAAATATCTTGTTGAACTTTGCGGCTCTGAATATGCTATCTGACCATCTTTACATGTGTACTATTAAGGCAAGAACATAAAAATTAGCAGGAATAGGCAATCCAGACCTTATAGCCTGTGCATCATTCATCAATCATCAAGAACTTGAATAATCTGCCACCTCACCTCAACTCTGTCTTTCTGCATTATCCCTATGTTCTTTGACTCCCCTACAATCAAAAGATCTGTCAACCTGTTTAGAATGAATTTAAACATTGAATCTCATAGCTTTAACTGGTTTATTCACAATGCAGTGAGAGCGAGAGAACAGTGCACATGCATAGACAACGGCGCATGCGTAGACAGCAGATCAATATGTAGTGTTAAGGGGAGGGGGTCCATACAGTACAATCATATTCCCTCTTCTTTGGCTCTTGTGAAGAGCTACTAAGTTCAACACTAAAAGCAATGTCAAAACAAACTTTTCAAGTCAGTTTTATCAATGAGATTTTATTTCAACTGTACATCCCCTAGAAGCCTCTTTTCAACGTGGCTTTGACTTCACTAGTGCTTCTGTTCAATGTTAGCCTGGTTGTTGCCACATGCCACATGCCGGTGATAATAAACCTGATTCTGATTCTGATGTTAACAGGAAAGTCCCCAAAATGTAGTAGCAGAGATAGCATATGGTTTTGGAGAATGACGTTGAGCAGGCCAAGCCAGATATTTGGCTGCAGTCTGCACCATCTCATTATGGTTAACACTAGTCCAGGTTGGGTCATTGACTGAAAGGCAACAGCAAAATTACTAGCAGAGGGCCAGACGTCTCAAAACCGAACTCAGGTTTTTTTTGATTCCTCTCAAGTGGCAGAGTCAGCAATGAAAGACATAACTCCACAAATAGTTTGATTAAGTAATTTTATTTAAATCTTAACTAAAAGGCAAATAAATTATTAAAGGAATTACAAACAACAGGAATTCTGCAGATGCTGGAAATTCAAGCAACACACATCAAAGCTGCTGGTGAACGCAGCAGGGTCTCGGCCTGAAACGTCAACTGCACCTCTTCCTACAGATGCTGCTTGGCCTGCTGCGTTCACCAGCAACTTTGATGTGTATTAAAGGAATTAATTTGTTTAACTCATAATTATATCTCTTTCAACTTCTAAGTACAATGACAAACCTAGTGTAATTCAACAAAAAGAACAAAACTTAGATTTTGTCTATTTGATCCTTCATTAATAAATCAAGTTCAAGGCTGTATGCAATTCATAGTAATACTCATCAGCAATTAACTGTGAGCAGCATTACTTGTATATTCTTAACCACTCAATCCTTTAACTGCTGGGGAATCCCAACACTGACAAGACATAAAGGGGCATCAAGATCCAGCCCACGGAGAAGCTCCAAGTATCCCTTAAGGAAACCTTACTATTGGACTGTTCAGAGTCTCCCTTAGCTCCCCTATAAATGAATAACAAAATCCCTGGTGTGCAATTTACTGAAAGCTACCACATGATTTCCATAAATCACCTCAGACAGGCCTATCTGCATAACTAGAGCCTAAAACAAAACTTGAATCTGTCATCTTGTCAACATATTCAACCT
This sequence comes from Mobula birostris, assembly GCF_030028105.1. Classification (NCBI taxonomy): domain Eukaryota; kingdom Metazoa; phylum Chordata; class Chondrichthyes; order Myliobatiformes; family Myliobatidae; genus Mobula; species Mobula birostris. The sequence goes on from NC_092376.1 coordinate 132,286,075, forward strand.
GCTGCAACAGGAAAATCACGAATTCTGCTTCATTTTATCACAGCAGGAGAGGAGGATAAATGTGTCTTCCGAAGAGCGGACAACATTCTGATGGTCTTTGAATTCACTGTTTCTATGCAGAGCATCACTTCAGTTATCCTGATGATTGTTAGATGGTGGACTGATGGAATACAATAATACTCTATATGTCCCTTTCATGTCATGATGGCAGCAGCATTGAGATCTTACTGCACTGTGCATCTGAGTGACTCTTTCATGTTTTGCAAGGAAGCTACAACACAACATGAACAAATACTGAACCCCACACCAAGCTCTTTGAAACTTTGACATTGGACCTTTTCTGTATCTTTAGAGTGCACACCGACCTTCTGGCAATTTTACCAATTATTGAATATCTGGAATGAAATATGCTAAAGGTCAATGGTACAGGAAGTCAGATAATTGAGTGGATTCTCACATCAAAGAGCACTTTTAAATCAGAAGAGGGTGTTGCTGCAGAATTAAGAGTTGTGAAAAATATGGGTATAATGAAATTGTCATGTTTGATATTTTCAGGCACACCAGTGGTCACGGCCTTCACAAAATCCCACAACCCACCAGCTCTCTCTTTTCAACAAGCAGTAGGATGTGAATTTTGATTAGTTCTTGTAGCCTCCAACTGTGATCCACCCTACAAGATAGTCAGTTATCCATACATTTTTCTTCTATCAGATATGAAAGTACGTGAGTGATATGTCTGCCATTGTTAAACAGCCTACAGCTGCTGTAGGCTGAGAAACATAGAGAAATTTGCAGCAAAGATAACTATGTGCAGTGGTATATAGGGGCACTAGTTCTGAATCCTAAATGATGGAGATCACTGGTTATTGGGAGAAAGTGAATTGAGCTGGTGGTGCAACTGGTAAGATAGGGGAACTGGAGAAATATTCATTAGCCTTGACCACTTGCTATTCTTCTAATTACAACCATTTTATTTTTTTAATATTATTATACAGATAAACAGGTTACATTCATAAATTTGATATTAGATGTTTTTCTTTATGTACATTTTTGTCAGTACCTCCAGTTCAACTCTGTCTTTATGTGAGTTTCCCTCTAGCTGTCAGTCTGTGGTTTTGTATTGCCATGTGCTTCTATCCCCGATCCTGCTCTACTCCAGCCCCTGTATTACTGAGTACTCCGTCTCTCATCAGTTTCTCATTATTACCTGTATTGCTGCCACCTGTGTCTCATTGCGCTCCACCTATCATCTGCCTCTCTGTTTATTGCTCAGTGTATTTCAGTCCTGTGTTTTCACCTGTTTGTTGTTAGATTGTGCCAGTGAATTTTCCTGAGTCTCTTCAGTATTTGTATCTGTACTCTGTCTGTTTGCATACTGACTGCCTGTTTCCTGATTCTGGTTTTTGGATTTCTCTGAATGTTTTGATATCTGCCTGAACTTTGATGCTGACTTTGTTTGCACCTCAGGATTTGTAACTCAATTAATATTACTGTGGGCAGGTGGCCAAATGGTTAAGGCATTCGACTAGTGACCTGAAGGTCGTGAGTTTGAGCCCCAGCCCAGGTGGCGTGTTGTGTCCTTGAGCAAGGCACTAACCCACACAGTGCTCTGCGACGACACCAGTGCCAAGCTGTATCGGCCCTTCCCCTTCCCTTGGATAACATTGGTGTTGTGGAGAGGGGAGGCTTGCAGCATAGGCAACTGCCCTGCACCCTGCAGAGTGAAGAATTTCCAGGCGCAGATTCGTGGTCTCGCGAGACTAACGGATGCCTTTTTATAATATCACCATGTGCACAGTACTGGGTCTGCGATTGGATGCCTGCTCCAGCGTCCTGACAATTTTGGGAAATAAAACAGCTCAATGATTTATGACTTTCCAAGATGAAAAGTAATGGCCCAAAACATTGACTGTTTGTTCCTCTCCAGGGATGCTGTTAGGGTACTGAGTTCCTCCAGAATTTTGTGTGTTTTAATCTGGATTTCCAACATCTGTAGAATCTCTTGTTGTTTATGATTTGCTATCAAAGATTTGTCCAGGCATTTACCTTACCAAGTCATTTTATAAACTACTTTTAAAAAATTGATACATTGTGATTTACAAATAAAAAGCTTCCAAGTTCAGATTACAAATGGATACTTCTAATAAATATTTATTGTACTGGGTTAAATCATGTTTAGGACTTTGGAAGTGTGTGTATCAGTTTACTTAGCAAGAGTAAAGAACACTGCCATATCTGAAAACATGTCTGAAATGGAACCTAAAGTTTGGAATGAGAATCCTCTGAAAGATCAACTGTGTAAATCATCATATGAAACAAAAATATTCTGTATTTCAGGGTACTCAAAACAAATGAAGGAGTAGGAGAGCAAACTGATCTGGACCTTGCAATAGTAATGATGCTGAAACTATTGGCATTCACTGTCATTACTGCATTAAATAGTCAACACTTACTGTCATTATTCTGAGAGCAACTTAGGGATTTCAACATGTGTAAGACAGAAATCCCAAAGCTGCTGTCAGTAATTCACCAGAACTTGCTGTATGCTGTTTTTAGCCTTCTCCACAGGATTCAAGGGGCAATTACTTGAACTGACATGCATTTTGTGCAATTACAAGCTAATCTGCTGTAAAGAATACTGAAAATCTTGCTGTGTGTTGTATAAGGTCAAAGTTCCTGCTTAGCAAATCACTAAGCCCCAAAAACAATTTTTTTTGTATATGCATTGTAATTCCTTCGGAAGAGCAATTCAAATTAAAGGACCTTGGAAATCAGAAAAGTGGATACTTAAGAAATTTGGATGTGTTGGGTGGATATGATGTGGACTGGGATATGGACAGTAGTAGATTTCATTTCCATTTATACAGAAGAATATCTTCAAAGTGCTTGAGACAGATGCTGTTAATCCATCTCAAGTAATTGAGTCTGCTATGCAGGCTCACACACCTTCCTAATTATGATTCCTAACCAAACTTAGCTCAACACAGTTTCTCAATAACTCTCCTGGTTGCTGAGAAAAAGCCCCTGACTCCTGGCATATGGCAACCACCCTGTCACAGTCACCAGTGTTCCCCAACTAATTAGTTACTCAGCAATGCCTTTCCCTTTGAACTCTTAATCTAGTCTCCATCACAATTATCAGCCCATGCTCCCATTTCTAGTTTAGGATTATTAACTCCCACACCTGTATGATGTCCCTTCCACTCTTCAATTTCCAAACAATAACCCAGTGCTGAGTTATGATCACCAGTGCCTTGACAGTTTCTCATGCCACACTGAACCGCAAGCACTAAGTTTACTTCCTGATTTCCAGATATTAAAAGCTGACAATTGCACCAACAAAGCTCTCCCCTCACTGCAAAGCCTGGAATTGGATCCTAAAGATTACAGTCCAGCATCCCTCACTCACAGCTCTGGACTACCCTGATTTCCTTTGTGTGTATAACACACAGAGGAATGATATTTCTGGATCTCAGGGCTATTTAGAAATACATGATTCCTTGGAGCTCATGTCACTTTGAAAGTAAGAGCCCACCCACCAATCATGTCTTTACTAGCGCTATTCAATTTCTCAACAAACAGAAAAATTTTTTTAAAATGTGATCTATGGGCAATTTTGCCTTTTTATACATCGAGTCCTCAGACAAAATATTCATGGTACTGCCAAGTTTTTTTTCTATAAAATGGCAGTGCTTTTAAAAAAAATGCTTTCTTGTTTAAAGTTGCTAAGATTAGGACCTTTTCCAAAAGATTTTCCATAGCGATATGAAATGCTAGAATTATATACACCAATGTGTGATGGTTAATCCCCAATGAATCAGAATCAGAATCAGGTTTATTATCACCTGCATGTGACTTGAAATTTGTTAACTTAGCAGCAGCGGTTCAATGCAATGCATAATCTAGCAGAGAGAGAAAAAGTAATAGTAATAAATAAAATAAAATGTAATAATGAATAAATAAGTAAATCAGTTACATATGTTGAATAGATTATTTAAAAATGTGCAAAAACAGAAAAACTGTATATTAAAAAAATTGAGGTAGTGTCCAAAGTTTCAATGTCCATTTAGGAATCGGATAGCAGAGGAGAAAAAGCTGTCCCTGAATCGCTGAGTATGTGCCTTCAGGCTTCTGTACCTCCAACCTGATGGTAACAGTGAGAAAAGAGCATTCTCTGAGTGCTGGAGGTCCTTAATAATGGACGTTGCCTTTCTGAGACACCGATAATTTTTAACATCTGCATTGTTTACATTCCAATAGTGAGATATGCAGACATTGTAAATATATTGATTAAATTGGAGGAGCATCATTATGCCTTAATATCATACGATTTTATCACTACTAATATCCTAATATTATCCTGTCTGGGAAAAAAGACTTGCTTTTTCATTTGCTATTATATGTTTGTTAGTGATGCAAATGCCTTCATTAGACTGCTTTAATGATTATTATTGTATATAGAAAAACCCAAATCGTAACTAAACACTGAAACCTAATTAGCACTGTTTTGCATTTGTAACATGCTTGCCCTACACTTGCTTCTAAGCACTCAGGAAAAGAAAAGCCAGGCGTAACTGTGCAGGCGTAACCATGCAATCATTTTCAGTTTATTAACTATAATTAATATTAAAAGCCATTGAAGCCTAAAGAGAGGCGATATGATGAGTACCAAGACAAATGAGGCTGATATAAATGCAAATGACTGGAGTGAGTAGAACCGTTTAAAGCTTTCCAGAAGTATTGTTAAATACAAGAGCTTTTTGTCACCATATCACAAACTATAAAGCATATGATGCTGATACAGATAAGAAAAGGAATGAAGTATCTTATGTAGTAGAGCTACTAGGATTTGATGTTTCAATCCCTATGGTAAGTTGGCACTCTCGATGTTGGCAGTGGGCTTGGAGTGGTGACAAGGAGGAAGGGTAGGTACGTCATCGGGGTCATCAGGTGGGCACCCTCCTTTGGCGTTTCGTTGATAAGCCCACGACGTCTCCAGAGGGCTCAATGGTGCTACCTGGCGTCCCAGATACAACCCCCTCAGTTCCATACCCTCCTGTCTTCATCTTGCAGCCCAGTTGTTGTCTTTCCTTTTAATCCAAATCCAATTGCTGCTTTCTTCTGCTGCATTTGACAAGGACTTGACTGCTTGTTGGAGGAAGTGACCCCTCACCCCCATCTTCTTCAATAGACTGGTCGTAGATGTAGCAACGAATCCCCTGCATCCCACTTCTACAGGGAAAATCTTGGTCTTCCAGCCATTCGGAATATATTGTGGTGTCATTATGGAGAAGGAAGTAGCCCTGATGAACATCTACATTTAAATTACGACAACTTGGTATAGTTAATGAGACTGATAAATGTGCATCAAAGTGTGTCTCTTCTTATTAGTAATGAAGCCTCTCAGATATCAATCTCCCCTTTAAATGCACTGTTAACCTAGGACATTGAGCTTTGTAAAACTTAGTTATTGTCAAAGTGAGTACTTGTTTCAATAGTTCGGCACAGAAAGGTCGTTATGAATTCTTCATAATCCACAAGTATCTGAGGCGGTCCAAGGCAAATATTGGGATCATTTGTTATTTCATTTCCTTTGCTCTAAAATGAATAAGGGAATGCTAGCTCCGATACTGTTGATGATGCAATCATGATTTCTAAATTAAAGCACATTTCGTTCAATAGGATAAGCTACAATGCAAATATAATACTTCACTATTTCCTATCATAGCAGAATTTCACCAATGCCTTTGTTCATTTGAATCCATAACTAACTGTGCTCTGTCTTGACAAAAGGCCTCGGCTCAAAACATTGACTGTTCACTCTTTTCCATAGATGCTGCCTGGCCTGCTGAGTTCCTTCAGCATTTTGTGTGTGTTGCCTGGATTTCCAGCATCTACAGATTTTCTCTTGTCTGTACTTTTTTTGATGTAATTTCACAAGGCCAAAAGGAAATGGTGGGAGATGTAACAAGCACAGCTATACACCTAACAACAATGAAGCAGCAGAGTGATTTATGCAGTATTATACTCTAATTGAAGCACAGGAAGAAGATATATATGAAAGGATGAAGACTACCTAAATCCTTCAACAAGTAATTTTGTTTTAGAAACCAAAAGAACATATAAATTTATGAAAGGCACAGGGTTTGAAGGAAGATCATAACGTAATGAAAGACAGTGAATCAGATTTTATCAAAAGTCAAGCTTGTAGTTGACATGTTGAAATGATGTTTGTTTAAATATATTAAAAATGAATTATATCAATTCCCAACACAACACCAAAAGGATACTTGTAATGAAGAGAAGTGAGAAGGAATAATTGCAGATAAATTGGTAGAGGCAGAACCACGTCTCCTCAAGCCAGTTAAACCATTCATTAAAATCAAGACAACATTTATCACCCAATCCCAGAATCCTTTATCTCCAGTTGTCCAAAAATGTACCCCTGAGAAGACAATATTGTTTAAAAATTCTGGAACCTTCTGTTGCTCATTAAATTGCGATATCTACACATCCAAGACCAATGTCCTATAAAGTTCTTTTCTATAAAGGAAACAGTCTATTAATTAGAATACATGCCATCAATTCAGAAGGTTACAACATCAGCCTTCTGTGCCCCAACTCAAGGAAAACATTATCTTATGAGCTTATGAACAATACCTTTATCCATATATACACACAGGCCGCCAAAACACTTGATAGGTTGGCTGTCAGCCTGTGAGTTTCAGTACAGCTCATACTCACCTGCAAGCATTTTGTTATTTCATCATTAAATGGAACCAAATATACAGAAGCAATTACAACTGAGGCCGATGCTTTCTAAGGCATTTGATACCAATGGCCAAAGACAATTTTTCCCCAACACTTACATTCTAGATAAAAATGATAGATATATGTTAATAATATATTATAATTATATGATAAAACTATGTGCAGAACAGACTTACTGAACGTAAAACATTGAAGCAGAATTGGGCCATTCGGCTCATCGAGTCTGCTCTGCCATTCCATCATGGCTGATTTACTACCTCTCTCAATCCCATTCTCCTGCCTTCTCCCTGAAACCTTTGAAGCCCTGACTAACCACAAACCTATCAACCTCCACTATAAATATACTCAATGACTTGGCCTCCACAGCAATCTATGGCAATGAATTCTAAAGATTCACTACTCGCTGCCAAAATAAATTTCTCCTCATCTCTGTTCTAAATATACTTCCCTCTGTTGTGCTGTGCCCAATGGTCACAGACTTCTGTACTATAGGAAACATCCTCTCCACACCCACTCTATCAAGGCCTTTCAAGTTTGATAGGTTTCAGTGCTATCATCCCTCATTCTTCTAGATTCCTGTGAGTAGAGGCCCAAAACCATCAAATGCTCCTCATATGTTAATCCTTTCATACACAGAATCATTCATGTGACCCTCCTCTAGACCCTATCTAATACCAGCATATCTTTTCTTAGATAAGGGGCACAAAGCTGCTCACAATACTCCAAGTGTGGTCTGAACAATGCCTTATAAAGGCTCAGAATTACACCCTTGTTCTTATATTCTAGTCCTCTTGAAATGAATGCTAACATTGTATTTGCCTTCCTTACCACCAACTCAACCTGCAAGATAGCCTTAAGGGAATCTTGCACAAGGACATCCAAGTCCCTTTGTAACTAGCAGTATTGAATTTTCTCCCCATTTAGAAAATAGTCCAGTCCTTTATTCCTTCTAATAAAGTGCGTGATCATACATTTCCCTACACTATATTCCATCTGCCACTTCTTTGCCCATATTCCCAATCTGTCTAAGTTCTTCTGTAAACTCCCAGATTCCACCAATCAGAGACATTCATGACACTGGCACATGGGAGGAAAATTACCATCCAGGTGTCTCTTTCATGTCCACAGAATCTTCTGCCTGCTCTTCTAACTATGGAATCCCATATCTCAACTGCACTCCTCTCTTCTCCATGTGTTCTGAGCTACTGAGCCAGACTTAGTGGCAAAGACCCAGTCATTGCGTCTTCCAACTGGTAGGTCGTCCAACCCCTGCAACAATATCCAAAGCAGTATACTTATTATTGAGGTCAACAACCATAGGAGTACCCTACACTGACTGCCTATTCCCTTTCCCTCTCCTGACAGTCACCCAGTTACCTGCTACCAGCAACTTGGTGGTGACCACCTCCCGGTACCTCCTATTATCCCCTAATTCTCCTGTACGAGTCGAAGGTCGTCGAGCTGCAACTCAATGCACTTCATGCAGATGTAGTTATCAGGGAGACTGAAGGTCTCCCAGAGTTCCCACATCTCACATGAAGAACGTACCTCTACCTTCAGACCCATTCTCAGTACACTATCTATGTACTAATAGACAAGGAAAGAAAAAAAATTACTAGAAACTTACTTAGAACCTCTGCCTGTGCTTGCTTAAGCCTGCTTTTGCTGAAGCCTATTGGCCATTCTAATATTGGCCTGTGCCAACAAATGCCACTCCACCTACACCTCACTTCTTTTTATTGTCTCAAATAAAACTTACTCCTAATGAGCCTCGTTCTTTTCAAATGACTCCCACTCTACAATGACATCTCTCTCTCTCTCACTCCTCCTGCGTATCTGAGTGGCGTCTACTACAGCCACTTAGGGAAGAAGGCGTAGGAGACGGCGCATGGTTCAACATATGGTGTAAGTATTTATCTTAAATTTTTTCTTTGTGAGCACAAGACTCTGTTGGACACTAGAAATATAAAATCCAGAAAGTCCTGTGCATTGGTTTATTGGTGAGACCATCGGCGGGGGAGCTGCATGGCCTCGGTTGTTGTGAGGACCAGGCCCTCACGCCACGGTGACATCTGTTACAGCCATCCAGGTGAGGAGGCATCAGAGGTGGTGTGGGAGAGGACAGCAGTCCTGTTGGAATCTGTGCTGCATTGAGGGCTGGTCCCTGCATACAGGCTTTCCCATTGGTGCTGCTGTCTAGTGCTCGGACCCCAGAAGACAAGCTAATTTGCTTTTGCTTGTGGCTAAACTAGCGCAAGATAAGGAACTGCTACATACTTGTTCTTGCAGAAACATGGCTTCAAGAAAATATCCCATGTACCATTAATCCTCAGGCCATGCCACTCACTGTGCTGATAATATTTTTTGTAATTACATATGCTATATAGTAACTATATCGTATGCGATATAATCTGAAATCTGGTTCCTAAGGTTATCATAGCTGAGGTGGTAGTGGGAATAAGCTCCAAATGGCATGTGACTCTGACAACCTCTGATAACCAAGTCCAACTTTTGGCCTTCACATGTGGCTTAGCTACTAGGCCCAGTGGAACTGTCTCTACTGACAAGAGAAGGGGAAAATGCGGACCACTGGCGCCTCAAAACCAGTTACTTTGGGCAGGTGGGGCTTGTCAGACTTGGATGGCAGTTCGTCTAGGAGAAGGAATCAACCTCTGCTGCCTTGTTGCCACACCCATCCATGGGAGAGGCTTCGGGAGTAAACCCCGAGGAAGAAATCCAGAGCCGGAGGTAGTTTGATGTTGTTTACAGCTCCACTCTGGCACCTGTGCAACGACACTGGTACCAAGTTGTCTCAGTGCTTGCCCTTTCCTTGGACTACATCAGTGACGTGGTGAGGGGGAAGCCTGCTGCATGGCCAATGGCCGGTTCTTCAAATCTTCCCACCCAGGCTTGCACCCTGGAGAGAACACAGCCCACCAGAAGTGCAAAGCCATGATCCCTGGGATCGACAATTGCCTACTACTAGTATGCCATATTATAGCTATATGTACTGTATGCTGTGAATTGCACCTTAGCCCTGGGAGTACACGGTTTCGTTCAGCTGTATACACGTGTATGGAGAGTGACAATTAAACTTGAACGTGAACTTAATTCTATTCCCTGCATTTCACTCAGACCTGATTCTGTTATTGTAATCTTCCTCACAGAAAAATTAATGATAAACAATTTTATTTAGCAACTCCTGCTGTAAGTAGCTGCATAAAGATAGAAAATAATTTTGTGCATTAATGCAGTTGTCAAATTCTGCACATTTATTCACTGGTTACAGAGTGGGTCATTTTGAAGGCAGTCACAGCATTTTTATATAATGTGAAAGTATGAAGTGTGAATGAGCAGTGTAATTCAGGGTCCAAGTTCCAAGAATAAATGGATGAATTTAAAATAATACAGCAAGCCTATAGCCTTCATCTCAAGGGATTGGTATATACAGTGGATTCTGGTTAGTTGGGCCATCGGTTAAGCAGGAAAGCTGCTTATTTGGGACAATTCCTAAAGAACAAAATCTAATTGAGAAAATAGCCAGTATTCCATTCATTTATTGGGATACCATGCTGCTTAATTGGGACAGGAGGTTGTTGCCAAACTGTTTCTAACTAACGCCAGCTTCACACACTTATGTAGACTTTATACCATGTTTAGAGTGAACAGTTTTTAAATGGTGTCAATTGAGTGTGTTTCTCATCAAAAAGGAATAATTTTTGTCACTGATAGTTGGCGAGAAATAAGCAGTGAAATGATTCAGAACTATTTTGCTTGCTGCATATTCAAGCATTCAAGCTTGGAGATGGCAGAAATGGACAGTTGGAAACTATGAAGAACTTGAAGGTGTCGACAATCATCTCGAATATTATAATAAAAATGAAGATATGGAGGATGTAATCATGCGTGGGCAATTGGCCAAGTGGTTAAGGCATTGGACTAGCACCCTGAAGGTCGTGAGTTCGAGCCCCAGCCGAGGGAACGTGTTGTGTCCTAGAACAAGGCACTTAATCACACATTGCACTGTGACGACACCAGTGCCAAGCTGTATGGGTCCTAATGCCCTTCCCTTGGACAACATTGGTGTCATGGAGAGGGGAGACTTGCAGCATGGGCAACTGCTGGTCTTCCATACAACCTTGCCCAGGCCTGCGCCCTGGAGAGTGAAGACTTTCCAGGCGCAGATCCATGGTCTCGCAAGACTAACAGATGCCTTTACTTTTAATCATCAAAGCGTGAAGCCAGTCCATTATCTCCACTAGGTGTGTGCACTGATTTTATTCATTTACAGTCAATCAAAAGAACACAGCAGCATACACGAGATGAATTCCTCTGTCATTAACTATTACGAACTAATACAGAGTTTTTTTGTTCTGTAGTAGCATTTGTGGTGTTCTAATTTGTTCTGTATTTCATTTATATTCATAATTCATTACTTATTTAATGCCTTTTTAACTATTTCCATGAAACGAAGGCTTAAATAGGCCAAATGTACTGGTACTGATGTGTCCCAATTAATTAGTATTGGGATCTAATTTCCCTTGCATAAAACAACGTAAAGGTGTATTGTTAAACATCTTTTTCTTATCAAAGAATGATAAATTTCATCAGAAGATTTTTAATGATCTGAATTGAAGTTTGGGAAAAACTCAGGGAACCCCTGTAGAAATTCTACACCAATGCTTTCTCAAAGAGAATGTGAAGAATTACCCTCAGATAACCAAAATGTAATCAGTTGCTTAAATAAAAACTCATAGACACAAGAGATTCTGCAAATGCTGGAAATCTTGAGCAACACACAGAAAATGCTGGAAAAACTCAGCAGGTCAGGTATCATCTGCGAAGGGCAATAGACAGTCGGTCTCAGCCCAAAGCATCAACTATTTATTCCCCTCCACAGTTGCTGCCTGACCTGTTGAGTTCCTCCAGCATTTTCTGTGTGTTGCTTGAGTAGAAAAACAGGCCTGCTTTTGTATAGCCCAATGGTTCAAGTATGTTGCATGTCTCCTTTGTCGAATTGACTGCATAGTTGTGATCTTTGTCACCTCAACCTAAGAAGGGTGAGGAAAATATTAGGATTTCTCTTCTGATTAGTCATTTCTTTCAGCTGTGTGGACAAGAGAAGGGGAGGATAAAGTAGGAAGGGAGGAATTGACTGCTACAGCAAGCAATAATTTTATAATGTTGTTATTTTATACTTAGTCAATCTGTCCAATATTTGGATGTCTAAACTAAGTTCTGCAGTTCTCCAAGTGGGACTAACAATACCAGTCTCCCAGAAACTGAAGTCAAGCAGAAAATTCCACAAACATAAGATCTGCTGATGGTTGAAATCCAAAGCAATGTGCACGAAATGATAAAGGAACTCAACAGGTCAGGCAGTATTTATGGCTGAATCTTTGACTATTTACTCTTTTCCATAGATGCTGCCTGACCTGCTGAGTTCCTCCAGCATTTTGTTTGTGTTGCTCTCATTCAGAAAGTTACCATTAGTAAATTAGTGTTAGTCATGGGGTCTGGTCAGTTTGTGCAGTAAGTCCCATCGTATTCAGGCTGGTTCATACCATGGGTCCAATTATAGGCAGGAAAGCAAATAAACTTGGTGGCTTGAGGGGGGATTAATAGTCTTCTCCTTTCTGTTTCACAATCTATACTGTAAAGTCTGTTATAGAGTATCTTGTCACCTCTTTTAACTGCCAGGCCTAAATAGCCTATCCACAGGTTTTAACTCAAAGTAATTACATCACCTTAAGAAAAAGTAAATGATTAGTCTTATCTCTTGAGAACACATGAATTGTCTGGCCCACATTCAGTAAGTGCTTAAAGACAAATTAAGATCAGATTTAAGTATTTTAGTTATTAATTTCCATCGACCTCACACCTTGCTAAATCTTTGCAAATCATTGTTCATTTCAAGGCCTTGAAAGGGTTCAGAAGACCTTTACTAGAAAAGTACAAAGGATGAGAGTCTTCATTCATATGAATGCATATGAAAAGCTGGGATAAATTTGTAGATGTCATCAAACTGAGGAGACAATGGGTTAAAATGCTATGACAAAGCACGTCATAGGCAAATTGGAAAGTGTTCAATGAGGTTCCATTTTGTAGACATCAGAAACAAAGATCATAAAAATGAGATACATATGCATGCATGCAATAGGTTAGTGGGCAGAATTTTACCTACATAATGGTTACAATATAGAACTTGCTATATAAAGGACTAGTTGAGACAAGAAGGAAATTAATACAAAGAAGGAGAAACAGATGAATTCTCAGAAGGCCACCTTATCTTTGGTATAAGTTTATGTCTTTAGAAAAATTACTCAGTGGCCACTATTTTTAGAATCTCTTGTAAAAGGATGCACCAATTTTGTTAAAGTTCTTCTGGATCTTATTTAATATTTTGCATACTAAACAGTCTGTCCCTGCATAATTAAGTATCCAATCAACAGATGCAAATATATTTACTAATAACACTTTTAAAATCAGCCTAAAGCTGGCATAAAAATTCAATTAGTAAGTTAGTTTATTATTGCCACAGGTATCAAAGCAGATTGAAAAACTTGTCCTTCATACCGTTGATACATATCCATTCAGTACAATAGTGCATTAAGGTATACAAGGTAAATAACAAGAGAATGCAGAAAAAAGTGTTACCATTACAGTGAAAATGTAGTTAGACAACAGGGTGCAAAGTCATAACGAGATAGATCAATGAGGTCGAGTGCCCATCTTATCATATCAGAGATACATTCAGTAGTCTTATGGCAGTGAGATAGGAGCTGTCCTTGAGCCTTTCAGGCTTTGCTATTTTCTGCCAAGTGTAAGGGGGGAGAAGAGAGAATATCAGGATAGGTGGGGTCGTTGATTATTTTGGCTTCTTTATTGAGGCAACAAGTAGTGTAGACCAAAGTCATGGAGGGGAGGCTATTTTCCGTGATGTGTTGAGCTGTGTCCACAACACTCTGAGGTTCCTTACAGACACAGGCAGGCCAGGCTCCATACCAAGCCATGCTGTATCTAGATAGGATGTTTTATACGATGCATCGATAACAATTAGTGAGGGCCCAAGAGGACATGCTAAATTTCTTTAGCCTACTATGGAAGCAAAGGCATTGGTGAGCTTTTTTGGCCATGGCATCTACATGTTTGGAATAAGATAGGCTATTGGTGAAATTCGTTTCTACGAACTTGAAGCTCCCAACCCCTTCAACCTCAGCACCAGTGATATAAACAATAATTTGTACATAGCCCCCTCTCTTGAAGTCAAAATCCATCTCTTTTGATTTGCTGACATTGAGGCAAATGTTGTTGTTATGACACCATGACACTAGGCCCTCTTTCTCTATCCTGTACTCTGGCACATTGTCATTTGAGATCTTGTGGTATTATCTGCACACTTAGTGATGGAGTTGGTACAGAATCTGGCCATGTAGCTGTGAGTCAAAGGCTGAGAATACAACTTTGTGGGGCACCAGTGTTGAGGATGTTTGTTGCAGAAGTGTCTTTGCTTCCTGATTGTAGTGTTTTCGTCAGGAAATCAAGTATCCTTTCTCAAAGAGAGGGAAGGGAGGAGGATTGAGTTCTTGTTCTAGGATAAAGATACTTGTATAATTCTGGTGGGAGTAGCAATTCTCAATTGCCCCAAATACACCAGCAGAGCAGAGTACATGTAGAGTGTTGCCTTCAGAGCCAAAGAATAATGCAGGCCCAGATTATCGAGAATGGGGCCTGCAGATATACATACTAGCCTTGTTGCTTATTGCTGCAAAGATGTTGGAGTTGAGCAAAATGGTTCTGAGCAGCAGTGCCTCAAATGGTTTAAAGTGTGTGGATTGGAACAAGCCTCACACATGAAACCATTCAATGTTTTTAACGGATGGTAAAGGACCATCTCATGCCTTACCATGGAGCAAAACTGTTAAAATTCAATATTTCTGACTGCTTCTAATATTCAGAAATATTTGAGAAATATTCATATGAACAGAAAACAACACAGAATGTTCAGCAATTTATTTTCTTTATCAACCAAAGTCATTAAAAATATAAAAATATCAACTGAAATCATTTTAAAAGACCTCAATATTAAAAAACACATTCAATTAAGACTTGGTTAGAACCTGTAACCTTTTAAATTCTAAACTTGCTTTGCAATCTTACTTTCCATGAGCAACTAAGTGAGGGTTAAACATGCAGAATCTGGGAGGAGATGCCCTCAAGAAGTGTTAGCATTCTGCCAGGACTACAAGTAAAATCTACCCATTAACTGATATTCTATAAATGTATGTTGTATTTATGTGCCTGTATACATGAACTATTGGTTTACAGACCTCACACACCAGAATATAAATTGACTTAATATTGAGAATGTTTCTATCGTTCCCTTTGCAATAAGGAACTATTCTGTATCCATTTATACCAAATATCCAGCCTAAAATTAAATCCCTTCTTGGGAAAAACAAATCCTTAGAATACATAAAGCAATAGACATCAAATTTTGCATTTCATTTTCTGAACCTCCCACACAAACGTATGGTTTGTGAGTAATAAAATGGAAAACTTTGGGAAAAATTCATTATTTTAGCAGAAGACGTTAATGTCATTGTTCACATGTTTGTGATTGATGTCATTTACCTCTGTAAATATCAGAAATTGGTGTGGAAGAAATGAAAACTGATCATCTTTCTACAGACATTGTTAATAAATAGAATCTTGGAAATATACAGTGCTGAATCAAATCATTAGGATTATCTTCTCCATTCACAAACAAGAGAAAATCTGCAGATGCTGGAAATCCAAGCAACACACACACAAAATGTTGGAGAAACCCAGCAGACCAGGCAGCATCTATGGAAAAAATACACTCGATATTTCGGGCCGAGACCCTTCGGCAGGACAGGAGAAAATACTACCACACCTCCCCAAATTTCTATGATCAGATTTTTATTTTTCAAGATCAACTACAAATTTCCTTAAAAGCAAAATTAAATTTCAAGGCAAATATTCATTTCAAAGTACATGTATGTCACCATATACAACCTTAAGAGAATTATAACCAAAATAAAATCAATGAAAGCCCACACCAACTTGTGCATTCAGCCAATATCCACTACTCATAAGTTTTTTCCAGTACTGCCAAAGGGCTTCAGCTCAAAAAGTCAGCTGTATTTTTTTTCCATAAATGCTGTTTGGCCTGCTGAGTTCCTCCAGCATTTTGTGTGTGTTACTATCTTGTCTATGCTGGCTTTGATGTCTATCAACTCATTTAGACCATAAGGCATAGGAAAAATTAAGCCATTTGGTCCATCAAGTCTGCTCTGTCATTCAATCATGGCTAATACATTTTTCCCCTCCTCAACCCCATTCCGTGGTTTTCCCCTCTTGTAACATTTGATGCTGTGTCCAATCAAGAAGCTATCAAGTTCTGCCTTAAATACACCTAATGACCTGGCCTCCACAGCAGGCTGTGGTAAAAAATTCCCCAAATTCACAACCCTCTGGATAAAGAAATTTCTACACATCTCTGTTTTAAATGGACTCCCTTCCATCCTGAGGCTGTGCCCCCTTGTCATAGACTCCACCAACATGGGAAACATCTTTTCCACATCCACTCTGTCTAGGCCTTTCAACATTCGAAAGGTTTCATTGAGATCCCGCTCATCCTTCTGAATTTCAGTGACCCAGAGCCATCAAACAATCCTGGTATGATAACCCTGAATCAATGAAAGACCACACCAACTTGGGCATTCAAACAGTGTAAAAAAGACAATGAACTGTGCAAATACAAAAAAGAAATAAATAATAATAATAAATAAATGAGCAATAAATATCAATAACATGAGATGATGAGTCCTTGAAAGTGAGTCCATAGATTGTGGAAACAGTTCAGTGATGCAGTAAGTGAAGCTGAGTGAAGTCGAAGAGTAATAACTATTCCTGAACCTGGTGGTGTGAGTCCTGAGTCTCCTGTCCCAGTATCCATCCTTTTGAAATATTTTAATGTAAAATGACTAGGAAAACATGAACTATCATAAACAGAGAGCAGAACAAGCCTTTTCCTTTGCATTTATCTGAGGCAGGATCACTTCAGTGCTAACAGTTAAGTATTAAAGAACACTTAAGAATTTTCTTTAAAGTCAGAAGGTAAGCTCACTTGCTCACTCTAAAAGCTGTTAGAGGGAGAAAAATAACAACATGTAAGAAGTGTCTAGAAGAGCATGCACAAAAATATTTCCATCTGGTACATACTGTCATTCTTTCATCTTGGTTAACTGCAGATTAAGGCAGTGGTGAGGAAGACAAATGCAATGTTAGCATTAACTTCAAGAGAACTACAATATAAAAGTGAGGATGTAATGCTGAGGCTCTGTAAGACATTGGTCAGACTGCACTTGAAATATTGTGAGTAGTTCTGGGAAAAGATGTGCTGGTATTGGAGAGGGACCAGAGGAGGCTCACAAGAATGAAAGAGTCAACATATCATGAGCATTTGATAGCTCTGGGCCTGTACTCACTGGAGTTTAGAAGAATGTGGCAGGATCTCATTGAAACCAATTGAATGTTGAAAGGCTAAGAGAGAGTGAATGTGGAGAGGATGTTTTCAGCCTAAGAATAGAGGGACGTCTTTTTAGCACAAAGATTAGGGGGATTTTCTTTAGTCAGAGGGTGCTGAATCTGTGAAATTCATTGCCACAGATGACTATGGAGGCTGAGTCATTGAATGCACAATACTGTGGATTTCAGTTAATAGGTCTACTGGTTAATCTGTGCAACCGCTTGTTGCGACAACTCTTAAAGAACAAAAACTGATCTAGAAAATAACCGAGATACGTTTCATTTATTTGGACACTACGGCACTTAATTGTGACAGGAGACAGCTGCTAAACAGTCTCTAACTAATGTCAATCGCGTGATTTTGTGTGGCCATTGGACACTATACCTTGCTTAGAGAGAACAGTTTTAAAACAGTGTACTTGTATATGTGTTCAAACAGCAGTCATTTTTATCACTGATATTTGGCAAGGAATAAACAGGAAGACAACTTATAATTGTTTTACTGACTGAGGTTTCAAGCATTCAGGCTTGAAGATACCAGAAATGGCCAGGAGTGAAAATGAAAGAATTTCACTACTTCAACAAGTTTGGACCTATGAAGAATTTGAAGGTATCAACAATCATCTTGAATTTTACAATGAAAATGAAGATTTGGAGGATGTAATCATCAAAAGCATTATAGGGAGACATTATATTATCTACACTAGGTGTCTGTGCTAATTTTGTTCATTTACATTTAATTAAAAGAACAGCAGCATATTGGTTATCCATCATATTTGAGATTTACAGTGAAACCATGCAGGAGAATTTTTAAAAAGGAAAGGACATTCTACTTTCTTGACTTCAGAAGGTTGGGTTCAGTGGTATGTGTGGTCATCAAAAATTGGGGTCTTTCTTGGTTGCAGTGGATAACCATACCTTTTTATGTGCCTAATCATGCCCTTTAATCTCCATGAAGCATTTAAGAAACTCCTGCTTGGCCATTCGATCTCATTGTTGATCTCATCTGTCCAATCCGCTGGAGCTGACTTCAGATGCCAGGACAGATATGTCCCTATTTCACTAGAGTATGAGGCCTACCGGCTGCCCTCACCTGATTTAGCCCACCTATTGAAGTAATATACTGTGGTGTGGCTGCTGTCACGTGGAAACAGATATTTGGAGCCACACATGGGAGTTGAGTATCTTGTGGGGACCAAAGGTGAGTGAGCTGCCCCAGAATGGACATGACAAGCCCCTTCACTGGAGTGCTACACCTCAGTGAACACCGGATACATGGCCTCGCACACAGGATGATTTCCTCCATCAATAACTAGTAAGAACTAATACAGTTTTATAGCACTGTATTAGTATTGATAGTGTTCTAATTTTTCCTGTATTTCATTTAAATACATAATTTTATTCACTCAGTTAAATGGTAGTTTGCCTTTTGTTATAACTTTTTAACTATTCTGTGAAACAGGTTAATTCGGGCAGCCACTTAATTGGTCCAAAATGTACTGGTTGCAGTGTGTGCCAATTAACTGGAATCCACTGTATTTAAAGTGGAGACTATTCGGTTCTGGATTAGTCAGGGTATCAAAAGTTATGGGGAAAAGGCAAGGAAATGGGGTTGAAGGGGATAGTAAATCAGCCATGATGGAATGGGAATGGTGGAGCAGACTCAATGAGTCAAATGGCCTAATTCTGCTCCTATGTCTTATAGTCCTATGATATGCCAACATTTGGACTTTGGTTCACATGAATGGGCAGGTAGTGGGAAGGCTGAAGAGATTTTCATCAGTCCCATTGCCATTAGTTCCATTCCTCTCTGTAGTCAGTCTCTGAGGCTGAACCATCTCAATTTCATTCAACTGTACATCATATCAATCACCAAAATGACTTATTTCTATTTTCATAAAACGATCTGTCGCCATTCTGCCTTAGCTCATCGATGCACATTTCACATACATGACTTCCAGATTGATTATTCCATGATCTCCTCTCTCTCTTTTTATTTTTTTATTCTTCACAAACTTACACGCAAAACTTTGTTGCTAGTTCCTACTGCATCATTTCATTCAGCCCAGCTAATGTGCATAGGCCATTGACAAAAAAATACAGGCTGCCAGAGCAACTTGGTGAGTCAAATGTATCTGTAGTAGCAAAGTAATACTAATGTTGTTTGCTTCCACATCAGTGCATCTCACACAACAGCACACTCTTTGTTCTTGACATGTAGTGTTTCCAAATTTACCTTCATTTGCTCCACAACGGAGCAGCACGGAAGGAACAGACAAAGATAATTATTGCAAACAACTGGTTAAGCAGTGGAAATTAATTTGAGGGTTTCTAAAATTGTAAGACCTAGATAACATGGATTAGACAGACCTAGCTCCACTTGAACAAGAGGACAGCAACACTGCGTAGATTTTAGGTGATTGACATAAGAACTAGTCAGAAGTTGAGGACATTTGTTCACATCAGAACACAACAGGACTGGAACTCACTTTTTGTGAAAATGGAAAGGACAGAAATTAAGCAAATGGATGAATATTTGAAGTCTCACTATTACAAGCTTTCTGACAGATCTGGAAGTAAGATTAGATTCAATAGCTTTCTCTTGTTTGGCACTGTTCTGATGGCCAAATGTTTTATATTTGTGCGAAAGACTTCTTTGATTTTATGAATGTAAATGCTCCTGTGAAAGTTAATGCAGACATAAGACCATAAGACATAGGAGCAGAGTGAGGCCATTTGGCCCATCAAGTCTGCTCCATCATTCAATCATGGCCGATCCTTTATCCCCTCCTCAGCCTTCGTAACCTTTGGAGCCATGTCCAATCAAAAACCTATCAAGCTCTGCCTTAAATACACCCAGTGACCTGGCCTCCACAGCTGACTTTGGTAATAAGCTCTACAAATTCATCACCGTCTAGCTAAAGGAATTTCTCCACATCTCTGTTTTTAATGGATGTCCCTCTATCCTAGGGCTGTGCACTCTTGTTAATGACTCCCCCACCATGGGAAACATGTTTTCCACATCTACTCTGTTTAGGCCTTGCAACATTCAAAAGGTTTCAATAAGATCCCGCCCTCCTCATCCTTCTAAATTCCATTGAGTAAGACACAGAGCTACCAAACGTTTCTCATATGGTAAACTATTCATTCCAGGAAACATCCTTGTGAATCTCTTCTGCACCCTCTCCAAGACCAGCACATTATTTCTTAGATGAGCAGCCCAAAACTGTTCACAATACACAAGGTTGGACCTCAATGGTGTCTTGTAAAGCCTCAGCATCACATCCCAGCTCTTGTGCTCTAGACCACTTGAAATGAAGGCTAGCATTGCATTTGCCTTCCTCACCACCGACTCAACCTGCAAGTTAGCCTTTAGGATGTTCTGCACAAGGATTCCCAAGTATCTTTGCATTTCAGATTTTTGGATTTTCTCTGTTTAGAAAATAGTCTGCACATTTATTTCTACTACCAAAGTGCATAACCATGCATGTTCCAACATTGTATTTCATTTGCCATTCTCTTGCCCATTCTCCTAATCTGTCTAAATCCTTCTGCAGCCTACCTGCTTCCTCAACACTACCTGCCCCACCACCAATCTTTGTATCATCTGTAAACTTGGCTACAAAACCATCTATTCCATCATCTAAATCATTGACGTAAAGCATAAAAAGAAGTGGTCCCAACACTGAATCCCTGCAGATCACCACTAGTCACTGGCAGCCAACCAGAAAAGGATCCCTTTATTCCCATTCACTGCCTCCTACCAACTAGTCAATGCTCTAACCATATTAGTAACTTTCCTATGATACTATGGGCTCTTAACTTGGTAAGCAGCCTCATGTGTGGCACCTTGAATCTGCTGAGGGCTAGATTGGTGGCACTCACTTTGATGGACAGAACATGGAGGCACCTTCACGAGTTCATAGAGCTCCTGAAGATCATGTGATTTCAGTCTCTGAGGCCTACATGAGAACATCCTTCAGGAGGGTGAACCTATGGGAGGCATCTGCACCAGATGGTGGATGTGCTTAAATACTAAAGAGTTGTGCTATTCAAATGCTTGGATTATTTACTGATATCTTTAATTACCTGATTCGGGAACCTGAAGTACTCACTTGCTTCAAGCAAGCTTCAATTATACCTGAGTCCAAGAAGAACGTGGTGACCTGCTTTGATGATAATTGTCCAATAGCATTTACATGCACTGTGATGAAATGTTTTGAGAGGTTGGTGATGAAACATATCAACTTCTGCCTAAGGAACAAATTGGATCCATTCCAATGTGCCTACCTTCACAACAGGTCAACAGCAGATGTTATTTCATTGGCTCTTCCCTCAACCCTGATACAACTGGACAGTGAAGATGCATATATCAGGATGTTCTTCATTGATGACAGCTCTGCATTCAATACTATCATCCTCTCAAAACTAATCAATAAGCTCCAAGATCTAGGCCTCAATACTTCCTTGTGCAACTGGGTTCTGGATTTCCTCACTTGCAGACTCCAGTCAGTTCAGATTGGCAACAACATCTGCTCCACGATCACTGTCAGCACAATTATGTGCTTATTTCCGTGCTCTACTCACTTTTCACTTATGGCTGTGAGGCTACGCACAGCTCCAATGCCATATTTAGGTTTGCTGACAACACCACAGTTGTTGGCCAAATCAAAGATGTGATGAATCAGCATATATGAGGGAGATTGAAAATCTGGCTAAGTGGTGCCACAACAGCAACCTCTCACTCAATGTCAACAAGACCAAGGAGATGATTATTGACTTCAGGAGGAGGAACCGAGAGGTCCATGAGCCAGTTCTCATCAGGGGATCAGAGGTGGAGAGGATCAGTAACTTTAAATTCCTCAGCATTATCATTTCAAATTGCCTGTGGGGGTCCAACACTTAAGTGCCATTACAAAGAACACATGGCAACACCTCTACTTACTTAGGAGTTTGTGAAGATTCAGCACATCATCTAAAAACTTCATAAATATCTATAGATGTGTGGTAGAGAGTATACTGACTGGTTGCATCTCGGCCCGCTATGAAAACACCAATACCCTTGCATGGATAAGCTGACAAGAAGTTTTGGATGCAGCTCAGTCCATCGCAGGCAAAGTGCTCCCCGCCATGGTGCACATGTATAAGGAGTACTCTCAGAGTAAAGCAGCATCCATCATCAAGAACCCCCACCATCCAAGCTATGTTCCCTTCTCAGTACTGCTATCAGGAAAGAGGTACAGGAGCCTAAGGGCCCTGACCACCAGGTTCAGGAACAGTTACTACCCCTCAACCATCAGGCTCTTGAACAAGGGTCAATAACTTCCCTTACCCCAACACTAAACTGATTCCACAACCTATGAACACTTTGAAGGAGTCCATAAGACATGTTCTCAATATTTATTTATTTATTTATTTGTTTGTTTGTTCACTTATCTATTTATTTACTTAATTATTTTTCCTTTTGTATTTGCACAGTTTGCTGCTTTTTGCACATTGTTTGTTTGTCCATCTTTGTGTGCAGTTTTTAGTTGATCCTATTGTTCTTTGTATTGAATCTCCACAAGAAAATGAATCTCACAATGGTATATGGTGACGTATATGTACTTTGATAGTAAACTTCCTTTTATTTATCTGTATTTTTTGAAGCTGCATGTGAACAAGTTAAACTGACCTCAAGGTAGCAATTACATCAGTTATCAGACTTAACTAACTTTTAAATAAAATACAAAATTAGTTCAAGTAATCTTCAAAAATAAAATGTCTTCATATCTGCATGTTCAATATGTTTAGTCTTAAACCCAATTATGAAGCTATCTTAGTTTCATTTCAGCTTTTGATTTATTTTTAGGACAAAATTTGAATCTATAGACAGTAGTTTTCTTTGAAACATATTAAATATGTTGGAGTCAAATTTAGTCCAACGTAATTTTGAACAGTACTTTAATGATACCACATACTTCAAAATTCCAGTCAAGATGGTACCAAGCTGTGATGTCCATCATTGACATGGCTCGGAGTTAGTTGCTTTTATTTAGATTGTCGGGATGGTTCTAGAGACAGTGCAATGAGCTATGGGTCAGGTTAGGATTCAGGGACAGGGGCAATAAGTGAAGAGTTAGGGCTGGAGCTGGTGTTCAGGTGAAGATGGCACCGAACTACGATGTCAGATTTTGTTGGTTTTATTTAGGTTCATAGGGATGTTTATGGAAAGTTAGGTGTCATGGTAGGTTTGAAGGACAGGGATAAGGGAGAATTAAGAGTCAGGGGCAGGAGGCAATGTTAGTCCACATCAGACTGCACCACAGTTGAAGATTGGTAATCTCGGATGTCGGGTCAGTAGGCACTGAGGTGACTAGCAATTCCTCAGGTCGGGGAGTCCCAAGTTGTAGGTGCATATGGCCAGGAGACAAGTGGTCGGGTTAACACCCCGCACACCCCCCCCCCCACTCTACACCACAAGTCACTGGGATCAGTGCTCCTTGCAAATTTGGAAGTCAAAGCCTGAAGCACTATCCAGTTGAAGGTCAGTGATCCCAGAGGTTGGGTCAGCAGCAACTGAGGATACCAGATATCCCCAGGTCAGCGAGTTTTGAATTGGAGGTCTGTAGGAGCAGGATTAACATGGGCCTGTAAAACCCCCACCCGGTCACCAGGTCAGAATTCCGTGAGAGGCCCGGAGTTGAACCCATGATCGGCGAGTCATGCCGTTAAGACCTGAAGGTCAAACGCATGATCGGCAAGTCCTGGAGTTGATACCCTAAAGGTGGGGAAGCTCAGAGGGCAAAGCCAAAATCTGAGTTGAGCTCAGCATGTCCAGAGATAGAAAGCCTGAATTGGTGGTCCAGAGGTAGAGGCCTGAAGGTCGAATCTGCAAGTTTGGGCACAGACTGGAGGTCGAAGGCCCGATGCCTGTGAGTCTGACAGTCCAGGAATCCCAGAGGTGGCCTGTCCTGGTTGTTGCAGGACTGTCTGCGTCTGGGTGAGAAAGGGCCTGTTTTGATGCTGTTGTCTTGTTTTGATCCGTTGTTGTTGTTGTTGTTGTTGCGGCTTCTGTTGTTCTGCTGAACATTATGGGCATGCTATTTTGGTGCTGGAATATATGGCAACACTTACTAGCTGTCTCCACACATCCTTAGGTGTGTTGCTTGCTAACACAAAGAACACATTTCACTGCATGTTTCGATGTCCATATGATAAATAAATCTGAATCTGAATTATTAACTTGAGAACTAAAGGGATTAATGTTTCATGGAAATCCTTTGTTCAATATTGTAATTTATACAAAGGTTTGTCTTTAATGTTCATGGCCATTGCTGAAATCCTTAACATTTTATTATGATTGTGTAGGGTCATCAAAAGAATTGAAAGAGATTTTAAAGTATCTTTAATCAAAATCATAACTCTGTTCCTTTTTCTACAGATGCTGGCTAACCTGCTGAGCGTTTTAATATTTTCCATATTATATCAGAAGATTTAATCTGATAACAATTATTTTAAGTGGTTCTCTCAAATGACAATGGCGATATTGGGCGAAAGCTCCAGAGATGTGTTTCTTGAGTGGATCTCCTGTAGTTATATGTGAGCTGGTGATTGGTCTTTTTGCCTGGTCCAAAATCCAGCCCAGTTTGGAAGTCTCTTCCTTCCATTTAGTCAAATACCAAGTAAATTTTGCTAGACGAGCACTAACCTAAATAGGTCTCAGCCTTCCAATTATCTTTCAATGAGGTGAAAACATTTAGTTTTCTCCAAAAAATAATTGATAATACTAGGGTAGCTCCCCAGTAAACCTCAGGCTCGCTCAGCTTGCTTTCATCTAGGAGGAGCAGCCTTTAGCCCCGCCAAACTGGGTAATCAAGTTTGTGTGGATGCTGTGTGATGTACCCCACCCCGCCAAATAACAGACAATACACCATATGCGATTAAATGATTACACTTTATAGATCTTACTGGAACTATGTAATTAATAGAGATAAAATATAAAAGGAAAATAAAATGCGCCAACCTTATCAAAGTTCAACCACTTCATGCACAACAGTTGGAGCTCAATTAATGGGGTCTTCTTTCCACCATTTGATCCCCTCCGACCCCCTCGACCCACCGCATGGGACCAACCATGGTGGCCGACCAGACGTTCCACATGAGTCTGTCTTTGTCTCCTCTCCTCACCGAAGACCCAGGGCCTCGGACTCCCGCTCAGGGTCGGTCCCACCACCCAGGGTCACAGCATTGTGTCTCCTCTCTCTGTCCCCATCGCGTCTTCTAGCTCAAAGCCCGCAAACAATAGCTTACAGACACACAAGAAAAAATAACATCTATCCCAATTGGTTAGCAAATGAATACAATTCTCTTTATAACCCAAACAAGCTGCTAGAAAGAGAACTTTCTCAGCAGTTATTATTAAAGAAAAGCCATTTTAATTATAACATAACAAAGAAGCCATTTTGTTAGCCTCCGCAGTAACATAAAAGAAGAAACCCCTTACACTAGCAAATAAATTTTTGAAGAATAGATTTAGTAGCATTTCACCAAAAATGGGTTTAATCATAAAGCATATATAGTAAAAATTTAGCAAGAAAAAGATGTACATTTTTAAATATATATTTTAATATTTTCCAATTTCTCCAAATATTAAAATCTGTGGAAGTTTTGACAGACAACAATGAATTGCCCCTCCTGCCAAACGCCATCAGGGAAACTTCTGGGTGAGATCTCAGCACCATGCCACCCAAGGCTTGGCTTCCAGCTTCAGAAGTTCTCTGCATTCAACCAAGTCAAGTGCAAACATTCAGGAAACACAGATAGTAATTGGGCCTGTTCCAGCAAAAAACTGGCCCTTTAAGTTTCTTGATGTTCATTGTTACCACAATTCGCACGTGTGCCATGGATCTCTTTGCTATATGTGAATGAATTCTTTTAAGATCTGATTTTCTTTTAAGAAGTATTAGTTGGGGCACGATTCAATGCATGAAAATTATTTCCTTTGTTGTTCTGTTGTTTCCTCACATTGGTGTTATTTTCCAGCACAACATATCATATAGTGCTTTCAGATGACATATTTCACTTTCCAAATGTCTCAGATAACCAGAGATATTAGAAAACTTTTGAGTATAACTAATAATTTTAAAAGTTACACATAGTAAAAAGATATAATTTAAATACACATGAAATTGCTGTTAATTAAATATATCTTGAAATAAATGAAACACAGAAGAAAAAACTTCCAAATTCCTATTTTATGTCAGTGGCCCCCATTTGAAAGAAAGTGGCTCACATATACCTGTACAACTGCTTCCGTACTCTGCTACTTACATTATGCAGCCAAGTACAGAGCAGAGTGATAGAACATCTGGTTAGTAATGCAGTCTATGCCAATAGCTATCAGGAAGCTTCCTGCCTTTAAAGAGAAACACAGCAGTGTTCCTTCTCTTTAGCTTCAAAATCCTAGATAATTAGTGCCAATTCCTTTAGCTACCCTTCAAGCTTCCCTGTGATATTCTTTCTTTAAACTATAGTACTTATTCAGAACGTTGTGGTGGGTCCTCAAAAATTTACCATTGACTTGCTCCAGCTCTGAGCAACAATCCTTTCAAAAAAAAACATGTTTTGAAGCTTGAGTATAGCAGCTTTGAAGCTCAAATTTGTTAGTGAGATGTATTTTTTAAATTTTGTCAACACATGTCTGATCTAATGGACATGAAAGCATGCCTCCAGTTACATAATTCTGAAGTTTTTTTTCCTAAAATGACCTGGGAGTATTTTAACTGTAATCCCAGTTTTGAATCAGTGCACTAGAAGTTTACAAAGGTTGTACGCTATGTTACGTATAGCTGCAGGAGAGAAGGGTCTGACTGTAAGTGCATTCATTTTTTTCTCAGAGTGAACAGTACCTATCACCAAGACCAATGTGGTGTCAGATCCTGTCAGAAGTGAATTATGATTAAATGCTTTCTTGGTGCCAGAAATAAAAAAAGTATCAGGAAAATTTTGCAGCAAGAAGTCCTATTAATGATAAGCGAGCGCAAAATATTTAAATAATACCTATCAGAATTTTTGAATACACATTAATTTTCCTGGCCTTGCAAGGAGAATTTCAATACCATTATTCAAAAATGAACTTTATAGTTGACATATTTTTGGCATTCATATAGTTTTATTAGTTTGTTACATGTTTGGGATTATTAGTGACATATTATTACAACTGTAGAGATCAAAGACCGAGGATGCTGAAGGTCTGAAATACAAGCAGAAAATGTTAGAAGATTCTGGTCGTTCTGTTTACAGGATCTTCCACCAGAGATGTTGACTCTGCTTCTCTTTCCACAGTTCTGCCAAGTGTTTCTATTTTTATTGCAACTATGCCATATTTGATTTCTACTGAAGTTACAGTTTCAGAAAATATCAGAGCTTACAATGATAATTTTGTTCCAGTAAGTTTTCTCACTTATCAAAAAAAAACATAAAAACTAGTTCAAGTGGTATTACACATAAAAATTGCTGGTGAACGCAGCAGGCCAGGCAGCATCTATATGAAGAGGTGCAGTCGACGTTTCAGGCCGAGACCCTTCGTCAGGACTAACTGAAGGAAGAGTTAGTAAGAGATTTGAAAGTGGGAGGGGGAGGGGGAGATCCGAAATGATGGGAGGAGGGGGAGGGATGGAGCTAAGAGCTGGGAAGTTGATTGACAAAAGGGATATGTGGCTGGAGAAGGGAGAGGATCATGGGACGGGAGGCCTAGGGAGAAAGAAAGGGGGGGGGAACCCAGAGGATGGGCAAAGAGTTATAGTGAGAGGGACAGAGGGAGAAAAAAGACAGAAAAAAAGGGAAAGAAAAATAAATAAATAAATAAATAAATAATGGCCTGGTGCTCCTTAGTGGGGTTATGATCGAGGGGTAAATAAGTGGAGGTATCTGCGAGTTGTCGCTGTGCCTCAGCAAGGCGGAGGGAGAACCAAGCCATTGCCTCCCACACCATCACCAACTTTATCCACTCAGGGGATCTCCCATCCACTGCTATAGTTCCCACACCCTGCACTTCCCGTTTCTACCTCCTATCCAAGATCCACAAACCCGCCTGTCCTGGCAGACCTATTGTCTCAGCTTGCTCCTGCCCCACCGAACTCGTTTCTGCATACCTCGACACTGTTTTATCACCCCCCCCGTTCAATCCTTTCCCACCTATGTTCGTGACACTTCTCACGCTCTGATTTTTTTCGATGATTTTAAGTTCCCTGGCCCCCACTGCTTTATTTTCATCATGGATGTCCAGTCCCTACATACTTCCATCCCCCACCAGGAAGGTCTTAAAGCTCTCCACTTCTTTTTGGATTCCAGACTTAACCAGTTCCCCTCTACCACCACTCTGCTCCATCTAACGGAATTAGTCCTTACTCTTAATAATTTCTCCTTTGGCTCCTCCCACTTCCTCCAAACTAAAGGTGTAGCTATGGGCACCCTTATAGATCTCAGCTATGCCTGCCTTTTTGTTGGCTTTGCAGAACAATCCATGTTCCAAGCCTATACTGGTATCTGTCCCCCACTTTTCCTTCACTACGTCGACGACTGCATTGGCGCTGCTTCCTGCACGCATGCTGAGCTCGTTGACTTCATTAACTTTGCCTCCAACTTTCACCCTGCCTTCAAGTTCACCTGGTCCATTTTCGACACCTCCCTCCCTTTCTTAATCTTTTTGTCTCTATCTCTGGAGACAGCTTATCTACTGATGTCTATTATAAGCTTACAGACTCTCACAGCTACCTGGATTATTCCACTTCTCACCCTGTCTCTTGCAAAAATGCAATTCCCTTCTCGCAATTCCTCCGTCTCCGCCGCATCTGCTCTCAGGATGAGGCTTTTCATTCCAGGACGAAGGAGATGTCCTCCTTTTTTAAAAAAAGGGGCTTCCCTTCCTCCACCATCAACTGTGCTCTCAAACGCATCTCTCCCATTTCACACACATCCGCTCTCATCTCATCCTCCCGCCACCCCACTAGGATTAGGGTTCCCCTTGTCCTCAACTACCACCCCACCTGCCTTTGGGTCCAACATATTATTCTCCGTAAATTTCGCCACCTCCAATGGGATCCCACTACTAAGCACATGTTTCCCTCACCCCCCCTGCATTCCACAGGGATTTCTCCCTAAAT
Source organism: Mobula birostris (assembly GCF_030028105.1). NCBI lineage: Eukaryota > Metazoa > Chordata > Chondrichthyes > Myliobatiformes > Myliobatidae > Mobula > Mobula birostris. The sequence continues at coordinate 132,315,546 of NC_092376.1, forward strand.
GACTCCCTTGTCCATTCATCCCCCCCCCATCCCTTCCCACTGATCACCCTCCTGGTACTTATCCTTGTAAGTGGAACAAGTGCTACACATGCCCTTACACTTCCTCCCTCACCACCATTCAGGGCCCCAGACAGTCCTTCCAGGTGAAGTGACACTTCACCTGTGAGTCGACTGGGGTGATATACTGCGTCCGGTGCTCCCGATGTGGCCTTCTATATATTGGCAAGACCTGACACAGGCAGGGAGACCGTTTCGATGAACACCTATGTTCTGTCCGCCAGAGAAAGCGGGATCTCCCAGTGGCCACACATTTTAATTCCACATCCCATTCCTATTCTGATATATCTATCCATGGCCTCCTCTACTGTCAAGAGGAAGCCACACTCAGGTTGGAGGAACAACACCGTATATTCTGTCTGGGTAGCCTCCAACCTGATGGCATAAACATTGACCTCTCTAACTTCCGTTAGTGCCCCTCCTCCCCTTCGTACCCCATCCGTTATTTATTTATTTGTTATTTTTTTCTCTTTCTCTCCTTTTTCTCCCTCTGTCCCTCTCACTATACTCCTTGCCCATCCTGTGGGCTTCTCCCCTCCCCCTTTCTTTCTCCCTAGACCTCCCATCCCATGATCCTCTCATATCACTTTTGCCAATCAACTTTCCAGTTCTTGGCTCCATCCGTCCCCCTCCTGTCTTCTATCATTTCGGATCTCCCCCTCCCACTCCCACTTTCAAATCTCTTACTATCTCTTCTTTCAGTTAGTCCTGACGAAGAGTCTCGGCCCGAAACATCGACTATATCTCTTCCTATAGATGCAGCCTTGTCTGCTGCATTCACCAGCAATTTTTCTGTGTGTTGCTTGAAATTCCAGCATCTGCAGATTTCCTCATGTTCAAGTGGTATTAGACAGGTCCGATAATCTAAGTATCCAATGTAAACAGGTCTGCATATCCAATGATACCTCCAGACAACCCAAAACATTTGCCCTCAAAACAGGTCAATGTGAAAGAACACCCTCCATTTGCCTGGACAAGTGAGGCTCCAAATAAATTTTTATCGATTCACCATAGAAAACATCTAATCCGGATACATCACAGTTTGATATAGCTCTGTCCGGGACCACGATAAACTGCAGAGAGTTATGGACACAGCTCAGCACATCATGACCAGCCTCCCCTCCATGGACTCTGTCTGTACTTCTCAGCCTCAGTAAAGCAAGCAGCACAAACAAAGACTCTGGCCAGCCTGGTCATTCAGTCTTGTCCTCTCTCCCATCAGGCAGAAGATACAAACATTTGAAAGCACATAGCATCAGTCACAAAGACTGTTTCTCTCCACTGTTATAAAACTATTAAATATTTCCCTAATGCTTTCCTAAGGATAAGATAGATTCTTGGCTCCCCAGTTTACCTTGTTATTACCTTGCATCTTATTGTCTACCTGCACTGTACTTTCTCTATAGCTGTCACGTTTTATCTGCATTCTGTTATACTACCTCAATGCAGTATATAATGATTTGATCTGTATAAACAGCATACAAGACAAGCTTTTCACCTCAGTACATGTGGCAATAATAAAGCAATTCCATTTTCAATTCCAAACCTCAACGTCATCCAGAGTAAAGTGGTCCACATTATGAATGTTTCTTCCACCTCCCGAAACATTCATTTCCTCATCAAGCAACATTGAGTAACCAAGTGTTTATACAATCAAAATGCACCACAGTTGTTTCTCTTGGCTATTCACACATTCAGTGTTTTAGGAACAGCTTCTTCCCCTCTGCCATCAGATTTCTGAATGGACAATGAACCCATGTATACCACCTCACTATCTTTTTTGCTCTCTTTCTGCATTCATTATTTAATTTAATCTTTTAATATATTTAGATTAGATTAGATTATGAGGACACGCAGTCCTCTTCTTATTGTCATTTAGTAATGCATGCATTAAGAAATGATACAATGTTTCTCCAGAATGATATCACAGAAACACAAGACAAACCGAATGAAAAACTGACAAAAACCACATAATTATAACATATAGTTACGACAGTGCAAAGCAATACCGTAATTTGATAAGAACAGACCATGGGCACGGTAAAAGTCTCAAAGTCTCTTGAAAGTCCCATCATCTCATGCAGACGGTGAACCTCCAGCACCGCAAACTTGCCGATGCAGCATCCTGGAAGCACCCAACCACAGTCTGACTCCGAGTCCGTCCGAAAACTCTGAGCCTCCGACACCGAGCACCGAGCAGCATCTCTGCCGAGCGCTTCGACCCTGGCCCCGGCAACAGGCAAAAGGCAAAGCCGGGGATTTGGTGCCTTCCCCTCCGGAGATTCTCAATTGCACAGTAGCAGCGGCAGCAAAGCAGGTATTTCAGAAGTTTCTCCAGGTGTTCCTCCATGCTTCTCATGGCTGTCCCCATCAAATCAGGATTGTGCACGGCCCCTAGTGAACACATACGATATCATTCAGAATGGCCGCGCGCGCTGCATCGTTTCGCCATCTTCTCCCCCCTCCTATATATTCTCATTGTTAACATATTTTTTATTCCAATTACCCTGTCCTGGTCTTGCCTGTAATGCTCCAATCCCAAGACTGGAATAAACAAAATACAGTTGCTTAAGTCTTTCAAAAATTAACTGGATCAAATGCTATGTCACTAAAAAACCCTTATAAAACAGTAATTTCATTGTGAGCTATTTACAATCTTCATCCTGAATTGTCATATTTAAAAGAAATTCTTGATCATACACACTTCAAAGCTAAATAAAGGAAACCCACTGTAAAGTAAATGCACAAAGAGGGGAGAGAACATTAGCAACTCAGATTTTATCATCAAATGAATCACAAACAAGTTACAAGTAATCCAAAATAATGTATGCATTCGGAATTGGTGTTTATGTATAAATCAGAGGTAAGAATTGCTCATGTAAGCTAAGAGGCAAGGAGTTCAAAAGTATTCAAAAATAATGTTGATATATTAGTTCGGTTTTATTCACAAGCTCCGCCAAATATTCTGTATGTGTTTTTGAATTATTGATTGAAGAGTTTTATTAACATATCCATCAAAATGTTGTTTTCTTTGAACAAAACCCTTTATTAATATTCATACAGAAAGTATTAGCTTTCAAGAGCTTTTATATAAAAAATAGTTGAGGCGCGAGGGAAATATTTGTGTTTTATTTTGGAAGGGGAAATGTGCTCAGCTCTTCATTTATTAGCAAATCGATGGAAGTATCATGAGAAGAGCAAAGTATGTTTCACTAGCAGGATTTAGATTTTTATAATTATCATCAACATCATCTTCATGTGCCATTTCATATGATATAGGTGATCATAGCCTCATGACCATGATGTTATTGGCAATTTTTTCTACAAAAGTGGTTTGCCATTGGAAGTTTGAAGACTGTACGTTCACGTTGCCATTGTCTTCTTCTGGGCAGTGCCTTTATAAGGCAGGTGACCCCAGCCATTATTAATATCCTTCAGAGATTGTCTGCCAGGCATCATTGGTCAGATAACCAGAACTTGGGATATGCACCAGCTGCTCATACGACTATTCTCTACCTGCTCCCATGGCTTCACATGACCCTGTTCAGTGGGCTAAGCTGGTGCTACGCCTTGCCCAAGGGAAACCTGCAGGCTAGCGGAGGGAAGGAGCGCCTTACACCTCCATTGGTAGACATGAATCTCCAGTCCGCCACCCAGTTTATAATCATATAAATTTAATAAATCATAAACATCATTAGCACCTCTTCCCCAGGGCACCACTGCTCAGTACAAGAGGATATGGCTTTAAGGTAAGGGGTGGGAAGTTCAATAGGGATATTAGAGGAAGTTTTTTACTCAGAGAGTGATTGGTGCGTGGAATGCACTGCCTGAGTCAGTGGTGGAGGCAGATGCACTAGTGAAATTTAAGAGACTACTAGACAAGTATATGGAGGAATTTAAGGTGGGGGGTTATATGGGAGGCAGGGTTTAAGGGTCGGCACAACATTGTGGGCTGAAGGGCCTGTACTGTGCTGTACTATTCTATGTTCTATGTTCTATTATTCCACAAATTATGGAAGCCATTTATGAGTGTGGTTGTGGGAGTGGAATAATTTTTCAAAATAATTATCTTTTGTTTTCATTAAACTGCATTAAAACCAGAATAGGATTTCAGAACTTGAACTTACTTTGTCAAACAGCTCTTCAGAAAAACAGATATTTCAATATTTTCAATATTGTTCATCTACTCACGATATAATAAAAATGTTTGCCTTTTTAACATGATTTTATTTGCATTTCCTTAAATAATGGCATAGACCCAAAATATATTCAACGTTAATCAATCAGTTTCAAATACCCAATCCATTATATCATTCTCTGATTCAGTCTTTATTAAAATGATAAACAATATTTCACAGCATGGAACAAATAAATTGAAATTCTAAGCTACCTTATAGAGACTCTGTAATGGAAATAGATCTGGCATCTAAAATCTTCTACTTTGTCTTCATCTCAATTCAAACACCTTCAACCTTTTCTTTCTGAAGTAGATTGCTCTTAATCATGGACCAGGTAACATTTTACCTATTTACTGAAGGCACAGTCTTCAAACTTACTATCATTCCCATGCTTTGTATTTAATTTAAACTGAAGCTTTGTTTTGGAGAGCTTGGATTTCTCTTTATTTCTCTCTTTCCTTTGCAAGAATAACTTTCAGCAAGATGTAAGAATGGCATTTTTATTTCCATGGGATTACTAATACATAATGTAAGTAAGATGTGTCAGATAAATACAGAAATTGAAAATGTTAAAAGGATATTTCACGGAAGTTGGAAAAGGGAAAATGGTTAGGTGTAACTTTACGGATTGCTGATGGTTCTTGATTAATTTACAATCAAATCAGACATGATATCATTAAATGGTGGAGCAGTCTCTTGGGCAGAGTGATCTGCTACTCTGTGCTTAAATGACAGTACTGAAATTATTATGCATGTTGTACCATGATGTTGTTGATTGGTGAAAATGGTATTTTGTTGTCATGTATTGAAATTTTGTGTTGTTGCTGTTTTTATGCAGTGGTCACATCCAGCAACCCCATCAACCATCACCTCATCATCCCCAAACCTCTAAGGCCCTTGTACCTAAACCTTGAATGGACATTTGATCCTTGCCCAACTACACTGCAACCCCCATCCCTCTCTAACTCCAAATGGAATTTGTTTCCCTCTTTAATGCTACCAGATCAATACAAGTTTGTGAACAGAATCTTGCAGGGTCAGGTTTTATGAACACCATATTTCGTTCGATAATCTAGCAAAATATGATTTAATATTTAAGTAGAGAAATGATGGAACTTAAGAATATGTATTTTATGCAGATTTTAGAGTAAAATTATATTTATGATCAATGCAAAGGTCTTCCATAGTTTAGGTTGGAGGACTCTTTTTTACAAAACAGCATTAATGAACATCTTTCAGTTTAAAACATACAAATGTCCTAGGTGATGGAGTTTTTTTTGTTGTAAATGAAAATCAGCTTGTAAAGCATTTAGGCCATTATCATGAAATCAAAATCCAAATTTGGAACATTGAAATTCTCTCAGTGGTTATTAGTAAATTAAATCAATTATTCCTGCAGACAGTTGTAGAGACAAAGTATTTGCTTTTACAAAATCATACACAGATTAATTGTTATTATTCTTTCTCTAAAAATAAATGCATATTGAGGCTTATTTTGTCTACAACTCTCAGGTTTTGACATTTGTGTTTAATTTCTAAAGCAATTTACTTATATCAAATGGGAAAACAAATTATGAATCATAGAAGCCACAGTCAACTTTATGAGTCCAGAGATTTATGGTCAGAATTTTGCATTTCTCAAACAATTACACTTGATACATGGCTAATCTGTAATTTTAGTGAGTTTAAAATGCAAATTTTTGATGCAATATATGCATTCTCTGCAGATTCCCAAACAAGGTGCAATATCTGCAATCAAGGCTCCTCACAGACTGCCTGTGTAGACAACTTTTGCAAACATTTCTATAGCTTGGAGAGCAATTAATGATGAGACAACATTAACATAATTGCAGCCTTAAAGCAATAATTATTGTTCAAAATTAATATTACATATACCACAGGTGGAAAACCCATTCAGTTTTCCTGCCAGATAGCATGAGCGAACATCTGAAAGACTTTGGATTAGTAACTCCATCAATTCCAATAGAACTTCCATTCCAAAATCATTGATGTATTCAGTTCAAGCAGCCTGGATAGCCATTCTTTTGCAAAAGAACTTCTCCCATACCCTACTCTTTTATCTTCTGAGTTATTTTGGTAAATGCTAATTCACAAAATTTTGAACGCAATTTAGAATCAACAAAATTATTGTGGAACTGGTAATACACAGGGAAGACTATGTATAGGTGACAGCTTTCTGTTCCTGAAAGACATTGGAGAGGTTGCTGCAATTTTAATCACCTTTGCTAAACTGAAAGCAATATAAATACTGATGTGTTCTACTGTTGGCAATTTTAACCCATATTTTCAGTGAAGTTATATGTTTGGAACTGAAAAAGTTCCTTTGAAATACTTGCTCCCATGAGAGACTATGGATATTAATGTGCAGCTCAAATACCCAACTTTAAATCTTACCTAAAATGTACTACATATTTTTAATTATAGCTGAAAATGTTTGAAAACAGTTGAAACATGTGAATTTGTCACTCCCTTTTCTCAGTTCATTTGGATACTCTGCATCAACACCAAGAATGAGGCTTTCCATTCAGGAACATCAGAGACTACTTCTTTCTTCAAAGAACAGGGTTTTCCTTCCTCCACCATTGATGCTGCCCTCACCTGCATCTGCTCCATCTTCTGGACGTCTGCCCTCACCCCATCTTCCCACAGCCTTAACAGGGATAGAGTTCCTCTTGTTCTTACCTACCACCCAAAGAACATCTGCATTCAGCACATCATTCTCAGCAACCCTTCTGCCATTTTCAATAGGATCCTACCAACAAACAACATCATTGCCTTCCCACACTCTCCACTTGCTGCAGGGATTGCTCACTCCATAATTCCCTTGTCCAGTCATCCCTCCCCACTACTCTCCCTCCTGGTACATACTCCAGCAAATGGAAGAAGTACTACACCTGCCCGTTCACCTTCTTCTTCACCTCCAATCAGGACCCCAAACTGTCCCTCCAGGTGAGGCAACACTTCAGTTGCAAATCTGTCTGGGTTGTCCACTATATCTGATGCTCCCAGTGTGACCTCCTCTCATCAATGTGACCCGACGTAGATTGGGGGACCACTTTGTGAAACTCCTCAACTGCACCCTCAACAAGCAGGATTTCCCAGTGGCCAACGAATTCCCATTCCAACATGTTGGCCTTGTCCTCCTCTACTGAAACAACAAGGGCACTCTCATATTGGAGGAGCAACACCTCATATTCTATCTGGGTAGCCTCCAACCTTGTGGTATGAACATTCTCTAATTTCTGTGAGAGATATTCCCTCATCTTACATTCCACACTCTAGCTCCCCTCTTCCCTCTTCTCTCCTTCTTACCTGCCTATCACCTCCGTCTGGTGCCCCCCTTCCTTCCCTTTCTCCCCTCCCTCATCGGATTCCTTCTTCTTCAGCCCTTTACCTTTTCCACTTATCACCTCCCAGCCCACATTTCATCTCCCCCTTCCCACACACCTGGTTGCACCTATCACCTTCTAGTTTGTATTTCATCCCTTCCTCCCACCTTCTTAATCTGGCTTCTTTCCACTTACTTTCCAGTCCCGATGAAGGGTCTCAGCCCGAACTGTTGACTGTTTTACCCTTTCTATAGATGCTACCTGACCTACTGAGTTCATCCAGCCTTTTGTGTGTGTTCCTCTGAAATACATGAGTGATTTGTTAATACACTTTGAAGGCAAAACATTTATAAAATTATTTTCATTAATTAAAATGATTTACATTGAATACTTTTCTTTTTGTTATTTGCAATCTAACTTGATGTTATACTATCTAAAATGTTGCTTTTTAAAAAAAATGGCAAGTCAGTTTTGTAAATGTAACTACTTTCATGTCCTTACAATGTCTACCTTTTAAGGAGAAATAGATGACTAAATGCCTTAATAGTGTAGGTTCTTAATCCTGTTCTATCCAGTTCGTTATACCATCCATGATAAAGGAATCAGTCAGCTAGATCACTTGGAGGCTGAAGGAATTCTTTCCAAGGTTGAATGGAGTGCATGGGCAATGCCAGTGATCCCAGTAGAATGGGTCTCTCAGTATCTGTGATGATTTTAAGGTTACCATTAATGCAGTACTGAAAGTAGACCAATGCACACTGCCCAGGGTAGAGGAGGATATCTTTGTAAATCTTCCTGGAGGAAAACATGTCGGCAAAGTGGACTTAACTGAGGCCTACCTACAGATGTAGATAGAAGAAGAGTCCAAAGTGTTTCTCATCAAAACAAGAGCAGAAAGGGCTTTATCACTATAATAGATGTATTTTTGGAGCAGCATCTGCACCTGCACTCTGGCGGAAAGTATGTATCAGGTGCCGTCCAGGAACTCAGTGTTACGCGGATGATATCATTATTAGTGGTAAGGATGACAAGGAACATCTCCAAAATCTCAAACATTGAAAAAAGATTAGAAAATTATGGGCTCATAGCACAACATAACAAACGTGAGTTCTTTAAACCAAGCATCACTTACTGTGGTCACACCACTGACACACAAATGCAGCCCCCCTGGCTAGCCTCAGGGCTGCTCAACTTGCTGTCATCTAGGGAAACAGCCCTCGGCCCCGCCAAACTGGGTAATTAAGTTTGTGTGGATGCTGTGTGATGTACCCACCCCGCTCAATAACAGACAATACACCAGATACGATTAAATGAATTACAGTTTATAGATATTACTGGAACTATATAATTAATAGAGATAAAATATAAAAGGAAAATAAAAGGCGCCACACTTATCAAAGTTCAATCTCTTCATGCATAACAGATGGAGCTCTAGTAACGATCTTCTCTTAACCATTCGATCCCTTCTGACCACCTTGACCTGCCGCCTGGAACCAACCACCATGGTCGACCAGACGCTCCATACGAGTCTGTCTCCGTCTCCTCTCCTCATCGAAGACCCTGGACCTCGGACTCCCACTTGGGGTCCGACCCCGATAGCCAACTCACAGCACCTCGTCCATTCTCCCCTTCTCCGCAAAAACCCGCGCATCACAATTACTTACAGACATACTAGAAAGAATAACATCTATTCCAATTGGTCTGTCTGCTCTCTTATCAATAATATAACCCAAACAAGCTGCTAGCAGGAGAACTTTCTCAGCAGTTAACATAACAAAGAAGCCATTTTAATTATAACATAACAAAGAATCCATTTTAATTAGCCTACGCAGTAACATAAAAGAAGAAACCCCTCACACAAGATTTACATAAGTGTGCTGAGAAAATTCAAGTAGTAGTGCTTAGCTGTTTACACTGCTAACACATGACTGTGCAGCCAGATTCAAGGAGAACCTGATCATTAAATTTGCAGATGATACCACAGTGGTGGGGCTCATCAGCAAAAATGATGAAACAATGTATAGGAAGGAGGTCAAACACCTCGAGAGCTGGTGCAAGGATAACAACTTGATGCTTAATATCATCAAAACCAAGGAGATGATCGTCGATTTCAGACGGTCTCAGCCTGAGCACACACCCCTCAGCATCAGCGGCTCCACAGTGGAGAGAGTGGAAAACATCAAGTTCCTTGGGGTGCAGATCTCGGACAATCTCACCTGGTCCAGAAACACCACTGGGATCGTGGAACGGGCCCAGCAGAGATTGCACTTTCTGAGGAAGTTTAAACAAGCATCACTCCCCACTAATATCTTAACTACATTCTACAGAGGCATGGTTGAGAGTGTTCAGACCTTTTGCATCACAACCTGGTACTCCAGCTGCAGTGCTGTCAACAAAAAAGCCTTGCAGAGGGTGGTTAGGGGAGCAGAGAAGGTTACTGGGGTCTCCCTACCTTCTGTCCAAGACCTCTTTCAGAGTCGATGCCTCCAGAAGACACGGTACATCATTAAGGACCCCTCACACCCTCTCCATGAACTGTTTGTTCTTCTGCCATCAGGCGAACGTTACAGGAGCATCAAAACTAAAACCACAAGGCTACTAAACAGCTTCCTCCCACAGGCAGTCAGACTGCTAAATAGCTGCTCTACCTGATTCTGCTTTGGACACTTTTAACTTGCACTGGCCACTTATAACTTGATTTTAACTGACATGTGGCTGTTGTGTCTTACTATTTATTGTTATGTTTATTATTTAGTTTTGCGTTTGTTATGTTATGATTGCATTGCTCCTGAGAAACGCTGTCTCATTCTGCCCTGCAGAGCTGATGAATGGTTAGAATGACAATAAAGTTTTTTGAATCTTTGAATCTTGAATCTTATCCCAAGACCAAAGGATGTGTCACATTTGCGGTCCTTCTTAGGATTTGTTAATTACTATAACAGGTTCCTGCCAAACCAGCTACTGTGTTCCACCTTTTGAACACATTACGACAGATTGGGAAGAAATAGTAATGAACAGAGCAGTTTGAGGTGGCTTTCAAAAAGGTAAAGGAAATGGTGACACCAGACACTGTCCTCAGATGCTATGATCCAAGTCATCCAGTGAAGCTTGCCTGTGATGTCTTGCCGTATGGTGTAGGTGCAGTTATGTCACATGTTATGAGTGACGGAAATGAATGCCCCATGGACTTCTCATCATGTCCCCTTATTATGCACAGTAATAATAAGCACAATTACACACAGATTGACGGAGAAGCCTTGAATCTGGTTTGCAATGTAAAACGTTTCAACCAGTAACTGTTTGTGAAAGAGTATACCCTTGTTACTGAACATCAACAATTAGTCCCCATTTTCAGCCCACAGAAGGGTGTTCCTCTAACAGCAGCAGCACAAATGCAGAATTGGGCTCTGTTTTTTGGAGGACACTGTTACATGATCGAACTCTCAAAGACAACCGAAGATGAAAATGCTGATGGATTGTCCCAATTTATCTTTGCAAAAGGAAATACGTGAAAAATTTACATAACAGGACACTCCTCTTGATGTACTCTCCCTAGCACAGATCAAAAGTCTCCCTGTTACAGTAGAGATGATCCAAAGGGAAACTGGAAAGACCCCATACTGTCTCAGGTTTACATGGCAACACAAAATGGCTGGAATGTGCAACAGAAATCCCAGTTCCCCCATTTTCTCCAGCACCAAGATGAACTTATTGATAAAGGTTGCCTTATGTGGGGATTGAGAGTTGTTGTACCATTCAAGCTGTGAGCTAAAGTGTTGGAGGAACTACATATTGGTGTGGTTACAATGAAAGCACTGGCTTGAAGTTTTGTCTGGTAGCCTGCGATAGATCAGCAGATCAAGCTGCATTCCATTCAGAAGATGCCAAGAGCAACGTCTCTCTATCCCTGGGAATGGCTTGTATTGCCCTGGCAGAGGATTCATGTAGATTTTGCCAGACCATTCATGGGCACAAATTTTTTAGTAGCAGTACAAACTGGTCATAAATGTTGCCTTTATCCTTCACTACATCCTTGCACACTGCTGATTGGTTAAGAAGCCTCTTCACAAGGTGTGGCATTCCATAAAACATAGTTAGTGATAACCAGACCACAGTTTGTTGCAGAACAATTTCAGTCATTCCTGAAAATGAATGGAATAAGACATATTACATTTGCACCCTACCAACCAGCTACAAATGGCTTGGCGGAAATATTTGTCCAAAGCCTAAAGAGCAATGTCATCAGTGCACACTACGCTGACACTGATTCAGCAACTTCCTCCTTGCATATTGCAATGCAGCACGCTCCACAACCAGCAACTCACCAGCGATGTTGTTCCCGGGTCGAACCTTGCATTCGCGCTTGGATCTGCCCAAACCCAATTTCAGAAAGAGAATCCGGGACAGACAGCTGAGACAGATTGGAGGCTCCTCAAACAAGGAATTTCGATATTTCACTCCTGTACATGCAGTCCTTCTGAGGGACTACAGAGGTGATCAAAAGCGGATACTTGGAAAGATTAAGCACAGAATGGGACAACTCTCCTACACAATGGAGATTACGCCTGGTATCATTCAGAGATGACACATTGATCAGTTGAGGAAAGCAGAGTCTATTGTAAGAGAAGAAAGGTGTCTAGAGTTGTCAGAACCACTTCCTACAGTCCCAGAGTCAACTCGTACAACCACCAAGGAGGAGCCCCCAGAACCAGAGACAACCACAAGTCTCACCTGCCAAGTAGAGTGACTCTACTTGTCAGGAAAGAAGAAGTAAGTAAGCCTCCTCAGCAATTAAATCTTTAGACCTGAACAGGACAACTAACAATATACTATTCTGTGAACATCTATACAGTAGTTGTACTATATAGTATTCTATATAAGTTGAGATGCATTCTATATTGAACTGGAGTTTATAGCTAATCAGGGAGGACTGTTGGGTATGTAATATTTGAGTAATATTAATTATATATTGCTTGATTAAGAATTCTTTGTTTTTTACATAATTCGTTATGGTTATATTTATGAAGTATGTGAATGGCATAAGTCATCACGCCATCACATCATATGTACGCGCCTCACTAAAAGTAAAAAAAGAACTAAAACTCGCATCTCTCGGCTCCCTTGTTTTCTTTTTAAATAGCTTTATGTTTCAGAGTTTCAAGACATAACATCGTAAAGGAAATTTGCACAGTCACAGCAAGAAAACGCAAACTCCAAACCAACAGTACCAAGGTCAGGATTGAACCCCTGGCTCTGGCTCTGTGAGATTATGGTACTTCTAGCTAAGCTATTGTGATCATTAAACAAGTTAGTGCAGAATAATCGCACCAAGATAACGATTAGTATGGAGGATGCCTATCCCTCCTCTTTCCTCATCTTGCAGATCTTTTTCTCTGCATCCCCTCCCCTTGCTCCCAGTCCTGCTTAAAATTCAGAGACTAACAATGCAGCAGTGTCTGTGAGCAAATGGAAGTTGGTAAATATTTCACAAAAATGTTCCTACTTCTGTCACACCACTTGGTGTAGACTTCATAAACAATAATAACCAAATAGCTCACTGTAGTTCAGCCAACACCCTACAAAAAAAAAATCAGCAAATAACCTGTATGGGATTGTCCATTTCTTTAAACTACAGCAGGGTAAAGTCTGGAATCCAATCTGTTGTCAAACTGAGTGCCAACTATAGCAACATACACAGAATGCTGAAGGAACTCAGCCTCTACAGCAGCGGTCCCCAACCACCGGGCCGCAAAGCATGTGCTACCGGGCCGTGAGGAAACGATATGAGTCAGCTGCACCTTTCCTCATTCCCTGTCACGCACTGTTGAACTTGAACTTTGAAAGTGGGAGGGGGAGGGGGAGATCCCACTTTCAAATCTCTTACTAGATCTTCTTTCAGTTAGTACTGACGAATTATCTCGACCCGAAACATCGACTGTACCTCTTCCTAGAGATGCTTCCTGGCCTGCTGCGTTCACCAGCAACTTTTATGCGTGTTGCTTGAAATTCCAGCATCTGCAGATTTACTCGTGTCCGGGATTTGACTGCTACTTTTGTCTGTTATTTGGGAGTGAGAAAGTCGGTAACCCTAACTGCAAAAGACATGTTGAGGTGAGTTTAACCCTACTTGAATACCCCCACACCTCCCCCCGCCCGGTCGGCCGGTCCACAAGAATATTGTCAATATTAAACCGGTCCACAGTGCTAAAAAGGTTGGGGACCCCTGCTCTATGGAAATGAATAAACTGTCAATGTTTTGGGCCGAGACTCTTCATCAGGACGAAGGATCTCCATCCCGATGAAGGGTCTTTGTCCGATTTTATTCATTTCCATAGCTGCTCCCTGTCTTGTTGAGCTCCTCCAACATTTTGTGTTTGCTGCTCTGGATTTCCAGCCTCTGCAAAATCTCTTGTGTTTATCATCTGTAACAGTTGACATCATGGCTTTAGCCAAATAACTTTGGCAGTTTTGTCATTAATTCAGCTTTGGAAATGAAAAGCGCACAGAGTATTGTCATTAAAGAGCTGAAAGGGTACTGCCCTGTCTATTCTGGACACCTCTATGGTACATCAATTAGCCCTTCATAGTCAACAAACTAGCATACTATAACGTGTCAGTGCTCTTCATGACAAATTATATACACGTGAGCATCCTTAGCACATCAAGAATGGGAACAGCTGTGACTGAACTTAAACTGAGCCACATGGAAGCTGTAACCGGGAAATGTAACAGACTTTGTTCACACATCAAACCTCCAAGAGTCCAAAAGAATCCAGGAAAATCTCACTCTCCTGACACCATATTTTATATTTCTTCAGCACAAAGACATCAATAAATAATTAACTGCAGTTTCAAATACTATAATCATTTTAACATTTCAAATAGTCAGGTGAATTTAAAGAATTACACATTTACAATTGTAGCACATCCCAACTGGCAGACCTCTTTGAATACATATTCAATACTGGAGTCTGTTCCAGAAGCCCCCGCGTACAAACTGCAGGCACCCAAAATATTACGAACACAAGAAAACCTGCAGATGATGGAAATACAAAGCATCTCACACAAAATGCTGGAGGAACTCAGCAGGCTAGGCAGCATCTAGGGAAAAGAGTGAACAGTTGACATTTCAGGCCGAGACCCTTCATCAGGGCTGGGTGATTAGAAATTGATGTTCCCAGTCTGTAGATTCTGCCTGGCCTGCTGGATTCCTCCAGCATTCTGTATGTGTCATGGTCCGGATCAGGTTCCCTTTAAATTTACTTTGTTTGTGTGACGATCCGGACCGTTGACTCCCTGTTTCCCTTTGGTTCCCTGTTTTCCCGTGTCCCTCGGGCTTGGTGATTAGAGGCAATTTACTCTCGGCTGAACCGGCAATTTATAAGTCTCTGGCGTTCAGCGCGAGAGCGTTAACGCAGTCATCGAAGGTAGTGCCAGCCTATGGCATCTGGCCAGAGTAAGCCTAGTCTCCTCCCGAAGCAAGTGCCAGCAGGCCGCCTTGCCTTGCCAGAGCGGGTCAGTCAAAGTTAACCCGCCAGGGTGAGTCAAGAGCTCGCTGCTGCTTGGAGTGTACTTGTGCCCAGCTATAGTACTGTCCATCGTTGTGTGGTTTCCATATCCATGTCCTGCGTCTAAAAGGGGTCCTGGCCCTGTACCCTGGAAGGGTCCTGACCCTGTGTCAAGAAGCGTCCCGACTCCGTCCTGTGTCTAAGGAGGATTCCCGGCTCAGTGTTTTATGTCCTGTGTCTGAGTCTGTCCATCGTGCTATTCCCGCTTCCGCTTTGCTCTCCTTGTAACGAGCAATAAACTCAATTTAGTTAACCTCACAAAACGTGTTTGCGTCTTGCATTTGGGTCCACCATCAACAACCACCCCCCCCGCCATTGTGAGAGTATGTCTGGCATCCAAAATATACTCTTTGTTACAGTGTTGAAGGATAGCTCCATGAATATATAACTAATCAAAAGACTGAGTGGCAAAATAAGTCTGCCCTGAACGGTATATTAAGTGTGCAGGCATACACTCCTCTATTGTATTTCCCTACATACAGTTTCAAAGAGAAAATATGTTCTGAACCCTATGATTGGTTTCTCTAGCCACCAAATATCAGTTCAAAGTTAAATTATGTGCAGGTTTTAGTTCCTGAAGACTAGTTCTTATTTTAATTCATAATTAGTTGGTTCAACACTGTTCACTTTCCAACTAATGTCCCTAATGGAAATGGCCCAACTCAATGTTAATGATAAATATGCTAAGAACTAATTTGTTATTTGTTGTGTATTACAGAAGTTGGGATGTGGTACAGTACAGCATAGGAAAAGGCCCTTCCAATATCTGTGCCAACTGTGGTACCAATATATACTAATCAAATATGATTGCACATGCTTTACATTCCTCCGTTCCCTGTTTCCCTGCTTCTGGTGTGGCAGAGTTTTACAACATTATTTTACCTTTGAAATGTTTGAGTTTTCCAATGCCACCTCTGAGTACTGCTGTGACATGATCCAGTACCTTTCTTAATTCACTTTCAGTTGACTCTATTACAGGGAAATTAGCATGCAAATGGTGGATGGATCTCCAATCAAGTTGTAGTCCTCTCAGCCATTCAATATCCTCACAATGCCCTTAAGTTTTTTGACACTCACAAACCCAATGTTGATTGATGGCATTGTTTTTCATTGTTACAAATGCCAATCACTCAGAGGTAATCGTTTTTCAAGTATATGTTCTTAATTGGTTATCTACAGGCTTAAGTTCAGTATCCTTGAAATGCTGTTAGGTGGAATGACTGAAACAGCTAAGCCAGTGTACAATTCTATTTTTATTACTTTTCCATTCACTTCAGGTGTAATTCGTATTGCTTGTCTATTGTTAGCTTTCACATTGTAAATATCAAGGTTACCCAGTCCTGTGTCAATTGTCATTATCAGGTTTTTATCAATGGTATGCAAATTAGTGTTCATTTAAAATCTTCAAATTAACTTTTTATCTTTTTCTATTCCTTGTGCGTTTCATTTATTTTTATTTGCCCAACATGCTCTTTGTGTGTGTCCTACTTTATGCAAGTTTCACTTTATCTGCATTAGGCTGGTGTATGCCACAATGACAACACAATTTGTTTAGCTCGGCAGGTTTCAATTCAGATGTTGCATTTGTGTTCACATTCACTTCTGACTGCAAGTCTCTGTCTCCTGTTTCCATTGATACAGCTATTTCAACTGCTCTATTAAAAGTAAGTTCTGCTTCAGTTAGGAGCCATTTTTGAATGCTTTCTTGTAAGATTCCACAAGCTAAATGATCTCTCAGTGCATCATTATACCCAATACCTAACTGAGATTGCTCAGACAATCTCTTCAATTCAGCCACCTATGCTGAAATGGACTTCCTTTCCTTTTGATTCCACATGAAACCTAAGGCATTCTGGAATCAGGAATGGCTTCAGTTTTAAATGATGCAGCTCATTTCAGCTGCTTTGGTTAGAGCAGTCATACCTCTAAGCATACTGCATGCCTTTAAATCCAATGCACTCAGCAAAATTGGGACTTGTTTCTCATTGGCAATTTCATTTGCTTTAAAATAATTCTCAACTTGCTTAGTATACATATTCCAGTTATCTCTTGTGTAATCAAATGCATCAATCTTTCTGATGTAGCCAGCCATTTCTCTTTTTTTAAAAATGAGTATTATCACCTGGCACTCCCTGTTTATGAACCCATGAATTTGTCTGATTTATGCCTTTTTTAAACTCGACAGTGTCTGCCTGTTGCTGAAGAAACAAGCACTGCACTGTTTTTTTCCCTACACCGCTTCCCGCTGCACTTTTTTTTTAAACTTGAACTTTTTCACTATATTTCAACAGGTAGGTAGTTATCTTGAGCTCATTTGAAAAGTCCTCACTGCCACTGTTATATCTTGTAACTCTAAACATAAAACTAATTGAAAGGAAAACAAAGGAGCTGAGAGACATGAGCCTTAGTTTGTTTTTTTACTGTTAGCAAGCTACATACGTATGACAAAGTAGTGTGATGACATAAGCCATTAACATACTTTGTATGTATAACCATAATGAATTACAGTATTTAAGCAACAAAGAATGCTTAATCAAATAATATGTATTTACAATATTACTCAAATATTTTTGATACATTAAATACACAACATGGGTGTTGCTGTTTCCTCCCACATTCCAATGATATGTAGTTTGGTAAGTTACTTGGCTTCTTTAAATCGACCCTAGTGTGTAGTTGACTGGTAGAATCTGAAAGGAGATAGAGAATGTGGAGAGATTTACTTTTAAAAAGTGACTTTTGTTGGTTTAGCATAAATGGATGATTAATATTCTGTGTGAACTCAAGGCTGAAGGGCTTGTGTCAGTGCTGCATCTCTGTATGACTCTGATTTTTTATGGAACAGCCCACAAATTAATATAGAAATATCTTCAGAAATTGTAAGGAAATTCTGAATTACTATTGCAATGAAAAAAAATTGGAATGTGTTCTAAACAACTTAGCAGAGGAAAAAAAACCTGTTATGGAAATGAATTCTTGAAGCCACGCAAGTTGTGCCTACTAAGAGTAGTTATTCAAGCTGATCCAAAAGCTTGGGGGGGAAAATGCACAACATTTCTTGCTTATGAATAAATCACAATCATAGCAGCATCAGCCATGGTGCATGTCTGCAGGAGGCAGAGATTTACCTTGGAACAAAATTGTGGCTTTTCTTTCAGATTAGCCGCTAGCTGTGACTAGGTCATGAATGCCCAACAGGAAGACAAATGTTTGTCATCTTCATACTTCCATTTTGGTTGTAGTGCATTACTGAGAACAGATTGTCTGTCACTTTCTGCAACAGCCCTAACATGATAATAGTGAAACAAAACATTTTAGACATTTCATTTGAGTTGCAGTAATTTGAATTACTTATTAAACTGTCAAAATATCCGTGCAAAAATAGGTAATGAATAATAAAGTCATAGAATTGCAACACAGAAACAACTCTGTGTCAAACTTCCATTTACACTAATCTGACTAATTTGCCCCAGATTGTATCCCTCGTTCAGGCATGGGATTTAACTTAAAAATATATTGAAAAATAATCTTGGTCGTTTAGTTTAAGTTGAGTTTAGTTTAATTTCTTTTGATATTATCTGTGTGGAGGGAAGCAATTTTTAATTGGGTCATGCTGAAAAATACAATGTTAGATGGCTGAAGTTCCAGTCAAATTTTGTAAATATAATCCAGGAGATGAATGGTAGAGTAGGACCAGACAACGGGGTGACCAGTTGGGGCACCCTTTGAAAGAAAGGTAGTGCAGTCTGATGTGACCAGAATGAACATTAAATTTTCCTGAATGCTATTGGTATCGCTTTGCTTTGGAAACTAAAGTAGTAAACCTCAGTTTATTAAAGAAGAATGACACGTGGCAAAGCAAATATAGCTCCTCCTCGTTTAATGAAGGACACTTTTGATGGCATCATTTCTGGCTTATCTGCCATCCAGGACATCTCAGATGTTTTCTTCCTTTAAGGATCATGGTTTCCCTTCTGCCATCATCAATGATGCCCTCACCCGCATCTCCTCCATTTCCTGCACTTCAGCTCTCACCCCATCCTCCTGTCACCACAACAGGGACAGAGTTCCCCTTGTCCTCACCTACCACCCCACCAGCCCCGGATCCAGCACATTATCCTCCGCAACTTCTGCCACCTTCAACAGGACCCCACCACTAAACACATCTTTTCCTCTCCACTTTCCACAGGGATCGTTCCCCCCACAACTCCCTGGTCCACACGTCCCTCCCCACGGATCTCCCACCCGGCACTTATCCCTGTAAGCGTAAGTGCTACACCTGTCCCTACAACACCTCTCTTGCCATCATTCAGGGCCCCAACCAGTCCTTCCAGGTGAGGCAACACTTCAGTTGTGAGTCTGTTGGGGTCATCTATTGCATCCGGTGCTCCCGGTGCGGTCTCCTCTACATCGGTGAAATCCGACGCAGAATAGGGGACCCTTCGTCGAGCACCTCTGCTCCGTCCGCCAAAACAGACAGGATCACCCGGTTGCCATCCACTTCAACTCTGCTTCACATTCCCATTCAGATATGTCCATACATGGCCTCCTCTACTGTCATGATGAGGCTAAACTCAGGTTGGAGAAGCAACACCTCATATACCATCTGGGTAGTCTCCAGCCGCTGGCCGTGAACATTGAATTCTCCAACTTCCGGTAATTCCCTCCCCCTCCCTTCCCCCCATCCCTGTTTCACTCTGCCCCCTCCCCCAGCTGCCTATCACCTCCCTCATGGTTCCGCCTCCTTCTACTACCCATTGTGCTTTCCCCTATTCCTTCTTCACCTTTCCTGCCTATCCCCTCCCTGCTTTCCCCTTCCCCACCCCATTCATCTTTCCCCTTACTAGTTTTTCACCTGGCACCTACCAGCTTTCTCCTTCCCACCCTCCCCCTATCTTCTTCATAGGGCCTCTGCCTCCTCCCTCTTCAGTCCTGATGAAGGGTCCCAGTCCGAAACGTTGACTGATCATTTCCACGGATGCTGCCTGACCTGCTGAGTTTCTCCAGCGTGTTGTGAGTGTTGCTTTGCCACCCCTGTACCTCTCGTTGTCATTCTGGAGACACTCAGCCCTTTCATTCCCCTGTCTCTTCATCTCTTCTGCTGTTTGTTGTTTGTCTCTGATCCTGGAGACGTGCATGCCTCTCCTCCTCTGTCTCTTCTTCTCTCGTCTTTTTTTGTCCTGGCTCTTTGATCCTGGAGTCTTGCGGCCCAGGCGTTATCTGATTCTTGTTCTCTCCCTCTCCTTGCCACTTCCCGACGACGTTTGGTGTCATCTCTTGACCATAATGTCCCCCTTTCCTTTCCACACAGCATAATTAGGCTGACCATTTTTTAACCCTCATGCTGGATAGAAGATATGAAGCAGTAACACCAAAGGATGTTTTTTAATCTTGATGATGTGGTTGGCTCTCTCTTAAATGGACGTGATATAGTCACCGCTGTCCTTTGCAGCAAAGGGTTTTATGGGTGTCTCGAAGTACATCATTACAATAAGATTTAAATCTCTTATTGATGGGTGGCAGTTAGATCTGTCCTGATCCTGCATATACTGATGGTGATTAGCAGAATGTGACCCCTCGAAATAGAGCTGCCCTGCCCTTTTGCTCCGGTAGGTGTCGCTGCTGTGGCTGGCCGTGCACATGCGTCGGACTGTTGTGTCCTGATTTCCATGATGGCAGATCGGCTCTTGGGTTAAAAGGGAGCCTGTTGATTTTTGGGAATGAGCAAATTTATACGAATATATAACCCTGAACTTTGCCTGCATTCTGTAAGTTAGCGCATTTTAATTGGATTTAGCCCAAAAGAAAGTGCCGCTGTAATGCACCGTTTGCGCTAATTGGAGGCCACAAACAGACAAACAGATAGACAGAGCATGAGAGTTTTAGTAGTATATAGATAAATATATTGTTATAGGAATGCTCTTAAATATTTCCTCAAGATTGAAAGCAAACTCAATTTGCATACTAGCAAGTTGGCACATCTTAAAACTTCTTTGTGATGTCTGAGGGCGAAGTAAGTATTATAATAAAAATGCCTCCTGTGATTTTCTTTTACTGCTGATTTAAGCCAAAGAATTATATTATAGTCATAAAGTGTCACGTTAGCACTCACATCAGAGATACCAGGACCCAGAAAGAGAAAAAAAATCCCATTAAGTTATTCATTGATTCCTTGTTTTTTTTTTCTTATTTGATTGAGGTTTGTTTGTATCTCTGACTACAGACTTGCTGTAGCTGCAGTGATAGAATCCAAATACCAAAGGTTAGATCCTTCAATGATATAAACCTGACAGGCAGTGGGTAGTGTGGGAGTTAATAACAACTAATCCAAAATGAATGATTTCCCACTCATTTTTACCAAGTGTGATTGTTCTTTATTATGGCAGATGAACTCCAATACTGGAATGATTGTACACTACCTTTTGCATTTTGTTTGAGGCATGCAGGTGCTTGGCATCTGATGGGTTACTGCAAATTCATCTGAGCAGGGCAAAATAAGGAGATCTTTGTGAGTTTAAGGCCTCACAAAGAGCAAGTTAGGGAAAAATAAAGTGGCTATTAGTTGGTGCTGATAAAAGTAATGCAAACGGGACTGCAGAAATGCACCAAACAAAATAAGATAGAAGATCCCTTGGAGATCATGTTGCTCATTGAGGTCCTGTACCAAATGTTTGTGGCACTATTTTATCAGTTCTTCACATTACCTTATAGGATTTGTACTGTTGATGGTGCAAATGCTCTACATGTGCAGCTCATATCCATATCTTTTATCTTGCATATTTATACACATCCCTGTACTCCATAGAAAGCAATCCAAGCTTGTTCAACCTCTCCTCTTTGGCTAAAAGAGCTCATGAAAGGCTCTACATAATTGCCCATTTTTCGGTATACGTTTCATAGTTTTACGCATGCCATCTAATAGTGTGAATACAGGAAATCTATTTACCAGTTATAAACTGCTGCATAACCTTTTTTATTGCTTGTTGATGAAAGTCTACTTAGAAATATCTCAACTACCCAAAATACGTAGAGAATAATTCAAGAAATGGACACTGGAGTAATAATTCTTCATTGACATGAACAATAAATCTACTCCATAGGCAGACTCTTGTAATCAAGGATAACGTACTTCTATTCCATTCTGTAGGATCTGAATTGACCGCTGAGGCCAGTGTGGGAGCAGCGGATCCTTTCTCAGAAGTATGTAGTGACTGATAGAGCAGACTGGCAGCGTGGGTAAGATGGTGAGACATGCCTACTGCTTACATCGGACATCTGTATGTACCCAGTGAATGGATCTGGGATTCCAAACTGGTACATATTTGATGTAATTCCCATTAATCCCTTAGTGTTCCTTTAATTAACACACTTAAAAGTTGCTGGTGAATACAGCAGGCCAGGCAGCATCTCCAGGAAGAGGTACAGTCGATATTTCGGGCCGAGACCCTTTGTCAGGACTAACTGAAAGAAGACCTAGTAAGAGATTTGGAAGGGGGGGGATCCAAAATGATAGGAGAAGACAGGAGGGGGAGGGATGGAGCCAAGAGCTGGACAGTTGATTGGCAAAAGGGATATGACAGGAGCACGGGACAGGAGGCCTAGGGAGAAAGAAAAGAAGGAGGGGGGAAGCCCAGAGGATGGGCAAGGGGTATAGTGAGAGGGACAGAGGGAGAAAAAGGAGAGAGAGAAGAAGAATGTGTGTATATTGTTACGTACCCTGTAACTGGGTTGCCAAACCAGCAGAAATGGATCACTCAGTTGGAGTCTGGATTACTAGAACTAAGAAAGTTTTATTAAAGAAACAAGCAACACAGTACTCTAATCAAAAGGATAATGAATGCAACAGTTCAGCAATGATAAACATACATGTACACAGAATTAAGATAACAGGATCACTCAAGCTCTATCGTTGTCTAGGGGTAAATGACCAGTTTCAAAGTGACGCCAAGTTCAGTTCAGTTCAGTTCGCAGTAATCGCTGCCGTGGCGATGGACAGTGGGGGGAAGGAGAGAGAGAGCAAAACGAATGAATATTCAAAACAGCTTCCACACAGACCTTCGCAGTCAGCTTTCGGGCGAGTCCTTTGTGATGTCATCTGAGGTCACCGACCGTGACCCCCTCCATTTCCAGATACGATCGTTTCTCTGCAGTGAACCCGGCACCCAGGCAAGGGTGGACACACACCAGGTTCCCGCCGATCGTGCCTTTCCACCCTGTGCGTCTATGGCCTGGTCCCGCAACCAGCCTTCCAAAACTTCCCACCGACTTGTCAGAGACGCACCGCTTCCAGGGTCTCGTTACCTCGGGTGTCGTGTGTGTCTTGCCTTAGCGAACCTGTCCCTTTTTATCCCCCTGCTGGGGTATCGCCTGTCCATCACTTCAAACAGTTCAGGGTTCAAAGGGGGAGCCGATCTTGACAGCTCTCTCCTTCTGTTACTCTCTCTCCCGTCCCTTCATTACACATCTCCAAATGCTGCTCCATTGTTTCCCTTATCTCTCTCTCTCCTGAAGACAGGTGGCAGACCAACTGCTGATCCCACTGGTGCCAGCACAGGACAGCTACGTCTTAATCTATGTGTATTCTTGTCACAATATAAATAAATAAATCAATCAATCAATCAATAATGGATGGAGTACGAGGGGGAGGTGGGGCATTAGCAGAAGTTTGAGAAGTCAATGTTCATGCCATCACGTTGGAGCCTACCCAGACGGAATATAAGGTGTTGTTCCTCCAACCTGAGTATGGCTTCATCTTGACAGTAGAGGAGGACGTGGATAGACATATCAGAATGAGAATGGGACATGGAATTAAAATGGGTGGCCATTGGGAGACCCATTCCCATTCTGATATATCTATCACATCCACATCCCTCCCCTCCTGTCTTCTCCTATCATTTCGGATCTCCCCCTCCCCCTCCCATTTCTAAATCTCTTACTAGCTCTTCTTGGAGTTAGTCCTGATGAAGGGTCTCGGCCTGAAACGTTGACTGTACCTCTTCCTAGAGATGCTGCCTGGCCTGCTGCATTCACCAGCAACTTTTAAGTGTGTTGCTTGAAGTTCCAGCATCTGCAGATTTCCTCATGTTTGTGTTCCTTTAATTTTTTTTCAGATATAACATAGCGTGATAACAAATTTTCTGATGAACAAGTTGAATTGAAATGAAATGTAGACCAGGGGTCACAGTGAATGGAAGGGGCCAAGGGAACTGAGGTACCAGTGCTTGGGAAAGGAGCATGGGACTGAGAGCTATGCTAAATGGAGAGTCAAAAATCCCATTGGGAATGTGCTAATCCTTCCTGGAGAAAGAACGGGCCACTCCAGGCTTTGGTTTAATTTACTTCAATACAGTCAAATATCTGGACGGGAAAATTATAGCTGACTGATACTCTACCAATTGTATGCATCCACTGTATGCTTTTATTAAAATCTAATGAGATCTTAAATTAAAGATAAGATTCAACTGCAGAATAACTGAAATTTTAATACAACAGTGTAATGTGCATTAAAACCATCTCATACATTATAAACTTACTTCACAACCAAGAATATCTGCTTGCTTTGACACACACTATGCTCAGCACATTTTTTTTTAAGTTTAACCAAGTTTTAATTTTCCATGTGCAAGCTCCAATTAAGATCTGAGGAAAAACACTAATCAACGGAAATAATTCCCTACATCCTGTCAGTACATTTTTTGTGTCATTTTTTCTTGGGAGATGTTAATACATTCTATCTCTGTGATTTAAAACATTTTTAGCTTGATTTAATTCTTGTAGCATTGTCATGTATACTTTGTATAAATCCTGGCTCAATGCCACCATCCAAGTGAATTGCTAAATCGAGATCCTAATCGACCTTTCAGGCAGACACAAAATATTCTGTGGTATATTTTATTAAAGTCAAGGGAAGGCATTTGTTATCATGACCAGTATTTATAGCTCAATCTGCATCACTAAAGCAGATTACTAGATCATTATATCATTACAGTCAATAGGGTTTTGCTGTGCATAAATTGGCTACCATACCATTATATTTCAACAGTCACTGCACTTCAAAACCACTTTGAGATTGCCAGCTATTTACTTCACAAAAAAAATCATTCCCCGTCAATTTTCTGTTACTTATTGTACAATTTTTGCATACATTAGTTTTCTGAAAGTTATAAAATTTACACAAAAGTATTACAACAGTTTCAAATTATTTCTCAGTTAAGTCATGAATACACAATCATTAGCAAACATTTTCAACAATTTTGCAGGAAAGTTTATGTTAGACTGAATAGGGTGAGGGATGACTAACTGCAGAAAGCTAGTGCATTTCTATGTTCAGCACATTCATCCTATTCTAGTTCACTGCCTCATCTACTGTAATGTTTTGGATAGTTCTCCTCTGAAACCTACTGTACTCTCAATACCTAGTGACTGCAGACTTCTGAGGCTGTCAATTATTTTCCAGAATTATTGATTTTCATCGTGACCTTGCTCAATACTTGCTTCAAACTGCAAATGCAACTTGCACTTGCACATGAATTGAGTAACAAAGATTGCTTTAGGTGGAAATTTTAATATTAGATTGTTAGGCCAGGGAAGAATTACTACTAGACATGGTGAGTAAACTGTGAACAGATTGCATATAGAGGGCAGGAACATGGATGTGCTGTCACATTTGCATACAAATAAACAGAAGGCAAAATACAGCAAGCACAATATTTAAAAGCAAGGTTAATCTGGTGGAAACTTCTGAAGTGCAATGAGGCACTATGATAGTGGTTGATGGACATCTACTACTTTTTATCGACGAGCAAGTAATGTAATAGCTGTTTGTCATAAAAGCGTGGCTGGTGGAGTCACAGTTGCCCTATAAAATGGTTCTAACAGTCAAATAACTGAAAGGCAGGAAACAGCTATAAGGATCCTGTATAGTCTATCCCCACAGTTTTGAAAAACTGTTTTGGTTGTCAGATTTTGGTTTCTAATAGAGCGTGACAGCATAAAGAATGACGACTCTGTAAAAAGAATCTGTGTTTAATTGTTTCATACTGTGATGTTCTGGGTGGGGTGTGGTCGACAGCCTGCCCCTCCATTTCTAATGACCAGTACTGTTTATTATCCTTGTGTTAAAATGCTTTTGTAGGATTATGGTGGGAAGTTCCAGTTTGTTTATTGTTACATTTTAGCTTGGGTTATACGGTTATTTACTTGTGTGTTTTTGGGTCACCCTAACTGTAACGGGGGGTGTGTGATGGTCACCTCCCTTGTCAGTGTGAAACTGGTTGGGTTCACTCTCCAGGTCATGGTGCTGATCTATTTTGTGTCTATCACAATAAAACGGTTGTTGAAACAACAACAACAACATATACCTCTCAACAATGATGTGGTAAGGTGAACAAACTGGAGGGCCACGTGTGTGGCCATAAATATGGATATGTACTGACTTTAATGGAAATGTATGTAAAGGATGGGAAGTTATTGAATGGTTTATTGTATATATTTATTTTTGAATGAAGTATATTTTGAAATAAAAAAAATAAAACGGTTGTTGAGTTAAAGAGCTTCCTCGTCTGTCAATACTTGCTGCAGTATGTTCCCACATACTAAGAAGAAAATTCACTATCTTTGCGAACTAGAAATATCTGAAGGTTTGATCATGTCTAAAAATAGGCCCAAGGATTTTAATTCAGGGGGTAAATAATGAGCAAGCCAACTTTGACGTGTGTTCAATCCACATTATATTATCCATATTCCATCCTTCATTTTAATATTTTATGTCTAAGGAATAAATGTGAACATGAAATCCAAAAGGAGAGGAAATCAAAAGGGTAAGAGGGTAGTTTTTAGCCCTATAAGAATGGAAGCCTGAGAAACAAACAAGAGCAAGTGTGTGAAGGAGGGCAAATTCAATGCCAAGTTAGGAAGGGAAAGCTTGTATTTATGTGCAGAATGGAATCAGTGGGGGACTGAAAAAAAAAATCATGAAAAAAAGAAATTAAGTGTTAATGTTGATATTTTTAAACTCGCTCAAAACATAAGAAATGTGACTCCATGTTACAGAGTTTTAACATAAACACTTATCATATCAATAAATGGATGCTTATGCATGTGGAGACAGGATAATTTTGTGAAATTTTAATGGATATTTAATTGGCATTTACAGTAGGCTCCTAAAGCAAAAGAGGAACTAAGGGAGATGAGATTTCTGCGAATGCACTGACTGAACAATAACATGTAGACAGAAACCTTTGCTCATTGGTATACAATTGAACATCTGGTCTTTGTCAGTAGTTGATCTGCCACTTATCCATAAATAATAGAGAGTGCTATTAGACCTACCATTGTTTTGACAGCAAATTCCGGCCCATTAGTTTCTGAGATTCAATGACTTAGGCAGTTCATTATAGAAGCCTGTGGAAGACGCTCCGTTAGCATCAGCAGCTGAATGTGTCCTGCTGTTCACAGCACAAAATACTCCAGAAAGCCAAACCATTCCGTTAGGAACTTAAACAGATTTAAATGGTCCTAATTTAATTATAGAGGTAGGAGTGACTTCTAAGCACCTGTATCCATCACTTTGTACTATCAGCACTGTCTGGTTTTACATTATAAAATGCATTGTTATGTTTACAGGGCCTTATCTATACATGAACAATTGTCAGCATTGTTTCTATTGTTCTGAACATAATCCTAATGAAGAGGTCTACTGTGAAATGGAACAAGAAGATATTGGTCAATAGAGTAGTTTCTGATTGTTTGCCATTTCTTGCCAAGGCCCAATCATTTCATCTTTTCCCATTTGTTTTAGCAATTCATTGGTGCCACAACACTTTATTGAAGTACTTTCATACTTACCTCCAAGAAGATCACACTTTTGCATTGGGTTTGGAGGCTTGCATGCTTCAATGACCCAGAGAGCTATGTTGGCTGGAGTCAGAGCCTTGTGCTTTGACTGTTGGTAGGGTCACCAGTACCAAACAAGTCAAAGAGTGGTCTACCAGTCCTCCAGGTTCAGGAGTTCAGCTCAGGGCTAACAACTCTGACTGGACAAAAAAAAATGGTTATGGAAACAGCAATGAAGAATCCTTCTATATCTGAGTGCAATCACTTTCCTGAGTCTCCACCTGGGACTTGTGTGGTTGACAGTTGTGAAAACTGAGAGGAAACTACTGGCATGATGAAGGAAGCTCTGAACACTGCCAAGATGATGTTTTGACAGAGTTGGAGGACCTTCACATATGCCCCAAATGCCAGCAGTTTAACAGGCAGTAACTAAACTAACTTCCACACATATTAACATCCAGCATTGCTTATTATCTTACTCCATAATTTACTCATCCAGGAAATGTTTCCAATATATGCATTATTTCTCATAGGTACCTTATCCAATTTGATTAATCTAGTCTATATAAAGATTAAAGACTGATAAATATTGCATGACACACTTCAATTTTTTATTAATACTCCTTCCAACGT
Source organism: Mobula birostris (assembly GCF_030028105.1). NCBI lineage: Eukaryota > Metazoa > Chordata > Chondrichthyes > Myliobatiformes > Myliobatidae > Mobula > Mobula birostris. Next base: position 132,344,166 of record NC_092376.1, read on the forward strand.
TGTGGATACTTCATAGGGAACTATACATTATTCCTACTAGTCAAATGGATTCAACATCTTGAACATCTTTTCGACCTAATTATCTCTCTTAATGCCTCATCATTTTTTTTTGTTAGGTATTCTTGTGTTATCTATGTACATCTTACCAACATGGATGGTCCACAACGAATTCATTTGCAGCTTCAGTTAGCCAACAGTTGCAGTTGGATACACTTCCTCAGCAGTGGTCACATCAGACAGGGGAAGTGTCCTGACTTTGCATGTTACTCAGGAGTAGCATTCTGCAGGTTGAGCTCTCCTTCTATGAATTACCATTAAATTAATCTCCTTAGTTACTCCTCTTAATTAAAAAAAAATTCATTACTGACATCACATCCACTTGGCACACTTTAGTATTAGAATTGTTTGCGTAAAATCTAACTCTAAATTTTCACAATGTAGATTAAATCACAACCGCGATTTACAGTCAGCAAAAATTTGTTATGTAGTATATAGTTAGCATGGTGTCCATTAACATTCTGTACATACAATCACAAAAAAAGTACTGCTGAATAAAACAGTAATGTCAGAGAACTAGACTGCCATTAATTAATTAATTTCTATAGTTGTACATAGGGACTTACGATGGGTGAAATGAGTTAGAGGTCTTGACCAAAATAAGTATCTTCTAACTTAAATAAAAACCTGTTAAATTGACAGAATAATAGAAAAAAAGTTTCCATAATTATTTCGGATGATCACTTCAATATATTACACAAGCTGCAGCATGTGGGGAAGTAGATGGTGTGGAAGAAACAGGAGATGTTATAAGTAAGGTAAACTTATTCCCAAGAGAAATTAAGAAATGCTCCCAGTGGCCACCTTATTAGGTACAGGAGGTACCTAATAAAGTGGCCACTGAGTGTATTTCTTTATGTTCATGATCTTCTGCTGCCATAACCGATGCGCTTCAGTGTTCAATGTGTTGTGTCTTTAGAGATGTTCTTTTGCACACCACTGTTGTAAAGTGTGGTTACTTGAATTACTGTTATCTTCCGTCCAGCTTGAAGCAGTCTGGCCATACTCTTCTCATCTCTCATTAACAAAGCATTTTTGCCCACAGCACTGCTGCTCACTGCCTGTTTTTGTTTTGCTTTCCTGCTGTTCTCTGTAAACTCCAGAGACTGTTGTACATGAAAATCCCAGGAGATCCTATTTTCAGAGATACTCAAATATCCTATCTGGCACTAACAATGATTCTACAGGTCAAGGTCACGTAGATCACATTTCTTCCCCATTCAGATATTTGGTCTGAATGTCTTGATCATGTTTGCATGTTTTTATCCATTGAGCTGCTGCCACATGATTGCTGATTAAATTTTTTCATGAACAGGCAGATGTACAGGTGTCTCTGATGAAATCACCACTGAGTGTATATTAAAGGTTTGAGAGAGAAGAGAGAGTGAAAGGCGAGTTTGATGCAGAATAAGTTACCTCAAGTTTGTTGGACAACTACTTGTCTAACAGTCAAAAGCATGTTGATGTTCAAGGCAAAAATCCTTGTCAGTTAGCTAACAATCTTTACTGGTCAAGACTCATACATAACCATTCATCTGCCCGAACACATCTCATACTCCTTTACTATTACATTTTCCAGCTGGTGTGGCTTATCCCTTAAAGCATCACCACAGGGCTCAGACTTTTAAGTACCAAGCACTTGTTCAGGCTAATTGGAGCAAGTTCCAGTGACCCTGGAGAATTTTAAAAGGACATGCAGGAGATAAAAGAAGAGAATGAACTTTGCTGGAAGAGATAGCAAAATATGGGTGAGAATGGGCTGTTATTTGAGAACGTAGTGAAATGGGAAGAGTTCCTTTGTCTGTGTGGGACCAGGGAACCATACAGGGAAATACTGAAATGTTGGCAGAAAGAACTGATATTCAAAGCATGGAATGTTGCTCCAAGGAATTGGATGCAATGCCGCAAAAAGGCTAATGATGATTTAAAATGAATGAATACTGAGTCCATCTTCAAATATCTCACAGTGCACTTGCTTAATGCAGCCAATGTTCTAGACACATAAACCACAATGCTCATGTAGCAGCAACCCCTGTTGTTCATGACACACACCCTAAAATACTGCCCAATCACATCTTTAAGTCACACACTTTCCATATTCTGAGAGCTATTCAACCAGAAGAAAGTGTGTTAATACCCGGCAAGAAGGCGCTACCAACCCTCAATGACATCCTGCAGACAGCTCACGAAACAACTAGATACTCTTCTTCTTCCAAATATACTTCTTCTGAACTGCGATTGATTGCAGCTTGTAATTTCCATTTTAAGGAAGTATTTTTGAGCTGACAAAATGATGAGGCGCTTTTGTGATCTCCTGGGGGACTCTGTGAGTATAAGAGGATTTGCCATCGATTCCTAATGGCAAAATGTGAAAATCTGTGGTCAACTCCATTACTCCGAGCTGATTAAAGCGTCGAGCAAGATTAATATCAAAGAGTGCGAGGGCGGAAAATGAACCGGTGTTCAGTGCCGTCTGCCTGCGTTTGAATGTTCTTCCTCTTCCTGCTGCTGGCACAAACTTCTGGGGACTCTGTAGTTTGATGGTTAATGTACTCAGCACTGTACATACTCCATGGCTGTGGTTCACTTCGAGGAACCTACAGTTCACGTTCCATGGCTTTTTGTCTACTCTATTTTACTAATTGCTAGATTTGATTGAGGTGCTTCAGCGCAGGACTGGCTCTGCAGCCATCAACACAACACTGAATTGATTGACTTGGGGCTGCAGCCTGTGGTCGTTAGCTTCTGGGCCAGCTTCGCTCACCTCAGTGACATGTGGATGTGGACTCTTTTGGGGATTATGCGGTTTGATATTTAGTGTTCTGTGTGTTATTTGCTCGCTTTTTGTTATTTGCGTGATTTGTTCTTCTTTTGCATGTTGCATGTTTGATGGTCTTTACTGTGTGTGTTTTTTTTAAAAGACATGTTCTATGATCTCTCTTTCTTTGTGGCTGACTGTGCCCAGGGTTGTATATTGTATACGTACTTTGAAACTTTGTCATCCAAACATATTGCGTGACACTCGTAACACACTTTCTCCCACATGCAGAAACAGTGCTGTAAACCAGCATTAGGATAAACAAACCATATGGGTACAAATGCTGCTGCAATCCTTCAGGCTCCCCTGGCAAAGAGTATGCTGGAATTCATTGGAGATCCATGGGCTGCAGGAATCTAAGACAGATGAAGATGACAGCATGCCACATACCTAGTCTTCCATTCTACTTACATTTCACCTCCCTCTCATCCCAAATTCTTGACTGATTTTCAAACTGCAACCATTATTCAGTACTGCTTCCCTTCACTGTAACTCTGCGTAAGTCCATCTCCTTTCAGATAGCTGGCCTGATGAGGCAGTGACTGAACAACATGGAAGCAAAAGTGGCAATGCTTCATTTGCTTGGAACACTAGGACAGATAACACCACTCAAAATAGGGATGAGAAGAAATGGGCAAAGGATGTTTGCTTGGCTTTTATCACCTTTTGAGGCACAGACATTGATTTGGTTCTATCAAACATATCAATCGTTATTTTCTCAATCTCTCTTCACAACTGGAAAGGGATCCTTTATATACCTCCTCACTTCCTCATCTCTCTTTACTTCTGCCTTGCCCCTCTTAGCAAAGCAGTGAACTTTTATTACTGTGAAATAGCAGGATATAGAGTACAGCAGACCAATACGTACAGAACCCTGAGATTCCATTTGCAGTACAAGACATTTGAAATGTTGCTTAAGCCAAAAGGAAAGAAGAATACATACATATATTTTAATTCCAATATGAATGACAAGAAGCGATTTAATTAACCAAAAACAAAAGTACTGCAGATATTTGAAATTGAAATTAAACAGAAAACTCTGGAAATATTCAGATGCAAGGCAGTATCTGTGGCAAGAGAAACAATATTGCCAACTGAAACAATCACTCTGATTGTCTTTCCACAGATGCTACTTGACCCGTTTGGTATTACCAGAGTTTTCTGTTCTCATTTCAACAACATTTTTATCACCATGCCTCTGAGATAGCACTTGAACCTAAAAGCATCTGACCAAGGGGTAAAAGTGATCCTTCCTGAGCTATGTCCAACACAAAGATAATTGGTATATAGTTGTTGAACAGCATGCTGTACTTTCCTGGTAATTAATAAGAGTCCCCTTTAGGATTTTTGACAGATTTGCTGTACGTAACCTGATGTAAAAAAATGCATTACATAAACATCTGTTGTTCTGGTCAATCTAATTTTTATAATCAATGTTATTTCTTTCTCCCTGTGGCATTCATAGCAGATTTATACCAGACTGGCATATTAATTGCAGGAAATTCACTGCCACAATTCGGCAGCATTTGCCTTAATCCAAAAATGTCATCCAGAACACTGCTCAGCACTTTGGCTGGATAGCCTCTCCCACCTGTCCAGTATTCATTCATTTGCATGAAATACCGAATTAACTTGTTTTAATTAATTTATTTCAAAGGGAAGAAAGTAAAAGTGTGTGTATCCAAATACATGACAGAGTAGATGTACTTCCAGTTCAGAATCAGAATCAATTTTATTGTCACCGGCATGTGATGTGAAATTTGGTAACCTAGAAGCAGCAATTCAATGCAATACATAATGTAGCAGAGAGAAAAAAATAAATACAATAATAACAATAATAAATAAACAAGTATAATCAATTACGTATGTTGAATAGATTTAAAAACCTGCAAAAACAGAAATACTGTATCTTAAAATGAGATAGTATCAGAAACGAACTAAATGACCTTTAACACGACTGCATATCTTACGCATCTGCTTTATTTTACACAGAGCTTTTTAGCTCAAATGCTCCAATGTCAGCAAAATAATGCTCTCAGGATGAGGCCTTTCATTCCAGGATGAAGGAGATGTCTTCCCTTTTTTAAAGAAAGGGGCTTCCCTTCCTCCACCATCAACTTTGCTCTCAAACACATCTCCCATTTCATACACATCTGCTCTCACCCCATCCTCTCACCACCCCACTAGGGATAGGATTCCCCTTGTCCTCACCTACCACCTCACCAGCCTCCGGGTCCAACATATAATTCTCCATAATTTCCACCACCTCCAACAGGATCACACCACCAAGCACATCTTTCCCTCACCTCCTCTTTCTGCTTTCTGCAGGGATCGCTCCCTACGCGACTCCCTTGTCCATTCGTTCCCCCCATCCCTTCCCACCGATCTCCCTCCTGGTACTTATCCTTGTAAGTGGAACAAGTGCTACACATGTCCTTACACTTCCTTCCTCACCACCATTCAGGGCCCCAGATAGTCCTTCCAGGTGAGGCGACACTTCACCTGTGTGTAGGCTTGGTGTGATATACTGCGTCCTGTGCTCCCGGTGCGGCCTTCTATATATTGGCGAGACCCGACGCAAGCTGGGAGACCGTTTCGCTGAACACCTATGCTCTGTCTGCCAGAGAAAGCAGGATCTCCCAGTGGCCAAGCATTTTAATTCCACATCCCATTCCCATTCTGATATGTCTATCCACTGCCTCCTCTACTGTCAAGATGAAGCCACACTCAGGTTGGAGGAACAACACCTTATATTCCGTCTGGGATATATAACATACTCCAACCTGATGGCATGAACATTGACTTCTCTGACTTCTGTTAATGCCCTCCTCCCGTTCTTACCCCTTCCTTTACTTAATTATTTGTTTGTTTATTTATTATTTCCTTTACTTCTCTCCCTCTTTTTTTTCTCTCTCTGTCTCTCTCACAATAACTCCTTGCCTTCTCTTCATCTTCCTCTGGCGCACCCCTCTCCCTTTTTTCTCCCTGGGCCTCCTGTCCCATGATCCTCTCCCTTCTCCAGCCTTGTATCCCTTTTGCCAATCAACTGTCCAGCTCTTAGCTCCATCCCTCCCCCTCCTGTCTTCTCCTATCATTTAGGATCTCCCCCTCCCCCTTTCAAATCTCTTACTAGCTCTTCTTTCAGTTAGTGCTGACGAAGGGTCTCGGCCCAAAACATCGACTGTGTTTCTTCCTATGGATGTTGTCTGGCCTGCTGCGTTCCACTAGCATTTTGTGTGTGTTGTTTTAATTTCCAGCATCTGCAGATTTCCTCGTGTTTGCATTGAATCACAGATTTTTTTGTAAGGCAAAAGATCTCTTGAGCATGAAGACGTCAGGAGGTATGTTTTGAAAGCTTTCAATTGACGTAAAATCATGGAAATGACCATTGTACCCCAATCTAATTAAAGCATAGTTCCATTTATTTCAGAAGTGTATTTAATAATTTAAAATTAGGGTACCTTCAGATCGACAATGAGTTGAATGCTTACTTTTTAAATAAAATATTATCAGCTGTATCAAACCAGCATTATCATATTACTGTTATGATACATGTACAGCACATAGTGGAGTAGCTTTTAAACAGAAGCAGAATATATTAGTCCGTGAGCCAGTGGGTTTGGTTGGTACTATCTGAGTGGAATAATGCTCATAGTGATTTTTGGCAAGGTATACATCTCCAGAGTTAGAAAATATGTGATAGCATTGCACTGGTAGCTTTATTACTTCAAATAAGTGATCACTTTTTGTATATATTCCACATTAACATCAGTACAGCAGAAAATGTTACCCCACCGCCCCAAAAGGTAAAAAACCTCATTTGGAGAGATTTCTGGAGTTTTATCAATGTCATGACATTTTCCATATTGTTGTATGAAATCAAAACAATCTTAAACTTTTGTCATAGCATATAGAATTACAGTACAATAATTCAAATGTGGGGTTCCACATCGCCATAACCTGGTTTAAAAATTGGTTGTAAAATTAATATATTTGCTCAAAGACTGCTTCCTATACTTCGTTTTCCATACTTTCATAACCGAGTGATAATCATAATAATTTTCCAAGTCTTCCATGTCTCCCACATCTTCATCTGAACTTTCCACACTCTCTGAGGTGGGTGGCTGGTTCTCACAGTCTGCCAGTCTACACATGTCAGTATACCTGAGGCCATTTGCAACACACATACATCTTGGGAGTGAACATTTTTTTGGACAGTTACAGGCCAGTAGATCCAGGACGGCGTCGGGTGCTGGCTGGCCTTCCATCCGGTGCACCACCAACTATTCACCTTCCTCTTCTCTCTCCATCTTCCATCCTCTGCCAACAGGGCTTGGCACTTGTGGGTCCTTCTCCAAACATCTTCTCCATATACCAGCCTGGTAGTTGGCTCGCTGTGTATGTTTTGTTAAGCAGTCCTTGCATGGTGGGAGTTGATGACTTCCAATTTCACCTTTTTTGGCACAGAAAAGGTGATACCTGGGCTCACTGACCTTGGTGGTCGATGCTTTTGGGGCATACAGGAGACATGTAAATGCCTCCAGTTTGTCCATCAGTTCTGGGCAGAGATCCTATTCCTGACCCAACTCTAAGAATATGTCCTGAGTTTCCCTGTTGCTGGTCAGAAGTTTTAGGGCACTTGTCTTCCCTTAGCCTGCAAAATCGCTTACAGTGTCACATCCTGATTATGGGGAGCAAGGACATGGCAGACCAATTGAATAATTACTTTGGTTCTGTCTTCACTAAGGAGGACATAAATAATCTTCCAGAAATAGTAGGGGACAGAGGCTCCAGTGAGATGGAGGAACTGAGCGAAATACATGTTAGTAGGGAAGTGGTGTTAGGTAAATTGAAGGGATTGAAGGCACATAAATCCCCAGGGCCAGACGGTCTGCATCCCAGGGTGCTTAAGGAAGTAGCCCAAGAAATAGTGGATGCATTAGTGATAATTTTTCAAAACTCGTTAGATTCTGGACTAGTTCCTGAGGATTGGAGGGTGGCTAATGTAACTCCACTTTTTAAAAAAGGAGGGAGAGAGAAACCGGGGAATTATAGACCGGTTAGCCTAACGTCGGTGGTGGGGAAACTGCTGGAGTCAGTTATCAAGGATGTGATAACAGCACATTTGGAAAGTGGTGAAATGATCGGACAAAGTCAGCATGGTTTTGTGAAAGGAAAATCATGTCTGACGAATCTCATAAAATTTTTTGAGGATGTAACTAGTAAACTGGATAGGGGAGAACCAGTGGATGCGGTATATTTGGATTTTCAGAAGGCTTTTGACAAGGTACCACACAGGAGATTAGTGTGTAAACTTAAAGCACACGGTATTGGGGGTAAGGTATTGGTGTGGGTGGAGAGTTGGTTAGCAGACAGGAAGCAAAGAGTGGGAATAAACGGGACCTTTTCAAAATGGCAGGCGGTGACTAGTGGGGTACCGCAAGGCTCAGTGCTGGGACCCCAGTTGTTTACAATATATATTAATGACTTGGATGAGGGAATTAAATGCAGCATCTCCAAGTTTGCGGATGACACGAAGCTGGGTGGCAGTGTTAGCTGTGAGGAGGATGCTAAGAGGATGCAGGGTGACTTGGATAGGTTGGGTGAGTGGGCAAATTCATGGCAGATGCAATTTAATGTGGATAAATGTGAAGTTATCCACTTTGGTGGCAAACATAGGAAAACAGATTATTATCTGAATGGTGGCCGATTAGGAAAAGGGGAGGTGCAACGTGACCTGGGTGTCATTATACACCAGTCATTGAAAGTGGGCATGCAGGTACAGCAGGCGGTGAAAAAGGCGAATGGTATGCTGGCATTTATAGCGAGAGGATTTGAGTACAGGAGCAGGGAGGTACTACTGCAGTTGTACAAGGCCTTGGTGAGACCGCACCTGGAGTATTGTGTGCAGTTTTGGTCCCCTAATCTGAGGAAAGACATCCTTGCCATAGAGGGAGTACAGAGAAGGTTCACCAGATTGATTCCTGGGATGGCAGGACTTTCATATGAAGAAAGAATGGATGAACTGGGTTTGTACTCGTTGGAATTTAGAAGATTGAGGGGGGATCTGATTGAAACATATAAGATCCTAAAGGGATTGGACAGGCTAGATGCAGGAAGATTGTTCCCGATGTTGGGGAAGTCCAGAACGAGGGGTCACAGTTTGAGGATAGAGGGGAAGCCTTTTAGGACTGAGATTAGGAAAAACTTCTTCACACAGAGAGTGGTGAATCTGTGGAATTCTCTGCCACAGGAAACAGTTGAGGCCAGTTCATTGGCTATATTTAAGAGGGAGTTAGATATGGCCCTTGTGGCTACGGGGGTCAGGGGGTATGGAGGGAAGGCTGGGGCGGGGTTCTGAGTTGGATGATCAGCCATGATCATAATAAATGGCGGTGCAGGCTCGAAGGGCCGAATGGCCTACTCCTGCACCTATTTTCTATGTTTCTATGTTTCTATCCTGTATATACATGCAACCCAATGAGAGCCCTACAAACCTCTATGCCAACAGTGGCAGCATCCTTCTTGATATCTACAAGCCTTGTACGGGTTCCACTGCCACACTTCTGGAACAATCTTGTCATACTTTATTGATCCCGGGGGAAATTGGTTTTCATTACAGTTGCACCATAAATGATTAAATAGTAATAAAACCATAAATAGTTAAATAGTAATATGTAAATTATGCCAGGAAATAAGTCCAGGACCAGCCTAGTGGCTCAGGGTGTCTGACCCTCCAAGGGAGAAGTTGTAAAGTTTGATGGCCACAGGCAGGAATGACTTCCTATGACACTCTGTGTTGCATCTCGGTGGAATGAGTCTCTGGCTGAATGTACTCCTGTGCCCAACCAGTACATTGTGTAGTGGATGGGAGACATTGTCCAAGATGGCATGCAACTTGGACAGCATCCTCTTTTCAGACACCACCGTCAGAGAGTCCAGTTCCACCCCCACAACATCACTGGCCTTACGAATGAGTTTGTTGATTCTGTTGGTGTCTGCTACCCTCAGCCTGCTGCCCCAGCACACAACAGCAAACATTATCGCATTGGCCACCACAGGCTCGTAGACATCCTCAGCATCGTCCGGCAGATGTTAAAGGACCTCAGTCTCCTCAGGAAATAGAGACGGCTCTGACCCTTCTTGTAGACAGCCTCAGTGTTCTTTGACCAGTCCAGTTTATTGTCGATTCGTATCCCCAGATATCTGTAATCCTCCATCATGTCCACACTAACCCCCTGGATGGAAACAGGGGTCACCGGTACCTTAGCTTTCCTCAGGTCTACCACCAGCTCCTTAGTCTTTTTCACATTAAGCTGCAGATAATTCTGCTCACACCATGTGACAAAGTTTCCTACCGTAGCCCTGTACTCAGCCTCATCTCCCTTGCTGATGCATCCAACTATGACAAAATTCTAAAGTCATGATAAAGACATCTGTGTCTTCTGAGCAGATCACTACAGATTGGTATCCCTCTCTTGTGGCATGGGCAGCATGGAGAAGTAGGCAACCATCTGCTTCTTCTTGCTGACACTGAAGAGCTGATACCTCCTCACTGTCTTGAGATGTGATTCAGTAACATTTGTCATTCGCAGTTGCATATAGAATCTTCTCCTGTAGCTTTGCTCTGTACTCTGCCTTCCTCCATTCATGGACTATGAAGCTAATGAGACAATTTTTGTTACTGACTTTGGTCAAGAAGCTCCTCCACTGCCTCACCATCTGTGTGCCTGTGATACCTTGCAACTCATGACCAGTCTCTTCACCCCGTTGAGATCTTTCACTATTCTTGATAGAGTTCTCCTTGTATGTGTCAAACACAACATCTATTCTGCTACTCTGACTGCCTTCCCTCAGAGCCATACCCAGAATTGTTGTGGCAACATCTCTGAAAGTAACTTGATCACCTTTCACTCTTTGGACCAAGCTCATTTCATCAACCACTGTAGCATAGTTTCCTGGGAGTTGTTCTTCTACTGCTACATTTTTCTGCAAATTTGTGGCTAAAGTAGCTTTATTTGTCTTTCTCAGCAATCCTTCTGGTGTGGACAGGGCCCAGGGCAATGGTCCAGGGGGATGAGAAAGGATATCCTCCATACGCAGACTGTGCCCTTGTGCCATCGCTATGATGCGTCCAAACTGTCTGCTTTCAAGATGATCGCCCTCCCATTTGATTTCACTTCTCTCTTCTTACACATATCACTGAATGTTTTCAGCTTGTTAGTTTTCATTGGGTCATGGCATTTCTTTGCTGATGGGTCTTCCTCTAGTCTCTCATCCTTGCAGGTTGCATAGCATTGCTCACCAATCTCATATGCCTTCATCAGGTTGGAGGCAATGTCCTTGGGGCCGCCTTTGCTGTAGAGATGCTAATGAGGTCCCACTTCTCTGCAAATGGGTTGACCCATTCATCTGTGAGGCTAACCACTGCTGAAATGGCTTCCTCATCTTTCTGGATTCTTGGCTGCTGTAGCTCTGCATGACAAAGCTCTGATTTATTGCTTGCACCATCTCTTTTAACTGTCCCAGGGATGCACCGCGGTGCTCAGCTGTTATGTAGAAACGCTTGATAGCTCCAGTATTCAGGCTGAACCATGATGTGCCTCCAGGAGTCTGTGTGTCTTTGTTCACTGTGGCTTCAATAGCCTGGTCCACAGGGATCTGCCCGAAGGGGTTGTTACTTGACAGCTGCACTGAGAATTGGCCTGTCTCGAAGGCCTCATACACAGAAGGATTCTTCTCTGGGAGGTTCATCATCTGAGCAAAGTAAGGGGACAGGTACCTGGCATAATTCATCTTATCATAGGCAAAGCACCATGGGATTATTGTTCTTATAGCATGGAGGTGCAACTCCCAGTCCCCGTGGCAGAAAGCTACCACCACTGCAATGCTATTACGTATTTCTAGCACTAGGGGTGTATACCTTGCCAAAAATCACTATAAGAATTATTCCCCCCAGATGGTACCGGTGGCCCAAATTTGGGGTCCTGGCTCACGGACTAATATTAGATTATTCAGCAGAGATGGCATCATATGTGGAAAACTAACAAGAATAATGTTTCAAGTCACACACAAAATGCTGAAAGAACTCAGCAGGCCTGGCAGCATCTACGGAAAAGAGTATAGTTGACAGTCTGGGCCAAGACTCTGTGTGTGTTGCTCGGATTTCCAGCATCAGCAGATTTTCTCCTGTTAATGGTTCAAGTCAATGATTATTTAATCACATTTTTACAAAACTTAGAAAGAAAGTTGCTTTAACTTTTAGAGAAGGAAATGAGATGGAAAAATAAGGGAATGCCTGTGATTAGGTGGAGAATGGAATACAGAATAATGCAAATTGTGAATACAGCTGAGAAAGAATAGTGGAAGTTTCTCAACTGCAAATCATGTGTCTAAAAAGAAAGAGAGAGGGAAAAGAATATGTTTGTTCTATGAGACACACAGCATATTATTTGCTAGAAATCTGAGATTAGGCAGCATGTGTCACTGAGAGAAAAGCTGGAAAGTTTTCATTAGGACTCGCCCCCACTGGTTATCTGAAATTGTTGAATTCATTCTCTGAGTAATGTAACATACAAGATTTGAAGATGAAATGCTATCCCTTGAGTGAGCTTTGTTAGAACAGCTTGGGAGGCCAAAGATGGAGGTTAGAGTAGGAGTGGGATGGAGAAATGAAATAACAAGCAGCTTGAATGTTCAGATTCACCTTGCAGATTTAACAGAAGTAAGCAAAGCAGTCACCTAATCTGCATCTAGTAAAGAAGAGACAAGATTATGATAATTGCATGCAATATATTAAAGTGAGAAAAACACAAGTCATTTGCTGTTGCAGCTGTTTTGAGTGCATCAGTGGTAGAAAGGCAAGAGGTGAAAGCAGAGATGTTGCATCTCCAGCAGTTTCTTGGGAAGGTGTTGCAAAAGAGGAGTGAGTGAAAATGGTGATGGGAAAGTAAACTACACTATCACAGAGGGATAGATAGCTCGGATTGCTGAAATCAAAGCAGAAGATGGGGTTGGCATCATGTTGAAGGTGTCAGCAATTGCAGAAGATGAACGTGAAGATCAGTGGAATGGAAGTTGAGAGTAAGGATTTTACAAAATTATTGCATTCAGTCTGCAAGGGCGCCCCTGAGCTTTCAGTGCTTTTCACCTTTAAATATGCCTGATTCTGATGGCTGGGAGACCTTATTTTTCTAAGTTTGAGCATAAAATGGTGTGCAACTTTTCAAAATGACCATAATGCAAGATACACTCTGTATCAGTATCACCAAAGGTAACCAAAGAGGAAATCTTTATCAATGATTACAAAAAATCTTTGTCATTACCACATGGATTCAGTCAGACGAGTACCAGAGGTACATTTAAGGGGAATCTTGCAAAATACAAATGAGAGGCAGAAGTAGAAGGTCATTCTGAATGTATAAGAGAAAGTAGAGTGAAAAGCAGCTCATGTGGAGCACAAACACAATATTGATTAGAAAGGCTGATTAGCAAATGAAAGTTTCTCAAGGGCCAGGTTTTATAGACAATAGACAATAGGTGCAGAAGTAGACCATTCAGTCCTTCGAGCCTGCACCGCCATTCCGAGATCATGGCGGATCATCTACTATCAATACCCGGTACCTGCCTTGTCCCCATAACCCTTGATTCCCCTATCCATAAGATACCTATCTAGCTCCTTCTTGAAAGCATCCAGAGAATTGGCCTCCACTGCCTTCTGAGGCAACGCATTCCACACCTCCACAACTCTCTGGGAGAAGAAGTTCCTCCTCAACTCTGTCCTAAATGACCTACCCCTTATTCTTAAACCATGTCCTCTGGTACTGGACTCTCCCAGCATCTGGAACATATTTCCTGCCTCTATCTTGTCCAATCCCTTAATAATTTTGTATGTCTCAATCAGATCCCCCCTCAATCTCCTTAATTCCAGCATGTACAAGCCCAGTCTCTCTAACCTCTCAGCGTAAAACAGTCTGGACATCCCAGGAATTAACCTGGTGAACCTATGCTGCACCTCCTCCACAGCCAGGATGTCCTTCCTTAACCCTGGCGACCAAAACTGCACACAATACTCCAGGTGTGATCTCACCAGGGCCCTGTACAAATGCAAAAGGATTTCCTTGCTCTTCTACTCAATTCCCTTTGTGATAAAGGCCAACATTCCAATTGCTTTCTTCACTGCCTGCTGCCCTTGCTCATTCACCTTCAGAGACTGATGAACAAGTACTCCTAGATCTCTTTGTATTTCTCCCTTACCTAACTCCACACCGTTCAGATAATAATCTGCCTTCCTGTTCTTGCTCCCAAAGTGAATAACCTCACACTTATTCACATTAAACACCATCTGCCAAGTTTCTGCCCGCTCACCCAGCCTATCCAAGTCACCCTGAATTCTCCTAACATCCTCATCACATGTCACACTGCCACCCAGCTTAGTATCATCAGCAAACTTGCTGATGTTATTCACAATGCCTTCCTCTAAATCATTGACGTAAATTGTAAACAGCTGAGGTCCCAATACCGAGCCCTGTGGCATCCCACTAGTCACCACCCGCCATTCCGAGAAACACCCATTCACTGCTACCTTGAACACCTACGCTCTGTTCGCCAGAGAAAGCAGGATCTCCCAGTGGCCACACATTTTAATTCCACATCCCATTCCCATTCTGACATGTCTATCCACGGCCTCCTCTACTGTAAAGATGAAGCCACACTCAGGTTGGAGGAACAACACCTTATATTCCGTCTGGGTAGCCTCCAACCTGATGGCATGAACATCGACTTCTCTGACTTCCGCTAAGGCCCCACCTCCCCCTCGTACCCCATCTGTTACTTATTTTTATGCACACATTCTTTCTCTCACTCTCCTTTTTCTCCCTCTGTCCCTCTGAATATACCCCTTGCCCATCCTCTGGTTTCCCCCCACCTTGTCTTTCTTCCCGGACCTCCTGTCCCATGATCCTCTCGTATCCCTTTTGCCAATCACCTGTCCAGCTCTTGGCTCCATCCCTCCCCCTCCTGTCTTCTCCTATCATTTTGGATCTCCCCCTCCCCCTCCAACTTGCAAATCTCTTACTTACTCTTCCTTCAGTTAGTCCTGACGAAGGGTTTCGGCCTGAAACGTCGACTGCACCTCTTCCTAGAGATGCTGCCTGGCCTGCTGCATTCACCAGCAACTTTGATGTGTGTTGCTTGAATTTCCAGCATCTGCAGAATTCCTGTTGTTTGCATTCATTGCTACCCTTTGCTTTCTATCTGCCAACCAGTTTTCTATCCATGTCAATATCCTCCCCCCAATGCCATGAGCTCTGATCTTACCCACCAATCCCCTATGTGGTACCTTATCAAATGCCTTCTGAAAGTCAAGGTACACCACATCCACTGGATCTCCCGTGTCTATCTTCCTGGTTACATCCTCGAAAAACTCCAATAGATTAGTCAAGCATGATTTGCCCTTGGTAAATCCATGCTGGCTTGGCCCAATCCTATCACTGCTATCAAGATATGCCGCTATTTCATCTTTAATAATGACTCTAGCATCTTCCCCACTACTGATGTTAGGCTAACAGGGCGATAGTTCTTTGTTTTCTCCCTCCCTCCTTTCTTAAAAAGTGGGATAACATTAGCCATTCGCCAATCCTCAGGAACTGATCCTGAATCTAAGGAACATTGGAAAATGATCACCAATGCACCAATTTCCAGAGCCACCTTCTTTAGTACCCTAGGATGCAGACCATCTGGACCTGGGGATTTGTTAGCCTTCAGTCCCAACAGTTTCCTTCCTAATGTCAATCTGTTTCAGTTCCTCTGTTACCCTATGTCCTTGGCCCATTCATACATCTGGGAGATTGCTTGTGTCTTCCCTAGTGAAGACAGATCCAAAGTACTTATTAAATTCATCTTCCATTTCTCTGTTTCCCATAACAATTTCTCCCAATTCATTCTTTAAGGGCCCAACATTGTTCTTAACTATCTTCCTTCTCTTCACATACCTAAAAAAACTTTTGCTATCCTCCTTTATATTCCTAGCTAGCTTGCGTTCATACCTCATTTTTTCTCCCCGTATTGCCTTTTTACTTAAGTTCTGTTGCTCCTTAAAAATTTCCCAATCATCCATCTTCCCACTCACCTTAGCTCTGTTATACTTCTTTTTTAATGCTATGCTATCTCTGACTTCCTTTGTCAACCACTGTGGCCACTTTCCCCTCTTTGAATCCTTCCTTCTCCGGGGGATGAACTAATTTTGCACATTGTGCATTATTCCCAAGAATACCTGCCATTGCTGTTCCGCTGTCTTTTAGAACCATAGAACCATAGAAACTACAGCTCAGAAACAGGCCTTTTGGCCCTTCTTGGCTGTGCCAAACCATTTTCTGCCTAGTCCCACTGACCTGCACATGGACCATATCCCTCCATACACCTCCCATCCATGTATCTGTCCAATTTATTCTTAAATGTTAAGAAAGAACCTGCATTTACCATCTCGTCTAGCAGCTCATTCCATACTCCCACCACTCTCTGTGTGAAGAAGACCCCCCATGTTCCCTTTAAACTTTCCCCCCCCTCACCCTTAACCCATGTCCTCTGTTTTTTTCTCCCCTTGCCTCAGTGGAAAAAAGCTTGCTTGCATTCATTCTATCAATACCCATCATAATTTTATATACTTCTATCAAATCTCCCCTCATTCTTCTACGCTTTAGGGAATAAAGTCCTAACCTATTCAACCTCTCTCTGTAACTGAGTTTCTCAAGTCCCGGCAACATCCTTGTAAACCTTCTCTGCACTCTTTCAACCTTATTTATACCCTTCCTGTAATTTGGTGACCAAAACTGAATACAATACTCCAGATTCGGCCTCACCAATGCCTTTTCTGCTAGGATATCCGACCAGTCAACTTTGGCCAGCTCCTCCCTCATGGCTCCATAGTCTCCTTTGTTCAACTGCAATACTGACACTTCTGATCTGCCCTTATCCCTCTCAACTTGCAGATAAAAACTTATCATATTATGGTCACTACCTCCTAATGGCTCCTTTACTTCAAGATCACTTATCAAATCCTGTTCATTGCACAACTTTAAATCCAGAATAGCCTTATCCCTGGTCGGCTCTTGTACAAGCTGCTCCAAAAATGCATCCCGTAGGCACTCTACAAACTCCCTATCCAGCACCAACCTGATTTTCCCAGTTCACCTGCATGTTGAAATCTCCCATAACTACTGTGAAGTTTCCTTTGCCACATGCCATTGTTAACTCCCTATTCAACTTGCACCCAGTATCCATGCTACTGTTTGGGGGCCTGTAGATAACACCTATTAGGGTCTTTTTGCCCTTGCTGTTCCTCAGTTCTATTCACACTGACTCTACTTCTCCTGATTCTATGTCCCCCCTTGCAAGGGACTGAATCTCATTCCTCACCAACAGGGCCACCCCACCCCCTCTGCCCAACTTTCAGTCCCTTCGATAACACGTATACCCTTGTACATTCAATTCCCAGGTCTGATTCCCCTGCAGCCATGTCTCCGTTATCCCAACAACATCATAGTTACCCATTCACACCTGAGCTTCAGGCTCATCCGCCTTATTTCTGACACTTCGCGCATTCAGATATAGAATTTTTAACCCATTTCTCCTCTCTCTGTTTAAATCGCTACCTATTGTGCATAACCCAGTTCCCTGAACTCTCACCGGGCTATACGTCCCTTGAATTTTGTTGTCCTTCTTAAATTTTCTTACTCTTTCTGCACATTTAACTCCATGCTCCATCAGACCATCCCTCTGCATATGTATCCTCCTTATCACTTGTTCTGCCTCACCTTTCTCTACTTCACACTTAATATTCCGGAACCGTGTCGTACCCACCTGTCCTTTATACTTCATCTCGCTATCTTCTCTCACATTCTGGATCCCTGCCCCCTGCAAATTTAGTTTAAACCCCCCCAAGCAGCAGTAGCAAACTTTCCTGCAAGAATGTTAGTATCCCTCCAGTTCAGGTGTAAACGGTCCCGTCGGAACAGATCCCACCTTCCCTGGAACAAAGCTCAATTATCTACAAACCTGAAGGCCTCCCTCCTGCACCACCCTCTCAGCCACGTATTGATCTGTATAATCCTTCTGTTCCTTGCCTCACTCGCACGTGGCACAGGTAGCAATCCTGAGATTGTTAACCTGGAGGTCCTGCCCTTCAGCTTCGCACCTAACTCCCTGAACTCACTACGCAGGACCCCCTCACTCTTCCTACCCACGTCATTGGTCCCTACCTGGACCACAACATCTGGATTCTTGCCCTCCCTCTCGAGAATAACGTGCACCCGATCTGAGATGTCCCGGACCACGGCACCAGGGAGGCAACATACCATCCGAGACTCCCAATCTCCCCCACAAAATCTCCTATCTGCCACCTTGACTATAGAATCCCCTATCACTACCGCTGTCCTCTCTTCTCTCCTCCCCTTCTGAGTCGAGGGTCCAACCTCAGTGCTAGACAGGACCACTGCAACTTGTTCCTGGTAGGTCATCCCCACCAACAGTATCCAAAACGGTATACTTATTGTTGATGGGAATGGCCACAGGGGTGCTCTGCTCTCTCTGCCTGCTCCCCCTCCATCTCCTGACAGTCACCCTGCCTACCTCCCGTATTTTTGGTGATATATTTGTTTATATTTTTGATATATTTGTTCCCAGTGCTGTTTAATTTGACTGCATTCTGTTGTTTGACCAGATCAAATAGATACCTGTTCTTTCTGGACTTTGTTTCGTGATTTGGCACGAAATTTTGCCTAACAGTTTATCAATTCTGTATTGGAATCAGGTTTAATATCACGGACATATGTCATGAAATTTGTTGTTATGCGGCAGTATTACCATGCAATGAAAAAGAAAATTGCAATAAGTTACAATAAGAAATAGAAAAAAAGTAGTGCTGAAAGAGCAAAAAATGACAGTGCTTATGGGTTCAGAAACCTGGTAGCGGAGGGGAAGAAGCTGTTCCTGAAATGTTGAATGTTTGTCCTCAGTCTCCAGTACCTCCTCCCTGATGATAGAAATGAGAAGGCATGCCCTCGAAGGTGAGGGTCCTCAGTGGTAGATGACGTATTTTGGTGACATACCAAGTTTCCTGAAACTCCTAAAGAAATATAGCTGCTGGAATGCCTTCCCTGTAATTACATCAATATGTTGAGCCCAGGATAGACATTCAGAGATGGTGACATCCAGGAACTTGAAGCTGCTCACCCCTCAATGAGGACTGGTATGTTCTCCCAGCTTCAGCTTCCTGAAGTCTGCAATCAGTTCCTTACGTTTACTGACATTGAGTGCAAATTTGTTGTTGTGATGCTGATCTATCTCATTCCTCCTCGTTATTACCCAAGATTCTGCTAACAGCATTTGTGTCATTAGCGAACTTGTAGATGGTGTTTGAGCTGTGATTGAGTAAGCATTCACCCCTTTCATGTCAGTATTTAGTAGATGCACCTTTGGTAGCAATTACAGCCTTGAGTCTGTGTGGATAGGTTTCTATCACTTTTGCACATCTGGACACTGTAATTTTTCCCACATTCTTCTTCACAAAACTTCTTAAGCTCTATCAGATTGCATGGAGATCATGAGTGAACAGACTTTTCACGTCCAGCCACAAATTCTCAATTGGATTGAGGTCTGGACTCTGACGTGGCCACTCCAGGTCATTAACTTTGTTGTTTTTAAGCCAGTCTTGTGTAGATTTGACTTTATGATTTGGGTCATTGTCTTACTGGAAAACGGATTTTCTCCCAAGTCGCAGTTCTCTTGCAGACTGCATCAGATTTTCCTCCAGAATTTACCTGTATCTTTGCTGCATTCATAGAACTAAGAATAGTACAGCACAGTACAGGCTCTTCGGCCACGATGTTGTGCTGACCCTCAAACCCTGTCTCCCATATAACCCCCCACCTTAAATTCCTCCATATACCTGTCTAGTAGTCTCTTAAACTTCACTAGTGTATCTGCCTCCACCACTGACTCAGGCAGTGCATTCCACGCACCAACCACTTTCTGAGTAAAAAACCTTCCTCTAATATCCCCCTTGAACTTTCCACCCCTTACCTTAAAGCCATGTCCTCTTGTATTGAGCATTGGTGCCCTGGGGAAGAGGCGCTGGCTATCCACTCTATCTATTCCTCTTATTATCTTGTACACCTCTATCATGTCTCCTCTCATCCTCCTTCTCTCCAAAGAGTAAAGTCCTAAATCTCTGATCATAATGCATACTCTCTAAACCAGGCAGCATCCTGGTAAATCTCCTCTGTACCCTTTCCAATGTTTCCACATCCTTCCTATAGTGA
Source organism: Mobula birostris (assembly GCF_030028105.1). NCBI lineage: Eukaryota > Metazoa > Chordata > Chondrichthyes > Myliobatiformes > Myliobatidae > Mobula > Mobula birostris. Next base: position 132,364,359 of record NC_092376.1, read on the forward strand.
GCGACCAGAACTGGACACAGTACTCCAAGTGTGGCCTAACCAGAGTTTTAAAGAGCTGCATCATTACATCGCGACTCTTAAACTCTATCCCTCGACTTATGAAAGCTAAAAACCATAAGCTTTCTTAACTACCCTATCCACCTGTGAGGCAACTTTCAGGGATCTGTGGACATGTACCCCCAGATCCCTCTGCTCCTCCACACTACCAAGTATCCTGCCATTTACTTTGTACTCTGCCTTGGAGTTTATCCTTCCAAAGTGTACCACCTCACATTTCTCCAGGTTGAACTCCATCTGCCACTTCTCAGCCCACTTCTGCATCCTATCAATGTCTTTGCAATCTTTGACAATCCTCTACATTATCTACAACACCACCAACCTTTGTGTTGTCTGCAAACTTGCCAACCCAGCCTTCTACCCCCACATCCAGGTCGTTAATAAAAATCACGAAAAGTAGAGGTCCCAGAACAGATTCTGGTGGGACACCACTAGTCACAATCCTCCAGTCTGAATGTACTCCCTCCACCACAACCCTCTGCCTTCTGCAGGCAAGCCAATTCTGAATCCACCTGGCCAAACTTCCCTGTATCCCATGCCTTCTGACTCTCTGAATAAGCCTACCATGTGGAACTTTGTCAAATGCCTTCCTAAAATCCATATAGATCACATCCACTACACTACCCTCATCTATATGCCTGGTCACCTCCTCAAAGAACTCTATCAGGCTTGTTAGACACAGTCTGCTCTTCACAAAGCCATGCTGACTGTCCCTGATCAGACCATGATTCTCTAAATGCCCAGAGATCCTATCTCTAAGAATCTTTTCCAACAGCTTTCCCACCACAGTCGTAAGGCTCACTGGTCTATAATTACCCGGACTATCCCTACTACCTTTTTTGAACAAGGGGACAACATTCGCCTCCCTCCAATCCTCCGGTACCATTCCCATGGACAACGAGGACATAAAGATCCTAGCCAGAGGCTCAGCAATCTCTTCCCTCACCTCGTGGAGCAGCCTGGGGAATATTCCATCAGGCCCCGGGGACTTATCCGTCCTAATGTATTTTAACAACTCCAACACCTCCTCTCCCTTAATATCAACATGCTCCAGAACATCAACCTCACTCATATTGTCCTCACCATCATCAAGTTCCCTCTCATTGGTGAATACCGAAGAGAAGTATTCATTGAGGACCTCACTCACTTCCACAGCCTCCAGGCACTTCTTTCCACCCTTATCTCTAATCGGTCCTACCTTCACTCCTGTCATCTTTTTTTTCTTCACATAATTGAAGAGTGCCTTGGGGTTTTCCTTTATCCTACTCGCCAAAGCCTTCTCATGCCCCCTTCTTGCTCTTCTCAGCCCCCTCTTAAGCTCCTTTCTTGCTTCCTTATATTCCTCAATAAACCCATCTGATCCTTGCTTCCTAAACCTCATGTATGCTGCCTTCTTCCACCTGACTAGATTTTCCACCTCACTTGTCACCCATGGCTCCTTCATCCTACCGCTCTTTATCTTCCTCACCGGGACAAATTTATCCCTAACATCCTGCAAGAGATCCCTGAACATTGACCACATGTCCATAGCACATTTCCCTGCAAAAACATCATCCCAATTCACACCCGCAAGTTCTAGCCTTATAGCCTCATAATTTGCCCTTCCCCAATTAAAAATTTTCCTGTCCTCTCTGATTCTATCCTTTTCCATGATAATGCTAAAGTCCAAGGAATGGTGATCACTGTCCCCCAGATGCTCACCCACTGAGAGATCTGTGACCTGACCCGGTTCATCACCTAGTACTAGATCTAGTATCTCATTCCTCCTAGTCGGCCTGTCCACCCTGTACCTTCACAAATCTTCCAGGACCTGCTGCAGTGCAGCATCCCGACAGTATGATGTTGCCATCACCATGCTTCACTGTAAGGATGGTGGGTTTTCGATGATGTTTGTGGTTGGGCTTACGCCAAACACAGTTTTTAGTCTGATGACCAAAAAGCTTCTAAGCAAACTCTAGCTGAGGTTTCATGTGAGGTTTTTTTCAACAGTGGCTTTCTCTTTGCCACTCTTCCAATAAAGCTGCGACTGGTTAAGCACTCAGGCAAAAATTGTTGTATGCATGGTCTCTCGCATCTCAGCTACTGAAGCTTGTATCTCCTCCAGACTTGTCATAGGTCCCCTGGTGGCCTCCTTCACTAGTCCCCTTCTTAAACAGTCACTCAGTTTTTGAGGATGGCCTGCTCTAGACAGACTTACAGCTGTGCCATATTCTTTCTATTTCTTGATGATTGACTTAAACGGTACTCCAAGGGATAGTCAGTCACTTGGAAATTTTCTTGTATCCATCTCCTGACAGGTGATTTTCAACAACCTTTTTGTGAAATTGCTTTGAATTTTTTTTTGTCTTCATGGAGTAGTTTTTGTCAGGATACTGACTCTCCAGCAGATGGACATTTCAGATACAGGTGTATTTTTACTACTATCAATTGAAACACCTTGACTATACACAGTGATCACCATTTAACTAATTATGTGACTTCTAAAACCAATTGACTGCTCCAGTGATGATATGGTGTAGCATGTTAAAAGAGGTCAATGCTTAAGCAATCAATTATATTTGTAGAGATCTGTTTTCACTTTGACACTTTGACACAAAAGAGTCTTTTTCTGTTGATCTGTGTCAAAAAGCCAAATTAAATCGATTATGATTCAATGATGTAAAACAATAAAGCATGAAAACTTCCAAGGGGGTACTTTTTATAGGTACTGTATGTTGAGCAGTTTAATATTTTTATTTTCCTAAGTAAATACAAAAAAAAAACTGCCAATCCTGAAATACTGAAATAAAAACAAATAATGCTGGAAACTCTTGGCATTTCAGGCATTATCTTGGAAGGGAAATAGACTTAATGTTTTAGAACAAAGATTTCTCATCAGAATTTTGACAAAAATTCACTGACCTGAAGTATTAAATTCCCCCCTTCTACAGGTTTTTCATGATTTGCTGAGTGTTTCAAGTATCTTCTGATTTTATGATTGATTTCCCTTTAAGCGTTCCTTGAAGATTTTATTGCAAAGTAAAATTTGTTGTTTTTTTATTTACTCTTGGTGAAAGTAGAGCATTTATAGTTTTTTTTAATCAATTAAGCACATATGCTATAAATATTAATCAATTTAATATTACTCATTCCATTATTGTATAAGAGCTATCATGATGGATTTTACAAGTTACAGAAAACATTTCAGTTCAAGAATACTAACACAGAAAAATTGTTGGATTTATGCTTTGAAAATGGAATTTACATCAGCCTGCCTTACACATCAAGTGCTCAGCCATGTTGGAAATACATAAATGAGCACTTTGTCCGGGAAGCTTTGTAATATCTTTGTTTCAAAGAGCTGTTTCTCCCTCCCCTATCAGGGAGAACACTATGCAGCATCCATGCCAGGACCACAAGACACAAAAGTAATTACTTTCCCCAAGCAGTAAGGCTGATCAACACTTCCACCCACTACTATATTATTTCCTATCCATCACCTTATGTACAGCCCAGCATCACTTTATGGACATACAATCAGTCTCTTAATGTAAATATATAAGATGGCTTATAACTTATATAATGTGTTCTTTATCTTTTGTTTTGTGTATTTTTTTTGTGCAGTATCAGTACATCCCCCCCTTGCAGCTGCAAAAACCCAATGAAAAGCGGCTAAATTGCAACTGCCTGAGAAACACAGAAGCAAGAAGTGAGTTTTGACGCATCCTAGCTGAGAAGCTAAGGGAGCAGGTACCTTGTCTGAGCTCAGAAAATACCATGGAACAACAGTGGACCTATATCAGCTCTGCGCTCTATGAGGCAGTAGCCCAACCCATCGGCCATAAGAGCAGGAATCGCCAAGACTGGTTTGACGATAACTCAGACACCATCCACAACTTGCTTAAGAACATGCACAAAGCACACCGGGCGACTTCAGTCAACCCTTCATCCACCAGCATCAGGCAGCAGTGGCAGGCAGCTTGGAAGGAAGTGCAAAATGAATGGTGGACTGAAAAGACACATGAAATCCAGTCCGTTGCCAATAATAATGACATGCATAATTTTTACAAAGCTGTCAAAACCATCTACAGCCCAATAAATCAATGAGTTACTCTCCTGAAAACAGCAGATAGTCTAACATTTCTGAAGAATCAGAATACCATTCTGCTGAGGTGGGCTGAGCATTTTAACACCCTGCTTAATCAGGACTCTGACGCAGACCCCACTATCCTGGACAAACTGCCTGAACTTCCTCCCATCCACGACCTCAGTCTACTACCAACCTTCCAGGAGGTTCCATCAGCTGTCCATTCCCTTAAGAACAACAAGTCTCCTGGCACTGACAATATCCCTGCTGAGTTACTGAAGAACGGAGGGTACATGTGTATGTATCACCAAGGCCTGGACGGATGAGAACATCCCACAGCAATGGAGAAATGCAAATATCGTTGTCATTTATAAGAACAAGAGTGACAAGGCCATCTGCAGCAATAGTAGGGGCATATCACTCCTTTCTGTTGCTGGAAAGGTCCTTGCTAAGGTGATGCTTCAGAGACTCATCAGCAACATCACCGAATCAATGCTGCCTGAATCGCAGTGTGGATTTAGGAAGAACAGGAGTATGATCGACATGATCTTCACAGCCCGGCAGATTCAGGAAAAGTGCCGGGAATAACATCAGGACCTGTTTATGGCCTTTGTTGACCTCTCCAAAGTATTCGACACTGTGCAAAGAGAGCTCTTATGGGATGTCCTCCTCAGGTTTGACTGTCCCAATAAATTTGTTAACATCCTCCACCAGTTCCACGACTGGGAGGACAGCTCGGGTGACCATAGGAGGACAAGAGTCTGAGCCCTTCCTTGTACACACAGAGGTGAGGCAGGGGTGTGTGCTGGTGCCAGTGCTCTTTAACATTTTCCTCTTCTGTGTTACCAAGCTTCTCCACAACGAGATTGAAGACAGCAGCAGTGTGGTAGTGGACATCAGATTAGATGGCAACCTTTTTGACATCAGGAGGCTCCACGCAACCACCAAACTCCGTAGAGAGCGGATCCTGGAGCTGCAGTATGCAGACGATTGTGCTCTTGTGGCCCATACTCCGGAGAATCTTCGAACTGTCCTTGCTGTGGCGGCGAGAGCGTACAGCAGGACGGGGCTGACTGTCAGTACCACCAAGACGGAAGTGGTTTGCCAATGGAGTACCAGTGTCCCATCCACTCTACCTGCCTTCACTGTTGGTGATGGAAAGCTGTCAGTAGTGCCATCTTTCAAATCTCTGGGGAGCATTCTCTCTGAGGATAGCGGCATTGACAACGACATCCAGAGCCGCATTAAACAGGCATCAGCTGCCTTTGGGAGACTTCGGTGTAGAGTCTTTCAGAACAGGAGCCTTCATCCTGCCATATACCAAGCGGTCTGTGTCACCACCCTCCTTTATAGCTGTGAAGCTTGGGTAACCTACAGCCATCATATCAAGTCCTTGGAGCACTTCCACATAATCTGCCTCCAGCGCATCCTGGGAATTACCTGGTGTGACCAGCTGCCTCACACTGAAATACTTGTAAAGACCAACTGCAGGGGTACTGACGCCATGATCACCCAGCGTCAGCTGCAGTGGCTGGGGCACGTGATAAGGATGCCCCCATGTCGGCTACCCCGCAGAGTGTTATACGGCCAGCTACATCATGATCGACGCTCAGCTGGAGGGCCGAAGAAGCGCTATAAGGATCAGATAAAGAATGCTTTAAGGAAGTGCAAGATCAGACCTGACGACCTGGAGGATGTTGCTGCTGACTGTACCACTTGGCGACAGCTGTGTAGGGATGGGGTTCATATTCTGGAGATGGAAAAACCAACCAGAAGACAGCAGAAGAGAACCAGGAGAAATGCAGCCATGGTTGCCACCACTACCACATATACATGTCCCACCTGCAATAGAGCTTGTGGGTCCAGGATAGGACTGTATAGTCATCAAAGATCTCACTGTTAAAGAAGTGGATGTCGTCATTGGATTTTGATGGACAACCCAAGAAGATCAGATACGGAGGAAAAATTACTTTGTTCTCCTTTACACCTATATACAGGAGATCACATAAAACAATTTTGAATCTTAAATCTTGAACGCAAAGATCTCCCAAGAAACACTGATAAATTGTACGTAATTACTGTTGGCAGTCTAATAAAGGGGGCATAATTAACTTTTATAGTTATAATCAAATTGATTTATATTTTTTATATTTCATCTGTCAGTCTCCTGTGGCTTTCAACAAGAGTGTGGGTGGAATTTAATATAAGACTTTGCAGGATGGAAGACTGAGAAAGCAATTGATCCTTGGCAGAGAAGATGAAAGAGAGATGGGGAAGAAGGAAGAAGATTTTCTCAAAAGAGAATTAGTTGCAACTTATTATCAAAACTCTAAGAATATCTGAGGAGAAAAAAAACAACAGATAAGGAGGAAGAGCAGAAATGTCCTTTTTGCAAATGTTATTTTCTTTGCTATATACCTCCTTTTGCAGGGATAAAAGTAGTAGTTTTTTTTTGTAATTCATCTCGAGTCTCTATAGTATTTCTTTTCTGTCAAACTTTGTATCAAACTTTGTTGCAATAGGTGGTTGTTGACAGTGTTTACAGTCCTATTTGATGGCATGAAGAATTAATCTTGAAATCAAGTTCTTTCATCCTGCCTTTGCATAAAATACATGCCTATTTAAAGTATTTGTCCTATTCATTAATTCTAAGCATTAAACATTTGATATTTTCCTCTTTCATTTTGCAGTTAAGAATAAATTCACTTAGAAAGAGGTAGAAATTCATTCACAGTTATATGGCCTAAGTGAACAATATAGGTAATCGTGTATGTTGAACGCTGCTTCCAAAATTCCACTGATGCTAAAATGCTTTCACATTCCCTGTTTAGTGTATGTGAGTTGGAAAGAAAATTTCTAAATCTCTACAGTTATTAATGATGTTCAGTCAAAATTCTTTCCAGTGTCCTATTTCCTTTATCCAAATGTAGCCCAAAGGAGGAAGAGAATAAAGAGAACCATAAATTAGTTACTCTGACATCAGAGAGGGAAAATGCTGTGAGCTATTACTGAGGAAAGGGAAATCAGTTTTGTTAGAATTAGTTAAGGTATTAATTAGATGGATTAAAAGGATTTGAAGTGGTGTTTATAAACTTTCAGAAGGTGTTTGGTAAGATACTGCACAAATGATTATTCACCAAAATTAGTGAGCAATAATTGGAGGCAAACTGCTGGTGTGGTTTAGAATTGTTTAAAAGGGAGGTGGAGTAGGGTGCTGCAGAGATGGGGGTATTGGGACCCCAACCTGATTCAGATGAGGATGTGCACGTTTGTTGATGATACCAGGCTAGGTGACTGTGTGGGCTGTCAGTGTCATGTTGTACTTTTTTTATTCCCTAAGAAAATCTTTCTAACCTAAAATCCTCCCCTCAGTCATGTTGTCACACTGACAGCACCTTTCCCTATCCGACTCTGTTACACACCCCCACTTACTGCAGTATCCTTAACTTTCCCCACAAAGCATCACCCCCACCACAACTCTTTTCATGCCCTCTCCCTCTATACCTCCGGTATCACCACACAGCAACAGCTAGAAGCTAGCAGCAGATTACCAACTCCAGCTGATTCACTACAAGATGCCAAGAAATCTAGGTATTGATGCTGCACCAAATTCACCTAATACAAGTTCAGCAACTCTATTAAGATGAATACAGAGGAATAGTTACATGGGAGAAAGGGTTTTGAAAAGCTGAGTTATCTTAAACTTATTCAATTATTTTTAGTGCTTTATACTTAAGTTGATCTTTTTCAGTTCTATGTAATTTTAAAATGTTTTAATAGCTAATTAATCTCTAATAACTTTTTAATGTATTTTTTTTTTGTGAACATCAAAGACATTACTTGAAATGCAGGACCTCCCTGTTTACATTAAAGCCAGCTTCATTAAGGAAGTTGTCAGTAAGTTCTATTTTAGATGCATGTGGACTTAATAGGTAGGGTAGTGTTGAGCGCGCATGACTCTGTTGCCAGAAAATTTTGTGTCCATATTTTAAATGGACCAAACTAACTTGGTAATTGGTCAACTAGACTGAAAACAGTCTAGTTGACAATTCGTAATACACGTGCCGGTATATTCTGGATGCCTGGACCTTAGCAAGGGCATGCAGAGGTTTAGAACACTAGTCAGAAGTAGTTATCACCTGATTTCTTATTCCAGTCTTGGACTCGCCATCGATAATTGCAATCATCTTTACCTGGAATTCTTACTAATTTCTCAGCATATTTGAAGCTTTAAGTTAACTAAAGAGCTTAAAAATATAATATTTATTTATAAACAAATAGCATATTTGAAATAAGTTTAACTCTATTAATTATTTAAATCAATATTAATTATTTTAAATGTCTTTACAAGCTGTTGTGAAATGAGTGGACAAGGACTTTGACAATGCAAGATGTTGAAGGCCATCAGACTGGTGATGGGGCAGGGCTTCAAATCATAGCACCTGGAGATGTGCAGTTACAGGCCTGTGTGCTGGATCAACTAAGATTACAATATTACATTCCACTGTAAGCAAATCCTCCAGCTGCTTCCTGTGCATTTTCTTAAGGTCTGTTGGAATAGAATGTTAAAAAAAATACTTCTATATTGACTGTGCTGGAGGTTTTTGTTTACCTGTTGGGAATTCTATAGCTTAAGGTTTTCGTCTGCAACCAAGCCATGTCAGAAAGCGTTTCATGGTTAAATGTGTCTGCAAACAATTTTCTCTTGTCTGAAGCTTTTATTTGAATGGAACTTTGATTTATCATTATCAACTACCTTTGAATAAAATCAATCAAAATACAGCAGGTAAATTCTAAGAATTATGTGGTAAAGTGTCTTGAAATTTATCAGCTGTCTTGAGCAGATAAAATTCAGTGTCAAAAATACAATATGCTTTCATAATTCCAAAAATAGTATATATTGCAGTCCTTCAGTTCTAGCCCATATAATGAAAATCTTATGGAAAGTATGTTGACCAGATAATGTACAGTGTATTAATAATGGCTCAAATGAGATTATTCAGAGTTCAGCTAAGATACACAGACAAGACCCCAGGTTATTCCCCTGCCCACATTAAATCGGTTAGTTTCAGGTTCACTGTCAGCAGGAATTATAATTAACCTCAGTGCCTTGGTTTTGAAAGGAAGATTTTGCCAAGGCTCTCCAGTGTGTTGGCATTGGGTGGAGTCTACAATGGATCTCAGCTGTCACACTACCTGTAGGTAAACAGCCTGTTAACACTCAGCGGTAGTTATTTGTGTGGGAGACTTGACTACTGAGCTGAGATGTTCACAGGCATTCAGTGTCTATCGATTCAATCCTCTGCAAGGAATCAGCACCACATAGACAGAAAGAAATGAAATTAGCAAAAAAAATAGGGAAACTACATGCCTACAAGGAACATGTAAATATGACAAGTGTACAAAATTGAGTAAAATATTGATGGAAATTATCTTACACTGGCAGCAAAATGACCAACTGCCCTTTCCTCACCACCTCCAAACTTCCCCTCACCAATGCGCGCACACACGCACACACCCCATATGACTTTCAGTTATTCTTAAAGATTATTTAAAGATATGTTACAGTACTGTGTAAATATCTTAGGCACATGTAAAAAACCTGTAAAGCATAGATGGTTGAAAAATAATGAAATGAAAAGTTTCTAAATATCAAAAAAAATACACTAAAGAGAAGTTAACAGTAAAAAAACCCCTAAATCAAATTGATATTGCTGTGACTACCCTTTGCCTTCAAAACTGCATCAATGTAACTATGTGACATTTATGTTATGGTTGACTAGTTGGAGGTATTGTATGTATTGGGTGTATAATGTGATTGTGCATTACTACCACTACATTGGCTCAGGCCTAGGGGGCCAGCGTCAGGCACGATGACAGACTCTCCACTTCTCCCTCTCCCTCTTCAGTGTGTTCAGTTCATCTACATTAGCTGCGCCACTGTCTTCTAGGAGTGTATTGACCATAGTCTTGGGAGGGCACCCAGGGTTCATCCTCCTGTGCTTGGGCTGCCATATGATGACTAGGCTGGCAGGTAGCTCAGGGTGACGTAGACAGTGCCCCGCTAGTTGCAGTCTTCTCACCTCGATTTTAGTGGTGAGCATTGGTAGGTTGTTATAGAGCTCAACATTCACCATGTGCTGTTGCCAGCTCACGTCAAGAGCCATCCGGAGCATTCTTTTAAGCAACCATCTAGAGACTTTCGCACAGTCTTGGTGAGTGTCCACGTCTTGTATCTGTATGTGAGAATGGACTCAATGGCTGCTATGAAAATCCTCTTTTTAAGCCCTCTGGTCAGGTTCGACTTCCAGATTTCCTTCATGTCGTTCGTAGCCCTCCACGCCAACGCCTTCCGTATCTTTATGTCCTTCTCCGAACTCATCATTCTTGATTGTGATTGTACAAGTCCCATAATAATGTTTAGTTTGTGAGTTGGGAGGTATTAATATGGGTAGAAGGACTGATAATGAGTTGAGAAGAGAATGTATTTGTGCATTTGTTGGTAAGGGTGCTTTGCTGCTACTCACACTGACCTTGAAAACGTACCTCAGCACTGAGGCGTTGCCTCTTTCTTGGTGTCCTGAGCCACTCTTGATCACCAAGCTGACAAGACATCTTCCTGGATATTGTGGCCTGCTTTTGTGAAAAGGAGGATAGTGCATAGGGTTATGCTATCATTCTTAGACTCTTTACCTCACAATCTACTTCATGGCCTCGCAGCTTACTGTCCACCTGCACTGTTCTTTATCTGTACTTTAACAGCCTATTCTGCATTCAGTTATTGTTTTGCCTTGTACTGCCTCAATGCACCATGAAATGAATTGATCAGTATATGAACAGCACGCAACACAAGTTTTTCACTAAACCTCAGTACATGTGACAATAATGAACCAATCTCCTAATATTTTGCTCTCCAACCTCCATGTTTCCTCACAGAAATAGTGAAAGCTGTGATAATCCTTCCTTTGAAATATTCTTTATTCATCTATTTTCCTGTCTCTAGTAAAGGAACTACCTAAAATAGTCATAACTACACTGGTTGCATATTTTTCATTCAGAACTTCAAAACTGATTGGCTTTCACCTTTCTTGTATTCTAGGAAACAAAAACATAACATCATGCAATTGTTTCAATTCAGGTTCTGAATTCCAATTTTCTTACAGTTAACTTTAAGATTTTCTGTTCCAGTATTTTTCCAGTTAAATGCAAGATTACAAATTGCACTAAAACGTAAGTACTATGTGAGGATATCAACTGAATGAGGAAGTACAGTATATGAAGAAAATAGGAGTTAAAGATTATTCTTTTGAGAACAAGAGTATCATTTTTCCATTGAGCAGACTGTTAAGAAATCAAACAATAAGAATCATTAAACAAGCAGTAGCATACAGATATTGAAGAGCATGTTCATGATAGAGCTTTATGTTAAGGTAGTTCTAATTTGTTTCAAGAATGTGAGGCATAATTGGACTTAATGCAACTGGTTTCCTTTCAAAACTTTAGTTCAGTGACTGAATTTCATTTTGAAATGGTGCTGTGAATTAGTCCCTACTAATTAAATAATAGAGGTTATATATCCATAAATATGCAACATGAATGAATAAGGTGCTGTATAATCTTAAAAACCAGCATAACCTACATACAAATCCAGTCTATTTCCATAGGATCTTTCTTTATAATTGGATGCTATACTTACAAACTTCAAACTTGGCATGCTACCCCTTGAATCTTATGAACCATTTTCCCCATAGGATAGCAGTAGGAACTTCATCGAGAACCCAGAGAAAATGTCTCCTCACTTTTTAAATCTACTCCTTTGAAATTCCATACTTACTGTGTACAGAAGATAAGATTGTATTTGGATTTCTATTGCAGTACAATTGGTATTGGATCACTTAAAAAAGCGCACCATTATTTGTAAAAAGAGTATCAGTAACAACGGAGAGTGAAATCAGCAGGGCATAAAATTGGTGTCCTATCTAAATTCTCCATGTTCCTGCCAGGTGAAAGAAATTAAAGTCTGCCATAAACTGTCCCATTCTCCTTAAAAGTCATATTGAGGCTATTATGGTTATTACTGAAACAATTAAAAAATAAGCAATCTTATCCATTTGCTAAATTTAAGAACCATTGTCTTTAAGCTATCTATTTCTAGCCTCTAATCTGAATATCTGACATTCATCGTAATGGTTATTTCTATACTTTAAAAGAACACATTTGGAAAATGAAATTACTAAGAATTAGATGTCATAACATCAAAACTTAACGTTCTTAAATTGTGTAGCAAATCATTATCTGCCTCAGGGACTCTTTCTTCAATCACAGCTTGCTGGCATGCTGTTAATCAGCCTGCAGAAAAATTGCTGAGTTGCAACGCAATCATGAAACTTTTATCTTGACTCTTTCCAAATCTTTAAAGATTTCTATAGAAACCATCAATGATTTTGCTACCAGACCTGAACCACACGAATTCACATAAAGAATGCCACTTTATGAAATATATCTTCAGGCATTTCATGTAGGAGTATGAATACTTTATCAAATACTTGCTTTTAATCTTCAAAAGGTCTTAGTCAGCACTTTCTGGAGTTTTTGTTTTCTTGCTTCTTACTTCCTCCCTTTACTTGCTTCTCTATCTTTCAAACATACACTGTAATCTTTTTAAAGCTGCAATTTCTATGGGATTGTGGATTGTTAGAGCTCTCTAACACCTTTACCCAGTTTTCCCCATAACTTGTACTTTTGACCTTGCGTTCATATATCTGCATCATTCCAATATTTCCTCATCTTGAATTACTTACTTAACCCTTGTTCCATTACCCCTCACCTCAGTCTGTGTGTTCCCTCTACAGTCGCTCATTGCATCCAAGGGTGAGTTGTGAGATCCTCAAACTCAGCTAGTCCATGCTACCACTTTTTACACCTCTTTACATTCCTGATGTAGGATAACTAACTTGTCTAAGCCTATTTATTTTTATAATGAACAAGGACTGAAATATTGCCAGCTACATAATAATGTGAGTGTAGGATTTAATAGATGACAATAGTCCAGAACTTCTTATTCTCTGAAAATCTAAAGTTACCTGGGTGGAGAGATAATATTTCAGTGCAATGACGACAATGCAGCATCTGACCTTGCGTGCTGAAGACTGACTTCATGTCAGTCCCAATAATGATCTCATTGGCTCAGGGCCTTTCTCTTAAGACCAAACACAGCTGACTCTAGTCAACATCTCAGCAGACAATGCAATGGCATTCTTCTTTACTCAGCGACAATGTTTTTAAAGACCTAACTAGGCTGGTCATTTTCAGCTGTCTGCAATTTGTCCTCCAATCCGCCTGAATGGCTTTGCAACTGCAGTTCGTGCTGTCCACTTAACCACAGGCCTGATAGCAATAGAGCTGGACTTGTTGTGTGCTGCATTGCTGCCTGCTACTTTCACCCAAGGAGGAAGGCAGAGGCAGTGTGCAAGGCAGTGTGTGTTCCAACAAATGGTGCAAATGATTGCCTTGGACATTTGGATCGCAAGACCCTGTTGGGCATTGGGAATGTAGAATACTGGAAGTCCAGGTCATTAGTGAGACTGACAGCAGAGGCGGTGCAAGGCCTCAGTTTCTGCACAGACCAGGCCCTCAGGCCATGGGGGTTGCCTGTAGCAGCTGCCCAGGGGAGAAGATACTGGAGGCTGTGTAGCATGGCAAGCATCCGTGCTGAGTTGGGGGGCAGCCCTTCCCATCAGAGCTGCCCTCCAGTGTTTGTGGTGGAAGACGTGTTAGACTGTCTTCACCTGAAACTACACTGGCTGCACGTTTGTTCTTGCAGAAATGCAAATCCAGGAAAGCATCCCAAGCACCATCAGTCTACAGGGCATGACACTCATGGACTTGGGCTATTATTTTTGTGACTGTGTATTTTATTGCTTTCATCATTATATGTGCTTTAAGTGCCTGTGCTATGTGTGACTGTTTGTATTGTGTTTTGTACCTTGGCCCTGGAGGTGTGCTGTTTCGTTTGGCTGCATCCATGAGCATGGTTGAATGACAACTTGACCTTGAACTTAAATCCTTCCTGTCAGATCATTGGCTTTGAGCATGCACAAATCCAGCGATCTTGTTCAGTAATGGCAGTCTCACATTTGTCTTGGTAAAATTTTAATGCATCACAGATCTACTATTATACTTCATGCCATAAATTGCAATAGGACAACTCTGCACAGAGGCATCTTTATCCTGTTGAGTATTTTAACTCCATGAATTAATTGAGTTAATGTATCAGCGCATTGTCCTCAGAGAAACATCATTCTGCTTAAATATTTTGATGGGACAATGTCAAGACTTGATGAAATGGTGATTGTTAATAAGATCAACACCGAAGTAACAAACTGACCACTGCTTCAGCTCCTTCACTTCAATTTTAGATCTTCATTACAAATTCCCCTGGTCCCTCAGAAATCATTAGGATATTAACTTTGGTCTTTTTATGCACTATCTTTACAGCACAGCCATTTTTATGTTGGTTTAGCTAAATAGACATTTCCTTCAGGTTCTGCTGCCCTGGCAATCTATTACCTCAGGCTTTGTATTCTTCACTTTATATACATTTTAAAAGTTAAAATATAATGAGCAAATATACTCTTTATGATTCCAATAAGGAGGGACTGATAATGTGTATTTCTTCATTCTATTTTTAATGCAGAAGTTAAATTTTGCAACAACGAAATACTCCAAGAGAACTTAAAGGGGAAAAAATTGAAGTGTGGTTAGATCACAGTAAATTTCCCAGATATTACCAGCTGTAATGGTTGCATTTGAGTTTTACTATTGTCAAAAAAAAAGGCCGAATAATGAGGGCATTGGCAGCTGATGCATGGTGTTCCTACCTCTCTAATCCAGTAACATAAAGGAAACTTCCAGATTTTTGATACAATTCCACAGCACGTATTTAATGAGTCCCAAAGTGGCTCTTGCAGACATGACAATAATATTTTTCTACTTGTTTTCTCGTACTCCAAATGGGAACTTATTTCAAATTGTTAATTCAAACAAGACAAAGCCATGTGGTGGTCATGGGTTACTACTTTAAACATGGTTCCTTTGCATTCAGCATTGATATATATAAAAAAAACAATAAAACCAATGGTTATCTCAAACGTATGTTGCTTAAGTAGTACAAATAAAGCTAAGCCAATAGGCTAGTTGTACAAGACTTTTAATGTGGAATCAACATTGATACTATTTTGCCTCAACAATAACAGATGTGGTAAAACATCAGCGTGAAACTGTCTGTCAAATTGAAACAAGCTATGCAAACATCAGGAAGTAATTGTACATCATTTAGTCTTCACACCTGCCACAATGTATATTCAACAAGTGCAGAATGAATGTTAGAAGCTCCCAAGAAATCCTTAGTTTAGAAACAGTACATCTGGATTGGGGTAATTCATGGGAGATAAACAGTTTTAGTATAGCTGACCACCGAAATTGTTGTTTCTGTGCACAACTACATATCAATTAAATAAAAGCACACACACAGGATATGGTGTACTCACATTGCAGTGAGAGTGAGAGAACAATGCATATGCATAGACAACAGATCAATACGTAGTGCTAAGGGGAGTCATTGTTCTAAAAGAAATAGATCCATACATTGCATTTCCTCCCTTTTAGATTAATGCAACTCAACACTGTATATGTACAAAATATTCATTTTCCCTTTCATAAACCCACATTCTAAGTAAGCATGCTTTCACGGTAACAGTTCATAACTAACTCCACAGTTCTGAAGGTTCAGTCTTTTGGGTGGCGCTCTGTTTCTTTCAGGATAGCGCCTCTGGACCTGTGGAGTGGCATCAGGTGTTGTAGGTGTCTCGTCGAGGACAGCGTTCTCTGTTTTCGGTGTCATGTTGCTGTCAGTGACATCATCACTGGGAGGTAAGTTCCGGTGACTGTAACGTGTCCATCTACTTGGATGCAATTGATTCAGGTGTGTTCTTCGATTGAGCATCCAGTATCTGGTCCACATGATGCCTCCATATCTGATCTCCAACAGCCACTGTGTACGTCAGTGGTCCAGTTCTTGTAGCTATCCTAACAGGTGTCCACTTGTCTTCTCGGTAATCACATGCTATGACTTCCTGTCCAATCTCAAAGCTCCTTGCTGCTTCACTTAGCTAATAGCTGAACTGTTTTCTCTGCACTTCTCTCTATAGGTCTGGTTTCAGGAGGTCTATGTGAGATCTCATATTCCTGTTTATGAACAGCATTGCAGGTGTTTGATTTAACATCGTATGAACAGAGTTCTGATGCCCAAACAGAAAGATGTCCACCTTGTGCTGTAGAGGAATGTCCTCCTTCTCCATCACTTCAATGAACTTCTTGAAGGCTTGGATAAACCTTTTAGCCAACCCATTTGTTGCTAGGTGATGAGGAGCTGACTTGAAATGTTTGATGCCATTTTTCTTCATGAACAGTTGAAATTCTTCTGACATGTATTGTGGTTCACTGTCACTCACAATTTGTTCTGGTAAGCTGCTTCTGGTGAAGATAGTCCTCAGAGCAGAGACAGTCCTTGCTGAGGTGGTTGACTTCATTGGTATAACCTCTGGCCACTTCGAATGAGCATCCACAGCAATCAGGAACATGGAGTCCAAGAATGGCCCAGCAAAGCTGATATGTACACTTTGCCTTGGTGATGATGGCCAGTCTCACGGGTGTAATGGTGCATTTTGAACTTTTTGGCATACCAAGGAACTTTTGGCCAAGTCTTCAATCTGACTATCTATTCCCAGTCACCACACGTAGCTGTGAGCGAGACTCTTCATCCTAACTGTACCCAGCTGTCCTTCTTGCAGATTTTCTAATGTTCTGGTACACAGTTCAGAGGGAACCATGACACGAGAGCCACACATCAGCATTCTTTGACATACCAGCCATTGGTCTTATCTAGCTGAGAACTCTGGAAACAGAGTTCCCATGAGCTGGCTACTTTTGCATGGTGATTTCATAGGCTTTTGATAATGTTGGGTCATTCCTCGTTTCCCTTTGTATTTTGGAATCTGTTACTGGCAACTGGTCCACCAATGCAGTGTGGAACAGTTCTGCTGGGTCACAGTATGAAGACCTTTCTTCTTCAGTTACCAATAGTGGAAGATGTAACAAGCCATTCTGGGATATCTTGGAGTGTTGCTGTGTTGTTTGGTACCCTTGAACTCTGTCATAAGATGGTCTCCTAGGAATAGTGTCCAACATTGTCACCGGGTAGCAGTCATCACAGGAATTCCCTTCCTGGGATTGAAATATACACAAGGGGCTAGTGATCTGTCACTAGTGTAAACTTTTGTCCGTAGAGGTAGTGGTGGAACTTCTTCACTCCTCATACTACACTAAGGGTGTCTTGGTTGATCTGTGTGTGGTTGCATTCTGTGCTTGTCAGTGATCTTGAAGCAAATACAATCAGGCATTCAGATCCACCTTTCATAGAGTGAGACAAAACAGCTCCAAATCTATAAGGGGATGCATTGCATGCCAGTTTAATGGGCAGAGATTGGTCATAATGGGTGAGCAGTTCATCGGATATCTCTATTTCCTTTATCGCATCTTTCTGACCCTTCCCACTTTGCTCCTACCTGCAACAGTGTTTTGAATGGATGCAGCACTGTAGCAATATTTGGGAGAAACTGGTGATAATAATTTATGGCGCCCAAGTATGACCTGAGTTGTGACATATTTTCCGATTTAGGTACCTGTAGCACTGCTTCAGTCTTCTCTTGTGACTTATGTAAGACATTATTCTCAATGGCATATCCACAATATGAGATTACATTCTTGAAAAACTCATATTTCTCTCTCTTTGCCAGCAGGTCACACTCACTCAGCCAGGTAAGCACTTTCCCAAGGCTTTAGAGGTGCCAGTCATCATTTTTGCCAGCCACAATGATGTCCTCAAGATAATATTGTATTGCTGGGATACCTTGGAGCACTTGGTGGATTGATCTTTGGAAAATTACTGGAGATGATGTGACAACAAACACATGACAATTATACTGGAACTGTCCCTTGTGAGTGTTGATTGTGATGATCTTCCTGCTTGACTCTTCAATTTCCAATTGCAGACAGGCTTGTGACAAGTCAATCTTTGAAAACCTCTCCCCACCTGCCAAAGATGCAAAAATGTCTTCTATTCATGGCAGGGGGTACTGCACAGTACACGACAGCCCCGGGTGATGCTCACCTTGACATCCCCAGCAAATGGTTCTGGCCTTCCCTTTCTTGATCACCAGGACAATGGATGTTGCCCAATTTCCCCACTCAACCTTGGAGAGAATTCCATATGCCTCCAAGCTCTATAGTTCAGCATCCACTTTAGGACGTAGTGCATAAGGCGCTGGACGCACCTTTTGGAATCTTGGTGTTGCTGTTTCATCCAGTTCAAATCTGACCTTCATGCCTTTGAGTTTACCAATCCCCTTTTCATTAGCATTAAGCAGCTGTGGTTAGTGGTACCATCATGACTGCCATTACCTGCTGATGCCACACTAAGAGCCTTGATTGAGTGCCCACCTCATTGGATTTTTCTCAAACATTCACATTCAAAAAGTGCTGGCCCTCCAGCTTTCAATACATAAAGCTCTAACTGGTGTGTTTGGCCTCCATACATCACCATCATTTTCAAGGGACACTTTTTTTGCCTACATGAGTCTTTAGCATCACTGTGCTCGTCTCTAATGGTATCTTAGAAAATGGTATGTTGTAGTCGGCCTCAGGAATTATGGTCAAAGCTGACCCTGTGTCCAGCTCCATTTTCAGTTTTACACCAAACACATCCATTGTGATCCAAATGATTTTGTGATCTGCTTCAATTATACTATGCAGCTCTATGCATGACCTTTGTTAGACTCCATGTTGTCTGATTCTGTTTTACATTTGGTAACATTATGCATTTGCTTAGTTTTGTGTTTGGGACTTTTCACTCTTCTGCTTTTTGCCTGCCTTACACATTCTCTCTATGTGAACTTGTCTGTGACACTTTCCGCAGACATTTTCTTTGAACTAACAGTCATTTGCATCATGGGAAGATTTGCCACATCAATAAAATTTTTATCTTCTTGCACCATTCAGGGACATTTTGTGCATTTCACATTCTAACCTCCTTTTCTGTAGTTCTGCTACATCCTTTGCTGCAGTCTCTAACAATATTGTAATGATCAAGGCCCATTCTAAGGTCTCCTTTTGCCAGTGGCCTCATTTGAGTGCTTTGCCTATGCATGCCACATACAAGCCTGTCCCTTACTGGATCAGAAAGCCCATGTCTGAAGTCACAGTACTGGAAGGTTTGTGCAATTCAGAAAGTCTTTCATCTTTTGACTGGTTCCTTTTGTAAAATCTAAATCACTCAGCTATCAGCAGCAATTTAGGACAAGTGATTTTATAAAATTCTAACAATTTCATTGAAGGTCTTGCTTGCTAGCTTTGCAGGGGGTACTAAGTTGCGTAAGAGCCTAGGCGTTCTTGGGCCCATTAAGCTAAGAAGTGTAGGGGCTTTCTCTTGCTCCTCCACATTATTCCCATTACAATTCAGTTTAACCCTCTTGATATATGATTCCCAGCCTTCATAAGCACTATCAAATTCATTAACTTTCCCAACTGAAGCCATCGCCACATTATTTTCACTTTAAATTCAGCGCGTCTTTCACTGTTACTCCAGCATTTGTTTGTGTCTGTGACGGCCTTCTCTGTACTGTTTCACTCTCGTTGTTTCGTTCCATAACCAAGCCTTAACTGTCAGAGCAGTTTGTAATATTTTCTGACATTCAGCTTCATACTTGTTGCCAATTTGTTGTGTCTGTGCACAACTACATATATATTAAATAAAAGCACACACATGAGTAAAAGCTTTAACTGGTGTATTCACAATGCAGTGACAGCGAGAGAACAATGCACATGCGTAGACAACTAATCAATACGTAGTGTTGGGGGGGTCATGGGGGTCATTGCTCTAAAAGAAATAGATCCATGCATTACAAAAGCATCACGATATAAGGCACCCACTTGCTGTAATGGCATTCAATAATGAGGACATGGTTCCACCAATGAGTAAAATATGATCGGTTTTATAACATTAATTTTCAATATGTTCTTGCTAGGATAAATTTATGTCTTTTATCTCCCTCTGCGTCCTTGTGCATGCACTACAAAGGTTCATTTTATTGTTAAAAGTATCAGGTACAATACAACTCTAATATTCATCTTCTCCAGACAACCATAAAATAGAGAATCATGGGAGTTGTTGAAAGAAAAGACATCAACACTCACCCCCTCCCGGAACAAAAAAAAAAGAAAGAAAAGTCACATACCCTGAACACCCCCCAACCCCACTCATTCCCTAGCACATAAACAGCGGCTAGAACATCAAAACTCCAAACCGCCCAACCCCCTCCCTCACAGGAAAGAGCGACAATAGCATCAACCCCAAACCACCTCTCTCACTCACGAAAACTAGCCGATCGTCCACATAGAAAAACACCAAGAACATCAGACCCCAATTCCCAAACTCCCCCACACAAAAGCTAACATGTCGCCCACCCTTCAATTGGCAACAAGAAAGAAAACACCAAAAACTGAAGGAGATAAGTATAAAGTGCTGGCAAATAATCACAAATCACTGAATTTTGAAAACAACCTCCCATTAGCATTGAGGAGAGTAGCTGCAGAACACATAATCAGTCCGTCAGTGATATACGTTGATGGCAATTTTTCAGAACTTCCACATCTGAAAAGATGAAGGCGTTATGCTGTAGCCCAGGACTGTTGAACATTGCTCAACGAACATCTTTCTGTGGTTGAGTTCCAGCTTCATACTGATGATGTAGAATGCCTTGCTGTTGGTGACTTGAAGGTAGCCATATTGCATAATGCCTGCATAAGCTGAAGATGTCAGTAGTTGGAAGAACAATGAGTGAATATTGTCTGAATAACACCAAGACTTTCAATCTTGGTAGATAAGTTGCTGCATTTCTCTGTGCACATGGATATGTCTCTGGTGGGGTCTTGGAAGGAGATACTGAGACAAGGAGATTGAGGGCAATGTCAGTCACTGTAACACATGGCCACCAGACGCAGCAGGCAACAGAACCTCCTGAGTGGCCACTTGTTCCTGGCACCGGATGTGATGTCCTGAGCAACAAACATCTCTTGGAGTAATTCAGCAGGTCATGCAGCTACTGTGAGAGGAAATGGTTGATATTTTGGGTTAAAAAAAAAGCTGCATCTCAGTCTCTTTTGTCTCGAATATCATGAGATTGGAGTCAATAATGTTCCAGTTCCTCTATCTTCTTTTCTTAATTCATGTGTGATGTCACCTATCAGCCGCACATCACTTCACCACACCCACTCCAACATCTCAACACACCACTCAGCTTTCTTTGGGGATTCTCCTCCGCTCCATATTCTACAATCCCCCCACCTCTGCTTGCTGTAATAATTTCTGAAAGCACCCTTCTCTTCATAGGAAATTTGTCATGTTTGCCCTCCCATTTTATACAGTGGCAGGGCTAACTTCTTCCCTCTCAGATAGGCAGCCATGTGTTTATGAGCATCTGGCTGTGCTGATCTTCTCAATTCACACTGAGGTGTCAATCTACAAGCTGAGTAAACATCCCCCATCCAATATGGGAAAGCAGGACCTATAAAACCCAATTGTATACTTTTAGAAACTGCAAAGCCATCCTCCATGGCCAACTTGATTGATTCTAATATCATGAAACACACATATACAATGCCACTCTCCCGTTTTTATATGTGAACATGTATATTGCCTTGTCTACACGACCAACTTTTACACAGAGGCTGAAGACAGTAAAGGGCCATTACTCTTCTAGATAACTGCTTGAGAGCTTCACTGTGAATATGCCAGATCATTTCTCCACAGTGTTCTAGGTGCCATCCTTCTTAAAGTTAACTTCTGATCACCATGCTCGCTGCCACAGGAACCCACCTCCGATGTAACAATATCCACAGGCAATTAAGGATATGTTACCCTTCATTTCCATCTCCCTGCCATTTAAACTCAATACAACTTCATGATCTGAATGATGTTCCTGAATTGAAAGCAGCATTTTAAGAGCAACCAGTATGATGGGAAATTGCAGAGGCAAAGTGACCCTGAATGACCTAATGTACATTGCACATTGCAAGTCCTGCATGAAGGAAGTCACTTCACGTACAGCTTTGAACAAAGCTCCGTGCAGTACTAATTCACATCATGATTTCAGTCCATGGCAACCTCTAAATTATTTTTTTTTTATTTTGAGATACAACACCATAGCAGGCCCTTCAAGTCCAATGAGTCGGCACTTCTCAATTACACCGATGTGGCCATTAACCTAAAAACACATATTAGAGAACAGCCATCAATCCCAGAGGGTCGTGGCTTTGCACCTCTGATGGACCGTGTCCTCTCCAGGGCGCAAGACTGGGTGGGAAGATTTGAAGAACCGGCTGTTGCCCCTCTCCACGTCACTGATGTAGTCCAAGAGAAGGGCAAGCGCCGATACAGCTTGGCACCAGTATCATCACAGAGGTTGCCAGAGTGAAGTTGTAAACAACATCAAACTGCTCCAGATTTCTTCCTCAGGGTTTACTCCCGAAGCCTTTCCCATGGGTGGGCATGGCCGCAAGGCAGTGGAGGTTTAAAATTCAGAGATTTCCCTCTCCTAGACGGGCTGCCGTCCAAGGCTGATGAGTCCCACCTGCCCAAAGCAACTGGTTTTGAGGTGCCACTGGTCTAACTTTGCCCCTTCTCTTGTCAGTAGAAACAGTTCAGCCAGGCCTAGTAGCTAAGCCACACGTGAAGGATAAAAGTTGGACTTGGTTGTCAAAGGCTGTTAGAGTTGCACGCCATTTGGAGCAGTTTATAGGTAGTGGGAACTTATCCCCACCACAACCCTGGGCTATGACAACATTAGGAACCAACTACTAACCCGTATGACTTTGGAATGTGGGAGGAAACCAGAGCACCCAGAAGAAACCCGTCTGATTGAGGGGAGAAAGTACAAACTCTTTACAGACAGTGGCAGGAATTGAGCCCAGGCTACTGGCGCTGTAAATAGTGTCATGCGAGCAGCCATGCTGCCAGGCAATCCCATAGCATATATAATGTGACCTCTTGGTAAAATTGAGTCTTATCCCACAGGCAGGGAGTAAGTAAACAGCTGTGAGTGCTTAGTATTTATTGGCATCTTCTGCTGAGGTTGCTTCAGCTCCTTTAGTATTCAATTACCATCGCCATTTGACTTTGATTTTGCTAGTGAGTTTCTAAGCAGGAAAGTGAATGGCTGCATATAGCAGCAATGTGCTCCCCTACCAGAGTTTAGAAGATTGGGCAAGCGTCCTGTTAATCAAACTTAGTAACTTTGTAATTAGACCTCTGAAGGTGATGAGACGAGCATTAAGGGCAAGCACTCTCCCTGTATTTTCTATATAGATTAACCTATGTTTATTGGAAGAAGTTGCTGAATTTTCTGTAACAGTTTCTGTTTCATTGTCTTTTGAACTGATTAATAAACAGTTTCCTCTGTAATGGATTGTTTATGGTGAGGCAGAATTGTAAATGGACACTACACTGAAGATGTAAGCAGTGTGCCAATATTACTTTCACTGATTGATTACTGTGTAAAATTTACAAACCATTTCCTCCAGAGACAGCACATTGGTAGGTTAGGTTAGAGCACTATACAAAAATGTAGAAAATTTTAACTATCCTGCTGTAGGCTCCAAACTGCTGTCAATATCATGGGATTTTAGTTCTCTATATTAATTTAAACACAGACGCATTATTCCAAATTAAAATTCAAATCCACTTCTTTGTATTAACAAAATAAAATATTTTTACTCCTACGCACAAGAGTAACTCCACTTTTCAGGCCAGAAATTAAGGTTCTATTATTTTAATAGAATCATCTTGCACTGTTCAAAGCAATTGTTGCACTTGAGTTGTCTTCATTGTGTGAGTCTTGACTGTGCCTTAAGACCCATCAATATAAAAAGGCAACCAATCAGCAAGAAACTCAGACAATGCAACCAGGTGAACCATGAAGCCTTTTTTACAGTACCACGACAATGTGCTTCAATATTAATCCAAGCCAATGTCATTTATGTTTCTAACAGCTACTACCTTTCCAAGTCTCTGTTGTAGTAATAGTTTGTGCAAAGCTAAAGGGAGCCTTTACTAAGTTTCAAGGATCTCAGTTACTATCACCAAAACACGATATCACATAGGATTCTTATTGCCAGTACTCTGGCCTATTTCTGGACCACGGCCATGGCAGTAAAAGCTTTCTAAATGCAGCATCACCCAATCTTCTCATGACTCAAGATACTAAAGGTTCATTGCTGATCACCTTATAGGAATTTCACCATCCCCAACATATGCTTCCTTCACTACTCACACCTATGTATCTCCATTCCCAATTAGTTCCTGGAATTCTTGTTTAACACCAGATGGAAAATGCCATCACCAAAGGAACAAAATGCAGCATTTCAAAAGAAACCCCACTGCTATCTTTAAAACAAGAAATACTGCTTTGTCAGGACCAACAAACATAAATTAATATAACATCATTTATAAGACTTTTCTAACAAGATTCCAATTTCATTCAGATACAAGAGATAATCTGCAGATGCTGGAAATCCAAGCAACACACACAAAATGCTGGAGGAACTCAGCAGGCCAGGCAGCATCTATGGAAAAGAGTACAGTCAACATTTCGGGCCGAGGTCCTGTTGAATGGTGGCACAGATGCAGACACACCCAGCTCTGAGACAACAGGTAAGGTAATTTGCTTCCAAACAATGGTTTATTGATCATTACAGAATGTCTTTCTGGTGCTTCCCGCTCCATCCCCCTTTTTCCAACCATGATTCCCCTCTCCCTGCCCCCTTCCCACTCAGTCCACAATAGAGACCCGTATCAGAATCAGGTTTATCTTCATTCAATTTTTTTTTTTTTTTTTTTGCGGCAGTACAGTGCAATACATAAAATTACTACAGTACTGTGCAAAAGTCTTAACTATGTATACATGACTAAGACTTTTGCACAGTGCTGTATATCATACAAAAACATTTAAATTATATTGTTAATAATCAAAGAAAATAAATATTGTCTTGCAAAGAAATAAAAACTGAAACCTATCTGACAAATATAACCTTCTGTCAGATTTTAACATCTCCATTTTATGCCATGGACTTGTACACATTCACAAATATAATGGCTGAAAAACATGCTTATATTTTATTTACATGCTCGGAGGGATCATAACAAAAATAATTAGTGTATTTGTACTGTGCTTGCGAAGTCATGGTGTCACTGAAACCATACTGTAAAAAGTCCTGCTTTTCAACAGTACATTCTGATAGAAGATAATATAAACTGATTCATTTTATGAGCCATAGGACGTGCCATCAGTTTTAACTCTGGTAACAGGGCATGTTTAAAATGAGCTTTGCAATATCTGGATCCACCTGATGTATATTACTTTTTTCATTTTACGAAGAGGGAAATCCCATAACTCACAAGTGCCATGGGCATAAAGTATTCAGAGGCTCAGTGCACTTTTCACCATGTACTGTCAACACAAAGTAAAAGATTGTTTGATATAAATATACTCATAAAAGTGCTCCCAAAACCTAATCAACTGAAACATTCTTATGTCACTATTATTCCAATTCTGTTGCACAGAATTTTTCACATAAATGTGTCATTTTTACTACAAGTTCTCAATTCCATAAAAATATTTCTAATAGCTTTTTAAATTTTTTAACACCCCTGATGTTGTACTCCCCAAGTATAATCTGTCTAGAGCCATATTTCATCTCATTGCTGCAGGGCAGTTCAGGGAAGGGGTCATTTATGTCAGAATGCTTTTTGCTAACATTATTTTTTGTTATTTCACTGGGGCTGCATTTGCTGTCTGGATTTGTGAAATGCAGAAATTGCAGATGACTTATTATATGGAGATTATAGAATACTAATCCAAACAAAATC
Source organism: Mobula birostris (assembly GCF_030028105.1). Taxonomy (NCBI): domain Eukaryota; kingdom Metazoa; phylum Chordata; class Chondrichthyes; order Myliobatiformes; family Myliobatidae; genus Mobula; species Mobula birostris. Next base: position 132,390,521 of record NC_092376.1, read on the forward strand.
CTAATTCAGTTGCTTGATTTGCAAATTAATTATTCATTTATCAGAAGTTGTGTTTATCTATTCCCTGCACATTGCTGATAATTCTTTAAAGTAATTATGAAATGTGGTGAAATCATACTGATCTGCTGCAGTTGTATGTTTTTGTTTTAGACTATAGCATAGAAATTTCCCTTGTAATTACATGGAAATGATTTCTTAATTTACCTAAATTAATGTCACTACAAATACCTTAAATATCCTAACATGAATGTTCTATAACTTGAGTTGTTGATTTATCTCACTGCTCAATGGGACAAAAATAAATGGTATGATATTTAAAGTTGCAAGAATCAAATTGTAATTATATTTTAAATGTCTTGAATTGATGTTAATACACATTTTAAATGGTCAGGCATTGTTTTGAAGAGGAAGTAATTTCAAAATGCTATGATTCATATTTTGAATTCAAATATTATTCATAATTGATGTAAAGGTTTATTACATCATCTGATCTGTCAAAGTGAATATGGATAACTGTAAACTGCTGGAGAAACTCAGAAGGTCAGGCAGCATTTATGCAGAGGAATAAACAGTCAGTCTTTTGGACTGACTGCCTTAATAAGGACTGGAAAGGAAGAAGGCGGTGGGGTGGGTTGGGGGGGGGGTGAGTATAAACTGCAAGTGGTAGGTGAAATCAGGTGAGGGGAAAGATAGGTGGATGGGGAGGGGTGATGAAGTGAAAAGCTGGGAGGTGATGGCTGGAAGATATAAAAGGCTAAAGAAGAAGGAATCTGATAGGAGAGGAAACTAAAACATGGGATAAAGGGAAGGAGGAGAGGCACCAGAGGGAAGTGATGTGCAGGAGATGAGAAGAAACTGTCTTCCTCTCTATTCTCTGGATTTCCTGCATCTGCAGAATCCCCTCTGTTTAACGATAATCGTAGTTTTATGGGGTCATAGAACCATACAGCAGGGAAACAAGTCATTCAGCACACTGCACGGATCAATACTGTCATCATTTCCCCCCTCACATCCCTATCAATTCATCTTCACATACCCCACAGTTTTCCACACTTTGGGCAATTAATTAACATATTAACCAGCACGTAGGAGGATTTTGGAGCAAGGGTTAAATTTATGTGGCTGCTAGGGCAGTGTGGCAAGCTCCATACAAACAGTACCCGAGGCCAGGGCTAAATTAATTCACTGGAGCTGTGATTCAGCAGTACCAACCACTCTGCCATAAAAATATTCAGATAAACAAAAGGCTGAGTAAAATTTAAAAAATGCGTTTTTTATCATGGTTATATGAGATTAAACCCTGTAAAGTGATGCGCTAGGCCATATATATGTATATATTAATATATATATATTCAGCCCATATATATTATACATGATTTGTATGGAATTTATTCCAGACCCGTGCGAAGTACTACATGTTGGGAAATCAAATTCTGGTAAGACGTATAGAGTAAATATCAAAGAATTTACGAGCATGATCAAAAAGGAGACCTAATGGTACAATGTCCATAGCTTACCGAAAATAGAGATACAGTTGGATGTACAGTAATACTGAAGACATTTCAGGACACAGCAACAGCAGCCAGGATCGAGGCAATCAGAAGGTGAATCTCAGCAGGGAAGGGTAAAGTCAGGTAGAGTGAAAGTGACAGGAGACAAACAGGAGATTCTGTTGCTGGATGACGTGTTGCCTCCCAGGTGCTACATTCAAGGATGTCTCAGAACAGCTGCAGAATATTCTCAGGAGGAAGGGTGAGCAGTCGGAGGTCACGGTGCACATTGGCACCAATGACATAGGGAGAAAGAGGGAAGAGGCCCTGCACAGTGGGTATACAGAGTTAAGAAAGAGGCTGAAGAGCAGGAGCTCCAAAGTAGTATTCACTAGATAACTTCCAATATCACGTGCTAGCCAAGTTTCAGATTTCTGGATCATTGAAATCTCTTGTGGGGAAGGTATGAGCTGTACACAAAGAGCAGGCTACACCTGAACCCGAAGGTGACTAACATCCTTAGGGGCAGGTTTGCTGGAGCTATATTGGGAGGGTTTCAACTGGCAGAGGGACAGGAACTGGAGAGATATGGCTGAGGATGGGGCAGTTGGTATACAAGTTGATGCAGTCTGTAGTGAAACCATCAGAAGGACAGACAGGGCAAAATTGCAGTCAATGGGATGAATTAAAGTGTAACATGGGAACAAAACTGAAAAAAAGGTGATGAATGCAGAACTGAAGGTGTTATATTTGAATCCACTCAGTACAAGGAATAAGATACTGTAAATGATCTTGTAGCATAGTTGGAGATTGACAGGTATGATATTGTGGGCATCACTGAGACATGGCTGAAAAATGAATGTAGTTGAGAGCTTAACATCCAAGAATACACATTGTAGTGAAAGGAAAGTTGGGTAGGCAAGGGGGATGGGGTGGCTCTGTAGGTAAAAAACTAAATCAAATTCTTAGATGTAGAATCCTTCTGAGTAGAGTTAAGAAGCTGCAAGGGTGGGTAAAAGACCTTGATGAGAGTTATACACAGGCCTCTGGCACTTAACAGAATGTGGGATTCAAATTACAGTGGGAGATAGAAAAGGCATGTAAAAAGGGCAATTTGCAATAGTAAAGGGGGATTTCAATTATACAGGTAAACTGGGAAAACTAGGTTGATGCTGGATCCCAAGAGATGGAATTTTCAGAATGCCTATGAGATGGCATTTTAGAGCAGCTTGTTGTTGAGCCCACTAGGGGAAAGGCAAAATCTAGATTTAGTGTTGTGTAATGAACCAGATTTGATTTTGGAACTCAAGTTAAATAAACTCTTGGAAGGCAGTGATCATAATATGATAGAATTGACCCTGCAGTTTGAGAAGAGATTAAGTCAAATGTATCAATATTGCAGTGGAGTAAAGGGAATTACAGAGGCATGAGAGAGGATCTGGACAATTTGATTGGAAAGGGACACTAGCAGGGATGATGGCAGAACAGCAATGGCTGGTGTTTCTGAATGATATTCGGATGACACGGGGAAGATACATCCCAAAGATGAAGAAAGTATTCTAAAGCGAGGATGAAGCATCCGTGGCTGACATACAAAGTCAAGGACAGCATAAAAGGAAAAGAGACGGCATAAAGTATAGCAAAAAATAGTGGGACGTTAGTGAATTGGGTAGCTTCCAAAAACCAACAGAAAGCAACTAAAGACCTGTTAAGAGATAAAAGATGAAGTATGATAGCCAATAATATAATAGAGCACCAAAAGTTTTTTCTGATATATAAATAAAAAGAGAGGTGAAAGATTGGTGTTGCAGAGGTAGTAATTTTCAGGCCTGCACAGACAGGCACCTCTAAGTCTCCACCCAGTAAACAGGAATCACCTGACACTTATTTCCAAATCATCTAGATCCCAAATAAACCCAATCTCATCCGCATCCTTGTTCACACAAACAAGCTAGCCAGCCTCAACAGCCTTTAGTTACCTTGTGGTGTTAAGTATCTGTTCCCTCTTATTTTATGGCCCCTCATAGATTGTTATTTTGCACTTATTAGTAAAATGTCATTTACTGCTAAATCATCTTGACTGCTGTGTTTGAGTTAAGGCACCTCTGCATTTCCTATCAGGAAGCTCGTACCAATGATTGACCCAGCAGGATCTGCTTGCCTAAAGGAAGTCATCCATCAACAGGAACACATGATCCTGAAGCAGCAGGAAACTGTTGGCCATCTGCTTGCCATTCCCAACACAGTAACTCTATCCCAGTCAACCTCCTCCCTTGGAGCCCTAGATTCCTGTGCTCAAATGCTTCAACGGATCCACAACTCGATGCTGCTTCTTTCTGTCCCACTGCATCTTACACTTCAAACTCCAGCCATCTTTATCTTTGTCATTTCTCTCTTGATTGGATGAGCTCTGACCTGGGCTGTCACTAACTGGGATAAGGAAAACACCACTTGTAATAAAGATGAAGATTTTACTTGCTGAGATGCGCTGGGCTTTCAGCCATGTGGGATGTAGATGGGAAGCAGCAGATCAGATACTTTGCCTGTTTCCAGGCTCAGGGTTGGTGCTGGTTAACACCATGGAATTCAAGACCCTCACGGTGGAGCTCAGCCTGAATGCGGAGGTGCTGTTTGCCCATTACCCTCATGGCCTCTTAGAGCACTTGAAAGACGAACTGGCTACCCAGAAGATGCCCACCAACCTTGAAAGCTGCGTCACTCTGGCCCTCTGAATTGACAAACGACTTATGGAATGATCATCAGCCAGAACCCTAGTTCCATTCCCAGAACCCAGGCAGCTAGGGAGAGCTCCCTTTAACTCCCCATGAGCATGAACATTGGTGGAGAAGCAACTTCTGTGCTCACTGCAGAGCTGCCGATCACTCATACCTCAGGTGCCCACTGATCCAAGAAAACAGCGCAAAGTAGAGATGTGTGGTCTTCTCCTTGATAAGCTCCCTGTGTCCTCTCATTTCAGAACCATAGCCAAGCTCACACACTCTGTCCTCCTCCACACCCCAAGGGCTCTACGGACATAGGAAGCTCTGGTGGGTTCCAGAGCAGCAAGCAATTTTCTAGACCCGACTGTGTGCGCAATTTGGACTCTCTACCGAGCCTATCTCTTACCCCATCTGCATTACGGCAATTAACTGTATGCTCATGCCAGCAGATATGCGCTGTGAAGCACTCCAGTGGGGGCACTCCTCACCCCTCTCCAGACATCTAGGCAAATGACAGACCCTGGATTTTCTGTAATGCTGGTTCTGATGGTGCATCATGATCACAGATGTACTTCAGTTTGTCACTGTCTTCCCTCAACGTGCCCAGTCCCAATCCTCCAACCAGTGCCCTTCTGGGCTCCTACTGCACCTGCGGCTCCCTCGACAACCACTGTCCCACATCACCATGAATTTGATCTTGAGTTTGTATGGTGATACTGACAGATAGACCTGTTCTCCAGTTCAGAAGGCCAGATAATATACATCCCAAAAAGGAAAAAGTATTCTAAAGGAAAAATGACACAAGTGTGGCTAACAAGAGAAGTCAAAGCCAACATAGAAGCTAAGAAAGGGCACATAATAGAACAAAAAATTAGTGGGGAATTAGAGGATTGGGAAACTTATAAAAACTAACAGAAGGCAGTTAAAATGGTCATCAAGAAATAAAGATGGAATACAAAAGAAAGCTAGCCAATAGTACTAAACAGGATACCAAAAGTTTCTTCAGAACATAAAGTGTAGAAGAGAGGCAAGAACGGGTATTGGACTGCTGGAAAACAATACTGGAGAGGTAGTAATGGGGGATAACAAAATGGCAATGAACTGAATAAGTACTTTGCATCAGGCTTCACTGTGGTTGACACTAGCAGTATAGTGGAAGTTCCAGGTATCAGGGGTCATGAGGTGTATGGAGTTACCATAACTAAAGAAAAGGTTCTTGGGAAACTGAAAGGTCTGAAGGTAGATAAGTCACCTAGACTAGGTGATGTACAAACCGGGCTTCTGAAAGAGTTGGCTGTAGAGATTGTGGAGGCATTAGTAATGATTTTCAAGAATCACTTGGTTCTGGAATGGTTCCGGAACACAAAAATTTTAAAAATGTCACTCCATCCTTCGAGAAAGGAGAGGCGCAGAAGAAAGGAAACTATAGGCTAGTTAATCTAACCTCAGTGGTTGGGAAGATGTTGGAGTCAATTATTAAGGATGCTGTCTCAGGGTACTTTGAGGAACCCAGTAAAATAAGCCTCAAGCGAAAATCTTGCCTGACGAATCTGTTGGAACTCTGAAAAAATAACAAGCAGGATAGACAAAGGTGAATCAAAGGATATTATATACTTGGATTTTCAGAAGGCCTTTGACAAAACTACAAACCCATAGTATTATAGGAAAGATTCTAGCATGGATTGGCAGGAGGCAAAGAGTGGGAATAAAGAGAGCCTTTTTCTGCTTGGCTGCCAGTGTTACACATGGGTTTGTGTTGGGACCATTTCTTTTTATGTTATGTGACAACGTTTTGGATGATGGAACTGATGCCTTTGTTACAAAGTTTACAGATGATATGAAGATAGGAGGAGGGGCAGGTAGTTTTGAGGAAGTAGAGAGGCTACAGAAGGACTTAGACAGATTAGTAGAATGAGCAAAGAAGTGGCAGATGGAATACAGTGAGGGGAAGTGTACGGTCATGCACTTTGGTCTAATAAATGAAAGGGCTGACGATATTCTAAATAGATAGAAAATACAAAAATCTGAGGTGCAAAGGGACTTAGGATTCCTTGTGCAGGATTCCCTAAAGGTCAATTTGCAGGTTGAGTTTGTAGAGAGAAAGGCAAATACTATACTATCATTCATTTCAAGAGGACTAGAATATCAAAGTAAAGATGTAAAGTTGAAACTTCATAAAGTACTGGTGAGGCCTCACTTGGAGTATTGTGAGCAGGCTTGGCCCCCATCATCTTAAATAGGATGTGCTGAAACTGGAGAGTGTTGAAAAGAGGTTCATGAAAATGATTCCAAGATTGAATAGCTTGTCATTTGAAGATCATTTGATGGCTCTGGGCCTGTATTCACTAGAATTCAGAAGAATACGGGGTGACCTCACTGGTGAAAGGCCTTAATAGAGTAGATGTCGAGAAGATGTTTCCTATGGTGGGAGAGTCTAAGATCTAAAGACACAACCTCAGGGGTGTCCTTTTAGAATGGAGATGAGGAGGAATTTCTTTAGCCAGAGAGTAGGGAATCTATGGAATTCTTTGCCACAGGCAGCTGTGGAGGCTAAGTCTTTATGTACAAACGTTTGTATATTTAAGGCAGGGGTTGATAGATTATGGATTGATCAAGGCATCAAGTGATATTGGGAGAAGGCAGGAGATTGGGGTGGACAGGAAAATTGAATAAGCCATGATGAAATGGTGATGTAGACTCAATGGGTCAAATGGCCTAATTCTGCTCCTATATTTTGTGGTCTTATGGATTAATTTACAGACATTTATAAAATTATGAAGAGCATATATCGGAATGATAAGATTCTTTTCCCAAGGCAGAGAATCTAAAACCTGAGGGTACAAAGTTTAAGGTGATAGAGGATAAATTCAAAGGATTTCTGAGGGAAAGTTTTTCACTCAGAGGGTGATGGTTGTCTGGAACAAGCTGTCAGAGTTGATGATAGAGGCAGATGCAATTACAGCATTAGGGCAGGTACTTATTTATGAATTGCACAGATGTATGTTTCTAATGCAGTCAAATAAGATGGGCACCACTGTCAGTTTGGTTGATGTGGGCCAGGGCTTCCTTTATCTTTGCCATGGGGTTCCATTTTGCTTACAGGTAACGGTCTAGCAATACTTACCTTAAAATTGAAACATTAGTGATGATATCTTGGACACACTGCATCTAAAAGGAGAAAACTCCCATAAAATGAAGGAAAGTTAGAAAGCAACTTATAAGATGAACTTGTATAGAGAAACTGGGAAGCCTCTCATTAGGTCACATGACACTAAGCAAAGATTTAATGTGTGTTGAAGTTCAGGATGTCTTTGACAGTGCATGGAAGGAGAATGTTTCCAGATGATAGAAATATTAGTAACAAGAAAATGTGCATATACCATAATTGCTAAAGAAACAAGTGGGAGATGAGTGGGTGGGAGACTGTTGGTAAACAGCAATTGTTATGGTCTGGAATGCAGTGATTGAAGAGTAAACGCTTGCTCAAATGTATTAAGCATAGTATTTTGTAACTTGGAAATTGTGTTCAAAGCAGTCATTGGAAAATGAAACAGTTTTCTCGAAGAATAATAGCTTGTATGCAGTTTAGCAAATGCCATTGAATGAGAGATTAAATTTGTAGGATGGATACAAATAGTTGGACTACAGCCATCAGTGAGACAACTGAAACATTTAGAGATTCATTGTTAACAACATTGGTACCTACCTGGTTTGAAAAAGTGTGTGGGGTTTGTGAAAGATAATTAACCTGTTACTTCCACCAATTTTATGCTGCTTTTTTATTTATGTGATTGATGGGTCCTCTGCAACCGTACTGCACAGTCATTCACATTTGCTTCAATATGGACTAAATGACTATTTTGTTGGTGCCTACTGCCACAAACTAGGCTGTCATAGTGGCAAGATGCCAGATGTTCTGGAAATCATTCCAACCCGGAAAGCTTTTAAGCATGGTACAAGAGAGAAGCACTTGATCTAAAACTTTCCAACTGCGAACTTGGTTAAAAAAAAATGATGCAAGGTAGGGGAAATGTTCCGGTAGGCTGCGTGGAGAGTTTTCAGGTACGCACTGCTAAAGCAGTGCTGGGCATTTTGGTGGATTCCAATACCAAAAGGCTGACAATCCCTAAAGATGCAACACTGCAAATAGATCAATACCCCAACATGGGTGTCCATGATTGGTGTATTTGCATTCAACTGGCATAACACAGCATCTCACCATTGACCTCAATGCCTTCTGCAATAGCTTTTAAGTCACTATCAATCATACTAAAATGAATTTGTTCTACTAACCATCACACACTGAGTGTGGTTTAATCTCACACTCATAACTTGTACACAGTCCCAAAAGCAAGATGTAATTACCACTGATAAACCTCATGGAATCACTTGTTGGGGGTCAGGAGTGGCTGCATCAGTGCCTCATTCTCCAGCAACTCTGAAATTAGAGAAAGTTGGCGGTGTAGCAGAAAGTGCTGTTATTGTACAGCTCAATCACCTGAACTTGATTACTGTTTGTATGGCGTTTCAACACTGTCTTGTGACCTCACATATTCTACAGAGCATCACACACAAAAAATGCTGGTGAACACAGCAGGCCAGGCAGCATCGATAGGAAGAGGTACAGTTGATGTTTTGGGCCAGGACCCTTCGTCAGGACTAACTGAAAGAAGAGCTAGTAAGAGATTTGAAAGTGGGAGGAGGAGGAGGAGATCGGAAATGATAGGAGAAGACAGGAGGGGAGGGGTGGATCTAAGAGCGGGAAAAGAGAGAGGATCACGGGAGAGGAAGCCTGGGGAGAAAGAGAAGAGGGGAGGGGAGTCCAGAGGGTAGAGAGCAGGCAAGGAGTTATAGTGAGAGGGACAGAGGGAGAAAAAAAAAAGAGAAAAAGGGAGAAAAAAATTTTAAAAATATATATATTAAATAAATAAATAAGGATGGGGTGTGAAGGGGAGGAGGGGCATTAACAGAAGTTAGAGTAGTCAATATTTATGCCATCAGGTTGGAGGCTACCCAGACGAAATATAAGGTGTTGTTCCTCCAACCTGAGAGTGGCTTCATCTTTACAGTAGAGGAGGCCGTGGATAGACATATCAGAATGGGAATGGGAAGTGGAATTAAAATGTGTGGCCACTGGGAGATCCTGCTTTCTCTGGCGGACAGAGCATAGTTGTTCAGCAAAGCGGTCTCCCAGCCTGCGTCGGGTCTCGCCAATATATAGAAGGCCGCACCGGGAGCACCGGACGCAGTATATCACCCCAGCCGACTCACAGGTGAAGTGTTGCCTCACCTGGAAGGACTGTCTAGGGCCCTGAATGGTGGTGAGAGTAGAAGTGTAAGGGCATGTGTAGCACTTGTTCCGCTTACAAGGATAAGTGCCAGGAGGGAGATCGGTGGGAAGGGATGGGGGGGACAAATGGACAAGGGAGTCGCATAGGGAGCGATCCCTGCGGAAAGCAGAACGGCGGGGGAGAGGGAATGATGATCTTGGTGGTGGGATCCCGTTGGAGGTGGCGGAAGTTACAGAGAATTATATGATAAGCATCTCTCTTCTCCAGATGTGCAAGGATGGTGTGTAGAGCTGTGGCTATTGCATCATCTGTCGGTCAGTTGTGCCGTAGGTGAATTGGAGAGGGTCCATTGTGGGTGGTAGCAAGCTGCAAATGTCATCCTTGCCCAGCTTCTCAAAGCATTTGTTTATTATTGAGGTCAGTGCGACAGGGCACCAGTCATTCAGACATGTTATCTTGGTCTTTTTTAGGTACAGGGACAATGGTGGATGTTTTGAAGCAGGACAGCACTCCACACTGGGAGAGGGAGAGATTAAAACTGTCTGTAAACACACCTGCCAGTTGTACCACGCACACTCTGAGTACCCACCCTGGGATGCCACCTGGAAATACCATTGCACAGTAACTTACATGCAGAATAATAGTTTTGCAGTCAAAAATTGAGCATTAATCACAATTTGTACTCTCAGTATTCCTCCTCCAATATAGTAACTTTTAGTCCAGGCCTCTGTGTATGACAACCTTAAACACAGAAGTTGCTGGAAACAAAGCAGTGACATCAGTCAGCATGCAGTGTACAAATGAATTTCAAAGATCAAATCCAGGATGAACTTTATTCACCATGTACATTTATGTGTTTTAGGAATGTGCTGTGGAGTTCATGCAAAAAAAATCAACATTAAAGAATTATATAAAAATAATGTGAGAACTACAGATATGAAATAACAAGTGCATAAATACACAAATACCAGAAATTATTTACAATGAAACATCATAAAAAGTGGTTTAAATCATTTACAATGTGTGTAGTGACTGAGATAATAGATGGATGTGGGAGGTGGGGGGGGGTGAGGCTGGGAGGTCTAACAAGAATGGCTGATTACAATAATTGCCTGGGGGGGGGGAGAAACTTTTAAGATGGTGCAAACACGAGGAAATCTGCAGATACTGGAAATTCAAGCAACACACACAAAATGCTGGTGGAACGCAGCAGGCCAGGCAGCATCTATAGGAAGAGGTACAGACAACGTTTCGGGCCAAGGCCCTTTGTCAGGTCTAACTGAAAGAAGAGATAGTAAGAGATTTGAAAGTGGGAGGGGGAGGGGGAGATCCGAAATGATAGGAGAAGACAAGAGGGGAAGAGATGGAGCTAAGAGCTGGAAAGTTGATTGGCAAAAGGGATATAAGGCTGGAGAAGGGAGAGGATCATGGGACGGGAGGCCTAGGGAGAAAGAAAGGGGGAGGAAAGCGCCAGAGGAAGATGGAGAGAAGACAAGGAGTTATTGTGAGAGGGACAGAGAGAGAAAAAGAGAGAAGAAAAAAAAGGAAAAAAAATAATAAATAAATAAGTGATGGGGTAAGAAGGGGATGAGGGGAATTAACAGAAGTTAGAGAAATCAATGTTCATGTCATCAGGTTGGAGGCTACCCAGACGGAATATAAGGAGTTGTTCCTCCAACCTGAGTGTGGCTTCATCTTGACAGTAGAGGAGCAATGGATTGACATATCAGAATGGGAATGGGATGTGGAATTGAAATGTGTGGCCTCTGGGAGATTCTGCTTTCTCTGGTGGACAGTGCGTAGATGTTCAGCGAAACAGTCTCCCAGTCTGCGTCGGGTCTCACCAATATATAGAAGGCCGCACCGGGAGCACCGGAGATGGTGTGAAGTTTTTGTTTTCATAGCCCTATAGCACTTTACAGAAGGGAGCTTTTGGTAAAGGCGGCTTGCTGGGTGAAAAATGTTTGTTTGCAATGATTTTTTTTCCCGCCTGCTTCTTTGCCCTGGCCTCATACTAGTCCTGTGATGATAGTAGAGTGCATCTTTTCTGCTGTCTTGAGAGAATGTTGCATCACACCAAACAATAATCTTTGATGGTAGGATGCTCTCTTTGATGGCATGCAATGTCCTAGTACAAATATACACAATAAAAATAAGGTGGGTTTTGAATACAGAAACAAGCCTTAATCTGCAGGCCTCAATTTGGAAATACTGTTTTGGCTCTGGAATGTCGAAAATTATAGAAATGGACCCAATCAGTCCAGATAAATGATTTCGACCAGACATATCAGCTATCCATTTCCCTCCATAGATGCTGCCTGTCCTGCCGAGTTCCTCAGGCATCTTGAAAAATGGTTCAAAGTTGTATCTATTGCGCAACTTTGCATTTACTGCATGACGTCTGCAGGTGATGCGGCAGATTGTACTGACCTCATTCTAGACCTCGTAATTGCCACCCATGCTTGATCTGTGAGGCCGCGCTAAATTGTTGTATCTGTGGAGACCCTACTGTGCAACAACCAATGTCATCCCAGCCCTTCCACAGAGGGCAATGCAACCAAGGCGCAGGTGGCTGAAGGTAAAGCCCTGCCATGGTGGTTTTCTGACAGACTTTGCTTGTAAAATTTTTACATTTCTTTAAGAAAATCAAAATCTTCTGAATGCAATGTATAATTAATGGAACCAGGTCTAATAGTATGTGTTCTTTTTTATATTTCTATTTATAAGTTTAACTTCCTTCACTGTTCTCCATCTTCACTCAGAATAGTAAAATGATAAGAGAATGTGGCATGAAAAGTATGCAGTGAAGCTCTGAGGCGGATTGTTATTCACATTGCAGAACAGTTTTCCATTGGAAATATGTTAAATCAGTGGCAGTGAAGTCCAACTTTCGCAGAGGCAGAAACTTGAATTCAATAGAAATGTAAAACAGATTTCCAGTTTGCTATTGCTCATTGTCTCCTACTACATGATTTAAACACACAAGTTATTCTTCCCAGAGTTAAAAGAATGATCAATTCATTAGCTAGCCCAGGTAAACAGAAAACACTTTTCACTCATGATATTTCAAAATACTTTGATATTTTCCGATGTGTAGAATGTGGCTTAATAGTGGGAAACTCTTATTGTTCATTATCATAATGATATTACACAGATTAAAATCTTGTTGTGTTGTTACGTGGCCAAGTGATTAAGGCGTTCGTCTAGTGATTTGAAGGTCGCTAGTTCGAGCCTTGACCGAGGCAACGTGTGTGTCCTTGACCACACATTGCTCTGCAACCACACTGGTGCCAAGCTGTATGGGTCCTAATGCCCTTCCCTTGGACAACATCGGTGGCGTGGAGAGGGGAGACTTGCAGCATGGACAACTGCTGGTCTTCCATACAACCTTGCCCAGGCCTGCACCCTGGAAACCTTCCAAGGCGCAAATCCATGGTCTCATGAGACTAACGGATATATATATAGTCTTGTTGACTAATACGTGCATACGATTATAACCATGATTTGTATATTAGCTTCTTATGGAATACAGAATCTTGATAATCTAAGACAACAGAGTTTAACGCAGGAGTGGGATTCAATATCCATCACTGAAGGACATTGTGTCAGACCGGGTCAGCAGCAGACAGTGAGTGAAACAACTCAAGTGATAAATGTACTTGACTTCCTTTTCTTCAAGTGACCCCTGGCAAAAGCAGGTATCCATGATAGCACTGGAAGAAGCAACTATCACACTGTTGTGTAGAGTCGAAAGTCTTGCCTTCATGTTGAGGTTATCCTCCATTTTGTTCTTTGGCTATACAATTGTGCTAAATAGGATCAACTTACAATTGATAATGCAGTTCTAAAATGGGCATCGGCACTATGCTGTAAACTACCAGAAGCATCACCAAGGTATGTCAGCACAATCTGTAAACTCATGACCCAACCATTTCCTCACACTATTATTCTTCAGAAGCTGAGGAAACAAATGAAGAATGCAGAAGATATTGGCTGCAGACACAAGTTGTGATGAGCTGCTAACCTAATGAAGCTATCAAATACAACTACCTGTGTTTAAAACGTAAGGCAATAGGGGGAACTAAACCAAACAATGGAGGGTGTGGACCCAGGACACTGACTTTCCCCACCACAAATGCTGCCTGACCCACTGAGTTTCTTCAACAGTTTTTTTTCAACAATGGTTTGCTGTACTGTAACATCTTATCACGAATGCAGGCGACCTACTCAAGGGAGGAGGAAGCTTCCACTCGTCAATATTGGTTGTGTTAAAAGAAAGCATGAAGTATTCACAACTTTGTTCAGCCTGACATGCTGAAAAGATGATCCACCTCGGCTTCCCTGAGATCCCACGATCTCAGAAGCTAGTTTCCAGCGAATTCAATTCACTCCAGATGATACCAAAGAACAGCTGTGAGTACTGTATGCAGCGAAGGTGAGAGCACCCCAGACAATATCCCAGCTGTGGTGCTGAAGACCTGTGCTCTAGAATGAGCTGCTTCCTTAGCCGAGCTGACCCTGCATAGTTACAACAACAGCATCTGCCCAGCAACATGGAAAACTGCCAGGTTATGCCCTGTTCACAAAAGGCAGGACAAACCTAAACAAGCTAATTTCTGCCAATCCAGTCAACTCTCAAACATTACCAAAGAGACAGGCAACAACACTGACAGTGTCACCAAATGGCACTCACTCACTGGTAAGGCTGGCACAGCGCTACAAGCTTAAAGAATTGCTGTCCCAAGGCTACAGTGGGCTAACTTGATTTTGACCCCAGCGCTGTCTGAACAGAGTTTACATGCTCAGCCTGTGAAGTTAACAGAATTATTCACACAAGTAGTGTAACTGGAAGAGGGGTTTTGATGGCCAGGTATCTCAAGTGATGACTCTCTTTTTGACAACAGACAGCCTTTCCACTATCTGCAATCCACAACTGAAGAACACAATGGAAAACTCTCAAGAATCTCGGAACAAGAATTTAGCGGGGCTGAATTCAGAATACTGTGTGCAGTTCTGGTCACCGAAGGACATGTTTCTGTGCTGTAGAGCTCTATGACTCTATGACTTCATGAGACAATGCAGCCACTTGATCGGAATCTCACTTACCACTCTAAGTACTGTAAATTCCCTCTCTGTTGTTGATGTGTAGTGGATATATAGTATATAGTGGATATAGTGGATATAGTCGCATGCCATCTTGGACAACGTCTCCCATCCACTACATAATGTACTGGTTGGGCACAGGAGTACATTCAGCCAGAGACACATTCCACCGAGATGCAACACAGAGCGTCATAGGAAGTCATTCCTGCCTGTGGCCATCAAACTTTACAACTCCTCCCTTGGAGGGTCAGACACCCTGAGCCAATAGGCTGGTCCTGGACTTAATTCCTGGCATTTACATATTACTATTTAATTATTTATGGTTTTATATTGCTTTATTTATACTCTATTCTTGGTTGGTGCAACTGTAACAAAAACCAATTTCCCTCTGGATCAATAAAGTATGACTATGACTATATATGTTCTGCAAGATGCATTGGGTTTAGTCACACAGGCTACTATGACAGCATTTGCAAACTCTAGCACTGAGAAAGACAAGGACAGCAGGCTCCTCTCAAAATTATCAATGGTTCCTCATCACTAGGTCAAACCCTAGAACTTGCTTCCCAAGAACACTGTGGTACACCTTCAGCAGAACCACTACTGTTACTTCAAGGTGGCGGCACGTCACCACCAACGCATGGGCAATTAGAAATGGTTAATAAATGCCAAATAAATAGCCTGTAGTGTCCAGAATCTCAAAATAAGTGAAAAAATCAGACTATTTACCTTTAGCTTGTCTTTATTCTACTTGTATTTATTGTCTTTAAAATGTACAAGTCATACTCCATCAAATGCTAAACATGTTTCCTACATGCTGTTCAGTGCAATGGAAAATGAGACCTTAATATGATAATGAACCACTTACACAGAACACCACTACTCATTAGAAATGTTTTGTGATCTTGCTGCCACTGTGGTGGAATTTGTTCTAATCAGATTATTAGCCAACAGACGGTAAAATTGGGAGGTTATTTCCTCGAATTTTACAATTGATAAATGAATAGCTGGTGCTTAATGTATTTCTATAGAGTAGAATGTATTCTTACACCCGAATTTACACAGATTTTTCTGCTACTTCTCAAGGACGCCTAAAGTAAAAGGTTGCCAAGGAATTGTCTCAGAGAGAATTACAAATAGGAATAGTTATAGACTGAGGGAGAAAGCTGGTAGTGTTGATGTACTCCTTGCCTACATTTATTACTTCTTTTAATGCTTTGAACACAAGTGGTTGATAATTGATAAATTTACTTTATCCCCACATTAGAAAGATCAATATATGAGGCAACATGGTACAGGTCGACCTTCACTAATCCGGCACCATTGGAACCTGAGGAGTGCTGGATTAGTGAAAATGCCGAATTACAGAAGGATCACATTAAGCATGACCAGTGCCGGATTATCGAAGGAACCGGATTACAGGTAGTCGGATTAGTGAAGGTCGACCTGTAATAAATTTTAAATACGACTACCCGTCTTAGACAGTAAATGAGACTCACTCGTGTTTTTTTAGTGAATTTCGCATGTAATCCAAACTACCACATTGTTTATTGGCTACAAAAGTCACCAAAGCTCCAAAGTCAGTACCGGTCAGCAGAAGTCAAAGGCAGCCAGCTCCTCCTGAAGGAGAGGTAAATAGTGGCTGCAAGTGGAGGGAGGCATTAGTTGAAAATTGATTCTGCTTTCCAATATCCTGCGTCACACTTAACCATAGAAAAGCGTGTGCACCCAACCTTTGAAGTCACCACAATGCAGATTAGAAAGAGGTATGTTGCCCAGTGTCAGAACAGGTAGGTGGTCTTTCAGGTATGTGCTCTGGAGGCAATGGGGAAAACAGAGAATCAGTAAATGGTTCCAGTACAGGAGGACATTCAGCCTATTGATTCTACATGGGCCAATACAGACTCAGTCTAACTCATTCCATTCCCCCCACTTTCGTCCAATAGCTCCATTACTTCTTTCCTTTCAGATATGATTCCAGCTCCATTTTGAAAACCACAATTGAATCTGCTTTGTTACTATCCCTGGCAGTGTTTACCAACCCCTAAACATTTGCTCCATGAAGATATTTTTCCTCATATCACTCAGTCTGTTCACCAATCACCTTCACCTTGCATCCTGTAGCCCTTGATCCTTCCAACAATTTTATGCATTTATTCTCTCTTATGCTACAGGATTTTATCAACCTTTATTATCCTTCCTTACTATTTTCCCACACCAAGAAAAATAAAAGATTCACTAAACAAAGATTCTGTATCCTCACAATTATTTTGGTGAATCGCTTCTGCATTCTCTCTAAAGAATTTACATTTTCCCTGTAATATTCTGGTTGTGACTTATCTATGGTTCCAATAAATATTAATTATGAGATCTATGCCTTTACTTATAAACTCCAGGTTCCCATACATTTTCCAATCTGCCTTGCCGCTCTCAGCAAGTTATATACCTATAACTACATTTCTCTTAATCCTTGTATCCCTTTTAGAATGGTGTCCTTTTGTTTATATTGCTTTTTTCCTTTGTACTAAGTTACACTTATTACTGATGATTTCATTTCTATCCCTTTCTTGTTAGTTGATCTAAATTTCTATGTTGTTGCAGTCCTTATTATCAAGCCTTCTATTTTGACAATAGTCCTGTCATCACATGCATTTCCACTATCAAGCCATTCTGTTCATTCATGAAAAAACTCCAAGTTAATTAACTTGATTTGTTTCAGGAAATCCATACTTGCCCAAGTGATTGTAAATCTGTTTCTTATTTTTGCTTCTGGAACTTCACCTACCACTAAATCAGCTGGCCTTCAGTTACCTACAACTCCATCATTATATTTGAAACTACAGATGCTTAGAATGTTATGGCCAAGACCTCTGCAATTTTTCTCATTATTCTCTCGGCATCCTAAGATAAATCCTCTCTAAACCAGGTGATTGATTTAGAACAAGGAAAGTTGTTAATTCTGGTACCTCAATTTGGAAGTTAGCTGTTTGTTACACAACTGCTGCTTTTGCAGTACTTTTCCTATGCAATTGTAGCATTTCTGGAATATATTTGGGCAGGGTATCTATCATTGTAAAGCGACTTTCTCCAGAAAAGGCAATTAAGTTCCTCTTCAGGTGCCAGATCCTACCAACATCGTCCCTGGCCACAGTTTACATTTGACAAACAGGAAGCCTTTCAACCATAGCAATAATATACCCCAAGAATAATACAGGGCATTTACAGATACCAGTCCTTCTGTCTCTCATGAGGATATGGCATAAAAATAGTAGGCAGCAGAAAGGACAGGCAGAGGACACATATCCCTGTATGTTTCAAATCCTATGGAACAGATCATTGGAAAAGTCTTCGCTGAGACCATTGACA
The DNA here is from genome assembly GCF_030028105.1 of Mobula birostris. Classification (NCBI taxonomy): domain Eukaryota; kingdom Metazoa; phylum Chordata; class Chondrichthyes; order Myliobatiformes; family Myliobatidae; genus Mobula; species Mobula birostris. The sequence continues at coordinate 132,408,491 of NC_092376.1, forward strand.
ATGCTCATTCTCCTCAATCTTTCCTAAATTAGTAGTGAAAGTGATTGTTGGCAAACCTCTCCCCTCTCCCCTCAGCACAAACCAAGCTTTAACTACCTTACATTTCAAAGCAAAATAGCTGCCTTCTCCAGAGTCAGTGGAGGGCGAAGAAGAAGATGGAACTGAGCCAAATGATATTACCATCCCACCCAGCAAAATAGAGTCTGATGCAGGAACTATCTTAGAGAGCAGGACAGAGGAGTAACTTGGACATAGTGAAACACCAGAGGTATGCATGTTAGAAGATCAAAGGCAATTGCCAGTTTGCCTGAGGGGAATTTCAGATTTAGCTATTCTGTAAATGATTCAGGTGAGGACTTTGAAAGGCCAGACTCAAAAAGAAGGTTCAAGCGAATAACTGAACACTTGCAGTGAAAAGCCCGCGAGACAATCTTTTCTCTCAAAGAGCATCATACTTATTGGTAAGAACATGAGCACTTGTGTACAATAGATCTTCCCTCTGTTATGCAATGATAAGATAATCTTTTATGTAATGGCTTCCTCAAAGCACAGCAACACAGACTGAATAAAACAGCTTATGCATTAGAGCCACCAGCCATCTGGCATGATGGCTATTCACAAGATCGATATTTAGATATTTGAATTGTTGATTTTGAGGCATCAGCTGAAGTCCTATCACTGCAAACAAAATAAAAGCATCATCCGTGGTAACCATGATGTTGTGACACTGTTGTTCACAAGTCACCTGCATCATTATTTTTGAAGGAAAACTACCATCTTTATTTGGCATGGCCTGCAAGTATCTCCTCATCAACCACCGTGAGTGACTCTCAACTATCCTCTGAAATATAGGCATTTGGTGGGACGATAGAGGATGGACATTAAATTCAGGCCTCCCCAGACTCATACATATCCCATGAACAAATACAAAAACTCTTTAGCCACAATGACCCATACTGAATTTGCAGTTTCAATTGCAGTAATTATCACATTTTGATCAAATCTGTTTACTAAAGAAAAACAATATCTTCCGGATCAGAATCAGAATAAGATTTATTATCACTGACGTATGACATGAGATCTGTGGCTTTGCACAGCAGCAGTATAATGCAAAGGCATAAAAATTGATAAACTACAGAAATAAACAGTGTGAAATAAAAGAAACTGATGGCAGAGGGGAAGAAGCTGTTCGTAAAACATTTGAGTATGAGTCTTCAGGCTCCAGTTCTTCCTTCCTGGTGGCAGTAATGAGAAGGGGCATGTCCTGGGTGGTGAGTGTCCTCAATGATGGACACTACCTTCTTTAGGCACCACCTCTTTACAATGTCCTTGATGGTCGTGCCGGTGATGAAGTTGGCCAAATCTACAACTCTTTGCAGCCTCTTGTGATCCTGTGCATTGGAGGCTGTGAAAGAACCATTCAGAATGCTTGCCTGCTGTAAGTCTATAGAAATTTGTAAGAGCCTTTGGTGACAAACCAAATCTCTACTTTTTGAGTTGAGATAGAGGAATAATTCCAGAAATACCCAAGTGCATACAAGTTATTGCTGAATGTTCTTTTCCTTCCCACCCAACGCACCACGTCAACCATCTTCTTCTCTATGGCCTTTGTTAGTACTCCCAATAAAGCTGAGTTCTTAGAGGAATACCTTCCCAGTCAGTCTAGCCAGAAGAAACTTGAATTAGCACAACCTGTTATCTAAAAAAAAGTACTTTAGCAGCAGATACTCCATTTCAAGTCAGCTATTTAAATTTCAGGCATGTGCAAGATAGTTGAAAATAGAGCAGAGGATTCTGGTTTACAGAGTCTATTCATAACACATGAATTGCAATCCTAGAGAATACTTTCCTGTGCATGCAATTTCCAGGGCAATGAATTTTAATGTGTGTAATAAAAGTATTCCCTATATGCTTTAATAAACTAGGTGAATTGTAATTAAAAGAAGTTCACTAATGATTTTAGTGACAAACATCTGCTTCTAAATTGAAACTGCATTGTGTGATTCCCTAATTTATCATTCAGCTTCATGGAACAGTAGTTGAATAACATAGGGAGCAACGGGCTCCCGAATGATGCAGTTTATTCTACCTGTGAAAAAAAATCATATGAAGATAGCCAGCTCTAACTTCTAAGAAATCCATGTCCTTTTCGTCTGTAATTTCTCCAACAACCGAGATCAATAGTCATTTTCTATGCTTCCCATGGGATTACGTCAATAGGATTAAAATGGATGTAGTACCGAAATTTTAGTGATAAAAACTTTTATCATTAACCAATCATCTCGACTTTCTCCCACAAACAACAGGAAATGAAATTTTAGAATGTAAATCGATTGAAATGAATCAGGGTGAATTAAATTAATAACTATTCTCAATATTGCATTCAGCTTTTTGAATCCTTGTATAAATACAATTTGAAATTCAATAGTAGAGCCATCCTGAATCTTGAATTCTTCTAAACTCCAGTGAGTACTGGCCTGGATCCATAAAACTCTCCTCATACGTTAACCCTTTCTTTCTGGAATCATTCTCATGAATGTCCTTGCATGTCAGCACATCCTTTCCTAGATAAGGGGCCCAAAACATCACAATGCTCCAAGTGCAGTCCAGCCAGTGTCTTTTAAACCTCAGTATTACATAATCAAATACCCCTCTGATCCAAAACATTCTCTGCATCTTCTGCCTGATTGAGGGGAAAGCACCTACCACCAGGCTCAAGAACAGCTTCGTCCCCACTGTTATAGCATTACAGAACAGTCCCTAACACAATAAGATGGACTCTTGACCTCACAATCTAGCTCATCATGATCTTGCATCTTATTGTCCACCTGCAATGCACATTTTGTGTAACTGGGTAACATTTTATTCTGCATTCTGTTATTGTTTTACCTTGGACTACTTCAAAGTTCAAGTAAATTTTATTATCAAGGTACAAATGTCACCAGATACAACCCTGAGATTTATTTTCCTGCGAGCACACTCATCAAATCTGTAGAAAAGTAACTATAACAGAATCAATGAAAGATCAACCAGAGTGCAGAAGACAACACTGTATGAATGCAAATATAAATAAATAATGATAATATGAAATAACAAGATAAAGAGTCATTAAAGTACGGTCATTGGTTATGGGAACATCTCAATCGTTGGGTAAGTGAGTGTAGTTGTTCAATTTTGTTCAATATCCTGATGGTTGAGAGGTGGTGACTGTTTCTTGAATCAGGTGGTGTGAGCCCTGAGTTCTCTTGTACCTTCTATCTAATGATAGCAGCAAGAAAAGAGCATTACCTGCGTGGTGGGGATCCCGAATAATGGATGCTGCTTTCCTGTGACAGTGTTTCATGTGGATGTGCTGTCAATGTACATTTCATGTCAATGCACTGAGGTAATGAATTGATCCTTGCAAGACAAGCTTTATACTGTACCTCAGTACTTGTGGTAATAATAAACCAAATTATAACTTACAATAAATCAATTTATAATGTTCCAGTTTTAAGCTAAATATTCAAAATCAGACAAAGATCTATCTTTATTCATTGATGTACCTAATTTTATTATTTCATCCACTCTACCCAAGCCTTTCAACATTCAATAGGTTTCAATGCAATCCCCCTCATTCTTCTAAATTGCAGTGAGTAGAGGCCTAGAGCTATCAAACACTCTTCATATGATGAGCCATTCAATCCCGGAAACATTTTCATGAAACTCTTTGAATCCTCTCCAATGTCAGCACATCTATTCTTAGATAAGGGGCCTACAACTGCTCACAACACTCCAAGTGAGGCTTCACCTGTGCCTTGTAAAGCCTCAGCATTACATCCTTGTTTTTATATTCTAATCCTCTGAAGGAATGCTAACATTGCACTTGCCTTCCTCACCGCAGCCTCAACCTACAAGTTAACCTTTCGGGAAACCTGCATGAGGACTCACAAGTCTCTTTGTACCAGAGATTTTTAATTTTTTCCCCATCTAGAAAATAATCTATGGTTTTTATTCCTTCTGCCAAAGTGCGTGACCATACACTTCCCAACACTGTATTCCATCTGCCATTTATTTGCCCATTCTCCTAATCTGTCCAAGTCCTTCTACAAACTTCCTACTTCCTTAACACTACCTGCTCCTTCACCTATCTTTATATCATCTGCAAACTTGGCCACAAAGCCATCAATTCCGTCATCTAAATCAATGTAAAAAGCAGCGGTCCCAACACAGATGCCTGTAGAACACCATTAGTCATAGGCAGCCAATCAGAAAAGGCTCCCTTTATTCCCATTCTTTGTCTCCTGCCTATCAGCCAATGTTCTATCCATGCTAGTATCTTTCTTGTAATACCATGGGTTCTTATCTTAATAGGCAGCCTCATGGGCCTTTTGAAAATCCAAGTGCATAACATCCACCAATTCTTCTTTGTCTATCCTGCTTGCTATTTCCTCAAGTTCCAACAGATTTGTGTGGCAAGATTTTCCCTTGAGGAAACCATACTGATTTTGGCCCATTTTATCATGTACTTCCAAGTACACTGAAACCTCTTCCTTAACAGTCAACTCCAACATCTTCTCAATACAAAGGTTAGGCTAATTGATCTATAATTTCCTTTCTTCTGCCTCCCTCCCTTCCTGAAGAGTGGAATGACATTTGCAATTTTCCAGTCCTCTGGAGCCATGCCAGAATCTAGTGATTCTTGAAAAATTGTTACTCTTGCCTCCACAATCTCTTCAGCTTCAGCTCCTTCAGAACCCTTGGGTATAGTGCATTTTGTCCAAGTGATTTACCTACCTTCAGAACTTTCAGCTACCCAAGCACCTTCTCCCTAATAATAGCAACCACACTCACTTCTGCCCTCTGACTCTTGAATTTCCAGCGTATTGTTAGTGTCTTCCATTGTGAAGGCTGATGGGAAATATGTATTTAGTTCATCCACCGTTTCTTTGTCCCCCATTACTAACACTCCAGTGCAATTTTCCAATAGTCTGATATCTACTCTCGCCTCTCTTTTACTCTTTATATATCTGAAAAACTTTTGGTATCCTCTTGATAATATTGGCTAGCTTATTTTCATATTTATCTTTTCATTCCTTATGGATTTTTAGTTGCCTTCTGTTGGTTTTATTTTTTGGGGAAAATATTGGAACAAATGATGATAAATTTCTGTCATCATCCAGTTCTATCTGGAAATAGGTAATGTCTATGATAGGATTTCAAGTCGTCACTTTTTATTGTCATTTCGGCCATAACTGCTGGTACAGTACACAGTAAAAACAAGAAAATGTTTTTCAGGACCATGGTGCTACATGATCAATACAAGAACTACACTGAACTACATAAAAAACAACATAAAACTACACTAGACTACAGACCTGCCCAGGACTGCATAAAGTGCACAAAACAGTGCAGGCATTACGATAAACAAGACAATCTGCACAGTAGAGGGCAGTAGGTTGGTGTCAGTCCAGGCTCTGGGTATTGAGGAGTCTGATGGCTTGGGGGAAGAAACTGTTACATAGTCTGGTCGTGAGAGCCCGAATACTTTGGTGCCTTTGCCAGATGGCAGGAGGGAGTAGAGTTTGTATGAAGGGTGCGTGGGGTCCTTCATAATGCTGTTTGCTTTACGAATGCAGCATGTGGTATAAATGTCTCTAATGGTGGGAAGAGAGACCCCGATGATCTTCTCAGATTTCATTGTGGGCCAATAGTAGACTAAATCTCAGATAAACTATTTTAAGTGTTCATATCATAGTACCACAAAATATAATTTCAAGACAGCACTGTTTATTCTCCATCCTGAGGCTTTGTTAACCATTGCTTTTAATCTTCAGAAAGATTAATTAATCTCCAAAACCTGTATCTTTCATTAGAGGAATTCTTGATAAATTATGCAGAACTTTGCAAACCAAAACTGCATTTCTAAAGCAATGTGCCCTTTTGCAGGGAGATGTTTACAGAAATTCCAAAACATTACCTCACAATAGAGAATGCGGCCTTTCAAAGTCCTTCACAGATTATGACTGGAACAACACCACAGGAATTGTTAGCCCTTCAGCAAGATCTCCACACTAATGTCAGCAACACAAGAGCTACCACAGCTACACCTCAGCAATTTTGTGTTAATCTAAAAATCTGCGCAGAAAACCAGTGATTAATTTTGACACACCACTTATCCTTCCTTCAGAACTCTTTTTCAGAGCTGTTCCCTTTATTTAGAAGCTCCATTATGAGCATTCACTGTCACGTCCTGAATCAAGAGCAAGAAAGCTCAGGAGAGCTATGACTGTTATTATTGTAACCATGACAAGGGTGGGAATTCTATTGGGGAAGGTGGGGGGGCACGGGAAGGCAATGAATTTTAAACATCCAAGTATGGTGTATTAGGTCCAGCTAATAATTACCTTTTGAAGAAAAGTGAAGCTCAATCACAATACAACCAGAAGGCAACAAATTCCTGTTTTAAATGAGGTGCATTTGACTGCATGCAAACAACTTCATGAAAGTCAGCATTGTGATTAGCTCAAGCTGATTGGCAATTAGCACAGCATTTAATTACATGGAAATCAGGGGATTTTCAATTGGTTTAAACATTCTTTAGAACTTAACATTTCCAGAATTGGTTTCCCATGGCTTGGGAAACTTGCCAGTGAAAAGTAGGCAAGTTCCAAATGGAGTAACACACAAAATGCTGGAGGAACTCAGCAGGCTAGGCGGTATCTATGGAAATAAATAAAAAGTTGACGTTTCAGACTGAGACCCTTCTTCAGGACTGGGAAGGACGGGGGAAGAAGGCAGAATAAGAACGTGGACTGATAGGTGAAGCCAGGTGGGTGGATGAATTAAGAAACTGGGAGTGGAAACTGCAAGGGCTGAAGAAGAAGGAAACTGACAGGGGAGGAGGAGGGACATCAGGAGTGTGATGGGTAGGTGAGGAGAAGAGGTAAGATGCCAGAATGGGGAAATGAAGAAGAGGGAAGGGGGAGGGGAAAAGTTACCAGATGTTGGAGAAATTAATGTTTATGCTATCAGGTTGGAGGTCGGGAGGGAAATTAGTGGGGAGGGAATTATGGAGGGAGTAAGCCCTGCTTAAGGCAGAGAGTGTGGGGGGAAGGTAAAGATGTATTTGCCGGTGGGGTTCTATTGAAGATGGTGGAAGTTGCGGAGAGTGATGTGTTGGATATGGAGTATTATGGAATTGTAGATGAGGACAAGAGGAATTCTATCCCTCTTAAGATGGCGGGAAGATGTTCAAGGAATAGAGATGTAGGTGAGGGCAGCATCAATTGTAAAGGAAGGGAAATCCCATTCTTTGATAAAGAGGACTTCTCTGATGTCCTGGAAAGGACAGATGTAGTGGGGATGAAGAAACTGAGAAATCAAATCAAATCATGTTTAATTGCCATTCAAACCAGACATGGATACAGCCGATTGAGAGAGCATTCCTCTGGTACCAAGGTGAGAAAACATAGAATCACAGTTAAAATTAAAAAAGGGTTAAAAAAAATATAGTCACACAAGAAAACAAATGTTTAGACCAAGTTCTGAGCGTCAAGTTCCGCAAATTAATGGTTCCTGGCAATCCAGCTTGTAATTCCACAAATCCACCACCGGAGGGCAGCACTGACAAGCAAGGCCACCCACAACCGAGCCCAGATGCCATGCTACAATGCAAGCCCATGGCCTGAGGCCTAGTCCTAGCTACAACAGAGGTGATGCTGCTCCCTCGCCGCCTGTCTCACCACCAAACAAGGAAAGCAGGCCTGCATCAATCAATGTCTAACAGGGTCTTGCTAGCAGAAAAGCACAGGTGTTCACCTGGCAGAGAATCTCACCTCGTTCACAACACCAGCTCCATAGCAAAGAAAGCCCAGCAGCATCTCTACTTTCTGCGAAGGCTGAGGAAAGTTCATCTCCCACCCCTCCATCCTCACCACATTCTACAGAGGTTGTATTGAGAGCATCCTGAGCAGCTGCATCACTGCCTGGTTCGGAAATTGCATCATCTCGGATCGCAAGACCCTGCAGGGGATAGTGAGGTCAGCTGAGAAGATCATCAGGGTCTCTCTTCCTGCCATTACAGACGCTGCATCACCACATGCTGCATCCATAAAGCAAACAGCATTATGAAGGACCCCACACACCCTTCATACAAACTCTACTCCCTCCTGCCATCTGGCAAAAGGCACCGAAGTATTCGGGCTCTCACGACCAGACTATGTAGCAGTTTTTCACCCAAGTCATCAGACTCCTCAATACCCAGAGCCTGGACTGACACCAACCTACTGCCCTCTACTGTGCCTATTGTCTTGTTTATTGTAATGCCTGCACTGTTTTGTACACTTTATGCAGACCTGGGTAGGTCTGTAGTCTGGTGTAGTTTTGTGTTGTTTTTCACGTAGTTCAGTGCCGTTTTTGTATTGATCATGTATCACCATGGTCCTGAAGAACGTCTCGTTTTTACTGTGCACTGTAACAACAGTTATGGTCGAAATGACAATAAAAAGTGACTTGACTTGACTTGACTTGACTTTAAAAGGAATATCCAAGCCAGTCACTCACGGTTTTACTGCACGCCACCTTCACGCCAACTCAAAGGCACCAACTCCAGTGCACCGAGTAGCACGCAGCAGCACATTCTGCACCCAGGTCACCTCTTCCAAACCCAATCTGGCTTCTCCCCAGCCCAAAGAGCCATCTTGGAATTGCCAGCTGGCTACTCCGAACAATGAGCAGTTCAGTGATGCGTTGGACCTGCTGGACAGGTAATTATTAGAATAAAGAATAGTCTTATTTCGTATAAAAACACACTTATCAAGGAAAATAAGCACCTTCGGTTGGCCCCCAAGAGGCCACTGCGTATATACGTGCCACCATCTTACTGGAAGTGGTATTTTTAATGGAGACAGGTAGAATCAAGATAGCCATTGCGATTGATAGGTTTCAGATGGAGGTTGGCATGGGCGAAGTGATTTTTATTTAGTGTACAGACACAAGGACAATGGGACCATAGTATCAACACTGCTACAAACACACTTATTGAAGATACTCTGTGTGGGAAGCTATTTTAAGCAGCAGGAATGTTAGAATCAATAGTCCATATTACGTATTGTAGGCTATGTGCATTATTTAACACAAAATACTGGGGGAACTTGGTCGATTAGGCAGCATCTATGGATGGAAATGAGCAGTTGATGTATCAGGCTATTTGAGAGATGTGTTAGAAAATCCCTGAAGCTAGCGATTACCTGTATGGCAGAAATTCATACAAATCCCTCTGGCACCAATCTACCGCTTCTGGAGGAGAACTGACATTCCTTCAGCAGTTATGGAGAGTATATATAAAATTCTGGATTGCATTGTGATGATTACCTTAAGATTCACTATATGCGTTCTACTGAGTGAATGGTATCCTGAAATCAATGTCTGCAGCTGCCCTGCCACTGCGATCCAGTTGTGGTCACCCTGGGGTTTTGAGTACCCAAGAAAGATGACATCATAACTTTCTAATAGTTCCTGCACATGAGATTTCATCTGAGTCAGCTCCTTCATGGGCTCTAGCCTCCCCAGTATCCAGGACATCTTCAAGGAGCAATGCCTTAAAAAAGGCAGCATCCATCATTAAGATCCCCATCAACCAAGATGTGGCCTCTTCTCATTTCTACCATCAGGGAGAGGGTACAGGAGCCTAAGGGCATACACTCAATGATTCAGGAATAGCTACTCCTCTGCCATCAAATTTCTGAATGGACATTGAACCCACGGACACTGCCTTGTCTTCTTTCAGTTAGTCCTGACGAAGGGTCTCGGCCCAAAACGTCGACTGTACCTCTTCCTATAGATGCTGCCCGGCCTGCTGCTTTCACCAGCAATTTTTATGTGTGTTGCTTGACACTACCTTACTACCATTTTTCTTTTTTTTGCTCTATTTATTTAGTTTAACTTTATATACACACACATGTAATTTACAGTTTTTTTGAATTATGTATTGTAATGTATAGCTGCTGCATAACAACAAATTTCACGACATATTCTGATGATAATTAAACATCACTTTGATTCCGATTCTGAATTTTGGTCTTAGAAGATAAAGCAGAAATGTATTAAAAATATGTGAAAATATTAAACTCTGCCCTCCCCTTATTCCATCTTTTCACAGTTTACCCATCACTGAAATAAATACTCAATATTTTAGAACTCTTTCTGATTCCATCACCCAGCCTTCTAAGTTCCTTATATTTCTGTCAGCAGCTAAGGCTTAAAAGTGCTGCTTATTTACATAAAATAGTTATCTTCTGGGACTGTGTACAGGGCTATTTGTGGCAGGCCAAATTCAATGTCCTTCCCTTTCTCATTTGCTTTGCGCCTTCTTATCTTACAAGGAATTTGTTGAATGGGAAGAAGAAACCATATCTATGTATGAAGGGGTGTATGGGGTGTCAGGAAGGGGTAGCACCTCTGGTGGGGGAACATGTTGTGACCTTTTCAAGGCGGTTAGCCCACCTTTGGTCCCCACCTGGCACTCAGCTCTCACCTGTGGCTCCCCATAGCTGTTTGCATGCGACAGCAGCCACACCCCGGGCAACGGCTTCGACAAGCCGGCTAAACCAGGCGAGGGTAGCCGACGGGTCTCAAACCCTCGGTGTGATAGGGATTTGTCTATCCCTGCATGTGAAGACAGACCCCAGCGGATTGAGTGGACGAGACCTATGGAAGGTCCAACCGTCAAGAAGGCGGTCTCTGCAAGCGTCGTGGAACGTGTAGAGCAGGACAAGACACAGAAGACGTCTTGGTCATCCACTGTGCCTAGTCCCATCTCCAGCCGTCTCGACTCTGTCTTGCCATTGGATCCAGATGGGAATTGGGAAGAGAGAGTGAGGCTGACGCTGCGCAACTCTCCCTCACTTAAATCCAAATCACGCGCTGATCTCGACACCATCATAATGGTGTCGAGGTCCTCATCGACTCCAACGATGGACGAACAACCAACCAACCATGAAGGAAGATCATTTGCCCACCCAGGAAATGCAATAGATTCAATGATGGATACCCACAAAGCAGATGCATTTCAAATTATAAGATCTGTTGTAATTAGCAGGTTTGGATGGATGTATCAAGGGTTGAACAGTACGTTGACTGGGTGTAATTGAAATGAAATGGTGAAAAGAGTGTATTTTAGTATGGCGGAGTCTGAGGGAAAACAGCAAGTGTGATGATAGGGGGAGGTGTCTTCCACCACAGCTAACAGCTGTTAATTTTCCATGATATTGTTAGTTCATTAAACTGCATTAGTTTAATCAAATTCTATTCGAACCCAGGATACAAGAATTATATTGCTCACCTACCTATTCGGCCATTTTAGTAGCTTAAGCAGATTGCTGGAGAAAAGTGTGACCTCACTGTTCTGATTAAAACCGCAAAATAAAAGAAACCTTGTTAATGCAAGATGCAGAAGATGCTTTGTCTGACTAGAATCTCCAAATTACATTTCTGCATTGCCTATTATTATGTGGATTTCAGATCACAACAAGTACCAAAAAGCTGCAGGGCCAATCAAGTAACTAGTGAAGGGTGTATGTGAAATTTCACTTTGTTAGCTTAAGCCACCTATTTCAGAACCAAATTGAGAAATGTCCTTTTGCAGAATGCTGTTAGTCTTTGGATTTCTCTAAAGCACTGGGCAATGAATGCTTGGCCATTGAGTATATTCAAGGATCAGGGTGATAGGATTTTGGACACAAACACAAACATTGAATATAGGCAGTGGGCAGAAAAATATAGGATCCTTCGTAATAGTTTTGAATAACAGAGCAGATTTATCCTTCCTTTTCCAATTTTTTATATTCTTATGATTTACCAGTTTGATATTTTAGTGGTTAGCATGTACCAGAACAGGCAGATGGGAATCAAAAAAGACAATGAATGTTAGCTCTGTGTCTTTTGGTCATACAGAAAGCCTTTCATCGTTATCTAACTCACATCAGACTGTTTATGGGAATAGGCAGTGAACTTCTTAAAAATTTTACACTAGTCATTCTATTCCTGTCAACAACTTCCAGAATATTCACATTTACTGAAATTTTAATAAATAAACCGTTAACTGTGTTGCACAGTTAACTTGTTTCATATTTCAATATAATGATAATTAAAGTTGTTTGTAGTGAACGAGTAACAGCAGGCATCTAACAGAAGCATATGCAGTGTTCTTCTGTTGCCAGCATGGAGAAAATGTTTATAAATGATTTAGATTAAAATGTTAACAATAATTAGGATTAAAGTCATCTTTTGCTGGTAGCAGTTAACCTTGACTAACATCAACTACATGAATAACAAATAAAAAGTGTAGAAACATCTTTCCTATAACAGTTTCAGCTAAATCCAGAATTGATTTAATTCAACTAATTGAGTTAATGAGTTGTTACCACCTTTGTAGTGCTCTATTTGCTCTACTGAACAATAAATACTTCAAAGATATTGGAATGTAAGAAGCAAGAGTAAACCATAAACATACTGATCCTGCTCACTCATTCCAGAAGACCTTGGCTGGTTTAATCTTGGCCTTAAATGGACTTTTCTGCCTACTTACCATAACTTTGATATCCACACCCCATGAACCTGTTTGCTTATTTCAGCCTCAATTATCTTCAATAGTTCATCCTCCACAGCTCTCTAATGGAGGAAATTCCAAAGGGTTCATGATTATCAAAGACTGGAAATTCTTCCTCATCTCCATTTTGAGAGCAGAATCAGAATCAGGTTTATTATCACCGGCATATGTCATGAAATATGTTAACTTAGCAGCAGCAGTTCAATGCAATACATAATAATATAGAAAGAGAAAAAATAAGTAAATAATTTACAGTAAATATATATGTATATATTGAATAGATTAAAAAATAGTCCAAAAACAGAAGTAATATATATTTAAAAAGTGAGGTAGTGTTCAAGGATTCAATGTCCATTTAAGAATCATATGGCAGAGTGTCATAAGGAGGTGGCTGGGAACGGACCTAAGTGCAAGACACAGGCACTGAAGTACTAGGGACAGGACTAGGATGCAGGGTGAGAGCAAGGACATGGACACGAAAACCGGGAACCCGGAACAGGACTGGACAAGAGAGCTAGGAGCCCGGGCTTGGACTCCGAGCCAGAGACTGGACAAGGACCCAGTACCTGGGTCTTGCCTCTGGCTCGGACCCCAGAACTAGGCAAGGACTAGGCTTGGCAGGCAGGCAGGATGAGGCTGGAGTCTTCAGGCTTGAGGCTAGAGGCTAGAGACTTGAGGCACGGCTTGGCAGGAGGCTAGAGACTTGAGGCAAGGCTTGGCAGGAGGCTAGAGGCTAGAGGCTGGAGTCTTCAGGCTTGAGGCTAGGCAGGAGGCAGGAGTCTTCAGGCTTGAAGCTAGGCAGGAGGCAGGAGTCTTCAGGCTTGAGGCTAGGCAGGAGGCAGGAGTCTTCAGGCTTGAGGCTAGGCAGGAGGCTGGAGTCTTCAGACTTGAGGCTAGGCAGGAGGCAGGAGTCTTCAGGCTTGAGGCTAGGCAGGAGGCTGGAGTCTTCAGGCTTGAGGCTAGGCAGGAGGCAGGAGTCTTCAGGCTTGAGGCTAGGCAGGAGGCTGGAGTCTTCAGACTTGAGGCTAGGCAGGAGGCTGGAATCTTCATGCTTGAGGCTAGGCAGGAGGCTGGAGTCTTCATGCTTGAGGCTAGGCAGGAGGCTGGAGTCTTCAGGCTTGAGGCTAGGCAGGAGGCTGGAGTCTTCAGGCTTGAGGCTAGGCAGGAGGCTGGAGTCTTCAGGCTTGAGGCTAGACAGGCTCCTCCTGGGCAGGGCGCAGTTCATCTGGGCAGGGCGTGGATCACCACCTGACGGAGGCATGGGGCAGGAAGGGACAGAACCAACCGCAGGTAACGGCAAGACGGCCTGGCTTACCCGACGGAGGCAAGGGACAGGAAGGGACAGAACCAGCCACAGGGTAATGGCAAGACAGCCTGACTTACCCGGCGGAGGCAAGGGACAGGAATGGAGCTAGGTACGAGGTGGCTCCAGGACAAGGCTGAAGGCGAGACAAGGCAAGAGTTACCAGCAAGACCAGGCAAGGCTTCAGGCAATGCAAGGCAAAATGAGAACTTTGGGCGAGGCGAGAGTTACCAGTAAAACAAGGCAAGGCTTCAGGCGAGGAAACAGAAAGCAAAGGAAGGCATACTAGGAGTAAGGACAAGAACAATCCAACAGCCACGCCCTGGTCTCTGAAGATATTTATGCAGCCAGCCCCAACGAGCATCAGCTGCCTCAATTAGAGCTCAACAAGAACAGAAACAGGATCGACGGGAAAACCTGGAGCAAGGGTCGATGGACCGGACCGTGAACCAAAATACGGACCTCACGGACCGGACCATGACACAGAGGGGAAGAAGCTGTTCCTGAATTGCTGAATGTTTGTCTTTGGGAATGTGTACCTCCCTCCTGATGGTATCAATGATAAGAGGGCATGTCCTGGGGTGATGAGAGTCCTTAATAATGGACATTGCCTTTCTGAGGCACCATTCCTTGAAGATGTGCTGGACACTACGGAAGCTAGTACCTAAAATAGAGCTGAATAATTTTACAATTTTCTGTAACTTCTTTCAGTCCTGTGCAGTAGTCTCCCCTCCCCATACCAGCCAGTGATATGGCATGTCAGAATGCTTTCCACGGTACATCTATAGATATTTTCAAGTATTTTAGGTAACAAACCAAATCTCTTCAAACTCCTAATGAAATATAACCACTGTCTTGCCTTCTTTATAGCTGCATTGATATATTGGGATCAGGTTAGATCCTCAGAGATCTTGACACCCAGGAACTTGAAATTGCTCACGCTCTCCACTTCTGATCCCTCTAATGAGGATTGTTTCATGTTCCCTCATCTTACCCTCCTAGAGTCCACAATCAACTCTTTTGTTTTACTGACATTGAGTGCCAGGTTGTTGCTGCAACACCACTCCACTAGTTGGCATATCTCACCCCTGTACGCTCTCTCAACTCCATCTGAGATTCTACCAACAATGGTTGTATCATCAGCAAATTTATAGATGGTATTTGAGCTATGCCTAGCCACACAGTCATGGGTGTAGAGGGAGTAGAGCAGTGGGCTAATCACACACCTCTGAGGTACGCCGTTATTAATCGAGAGCAAGAAGGAGATATTATCACCAATCCACACAGGTTGTGGCCTTCCAGTTAGGAAGAGAAGGATCCAATTGAATCCTTGTATTCTGAAATTATGCCTCCAGTTCTAAATTCCTCCATCAGAAGAAGCATCCTCTCAATGTCTACCTGTCATCCTTTCAGAGGTGAATAAGAAGGGTTCTGGCCCAATACATCGACTGTTTGGTCATTCCCATAGATTCTGCCTGAACTGCTGAGTCCCTCCAGCATTTTGAGTGTGTTGCTTTTGACTAACAGCATCTGCAGAATTTCTCATGTCTTTCAGAACCTTGTAGTTTTCAGTTTGATCATCCCCATTCTAAGCTTCTATGTGTATTGGCTCAAGTAGCTTAGCCTTTGCTCTTACGTCAATCACTTCATATCAGGTATTAACCCTGTGAACCTTCTCTGAAGTGGCTCTAATACCACAATATGCCTCCTTAAGGCATACCAGAAACCTAGGCAGCACTCAACATGTGGTTTCACCAACCCCCTAGCTAGCTGTGCAAGTCTTCCTTATTTTCATATTCCATTCCACTTGCAATAAAAGACATTTGCTTTACTAATTAGTTATGGCAGTTGACTGTTTTACAGAAAGTCATGTACAAGGACATCTAGATTGCACCGAGCAGCAGCATTCTGTATTTTGCTTCCGGTATTCTGCTTTTCTATTCTTCCTCCAAAAGCAGGTAATCTCACATTTTACACCCTATTTGGTCAAGTTTTTCCTAATTAGCTTATCAATATTTCCCCATAGATTATCTTCTTTAAACAGTCTTCAGAATGACACATTCGTTATTGTTGTATTTCTCTACGTGAACATCAGTATGATCAATAATTGACAAACATTTTTGGTGCACGTTAAATTATCTACTAGGTCATATGTCTACATGGTTGCTCAAAGAATGAAAAAGTTTTTTTATAGTCACAAGAGATTCTGCAGATGTTGGAAATTCAAAGTGGCACATTCAAAATGCTGGAAGAACTCAGCAGGTCAGGCAGGCAGTGTCCCTGGGAAAGACTAAAGCCTTTCATCAGGAATGGCCCTTTATCAGTTCCTCCAGCATTTGGAAAGTGTATTTTATTTGTCCTCCTGTGTGACACAATAACAAGCTTAAATATTATGGTCAAGGAAAACAAAAGAACATAGGTATATCACCAGATTTTTGAGAGAGCTTAGTTTCCCTCCTGATTTGTACTGATCTTTTCACTTCAAGTTTAATACTAAATACATTTATTAGGGCTATATAACAACTTAGGTTGGTGAGTTGGAGATACCAAAGGAAGTGTAAAACGCTTCTTCCCTCCACTACCTTGCAGGTCACCCTTGGGCCAGGTGTACCTATCACCTGCTTACCACCCCCCCCCCCCCCCCAATCAGGGTCATGTGAAGCCATAGCAGCAGGTGGTGGATGGTCATGTGAGTAGCTGGTGAGTACCACAAGTTCTGGTTTTGTGACCACTGACACCAGGCAGATAACCTCTGAAGAGTTTTGATCATGGCTGGAGTCACTCATTTTGTAAAGACACATCCCAGAGAAAGGCAATGGCAAACCACTTCTGGAGAAAAATTTGCGAAGAACAGTCATGGTCAAGACCATGATTGCCCATGTTACATGACATGGCACATAATGATGATCATCATCATCATTTCTGGGCACCAGCCAAAGCAGAGATCAACACATTTCCTTTAGGTTTTGTTGGTTTTTGAGAAAATATCTTAAAATCCTATGTATAGCTATTACATCAATAACTGAATACTTACAAAAAGATATACCATATGCTTAGCAGAGGAGAAATGATTCTCACGTTGTAACTGCCTCTGAAGAGAATAACAGCACAGGACAGAGGAACCATCACTACTCCAAAATATTTTTTCACCTAAACTCTGTTAGTGATGTCTTGTAGAAGCCTTCCTTGTTCCTTAAGTACTTTGATAAACAAATCCATCCCTCACTGTGAGTTATGATAAGGTTTGAGACATTATGCTATTAGAATTTTAAAGCTCTAAATGTTTAAAAATATCAGAAAATTTTGCAGTTAGTTTATGCTCATTCAAAAAGTAACTGTAGTCATAAAGGCTAATCCACACTAACATACCCAAGTAATCAATGAGGCCAAATACACTGGTCTCAATGCCTTGTCACCATAGCTTGATCTTTTGAGTCACCATAACTTCAACCAAATGAGAAAACCTCAGCCCATAATAATGCTGGTGGATCTCAGCAGGTCAGGCAGCATCTATGGAGAGGGAAAAACAGTTGACTTTCTGGGCTGACACCCTTCATCAGGACTGAAAAGGAAGTGGGAAGGAGTCAGAATAAGAAGGCAGGGGAGGGAAATGAGTACAGCCCAGCAGATGATAGATGATGCCAGTTGAGTGAGAAGGTGGGTGGCCAAGGGATGGGGATGAAGTGAGAACCTGGGATGTGATAGATAGAAAAAGTTAAGGGCTGAAGAAGAAGGAACCTGATAGAAGAGCAGAATTGACCATGGGTGAAATGGAAGGAGAAGAGACACCAGAGGAAGGTGATACGCTGTGATATAGTAGATGACCGCAACGAACCTGCAGGTAAAGTATTGCCTCACCTGTAAGGACTGTTTGAGGCTCTGGATGGTGTGGTTTACAGGAAAGGCATTGTGACATCCAAAAAATTTTTCAATTGGGACTTAGTTGACTTTTTTAATATAGTGCACCAGACATCTTGCTGAATTATTATTCCTCCTTGCTGTTGAATGCAGGCATTAAACAAAAGATAATGATCAAAACTCATAGCTGACTTTTCTGATGAAAAGCCTTCAACTTGAAACTTTCTGCATTTTTAAATTGTTTTTCAATAGATAGGATAGTTGTGTGCACAAAGACACACATCAAGGATGCTGGGATATATGAAGTTTTTTATACTCTTACAAACCATCTGTAGCAGGGAGTAAACAGCTTATGTACAATCCCAAGAAAGGACATCAAAGCCATGGCGTTATGTCCGATGGTCCTGTATTACTGAGATAAAAGCAGGGGGTATTTTCTGAAGGTCTTTGTAGCTTTGCATCTAATCGCAAACTGAATGACCTGACAGATAAAGAATTCCTTGCAGCAACCTTCAATACATTTTAAGATGCCATTTTGTCACTCTTCCAAAGAACTTTCTAACCTCTTGTTATCTTTAACAACAACATCATTATCTTCTCACTGCTGAATCCAGAAATATGAAATATCTTTTAGTGTTCAGAGGTTTAGCCAAACCAAAAGAATAACACTTTTGATGGGTTCTTAGTACTATTATACTTTTGAGTCCACAGATAACAGCTGTAATGTTTTTTAAATGTCAATTTTCCTTGGATAAGATTTTTGGCTTCAGTTCATTTATGAATTGACATGATTGTGAAAATGTTTTGAAACAACATTTCTTCACAATTTTCCTTTCTATTGACACCAATAAAAATGGGTGACTGATCTAGACATAACTTTCCGCCAAATGAATCAGAAAGTGACACCTTATATATTTAGGATATTTTGTTTATTTCATAGTTTTGATGACAGTAAAATTTTTTTTAAATGTTGAAAGGAAGTGTGCAGACCTTATTTTTCTCTTTAAATCTACAAAACATTTTTCCCCCAAGTACTGTAAACATTCAGTTCTATTCTAGAGTTAAGATTTCTCAGCACCAACTAAACATCAGAAAAGGCTGGGCAGCTGGGATGGACTGGGAATATTTTCCTCTCATGAGTTAAATATCTCTTCAATAAAGTCATCACATTATCAGATAGTGTGGCCATAAAGAGACAACTATCATTTTACTCTTTGATGTATTATTATGATACTTTTCCATATTTGTTCAGTTACTGCTTTTTCTGGATGATCACAGTCGTGCAGCTGAGCAGTTTTTATTATCCATTTGCTCTGCAAATGCACTTGAAAGACTCACGTAGCAGAAAGCTAGAGAGCTTCTGAGTTGAATTTTTCACTAAATGTTTGACTGTACTTCAAATTGCGAAGTAAATTTATTATCAAAGTACATATATGGCACCATATGTAACCCTGAGATTCATTTTCTTGCAGGTATACTCAATAAATCTATAGAATAATAACCATAACAGAATCAATGAAAGACCACACAGAACTGGGCATTCAACCAGTGTGCAAAAGACAGCTAACTGTACAAATACAAAGAGAGAAAAACAATAAGTAATCAGCAATAAATATTGAAAACATGAGACGGAGAGGTCAGGGAAAGTGAGGAGGTGATAGAGAGGAGCTAAGGGCAAGTAGTCACACCAGGGCCTCCGGAGACAGATAACTGGGTAACAGTCAGGAGAGGGAAGGGCAAGGGTCAGATACTAGAGAGGTCCCCTGTGGCTGTCTCCCGTAACAATAAGTACTCCTGTTTGAGAGTACTGTTGGGGGGTGGGGAACGGCTTAACTGGGGGAAGCAACAGTGGCCGCGCCTCTGCCACAGAGTCTGGCCCTGTGGCTCAGAAGGGTAGGGAAAGGAAGAAGACAGCAGTAATAGGGGACTCTATAGTTAGGGGGACAGACAGGCAATTCTGTAGATGCAGGAAAGAAACGCGGATGGTAGTTTGCCTCCCAGGTGCCAGAGTCCGGGATGTTTCTGAGCACGTCCACAATATCCTGAAGTGGGAAGGTGAATAGCCAGAGATCACCAATGACATAGGCAGGAAAAGGGAGGAGGTCCTGAAAACAGACTACGGGGAGTTAGGAAGGAAATTGAGAAGCAGGACCTCAAAGGTAGTAATCGTGGGATTACTGCCTGTGCCACGTGACAGTGAGTATAGGAATAGAATGAGATGGAGGATAAATGCGTGGCTGAGGGATTGGAGCAGGGGCAAGGATTCAGATTTCCGGATCATTGGGACCTCTTTTGGGGCAGGCATGACCTGTACAAAAAGAATGGGTTACACTTAATCCAAGGGGGACCAATATCCTGGCAGGGAATTTTGCTAGGGCTGTTGGGGAAAATTGAAACTAGAATTGCTGGAGGGTGAGAACCAAACTGAAGAGATGGAGGAAGAGGCGGCAGGCTCACATATAGAGAAAGATTAGATACAGTGAGAGAGGGAGGATAGACAGGTGATAGAGATGATATACGCACAGACTGATGGTTTAAGATTAGCCCATTTTAATGCAAGAAGCATCATGAACAAAGCGGATGAGCTTAGAGCGGGGATCGGTACTTGGAGCCATGATGTTGTGGTCATTACAGAGACCTAGACAGGGTAGATGCGGAAAGGATGTTTCTCATGTTGGAAGAGTCTAGGATATGAAGGAACAGCCTCAGGATAGAGGGGTGCCCTTTCAAAACAGAGATGCAGATAAATTTCTTTAGCCAAAGTGTGGTGAATTTGTGGAATTTGTTGCCACGTGCAGCTGTGGAGGCCAGGTCGTTGGGTGTATTTAAGAAAGAGATTGATAGGTTCTTGATTGGACATGGCACCAAAGGTTGTGGGGAGAAGGCCGGGAACTGGAGTTGAGGAGGAGAGAAAACTGGGATCAGCCATGATTGAATGGTGGTGCAGACTCAATGGGCCAGATGACCTAATTCTGCTCCTATGTCATATGGTCTTAACATCATTCACAGAGGGCTCCAGACCAGGACCAGGTTCAGGACACTTGATAAGTATATAGAGATAAATTATTCATTTTGTTTAATATGTCCCTTGCAAAGTATTATAATACTTAGTTGCTGATCATAAATTTTCAAACCGCCAGAAGAATAAGTGGGAATTTGATGGAGATGTACAAAATTATGAGGGGCTTAGATAGGGTAAATGCAAATGGTATTTTTCATTGAGGTTGCATGAGACCAAAACTAGAGGTCATAGGTTAAGGGTGAAAGGTGAAATATTTATGGGGAATCTGAGAGGGACCTTCTTCACTTTTAGGATGGAGAGAGTGTTGGATGAGCTGCCAGTGGAAGTTGTGGCTATGGGTTTGATTTCAACATTTAAGAGAAATTTGGATAGGTACATGGATGGGATGAGTTTGAAGGGCTATGATCCAGGTGCGGAGTCAATGGGTCTAGCCAGTTAACAGTTCAGCACAGACTAGTTGGGCCAAAGGGCCTGTATGTGTGCTGTAGTGTTCTGTGACTATGGCTCTACATTGGTAAAGTGGAAGAACAAATAAAGAGAAAAGTCTTTAACATAATGCTTCAGCAGTTTGATCAGGGCACAACCGTGCAAGCGCATGGACGTCAGCCAGCGAGAACAGCAAGAAGAGTCTAAAAGCAAGAAGTGTTTAAAAGGAGACGGTTGTTTCTTCAGCGATTTGATCAGTGCATGACTTCGCAAGTGTGTGGACATCAGCCAGTGAGAATAGCGAGAAGAGTTTAAAAGGAGACAGCTTTACAGAGCAGGTGCTGGAGGAGTGGGTGACAGAGTAGAGGGAGACAGAGCAGAAAGGCTTTGGCTCAATGGGGCTTCGGCAATAATGGGTCGAGGCAAGGTACGCTACTTGTGTAGAATACAGACAGGAAGAATGTGTGTGAGGCCGGTGTTCTGTACTGGGTGTCAGATATGGGAAGTTCTGGAGACTCCCAGCCTCCCGGATGGCCACATCTGCACCAGGATGCAGCTCCTTAGGGACCGCGTTAGGAGATGGACATGCAACTTGATGACCTTCAGCTGGTCAGGGAGAGTGAGGAGGTGATAGAGAGGAGTTATAGGCAGGTAGTCACATCAGGGCCTCGGGAGACAGATAAGTGGGTAACAGTCAGAAGAGGGAAGGGTAAGAGACAGATGCTAGAGAGTACCCCTGTGGCTGTCCCCCTTAACAATAAGTATGTCCTGTTTGAGTACTGTTGGGGGGGGGCAGCCTACCTGGAGGAAGCAACAGTTGGTCATGCCTCTGGCACAGAGTCTGGCCCTGTGGCTCAGAAGGGTAGGGATAGGAAGAGGATGGCAGTAGTGATAGGGAACTCTATAGTTAATGGGTCAGACAGGCAATTCTGTGGACACAGGAAAGAAATGTCGATGGTAGTTTGCCTCCCAGGTGCCAGGGTCCAGGATGTTTCTAATTGTGTTCACGATATCCTGCAGTGGGAAAGAGAACAGCCAGAGGTCATCATACATATTGGTACCAATGACATAGGTAGAAAAAGGGAAGAGGTCCTGAAAGCAGACTACAGGGAGTTAGGAAGGAAGTTGAGAAGCAGGACCTCAAAGGTAGTAAATCTTGGGATTACTGCCTGTGCCACACAACAGTGAGTCTAGGAATAGAGTGAGGTGGAGGATAAATGTGTGGCTCAGAGATTAGAATGGGGGCAGGGATTCAGATCTCTTGATCATTGGGACCTCTTTCGGGACAAGTGGGACCTGTACAAAAAGGACATGTTGCACTTGAATCCCAGGGGGACCAATATCCTGGCGGGGAGGTTTGCTAAGCCTATTAGGGAGAGTCTAAGCTAGGATTGCTGGGCGTGGGACCGAACTGAAGTGATG
This sequence comes from Mobula birostris, assembly GCF_030028105.1. NCBI lineage: Eukaryota > Metazoa > Chordata > Chondrichthyes > Myliobatiformes > Myliobatidae > Mobula > Mobula birostris. The sequence continues at coordinate 132,431,111 of NC_092376.1, forward strand.
GAGGAAGAGACGATTGGCTCACAAGTAGAGAAAGCTTGGAGACAGTATAAGAGGGAGGGCAGGTGGATGATAGAGAAGTGACATGCTGAGACCGATGGTTTGAGATATGTCTATTTTAATGCAAGGAGTGTTATGAACAAAGTGGATGAGCTTAGAGCGTGGATCAACACTTGGAGCTATGATGTTGTGTCCATTACAGAGACTTGGATGGTGCAAGGGCAGGAATGGCTACTTCAAGTGCCAGGCTTTAGATGTTTCAGGAAGGACAGGGAAGAAGGCAAAAGAGCTGGGGGCATGGCATTATTGATCAGATAGCGTCACAGCTGCAGAAAAGGAGGAAGTCATGGAGGGGTTGTCTACAGAGTCTCTGTGGGTGGAAGTTAGGAATAGGAAGGGGTCAATAAATCTACTGGATGTTTTTTATAGACCACCCAATAGTAACAGGGACATCGAGGAGCAGATAGGCAGACAGATACTGGAAAGGAGTAATAATAACAGGATTGTTGTGATAGGAGATTTTAATTTCCCAAATATTGATTGGCATCTCCCTAGACTGAGGGGTTTAGATGGGGTGGAGTTTGTTAGGTGTGTTCAGGAAGGTTTCTTGACACAATATGTAGATAAGCCTACAAGAGGAGAGGCAGTACTTGATCTGGTATTGGAAATGAACCTGGTCAGGTGTCAGGTCTCTCAGTGGAAGAGCATTTTGGAGATAGTGATCACAATTCTATCTCCTTTACCTTAGCATTGGAGAGGGATAGGAACAAACAAGTTAGGGAAACGTTTAATTGGAGTGAGGGGAAATGTGAGGCTATCAGGCAGGAACTTGGAAGCATAAATTGGAAACACATGTTCTCAGGGAAACATATGGGAGAAATGTGGTAAATGCTCAGGGGATATTTACGTGAGGTTCTGCGTAGGTACGTTCCAATGAGACAGGGAAAGGATGGCAGGGTACAGGAACCGTGATGTACAAAGGCTGTTGTAAATCTAGTCAAGAAGAAAAGAAAAGCTTAGGAAAGGTTCAAAAAACTACGTTATTATAGAGATCTAGAAGGTTATAAGGCTAGCGGGAAGGAGCTTAAGAATGAAATTAGGAGAGACAGAAGGGGCCGTGAGAAGGCCTTGGCAGACAGGATTAAGGAAAATCCCAAGGCATCCTACAAGTATGTGAAGAGCAAGAGGATAACATGTGAGAAAATAAGACCAATAAAATGTGATAGTGGAAAAGTGTGTATGGAACCAGAACAGATTGCAGAGGTACTTAATGAATACTTTGCTTCAGTATTCACTACAGAAAAGGATCTTGGCGATTGTAGGGATGACTTGCAGTGGACTGAAAAGATTGAGCATGTAGATATTAAGGAAGAGGATGTGTTGGAGCTTTTGGAAAGCATCAAGTTGGATAAGTCACCGGGACCGGACGGGATGTACCCCAGGCTACAGTGGGAAGCGGGGGAGGAGATTGCTGAGCCTCTGGCAATGATCTTTGCATCATCAATGAGGACGGGAGAGGTTCTAGGGGATTGGAGGGTTGCGGATGTTGTTCATTTATTCAAGAAAGGGAGTAGAGATAGCCCAGGAAATTACGGGACAGCGAGTCTTACTTCAGTGGTTGGTAAGTTGATGGAGAAGACCATGAGAGGCAAGATTTCTGAACATTTGGAGAAGCATAATAGGAATAGTCAGCATGGCTTTGTCAAAGGCAGGTCGTGCCTCACGAGCCTGATTGTATTTTTTGAGGATGTGACTAAACACATTGATAAAGGAAGAGCAGTAGATGTAGTGTATATGGATTTCAGCAAGGCATTTGATAAGGTACCCCATGCAAGGCTTATTGAGAAAGTAAGGAGGCATGGGATCCAAGGGGACATTGCTTTGTGGATCCAGAACTGGCTTGCCCACAGAAAGCAAAGTGTAGTTGTTGATGAATCATATTCTGCAGGGAGGTTGGTGACCGATGGTATGCCTCAGGGATCTGTTCTGGGACCATTACTCTTTGTGATTTTTATAAATGACCTGGATGAGGAAGTGGAGGGATGGGTTAGTAAATTTGCTGATGACACAAAGGTTGGGGGTGTTGTGGAAAGTGTGGAGGGCTGTCAGGGGTTACAGTGGGACATGTATAGGATGCAAAACTGGGCTGAGAAGTGGCAGATGGAGTTCAACACAGATAAGTGTGAGGTGGTTCATTTTGGTAGGTCAAATATGATGGCAGAATATAGTATTAATGGTTAGACTCTTGGCAGTGTGGAGGATCAGAGGGATCTTGGGATCCGAGTCCATAGGACACTCAGTGCTGCTGTGCAGGTTGACTCTGTGGTTAAGAAGGCATACGGTGCATTGACCTTCATCAACTGTGAGATTGAGTTTAAGAGCCGAGTGGTAATGTTGCAGCTATATACGACCCTGGTCAGACCCCACTTGGAGTACTGTGCTCAATTCTGGTTGCCTCACTACAGGAAGGATGTAGAAGCCATAGAAAGGGTGCCCCGATTGGGGAGCATGCCTTATGAGAATAGGTTGAGTGAACTCAGCCTTTTCCTCCTTGGAGCGACGGAGGATGAGAGGTGACCTGATAGAGGTGTGCAAGATAATGAGAGGCATTGATCGTGTGGATAATCAGAGGCTTTTTCCCAGGGCTGAAATGGCTAGTATGAGAGGGCATAGCTTTAAGGTGCTTGGAAGTATGTACAGAGGGGATGTCAGGGGTAAGTTTTTTAGGGAGAGAGTGGTGTGTGCATAGAATGGTCTGCTGGGGGCGGTGGTGGAGGCAGAAACAATAGGGTCTTTTAAAAGACTCCTGGATAGTTACATGGAGCTTAGAAAAATAGAGGGCTTTGTGTAAGCCTAGGTAATTTCTAAGGTAAGGACGTGTTTGGCACAGCTTTGTGGGCCAAAGGGCCTGTATTGTGCTGTAGGTTTTCTATGTTTTCCAATGCGAATAATGGCATCCTTTTGCGAATTGACATAATTCTTTGATGGATGTGTTATATAATATTTATGGGATCAGAGAACGTTATTTTTTCCCTGTCCCTTATCTTTGTGCAAAAGTGGGCAGGTAAATCTGATGAAGGAAAGCCTAAAAGACTGCCTTGAGCTTTTTATCAGATGATGCCTGCAGTGATAAATAAGTAACCAAGTGAAAGATAATAAATTTAAGGTGAAAGATAGTAAGCGAAAGATAATAAACCTGTGCAAGTCAAGTGAAACAATTTTTGAAAGCATTGAACTCTGTTTGCATCTGGCATGACATCATTTGCCATTAGAATCTAACAAACCAGTCAACCCTAACAACATGCTCACTCTCTGTAATGGCTTACACGGATGAAAAATCAACAAAAGGATAACACATGGCAGCCTACAGTGGTGACATAATATATGTATATCCAGATTGCTCTTCCATACAGTCATGAATTAAAATGGCATTGAAGAGTGAAGTATTTCTGTTCAACGTACTTGGACCGAGTGTAATTTCTGAGCTCAGGTCATTCATTTATATAAAAAAATAAGCCTGCTAATAGTTGTCCTCCACACTGGGTAATAAATGTGGCAAGAATCTATTATTAAAAAGAAATTCCTCACCCTACTATAAACATTATAATGATCCCTTGTGAAATATTGTTTCGAAAGCAATGAAAACAGTTCATTTTTGTAAACTTTTAATTTGATTGCTAATTATCTACCTGTGAAATGAAACAGCAAATGATAGCCACCTTGTCTACTTTTACTGGCATCTTCCTATTTTTATTGACATCTAGGCTGCTGTGAGTTCCCTGTACTTGCATCAATATGTTGCACCCAGGATGGATCTTCAGATGATGTTGCCACCCAGGAACTTGAAACTGTTCACCCTTTCCACTGCTGATCCCTCACTGAGGACCAGTGTGTGTTCCCTCGACTCCCCCTGTCCAACGTCCACAATCAATTCCTTGGGTTTTATTGAGGCTGAGTGCAAGGTTGTTGTTGAAACAGCACTAAACCAGCTGATATACCTCATTTCCGTACTCCTCCTCATCACCATCTGAAATCCTGCCAACAATAGCTGTGTCATTACGAAATTTATGGACGGCATTTAAGCTGTGCCCAGCCACACAGTCATGAGTGTAGAGCAGTGGTCTGGCCGTACATCCTTGAGGTGCACCGGTGTTGATTGTGAGATCTCAGATTAATGAGATAAAACATTAGATTTTTCTTCCAACCCACACCCCTAAAATGTTTATGAGAATTGTCCACATTGAAATATTGGGCCCAAAATTTCACGTCAGCTTGCATCGTTGTCACAAATGGAGTAATGAAAAAAAGAATTTTTTTTACTCGGAATGTACAGCTGACAACTCCCTTTAAGTCACTTAATTTTCTTTTCCTGAATCTGCTCAACTGATTTGAAAGATTTATGGGGTTTCTCGAATGACATCAAAATCAGATCTATGAAAACTCCTTTGTTTGACCTCAGCTTCCTGACAATGCCACCCTCGTGTAACTTTGCAATTGGAGTAGAAAACTGAGCAGGAGGCCCATAATGGCTGCCTCACAAATAGGAACATCATGCAGAGAATAGGAAGAATAATTAGCTTCAGTTGTACAAGATTATGGGTGTTACACGCTCTATGATTGCCAAGATTACTTTATAATTTGACCAACATAAATATCATTTATTTCTTCCCTTTAACTAGAATCACCCATTTTTGATTGGTGCTGACAAGTAACCTTTTCACTTGTAATTAATGGATGATAAATATTATTAGATAGTAAGAGAGGCCAGTCAAAATGATTGTTTCAGTTGAGAAGGGGAGTGGATGTGGGTGGGGTTTGTGAGAGAAGAAGAGAGAGATGGGGGATGCCAGATGGATAGACTGATAGAACATTGAGTGATCTATCATTGATATCAATGTGTTTTGCTGCTAATGGTTTGGTAATGTCATGTTCTTCCTCCTCGTTCTCTTCTTTCAAGTCTTTTGAAGATGTTCTGTGCCTTATATCCCCTAAGGTCGAACCCTTACAGCACGGTGTTGAGCAGAGCATGGCTCACCATAATCATTCTATGGGAAATGTGTATTGAAGATCTGCTGCTGATTTGATCAGGCACATGAAGTGCAGCTTCAGTCTGACAAAGGTTTCTTAATATTGCTCATTTGGCACATCTGCATAGTGAAGTTAATGGTTTGGACACCAGCTGAATTGAAAGATCATTACTTGCATTTGACAAATATCTCTGGGTGATGTGGGGATATGTTGTCAAGAAAGCTCTGCCTTTCTAGGATGCCCATCAGATCTGCAGATCTGAGGTCTGCTCATTCTAAATACATCATTATGGAAAATACTGATAACTGTTTAAATTACACATTTCTTCCTTAACTGAGGAATTATAATGACTGACAGTAAGGCTCTGGAAATATCACTGGAGGCATCCAGGTACAAAGAAGTTGAGGATATGGTGACAAGTACTGATAAGCACAAACCCAGAGACAACTTGGCAGCAGGTTTTGTTCTGGTAGGTTGCCAACACAAGGGATGAAGCCCCAGGTTTACTGAAATATCTATGTTCTTGGAAGTTCATTCCCTCTCCATGAACTCAATGAGGTCAAAACAGCTTTCAATGAGCTCTGCCTCTCTCTGATTTTCTCTTTCCTATGGGGTATGCAGATCATAAGGAGCAGGTAAATGTTGTACCAACTTCAAGCATTCCTGTGGGTACTGCTTCTTACTTCTGCTCCTACTGATGCTCTTTCTGCTGCGGGTGCTACTCTAGTGTCTCTTCATCCTGTTGGTGTTGGTCAAGTGGCTTCACTCCTTCCTGTACATGCAATTCCAGTAGGTCCCCCTCCTACTTCTCTTGATTCATTGGCCCCTCTGCCTGCTGGGGCTGTTCCTGCTGGCATTTATCTGGCTGCTACTGGTCCTGACACTCATGAGATCCAAAGTAACAATATATTAAGGGTATCCACACTGATCTGGAAAAGCTAATACGTTACAAGTAATCCTCCAAAATAATTCTCAATGTAAAGTAATATCTCAGCATAACCACACGACCACAAAAGCCATAAGAAAAGCAATTGTTTGTATTCTTATTGCCACAAAAATAAGAGAGCGTTCTAGGCATAAGGAGCAGGTTAGAGCATGAAACTTCTTAACAATGTTTAAACACTCAATGACATTGTGGCCCACTTATAACCCAGTTGAAAAATTCCTCTTTGCCACAGGCTCCATAATACCTTTTGTTAGTAAAAATCGGCCCATTTATAATTTAAAACTAATAATCAACCTAGCATCCTTACCCAATTGTAGAAAAAAATTCAAACTTCTGCAAAATTTCAGATCTTGAAGCATTTCCTAAATTCATTCTTGACAGATCCGACTCCAATGCCAGGATTATAGACTTGGTCCTGGACTCTGCAGCCATTGAGACTAGTTACTCTTTACTTATCTTATTGTTCCATTTAATATCTGGCAAATATCAATCAATCAATATGTTTACCTTATGAATTATAGGGAACTCATCCTTAATCTTTGTTATATTGACTTTAAGTCTAATTATTGGAACAAAGTCACAAAGTGGAAGATTAATATGGCAATCTCTTCCAACAATATCTTTTCTAAGGTATGCTGTCTATATTTGTTCATTGTTCTCTATGTGTAATTTACTCAGAACCTTTCATAGCTGCAATGTAATTTCTTTCTCCTTCTACAGCAGTTCCTTAGATAGGAAGTACAGTATTCACTTAACCTTTAATAATTTACTGCACCAAACCATAATATTTTAATAATGTATTCACCCTTGGAACTTCTTTGGATGTCTACTGCTTCTAACTTTCACTACTGGAAAGTACATTGCACAACTCAGTTTAGATTCTAAGAGGATAAATTCAGAGTGGCCTACACTGAGATCTATATTAAAGTTTAATCATGTCAAAATTCTTTATAATTTCCTACCATCACCTAAAATGGTTACAACGCTGCCCATCTATGTATCCTTGGAAAATTTAGATATGTATCTTTCTATCCCATTAACTAAGTCATTATAGAGATAGAGTTTAAGAGTCGTGATGTAATGATGCAGCTCTATAAAAGTCTGGTTAGATCACACTTGGAGTACTGTGTCCAGTTCTGGTCGTCTCACTATAGGAAGGATGTGGAAGCATTGGAAAGGGTACAGAGGAGATTTACCAGGATTCTGCCTGTTTTATAGAGTATGAATTATGATCAGAGATTAAGAGAGCTAGGGCTTTACTCTTTGGAGAGAAGGAGGATGAGAGGAGACATGATAGAGGTGTACAAGATAATAAGAGGAATAGATAGAGTGGATAGCCAGCGCCTCTTCCCCAGGACACCACTGCTCAATACAAGAGGACATGGCTTTAAGGTAAGGGGTGGGAAGTTCAAGGGGGATATTAGAGGAAGGTTTTTTACTCAGAGAGTGGTTGGTGCGTGGAATGCACTGCCTGAGTCAGTGGTGGAGGCAGATACACTAGTGAAGTTTAAGAGACTACTGGACAGGTATATGGAGGAATTTAAGGTGGGGGCTTATATGGGAGGCAGGGTTTGAGGGTCGGCACAACGTTGTGGGCTGAAGGGCCTGTACTGTGCTGTACTATTCCATGTTCTATGTTCTATGTTCTATTGGTAAATTTGGTGAACAGTGTGTCTTGAAAACATAATCTTCACGGGATACACATAAAAGTTGCTGGTGAATTCAGCAGGACAGGCAGCATCTATTGGAAGAGGTACAGACGATGTTTTGGGCCGAGACCCTTCATCAGGACTAACTGAAAGAAGAGCTATACCACTGGTTACATTCTGTAATATGATTACCTGCCATTATCCCCACTCGGTTTTTTGCTGGTCTGCTAATTTATCAATGAGGTCAGTAGATTTCCTTCACCACCATCAGTTGTAACACATAAAATCATTGTATGATAAATTCTGTAAAATGCCTCTGAATTCCGTGTAAATAAAATTCTTTGGCAATATCCAGTCTCCTGCTTTTCATACAATTGGATGAAGATATTAAGTACTACTTCCTCTTCTGATCTTCAGTAAAGTATTTTTACTTTGCCTTCATTATAGAATTCCAGTCGGCCCAGGAAGTTTGTTGCCTCATACTAAAGTTGGAAAAACTGCGTTAAAGTAGTGCATGAACCATTAATAAACTGAAGTTGGCTCCTGGATCTCCTAAGGGGATTGCTCATACACAGCCTGAAGTAAACACAGTAATTGGTAGCTTAAGAGGCAGTTATTTAATGTATTATTTCGTTATCTTTATTTCCACTGCACACTCCCAAACACTAGATATTAAACACATTGGATACTACAGGATCTCTCCAAACACCCCTACAACCCTTCTACAGCTATGACATTTTAAGGAAGCTGAGATAGGAGTACTTGGATGGCAACCCAACATTGTTACTCTGCTGAAATTAACGGTAGTACATCTTTTTCTAACATTGTCAGTAAGTTCCCCGAGGAGAAATCATTTTCCTTTGAAGGCAGAGCCCTTCTCTCTCCCACAAGTTCCATTGGAATCTCTGACCAGGTTCCATCTGTGAACTTGAATCTTTCAATCTGGCCTCCAGCGCAGTTGTCACCCTATCCTTTGATCATTTGAGGAAAATTGCAATGCCTTGAGTTTGAGGAGTTAGTGAAATTTGCAGCAGATATTTGCACAGAGAGAGGTGTTGGGACCTCTGCTGTTTGTAATGTATATAAAAGACCTGGATGAAAATGTAAATGGGTGGGTTAGTAAATTTGCGGATGATACCAAGATTAGTGGAGTTGTGAATAGTGGAGAAGACTGGCAAAGAATGCAGTGCGATATAGATCAGTTGCAGATATGGGCCAAGAAATGGCAGATGGAGTTCAACCCAGAAAAATGTGAGTTGTTCACCATGGTAGGAAAAATGGAAGGGGATTATACACCATTAAGGGCAAGATCTTTAACAATGTTGCTGAGCATAGAGATTTTGGAATCCAAGTTCATAGCTCCTTGAAAGTGGCTACACAGGACAATAAGGTGGTTAAGAAGGCTTATGGAATGCTTGCTTTTATTAGCCAAGGCATTGAGTTCAAGAGGCGGGAGGTTATGATGAAATTTTATAAAACTCTGCAGTACTACATACAGTTCTGGTCGCCCTACTATAAGAAGGTTTTGGAGAGGTTGCAGGAGAGGTTGCAGAAGACGTTTACCAGGATGCTGCCTGGTTTGGAGGGCATGTGCTATCACGAGAGGCTGGATAAACTTGAGTTATTTTTTCTAGAGCCTCGGAGGCTGAGGGGAGATCTGATAGAGGTTTACAAGATTATGAGAAGCATAGATTGAGTGGACAGAGAGCATCTATTTCCCAGGGGTGAAATGGCTAATACCAGAGGGCATGTATTGAAGGTGATAGCGGGTAGGTTCAAAGGAGATATGAGCAGTAAGTCTTTTTTTACTCAGAAAGTTGTGGATGCCTGGAATGCACTGCCTGGTATGGTGGTAGAGGCAAATACATTAGAGGATGTTAAGAGATTTTTGGATAAGCACATGGAGGTGGAGGGATATGGACATGGTGTAGGTAGGAGCAATTAGTATTTGGGTGTTTTTGATTTGCTTTTTAGCTGGTTCGTCACAACATTGTGGGCTGAATGGCCTGTTGTCATGGTGAACTGTTCTATCTATACAGAATGGAAGATAGGGATCTGACAGCCTTTGTATATAAAAATAGCCCTTTAACAATGGTAGCATACATTTAGTAAATTATATTCTGGCATTACATTACATAACACTAACAGCAATGGAAAGGAGGGACTGGACTACTGTTTAGTCTAAAAAATAAGCATGATGCACCTTATATTGAGTGAATTGAAAATTGTTATGAGATGCTCACTGAATAGCATCATTTTCCTATCTAGCCTCAAACCTAACCAGATAATGTGCAAAAAAAAGGCTATTTTACTATCTGTTGAGTCAAAGCCATCAGTTTCGTAAGGAAAGTCTATGTCTGGTCACCAACAACTAATATTCTAACATTATTCATTTCCATTGTTCGATTAGGAAGTCAAGCTAATTCTGTGATAATGTTAATTAACTAAGTTTTGTTTTGAAATTATCTACATGTATTAATTTCAAATTTGTGCGAAATCCAAAATGCCAACTTTTTAAATTGGTAATCGGACAATTATATACAGAGGTATGGTGGAAACATTGTTTTGCTTGCAATCTATACAGATCATTTCACAACATAACTACATAGAGGCACTACAAGGGGAAAATAATAAAAGAATGCAGAGTATAATGTTACAGTTAATGAGAAAGTGCAGTATAGATAGACACTAAGATGCAGGGGCCATAACTAGGTAGATTGTGAAGCCATTATTTCGTCTTTATCATACCAATAATCTATTCAATAGTGCTATAATTATCTGGTTTTAGTGTACTTTATTGTAGTTAAATATAAATGGGGGAGTTCTTATAGGCATCCATTAGTCTCATGAGACCATGGATTTTCACCTTGGAAAGATTCCAGGGTGCAGGCCTGGGCAAGGTTGTATGGAAGACCAGTAGTTGCCCATGCTGCAAGTCTCCCCTCTCCATGCCACCGATGTTGTCCAAGGGAAGGGCATTAGGACCCATACAGCTTGGCGCCGGTGTCATCGCAGAGCGATGTGTGGTTAAGTGCCTTGTTCAAGGACACACACACTGTCTCAGCCAAAGCTCGAACTAACGACCTTCAAATCACTAGACGAACGCCTTAACCACTTGGCCATGCACCAACAAATGGGGTGTAAAGACAGCAATATCTATGCAAGTACATCCTATTCATAATATTGTTTGATCCTTGGCGATTCTGATGATGATATCACCAATATGGTTCTAAAGGGCACATTAGAATTAGTTCATTTTCTTATGGATCTAATACAATACTCTAACAATTACATTTGTGTCCTGATATAAGAGCAAGAACAGAATTATTCATCTTTATAGTCCTTGACAGTACATTGTTCTCAGAAGATCAAGTTATGCAAGCTGACTGTGGTACAAATTAATCCATGCACTCTTTTAACAAACTATTTAGATTATTTTTAAGTTATTAATCTGTATTTTATAGGTAATAATTGATATTCATGCAATTCACCTTAAGGAACTGCAGTTAATAAAAGCTATCTCTCCACCATGATACAAAAGATGTGACTTTTATTATCCACAAAATAACAGCAATCAATCTCCCCCTCAGAGCTGCTGAACATTTCTTTTCTTTCTGACAAATAGAACAAAATGCATTTTTCAATTAAAGTAACCTTCAAAGTTTATAATGCACTTTTGTTTGCTTGAACCTTTTGTGGTGATGCAGCATTTCATAGAAGGAAAATGTTATTTGTCATGTTATTTAGCAAGCAGCTTTGTTCCAGGGTGCAAACCAAATATCAATATGAGCCTCGTAACAAGTTCCTATTATAGTCAACTGCCACTAAATTTTCTCATTATTAATTACTCAGATTAGTTACGGCCATATTCACCATTTGTTCCCCATTTTTAAATACTCTAGATTAACCTAGGTTACCATTAGTCAGTGTGATTTGCAAGGCCCAGGAGACCATGACTAAACTTCAAAATCATGGTGAGAGAAAGGTATCCATCTTCATTATAATATGCAATCCACCTCTATTAAAACTGTAGCTGAGTATGTTGGAAGTGGGCTGAACATTTTAAATCCTATCTAAATATCTGCCATTTGTTTTTGGAGTTTGATATGATATAAACTTCCAAACTCACCAAGTACTTTGAAGTATTCATCAGAACTGGAAAATGTTACAGATGGAATAAAAAGTTAACATCACTAATGATGTTAATGAAGATATCAGCATTTATTGTCCATTTCTAATTGTAAACCTCAGGGCAATTAGGGTTGGACCAACAGTGCCCACTTTTATGAATGAAGGAGGGACCGTGAATGTTTAAGCACATGTAAAGGAAGTGAAATGTTGGGAAATATCGAGAGAGGAATTAACAAATGAGAAGGTTTCTAATAGGTGAAAAAAAGAAAGGTCCACATAGAGGAATGATCATGCAGATCAAAGCACCACATAGCAGGGCAACTGAAGTAAGAGCAGATTGTTGATATGAAACACAACAAAATCTTGAACAGCATTATGTACTTTATAGTTTTCCAGACTCGACATTAAGCTCCCAATTTGAGATCCTCACCATATTAGGGTGGCATAGTAGCATAATGGTTAGCACAACGCTTTACAGTACTAGTGACCCGGGTTCAACTCCTGCTGCCACCTGTGAGGGGTTTGTACATTCTCACCGTGACTGCGTGCATTTCCTACGGGAGCTCTGGTCTTCTCCCACAGTCTAAAAGTGTACAGGTTGGTCGGTTTTCATTGTAAATTGTACTGTGGTTAGGCTAGAGTTGAATCAGGGGTTGCTGGGCGGTACTGCTCAAAGGGACAGAAGAGCCTATTCCATGTTGTATCTCAATATACAATATATAAAATAAATATACTGTCAAATATTGGGAGTTTTGATAAATATTTACAGCTCTTCCAGGCAACTTTTTGCCCCTATATTTGCTGCATTACCACTAAGCCCACTCTCAAATACTGCCCAAGATTTGTGTCAAATTTTAGGAAGTTAGGTAATATAGATAAACACATATGTGTTTTTACCATGTCTAGGAACGTAAGAAATATAAGCAGGAGTAGATTATTCGGCCCTGCATATGATGCCATGACATCATGGCAGAATTACTACCTCACCGTACTAAAATAGAACTTTTTTAATGGCATTAAGAAAAATAACTGAAGTGTCAATCTGTGTAGAAAAGAGATAATGACTGAAGCAGACATGTTTTATGTTATAAAGATATTCTAATCACATACCTTTGCAGAATAATTACACTGACTAAGAATCAATATAGTGCATGGGCACATGTGGATGAAAATGGTGGCATCACATGAGTAGGTGAGTTATGCCAGTAAGTATACTGATAGTGATTGTTAAAAGGCTTTCCCTTTTCAGTGAGTCACAAAGAATCAGGAACAACCTGTTGTGCATTTAATATTTCAGTAATATTTGAGTAATATTGTAAACATATTGTTTGATTATTGATGTTTAAATAATTTATTATGGATAATATGTAAAAGTATGTGAATGGCATACATCATCACACCACCATGTTATATGTGTATGCCTCGCTTAAAGTAAAACGAAACTAAGACGTGCATCTCCTAGCTCTGTTGTTTCTTCTTCAGTTAGTTTCATGTTTTGGAGTTACAAAATATAATAGTGGCAATGAAGAAGTTTTAAACAAGCCCAAGATGAGCCCAACCTACTTGTTCAAATGCAGTGAGCTGGTCAAGTTAAAATAAATGCAACAAGTTTGTTTCTTCGCAGTGGGGAGAAAAAGATGGTCGAATTAAAAAAAGAAGCAGAAAATGGATGGATTCACAGGTTCAGAACAGTGAGTACCAGGTGATAATGATGATGATAATAATAATAATAATTTTTTAAAAAGACAGAGATAGGCATGTTCAACTGTGCAACAAATAACTGGGTGATCTACACTGAATGAATTGAGCAGCATTTTGAAGCAATGAAATAAACAATGAAAAATGAGTGCGGAGTGCAATGGATGGGAAAGCATACAGTTTCCTAAGAAGTTTATCTGCTCCAACCAAAACAGCTAGAATTAGTTTTATTAATATCATGAATGTGATGCAGGAACGTGTAGAACTGAAACCATTGTTAATTTCAGAATACTTTAGATGTCATAAGTGAAATCCAAAGGAAGCGAAGTCCTTTTCAGCCTACCTGGCTGAATTGAAGAAATTGAGCACTGTCAGCTCAGTGATGGGTCTAATGATACACTGAGAGATCATTTAGTTAGTGGAATCTTACAAGAGAGCCTTAAAAATAGCTCCTATCTGAAGCGCAACTCTCATTTAAAAGAGCAATTGAAATTGCTGTATCAATGGAAACAGCAGCCAGAGATAGAATTGATTTGCATTCAGGAATGAAAGTGAAAATGAACAAAATTGCAACATCTAAGTAGAAATGTGCCTAGCTGAAAGAAGTGTTAACTTTGTGGTAGGGGCTCACAAACACCAGACCAATGCAGGTTTAAAGGCAGAACTTGCAGAAAATGCAACAAAGTTGGACACATACAAAGAGCACATCAGGCAGAAAAAATAAAAGACTGCACAGAAAAAAGAAAAAGATAAATAGTTAAGATGCAATTTCAGAAAGAGCACTAATCTGCATGTTGTTGATGTAAATTCTAATAATGATGAGAGTACCACAGGACTAGGTAGCCTTGAAATTTACCTTGTGAAAACGAACAATAGACAAGCAAAATAGTTTGCACCAGGTTAATTGAATTAAGGCAAATTAATTAAAAAGGATTTGGATACTAGCTTGGCTGTTGCAGTCATCCACAAAATGAGTTTGAATGGTACCGAAAGAACCTTGTGGATATTCAGCCGATAACTTATACTGGAGAAAATGCAACACAGTCAACTGAAAGCAAATTAGAAAGGTACTGGATGATACCACAGCAGTGTTCAAGGATGGCATTGGAAAACTGAAACATATCAAGGGTAAAATAATGTTAAATCAAAGTGCCACACCCAAGTTATACAAAGCACATCCAGTTCCTTAAACCATCTCTGATAATATAGCCAGTGGGCTAGGTTGCATGGAGGTTGAAGGAAATCTTTCCAGTTTTGAGTGAAGCCCATGGACAATGTCAGTGGTCACAGTAGCTAAGAAGGGTGGATCTGTCAGGATTACAAGATTGAATTCAAAAGGAGGACTAATCATGGAAATGCTGATGGATTGTACCATTTACCCTTGGAAACAGAAATACCTAAAAAATTTCCAAAAGAGGACACTCCTCTAGACCTTTTCTCCCAAACGCAAGTCAAAGCTCTCCCTATTACGGCAGAGATGATCCAAAGGGAAACCAGAAAAAAAAACACTGTCTCAGATATACCAAAATGGTGGGAATGTGCAGCAGAAATTCCAATTGCCACATTTTTACCAGCACCAGAGTGAATGTACCCTTGACAGAGGTTTCCTTATGTGGGAATTAGAGTTGTTGTACCATCAACGCTGAGTGTAAAGTGTTGGAGGAGCTACACACTCCATATCCAGAAGCTGCCAAGATCAACTATCCCTGGGAATGGCCTGTATTGCCCCGGCAGAGGATTCATGTGGATTTTGTTGGCCCACTCATGGACACAAATTTCTTGGTAGTAGTGGATACAGCTACAAAGTGGCTAGAAGTGTTCCCAATAGCCTTCACTACAGCCTGGCTCACTGCTAAGGTGTTCTCAAGCCTCTTCTCAAGGACGGGTGTTCCATAACACTTAGTCATTGATAATGAATCGCGGTTTGTTGTGGAACTGTTTCAGTCATTCCTGAAAATGAATGGAATAAGACATATTACATCTGCACCCTACCACTCAGTTACAAATGTCTTGGTGGAAATGTTTGTCCAGAGTCTAAAGAATACACTGCAAGCAATGTCAGCAGCACACACCACATTAACACTAATCAGAAGCTCACTAACTTTCTCCTGCATATCACAATGCAGTAGAGTCCACAATCAATAACTCACCAGCTATGTTGCTCCTG
This sequence comes from Mobula birostris, assembly GCF_030028105.1. Lineage (NCBI taxonomy): Eukaryota > Metazoa > Chordata > Chondrichthyes > Myliobatiformes > Myliobatidae > Mobula > Mobula birostris. Next base: position 132,446,727 of record NC_092376.1, read on the forward strand.
GCTCATCCCTTGCACTCACACTTGGATTAGATTAGATTATGAGGACATGCAGTCCTCTTTTATTGTCATTTAGTAATGCATGCATTAAGAAATTATACAATATTCCTCCGGTGTGATATCACAAAAACACAGGACAGAACAAGACTGAAAAACTAACAAAACCACATAATTACAACATATAATTACAGCAGTGCAACAATACCATAACTTGATGAAGAACAGGCCATGACACAGTAAAAAAGTTCAAAGTCTCTCGAAAGTCCCACATCGCACGCAGGTGGGAGAAGGAAGAAAATTCTCCCTGCCATACCCGACCACAGTCCGACTCTGAGTCGTCCGAAAACTTCGAGCTCCGATCAGCCCTCTGACACCGAGTACCGAGGGCCATCTCTGCCGAACGCTTTGACCTCAGCCTTGGTTGCCAGCAGCAGGCAAAGCTGGGGATTTTGGGGCCTTCCCCCGGAGATTCTCGATTGCACAGTAGCAGCGGCAGTGAACCGGGCATTTCAGAAACTTCTCCAGATGTTCCTCTGCTTCTCACGTCTGTCTCCATCCAATCAGAATTGTACATGGCATCCTACTTACAAATGCGATATCATTTCACCGGAGAGCTGCGCACTCTGCGTCGCGCCGCCATCTTCTCCTCCCGCCTAAGCCTAAACTCAGACGGTATATGCTGGACAAACATCTGAGTCAAACTGAGGGCTCCTCAAACAAGAAGTTTCGAAGTTTCACTCCTGGACAAGCAGTCCTGGCGAGGGTCTATGGAGGTGATAAAAAGTGGATACCTTGAAAGATTAAGCACAGAACTGGACAACTCTCCTGCACAGTGATGTCAGCTAGAGATGACTCATCGGTCAGTTGAGGAGAGCAGAGTCTATTGTTACAGAAGAAAGGTTGCCAGAGCTGACAAAACCACTTCCTGCATTCCCAGAGTCAAATCTGACAACCACTATGAAGGAGGCCTCAGAGCCTGAGGTTGTATCACAACCACAAATCTCACCTGCCAAGCAGAGTGATCCACCTTGTCAGGAAAGACATTATCCCACAAGAGTAAGATATCCTCCACAGTGATTAAATCCTTAGGCCTGAATGGAAAAATTTAAAATTTACTGTGCTGTGGATGTCCACAAATATACAGAGCTTATAAAAACTATTCAAACCCCCCACCCTTTGGAAGTTTCCATGTTTTCTTTTTTACAAAATTGAACAATGGATTTAATCTGGCTTTTTTGACACTGATTAACAGAAAAAGACCCTTCAATGTCAAAGTGAAAACAAATCTCTGAAAAGTGATCTAAATTAATTACAAATATAAAACACAAAATAATTGATTGCATAAGTATTCAACCCCCTTTAATATGACACACCAAATCGTCACTGGTGCAGCTTTTTGGTTTTAGAAGTCACATAATTAGTTAAATGGTGATCTCTTTTTTGCCTGTGTGCAGTCAAGGTGTTTCAATTGATTGTAGTAAAAATACACCTATATCTGGAAGGTCCAACTACTGGTGAGTCAGTATCCTGGTAAAAACTACACCATGAAGCCAAAAGAACACTCCAAGCAACTCTGTGAAAAGGTTATTGAAAAGCACAAGTCAGGAGATGAATACAAGAAAATTTCCAAATCACTGAATTATCACAATGGCGGGGCATTGGGAGCAAGGGTGGACCCAAATGCAAGACACATCTTGTGAGGTTACTTAGATTTATTTTATTGTTCGATACCAGGAGAGCAAGGCAGGAGCAGGAAATAGCGAACTGGACGAGGATTCAGGACTACGACTAGGCTGGGACCAAGGGTTTGGGCTCGGACTTGGAATTGGCTCCCAGAACTAGAGGAGACATGAAGAGGTTAGGGTACGGACTCCGAGCCAGAGACTGGGCAAGGACTCAGTACCTCAGACTTGCCTCGGGCTCGAACCCCAGAACCAGGCAAGGACATGACATGGGCTAGGGAGAGGAGGAACATGGGAACACAAAGCCTCAGTCTTGGGAAGCAGATACATGGAACCATGGACACATTCACAGAACACAGAGTCGGGACCCCTCCTTGGGTACAGGGCATAGGTCCGGGACTCACACACAGAACAGAGAGCCAGGACCCCTCCTTGGGTACAGGACATAGGGCCGAGACTCGCACACAGAACAGAGAGCCGGGACCTCTCCTTGGATACAGGACATAGGGCCAGGACTAATGACCCTCCGCGGGGCAACGGCAAGATGGCCTGACTTACCCCCACAGAGGCGAGGACCAGACAAGACAAAACATGACCCCCAGCGGAGCAACGGCAAGACGGCCTGACTTACCCTACGGAGGCGAGGACAAGACAAGACAAGACCAACACGAATGAACACCAGACAGTACCTATCTAGCTCCGGTGATGGAAGTAGACCAAAGTGCAGGCAGGGGCTGCAGACAAGGGCTAGAGGTGAGGGGGGCAGAGAAGGGATTCAGACAAAGGGGTAGGACAGGAATCACAGACCGCCAGGGCCAGGACTTGACTCAGAACTGGGAAGCCGCCAGGGCCAGGACTTAATTCGGTGCTTGAATGCTGCCAGGGTCAGGACTTGACTTGGTGCTCCGGGTAGTGGCGAGCTCTCGACACGGCCCGGGAACAGTAGACAGTGGTTCTTGATTCCCTCCGGCAGGTTAACTGACGGACTCACCTCGGTGAGGAAACTTTACAGGCTTGCTTTGGTGAGGTAGCTGGACAGGGTTGCTCCGGTGAGGAAGGGCGAATTACCGGCACTGGCTTCGGCAGAGACTAGGCTTGCTCCGGCCAGGTGACATCGGCACACCGTACCTTTGATGACTTTGCAGACGCTCCCACCCCGAACGGCTGAAAGCCGGAGACTATAAACCACCGGTTCAGCCGAGCGTTAATTGCCTCTAATCACCAAAGTCGAAGGACACGGGAAAACAGGGAATCAACGGTCCGGATCATAACATAAACAAGGTAAATTTAAAGGGACCCCGATCCGGACCATGACATGAATATCCCTTGGAGTACAGTTAAGTCGATTATCAAGAAATAGAAAGAATATGGCAGAGCTGTAAATCTGCCTAGAGCAGGCCGCAATCAAAAACTGAGTGGCTGCAAGAAGGGGACTAGTGAGGGAGGCCACCAAGAGACCTATAACAACTCTGGAGGAGTTACATGCTTCAGTGGCTGAGACAGGAGATTTTTACGCCTACAATAACTGTTGCCCAGGCGCTTGAACAGTCATGGCCTTATGGGAAAATGGCAAAGCAAAAGCCACTGTTGAAAAAAGATACACATAAAGGCTAAAGTTTGCGCGTGGGAGGCTCTGAAGTCAGCTGGAAGAAGGTTCTATGATCTGATGAAACCAAAATTGAGCTTTTTGGCCATCTGACTAAACACAATATTTGGCATAAGCCAGATACTGTACAACATCAAAAACACACCATCCCTACTGTGAAGCATAGTGTTGGCTGTATCATGGGGATGCTTCACTGCAGCAGCACCTGCAAAGCTTGTGAAGGTAGAAGGTAAAATGAATGCAGCAAAATACAGGGAAATCCTGGAGGAAATCCTGATGCAGTCTGCAAGAGAACTGCGACCTGGGAGAAGATTTGTTTTCCAACAGGAGCACAACTCCAAGTATAAAGCCAAAGCTACACAGTAATGGCAAAAAAACAGCAATGTTGGTGTCCTGAAGTGGCCAATTCAGAGCCCAACCGTCAATGCAATTGAGCACTTTTGCTGGACTGGAAAAAGGCAGTTCACTCATGATCCCCATGCAATCTGATAGAGCTTGAGCAGTTTTGTAAAGAAGAATGGGAAAAAATTGCAGTGTCCAGATGAGATGTGCAAATGCTGATAAAGACCTATCCACATGGACTCAAGCCTATAATTGCTGTCAAAGGTGCAACTACTGACTTGAAGGAGGTGAATATTTATGCAATCAATTATTTTGTGTTTTATACTTGTAAAAATTTAGATTATTTTTTAGAGATTTGTTTAACTTTTACATGAAAGAGTCTTTTTCTATCGACCAGAAGTAAAAAAAAGCCAAATTAAATCCAGTGTGATTCAATGTTGTAAAATAATAAAACACAAAAACTTCCAAAGGGCAGGGGGGCTGGTGAATGTGTATACAGTATATAATAAACACATTCTATATACAGATAGATTGAGAAGCTTTCTATATTATGTTGGAGTTTATGGCATTAGCTTAGCATTAGTTGTGTATTTACATTTGAGCAATATTATAAATATATTGTTTGATTAAGAATTCCTTGTTGTTTACATAATTCATTATGAGTCATATGTAAAAATGCACGCGTGGCATACGTCATTACACCACCACATCATACGTGCATGCCTCGCTAAAAGCCAAACAAGACTAAGATACGAATCTCCTAGCTCCATGTTTTTCTTTCAACTACTTTTATGTTTTAGATTTATAAAACATAACACAACCTGTTATGGAAATTATTTGTAATCAGCTGCACTGAGTACAGGATTAACACTTCCATATTGCTTTCATTAACTATAAGTGAATATTTAGTACTATACCTGGGTTTAATAGAAATGTTTCTGATCTTTTTATAGAGTGAAACATCTTGAACAAAGGCATTCCTATTTCAGCATAATAAGCATACTGTATAAGATTCTGCAGCTGCTGGAAATCTTGAGTAACCTACGCAAAATGCTGGGGGTTCTCAGCATGTTAGGAAACATCTATGGAGAGGAACAAATGGTTGGCAAGGCCAAAACCCTTCAGCAGGACAGGAAAGGAACAGGGAAGAAGCCAGAACAGGAAGGTTGGGGGAGGGAAAGGTGTACAAGCCAGCAGGTGATAGGTGAGAACAGGTGAAGGGAAAGGTGGAAGGGAGGAGGGCAAGGGGAGGATCAAGTAAGAAGCTGCGAGGAGATGAGTAGAAAAAGGAGGAATCTAATAGGAGAGGACAGTGGACTATAGAAAAAAGGGAGATGAGCATGTGAGGGGAAGAGAATGGGTGAGAAAGAACTCAGAATGGGGAATGGAAAAAGAGGGAAGGAGGGTGGGGTGATAAATTAGAGAAATCAACATTCATGCCATCAGGTTAGAGGCTACCCAGAGGGAATATGAGACGTTGCTCCTCCAAATTGAATTTGGTCTTAGCATGGCACTGGAGGTGGCTTTGAACGGGCATGTCAGAAGGGAAATTGAATTAAGTAGCTATCAGGAAATCCTGCCTTTTATTGCAGGCAAAGAAAAGGGGCCCAAAACTGCTCACAATACTCCAAGTGAACCTCACCAGTACCTTATAAAACCTTAACATTACTTCTTTGCTTTTATATACTAGTCCTCTTGAAAAGAATACTAACATTGCATTTGCCTTCCTCACTACTGGCTCAACCTGAAAAATAACCTTTAGGGAATCCTACACAAGGACTCCCAAGGCCCTTGCCACTTCAGATTTTCAAATTTTCTCTTCACTTAGAAAATCGTCTACCCTTAAATTTTTTTATACCAATGTTCCTGATCATATACTTACACTGTATTCCATCTGACACTTCTTTGTCCATTCTCCTGATTTTTCTAAGTCCTTCTGTAGCCTCTCTACTTCCTCAAAACTATCTACCCCTCCACTTATCATCATATCATCCATAAATGTTGCAACAAAGCCATCAATTCCATCATCCACATCATTGCCATATAGTGTAAAAAGAAGCAGTCCCAACACAGACCCCTGTGGAACACCACTAGTCATTGGCAGCCAACCAGAAAAGGCTTCCTTTATTCCCACTCTTTGACTTCTTCCATTCAGCCTCTGGTTTATCCGTGCTACAATCTTTCATGTAATACCATGGGCTCTTAACCTGTAAAGTAGCCTCACATGTGTCATCTTGTCAAAGGCCTTCCGAAAATTGAAGTACACAACATCAACCGATTCTCCTTTGTCTGTCCTGCTTGTTATTTCTTCAAGGAATTCGGACAGATTTGTCAGGCAAGATTTTCCCTTGAAGCAGCCAAGTTGGCAATGGCCTATTTTATCATGTGCCTCCAAGTACCCTAAAACCACATCCTTAACAATCAACTCCAGCATCTTCCCAACTACTGAGGTCAGACTAAATGGCCGATAGTTTTCTTTCTTCTGTCTCTCCCACTTCTTGAAGAGTGGAGTGATATTTGCAATTTCCAGTCCTCCAGAACTATTCCAGAATCTAGTGATTCTTGAAAGATCATTACTAATGTCTCCATGATCTCTTTAGCCACCCTTTTCAGAACACTGAAGTGTACACCATCTGATCCACCTGGTTTATCTACTTTCAGACCTTTCAGTTTCCCAAGAACCTCCTCCCTAGCAATGGCCAACTTCACACACTTCTGACCCCTGACAAACTGGATCTTCCACCATACTGCTAATGTTTTCCACAGTGAAAACTGATGCAAAATACTTATTCAGTTCATCCGCCATTTCACTGCCCCCATTATTACCTCTCCAGCACTGTTTTCCAGCAGTCTGATATCCACTTTCACTTCTCCTTTATTCTTAATGTATCTGAAGAAACTTTTGGTATCCTCTTTAATATTACTGTCTAGCTTACTTTCATAACCCATCTTTTCCTTCTTAATGATTATTTTAATTGTATTCTGTTGGTTTTTAGAAGCTTCCCAATCCTCTAACTTCCCACTAATTTTTGCTGTATTACATGCCCTCCTTTTGGCTTTTATATTGGTTTTGGCTTCTCTTGATAGCCACCATTGTGTCATCTTGCCTTTAGAATACTTCTTCTTCTTTGGGGCATACTATATTCTGTGCTTTCTGAATTGTTTCCAGAAATTCCAGGCATGGCTCCTCTGCCATCATCCCTGCCAGTGTTTTCCTTCAATCAATTTTGGCCAAATCCTCACTCATGCCTCTGTAATTCCCTTACTCCACTGTAATACTGATAGATATGAATTTTGCTGGTATTCTTTAAATAGTGTATGTGTTTATCTTGAAAAGTAATATAATTCTTCCAAATGTTCAGGAGCATCAGCTTTTCATTTCAAAAGTGATAAAAGAAGGCATTTCATTTGTATTTTGGTTACCTGGGTAGTAAACAGAAACTTACTCATGTCGCTTCCTGCAGAATCTAATTTAGTTGTAGACATTATAGAGGAGGTGACTGTTCCACAAGATTAAAGTTTAGTGTCAGTTGAGCCTTGGTGTGGATTAGCAGAGAATATCAATGGGAATCACAGCTCAAGAGTAGAAAATCAATGGTACCATGATGGATGGATATACCAGAAAGGATAACAATAAGGACCTTGATCAGGTGGTAATGCACCTCTGCATTGAAATGACAGCAATAAACTGCACTCATTTCACTCACATAGTTTACAAAGCCTCACTCTTGTAGAATGCTGCTGCATTTAATGCAAACATTTTTCATCCTCTGTATTATTTCCCGTAAGCTGGGTATTTGATAGCTGTCACTCTGTCTGGTGAAGCAATTTGTAGAAGTTTTTTTCAGATAAATCATACTTTGATGACCACAAAAATGGTCGTTTAAACTCCACAGAGAAACTATGACCAATTGCAGGCAATACAATACCCCCAATAGTGCTGGATTTCTGGCTCTTTCTTCTATTTTGGATTTACATTGTGGAGTTTATAAGTCCAGATGTATCTTTTTAAATTCTTCTGCCTAATGAAGTCCATATTTAAATATAGTTTGAGCAGATGGGCTCCTCTACTGCCATGATGGAGGAGCAATACCTCTTATATCATCTTGGCAATCTCCAACCTGATTGTATGACCATCAATTTCTCCAACATTTGGGAGTTTCTCCAACCAACCCCCCCCCCCACCCAATCTCTCTGTTTCTCTACTCAATTCTGGCTCTCCTCTTACCTCTTCTCCTCTCTGCTACTCATTACCTCCCTCTGGTGACCCTCCTCCTCCCCATTCTCCTATTGTTCAGAGTCCCCTGCTATCACATTTCTTCTTCTTCAGCACTTTATCTCTTCCACCTATGACCTTCCAGTTTATTCCTTTATTCCCCCCCCCCACCCACCTTCCCACTCACCATCACCTATCAGCTTCTACTCCTTCCTCTGAACCCTCCTATTCTGGCTTCTTCCCCTATCCTTTCCAGTCCTGATGAAAGGACTCAGCCCAACATGTCAACTGTTTATTCATCTCCATGCTGGCTGACTTGCTGAATTCCTCCAGCATTTTGTGTGCGTTGCTATGGCTTTGGCTAAATGCCTCTGGGAAAGTGTCATTGCTCTGTTTGCAGCTTATCCTGTAATTGCTCTACTTAAACAAGTTAGCATTTGACTCTGGTGGAAACTGTCAATAACCACAATTCAGAAAGTACTTCGAAGGGACAGGACAGCTAATTCAATCTTTTTGCTATTATTTTATCTTTGAAGTCAAGTGCAGCAGGAGTCGGGTAAGTAACCACATATTCTCAGACTGATTTTTTAGAAGTAAGTACAGAATTGCAGGAGTAAATGTAAAGGAGTCATTTACTCAAAATATATAAAATGCAAATTAAATATTTTAGAACCCTGAATCAATGTTCATTATAAACGCATAAATTATCTGCATTTTACACATATCTGCTATTCTGTTGTTTTATTTAAATCTAAGTTTTTTTGCACTGGACAGTCAAATACTTTTGAGGTCAATCAATTTTAAACACCCTTTAGAATTGTTTGCCTGCTTGCTCCCTTTGGAAAGCTAAACAGAAAGCTCTCTTTGGATTTGGAGATAAGAACTGGAAGTTCCAAATACAGTCCCAAAGTGCTAAAAACATCAGGGCAAAGAATGATTTTGAAGTGAGGGTCTCAACACCGATTCATGAGTTAAGCAATAACATGGCGAGAAAACTTACCAGAACGAATGATCAAGATTTTTAAGAAAATTGGATAATTTCTATTAATGTGTAATAAATGAAAGAACTATTTGTTGGTGAGTGAGAGAATTTTATCAAATAATATATAGTACAGAATATTGAGAAATTTGTATCCAATTGTTTAGAAGCATAAGAAAATTCTTTTCTCTCATCTTCATGAATAAACCATGGGAAAACCCAGGCCTCAAGTCAAATATAAAGTATTTAAAACTTTAATACAGCACATTCATGTGTCCAATATGTTAATCATTGAGATCAATCATCTGTGAATGTTCTTAGCTCCGCAAAATTTTCCATGTTACAATTGGATTGTTGTTTTAAAGGTGTAGCTTTTAGTTGGACTTTTATTTTTTTAATGTTATGTAATAAACTTACTGTACCCCAAAAATTTAATAAACAGAATGGAATTTAGTTGACTCTGATGTTATTATTATTTTACTATGGCCTTACTCTTCTTAAATATATATTGCTATGCAAAAAAGTTGAAAAGTATAATTTATTTTGAAAGCTGTCAGTCAGACACTTGAGAGATTTTGTTTCAAGATTCAATTTTCTTGAAGCCATTAGTTCCCAATTTATTCTCAACATCAAAGTTAATTTATTATCAGAGTATGTAAATGTCTCTACCTTGAAATTCATTTGCTTGTAGTCATTTACAGACAAATAAAGAAATACAATAGAACTTATGAAAAACTATACACAAATAAAGACTGATGAATCACCAATGTACAAAAGAAAACAAAGGTATATATAAATAAATAATGCAGAGAACATGAGTTGACTTGTCCTTGAAAGTGTGCCTGTAAAATTAGTTCTGAGTTGAGGTGCATGAAGTTATCCATGCCAGTTAAGGAGCCTGATGTTTGTAGGTTAATAACTGCACCTGGACCTGGTGTTATGTGACCTCCTTCCTGATGGCAGCAAACGGAAGAAAGTATTGCATAGATGGTGGGGATTCTTGATGATGGCTGCTTCTTCCATGAGGCAGCACTCCTTGTAAATGTGCTCAATGTTGGAGAGGGCTTTGCTGCGATCTATCATCTTCTGTAGACTTTTCTGTTCCCGGGCATTGATGTTTCATACCATGCTGTAATGCAACCAGTTCAATACTCAGTTCATCGAAGTTTTAGGTGGCATGCTGAACCTACGCAAACTTCAGAGAAAACAGGGGTGCCATTCCTTCTTTGTGATAGTACTTACATGCTGGTCCCAGGGCAGATTAATCACCAACTTGATAAAATACCTTTTTGGAGATTGAATTGCAGAAAGTGAGTTGCTGTTTTAAGATCCACGCTGCCTATAGTGATCAAGATTAATTAATTCAATATCAATGAAGAGTATTTGATGTCAACATTTTAAAATTATGTTCTTTAGTTGAGGATTTCATTTAAGATGTGCTGAAATTAGTGATTAATTCTCATAAAATAAAGAGCTTACTTTAGAGATTATTTTAATCAGTAATATTTATAGTGATATCAAAATTGCACAGCTCTCATTCCCATTCCAGCTGTAATCCAAAGTGAATATAGAGTCATAGAACACTACCGCACAGGGACAGGCCCTTCAGCCCATCCAGTCTATGCCAAACCATTAATATGCTTCGTCCTGCACCCACAACATAGTCCTCCATACTGCTCCCATCCATGTATCTATCCAAATTTCTCTTAAATGTCGAAATCAAACCCATATCCACCACTTTCGCTGTTAGCTTGTTCCACACTCTGAGCGAAGAAGTTCCCATTCATATCTTCCTTAAACACTTCACCTTACACACTTAACCCTTGACCTTTCGTTGTGGTCTCACCCAACCTCAGAGGGAAAAGCCTGCTTGCATTTACCCTATCTATACTCCTCATAATTTTGTATACCTCTTTCAAATCTTTTACATTCTAAGGCATGAAGTCCTAACCCATTCAACCTTTCCCTATAACTCAAGTTCTCAAGTCCCAGTAACTGCCAAGGTACCATATCCGATGCGGACGTTGGTGACCATAGTTTTCCATACAGATCTATCCCTCGTTCTTTGGATGACTTTCACTTCCTCGATGTGTAGCCACTTGGCTAGGCTTTTGATGTACATAAGCCGAGGTCTTCCTCTAGGTTTGCTCCCCTCGATCTTTCCGGAGCGTATGAGTTTTTCTAGTTCATCTTTCCGCATGATGTGTCCTTTCTCTTATTGTTGGTATGAGTGATCTAACTGCTTGGGCTCTTCTGAGAACTTCTTTATTTGATGTGTGTGTGGTCCATGATATTTTTAACATTCTCCTGTAGAACCATAACTCAGCTGCTTCTAGTCTTTTTTTCCATTCCTGGGGAAATGGTCCAGCATTCACTTCCATAAGTCAGGATAGAATAAATGTAGCACTGCAGTATTCTATTTTTAGTGTACGTGCTCATCTTTCTGTCTGTTAATATGGTCTTCATTTTTTAGAAAGCTTCTTTCGCCATTGCTATTCTCTGTTTGATATCTGTGTCGCACCTGCCATCACTTGTTATTAGGCTGCCAAGATAACTGAATTTGTTGACTTGTTTAATGTTTGTATTTCTGATCTTGATCACACATTGTGGGATTTTTGTCTTTCTGGAGATGACCATGCTTTCTGTCCTCTTGGTGTTGATTGAGAGGCCTCTGCGATTACTTTCTGCTGCCACTATAGTGAGTAGTTCTTGAAGTTTTGTTTCTGTGTCAGCTATTAGTCGATGTCATCAGCATATCTGATGTTATTTATATTATGGCCTCCAATTGTGAATCCTTTGTCTTTGATACTTCTCAAGATATCAAGATGTCCCAGTAACATCTTTGTAAATTTTCTTTGCACTCTTTCAATCTTATTTACATCGATCCTATAGGTAGATGAACAAAGCTGCACACAATACTCTAAATTAGGCCTCACCAAACTTTTGTACTATTTCAACATTGTATCCCAACTCTTGTACTCAGTACATTGATATATGAAGGCCAATAGTCCAAAAGCTTTCCTTATGATCTTATCTACCTAAAATGCCACTTTCAAGGAATTATAGATCCGTATTCCCAGACTGCTTTGTTCTACCATACTCCTCAGTACCCTACTGATCATACTGTAAGGCCATTGTAGGACCACTGTAAGACCACTGTGGGTCCCTGGTTGGTCCTCCCAAAGTACAACACCTCACACCTACCTGCATTAAATTCCATCTGCCATTTTTCAGCTTATTTTTCCAGCTGGTCCAGATCCCACTGTCAGCTTTGATAGTCTTTCTCACTCTCCACTGCACCTTCAATCTTAGTGTCATCTGCAAACCTGCTGATCAAGTTTACCACATTATCATCCAGATCAGTGATATAGATGGACCCAGCAACAATCTCTGCATCATTATCACTATCACTAGTCACAGGCCTCCAGTCTAGAGAGGCAGCCATCTACTACCACTCTCTGTCTTTTCCCATTAAGCTAATGTCTGATCAAATTTTACTGCTTCATCTTGAATGCCAAACAACTGAACCTTCTTACCAACCTCCAGTACAGGTCTTGTCAATTGCCTTACTGAAGACCATGTTGACAACATCCACTGCCTTGCTTTCATCAACTTTCCTGGTAACTTCCTTGAAATACTCTATGATTGGTTAGACATGATGTCTTATGCACAAAGCCATGTTGACTATCCCTAATCATTCCATGCCTATCCAAGCACTTGTATATCTTCCAATAACTTTCCCAACTACTGATGTCAGGCTCACCGGCCTATAACCTCCTGGTTTATTCTTAGAGCCTTTGTTAAACAACAGAACAACACCAACTATCCTCCAATCCTCCGGGACCTCACGCGTGGCTAATCCACCCTAATTTGCCTCAAGACAACAAACATTTCCTCCTCTGTAATCTGTATAGGATCCATGACCTCACTGCTGCTTTGCTTCAGTTCCGTGGATTCTCTGTCTGTTTCCTGAGTATATACAGGTGCAAAAAGTCAACTTAAGATCTATCCCATCTCTTTCAGCTCCACACATAAATAACCACTCTGATCTTCCAAAGGACTAATTTTGACCCTTGCTATCCTTTTGTTCTTAATATATCTGTAGAAGACCTCAGGACTTTCCTTCACCTTGTCTGCTAGAGCAAACCCATGCCTTCTTTAAGCCCTCCTGATTTCCTTCTTAAGTGTTCTTTTGCAGTTCTTATACTCCTCAAGTACCTCAGTTGTTCCAATGTGCCTGTAACTGCGATGCACTTCCTTCCTTTTTGTAATCAGTGCCTCAATATCTCACAAAAATCAAAGTGCCCTAAACCTGTCATCCTTGCCTATTATTCTGACAGTAGCATACAAATAGATTTTTGGAGTCCTCCCACTTACCAAGTACATCCTTTGCTAAATGGCATATGCTAAATCCTTTCTGATTCCATCAAAATTGCCTTACTCTAATTTAGAATCTCAACCTGAGGACCAGACTTATGTATTCATGTATATTATGACCCTTTATGGGTTGTTGTGAAGCTTCCTTCTGTGTTATGTTCTGAACGTAATGTGAGAGGGCATTCTGGGTAGATGACTTAGCAAATAAAATAAACAGCTGCATGTTTGTTCCTCACTTCTCTGTCTCTTGTGTGTGTTATTCACGGCCACCCAGCCTCCCAGTCAAGTCAAGTCAAGTCACTTTTTATTGTCATTTCGACCAGAACTGCTGGTACAGTACACAGTAAAAATGAGACAACATTTTTCAGGACCATGGTGCTACATGAAACAATACAACAACTACACTGAACTACGTAAAACAACACAAAACTCCACTAGACTACAGACCTACCTAGGACTGAATAAAGTGCACAAAAACAGTGCAGGCATTACAATAAATAACCAACAAGACAATAGGCACAGTAGAGGGCAATAGGTTGGTGTCAGTCCAGGCTCTGGGTATTGAGGAGTCTGATGACTTGGGTGAAGAAACTGTTACATAGTCTGGTCGCGAGAGCCCGAATGCTTTGGTTGCCTTTTGCCCGATGGCAGGAGGGAGAAGAGTTTGTATGAGGGATGCGTGAGGTCCTTCATAGTGCTGTTCACTTTGCGGATGCAGCGTGTGGTTTAAATGTCTGTAATGGCGGGAAGAGAGACCCCGATGATCTTCTCAGCTGACTTCACTATCCGCGGCAGGGACTTGTGATCCGAGATGTTGCAATTTCCGAACCAGGCAGTGATGCAGCTGCTCAGGATGCTCTCAATACAACCTCTGTAGAATGTGGTGAGGATAGGGGGTGGGAGATGGATTTTTCTCAGCGTCCACAGAAAATCGACGCTGCTGGGCTTTCTTTGCTATGGAGCTGGTGTTGAGGGACCAAGTGAGATTCTCCGCCAGGTGAACACCAAGAAATTTGGTGCTCTTAACGATCGCTACGGAGGAGTCATCAATGTTCAGCGGAGAGTGGTCGCTCCGTGTCCTCCTGAAGTCAACAACCAACTCTTTTGTTTATTTTTCACATTCAGAGACAGGTTGTTGGCTCTGCACCAGTCCGTTAGCCACTGCACCTCCTCTCTGTATGCTGACTCATCGCTCTTGCTGAAGCGACCCACCACGGTCATGTTCGGCGAACTTGATGATGTGGTTCGAGCTGTGTATTGCAGCACTGTCGTGGGTCAGCAGAATGAACAGTAGTGGACTGAGCACACAGCCCTGGGGGGCCCCGGTGCTCAGTGTGATAGTACCACAAATGTAACAACTAGTGATGAAGTGACAAGCCCAGATGCAAAATTTATTGTTTTGTTCCCTTCAGCAAGAAAAGCCCATGTGCAACGCTGGCAGTGTACCGCTGTGTAATGTGGGTGAGCAAACAGAAGACGCTGCACACCTTGAAAAAGCGGCCACAGGAAGTATTGTGAGTGAAGAATCCAAGGAGAGAGATCGAGAACAGGACAGTTAAATAAAACAAATAAGAGAGGGAGAGAGACATGGATAAGACTTGTTAATTTTTCTGGAACGTGATTGTTTTTGGGAAAAGTAGTGACAATGTTTGAAATTATGGGGCCATATAGCAAAGCAACAGAGCAGTGGAGTACATGTACAGAGAGATCTGAATATCTTGCACTGGTAAATCAAGTTTCAAGAGAAATTCATGTTCCAACATTTCTTTCTGACTGTATCAGATGCAAAAATATTTAGTTCGTTCCAACTACTATGCCTGGTGATAAGCCTTATGAGTACATAGTTAAAGTCTTAAAGGATCACCTAACATTTGATTATTGTAGAGAGGTTTAAAAGGAATCATGAGGAAGGCGAATCTGTTTTATAGTCTGTGGCAATGCTGAAGCAATTGTCTGAACACTGTGATTTTGGGCTGTCGCTGAATGACACGTTACTTGAGAGACTCATATGTGGTCTGCGTAGTGAGCAATTCAGAAATGTTTGCTTACAGAAGACAGGCTAACATTACAGAAGACAATTGAGATTAGTACTTCTATGGAGTTGGTAGCTAAAGAATCTATTAAGCTCATCTTCCCAAGTTCATAAAGTTCCTACTGACTTTAAGAATAAGACCAGTATTTACAATCAATGTTACCATTGTGGCAAAAGAATACTGGTATAGGGTTCAAAGGTTCATTTATTATCAAAATATACAACTTAGTATTCTTCTTATGATTTAGATTTCCAAAGCTGTATTAAAGACGAAACATAGAAACATAGAAAACCTACAGCACAATACAGGCCCTTCAGCCCACAAAGTTGTGCCGAAATGTCCCTGCCTTAGAAATTGCTAGGCCTACCCATAGCCCTCTATTTTTCTAAGCTCCATGTACCTATCCAAAAGTCTCTTAAAAGACCCTATCATATCCTCCCCCACCACCGTTGCTGATAGCACATTCCATGCAGTCACTACTCTCTGAGTAAAAAACTTACCCCTGACACCTCCTCTGTACCTCCTCCCCTTAAACCTGTGTCCTCTTGTGGCAACCATTTCAGCCCTGGGGAAAAGCCTCTGACTATCCACACGATCAATGTCTCTCATCATTTTGTACACCTCTATCAGGTCACCCCTCATCCTCCGTCGCTCCAAGGAGAAAAGGCTGAGTTCACTCAACCTGTTTTCATAAGGCATGCTCCCCAATCCAGGCAACATTCTTGTAAATCTCCTCTGCACCCTTTCTATGGCTTCCACATCCTTCCTGTAGTGAGGCGACCAGAACTGAGCACAGTACTCCAAGTGGGGTCTGACCAGGGTCATATATAGCTGCAACATTACCTCTCGGCTCCTAAATTCAATTCCATGATCAATGAAGGCCAATACACTGTACACCTTCTTAACCATAGAGTCAACCTGCACAGCTGCTTTAAGCATCCTATGGATTCGGACCCCAAGATCCCTCTGATCCTCCACACTGTGAAGAGTCTTACCATTAATACTATATTCTGCCATCTTATTTGACCTACTAAAATGAACCACTTCACACTTATCTGGGTTGAACTCCATCTGCCACTTCCCAGCCCAGTTTTGCATCCTATCAATGTCCCACTGTAACCTCTGACAGTCCTCCACACTATCCACAACACCTCCAACCTTTGTATCATTATAAAACTTACTAACCCATCCCTCCACTTCCCCATCCAGGTCATTTATAAAAATCACGAAAAGGAAGGGTCCCAGAACAGATCCCTGAGGCGCACCACTGGTCACCGACCTCCATGCAGAATATGACCCATTTACAACAACTCTTTGCCTTCTGTGGGCAAGCCAGTTCTGGATCCACAAAGCAAAATCCCCTTGGATCCCATGCCTCCTTACTTTCTCAATAAACATTATCAAATGCCTTGCTGAAATCCATATACACTACATCTACTGCTCTTCCTTCATCTTATTGAAAATCCTTGTAAAAATAAAAAAAATACTGTCAACCAAAAACATTATAAGAAAGAAAAATGACTTTTGGAAAAACAAAGAAGAAACATGTGAAAAAGATGGAGCATACTGAGGACAAATGGAATGACTGTCACTCTGTAGTTGAAGATGCTTTGCATGTTTTATCTGTTTCAGGACACAAAGTCTGTGATTCGGTGATCCTGCAGCTGGATGAGATCAGTGTGGATGCAGATCGACATGGGTGCTGTGGTATTGCTGATGCCTGAGACATTTTACGAGGATAAATTACAGCTTCTCACCCCAGAAGGGGCAAGGTTGACTTTAAAGACTTGCCCTGGTGAGGTTGTTCCGCTAAGGGGAGTAGTACATGTTACAGTGAGATTAACAAAGAAAGAAAGAAACTTTCACTGGATATTGTTAAAGATCATTATCCAGCACTTCTGGGCCGCTCATAATTGGAACAACTAAGGTCTACAAGAAATATTGAAGAAACACACAGAAGTATTTAATGGAGAATTGGGCTGTATGGTGGAATCACTGTTAAGATGGCTGTTAAACCCAATACAACACCAAAATGCCTAAAGGCAAGACCTCTTCCATATACCCTCAAACCTAACGTAGAGGCTGAATTCAAAAGACTAGTTCAGAGTAAGGTGTGGAACCAATGTGTAAGTAAATGATTAACTCCAAAAAAGGGATTTTTAAGGTTTGTGGAGACTTCAAGGTACTCATTAACCCAGTTATTTTCCCCTCCTTGATGATCTTTTTGCATGGTTGGCCAGAGGACAGATAATTTAGCAAGTCTAACTTGTTTCAAGCCTACTTGCAGATGCTTGAAGAGGCAGTCACATGAACTGTTGACCATAGCGACTCACAAAGGAATCATCAGGTACCAAAGGCTTCCATTTGGCATCAACTCAGCTCCTGCACTTCTTCAGCAAGCAAGGGATCAGATCCTGAGCAGTTGACCTTTCGTTGACTCCCTCATTATTGGGAAAAATGCGCATGAACACTTACAAAACTTCGATGCTACACTATAAAGACTCAAGAAATATGATCTAAGAGTCCAGAAGGACAAGTGTGAGTTCTTTCAACCTTCAACTGAATATTTGGCCCATCTGATTGACAATTCAGGACTTCAAAAGCACCATCAAATGTAGAGGCAATTGTGGCGGCTCCATCACCAAAGAATGTAAGTCAATTAGGATCTTTCCTAGGATTACTAACATACTAACTAAGATATGCAAAGTTTATTTTTAACCTAGTTAACATGTTAAAACCACTTCATGAGCTTTTAAATAAATTAACACACTGGCAGTGGATAGATCACTATGAAGAGGCTTTTAAAAAGGCTAAAAGAGCTTTGTCACAATTTGAAGCACTCACACACTTCAACCCAGTCAGTGTCCATACAGTTGGCCTTTGACGTATCATCCTATAGTGTAGGAGCAGTTAACTCACAAATCATGCTGTCAGGTGAAATGAAGCCAGCAGATATCCACTAAGAACTTATTCTTGAGAAAATGTATAAATGGGAATGGTATTTTTACCAGTGAAATACAACAACCAACAAGCCACATTGGGCTTGTATGTGGAAGGCCAGCATTGGGGGGGCCATGACTGGCTGAGACAACTACAACTTGATTGGAGATCCATCCACCATTTTCAGGCCACATCCACTGCAATAGAATCAACTGAAAGCAAATTAAGAAAGGTACTGGATGACATTGGAAAACTCAAACATATCAAAGGTAAAATAGTGTTAAATCAAAATGCCACACCCAAATTTTACCATCCGTGGTAAAGCAGCCAGTGATCTGGATCACATGCAAGCTGAAGGAAAGTTGAGGAGAGTCCATGGGCCTTGCCAGTGGTCCGAGTAGCCAAGAAGAATGGGTCTGTCAGGATCTGTGATGATTATAAGGTCACCATCAACCGAGTATTGAAAGTAGATCACTACCTTCTGTCCAGACTGAAGACATCTTTGCAAACCTTTCTGGAAGGAAACACTTCAGCAAAGTGGACTTAGCTGAGGCCTAGCTACAGATGGATATGAAAGAAAGGTCCAAATTGTTTCTCACCATAAACACTCACATTAATATAATAGGCTTATTTTTGGAATAGCATCTGTACCTGTACTTTAGCAGAAAGTAATTGACCAGGTACTACAAGGCTGCCCAGGCACCCATTGTTACCTGGATGACATCATTGGTGCGATTGACAAGAAGCATCTCCAAAATCTCTAGATGGTGTTAAAAATTAGAAGATTATGGCCTCAGAGCACAACACAACAAGCGTAAATTTTTAAACCAAGCATCCCTTACTATAGTCATACCATTGATGCACAGGGATTTCACAAGTGAGCTGAGAAAATTCAAGCAGTGGATGCCCCAAGGCCAAAGGATGTATCACAGTTGTGATCCTTTTTAGCATTTGTCAATTACCATATCAGGATCCTGCCAAAACTGTCTAATGTGCTCCACCCCTTGACCTCATTAGTACAGACTGGGAAGAAATGGCAATGGCAGTGTCAGGTGGATATCCAAAAGACAAAGCCAATGGTGACGTCAGACTCTATACTCACACACAATGATCCACATCATCTAGTGAAGCTTGCCTGTGACACCGCACCTTGCCTCAGGTGCAGTCATATTACATGTTACGAGTGATGGAACTGAATGTCCCACAGCCTTTGCATCACGTTCCCTTACTGCTGCAGAGGAAAATTATGCACATATTGACAGAGAGCTCTTGAGTCTGGTTTAGGGTGTAAAACATTTCAACCAGTACTTGTATGAGAGAGTTTACTCTCATAACTGATCATCAATCACTGATGTCCATTTTCAATTCACAGAAGGGTGTTTCACTAAGAGCAGCAACATGAATGCAGAGTTTGGCTCTGTCTCTTGGAGGACACAATTACAAAATCGAATTTAAGAGGACAACTAATGGACAACTAATCATGAAAATGCTAATGGACTGTCTGTTTACCAGTGGAAAAGAAAATACCTGAAAAATTTACAAAAGCGGACACTCCTCTTGACGTAATCGTCCAAATGCAAATTGAAAGTCTCACTATTACGACAGAGATGATCCAAAGGGAAACTAGAATAGATAGATAGATATACTTTATTGATCCCGAGGGAAATTGGGTTTCGTTACAGCAGCACCAACCAAGAATAGAGCATAAATATAGCAACACAAAAACCACAAACAATCAAACAACAAAATGCAAACTATGCCAGATAGAAAATAAGTCCAGGACCAGCCTATTGACTCAGGGTGTCTGACCCTCCACAGGAGGATCTGCAAGTTCGATGGCCACAGGAAGGAACGACCTCCCGTGCCGCCCAGTGTTGTATCTCGTTGGAGTATGGCCGAAGTCCAACAGCAAAAAGTTCAATATCTGGTCTACAAACATGTTCCTCGATCGTAATATGACCCAGATTGCACTGGGATTGCACATTGAACATACTCCACACTGACTCAGGTCTACATGGCAACAAAAAATGGCTGGAATGTGCAGCAGAAATTCCATTTTTATCAGTGCCGGGAAGAACTGGACCTTAAAGAACATTGTTATGTGTGGGGATTGATAGTTGTTTTATCATATAAACTGAGAACTGAAGTGTTGGAAGAGCTACATGCTGTTCATCTAGGCATGGTCTAAAGGAAGGCCTTGGGTCAAAGCTTTGTCTCATGGCCCCAGATAGAGCAGCAGATCGACAAGCTCGCCATGCACTGCTCAGAATGCCAACACGTCCAGAAGATACCAAGAACAGCACCTCTCCATCTCAGGAAAAGGCCTACATTAGCCTGGCAGAGTATTCATGTGGACTTTGCCAGACTATTCATGGGCACAAATTTCTTTGTCATAGTGGATGCAGTTACAAAGTGGCCAGAAGTGTTCCCAATAGCCTCCACTACAGCATCACACGCTGTTGATGTGTTGAGAAGACTCATTTCAAGGACTGGTGTTGCAGAACACTTAGTCAGTGACAATGGACCACAGTGTGTTGTGGAACAGTTTCAGTCATTAATATGATCCCATTAACATGGTCATACCTTTCTTATTTCTCTGATCTATCCATAAAGCCTCAGCAGATGAGCTCTCCAGTCTGTCCTGACTGAGTCCTGCCATGACATTTTCCCTGACGAGTAATACTACTCCTCCCCCTTAATCCCTTCCACTCTATCACGTCTAAACCAATGGAACCCTGGAACATCGGATTGCCAGTCCTGCCTATCCTGCAACCAAGTCATAATTCCAGATGCTGATCCATTCTCAAAGCTCATCTGACTTTCCTACTCCCCCTTGCAACATCTTGGCAAATAATATTTTTAAAGAAAACTAAAAGGAGGTTAATATTCTGCTACGATGTGTGTCATCACCACAGATCAAATTAATTAGCAAAGAGTTTGCAGAGGTGTAGAACGGTGTGCAATACCAAATGGAAACTTTTGCTGTATTTCTGATGATGCAATTATTGAAAATAAATAGATGCTTTCATGTTATCAGAGAAATTACTAAATAAAGTAGAATTCCACTGTGGTTTTATAAAAAGTGATTATGAAAGAAAGAAAACATTTCAGGTTAAGTCCATACAATGACTGGAATTTTCTATCAGTGAGTGCAGATTCCTTATTGCTCATTAGTTTTACAAGCAATCGAGGATAACATCTGCAGGGCAATAGATTATCATAAGATAATATCGAATTGGTTGTCAAGGTTTGTACTAGGGGTGAAATGAATTGATTGAATGTTTATTCTCATGAGCTAAATGAATGCGATGTAAATAATAGATTAAAAACAAACTTCTGTTGTGCCATAACCACATCAAGAAGAACTCAAAGCATCTTTCCTTCAAGAAAGAATGCCAATTACTATAATGATAATAAGGGAACATGAGCAAGAATTGACAATAGTTATTAACTAAAGAGTTGCAAGTGACAGCAAGCGGCTTGAGAAAAAGCAAATAGAATTAAAAGGAACAATGCTATAGAATTGAGTATAATTTTTAAAAATCTTTTACTTCACCTCGCTGTCAAAGATGTCAATTATAGATCTCTTTCTGCAAACCTCCGTGTTATCTGAAGTCCAAGTGCTCTTTTACTATTGAACGAAAATAAAGAAGTTTTCATTTGCACACTTTAGAAAATGAGAAAGCAAAGTTAAAGGAAATTGGAAGGTAAGGGAATGAGATCAGGGAGAGATCAAAAGTTAGGATAATCATGGATTGAGACAAATGTAATCAGGACTCAGGAATAGAAGGTTAGGAGCAAGGGAAAGCATGGAGTTAGCAGGTAAGACAGACATGAACCTATCTCACCAGGTATGAGGCCTCCAGCTACTCTCACCAGGTTCAGCCTACCTGTCAAAGCAATGTATCAGGGTGTGGCCGCTGTCGCATGCAAACAGCTACTTGGAGCCATAGGTGAGAGCTGAGTGCCCGTTAGGGACCAAAGGAATGGGCATGACAAGTCCCTTCCGCTAGAGGTGATATCCTTCACTGGACACCTGATACACCCCATGTCTGATTAGATGAGCATTTATTGCCCATCCTTATTTTCCTTTCAGAAGTCAGTGACGAACTATTGTCTTGAAGTTGTATGCATGTCAGTTATCCCATAAGGGTTTTGGGTTAGGAAATCTTAGGATTTAGGCCCAAGATAGGATCAATGCAAAAATATAGTCACAGTGGAAACACAAGGCAGTGAAAGTGCATTGAGCTTAGTTCCAGTTGTATGATCTCATACAAACCAAATAAAATCGAACTGTTCTTCCCTGCCAGCAAGAAGCCCCAGAACTCAGTGCTGCAGATCAGTTCAGGAAAGGACAATCAAGGCCGGCTTATCCTATTTAAGTTTTTTTTTAAAGTGTGTATATCATTGTTTAAGTGTTGAAAAACATTCTTTGACTACCATGTTTGGGTGCTCCATGCAGAAATCATGAATATTTTTGCAGGACCCTTGAAAGCCCAGTGAGAAACTGAAGGCTGAAATTGAAACTCCTGTTATGTACACAATCTCATTTCAATAATTGCTGACAGTAATCCTCGCAAGTGACTCTCATATGGAAGATGACTTTGGTCATATCCTTTGACAATGACTGGAGGACCACCCCGTTCCTCTACCTCTCACCAATGTTCTGTCCAGTCCTCCTCCAAGAGGAGAAAAGGAAATAATGCAAGAAAGGGAGCATTTAATCACAAGTAAGCTGACAACGAACGCCACATGTGGATAGATAGATTTCACGACTTTGGCTTAGCTGAAATGAATTTTGCTCACTGCACCAATGTTGAGCATCGGCTACCTCCATCCAGGCCTTCTTGTTTCACCAGTCAAACTATTCCCACTGGGAGGGGAAAATAATTCCCTTCAAGGAGTTGTAAGAATTACCTCTTATAACACTGATCAGTGAGGCACAGAGAGATCTATATATACCGACAAGTACCTTTATTGTTTAAACTAAAAAGTATGTGAATTCATACACTAAATACCTTTTGTGCACACCCGCTAATTATTCCTGACTCTCCTGAATAGTCAAAGAATAGCAAATTACCCAGGCAAAGAAGACTATGCTGGCCAGGCATTCCTCATAGTTCCAATTTATGCACCACGTGTTTCATACAGGGTCGCTCACTCTTGTATCTGCTGAAATGGTTATTCTGTGAAGTTACCACTGTCAGCAAACATGAAGCATCCACTTTTATATCCATTCCTTATCAATTCAAAAGTTGCATTCCAGTGTCACTGGAATGTGTCTAACCATTAACACCTTGTTATTGGCTCTGCTCCAAGCCAGCATCTATTTATTGCCTTCTTCCCAGCAAGTGTGTTGATAATTTATGGCTCTTTGCTCTCAATCAGCAACAAGCTCGAATCACTCTAGGCAGGCACCAACCCCAACATTCAAAACCTGCATGTATTATCCTACCAAAGAACATCATACAAATAACTTCTTATTTCAAAATTATCTCCAGTCCAGCAGATTACCTGCAGTATCATTGTGTCTTGTTTAAAACATTGATCAAGCCAAGCTTGTCAAGCTCACAAAATGGAGAATAGAGTGTATTCACAAAATGGCAGCCTCCATCCCCAAGCACACAGTAAGAACAAAGACAATTAGGTTGTCTGCTCGCTTCCACTGTCCTTGATTCAGTCGAATTCTCTGATGTATAGAATGTAGTTCTTTATGGCCAGCAAAGGCCTTCCAGGTCTCCTCGTCATATATAGGCAGGAATTACTAAAAGGTGCAACAGAGGTAAAATGCTGGAGGAACTCAACAGGTCAGACAGCATCTCTGAAGAAGAATCAGCAGTCTGTATTTCAGGCTGAGTCCCTTCTTAAGGACCGGAAAGGAGAGAGGAAGATGCCAAAATAAAAAGGTTGGGGAAGGGGAAGAAGGATAGCTAGAAGGTGATAGGTGATGCCAGATGGGTGAGAAAAGTGAAGGGCTGGAGAGGAAAGAAGCTGATAGGAGAGGAGAGTGGACCATGGGAGAAAAGGAAGAAGGAGGGGCAACAGGGAGAGGTGATAGGCAGGTGAGAAGACGTAAGAGACCAGAGTGGGGAATATAGGAAGAGGAAGAAGGAGGAGGGATTTTTTAAACTGGAAGCGGAATCAGAGTGAGAATAAGGTTTAATTACACTGGCAACTGTCATGAAATTTGTTAACTTTGTGGCAGCAGTACAATAAATACGTAATAATAGAAAAAAAATCTGTGAATTACAGTAAGTACATATACTGTATATTAAATAGTTAAATTAAATGTAGTAAAAAATGGGAAATAAAATAAGTAGAGAGGTAGTGGTTACGGGTTCAATGTCGATTCAGAAATTGGACGGCAGAGGGGAAGAAGCTGTTCCTGAATCATTGGATGTGTGCCTTCAAGCTTCTATGCCTCCTATTCATGACATCTGGTAGGGGGCTACCCATACAAAATTTGAGGTGTTGCTCCTCCACCCTGACAGTGGGCAACCATTACAATTCCTGTTCCCATTCCTGCCTGACATCTTGGTCTATGGTCACCTCTTGTGTCTCCATAGACCAACATGTCAGAACAAGAATGGGAATAGGAATTAAAATAGTTGCCCACAGGGAAATTCCATTTTGGCAGATGGAGCAGAGAATCTCAAAAAAGCAGCCCCCAATTTACGACATGTCTCACTAATATAGAGGAGTCTGCATGGGTGGAGGTAGCCTATGGTCAACATCAGTGTAATGAGCAAAATTCATTCCAGCTAAGCTGAAATTGTAACAATCATGGAAAGGAAATTCCACATCATTTCAGAATCCTCAGAAGGGCCTCAGATGCCGAATCAGTACCTCACATCAAATTAACATAAGAAAACACATTCCCTTATATTTTGTAGCAACACACACAATATGCTGGAAGAGCTCAGTAGGCCAGGCAGCATCTATGGAAAAGAGTAAACAGTCAACTTTTCGGGCTGAGACCTTTCATCAGGACTGGAAAAAAAGAGGAGAAGTCAGAGTAAGAAGGTGGGGGGAGGGAAGGAAGAAGTACAAGGTGGTAGGTAAAAGGTAAAACTGGGAGGGGGAGGGGGTGAAGTAAAGAGTTGGGAAATTGATTGATCAAGGAGATACAGGGCTGAAGAAGAGGAAGTCAGAAAGGAGAGGATAGAAGGCAATGGAAGAAAGGGAAGGAGGAGGAGCACCAGAGGGAGGTGATGGGCAGGTAAGGAGATAAGATGAGAGAGGAAAACTGGAATGGAGAATGGTGATGGAGGGGGGAGGGGTCAATTACCATGTGTATGAGAAATCAATGTTTATGCCATCAGTTTGGAGGCTACCAAGACAGAATATAAAGTGTCACTCCTCCAACCCGATTGTGGCCTTATCACAACAATAAAGGAGGCCATGGACTGACATGTTGAAATGGGAATGGGAAATAGAATTGAAATCGGTGGCTACCAGGAGATCCCATCTTTTCTCGCAGACGGAGGGTAGGTGCTCACCAAAGTGAGTTCTGGGGCTTATTGCTGGCAGGGAAGAATGGTTGGATTTCATTTGAGTTGAATGAGATCATACAACTGGATTGGAACTAAGCTCAATGCACTTTTATTTCCTTGTGTCACCAGTGTAACTATATTCTTGCATTAATCCTATCTTGGGCCTTAATCCTAAAATTTCCTAACCCAATGTCCATTCAAAAATCAGACGGCAGAGGCAAAGAAGCTGTTTCTGAATCACTGAGGGTGTTCCCTCAGTCTTCTGTACCTCCTATTCATGATATCAGGTTGGGGGCTACCCAAATGAATTATGAGGTGTTGCCTCTCCACCCTGAGAGTGGCCTCCTCTTGACACAAGAGGAGGCCATGGACTAAGATGTCAGAACAGGAATGGGAATAGAAATTAAAATGGTTGCCTACTGGGAAATTACACTTTTGGCAGATGGAGCAGAGGTGTTCAAAAAAGTAGTCCCCTAGTTTACGGGGGGTCTCACCAAAATAGAGGAGGCCACAAGGGGAGCACTGAATACAATGGACAACCCCAACTGATTCGCAGTTGAAGTGTTGCCTCACCTGAAAGAATTGTGTGGGGCCCTGAGTGAAGGTGAGGTCAGAGGTGAAAGGGCAAGTCTAGCACCTCGGCCACCTGAGAAGTGCCAGGAGGGAGATTAGTGGAGAGGGCTGAATGGACAAAGGAATCATGGAGAGATCCCTACAGAAAGAGGACAGTTGGCAGAGGAAGTAAAGATGTGTTTAGAGGTGGCAGAAGTTGCAGAGAATGAAAGGGAACAACATTTTTACAGGAAACATGGCTGGAAGAGGTATAGTCAAGGTTACCGTGGGAGCTGGTAGGCTTATAAAGGATGTTGGTAGACAGTTCATCTCCAGAGATGGACACAGAGAGATCAAGAAAGGGAAAGGGGGTGACAGAAATGAACCAAATGAATTTCAGTTCAGAGGGGAGATTGGAGGCAAAATTTATGAAATTCATGAACTCAGTGCGGGTACATGAAGTAGCACCAATGCAGTTGTCAATGTAGCAAAGGAGGAGTTGGGGAGCATTACCAGGGAAGACATAGAACATGGATTGTTCTATGTTGCCAACAAAGAGGCAGGCATAGCTGGGTCCTAGGTGGGTGCCCATAGCTACCCCTTGAGTGTGGAGAAAGTGGGAGGAGCCAAAGGAGAGTGAGGGTGTGGACCAGTTCTACCAGGGTGGTGGTGAGGGGAATTAGTTGGTTCTTTTGTTGAGAAAGAAGTGGAGAAGTGGTGGAGGGGGGGAGTATAGGTAAAGATGTGTTTTCTAGTAGGATTCTTTTGGAGATGCAGAGGATGATGTGGTGGATGTGGAACATGGAGTAGCAGGTTAGGACTAAAGGAACTCTCTCCATGTTAAAGCTGTGGGAAGAGGTGAACACAGATGTCCGGGAGATAAAATGAGGTGAAGCTTTGGGACATATGGCAAATTCTTTTTGTTTTATTTCCAACTCCAAATTACCTGTTTAGAGAGCCCTTTTAAACTATGTTGTTGACATTCACTCATGAGATTTATCATCATGCTTGATTACATTAATAGATAAAAAAAAACACAGAAATGATTTGGTATTGCTGTAAATAGTTCCTCTAAAATTTCTACTTTCCCACTGTTACAGAATCTCTTGCTCAAATGCACACAGTATATTCCCAGTGTTAAAGATCTGGATGCAAACGTAGACCAGTACAGAAAAATGTTTGACATGACCATATCAAGATTCATGCCACCACCTCCTGACAAATGTATAGCTCAGTTTCCATTGCGTGTACAATCAATTTACTAACCAGTCTTCTAACATTTTCTGCAAGTATGCCTTAAATAACTTAATTTATTTTTAAGCAAGTTTACTCATAAAAGCTGGAAATAGGAGTGCAAGTACTGAAATGCAATTTTATTATTTAGGAGTTTCTAGAAAATGCTGTCTCCCTTAACATCTTTTGAAAAATTGACCCAAAATTTAGATCACACCTCGTTGGTCTAATGAATAATGAGCACACTCATTCTTCACCAGAAATGTGTTATCGATTAGTTGGATCATGCTACTCAGTAGGCAACCAAAATTACTCTTGGGCTCATTGCAGATGTAAGTCAGGGACCTAACAATATTTAAGGACATTTTGATCCTGAAAAGACTGCATTACGTGGAGGACCACTTCCACGGTAGGCCTGCTTCAGTTCTCACAGAACAGGATGATCCCAGCTTCTCAGTGAAGTCATGATAGCAACTGCATTTTTGTATACAATCCTTTTTACCAATGTGACACCCTGATGAGAATCACATTCATTCACAGCAAGACTCTAGAAAGATAAGCAACAATGTGAGAAGCTCCAATAACCGGTGCATTTTGATCTTCATATCCAGATTAAGTACCCAAATCATTGGCCATTTGCTGATATCTGGTATTTACAGGTGCTATCAATTTAGAGGACAAAAATTTTGAGCACGATAGTTAGAGCTGGAAGAAAGGTTATGACCTAAAGTTACATTAATAAAATATTAGCTACAATTCTATTCAAAATCTATTTTCTTACTACAAATAGTTTGTTGAAGAAAGATCCAACACAATTTTTTTACGTAGAGGCAGTGGTTTCCCTAAGAGAAGAGAACACTGGGGCTTAGTGTGTCCATCTTTCTTAAGTAAAATACTATGAAGTTTACTTGATTTTCTCTGAAATTCAGGTAACCATTTCACAGAATTTTGTTTGTATCTGTCATCAGATTTTCAGGTCATCTCATGAAGAGGTGAATGAATGCATGCTATAGATGTAAATAATGAATAGTGATTGACAATTTTATATATTCATGAATTCATAATTGTTAGAAGTAGAGAAAACAAGTAACAGATTCAGTAGCTCTAACTTCATTATCAATTGTATTAGAGTAAAGTGCATGGATATGGTTTCCTAAGGGGAAGACCCCTTAATACAATGCCAGTACAGTAGGGGTCGCCAACCTTTTTAAGCCCAAGATCCCTTACCTCAGCCTTAGTGAAAGGCAAGATCGACTTACTAAATCATTTAGAGAGAAAAACAGCTCAGATTGTACTTCCAACTTGAGGCCTTTTATTCAGGCTAATTGTATTTGAATGACTTAAAATGCTTTTGTTAAACTTTCAAATTAATTCAACTAAGAAAGCACTGTAACTAGCATATCAAACAGGCCATAGCTGTCTTTCTTTAAGAATATTACATTAATTCATACCTTTAATTCTAAGTTTCATTATTTAATTTTATTTCAACACAAAAAATAAATGAATGAAAATTGACTGTTGCACTCAGTGTGATGACTGGGGCTGAATACTTTCTGCTAGTTCCCTGAAATTTGGCTCATAACTGAAGATAGCGGGAGGAGAAGATGGCGGTGCAATGCAGCTCGCAGCGGCCACTCCGGTGGTGATGTCTGTTATTTGTCAAGTAGGGTGCGTGCACAATCCTGATTTGACGGAGACGGATGTGAGAGCACGGAGGAACATCTGGTGAAACTTCTAAAATGCCTGCTTCGCTGCTGCTGCTACTGTGTGATCCAGAATCTCCGGAGGAGAAGGCCCCGAGTCCTTGGCTTTGCTTGTTGCTCGGCAGCCAGAGCATGGTCGAAGCGCTCGGCAGAAATGGTGCTTGGAGAGGGTTTGTCAGAGGGGCTGGTCGGAGGCTCAAAGTTTTCAGATGGACTCAGAGTCCGTTGAAGTCCGGTGCTTCCAATGGTGCTGCATTGGCAAGTTGGCGGCGCTTGGAGGTTCATGGCAGGGAGAGTTTCTCCCTTCTGCCGCCTACGTGATATGATGAGTCTTTCGGGACTTTGAGACTTATTTTTACCATACCCGTGGTCTGCTCTTTATCAAATTATGGCATTGTTTTGCATTGTTGTAACTATATGTTATAATTATGTGGTTTTGTCAGTTTTAGTCTTGGTTTGTCCTGTGTTTTCTTGTGATATCATTCTGGAGGAATGTTGTATCATTTTTTAATGCATGCATTTCTAAATGACAATAAACGAGGACTGAGTGTCCTCATAATCTAATCTAATCTAACTACATAAACCAGTCTGAGACAGTCTGTGAGATGTCTGTCAGTAAGACAGCTGCTATACTTAGATTTAATAATTTTCATCTGTGAAAATGCAATTTCACACAAATAAGTTGACCCAAAGTAGGCACTGAATTTTAGTGCGCATGTGGTGAGAAAAGGAAACTTCTCCATGCTGACAAGCCCCCAAAAGTCACTGCCCCTTGATCTTGCTTTAAGCTCGATGTCATTTTGCAAATCAATTATTTCCATTTCAGTATCACTTGGCACACCAAATAATTGCTGGAATTTGGCTGCTATCTGTTCTATATCGATCAGCAGAAATGGGTTTGAAATAAATGCAGCAATATTAGATTAGGTTATGAGGACACGCAGTCCTCTTTTATTTTCATTTAGTAATGCATGCATTAAGAAATGATACAATTTGTTCCTCCAGAATGATATCACAGAAACACAAGACAAAACAAGACTTAAAAAATCTGACAAAAACCACATAATTATAACATATAGTTACAACAGAGCAAAGCAATACCGTAATTTGATGAAGAACAGACCATGAGCACGGTAAAAAAGTCTCAAAGTCTCTCAAAAGTCCCATCATCTCACGCAGACGGTGGAAGGAAGAAAACTCTCCCTGCCATAAACTTCCAGCACCGCAAACTTGCCGATGCAGCATCCTGGAAGCACCTGACCACAGTCCGACTCTGAGTCCGTCCGAAAACTTCCAGCCTCCGACCAACCCTCCGACACCGAGCACCGAGCACCATCTCTGCCGAGCGCTTCGACCCCGGCCCCGGCAACAGGAAACAGGCAAAGCCGAGGATCTGGGGCCTTCCCCTCCAGAGATTTTTGGTCGCACAGTAGCAGCGGCAGCGAAGCAGGCATTTCAGAAGTTTCTCCAAATGTTCCTCCGTACTTCTCACGTCTGTCTCCATCAAATCAGGATTGTGCATGGCCCCTATTTAACAAATACGATATCAATTCGGAGCGGCCGCGTGCACTGCATCACACCACCATTTTCTCCTCTTTCATGACGTTTACCTCTCCTAAACACCGATCTGACTCTATTTCCAGTTTGTCTAGGTAAGCACAGTACTGCTCAGGGCGAGAAGCACTTTTTTCCTTGATGACCTGTAACATTTTCTCCAAGCTGGGAAAGTGTGTCAGCCTCCCGTTCTTTAAATTTGAAATCCAAATACTGAGATTGGCCTTAAACGCATTTACTGTGCTTATCATGTGGGGCAGGTGTTGGTCTTTTCCCATGAGCTCATTGTTAAGTGAGTTTAATTTAACCATTAGGTCTGTCAGAAACCCTAAATCCAGTAGCCACGCATCATCTGACAGTTCCTCATGTTCCTCGTTTCTTGTCGACAGAAAAGTCGTTATCTCAGGTAGCAAGTCAACAAAACGTTGCAGCACTTTGCTGCGACTCAATCACCGAACATCAGCATGAAGAATTACGTCTCCGTAGGTGGCATCGAGCTCATCCAATAACGCCTTGAATAAGTGGTGCTGAAGGCCTTTTGCTCAAATCAAGTTTATCAGTTTGACCACCAGTGTCATTACATGAGAAAAGTCCATGACCTTCCCAGCCAAGGCTTGCTGATGAATCACACAGTGATAATTCAGGAATTTGGGAAAATCAGGGTCATTACAGCACAGTGCTATAAAACCAACATGCACACCACGCATTGCTGGGGCCCCGTCAGTAGTAATTGCCACCAGTTTATGAATGGGGATGTCATTTTCACGGACATATTTTTTAAACTCATTGTAAATATTCTCACCTCTCGTTCTCTCCTTTAAGTGCAAAGGAGTGAGGAAGTCTCCCTTTGTTGTAAAATCCTGGAAAGCCATTCTGACAAATACAACCAGCTGAGCTGTTTGCATTACATCCAGGGATTCATCGAACTATAGTGAAATATATTCACAGTGACAAGTCCTTTAACACTTGTCGATCAATGTCCTCTGACAGTGATTCCACCCTCCTTGTCACTGTTGCAGGGCCAAGCTGTATATTACGTATTGCGGTTTTGATGTCGTTTTTGTTTTTAAAGTCATTAAAAACAATGTCGGTGGTAATGACCATTGCTTCCTTGAATAAATCACCATCTGTAAAAAGTTTCTTGTGTTTAGCCAAAAGGTGACTTACACAAAATGATGCTTCAATAGCAGCCTTATTTTGAGCTGTCTGTTTTGTGAAAAACGGTAGAAATTCCTCTTCCCATTCTGCATGGAACTTGTATGTTTTCCCCTTCTTTCATGGAGCCTCCTCCATGCCAGCGAGATATCTTGCAGGATATCACCAGCTAGTGCCGTATATTGATGTTTGTGATGGTCTGTACTCTTATCTAATCTAATTGGTCACTTTGATGCAGCACAAGCTATGCTGAAAAAAATACAACAGCTAAATCAAAAGACAGAGAGAGGTGCTAACTTTTCAGTAAAAAGTACAATTAATGGTAATTACTAGCACACTATCTGATATGCTAAACATGAATTCACTCTATCAAAGGCAAAAAATTCAAAAGAATGAAAGAGCAGTACAACTGATCAAACTTCAGCATAACTGACGTAATACAAATAGCAGCATAATGGAGTCAAAACCGATTAAAGTTATTCAAATTTTAGTTAAGTTATGAATGCATAAGTGAGTTATT
The DNA here is from genome assembly GCF_030028105.1 of Mobula birostris. NCBI lineage: Eukaryota > Metazoa > Chordata > Chondrichthyes > Myliobatiformes > Myliobatidae > Mobula > Mobula birostris. The sequence goes on from NC_092376.1 coordinate 132,479,109, forward strand.
TTTACCCACACGTGTTGTTTTCTTTCACCATTTGACAGTTTGCCCATTTGTTCATTTATGTTTAAGATAAACAAAGCTCTCTCACGCTCCATGGAATCTTGACAGACAGCGGCAATAGTCACATGATGTCAGCACACATGTGACGCACAACGCTGGGCAGTGGAAAAAGAGAAACACAATAACGAGGGAAGGCAACTAAGTGTGGGTTAAAAACGACTCACATATGTGCTCTAGGGGTAAAATTTGCTTTTGCATCAAAAGGTTTATCAGGCATAATGTGTTTGTGTATTTATTTTTCATTTTTTTTCGGGATCTACTGGGAAAGTCTCAAAGATCAACCAGTCGATCGCGATCGGCTGGTTGGCGACCACTACAGTAGAGTAAACTGACAGATTCAATGTACCAACACGAGGAAATCTGTAAATGCTGGAATTTCAAGCAACACACATAAAAAATGCTAGTGAACACAGCAGGCCAGGCAGCATCTATAGGAAGAGGTACAGTCGACATTTCGGGCCGAGACCCTTCGTCAGGACTAACTGAAAGAAGAGGTAGTAAGAGATTTGAAAGTCAGAGGGGGAGGGGGAGATCTGAAATGATAGGAGAAGACAAAAGGGGGAGAGATGGAGCTAAGAGCTGGAAAGTCGATTGGCAAAAGGGATACGAGGCTGGAGAAGGGAGAGGATCATGGGATGGGAGGCCTAGGGAGAAAGAAAGGGGGAGGGGAGCCCAGAGGATGGGCAAGGAGTTATAGTGAGAGGGCAAGATGGAGAAAAAAGAGAGAGAGAAAAAAAGTAATAATACCGAGCTTGTTAGAAAATTCCAAAATTCCACATATTTCAATGGGTAGATGCCAATAGTTCTAATCCGAACCACTGTTATGTGTCTGCAGAACCTCAGTGGCTCAATAGTTCAATTTAATATTAGAGAATGTATACAGTATACAACCTGAAATCCTCACTCTCACAGACATCCACAAAATAGGAGAAAAACCCCAAAGAATGGATGACAGAAAACATTAGAACCCCAACACCACCCACCCTCCCATGAGACAAACTGCAAGAAGTCATCCAGGTCCGCAAAACCTTCTGGTGCCTTCTTTAATTCCTCCCACTCCCACTGAGGCCACTATTTTCATCATTAATTATTCAGAATAAAACAGCATATTTCATACATATCATGGAAATGTAAAGAATGCTACTTCAGACCCATAATAATATTTTGTGCTGCTCAAAACAAATATATTTTCATAAGTTTCATTGGGGAATTTGTTAATGTATTCAGATGGACAAGCTAAGAAAAATAGTAAGACGAAAGACTTGCATAAAATTAAAATCCAATCAAACAAGAAAGTAAATTGCAATCTCCAAAGTGATTGTGAGTGTTGCTTAATAACTTACAAACAGTACAAACAATTTGCCGAGGTTCTCCAATTACATGAAGCCATGGTGTTTGATTGCTTTACATAATTTCACATTGGAATAATTTAAAATACAATTCTCTCTTCAGAGTAACCTAATAGTGTTATCACCTCACATTTATATTCAGCTGATAAGATGTGGGCATAATTGGCAAGCCCAGCAGATATTTTCTTGGGCTTAAGTGCTCTTGAGAAGGTGGTGGGTAGACAACTTGAGGTGTTACAGCCATTCTGGTGAAAGTACTCAGACAATACCATTGGGTAGGGGATTCTGGGATTGAGGCACAGTGACTGTGTAGTTCCCTGTCAGAATTGTGTACAGCATGGAGGGAAACATACAAGTGATGTGTTTCCATGTACCTGTTGCCCTATGGTCAGTTGTGTTAATGGTTAATAGTGACCAGTAGGATATTGTGTTTAGGAAATCAGTGATGTAGTCAAGTCTGGTCAAGTCAAGTCAAGTCAAGTCACTTTTTAATTCTCATTTCAACCATAACTGCTGGTACGGTACACAGTAAAAATGAGACAACATTTTTCAGGACCATGGTGCTACATGAACAACACAAAAACTACACTGAACTGCGTAAAACAACACAAAACTACACTAGACTACAGACCTACCCAGGACTGCATAAAGTGCACAAAACAGTGCTGGCATTACGATAAATAATAAACAAGACAATAGGCACAGTAGAGGGCAGTAGGTTGGTGTCAAGCCAGGCTCTGGGTATTGAGGAGTCTGATGGCTTGGGGGAAGAAACTGTTACATAGTCTGGTCGTGAGAGCCCGAATACTTCAATGCCTTTTGCCAGATGGCAGGAGGGAGAAGAATCTGTATGAGCAGTGTGTGGGGTCCTTCATAATGCTGTTTGCTTTATGGATGAAGTGTGTGGTGTTAATGTCTGTAATGGCAGGAAGAGAGACCCCAATGATCAGCTGCCATTGAAAGTCAAGTGTCTGTGGTTTCTTTTTCTCTTCTTGGAGATGATCATTACCTTGCTCCTTTGTAATGAAATGAAAAGGACGGGTTACACCTGAACTCAAAGGGGTCCAATATCCTAGCAGGCAGGATACTAGAACTATTAGAAACTACTAAAGCAGAAAAAAATCAAAGATAGCGTGAAACAGAGATGATAGAAAGGACAGGCAGGAGATGAGGCACAATCATAGCCAGTGGGATGAGTTACAGGGCAATAGAGGTGTTGTGCAGTTAGAACAGAAAGTAGTAAATACTGGACAGAAAGTGTTATGTTTGAATGCATGCAGTGTAGAAATAAGATGGAAGACCTTGAAATTCAGCTACAGAGTGGTAAGTATGACGTTGTGGCCATCTCTGAAACTTGGCTAAAGGATGGCTGCCATTGGGAGCTGAACATCCAAGGATATACGGTGTATCGGAAAGATAAGTTAGTAGGCAGAGGGTGTGGTTTGGCCCTGTGTATAAGAAATAATATTAAATCATCAGAAAGGGATGACATAGGATCGGAAGGTGTAGGATCTCTATGAGTTGAGTTAAGAAATGGCCAGGCTAAAAGGACCCTGATGGCAATTGTATACAGGCCACCAAACAGCAGCCAGGATGTGGATTACAAATTACAACTGGAGATAGAAAAGGTGTGTCAGAAGATCAATGTCATGATAATTGTTGGGGATTTTAACATGAAAGTGGATTGGGAAAACCAGGCCAGTACTGGACCACACAAGAGAGAGAATTTGTAGTATGTCTAAGAGATGGCTTTTTAGAACAGCTTGTTGTTGAGCCCACTAGGGGATTGGCTGTGCCAGATTGGGTGTTGTGCAATGATCCGGAGGTGATAAGAGAGCTTAAGGTTCAGGAACGAAAGGGTTACCATATGAGGAATGCCTTGCAGCTCTTGGGCTGTATTCCCTGGAGTTCAGGAGAATGAGGGGAGGATCCCATAGAAATATTCCAAATGTTAAAAGGCCTGAACAGATTAGATATGGCAAAGTTATTTCCCATGGTAGGGGATTCTAGGATAAGAGGGCATGACTTCAGGATTGAAGGACATCCATTTAGAACAGAGATGAGGAGAAATTACTTTAGTCAGAGGGTGGTAAATCTGTGGAATTTATTGCCAAGAGCGGCTGTGGAGGCCAAGTCATTGGGTGTATTTAAGGCAGCGATAGATAGGTTCTTGATTAGCCAGGGCATCAAAGGGTATGGGGAGAAGGCAGGGGAGTGGGGATGACTGGAAGAATTGGATCAGCTCATGCTTGAATGGCAGAACAGATTCGATGGGCTGAATGGCCTACCTCTGCTCCTATATTTTATGGTCTTATGGTCTTAAATGTGATTTGTTGTCTCTCAGTTCATACATAGATGTCTTGCTGTTTCCAGGCATGGAAAATTTCATTTGCTGAGTAATTAGTACATACTGCAAACATCAGCAAACATTCCCCTCCTTAGCCTTAAAATGGGAGGCATGTCATCAATGAAGCAGATGAATTTGGTTTGGTAAATGACACTGAGCTGATTACACTGCACAGTTAATGGGGCTGGGATGCCAATAATATTACCTGGGTGCATTGATTTTGCATTCAGTCAAATGTTACCTAAATGTCCAGAGCAGACATCCTCACTTCATATCGAGACTGCAGCTCTTTGAACTAAGGGATTGATAAAATCTGCAGCTGAATGAATCTGACGGAACCCAAATTGACCATCAATGAGGAGGTTTTTGGTGAGTAAGCACTGCTTGATAGTATGCTGAAACATACCTACCACTACATTGGTATCAATTGGCATCAATCAGCCTGAATGGATCTGTGCTACTTGTAGTCTGAGCATAAATGAGCAATGTTTCGCATTGTCTGGTGGATGCCAGTTTAGTTCCTAGACTGCAATGGCTTTGCTTGAAGCATAGTTAATTCTGAAATGTAAATTTTAAGTAATAGAGATGAAATATTGTCCATTCCATAGCCTCTGTTGTATCCAGTGGTCTCATCTGTTTCTTTATACTATATGGATTGAATCAGAATTGACAAAATACTGGCTTTTGTGATGGTGGGCATCTCAGGAAGAAGCTGAGGAGGATCATTGACTTGACTCTTCAAATTGTAGGTAATTGCAAAATCTTTGTCTTTTGTTCTCGTGAACTATGTTTCTGCTGCAGGTCATGAGGTACAATGCCTTATGGGTGCTGATTTTTGAGCTTCCAGATTTGTTTAATTTATTCCATTTAACACAATACCAATGCCACATAAAGCAAGGGAAGATGTTCCCAGCATAAAGACAAGACATTGCCTCCATATGGATTTTGCATTAGACCTTCTTACCAGTGGAGTCATGGAGAGGTGCATCGAAACTGGTGAACTGGTAAGATTGAGGACAGGTAGGTTTACCTTCACATTGGTTTGCTTATTACCTGCCTCAGGGACAATGCACAGCTGAGTACTTCAGGGCTCGGACAGCTCAGTGGGTCATGCTCTGTTAATCTACTCTTATTAGGGGATAGTTTGTCTTCAGAGATTGAGAAAGGGAAGAGGGTTGTCAGAAATAGACCAAGTGAAATTAAGGGCAGAGTGGAAGTTGGAGACAAAGTTGACCAAATTGATGAGCTTGGATTGGGTATATGAACAGCACCAATGCAGTCGTCTATGTAGTGTAGAAAAAGTTCAAGAGCATTAACAGGGAAGGCTTGGAACATGGACTATTCCACGTAGCCAACAAAAAGGCAGGCAAAGCTAGGGTTTATTTCTGTCACCACTCTCTCTCTTTTCTTGATCTGTCTGTTTCCATCACTGGAAACAAGCTGTCTACTGATAAATTTTATAAACCCACTGATTCCCATGGGTATCTTAATGATGTCTCTTCCTATCCAGACTCCCGTAAAAAAAAACTGCATTCCCTTTTTGCATTCTCTGCCGCATCTGTTCCCAAGATAAGGCTTTCCTTTCCAGGGCATCGCAGATGTCCTCCTCCTTCAAAGAATGGGGTTTCCCTTTCTTTATCATTGATACTTTCCTCACCTGCATCTCCTCCATTTTCTGGACATATGCGCTCACCCCAGCTTCCTGTCACCTTAACAGGGATAGAGTTCCTCTTGTTAGACCATATTCTAATAACTCTGCTCTTGTTAGGAGCAGAATTAGGCCATTCAGGCCATCGAGTCTGCTCCGCCATATCTTCATGAATGATACCGGATCCCATTCAACCCCATACACCTGCCCTCTCACCACATGCCCTGCCCAATCAGGAACCCATCAATTCTGTTTTGAATGTACCCACAGGCTTGGCCTCCACCACAGTCTGTGGCAGAACATTCCACAGATTCACTACTGTTTGGCTAAAGAAATTCTTCCTTACTTCTGTTCTAAAAGGTTGCCATTCAATTTTGAGTTGTGCCCTCTAGTTCTGGATAGCCTCACCAGAGGAAACATCCTCTCCACATCCACATTATCTAGTCCTTTCAACATTTGGTAGGTTTCAATGAGATCCCCATGCATCATTCTAAATTCCAGTGAGCACAGGTCCAAAGCTGCCAAATGCTCCTCATATGTCAACCCCATCTTCCCTGGAATCATCCTCGTGAATGTCCTTTGGACTTTCTCCAATGACAACACATCCTTTCTGAGATAAGGGGCCCAAAACTGTTGACAGTACTCCAAGTGTGGCCCGATTAGTGTCTTATAAAGCTTCAGCATTATCTCCTTGCTTTTACTAGGGGTGATTGATAAGTTTGTGGCCTGAGGTAGAAGGAGGCAATTTTAGAAAAGATAGCACATTTATTTGTCCTACATTTGCACACTTAGTCCAGTGGTCGTGAAGCATACAGATCCCTTCTTTGTAGAAGTCGGCATTTTAGACCTCCAGGGTTATCCACAGCAGAAGTGATTGATAAGTTCATGGCCTAAGGTAGAAGAGATGTTATTAACTTCAAACTTTCTGCATAATCACTCAAAGAGTTGAACTCCACGTGCATGTAACGAGAACTGTATAACTCATTTCCTTCTACCTTAGGCCACAAACTTATCAATCACCCCTCTTACAGTCTATTCCTCTTGAAATAAATGCCAACATTGCATTTGCCTTCATTAGCACAGACTCAACCTTTAAATTTACCTTCTTGGACTCTTGCACCAGGATTCCTAAGTCCCTTTGCACCTCAGATGTTTGAATTTTCTTCCCATTTAGATAATAGTCTACATTATTGTTCCTTTTACTAAAATGCATTATCGTACATTTCCTAACACTGTATTCCATCTACCACATTCTTCCAGCTGCTACCATCTGGAAAATGGTACAGCAGGGTAAGAACCAGGATAAAAACCAGGACCAACAGGCTCCAGGACAGTTTCTTCCACCAGGCCATCATTAATTCATGCTGATAGAATTGTATTTCTATGTTATATTGACTATCGTGTTGTACGTACAGTACTATTATAAATTATTATAAACTGCACATTGCACATTTAGACGGAGACATAATGTAAAGATTTTTACTCCTCATCTATATGAAGGATGTAATTAATAAGATCAATTCAATTCATTCTTCCAGTTTGTCTAAGTCCTGGTTCAATTACATTGCTTTCCTCAGCACTACCTACCCCACCATCTACCTTCATATCATCCGCAAACGTTGCCACAAAGCCATGAATTCCACTACCTAAATAGAGGTAATAGAGAGTGAGAGCGTCGCACAGGTCAGAAGAATAGTTTAAAAAAGGAGCATTTCCCAGGGCTTGGTGCACTGGCAGTGGACCAATCGATTCGAAGAGAGAGAGCGAACTTTGCACAGGTCAGGGAGAGAAGTTTAAATAAGGATTATTTCACGGGGTTTGCCACATCAGAATAGTGGATATGACTGCAAGGCCAGTTCCCTGTTCTGGGTGTCAGATGTAGGATGTCCGGAAGACTTCCCGCTTCCCTGATGGCCACATCTGCGCCAGGTGCATCGAGTTGCATCTCCTTAGAGACCGAGTTAGGGAACTGGAGCTGCAGTTTGATGACCTTCGGCTTGTTAGGGAGAGTGAGGATGTGATAGACAGGGGCCACAGGCAGGTAGTCACCCTGGGGTCACAGAAGACAGATAAGTGTGTGACTGTCAGGAGAGGGAAGGGAGAGCATCAAGTAGCAGAGAGCACCCCTGTGGCTATCCCCCTTAATAATAACTACTCCATTTTGAGTGCTGTTGTGGAGGTGCGGGGGACAACCCACCTGGGGGAAGAAACAGTGGTTGCGCCTCTGGCACAGAGTTCAGCCCTGTGGCTCAGAAGGGTAGGGAAGGGAAGATGAGGGCACCAGTAATAGGGGACTCTATAGTTAGGGGGACAGATAGGTGATTCTGTGGAGGCAGAAAAAGAAACAAGGATGGTAGTTTGCCTCCCAGGATTCAAGATGATTCTGAGCGTGTCCACAATATCCTGAAATGGGAGGGTGAGCAGCCAGAGGTCGTGTGGTACATATTGGTAGCAATGACATAGGTAGCAAAAGGGTGGAGGTCCTGAAAGCAGAATACAGGGAGTTAGGAAGGAAGCTGAGAAGTAGGACCTCAAAGGTAGTATTCTCGGGATTGCTGCTTGTGGCACGTGACAGTATAGGAATAGAATGAGGTGGAGGATAAATGCATGGCTGAAGAATTGAAACAGGGGCCAGGGATTCAGATTTTTGGACCATTGTGACTTTTTCTGGGGCAGGTGTGACCTGTACAAAAAAGACGGGTTGCACTTGAATCCAAGAGGGACCAATATCCTGGCGGGGAGATTTGTTATTGCTAATGGCGAAGGTTTAAACTAGATTTGCAGGGGGTGGGAACCGAAGTGAGGAGGCGGATGATGGGGAGGTTGGAGCACAAGTAGAGACAGCTTGTTGGGAGTTTGTGAGGAAAGATAGGCAGATGCTAAAGCAAAGATGCACTCAGCCTGATGGTTTGAGATGTGTCTATTTTCATGCAAGGAGTGTCATAAACAAGGCAGATGAACTTAGAGCGTGGATCAATATATGGAACTGTGACATTGTAGCCATTACAGAGACTTGAATGTCTCAGGAACAGGAATGGCTGCTGAGTGTGCCAGGCTTTAGATGTTTCAAAAAGAACAGAGAGGGAGGCAAAAGAGGTGGGAGCGTGGAATTGCTAATTAGGGATAGTGTCATGGCTGCAGAAAAAGGGGAAGTTATGGAGGAATTGTCTGCTGAGTCAATATGAGTGGAAGTCACAAACAGGAAAGGGGCAATAACTCTACTGTGTGTTTTTTATAAACCCTCCCGATAGTGACAGGGATATCGAGGAGCAGATAGGGAGGCAGATCCTGGAACGGTGCAATCGTGTTAGGGTTGTTGTGATGGGAGATTTTAACTTTCCAAATACAGTGAAACCCCAATTTTATGCGCCCCGATTTAACGCGATGAGTCATTGGACTCCATGTTCATCCATGTCCATGTCAATCCACACTCCCCTTCTCCAGCCTTGTAGATGATGATCGCTAATATTCTTGAATGTTTTTATTTGTTTTGTGTATTAAAAAGCTTTACTAAAAATTAATTTGTGTTTTAATTTCGACAGTAACAGCAATAATTTATTTGCAGAATTCTTTAATTCAAAGGTAATTTACTTGCCAGAAGGAAAACGTGCAAAAAACAGGTTAAATAGGGTGAAAATAAGGGTGTTTTAGGATGTTAGGTCAACATCGGGTCAGTTTGAACGCTGGTTTTCTTGAACCCTGATTTAGCGCAACCCTGCTTTTTTTGCAATGACATTTTATGGACCAAAACAAGCGCGTTACAATGGGGTTTCACAGTATTGATTGACATCTCCTTAGCGCAAGGGGTTTAGATGGGGTGGAGTTTGCTAGGTGTGTTCAGGAAGGTATGTAGATAGCCAACTAGAGGAGAGGCCGTACTTGAATTGGGAAATGAACCTGGTCAGGTATCAGATCTCTGTGGGATAGCATTTTGGAGTTAGTGACCACAGCTCTATCTCCTTCACCATAGCACTGGAGAGGGATAGTAACAGACAATTTGGGAAAACATTTAATTGGGGTAGGGGGAAATATGATGCTATTAGCAGGAACTTGGGAGCAGATGTTCTCAGGGAAATGCAAGGCAGAAATGTGGCAAATGTACAGGGAACATTTGCATGGGGTTCGGCATAGGTATGTTCCATTGAGGCAGGGAAAGGATGGCAAAGTTAAAGAGCCATGGTGTACAGAGTATGTCAAAAATCTAGTTAAGAAGAAAAGAAAAGCTTATAAAAGGTTCAACAAACTAGGTACTGTTAGAGCTCTAGAAAATTACAAGGTTGCTAGAAAGGAACTTAAGAATGAAGTTAGGAGAGCCAGAAGGGGCAAAGAGAAAGCCTTGGTGAGGAGGATTAAGGAAAACCCCAAGGTATTCTACAAGTATGTGAAGAGCAAGAGGATGAGCCGTGTGGGAATAGGACTAATCAGATGCAATAGTGGATTGTGTGCATGGAATCGGAGAAAGTAGCTGAGGTACTTAATGAATGCTTTACATCAGTATTCACCAGGGAGAAAAGACAATTGTGGGGATGAATTACAGTGGACTGAAACATTTGAGCATATAGAAATTAAGAAAGAGGATGTGCTGGAGCTTGTGAAAAGCATTAAATTAGATAAATCACTGGGACCAGATGAGGTATACCCCAGGTTATGGTGGGAAGTGAGGGAGGAGATTGTTGAGCCTCTTGTGAAGATCTTTGCATCATCACTAGGGATGAGAGAAGTACCAGAGGACTGGAAGGTTGAAAATGTCGCTCCTTTGTTCAAGAAAAGGAGCAGTGATAGCCCAGGAAATTATAGACCAGTGAGTCTGACTTCAGTGGTGGGCAAGTTGTTGAAGAAGATCCTGAGAGGCAGGATTTATGAGCATTTGGAGAGACATAATCTGATTAGGGATAGTCAGCATGGCTTAGTCAAAGGCAGGTCATGCCTTACGAGCCTGATTAAATTCCTTAAGGAAGTAACAAAGCACATTGATGAAAGTAGAGCAGTGTTTGTAGTGTATATGAATTTCAGTAAGGCATTTGATAAGGTTCCCCTTGCAAGGCTCCTTTAGAAGTTAAGGAGGCATGGGATCCAAGGAGACTTTACTTTGTGGATCCAGAATTAGCTTGCCCACAGAAGATAAAGTGTGGTTGTAGATGGTTTGTATTCTGCATGGATGTCGGTAACCAGTGATGTTCTGCAAGGATCTGTTCTGGGACCTCTCCCCTTTGCGATTTTTATAAATGACCTGGATGAAGAAATAGAAGAGTGGGTTAGTAAGTTTGCTGCTGAATGATGGGTTGGGGGTGTTAGAGGTAACAGCGGGACATCGAAAAGATGCAGAACTGGGCTGAGAAGTGGCAGAAGGACTTCAATTCAGATAAGTGTGAAGTGGTTCACTTTGGTAGGTCCAATCTGAAGACAGAATATAATATAAATAGTAAGACTCTAGGCAGTGTGGAGGATCTGAGCGATCTTGAGGTCCATGTCAATCCTTCCTAGCATGTCGCACCAGACAGTCAGCCATTCTTGTCTGGCGTGTAGTGTCAGGATTGGTCTCCTTTCAGATTAACCGGGTTATGATATGAACATTCCTGACTCGACCCTTTTTTTTTTTAACAAGGCCAAGTGGCTAGCTCGATTCTCAACCTGGCACGGATGGAAAGCCTCAATGGGACACTCAAAGCTGCTACGCAGGTTGACAGTGTTGTTAAGAAGATGTATGGTGTGTTGGCATTCATCAACCATGGGATGGAGTTCAAGAACCATGAGGTAATGTTACAGCAATATGAGATCTTGGTCAGACCCCACTTGGAGTACTGTGTTCAGTTCTGGTCACCTCACTAGAGGAAGGATGTGGATACTATAGAGATAGTGCAGAGGAGATTTACAAGGATGTTGCCTGGATTGGAGGGTGTACCTTATGTAAATAGGTTGAGTGTGCTTGGCCTTTACTCCTTAGAGCAACAGAGGGTGAGAGGTGACCAAAGAGAGGTGCATAAGATGATGAGGAGTATTGATCATGTGGATAGCTAGAGGCTTTTTTCCCAGGGCTGAAATGGCTAATACGAGGGGACATAGTTTTAAGGTGTTTGGAAATAATTCCGAGGGGATATCAGGGGTAAGTTTTTCAGACAGAGAATGGTGGGTGTGTGGAATGCACTGCTGGCAGCAGTGGTGGAAATGGATAGAATAGGGTCTTTTTAGAGCCTCTTAATAGGTACATAAGGCTTTGAAAAATAGAGGGCTATACACTAGGAAAATTCTACGCAGTCTCTACGGTAGGTTACATGGTTGGCACAATATTGCTGAAGGGCCTGTAATGTGTTGTAAATTTCTATGTTCTATGTTTAAATCATTGACAAACAATATGAAAAGTAGTGATCCCAATACTGACCCCTGAGGAACACCACTAGTCACTGGCAGCCAACCAGAAAAGGTCCCCCTTTTTCCCACTTGCTGCCTCCTGCCTGTAGCCATTCCTTTATCCATGCCGGTATATTTCCTGTAACACAATAGGATTTAATCTTGTTGAGCAACCTCATGTCAGGCACCTTATCAAATGCCTTCTGAAAATCTACGTAAATGACATCCACTGCTTTTCCTTTGTCCACCCTGCTTGTTACTTTCTCAAAGAATTCTAACAGATTTGTCAGGCAAGACTCCCCTTTACAGAAATCATGCTGACTTTGACTTATTTTATCATTAGTCTCTAAGTACCCCGAAACCTTAATAATGGACTCCAACACTTTCCCAACCACTGAGGTTGTTCTCAACTACCACTCCATGAGCCTCCACATCCAACACACCATACTCCACAACTTCCACAATCTTCAATGGGGCCCTACCACCAAACATCCTCCACTCATTCTCCACCTCCTACAGGGATTGCTTGCTCCATGATTCCCTTGTCCATTTGTCCCTCCCAACTGATCTGCCTCATCGCTCTGATGCTTGCAAGAGGCAGAAGTGTCTAACTGCCCGTTCACCTCTTCCCTCATATAAATCCAGAGCCTCAGACAGTACTGCTGGGTGAGCAACACTTCACATGCGAATCTGTTCAGGTTGCCTCCTGTATCAGGTGCTCCCAGTGTGGCCTCCTGTACACTGGTGAGACCCAGAGTAGACTGCTATGATGAGGCTGCTCTCAGGTTGGAGAAGCAACACCTCATAATCTATCTAGGTAGCCTCCAACCTGAGGACATGAATAGAGATTTCTTCAACTTCCAGTAATTTTCCCCTCTCCCTTCTCTCTTCTTCTATTGCTCACTCTGCTCTTACCTCTTCTCCTCACATACTTATCACCTCCCCCTGGTGCCCATCCTCCCTCCCTTTCTCCTATCAGATTCCTTCTTCTCCAGCCCTTTGTCTTTTCCACTTATCACCTCCAAGTTTCTTACTTCATCCCACCTTCCGCACCTATCACCTTCTTATTCTGACTTCTGCCCTCTTCCTTTCCAGTCCTGATGAAGGGCCTTGGTCCAAAACATCGACCGTTTATTCACTTCCATAGATGCTGCCTGACCTGCTGAGCTCAGCCATCATTTTGTTCGTGTTGCTCTAGATTGCCAGCATCTACAGGATCTCTTGTGCCTAAGAGAGAAAACAACTTATTTTTAAGCTTACGAGTGGATGACAGAGGAATGAGTATGACACAGAGAATATTTCAAGTATGGTGGAATGAAGGGTTGCTGTGTGGGTAAGCTGCAGATGAAGTCATGCAGCTAATAAATTAAAGAGGGTAGCTGTAGAAAGGGAGAACATAATCAGAGGAACATAACAGTTGTGGAACAGAGATCTGTTGGAAATACTCAGCTGGTCAGACCACACCACTGGAGAAAGGAAAACTGAGCCAATATTACAGATGCTTAAACAGACAATTCTGAAAGGAATAGAGAAAATCTGTTTCTGGAGTTGTAGAGCTGGACATTAAGAACAGAAGGCTGCTACTTAACCAAAGGGAAAATGTGGTATTGTTCCTGAGTTTATGTTGTACCTCATTATAACTGTGTGGGAGACCACAGACAGGTCAAAGTGAGCATGAGATGGAGAAAGTGGCAGGAAATAGGAAACTCAGCATCAACTTTGCAGGGGCTTAGCAATATAGTTAGCCAAACAGTTTTAAATTTCTGTAATGTTGAGGAGCTCACATTGTGAATACTGAATGTAGTAGGTTAAAAATTAAATTGTTGTTTCAGTTGGAAAAGCTGTTTGGATCCCAGGAAGATGGGAAGGGAAGAGATAACAGCAAAGTATGACACCCTGCAGTGGCATTGGGAAGTGCCATAAGAAGGGGAGTGGTTGGAGAACCCAGCGGAATGGATCAGAGAGTTGTGAAAATAAATTCCCTTTGGAATGCTGAAAGGGGAGGGAGAGGACATTGTGTTCCATGTTGGAATGTTGTTGTTGGCAGAAATTGCGAACGATAATTTATTGAAAATGAATGTGGATGCTATCTTTCCTTTGACCAGAATGGGAAGGTGTGAGAGTAGGGGGTGTGGGAAATAGATGTGACACGGCAAGAGTTCTACAGTATATGTTATGGTAGAAGGGAAATTATCTTCAGAAAGAAGGAAGATATATCTGAGGTAACTGTTTAGAAAGTAGTGATAGAGGCAGACCCTGGGCACCCAAACTATCCCTGACTGTGAATTTATTATGTGATTTTCCAAAGTGCCCCAGCAGCAGATATTAGCTATAGATGCAGGTATTATTTTTGCATTAACTGCACATTTTATATAGATTCACTATTATGTTGCAACTGAACCCATTTAGTCAATTATTTCTGGACAAAAATATTACTATTCAGTAAAATGAAAAAATGTCCAATGACAATTTAGCATTGTTGATTTCCTATTATAGTTGCATTGCAAAATTTTGGTATAGTTTATATTAGTGACATTGCCTCATTGTCACTCACCAGAGGTTTTTCTGTTTTATTATAAACTAATGCATCAAAGTGTTGAATAATTGCATGCCAAACAGAAATTTGCTCAGATTCAGTTCATGTGGTGAGTCAATAGCAGTACTATCTCCAACTCTGAATAAACAAATCTGATTTTCTCTCTATCCATCGAACATCTGTGCATTATTTCCTGCTGAGTGTCTGCACATATCTCTAGTTAAACTTGAGATACTTAGACTCCAGTTAAATTTGAGATGATATACACTTGGTGGTTTTTGAAAAAAAGGGATGATTCTCCTCCACTAAGATTGTGAAATTAATTTAATGCACAGGTGATTTAAGTTAGGTTTGTTGAACTAGCCAAGAGGATTTGACTTGGGAACATTCTAGTGTGAGCGTGGGGAAAAGAATAGAAAGCCATTTTCTGGAGGGAATGCAGGATCAAGGAAGGAGAAAGAAGGGAATCTATACCCCCGTTTGATCTTCTACAGAGAGCCGTCTACGTAATCTTCTTCTTCCTTTGTTCATATTTCCCGTGCTGCCCATTGCTTCACTCCACCTGGTTCCATCTGCTTATGACCTCCTCGCTGTCCAGTTCCACTGATCAGCATCTGTCTCCCCTCCCTTATTCTGCTACAAATGGTTCAAATGGTTCAATTTAATATTAGAGAAGGGAATGAAAATGGACAATGAACATAGCAGAGACCAAGACAAAATGCTCACAGAACTTCTTTTGGAAGGACAGATACCACTGTTGGGAAATCCTTATGCGGACAATGGTCTTGTACCGTATAGCCTACATTATAATAAGGGCGCAAACACGAGGAATTCTGCAGGTGCTGGAAATTCAAGCAACACACATCAAAGTTGCTGGTGAACGCAGCAGGCCAGGTAGCATCTCTAGGAAGAGGTGCAGTCGACGTTTCAGGCCGAGACCCTTCGTCAGGACTAACTGAAGGAAGAGCTAGTAAGAGATTTGAAAGTGGAAGGAGGAGGGGGAGATCCAAAATGATAAGAGAAGACAGGAGGGGGAGGGATGGAGCCAAAAGCTGGACAGGTGATTGGCAAAAGGGATATGAGAGGATCATGGGACAGGAGGCCCAGGGAGAAGGAAAAGGGGGGGGGGAACCCAGAGGATGGGCAAGGGGTATAGTGAGAGGGACAGAGGGAGAAAAAGGAGAGTGAGAGAAAGAATGTGTGTATATAAATAACGGATGGGGTATGGGGGGAGGTGGGGCATTAGCGGAAGTTAGACTAGATTGACCATCAGCCTCTTGTGTCAACCTTCAACCCAAGAAAAGGCATTTCAGTGATGACTCATTGAAAGAGAAAGATGCAATGACCCTATGTTGTCAAAAGTGTATGACATCACGGTAAAAGGATGGCCAGCACGTGGTAACACACTGTTTCCAGCCTTCTCAGTGAAGAAGGAGCAGTTGTCAGTGTGTCAGGGAACTCTAATGTGTGGTTCATGAGTTGTGATTCCTCCCAAGCTACGCACCAGAGAGCTGGAGGAACTGCATAAGGGGCACCTGGGTACCGTGAAGATGAAAAGTCTGGTCTGTCCTGATGTGTGGTGGCCAGAAATCAATAAACAGATTGAGGACATGACCAAGAACTGCTCTGGATGTCAAAAGATCCAGAACACACCACCACAAGCCCCTCTCCATCCATGGGAGTGGCCCTCATCACCATGGCAACGAGTGCACATCGACTTTGCTGGACCATTCATGGACTCTATCTTTTTAATCACCGTCGATGCACATTCCAAATGGCCAGAGGTAATCAAAATGAAGACAACCACATCGGAAAAGACCATTACAGTTCTGAGGACCACGTTCACCAGGAATGGCATACCAGAACAAATCTGCACAGACAATGGACGGCAATTTGTCTCGGAAGGATTCCAAAGTTTTGTGAAGAACAATGGAATCAGGCATTTTACATCGGCTCCTTACCATCCATCCACAAATGGCTTGGCAGAAAGATTTGTACAGTCATTCAAGAAAGCCATCAAGGCAATGGACAGTGAAAATCGACCACTGCAACACAAAATAGACAACTTCCTCCTTGCCTATCGTAATGCAGTACATGCAACCATTAATCAGACTCCAGTGATGATGTTTCTGAATAGGAACCTGAGGTCCTGCAAGGGTCTTCTCAAACCAGATGTACGGCGTGAAGTGGAGAACATATGGTTCAAACACTTGAATGCTAAATCAACACGGAGCTTCAGTGTGGGACAGTCAATTCTTGCACGGGATTACCGGACTGAAAAGTGGCAGCTGGGTACAATTTTTGCCATTGATGGGCCACTGATGTATACAGTGGAGGTGGGAGAGAACGTATGGATACATCATGTGGACCAAATCCTGGATGCTCAGGTGAAAAACACAACAACACCTTGCCTGGACTCCCCTGACATAGAAGCAAACGCTCCTGATGTGACCTCATCAGCCTCATCTACAGATAAGCCCATCATCAGTGCTGAGGACCCACCTGATGTACCTGTGGAGACTCATTCCCCAAAGCAAATGTTTCAGGACAGACATTACCCAAAGAGGCGGAGAAGACCCCCCCCCCACCCCAGAGACTTGAGTTCTAAATGGGTCTTAGACCAAAAGGGGGGAAAAAGGCCTGTTATAATTTGATATTAAGTTACTTTGTTATAATTTGTAAACAAGTGGTAGACATTTGTATGTTAAGGGTAAACATATTTGTTTAGCATAGTGCCCCAGTAAAAAAAAACAGTTGATACGCTATTAAAATAAATGGGGAGGAGTACTCCGTATAGCCTACATTATAATCAAGGACTACTTTATGTCTTGGTAACACGTCATTGCATGCGCTATTAGGCGAGTATTGATCTGTATGCGTGTCGTTTGGACTCTACCAGGAAAGAACCGTGAAACTTAGTTCCTGTCTCCAGCGTTTTTATTAATAACATAGTTGTGTAAACAGGCCACATACACAACAGATCTTATTGAAAAGGTGCAGATAACTTTTAGTTAGCTAGCTAGCACATGACATTGGGGAAAGTTCGACATCTTTTTCATTGGATGTGATATGGATATTTATTTATGTTTTGCTTGGACTGGGTTTCTGGTAAAACTGTTTCAGTACGGTGAGTAAATGAAGTGCAGCAAACTGGATTGATTACACATCAATGTGCTCCAACAGTTACGTCATGTTATAGACTAACATTTTATATGATGGGCCCTCTTCTATATTTTGTATTCTATAGTATTATTGTGTTTGTTATAATTTAAAATATTTTGTCAATGCAATTTCAAGTTAAGTTTATACTGGTGTGAGTTAAATTATTGCTTCCTGGCAAATGGTAAATTTGCATAGGTGTGTCAGTGTTCTTACAAATAATTGGCTTCATTTTTCCTTAGAAGGTTCATTCAAACTTTTATGGTTGTGTATACCGAATCATATTTACCCTAGACTTGTCTATTATTTGGAAATGACCTTTTCATCGTTATTCCCACACACAGTTGAGTTATGTTGCAGTTAGCTTGCATCCACAATAATAGCTAACTCAGTACAAGCTTACAAATGTACTGTAGAGAGCACTCTAACTGGCTCCATCACCATCTTGTACGTGGGGTGGGGTGGGGGGCTATTGCATAGGATCAAAGTAAGCTGCAGAGAGTTGTAAAGTTCGTCAGCTCCATCATGCCTAGCCTCCACAGTAACAAGGATATTTCCACACTTTGGTGGCAAAAACAGGAAAACAGATTATTATCTGAATGGTGGCCGATTAGGAAAAAGGGAGGTGCAACGAGACCTGGGTGTCATTATACACCAGTCATTGAAAGTGGGCATGCAGGTACAGCAGGCGGTGAAAAAGGCGAATGGTATGCTGGCATTCATAGCAAGAGGATTTGAGTACAGGGGTAGGGAGGTACTACTGCAGTTGTACAAGACCTTGGTGAGACCACACCTGGAGTATTGTGTGCAGTTTTGGTCCCCTAATCTGAGGAAAGACATTCTTACCATAGAGGGAGTACAAAGAAGGTTCACCAGATTGATTCCTGGGATGGCAGGACTTTCATATGATGAAAGACTGGATCGACTGGGCTTATACTCGTTGGAATTTAGAAGATTGAGGGGGGATCTTATTGAAATGTATAAAATCCTAAAGGGATTGGACAGGCTAGATGCAAGAAGATTGATCCCGATGTTGGGGAAGTCCAGAACGAGGGGTCACAGTCTGAGGATAAAGGGGAAACCTTTTAGGACCAAGATTAGGAAAAACTTCTTCACACAGAGAGTGGTGAATCTGTGGAATTCTCTGCCACAGGAAACAGTTGAGGCCAGTTCATTGGCTATACTTAAGAGGGAGTTAGATATGGCCCTTGTGGCCAAAGGAATCAGGGGGTATGGAGGGAAGGCAGGTACAGGGTTCTGAGTTGGATGATCAGCCATGATCATACTGAATGGCGGTGCAGGCTCGAAGGGCCAAATGGCCTACTCCTGCACCTATTTTCTATGTTTCTATTTTTCAAGGAGCAATGCCACAAAAAGGTGGTATCCATCATTAAGGACCCCCATCATCCAGGACATGCCCTGTTCTCATTGCTGCCATCAAAAAAGAGGTACAGGAGCCTGAAGGCACACACTCAATGATTTAGGAACAGCATCTTCCCCTCTGCCATCTGATTTCTGAATGGACAATGAACCTATAAGCACTATCTCTACTTTTTTATTTCTATTTCTACACGACTTATTTAATTTAACTATTATATATATATATATATATATATATACACACTCTAATTCAATTGTTTCTCTGTTATTATGTATTGCATTGTACTACTGTCACAAAGTTAACAAATTTCACAACATGTGCGGGTGATATTAAACCAGATTCTGATTCTGATTATATGCATGGTAAAGCAAAACAGACCTAAATCTGCAGAACTTTAGAACTTGTTCATCTCCTTGAGACCACCAACGGCATAGGTAAGCAGGAGTAATGAAACGCATGTGGGAAACAATGGTTGAAGAAAAAGTTTGTGTTATGAAGGTTGGGCTGGATGCTTATTAATGTGACTCATAAATAAGCTCGGAGTGCAGTACTTGGTTTTAAATAAATTTATGTAAATGCTAAGATAAGGTTGCTGTTTTAAAGGTGACAGAATATATTAAGAACATTGATTTATGATTATATTGTATCAGGAAAGAAACTGCTGTCAGACTTTGTCATTACTTGCAAAAATCATTTTTAAAGGTTACTCTAAATGTGGTGGGTGAAAATGGCTTAATAGTAATATATAAATATCTCTGTTTCACATGTACTTTTTCAATGCTGATGCAATTTAATAATCAGATGCTGAGGAGGAGGCAACATGTTGAAATAAATTAATATTCAATGGCATAAGACAGCATTGAAAAATAAGTAACTGAACAAAAAGCTCAGAGGCCAAGGGCTAACACCACCTACCTTCACGGAGAGTCAGTGATTGTAAGGAAATGATTAAGAAAGAAAGTGCATTAGTTTGTTCATTCTTTCAGTGAAGCAAGTAATTTTTAGACAAGGACAAGAAAAGGATGAAATGGAGAATAATGAGCACAGCATTGCCAATCTACACAGTGCCTTGCTGTGACTGCATGGACTTTAAATCAAAATATAATGAGCATGGTCTTGAATCCGTTCCAATTCAGCTTTCCTGCTTCCGGTGTGTTGGGGTACATCTCCCATCTGCCCTTCAAATTCCACAACATCCCTTGCCTATTTTCTTCACATAAGTTAATAAGCTGCTCAGAAGAAATTTCAGTTCTGTAACTGCTGATCCTCAAGCATGTTTGGCTTTTGGGGTGAAGAGTAGGAGGACATGGGGATATTTCTACTGCAGAGTGCCACCACTTCACCTGCATGAGGCTGAAAACTTTAAAGGGAGAATGAGCAACTTCAATTATAATTGAAAACCTTCCTAACTAGCTCTGCAGCTACTCAACTACACATCTTCAGGAATAACAACAAACTTGTATGGCATAACAGCTCGGACAGT
The DNA here is from genome assembly GCF_030028105.1 of Mobula birostris. Classification (NCBI taxonomy): domain Eukaryota; kingdom Metazoa; phylum Chordata; class Chondrichthyes; order Myliobatiformes; family Myliobatidae; genus Mobula; species Mobula birostris. The sequence goes on from NC_092376.1 coordinate 132,499,417, forward strand.
TGATAGAATTACTTACACCTTCTAATTGGTATCCTTTTCTTCCTTACTCCTTCCAACCTTGCAAATTCTTCTCAAAATCTGATATTCTCCTCAAATTCACTTGTTACTCTATCTTTTCCCACATTTGCCTTTCTTTTACAGATCGCTCCAATTTGCTTTGTTCCCATTCCTGTTGGTGCAATATTCTTAGGCTATATTCTCCAGTTCTATAGTAAATATGCCAATCATTAAAAATGGACATGGCATTCACAATCATTCATCCATAGAATTGCTATTGAATTCTGCTTGCTGATCTATTCATTATTCACCTAGTTTTTCATTTCCTTTGTGTGGGCACATGGCCAAGTGGTTAAGGCATTCGACTAGCGACCTGAAGGTCGTGAGTTCAAGCCCCAGCCGAGGCAGAGTGTTGTGTCCTTGATGAAGGCACTTAACCACACAGTGCTCTGTGACGACACTGGTGCCAAGCTGTATCGGCCCTTGAACTTCCCTTGGACAACATCGGTGTCATGGAGGGGGGAGACTTGCAGCATGGGCAACTGCCAGTCCTCCATACAACCTTGCCCAGGCCTGCGCCTTGGAGAGTGAAGACTTTCCAGGTGCAGATCCATGGTCTCATGAGACTAACGGATGCCTTTCTTCTTCTTTCATTTCCTTTACAAGGTTTACTGTTGATATTTGCAGCAGCCATTTTTGCATTTCTCATAACCTTTCTGCTTTATTAATATATTTATTATTTATTGAGATACAGCACCAAATAGCTTCGTCCAGCCATCGAGCTGTACTGCCCAGCAATTCCCTGATTTTATCCTAGCCTAATCAAAGAACAATTTACAATAACCAATGAACCTACCAACCGGTATGTCGTTGGACTGTGGGAGGACACTGGAGCACCTGGAGGAAACCCACACAATCACAGGGAGGATGTATAAATTCCATACAAGCAGCAGTAGTTTTATAGAAACATAGAAAACCAACAGCACAATATAGACCCTTTGGCCTACAATGCTGTGCCAAACATGTATGTACTTTATAAATTACCTAGGGTTACCTAGAGATAGCTTCATGTACCTATCCTGGAGTCTCTTAAAAGACCCTATCGTATCTGCCTCCACTACCATTGCGGGCTGCCCATTCCACACACTCACTACACTCTGCATAAAAAAACTTAACCCTGATATCCCCTCTGTACCTATTTCCAAGCACCTTAAAACTGTGCTCTCATGTTAGACATTTCAGCCCTGGGAAAAAGCCTCTGATTATCCACCCGATCAATGCCTGTCATTATCTTAAACACCTCTATCAGGTCACCTCTCATCCTCTGTCTCTCCAAGGAGAAAAGGCTGAGTTCACTCAACCTATTCTCATAAGACATGCTCCCCAATCCGGGCAACATCCTTGTAAATCTCCTCTGCACCCTTTCTATAGTTTCCACATCCTTCCTGTAGTTGGGTAACCAGAATTGAGCGCAGTACTCCAAGTGGGGGCTGACCTGACTCCTATACAGCTGTAACATTACCTCTTGGCTCTTAAACTCAATCCCACGGTTGATGAAGGCTAATGCACTGTAGACCTTCTTAAGCACACAATCAACCTGTGCAACAGCTTTGAGTATCCTATGGACTCAGACCCCAAGATCCCTCTGATCCTCCACACTGCCAAATGTCTTACCATTAATACCATATTCTGCCATCATATTTGATCTACCAAAATGAAGCACCTCACATTTATCTAGGGTGAACTCCATCTGCCACTTGTCAGCCCAGTTTTGAATCCTATCAATATCCTGCTGTAACCTCTGACAGCCTTCCACACTATCCACAACGTCCCCAACCTTTGTGTCATCCGCAAATTTACTAACTCATCCCTCTACTTCCTAATCCAGGTCATTTATAAAAATCAAGAACGGAAGGGGTCCCAGAACAGAGGCACACCACTGGTCACCGGCCTCCATGTATAATATGACCCATCTACAACCACTCTTTGCCTTCTGTGAGCAAGCCAATTCTGGATCCACAAAGCAAGGTCTCCTTGGATCCCATGCATCCTTACATTCTCAATAAGCCTTGCATGGAATACTTTATCAAATGCCTTGCTGAAATCCATATACGCTACATCTACTGCTCTTCCTTTATCAATGTGTTTAGTCACATCCTCAAAAAATACAATCAGGCTCGTAAGGCACGACCTGCCTTTGACAAAGCCATGCTGACTATTCCTGATCAAGTATCTCTGCAGTCTCCTTTGGTTCCATACACACTTTTCCACTGTCACACTTGATTGGTCCTATTCCCTCACGTTTTATCCTCTTGCTCTTCACATAGTTGTAGAATGCCTTGGGGTTTTCCTTAATCCTGTCCGCCAAGGCTTTCTCATGACTCCTTCTGGCTCTCCTGATTTCATTCTTAAGCTTCTTTCTGCTAGCCTTATAACCTTCTAGTTCTCTATCATTACCTAGTTTTTTGAACCTTTCACAAGGTTTTCTTTTCTTCTTGACTAGATTTTCAGCAGCCTTTTTACACCATGGTTCCTGTAGCCTACCGTCCTTTCCCTGTCTCATTGGAATGTACCTATGCAGAATGCCAAGCAAATATCTCCTGAATATTTGCCACATTTCCGCTGTACATTGTCCTGAGAACATCTGTTCCCAATTAATGCTTCCAAATTCCTGTCTGATAGCTTCATATTTCCCCTTACTCCAATTAAATGCTTTCCTAACTTGTCTGTTCCTATCCCTCTCCAATGCTGTGGTAAAGGAGATAGAATTGTGATCACTATCTTCAAAATGCTCTCCCACTGAGAGACCTGACACCTAACCAGGTTAATTTCCCAATACCAGTGTCACAGTGGTGGGGCATTGGGAGCAAGGGTGGACCCAAATGCAAGACACATCTTATGAGGTTACTTAGGTTTAGTTTATTGTACGATACCAGGAGAGTAAGACAGAAGCAGGAATAGCAAACAGGATAAGGACTCAGGAATACGACTAGGCTGGGACCAAGGGTCTGGGCTTGGACTCGGAGTCGGCTCCCAGAACTAGAGGAGACATGAAGAGGCTAGAGTATGGACTCCGAGCCCAAGACTGGGCAAGGACCCAGTACCTGGGTCTTGCCTCGGGCTCGGACCCCAGAACCAGGCATGGACATGACATGGGCTAGGGAGAGGAGAAACATGGAAAGCAGAGCCTCCGTCTCGGGAGAGCAGGTACATGGAACCATGGACACATACACAGAACAGAGAGCCAGGAGCCTTCCTTGGGTACAGGATATAGGGCCGTGACTCATGACCCTCCGCGGGGCAACGGCAAGACGGCCTGACTTACCCAACGGAGGTGAGGACAAGACACGACAAGACATGACCCCCGCAGGGCAACGGCCAGACGGCCTGACTTACCCCACGGAGGCGAGGACAAGACAAGACACGACTCCCCACAGGGCAATGGCAAGACCACTTGACTTACCCCAGGGAGGTGAGGACAGGACAAGACAAGACATGACTTCCCCCAGGGCAACGGCAAGATGGCCTGACTTACCCCACGGAGGCGAGGACAAGACAAGGCAAGACCAACACGAATGAACACCAGACAGTACCTATCTAGCTCCGGTGATGGAACTAGACCAAAGTGCAGGCGGGGCTGCAGACAAGGGCTAGAGGCGAGAGGGGCAGAGAAGGGATTCAGACAGGGGAGTAGGACAGGAATCACAGACCACCAGGGCCAGGACTTGACTCGGAACTGGGAAGCCGCCAGGACCAGGACTTGACATGGTACTTGAATGCAGCCAGGACCAGGACTTGGACATGGTACTTGGATGCTGCCAGGGCCAGGACTTGGACGTGGTACTTGGATGCCACCAGGACTTGGACGTGGTACTTGGATGCCGGCAGGGACAGGACTTGGATGCCGCCAGAGCCAGGACTTGGTGCTTGGAACCTCCGGGTAGTGGCGAGCTCTCGACTCGGCCCGGGAACAGTAGACAGTGGCTCTTGATTCTCTCTGGCGGGTTAACTGACGGACCCACCTTGATGAGGAAACTTTGCAGGCTCGCTTCAGCGAGGTAACTGGACAGGGTTGCTCCGGTGAGGAAAGGTGAATTACCGGCACTCACTTCGGGCGGAGACAAGGCTTGCTCCGGCCAGGTGACATTGCAGACTTTGCAGACGCACCCGCCCCGAACGGCTGAAAGCCGGAGACTATAAACTACCGGTTCAGCCGAGTGTTAATTGCCTCTAATCACCAAAGTCAAGGGACACAGGAAAACAGGGAATCAATGGTCCGGATCATAACATAAACAAGGTAAATTTAAAGGGACCCCGATCAACCAGACCAAGTACAGCCTCTCCTCTGGTAAGGCTATCTACATATTGTGTCAGGAAACTTTCCTGAACACACCTAACAAACTCCACCCCATCCAAACCCCTTGCTCTAGAGAAAAGCCAGTCAATATTTGGGAAATTAAAATCTCCCACCATGACAACCCTGTTATTACACCTTTCCAGAATCTATCTCCCTATCTGCTCCTCGATGTCCCTGTTACTATTGAGTGGTCTATAAAAAACACCCAGTAGAGTTATTGACCCCTTCCAGTTTCTAACTTCCACCCACAGAGACTCAGTAGACAATCCCTCCATGACTTCCGCCTTTTCTGCAGCTGTGACACTATCTCTGATCAACAGTGCCACGCCCCCCCACCTCTTTTGCCTCCTTCCCTGTCGTTTCTGAAGCATCTAAAGCATGGCCCTCTAAGTAACCATTCCTGCCCTTGAACCATCCAAGTCTCTCTAATAGCCACAACATCATAGCTCCAAGTACTGATCTGCGCTCTAAGCTCATCCGCTTTGTTCACGATGCTTCTTGCATTAAGATAGACACATTTCAAACCATTGGTCTGAGCACGTCCCTTCTCCATCACCTGCCTGATCTCCTTTTTGCACTGTCTCCAAGCTTTCTCTATCTGTGAGCCAACAACCCTTTCCTCCGTCTCTTCAGCTCGGTTCCAACTTCCCAGAAATTCTAGTTTAAACTCTCCCCAGTAGGCTTCGCAAACCTCTCTGCCAGGATATTGATCCCCCTCAGATTCAAGTGCAACCCGTCCTTTTTATACAGGTCACACCTGCCCTAAAAGAGGTCCTAACGATCCAGAAACCTGAATCCCTGCCCCTGCTCCAATCCCTCAGCCACACATTTATCCTCCACCTCACTCTATTCCTATACTCACTGTCACTTGGCACAGGCAGTAATCTCAAGATTACTACCTTTTGAGATCCTGCTTCTCAACTTTCTTCCTAACTCCCTGTAGCCTGTTTTCAGGACCTCCTCCCTTTTCCTACCTATGTCGTTGGTCGCAATACGTACCACAACCTCTGGCTGTTCACCTTCCCACTTTAGCATATCGTGGACTCAATCAGAAACATCCCCAACCCCGGCACCTGGGAGGCAAACAACCATCCGTGTTTCTTTTCTGCGTCCACAGATTCACCTTTCTGACTCCCTAACTATAAAGGGTCATAATTGCCTTTTTCTTGCAACTATGGCAAAATGCAATTATTACACTGACATTAGCCAGGCGTTTTGGATCCACCTTCCACTTAAGGGATTTGAAAGAGAGAAAGAAAGTTATTTGAAGCTTCAGTGGGAGAAGTCACACCAGAGTTGGTCTTAACAACTTTAGTTAACTACCTCTCTCCAGAATCAAAGGTGGAATTGCCCTGACAGTTCTGATGTGATCTAAATTTTCTACCTTCACATCAGTAGCAAGAATGGCTTCCTTGGGTATTGATTAAGTGGAAGTTTGTAAATGAAAAAGATATTTCACATCAATTTCAACGTAAAAATTCTAGTAATATTCTAAAGCTCAGAATTATGATTGAATAAAAAAATTAAACATACGATTTACGTACATGAAATAACTAACTTTTGACAATTTAGGATTATAAAAATATGCAAAATGTCACCCTGCAGAACTCAGCCTGTCAAGTCATCTGTGGAAGGTGAAATTAATCCATGTGTCAGGTTGAAGACTATTCATCTGAGCTGAGAAAGAGATAAAGCAAATTAGCTAAACCAGCAGAGGAGGTGGAGAGGGCAATGGATGGACAAAGGGAACGTCTATAACTGAGTCAGCCATCAGGCTCTTGAACCAAAGGAGATAACTTCACTCAACTTCACTTGCTCCAACACTGAAATGTTCCCAGAACCCATGGACTCATTTTCAAGGACTCTTCATCTCATGTTCTTGATATTTATTGCTTATTTATTTATTGTTACAAGTGGCCCCGCTTTTCGAACGTTCGATTTATGAAACCTCACTGTTACGAAAGACCTACATTAGTTACCTGTTTTCACTAACAGAAGATGTTTTCACTGTTATGAAAAAAGGCAGCGCGCGGAAAAAGCAGTGCGCGATAAAAGGTAGCGCGTGCGCCCCAAGCAGCCACTTCCTCCGGATTCGGAACTGCATTCTCCCTGGCATTGCTTAAACACGTGCCTGTGAGCATCCGTTTGCAAGGTGAGTTCTAAGGTATTGGAAAAGCCTAAAAGAGCTCATAAGGGTGTTACACTTGGCGTAAAACTAGACATAATTAAGCATTTCGATCATGGTGAACGAAGCAAGGACAAAGTAAGTTTGGCTTGTGAAAGTTGACGAAGATGATATTGAAGAGGTTTTGGCATCCCATGACCAAGAACTGATAGATGAAGAGCTGATGCAATTGGAAGAGGAAAGGATAACAATCAAAACCGAATGCAGTAGCGAACGGACCAAAAGTGAAGTCATCCAGGAACTGAACATGAAGCATCTGCATGAGATTTTCGCTGCAATGATAAAGTACGACTTTAATTTTGAAACGGTACATCGGTTTAGGGCAAATTTGCTAGATGGTTTGAGTCCTTACAAGGAACTGTATGATAGAAAAATGCGCAAGGCTAAGCAGTCAAGTAAGCCTTCCACAGCAGACGATGAACCTCGACCTTTGACATCGAGGCAGGCAGACACCGAAGAAGATGACCTGCCTGTCCTCATGGAAACAAACCACCCCAACCCCCGGGCCGCGGAGAATGCAGCAGTAGCTTGGACACACCCAGCACATCTTTTTTAAAAAAAAGCCGAAATAAACAAGCTAATTAGTTAGGTGCCGCCCAGCACATAAATGTCGGCCCAGATCAGAAGCAACGCAATCAGCAATCAGCTCTGATCTGGGCCGACATGTACATGCCGGGCGGCACCTAATTAATTAGCTTGTTTATTTCGGCTTTTTTCTTAAAGATTTGCTGGGTGCCTCCCAGCTACGCTGCACCCCTGCATGTTTCGCGGATCAGTATCAGTCGGCAGCTCGGAGGGTGGGGGCCATTGCACCACCCCAGCCTCCGATGACTCAGCCTAACACACCATCATCAGTGTGCTCGATGTCTTCCCGATTCCTGTAAGTGATACTATACTGTACATACATTATTTCTACTTTATATCAGCCGTGTATTTCTATGTGTTATTTGGTATGGTTTGGTTGGCTGGCTTCATAGCTTGAAGGTTACTGGAGAGCGCTTGCGCCATGTTTTTGCTGAGAGCGTTTGCGTGAGATTTTCACTATGGAGAACAGTGCAGGCAATGATTGTAGAGAAGTATTTCTACTTTATATAGGCTGTGTATTTATCATATTCCTGCTTTTACTATATGTTACTATTATTTTAGGTTTTATGTGTTATTTGGCATGGTTTGTTAGGTTATTTTTGGGTCTATGAACGCTCACAAGTTTTTCCCAAATCAATTAATGGTAATTGCTTCTTCGTTTTATGGCATTCCGGCTTACGAACCATTTCATAGGAACGCTGTACCTTCGGATGGTGGGGGAAACCTGTATTTCTTTATTTTTGTATGTGTAGTTTTTTTTTGCATTTTGGCTGAATGCTCAGCCGGTGAGGTCTTTCATTGATTCTATTATGGTTATTATTCTATAATGAATTTACTGAGTGTGCCCTCAAGAAAATAAATCTCAGAGTTGTATATGGTGACATACATATACTTTGATAATAAATTTACTTTGAACTTTGAACTTTTGAACTTTGAGTGAAAGAACATCAAATGGACTTTTAAGCTCCTTTGCGTAATGTGTTATTGCTGTGAACGTCTTACACAGCACATCTCGGTTGGACAAGCTATACAACACCAGGAATACCAAGTGGATATTAGCATTAAACACAATGATATTGGAACACATCAAAAATATTTGTAAAGTCATTTCTAGGCAAATGTATTCAAAGGCTATCTGAAGATGTCGCCCAAGGAATCATTGTTTCTCTGGCACCATCTTGACTGGCGTTTCTTGTCACATTCCATTATAATTTCCTATTCCACTCGTATTCTCGATCCCGACCTCTTATATTGTTCCGACAAAATCCTCTGAAAGATCAAGGAGCAGCTCCTCAAAACCCAGTTAGGAATTTCACAGCATTCCAGACGATGTTGGGTTCAGCAATTTAAAGTGATTACCACTATTTTCATGTTTTCATATAGAATAACATTTCAAATGAATTTGCAGTCACTTGTATCTCCTCAAGGCCCACCTGTGGTGAGTTCAGATAGCTACACATTTTTGTTTTAATTTAATTGAATTGAAGATTTATTCCTCTATATCTCTATACACTTGTTATCTGACTACCTCAGAAGTTCCTGTAATGTTTATATTCAATTTCTCTAGCAAGCTAGCACTTACATTTACTAATTATTAATTATTTATTGATTACAAATCACAACATCCACCGCTTATATTCCTCTTGAGTGACTTATAACCCAGGGGTATAAACATTGACATTTCCGATTTCAGGTGATCCATACCCCCATTTGATCTTCCACAGAGAGCTGTCTGCCTAATTTTCTTCTTCCATTGTTTATATTTCCCATGCTGCCCATTGCCTCTCCCCCCCCATCTGGTTCCATCTGCTGATGACCTCCTCTCTGTCTGGTTCCACTCTCTTGTTCTGCTACAAATGGTTCACATGGTTCAATTTAATATTAGAGAATGTATATAGTATACAACCTGAACTTCTTACAGACATCCAGGAAATAAAAAAAAAATAAAGGATGAATGACAGAAGGCGCTCCCCCCCCCACTGTCACGCACAAGCAGCAGCAGATCAACCCTCCCCCTCCCCCTTGCCTTCCCCCACTTGCACCAGCAAAAGCACCAATCCTACCTCTGCCCCACTATGCAAGCACTATCAAGAGCCTCCAAAGAGAGCTTGATCTAAAGTCCATCAGAAATACAATCGATAACCCAAAAGGCGCTCGCTCTCTCTCTCTCTCTCTCTCTCTCCAGCGAGGGAGAGAGAAAATGAGAGTGGGAGACCAGAAGCTCACTATTCTGATGTTACAATCTTCCGCGTCACTTCTCCAAGCACCGCCCCCCCAGCTCAAGGACTGACAGGCTCTCACTCTCCATCAAAATAGAGGATCACTCCAGTACAGGGACATTCTTCTGACAGCAGTGCACACCACCTGCTTCAATCTCCCATGATGCTTCGGTTGGCGGTATCTGCGAGGTTGCAACCCATAAGTGCTCATTTTCGATGCTGCTCCTGGAGATATCAAAACACCATGCCACGTAGCCAGTCTGAAACCCCACCGCTCACAGAGAACCATGGTTTGCCATGTAGCTGTAGATCAAGGACTGGATGGTGAGAATCTTTGATGATGAATGCTGCTTTCCTACGACAGTGTTTCATGTAGATGTGCTCAATGCTTGGGAGGGCTTTACCCATGATGTACTGGGCCAAATCACTACCTTTCACAGGATTTTCTGTACAGCCAGTCAATACAGTCTGCACTACACATCTATAGAAGTTTGTCAAAGTTTTTGGTGTCATGCTGAACCTCCGCAGACTCTGAAGGAAGCAGAGGCATTGTCAAGTTTTCTTTGTAATTATATTTATATGGTGGGTCCAGAACAGGTCGTCTTAGATGATATCATCCAGGAATTTAAAGTTACTGACCCTTTCCACCTCTGATCCTTTGATGAAGACTGGCTCATGGAGTTCTGGTTTCTCTCTCCTGAAGTCTACAATCAATCCTTTAGTCTTGTTGACAATGAGGGAGAGGTTGTTGTTATGACACCACTCAATCAAATTTTCAATCTCCCTCCTGTATGCTGATGTATCACCTCCTTTGACATGGTCCACAATAGTGGTGTAATCAGCAAACTTGAATATGGTGTTGGAGCTGTGTGTAGCCAAATAATTATAGGTGTAAAGTGAGTAGAGCAGGGGGCTAAGCACACAGCCCTGTGGTGCACCTATGCTGATGGAGATCATGGAGAAGATGTTTTTGCAGATCCGAATTGACTACAGTCTGCAACTGAGGAAATCCAGGATCCCATTGCACAAGAAGGTATTGAGGTCCAGATCTTGGAGTTTACTGATTATTTTGAGGGGATGATGGTCAAAGTTTCTTCAAACATATTTCTTCCCCATTCTAATGTTGGTATTAAAAACAACAGAAACTCTTGACCATATCAGCATGCTTTTATCCATTGAGTTGCTGACACATTCTGGTGATTAGATAATTGCATTACCAACTAGGTGTACTGTACCTAATAAAGTGGCCACTAAATGTATATTCAGTATTCATGCAGCCCTCTTATACAACATTTTCTTGGAAGCGTTAGATTACATCTACATTATATTATACTGAAAGTCAGAGGAAACACTAATCACACAAATGGTATTCAGCACATGATACACTTAACAAATTCAGAAACATGTCACTGATTTCAACACACTGTTTGCATTAGGGTCGAATGCAAAGCATGACAGTGAATCGTTTATCATACCTTACAAATAACAAATAAAAATGTCAAATCCCATTTCTGGTTGATAGGCTAATGAATATGCTTACTAGAGCAAATTTGTATCTTTCTGTTGAAAAGATTTCCATTTGATTTATTTTTTGGCCAGTACTTGCTTAAGGTGAAATTATAACTCATTTCTCAAGAAAGTCATCCTTCATGTTTGACAGTCATATGTGTAAAATAAATAATATGTGTAAACAGCCACATTCTTATCAAGATTTGCAACCATTCAGGCTTAGATTTATCTAACTAGTTAACTGTGCACTTCCTTGCTTTATGAAAAATAGGTTTTCAGCTGTCGAATCACCATCAGACACCTGCAAGCACTGTATTGGATTCTACAATTTACAAACTGTACAGTTTCCTCAAGCGTTTTAAAATAGTGTTTTGCTAAATACGAAGTTTGAGAAGATGATCAAAGGCAACCATATGGAAAAAAAGCTTGGAAGCATAACTGAACATAATATGAAGTGCTATTGCTATGAAGTGCTTCAAGAGATTGGTTGTGGCACACATCAACCACAATCTACCGATCAACCTCGACACTTTGCAATTCCCCTACCGGAGCAACAGGTCAATGGCAGATGCCATCTCTCTGGCCCTACATTCCTCCATAGAACACCTGGAGAATAAATACACAAACGTAAGGCTCCTTTTCATTGACTACAGCTCTGCTTTTAATACCATCATTCCAAATAAACTGATTCCTAAGCTCCAGAACCTGGGCCTTAACACTCAGATCTGCAGCTGGATCTTCAACTTCCTCACAGACAGGACCCAGGCTGTAAAAATAGGGGACAAGCTCTCCTCTACAATCACTCTGAGTGCCGGTGCCCCACAAGGCTATGTACTCACCGTACACCCATGATTGTGTAGCCAAGTTTCCATCAAACACAATATATAAGTTTGCTGATGACACAACAATTGTAGGCCGTATCTCGGGTAATGATGAGTTTGAGTACAGAGAGGAAATTAAGAACCTGGTGGCATGGTGCGAAGAGAATAACCTATCCCTCAACGTCAGCAAGACGAAGGAATTGGTTGTTGACTTCAGAAGGAGTAGCGGACCCCACAACCCAATTTACATCGGTGGTGCACAAGTGGAACAGGTCAAAAGCTTTAAGTTCCTCGGGGTCAATATCACAAATGACCTAACTTGGTCCAACCAAGCAGAGTTCACTGCCAAGAAGGCCCACCAGCGCCTTTACTTCTTGAGAAAACTAAAGAAATTTGGCCTGTCCCCTAAAACCCTCACTAACTTTTATAGATGCACCGTAGAAAGCATTCTTCTAGGGTGCATCACAACCTCGTATGGAAGTTGTCCTGTCCAAGACCGAAAGAAGCTGCTGAAGATCATGAACACGGCACAGCACATTACACAAACCAATCTTCCGTCCTTGGACTCACTTTACACTGCACGCTGTCGGAGCAGTGCTGCCAGGATAATCAAGGACACGACCCACCCAGCCAACACACTTTTCGTCCCTCTTCCCTCCAGGAGTAGGCTCAGGAGCTTTAAGACTTGTACGGCCAGATTTGGGAACAGCTTCTTTCCAACTGCGATAAGGCTGCTGAACGGATCCTGACCCGGATCTGGGCTGTACCCTCCAAATATCCGGACCTGCCTCTCGGTTTTTTTGCACTACCTTACTTTCCATTTTTCTATTTTCTATTTATGATTTATAATTTAAATTTTTAATATTTACTAATTTTAACTATTTTTAATATTTAATATTTGTAATCCAAGGAGTGGGAAGCACAGAATCAAATATCGCTGTGATGATTGTACATTCTAGTATCAGTTGTTTGGCAACAATAAAATATAAAGTATAAAGTATAATATGCTTCAAGTGGACACATATTTTGTTTAAAACCAAGATAACATAATTTCATTTAAAACCAAGCTACATCACTTAGTTCAAAACCAAGGTAATTGCCCACCAATTAACAGGTGGACAGACAGGGTTCAGAAGAAAACTTCAGGTGGACATTTTCTTGAATCAATGGCTCAGAGTACAGTGAACACACAGTATATGGGCATTATATAGAAAAAAAAGCATAATGCTGCAGCTGACATTGACATTATTGTTGGAGATCACCGGCCACTGTGAACCAGTAAAGCACATTTCTATTAACAGCCAATATGAGAATATTCCAAAATCTGGAGAAGAATCTGATTTCCCCTGTGCTTTGGGAAAATTTATAGGCCAGCTGGTCCTAGCCTCTCCAACAGTTTAGTAGGTCTGTGTTTTTAAGACATTTTCCAAGTATGACATTTTGTCCAAATGATTCATATTCACTTAAGTCAGACATCCCTGTAGTCTTCACCTCAAAAAAAGCAATGCAACTGACATGAAACATCAGATACACTTAAGGCTGTGCTTCAATTTTCAAATGCATTGACAGATACATATTATTTTTATTACAAGTAGTAATAAAAATGAGACCTGCAAAGCATATTCTATTATTAAACTTTCCCTACATGACAAGATTTTTTTTTGTTCCAAATTAATTTGATTCTCCAATTGGGTGGCAGTAATTACCTAGTCGTGTGGGGCAGACTAAAAATGGAACAAAATTGAACCCCTCAAATTTCTAATGCTTTAAATGCCAAGGGATCATAGTAAGTGTTCTGTAACTGTAAACTGCAGAAAGCAAATATCTCTGACAGCTTTGACAATCCTTTTTAGGGAAAGATGTCTGACTGAAGAAGAGAATTAACATTTTAGAAAATTACACTTAGGCAAATTGTCACCAACTAAATTATTCCTTGGATGGAAAATAAGCCTTTTGAAGCAGACTTAATAGTAATAGAAAGAACATTTCAATGGAAAACATTTGTAGAAAAAAAGATTTTATAAATAAATATGACGAGACAAAAGTAGGGAGCAGAGTAGTGCAGGAAAATTAACAAAAAGTAGCTTTTAGTATAATAGTTCAAAATTCAGATCACACTTCCTGGTAACTTGTTATGATGTTGTATTAATTAACATTTATTTCAGAGATATAATATTTAGAGTGACACAAGCAAAGAGCACAAGAGCCCAGGAATCTCCTTAAATCTGTGTCCTGTCTTAAAGGATCAAATAATTTTTCTTTTGTCTGTTGACAAAGCAGAGAGGTATGCAAAATAAATGCAAATCTCTTCTGTTGTCACCACAATCTGAAGAGAGCTAATACATTTATTTTAATGGTTCTATTGTTTGCATAGTTACAGTTTCAGTCCTTTAACTTGCTTTGTTGGTGTGTAGACCTTATTAGTTATTATCTCAGTCTCTGATATTAATGTTACATGGAGACAATATAAATGGAGTGCCATGTGGGAGAAGTGGGTTAGATAGATTGATCTTGGAGTAGGTTAAAACGATGCCATAAGACCGTGTACTATACTATACTGTTCTATGTTCTACACTATGCTCTATGTTCACATTGGTTACCCCATATCCTTAGCCTGTGAGTTCTGCTTCTGGACTTTGCCAACATCAGGAACATCCTTGTCAGTCCTCTGGACCATTCAGTCAGTCCTATCAGGATCTTATAATTTTCACTGAGGGCTCTTTTCATTCTTCCACAATTTTTTGCAAATGTAAAACAAATCACCCCATTACCATAAATTCCTAAACATTTGCTGCCTTTCCTCTATTACAAGAGCATCCTCCCTCAGATGAAGTGGTTAAAAATTGTACATAATACACATGTTGTGTTTTCAGTAAGACCATAAGAACATAAGATACAGGAGCAGAATTAGGCCATTTGGCCCATTGTGTTGCCTTGTCAGTCATTTTATCATGGCTAATCCATTTTTCCTTTCAGCCCCAATCTCCCGGTTTCCCTTCGCTATGAACTAATTGCTTGCTATCAAATACCCACCAAGTCTTTTATGTAGCACAAAGACATGAAAATCTACAGTTGCTAGAAATCCAAGCAACATACACAAAATGCTGGAGGAACTCAACAGGCCAGGCAGCACCTATGGAAAAGAGTAAACAGTCAATATTTTGGGCTCAGGCCCAACAGCAGGACTCTGAATCCTTTATCTGTATCCTGAAGAAAGATTACAGCCCAAAATGTTTACTCTTTTCCATAGATGCTGCCTGGCCTGCTGAGTTCATCCAGTATTTTGTGTATGTTGTCAAGTCTATTATGTGGAGTCTTGTTGAAAACCTTCTGAATATCTAAGCATAGCACACCTACTGACAATCTCCCATCAATGCTATGAGTTTTATCCTCAAAAACTTCCAGTAAAGTCTGACTTCTTTTTCAATACTTCATACTGACTATGACTAATCCTATCATTACTCAAAATGATGGATGAAATCAACAGATCAGTCAGCATCTATAGAGAGGAGTAAAGAGTCA
The DNA here is from genome assembly GCF_030028105.1 of Mobula birostris. Taxonomy (NCBI): domain Eukaryota; kingdom Metazoa; phylum Chordata; class Chondrichthyes; order Myliobatiformes; family Myliobatidae; genus Mobula; species Mobula birostris. The sequence continues at coordinate 132,514,612 of NC_092376.1, forward strand.
ATACTTTCAACAAAGACCTTTCATCAGAACTGGAAAGGAAGGTGAAGGAGGCCAGAATGAGAAGGTGGTGGGGTGTGGGGGAGGAGTATAGACCAGGAGGTGTTAGGTGAAACCAGCTGAGGGGCAATAAACTGAGTGGCTGAGAGCTGATTGGTGGAAAAGATAAAGGAATGAAAAGCAGGAAACTAGATGAAAGGAGAGTGGACCATGGGAGATAGGGAGGGAGGAGGTAGACATGAGGGTGATGATGGGCAAGTGAGGAGAAAAGAATGGGTAAGGGAGGAAACAGAGTGGGGAATGGAAAAGGAGAGAATGGAAGGTGTGAAATTACTGGAAATTGGAGAAATCCATGTCATGCCACCTGGATGTAGGTACCCAAAGAGATTGGTTGGTGTTGTTTCTCTAACCTGAGAGTGGCCTCATTGTAGCAGTAGAGGAGGCCATAGACTGACATGTCGGAAGGGGAATGTGGAATGGAATAAAAATGGTTTCCAACTGGGACAGCCTCTGGCTTACAAAACAAAGTGGTCCCCCAATCTACATTGGTTCTCAACAATATGGAGGAGGCTGCACCGGATATAGCAGATGATCCCAACATACTTGTAGGTAAATATCCTTTCAGGGAGGTTTGTTAGTGCTATTGGGGAGGTTTTAAACTAGATTTGCAGGGGGATGGGAACCAGAGTGCCAGAGCTGACAGTGTGGCTGGGGTGAAAATAAATGATGTTAAAAGTTCAAGCAAATCCGCTGATAGAAAGGTTGTGAGTGGTGGTAAAAATCTTCTGAGGTGTATATATTTCAATGCTAGGAGTATTGCGGGGAAGGCGGATGAGTTGAGGGCGTGGATTGACACATGGAATTATGACGTTATAGCAATTAGTGAAACTTGGCTACAGAAGGGGCAGGACTGGCAGTTTAATATTCCAGGGTTCCGATGTTTCAGATGTGATCGAGGCAGAGGAATGAAAGGTGGGGGAGTAGCATTGCTTGTCAGGGAAAATATTACAGCAGTGCTCAGGCAGGACAGATTAGAGGGCTTGTCTACTGAGTCCTTATGGGTGGAGCTGAGAAACAGGAAAGGTATGGCCATATTAGTGGGATTGTATTACAGACCACCCAATAGTCAACGAGAATTGGAAGAGCAAATCTGCAGAGAGATAGCAGGCAACTGCAGGAAACATAAAGTTGTGGTGGTAGGGGATTTTAATTTTCCATATATCGATTGGGACTCCCATACTGTTAGGGGTCTAGATGGTTTAGAGTTTGTAAAATGTGTTCAGGAAAGTTTTCTAAATCAATATATAGAGGGACCAACTAGAGGGGATGCAATATTGGATCTCCTGTTAGGAAATGAGTTAGGACAAGTGACAGAAGTTTGTGTAGGGGAGCACTTTGGTTCCAGTGATCATAACACCATTAGTTTCAACTTGATCATGGACAAGGATAGATCTGGTCCTAGGGTTAAGGTTCTTAACTGGAAGAAGGCCAAATTTGAAGAAATGAGAAAGGTCTAAGAAGCGTGGATTGGGACAGGTTGTTCTCTGACAAGGATGTGATCGGTAGGTGGGAAGCCTTCAAAGGAGAAATTTTGAGAGTGCAGAATTTGTATGTTCCTGTCAGGATTAAAGGCAAAGTAAATAGGAATAAGGAACCTTGGTTCTCAAGGGATATTGCAACTCTGATAAAGAAGAAGAGGGAGTTGTATGACATGTATAGGAAGCAGGGAGTAAATAAGGTGCTTGAGGAGTATAAGAAGTGCAAGAAAATACTTAAGAAAGAAAACAGGAGGGCTAAAAGAGGACATGAGGTTGCCTTGGCAGTCAAAGTGAAGGATAATCCAAAGAGATTTTACAGGTATATTAAGAGCAAAAAGATTGTAAGGGATAAAATTGGTCCTCTTGAAGATCAGAGTGGTCGGCTATGTGCGGAACCAAAGGAAATGGGGGAGATCTTAAATAGGTTTTTTGTGTCTGTATTTACTAAGGAAACTGGCATGAAGTCTATGGAATTAAGGGAAACAAGTAGTCAAATCATGGAAACTGCACAGATCGAAAAGGAGGAGATCCTTGCTGTCTTGAGGAAAATTGAAGTGGATAATTCCCCGGGACCTGACAGGGTGTTCCCACGGACCTTGAAGGAGACTAGTGTTGAAATTGCGAGGGCCCTGGCAGAAATATTTAAAATGTCGCTGTCTACAGGTGAGGTGCCGGAGGATTGGAGAGTGGCCCATGTTGTTTCATTGTTTAAAAAAGGATTGAAAAGTAATCCGGGAAATTATAGGCCAGTAAGTTTAACGTCAGTAGTAGGTAAGTTATTGGAGGGAGTACTAAGAGACAGAATCTACAAGCATTTGGATAGGCAGGGACTTATTAGGGAGAGTCAACATGGCTTTGTGCGTGGTAAGTCATGTTTGACCAATCTATTGGAGTTTTTAGAGGAGGTTACCAGGAAAGTGGATGAAGGGAAGGCAGTGGATATTGTCTATATGGACTTCAGTAAGGCCTTTGACAAGGTCCCGCATGGGAGGTTAGTTAGGAAAACTCAGTCGCTAGGTATACATGGAGAGGTGGTAATTTGGATTAGACAGTGGCTCAATGGAAGAAGCGAAAGAGTGGTAGTAGAGAATTGCTTCTCTGAGTGGAGGCCTGTGACTAGTGATGTGCCACAGGGATCAGTGCTGGGTCCATTGTTATTTGTCATCTATATCAATGATCTGGATGATAATGTGGTAAAATGGATCAGCAAATTTGCTGATGATACAAAGATTGGAGGTGTAGTAGACAGTGAGGAAGGTTTTCAGAGCCTGCAGAGGGACTTGGACCAGCTGGAAAAATGGGCTGAAAAATGGCAAATGGAGTTTAATACAGACAAGTGTGAGGTATTGCACGTTGGAAGGACAAACCAAGGTAGAACACACAGGGTTAATGGTAAGGCACTGAGGAGTGCAGTGGAACAGAGGGATCTGGGAATACAGATACAAAATTCCCTAAAAGTGGCGTCACAGGTAGACAAGGTCGTAAAGGGAGCTTTTGGTACATTGGCCTTTATTAATCAAAGTATTGAGTATAAGAGCTGGAATGTTATGATGAGGTTGTATAAGGCATTGGTGAGGCCAAATCTGGAGTATTGTGTTCAGTTTTGGTCACCAAATTACAGGAAGGATATAAATAAGGTTGAAAGAGTGCAGAGAAGGTTTACAAGGATATTACCGGGACTTGAGAAACTCAGTTACAGGGAAAGATTGAATAGGTTAGGACTTTATTCCCTGGAGTGTAGAAGAATGAAGGGAGATTTGATAGAGGTATATAAAATTAGGATGGGTATAGATAGAGTGAATGCAAGCAGGCTTTTTCCACTGAGACAAGGGGAGAAAAAAACCAGAGGACATGGGTTAAGGGTGAGGGGGGGAAAGTTTAAAGGGAACATTAGGGAGCTTCTTCACACAGAGAGTGGTGGGAGTATGGAATGAGCTGTCAGACGAGGTGGTAAATGCAGGTTCTTTTTTAACATTTAAAAATAAATTGGACAGATACATGGACGGGAGGTGTATGGAGGGATATGGTCCGTGTGCAGGTCAGTGGGACTAGGCAGAAAATGGTTTGGCACAGCCAAGAAGGGCCAAAAGGCCTGTTTCTGTGCTGTAGTTTCCATGGGTTCTATGGTTTCTAAAGTGTTACCTTACTGGAAGGACTGTTTGCGGACCTGAATTGTCATGAAGGAGGAGGTGATTAGGCAGGTACTTAGGTAGTTGTAGCACTTACTCTGCTTGCAGAGATAAGTGCCAGGAAGGAGATCAGTGGGGAGGAACTAATAGGCAATTGATTCATGGAGAGTGAGGGCAAGATAAAGATGTGTTTAATGGTAGGATCCCATTGAAGATGGCAGAGGTTGCAAAGAATGACATGCTGTATGCCAAGGGAGGATCAGGGAGGAACAAGGAGGATGTCCTGACGGCCAACAGTTTTAATTCGATTCCCTATTCCCATTCTGGCAAGATGGTCCAGGGCGTCCTTCACTGCCACAATAAGACCACTCTAAAGTTAAAGGAGCAACATTTCCTAGTCAGTTTGGATAGTCTTCTACCTGATGGCAGGAATATTGGTTTCTCCAACTTCCTGTAATTTTCCCCTCCCCGTTCTCTCCTTTTCCTTTCCTAATCCGGCTCCCCTCTGACCCCTTCCCTTCTCACCTGCCTATCACCTCTCTCTGGTGCCCCGACTTCTCTTGATTCTCCCATGTTCCACTCTCCTCTCCTATCAGATTCCTTCTTCTTCAACTCTACCTCTTCCATCTATCACGCCTCAGCTTCTCACTTCATCCCTCCTCTTCCACTCACCTACCTTCTCCCTCACCTGGCTTCACCTATAACCTTTCACCTCATACTCCCTCCCCTCCCCCCACTTTCTCATTCTGGAACCTTCCCCTTCCATTCCAGTCCTGATGAGCGCTCTCAGCCCAGAACATCACCTCTGCTCAATTCCGCTAGTATCTGTGTGTGTGTTACTCTGCATTTCCAACAATTGCAATATCTTTTGTGTTTGTGACAAATCCTGTTACTGTTCTAATGCTCTGCTATTGCATTTACAGAAATGTACTCTTAGTATGTTTCTAATTATTTATGTCTGCTTAACTGGTCTGTAATTCCATGACTTTAATCACCATTTTTAAATAGAGGGATGATATTAACTAGTCTTCAAACCATAAGAGCTGATCCAGAGATTAAAGACTGTGGTTGAAGGCTCTACCACTATATCTAGAGTAATTTCCTTAAGTTCTGTGTGATACAGAATGTTGGACACTGGAGCATTATTAGCCTTCAATTCCCAAACATCATCTCCCTACTAATCACTGATTTCCTTAAGATCTATGCTGAAGGAAATCAGTAATTATTTAATATTCCTCTTCTCAAGATATCAAGACTTGACCTTTCTATGACCTCAGTGGATAATTCCAATCTTCCCCAGCAAAATTTTTGTCTATCAAAGTTCAGAAATGTATCGGTTTGGTCCTGCCTTTGAAACTGCATTCACAGTCTTGATTAATAGCCATATTCTTCTGTGTTGTCTCAGCCATTACAGTAACTATTGCTGGAAAGATGTTTTCACCACCTCTAGAGGAATCTTCATGTGATGGTCTCGAGAAAGCCTCAGATTGAACTGTAAATATACTTGGCTTACTGATCCCGAGCTTTTTCAACCAATCCTGCTTTCGTTTGTAATTCAGTGTGGTCAGCTACAACCACTACCAATTCTAACCATTGGCCATTTCAATGCACAGTATATTTACCTGAGATATTACACTCAGTGTTCCACCAGATTATAACTGTATCTTCTGTCAGAGATAGCTGGTTTAATTTCCCACTATATGAGATGCTGCTCATGTTCGAAACAATCCACTGCTGTATCTGGTTCATCTCAACTGACTGGTCATTTATTTGTACTTTGGTCTTGAAATCTTGCTGATTCTTACCATTTGCAGTGGCAGCGCTGGACACTGGAAAATTCTGGTTCTTTTCCACCTGAACCAACTTCAATTTGAAGCAAACTGTCACAGTATTTTCTTGCCTGAGCGATTTCCTTTCTGTGTAGAGATCACAATGCAAACATTGCACTGTTTTCAAGTTTGAAATGACATGTTGATGTTATGTCATTTTTGTGACATACTATAGGTAACTCTTACTGCAATGAATCTGCAGTGAATGGCTTTTGCTGCAACTGTAGCAACAATTTGTTTCACCCATACCTATGTAATGTTGCCTTGTAGATTTTGTTCCTGCTGCTGTTTTCTGATTATAGCTGACCTTCATGTTTGTGCTAGTTGATAACTGGATGTCCTAGATAGTTTCACTGCCTTTTCCATCAAGGCCTTTATTTTTGTAAGCCAGTTCAAGTATACCTAATACTTGGTACTGAAGCGTTCATCCTTTAAGGCATGCACAAATCTATCTTGCAGTTCACTTGTTCAATTAGGCTTTGTATTTTGTAATTTCCATTCGGATATGTCCATACATGGCCTCCTCTACTGCCATGATGAGGCTAAACTCAGGTTGGAGGAGCAACACCTCATATACCGTCTAGGTAGTCTCCAGCCCTTTGGTATGAACATAGAATTCTCCAACTTCCAGTAATTCCCTCCCCCTCCCTTCCCCTATCCTTATTTCACTCTGCCCCCTCCCCCCAGCTGCCTATCACCTCCCTCATGGTTCTGCCTCCTTCTACTACCCATTGTGTTTTCCCCTATTCCTTCTTCACCCTTCCTGCCTATCACCTCCCCGCTTTCCCTCCCCCGCCCCTTTATCTTTCCCCTTACTGGTTTTTCACCTGGAACCTACCAGCCTTCTCCTTCCCACCCTGCCCCTACCTTCCTTATAGGGCCTCTGCCCCTTCCCTCTTCAGTCCTGATGAAGGGTTCCGGCCCGAAACATTGACTGATCGTTTCCACGGATGCTGCCTGACCTGCTGAGTTCCTCCAGAATGTTGTGAGTGTTGCTTTGTATTTTGTAGTAGGTCCATATTTTTCCCAAATTTCCTGAAACTCAAGACTTAAAATGGAGCAAGATAAGCATTTTTTCTTTTCATTTTATGAAATATAGGCAAGGTCGGTATTAATTACCCAAATTAATTGCTCTCAAGAAGATTGTGATGAGCTATCAAAATACTCTGTGATTAGAAATTTCTATGTGAGTAACAACTTCCCCTCTTCTTCATGAAGAGGGGTTGAATTTCTTGAATTCTCTACCAAGAGGGCTATAGCAACAATAATATTGGAGGTAATGAAGGAGGACATAGATAATTTTTTGGAAATCGGGGAATTGGCACAAAAGAGGAATTGAGGTCTGTGGCAGTACAAGAAACTCACACACGTAAAAAATAAAGTATTATTATCATAAATAAACTAGCAATAAGGTGCATATATGACACAAATTAAAAAGTAAACAGTTTAACGCTACTGGTGCTTCAAATGTGACGAGACCTGGGTAGTGGCAGGGAGTGGTACGGCCTGGGGAAAGAAGCTGCTTCCCATTTTAACAATTTCTTCTGTTGTTTGTAAAAGGACAATTCTTTGAGTGGAAATATAGCAATGAATATTCAGTATTCACAGCTACTTCCTAATTTTCCAGAGACAAAATATGATCACAGAAGTTTTGCTGAAGGATTATTTTTTTCTTATCTGGGTGAGTGTTTAATGATGTTATAAAATTGGACTTCTGTTATTCAGGTTGGAATTCAAACTGGTCACAGACTTGTGACTGCATTGGATAGAAAGCGCAGCAAAGCGAAAATCAGACCAGAGGTACATGAGATATCATAGGAAGTACAGTATATCCTCAAAATGAAGTTTACTGGTAAAAGCTTAAACTCGTTTACATGTACAAGCAGTAGTTCTCTCCATCACCTCTGTGAGGAAGACCTATTCCCAGCTAAGTAGTGGCCATTCATTATTATTAGCTATTAAAGTTACTGACATCTTCAACATTCTTTTCCTGAGGATCCTTCCAGGCTTCCTCATGGACACGCAGAATCTCCTAACTAGTGGTCAATAAATGCGTGTGGATCTATTTACCAGGACCGGCAAAGGTGCAAACTCTTCTTCATTGACCCTAAACAGACATAGCAGGCCCTCCAACTTTTATTTGATTGGCTTTCCAGTGGTGTAGAACAGACTGTCACTGACTGTAAACTCATGGCAATTGAGAAATATTGACCAACTACAATAGTCAGTGGGACAATTTCTATTCAGTCGGTCTGCAGCTGTCATGCAAACACTTTCTTCTACAAGTGTGCAAACTCGAGGGGATTACCAGTATGTTTTAAATTGCAATCATCTTCTATAATGTATGGCAACTTACTAATTGGAACAGACACCAGTAAACTCCCATGGCAAATAACAAATTTGATCATAAATTCATAAAAGAGGAAGTTATATACTTGTTGGGAAATAAGTTTACAATCTGGAAAACAGTCAGAGGAAGGTCTTTGGGGGTTTTAGTAGAGGTGGGTGGCACATGCTGATGTGGTATTATAAGTAGCAATTTTTAAGTCAATTCGAAAATGAAAAGAGCAATCTAAACAAGGCCTGTCAGGGATATATGAGAAAAGTATGCAACAATAAACCTGTGGCATTGTTTAGAGAACACATGGAGCATTTTGACCATTTCTGATCTCCATTTATAAAAATGAAAGTGGCAGTCCAGTGAAGAGGCAAAATATTTATCGGGAGAATATCAGAATTAAGATTGTTTAGGCTCTTATCTCTAGAAAAGAGCACATTGAGGGGAATCTGATAAAGATTTTCCAAGATTATTAAAGTCTTTGATGAGATCAACACTGAGATGTTTACACTTGTAAGTGATCTAGAATAAATGAAAACATCTGATGCAATGAAATGGATCTGTTGGGGCATATGTCTTACTTTTATCTACAGAACAATACCCTATAATACCATGTAATACTACAATATAGGCTGTCTCCAGGTTATGAATGCCTGACTTTGGATATCATAACATATAAATGAGTTCTTTTAATATTATTAAATACAAAAGTCTTATTGTTTTCCTCCTTATCTTTCTTGTATGCTTTTCGAGCCATTCATTAAAACACTGGAAATAGGTTGCCATATCAAGTGACTTTTGTATATTTCCCAACTGAAGGACAAAATCAACTTATGGATATCTGTAGGAATGGAGATGACCAGAAGATATATGTACATAATTCTTTCTTGGCTTTAGGAGGCTATTTTCTGCCTCATTTCACTCATCCCATTAACTGCATTTTCTGAGATTTGTTCAATTTGCTCCATTTCCTACTGGCAGTTCTAAACTTCCACAAAGAAAATGGTTGAAGAGAAAAGAAACAAAAATGTATGAAAATTGTCACAATATCTATAAAGTAATAACTTCACACCTTCTAAAATCTACATCACCAAAAGATAGAATGTTTTCAAGATCATATCAAACTACAAATAAAAAACATTTGTTTGAATAGGACTCTATACCAGTCTTTAATTTTCATGTCAGTGTTGCATCACACAATTACTGATAAAGCTATCCAAAATCTCACTCGTGTATTCTTCTATTTTTATTTCATTAAATTCTGGGGCTAACTAATTTTGAAAGTTATGAGGTTGCTGGTTTTGAGGATAGGGGGTTTTTGTATTCCTTCTGTTAGCTCATTTAGTCAAAAAAACTCAGTATTGATGATAAAATATTCACCTTTAGTGCTATTTTCCATTTTTGTTAGAAATATTTCAGTCCTTCATGATGCCTCTGTCAGATTTAGCTTTACAATCAACCCTACACAAAGGCCACAGAAAGCTGGGTGTTATAACTATCAGACAAAGGCATGAGTAGACTCAGAATAGTTGGCACCGGAGCAAATGAACTATCCCTTGCAGCAAATCACAAGAGTTACACATCACTGAGTTATTGTAATTATAACTTACTTCCTGCATCATTACTTTTGGATGACCAGTACCCATGTGTAAGTACTTGAGACTTTGAAAGATTAGCTATAGAATAATGGCTCCGGCTGTGGTTAGAAAGGGTCACAGACTGCAGGAGGCCACTCCTCATTTCTGTCAGTGCAAAATGCTGCTGGGTCAAAGGATGGCAGAACCATTTGATTTTCCAGTTCCTTGGGCTCTGGTACATCTGCACAAAGTGGCTGCTGCCCAACAGATTTTGGCTTAGTGTTGCTGAACTGGAACCCATGTCTCAGACACAGTTATGAATCAGAGGCAGAAAGTTATCTGGATACTTTGTTAAGGAAGCAATCATGCCCCTCAGGTTAAGTACTGTGAAGCAGGGATGGGAATACAAAAAGTGCCATTGGAAGATCTCCAGATTTTGTCCTTGTCCAACAGGTATGTGGTTTTCGTAACCAGAGGCAAGAATTGAAGCTTCTGAAAGGGTGAGCATTGTGTCACGGTACAGAGAGCCATTCAAGGGAAATATAGTTCAAATTTCAAAGTGCATTATTATCAAAGTATGTATTCATTATAAATCCTTGAGATTTGTCTCCTTACAGGCAGCCACAAAACAAGAAACTCAAAGGAACTGAAAAAAAGACCGACAAACACCCAATGTGCCTAGACAGAGGAAAATAAAACAAATCATGAAAACGATAAAAGTAAGCAAGTAGCACTTAGAATGAAAGTGAATCCTTAGACATGAAGCCTGAAGCAAGCCCACAGCCTCAGCTTCAGTTCAGCACATGGTAGAGTATACATTGACAGGTCTGCAGACAGGAAGCTCAGAGCTGCCAGGCTAAAGTATGAAATATATCTTATTACCTACAGCTGACTCCATGAGTCTTGATCACAGTACAAAAGCTATCTCCCCATAATTAGAAATTAACTTGGAATTGAAGAGGAAAGGAATAATTATCAAGATCCATACAGTTACCAATAGCGCAGATACGACTAAGGTTCTATTGACACAGTATGAGCAGCTAGGATCTAATTTTTTTTTAAACTGAGCTACAAAGGTAATAATCACTAGGTTACTATAGACAATAAAGTCAAAATACCAAATGCATAAAATTAAATGTGGAAGAAACAAGGAGATGTTCCATAATCCAATCAGTATCATGACAGAAAGAAATAGAAAGCAATCTAATGGGTCTAAAATTTGACTAGTCCTTTGGACCTGACGGCTTACATCCTGGGGCTATAAAGAAAGTGACTCCACCTAGAGTGAACTCGATGAATGTGACCTTTTCTAACATTTTGCTATTTGTGAATAATTGCAGTGGATAGGAGAAGAGCACAAATGCAATTTCTGCCAGATCTGTTCTCTTTCCCTTTAAATATGCTTGTGTAAGCAGGTGACTGTTCAATATTTTTTTTTATTGTTAAAGTGCACTTATGTATTCGCCCTGGTAATGCTAAAATAGCTGCCTGTGCCTTTAACAGAAAATAGTGATGACATAATTCACGTGCAGAGTAGAAAGAAGAGTTGCAAGGTTCTGAAAAGAACATCGAATGCTAGTCGTATGGTGAGGAAAGGTGAATAATATTTGATAACATCCATGTAAGTTTGTTTATACTTGTTTGTAAATCTAAAATATCGGTAATTGACATGTTTTATATGTGGATGCTTTAGATTGTTGTGAATAAGGTATTGGTGCTGGATAGCGTGGTTGTGCAAACTTCCCTATTCGCCTAGTAGGTTAGTCTTTCTAGTAATTTAAACTACAAGACAATATATAGTAATCTTTCTTGTAAAAGTTTATTTTTATCTTAATTTATCGTTTCATGACCGAATGTGAATGTAACAGAGTAATGTGAATATGTTAATCTCTGTTCACGTAGCATGAGTGAGGAGAGCACATTTCAGGGTCTAGCCTACACGTGTTCGGAAATTAAGCACAATGTGCCAAAGTGGGTATAATCTCTTAGTTAAGATGAGAAGTATCTATTCATATTTTGATGTTGTGTATAAGGTACAGGGTTGGTGGGATTCTAATGTTGTTTGTATTGTTTTTTTTAGAATTGCCACTACCATATTGGTTTTGTATATTTTGTTCTATTTATTTTCATACTACATACGTAACAAGGGTGTGGACCAAAATTAAGCTGAAATTGTAACAGCAGGAACTGTTTTTTTTTAATTCATTTTGTTGTTTTTATTTTGATGCCCTGTTTCTGTATTAAAACTTCTAAAACTGAAAGGAATTGAAGACCCGAAAAATTTGTTGTCCTGAGTGCATATTTTTCCCCTGGCTACAAAATTTGTATTATAAAATGAAGTAAGTCTTTGGTATAAAATAGGATTTTTTCCACCATGAGGACAGTATGATAGTCACTTGTATCAGTCTATTTTGACATGGGTACTTTCTGTACATCTGCTGCTTGCATTTTGATAAGTAAATAAGTTAGTCTTCATTTTGGGTTCATTCATATCTACTACAAATGCAATTGAACTGCCATATCTTCAAGAGTTGGCAAATTGTTACTGGTACTATCAAGTTAGTTTTGGTGAAAGACACTGAAGGCTCCCACCTGGAGTACATTCTGTTGCCTTGCAAATTTTGGTGCTTCTTCCGAGTGTTGTTCAATAATTTGCTCCAGGTTCCAACAGCTGTGGTCTCTTGGTCGGTATAGAGGAGCGTTGATTCATCAGTTAACGGCAGGGTTGTAATCAGGACAAATTTCCCTTGCGTGCGATTGATTTGATGCCATGTCAAAGTCAGGAGTTAATGTTGTTGCTTTCCAGGACTACTTACTCCTGTTGATTTGATATTGAGCTACTGTTCTGAAAATCCCCAATGATTATGTCAGGGGAATCCAGCAAATTAGAAAGTATAATCTGGTAAGAATAGTCAAACAGGACAGCTCCCTCAGCTAAGCACCAACCCCATAATACTGACATGTTTTGTGAACAACATTGCAAAGATATCTAGCTTAGAGTGTGTGGTAAACCATGTATATAGGTTGTAACTGGGTTACCTGTCTGGGCATGCCGCTGTGCTGACTGCTCCTGTGGCTCCTCCCACAGGCCCCTGAATAAAGGTGATTGTGTCACTGCTCCTCCCTCAGTCCGGGATAGATAGTCAGCATGGACATGGGTCCATTTACTGTTAATAAAAGCCTTTCAGTATTTACTCTACTTCCAGTCTTTTGGAGTAATTGATAGTGCATCAGAGTGAATTGGCTGCTCCAAAATATGGTGCTTAGATCAATGCCTATCTTATTTTATTCTTTCACTGTTTTAACATACTGATTTTAATCCAGCTGAGTGGTTGCTAGATCTCTTCAGAGAACAACCTCTTTAGGCCAAACCGGGTAAAGTCTCCAGGTCATATTTTCAGCTCCAAAGAGCACATGGTTATCTTTTTGAATTAGATGTTTGGTTGGATTTATTATGTTCCATAGAGTTCTCTGGAGATGTAGTAAGCATGGTTAATCGAGGGGAAACAGTAGATTTCTAAAAATGTATTTAATAATATGCCATATAAAATATTAATGCACATAGTAGGAGCTCGGTGCAATGTGATTATATATAAGCATAGAAAGAGGAATAGTGAAAGTAATCTATGTAAATTTTGGAAATGAAGGGACTAAAGTACTAAAGATGATTTGCTAATTATACAAAGATCAGTGGGAAGAACATTGTGATACAAACACAAAGATTCTACAAAAGGATGTAGTTAAGTGTGTGGGTAAAAATTGTTATAGGGATTGTAATGTTAGGATGTAAATTCATTCACTTAAGCAAGAAGAATAGAGAAGTGGAATACTCTTTAAATAAAGAAAGAATAAAAAACAGAGCAATCTAGGTGCACTCAAACATGAAACATAAAAAGGAAATATGCTGGTATAGCTATTAATTTGGTGGGACTTTATTAAAGTGGAGATAAAGTATAGGAATTCTTGCTACAAGTGTAGGAACTAGGGGGAGGAATATGTTCATTTTGAAGGCCATTCAGGGAAAAAAAAATTGGGATGATTTCTGGGTTGATGGGGTTCTCTTATGTGGAAAGGTTAGCAAATTAAGCCATACATTTTTGGAGAGATGACCATTTCCAATGGGTGGATATTTGGCAATAGAAACAAAGAACCAGCACTCTAGGATGTCATGGTCTTTTGATTTGTTGAATCATATCATTTCAATCACAGGATCTTCTGTCAAACCATTTGTTGGGCATAAGTTGAAGTAAATTTTAAATTGAATGGGTAAATTAGTTTATCATTGTCACATGTACTGAAGTACAGTGGAAAAACTTGTCTTCCATACCGTCCATACAGATCAATTTATTACAACAGTGATTTGGGGTAGTACAAGGTAAAACAATAGAGTGCAGTAAAGGATTGCACTACAGAGAAAGTGCATCAGACAGTCAGGTGCAGAGTCTCAATGTGATAGATTGAGAGGTTAAGTGTCTGTCTTATCATACCGAGCAAACAACCAAATGTCTTATAACAGTGGCTCAAATACCACCTGTCTTTGAGTCTGGTGGTATGTGCTTTCAGGCTTTTGTGTCTTCTGACCAATGGGAGAGAAGAGAGAATGTTCAAGATGGATGGCATCTTTGATTATGCTGAGGCCTTACTTGAGGAAGCAAGAAATATAGAGAGAGTTCATGGAGGGGAGGCAGGTTGCCATGATGCACTGAACTGTGTCCACAGCCCTCTGCATCTTCCTGCGGTCACGTGCGGAGCAGTTGCCACTCCAAGCCATGGTGCATCAATAAAAAATTGTGAGGGTTAAAAGGGACATGCCAAATTTCGTTAGGGTCACGTGGAGGTAGAGGCTTTGGTGAGCTTTCTTGACCACAGCATCTTTGTGGTTGGATCCGAACAGGCTATAGGTTATGCTCTCTTCTACGAACTTACATCTCTTAACCCTCTCGACTCAGCACTTTTGATGTAGACAGGAGCATATGTAACACCCTCCCTTTTGAAGTCAATGTCCAACTCTTTTGTTTTGCTGATATAGAGGGAAAGGTTGTTGTCATGACACCATATCACTGGGTTCTTTATCTCCTTCCAGTACTCTGACTCATCACTATTTGAGTTACAGCCCAATACAGTGGTATCACAGCACAGAAGCAGGTACTTTGGTACATCCAGTCCATGACCAACGGTTACTCTGCCTGCTCCTATTGACCCACAAACGGACCTTAACCATCCATACCCCTCTCATCCATGTACTTACCTAAATTTATTTTAAAGATTGAAATCGAACCTGCATCCACCACTTCCACAGGCAGCTCGTTCTACACTCTCCCCATCCTCTGACTGAAAAAAAGTTCCCCTTAAATATTTCACATTTCACCCTTAATCTATAACCTCTAGTTCTAGTCTCATCCAACCTCAGTGGAAAATTTCCTCATCTATACAGTACCCCTCATTATTTTATCAAATCTATCAAATCTCTCCTTATTCATCCATACTCCAGAGAATAAAGTCCTAACTTATTCAACCTTTTCCTACAACTCAGGTCCTCAAGCCCAGGCAATATTCTTGTAAATTTTCACTGCACTCTCTCAATCTTATTGATCATCTCCTGTAATTAGGTGACCAGAACAGCACGCAATACTCCAAATTAGGCTCATCAACATCTTATACAAGTTCAGCATAACATCCCAACTCCTGCACTCAATACTTTGAATTATGAAGGCCAATGTTCCAAAAGCTCTCTTTGTGGTCCTCCCTACTTGCGATGCCATTTTCAAGGAATTATGGTTCTGTATTCCCATATTCCTCTATTCTCCTGCACTCTTCAGTGCCCTGTCACTCACTGTGTAAGTCCTACCCTTCCTGGTCCTCCCAAAGTGCACCACCTCACACTTGTCAAATTCCTTCTGCCATTTTTCAGCCCCCTTTTCCAGTTGGTCCAGATCCCACTGCAAGCTTTGATAGCCTTCCTCGCTGTCCACTATGTCACCAACCTTGGTGTCATCCATAAATTTGATGATCCAGTTTACCATTGTATCACCTAGATCATTGATATAGATGACAAATTACAATGGACCCAGCACTGATCCCTCCAGCATAACACTAGTCACAAGCCTCCAGACAGGCAAACATCTATCACCATCCTCTGGCTTCTCCCGTGAAGCCAATGTCAAATCCACTTTACAACCTCATCCTGAATGCCAAGTGACTGCACCTCCTTCCTGACCAGCCTCCCATGCAGGACTTTAGCAAGGCCTTTGAGAAAGTCCATATAGACAACATCCACTGCCTTTCCTTCATCAACATTCTGGGTAACCTCTTCAAAAAAACTCTATAAGATTGGTTAGACACAACTTCCCACACACAAAGCCATGTTGACTATCCCTAATCAGGTCCTGTCTATCCAAATATCCATATATCCAGTCCCTTAGAATATCTTCCAATAATTTGCACACTATTGATTTCAGGCTCACTAGCCTATAATTTCCATGCTTCTTCTTATAGCCTGTGGGCATGTGCCCAAGTGGTTAAGGCATTGGACTAGCAACCTGAAGGTCGTGAGTTCGAGCCCCAGCCGAGGTAACATGTTGTGTCCTTGAGCAAGGCACTTAATCACACATTGCACTGCGACGACACTGGTGCCAAGCTGTATGGGTCCTAATGCCCTTCTCTTGGACAACATTGGTGTCGTGGAGAGGGGAGACTTGCAGCATGGGCAACTGCTGGTCTTCCATACAACCTTGTCCAGGCCTGCTCCCTGGAAAGTGAAGACTTTCCAGATGCAGATCCATGGTCTCACAGGACTAACAGATGCTTTTGTTGTTGTTGTTCTTATAACCTCTTTTGAATAACAGAACAGCAATAGCTTTCTGCCATTCATCCAGTACCTCACCAGTGGCTGAGAACATTTTAGATACCTCTGCCAGGGCGCCTACAATTTCTGCACTAGCCCCCCCCCCCCCATAAGTTCCAAAGGGAAAGCTTGTGAGACACTGGAGAGTTATCCACCCTAATTTGCCTCTCAAGACAGCACCTTCCCCTCTGTGATCCATATACGGCCCACAGCCTCACTGCTGTTTTATCTCATCCTGTATCCATCTTCCAAGTAAATAAATACAGAAGCAAAAAAAAAATTAGTTAAGATCTATATCACGTCTTTGGGCTTGTCATCTGTAACCATGCAGCTGGAGTTACAGCAGAATCTAGCCACATCAGTCATCAGCGGATAAGAGAGTCATCCTGTGGAACAAACATGGCAGAAGTATCCCTACCAAAACTTACTGATTATGGTCTGTTGGTCAAGAAGTCAAGGATCCATTTGCAAAGGGATGTGTTCAGTTCCAGCTTTAGGAGCTTAGAAAAATTTGTAAATTGTGCTATGCATCAAATTAATACACCATTGTTGATGCCTGTATCATGTAAAAATGTCAAATTGCATGGATCCTTAAAGAATACTGGAAGGGTAAAGACGAAGGAACAGATACCAATCCTCATAGAGGGATCAGAAGTGGAGAGAGGGAGCGGTTTCAAGTTCCTGGGTGTCAAGATCTCTGGGGATCTAACCCGGTTCCAAAATATCGATGCAGTTATAAAGAAGGCAAGACAGCGACTATACTTCATTTGAGTTTGCAGAGATGGGGTATGTCAACAAATACACTCAAAAACTTCTATAGATGTACCGTGGAGAACATTCTGACAGGCTGCATCACTGTCTGGTATGAGGGTGGGGGGGGGGGGGTGAGGTGCTACTTCACAGGACCAAAAGAAGCTGCAGAGGGTCGTAAATTTAGTCAGCTCCATCTTGGTTACTAGCCTGCAAAGTACCCAGGACATCTTCAAGGAGCTGCGTCTCAAAAAGGCAGCGTCCATTATTAAGGACCTCCAGCACTCAAGGCATGTCCTTTTATCACTGTTACCATCAGGTAGGAGGTACAGAGGACTGAAGGCACACACTCTGCGATTCAGGAACAGCTTCTTTCCTTTGCCATCCAATTCCTAATTGGACATTTAGGAACTGTACTTCCCTCAATCAAAATTTTGTGTCTGTTTCTGTCAGTGAGTTGAGTGAGTGTTAGCTGTCAGCTTTTTTTTGTTGGTCCAAGGAAGCTGATATCAGTGTACCCAATTCGGACAAATAGAGAACTGAGCAATTTGGCTAGAGCAGGGGTTCCCAACCTTTTTTATGCCATGGACCCCAGGCTGGGAGCCCCTGGACTAGAGGAACATCTAGGAAACAGCCATTCGGAACCTTATGTCGATTACTATGGGCAATGATATAGACCACGTGGAGGTAATGATAGCCAAATAAAAAATTATAGTATTTCTGTTTTTAGCACTATTTTTAATCTATTCAGTATACATATACATATACTGTAATTGATTTATTTTTTATTATTTTATTTTGTGTTTTTTCCTCTATATTATGAATTGATTTGAACTGCTGCTGTTAAGTTAACAAATTTCACATCACATGCCTGTGATAACAAACCTGATTCTGATTCTGATTCTGAAAATGCTGAAGTATAATGCAGTAAGCTATGGACATTTGGCACCACAAACACAGGATCAATTTACAACCAGCAAAGCAACTATCTGTTAACTCACTGAACTCCCATTACATGTCACACTGATGGTTAAGTGAAGCAGACAATAGCACAAATTTTAAATGGTTGCACAAATCACAATTCAACCACGAAGAACACTTCAGTGCTTGCTGTGTCTACTGAGTCAGATAGTTAAGGACCAACCTATAGTAATATTTTCATCCTGTTTTAATTTTAACAGCCAACCCCAGCACAGCAGGAGATTTCCAGTAACAAACAGGCATGCCTATCTGTAGCCTTCTACATTTAGAACTTTTTTGGTTTTATCATGCTTACAAAAATTGTTGTCATTAAACTTGAGTTTTTAAATGTGTGAAGTAGAAGAGTATCTGCTTTTACAAATATTGGTAATATAATTGTTATGTATAGTAAAATAAATAATATGGATAAATAAGAAAACAGGTAATTAATTGCTGCAAAAGAGGATCCGATTAAATAACTAACCTTACTTATTTTACACGCTTTCTGCACCATTTATTTTCAGAGACTAAATGTGCTCAGGGCCTACAAAGCACTCTTTCTCTTTGCTCATTGCTATTTTCATCACATTACCATTAGAAATTAATTTTACTCAATACTGGAAAGAACATGGAAATCAAAACTGTGTTAACAGAGCATTCAATGATTTTGCTTGTGTTGTACAGGTGAGATTAACCTCAGTGTTTTAATGGGTATAGCCTATTTAGTACATAGTTTTCTTGTATCTTACAGCTTTTGTCTGGTATCATGTTTTTACTTTACTTTATTGTCGCCAAACAATTGATACTAGAGCGTACAATCATCATAGCAATATTTGATTCTGCACCTCGCACTCCCTGGATTACAAATCGATAGTAAATTTTAAAAATTTAATTTATAAATCATAAATAGAAAATAGAAAAAGGAAAGTAAGGTAGTGCAAAAAAAAACTGAGAAGTGGGTCCGGATATTTGGAGGGTACGGCCCAGATCTGGGTCAGGATCCGTTCAGCAGTCTTATCACAGTTGGAAAGAAGCTGTTCCCAAATCTGGCCGTACAAGTCTTCAAGCTCCTGAGCCTACTCCTGGAGGGAAGAGGGACAAAAAGTGTGTTGGCTGGGTGGCTCGTGTCCTTGATTATCCTGGCAGAACTGCTCTGACAGTGTGCGGTGTAAAGTGAGTCCAAGGATGGAAGATTGGTTTGTGTGATGTGCTGGGCTGTGTTCACCATCTTCTGCAGCTTCTTCCAGTCTTAGACAGGACAACTTCCATACCAGGTTGTGATGCACCCTAGAAGAATGCTTTCTACGGTGCATCTATGAAAATTAGTGAGGGTTTTAGGGGACAGGCTAAATTTCTTTAGCTTCCTCAGGAAGTAAAGGCGCTGGTGGGCCTTCTTGGCAGTGGACTCTGCTTGGTTGGACCAAGTCAGGTCATTTGTGACCCTGAGGAACTTAAAGCTTTTGACCTGTTCCACTTGCGCACCACCGATGTAAATGGGGTCATGCGGTCCACTACTCCTTCTGAAGTCAGCAACCAAGTCCTTTGTCTTGCTGACATTGAGGGATAGGTTATAGTCTTCGCACAATGCCACCAGGTTCTTAATGCCCACATAACATCAACGTGACACCCAAATTTCAAATCCAGAGTCATCATCAACTATATTAATCAAAATTATGATAACCACTGTTCACTAGCAGAAGAAACAGCTTTTACTAACCGCATTTCATGGCATTTGATTCAAATTCCAGTTAGAAGTTTCTAGAACTGTATAATTTTAAAGTCCAGGCACATTTCTTCCGTGTTCATATGCAGAGAGTTGCACAGAAATCCTCAAAGGAAGCCTCAAGTAGAGAAGACTCAAATGTGAATTACCACACAAATGGCTTCAGAAGGTTGCCGCTCATTGGTTACTAAACTAAATACCAAAAGAAATCTTGTAACTTTATATTTATCAGATCAGAAATGAATAAAAAAGAAACAGGAAAGAGTTCTCTAATGAAAGAACTGGCACCAAGAACATTCATTATTCTGGTTTCACAGGTAGCTGTTTTTATTATCAATAATAAGTAAACTGTTGGAGAAACTCAGAAGGTCAGGGGAGCATGCCTTATGAGAATAGGTTGAGTGAATTTGGTCTTTTCTCCTTGGAGTGGTGGAGGATGAGAGGTGACCTGATAGAGGTGTTCAAGATAATGAGATGCATTGATCATGTGGATAGTCAGAGGTTTTTCCCCAGGGCTGAAATGGCTAGCATGAGAGAGCACAGTTTTAAGATGCTTGGAAGTAGGTACAGAGGAGATGTCAGGGGTAAGTTTTTTTATGCAGAGAGTGGTGAGTGCGTGGAATGAGCTGCCGCCAAAGGTGGTGGAGGAGGACATGATAGGGTCTTTTAAGAGACTCCTGAATGGCTACATGGAGCTGAGAAAGATAGGGGGCTATGGGTAAAGCTAGGTAGTTCTAAGGTAGGGACATGTTCGACACAGCTTTGTGGGCCAAAGGGCCTGTATTGTGCTGTAGATTTTCTATGTTTCTATGTTTTAGGCAGAATCTGTGGAGGGAAAGTGATAGTTGACCCTTCAGGTCGAGATCTTGCAGGTGTTCCGCTGCAAGTTTTTGACTCAAAATATTGACTACCCCACTGCCTCGATAGACGATGTCTAGCCTGCTAAGTTTCACCAGTGGTTTGTTTTTTGTTCACTCAAGTTTTCAGCAACTTCTGAATAATGTGACTTTAACATCCAAAGATGGCAAGGACATTTGGCTTCCTTGCAGGCTTCCCCAAAATGCAGACACGCAGAGAACACATGTGCTCTTACACATCCCCCTCTTCAAATTTGTGCCAGGAATATCTTTGCATAAAATAAAACTGCCTCTCCTACCCAGGTTCATCTGCTCTCCCAGGACTACACTGTACTGTTTCCGTCATTGGGAAGTGCTTTAATACTTTATCACTCCCTAGTAACTGGAAGAATGTTGTCATATGACCCTTTCTTGGCTGCTTTCTAAGTCAGAATTGTAAGGGTAATTGGTGGTCATATAAGAAGTCTAATGCATTACCATTTCTTGTCCAGTTGCATTAACAGAGTGTAACATAGCTTTACTTATGAATGGAATTTTCTGCCAAATCAGCATTAAAGACTTTACAATTATAGTTTGCTGGAAAGTGACCCCAGACAAATTTCTGCATCAGGTTCCTTTTCACTTTTCATCTTATGATTGGACCAAACACAAGTGTGTGGGTTATAGCCTATTCCTCAGGCTTTGGTGTCTTTTATCGTTTCCCCTATTTCATTGCTTTCTGTTTCCTCTTCACATTTTTGATTGCTCTGTTCCTTTTCTCTTAAACAATTCCAGCATCTACACACAGAAAGGATCACCGAGGAACTACTTAGAACAAATAAGAGGAGGAAATTAAGTTACCCAGTGGCAAGAGGAAGTTGAGGGAAAGGATGTTAGGAATATCAAGAATGTTGAAGAGAATTCTTTGGAACAATGTCTTATTGGAAAGCATCACCAATGAAACACATTGAAACTCTGACACTCATTCAACAAGATACTGTAGTATTCTTGAATTTCTGGTGTACATCCAAAGCACATAATGTTCCCTGCATAAATCAGCTGGAACTATATCCATAGCTCATGCACAGACAGCAAAAGTTCCTGATATGCTAATAGGTCTGAACATAAAATTACAAAATTGCTTACTAAGATTGTCAGTTCATTTTATCAACTAGTATGCAGTAAAATGGGAAGGAATCTAAATGGATGCAAACACCGCAATAATTATCTTTGAATAAAGCAATCAGGCTTTTTACAGAAACATTGGAAGGAGTGGCAAGGCTGTGAAAGCTTTCACAATGGAGTATGTGTCGGAGAACTTAATGAAAATATGGGTTTACTTGGCTTGAGAAATGAATCACCCTGGAAATGACTGCATAGGCTTTCTGGTTCTTTCATTTTGAAATATCTATTTTGTCATCCTAGGATGTGTTCAATGCAAGGAGAGTTAATAATATCACCATTGATGGAAATGAGTCTGCAAATTATGTTTTCATCCTTTGTATGATATTGGAAGAAGCCCAGTACATATTTCAAAGGTTGAAAACCATGTCATTGCTTCTATCCAAGAAAGAAAAACATCGGCCATTGCTCAGATGAGCTTTGAGTCACTGGAATTGTAATCGTATGCTATTCCCAGTGGAACTGCGTAGAAAAACTAGGCTATTACTTCTGCTCTACACCTCCATCACTTTCACTCAGTATTCTCTTCAATAGTCCTTGTTTTAGTCTTTGTTTTATTGCCATATTCAGTATCAACATCATCATATTTATATACTTTCAAGAAGCATCATACTTTTTGAGCAGAGACTCACAACTTTTAAAAACTGATAAAAAAAAACAAAAGTTTGTATTGAAGACTAACCCTAAAGTTAATTCAAAAGCATGGAAATAAAAAAATATACAGATATAGGAAACCTGAAATGAACCTATTGATCGTTTCCAGCATCTTCCCTTTTTATTTCAAATAACATTTTATATTCAATGAAAGCATAAAAGGTTGAATAAATGTTTCAAACAAATTATTTTTCCAAGTAAAAAGGTTCAATTACTTACAATGTATTTTGGAAAGATGATCCATTTTATATCTTTAACTCCAGCATGGCATTTGGTAACAGCCCCAGATGTGTCACTCACTAGAGATTAGGCAGTTCAGTAGAGAACAGTACAAGAAAAATTCACATTACAAAATCCCTGGGTAATAACATAAGTTTATGCATTCAGAAAATCGTGACAGTTATTCTAAATGAATCTGTGCTGAACTGACAACACGTCAACTCAGATTAAGTGGGGAACAAGCTTAGTTTTGGATATGAAGAAATATTGGCTTGAAGAATAAAAGTACTGTAATTATCTTTAATTAGTCACAAAGTAGCAACAAATACAGGAGTGTTGATGACACAGCAGATGGAAAAATAGTATTGTGATGGTACTGGATTTGTTGATCACGAAGTTCTGAACTCAAATGGAGATCTTATGCCCTATCTGATATAAATAGCCAAGTCTACCCTAACTAAAGGAAGGTTATGCTGTGACTACTCAATCTCCAAATACTAGTTCATTTCTTTGTTTAGTCTCCATGGTGAGTTTAGCTGTCAATATCCATTGTCTAAATGGTGAGTCCTCCCTCCCTATCAAGGGGAAGTTACTTCCAGCTAACAAAGAAGTTTAAACTCAGTTCTATTATTTTCAGTGACACAGGTTTAAATTCAGACAACATTCTTAAAACACATTTAAAACTCACAGAGGATTTTTAACTTATAAATGACATCCAAATTACAAACCATTTCTGAAAAAACAAGAATTTCAAATCACATGTACAATTCTTATAAGCTAAAAAGACATACCAATAAAGCAGATGAACCATTCATCCATTGCAGAAATCGAACGCAGAGGAATGGACTTTAATTCAGCTGGTGCCTCTTTCATGCTACTCACTGTTAATTACCCTATCCCCAATACGTCTAAACTGCTCTTTTAATTTATAGAGTTTCTTTGCCGCTTGAGTGACTTCACACACATGTGATTCAGATATTGTATCCTTAAACACAAATGGTCTAAAAGCTTCTTGGAGACACAGATCCAAGATACCCACAATTAATGCTGTGATGCTAACTTCTCTGAATGATTGTTTTCATCTGGTCTGCTAGCTTCCTAGAACTAAGAAACTTAACCAGAATTGTTTGTTTTGAAACAAGCCTAATTAAAAAAAAACATTGTCTCATAGTGCACATCTTCAGCAGTTAGCCTTGTGCTACATGACAGTAAATCTGCTATACATATAGTGCTTCTGTTTGCAATATTGCTCTTAAACTTCAAGCTGATTACTGCTTTCTATTTAAGAACTGAAGAGTGGTTCCTTTTCACAACCAGAAGCTAAACAAGGAATATTAGTTAGAAGCCTAACTTACAACTGTTTGATCTTTACAAGTAGCAGTTGTGTTTAGAAAGCTAAGCCTTGCAAAAACAAGAGGGCCTTGGCGAAGGAAGTGAATATCCATCATAGGCTAAATCAATTACATTTCTACATGGAACCATGAGTCCAATAAAAAGCCTTCAGTATCTGTTAATTATTTTTATTAATTCTTTCTCAACTATTAATTATGCTTTATTTGTTATCATCTGGAGGTTACCATGACCAGAAAGCAAATTGTACTAGATACATTAATACTTTGGCTCCAAAAGTATTTGCCAATGTGTGAATCACCTACTAATTCTCAAATAATTTTCATTATTTTCAAAGCAGACATTTGGAATTCTTTGGATTACTCTCTATTTGCATAGATCAGAGTAACTCCAGAAAAACTGAAATTCAAGATCTTCCAGGACAAAGTAACCAGTTTGATTGGAACCACATCCTTAAGCTTAAACATTCATTACTAGCACAGTAAAGGAAATTTGGCATGTTCCCGTTGACACTCGCCTATTTTTATAGGTGCTCCATAAAAGGCATGTCTCCAGATGCATAGCAGCTTGATATGACAACCTCTCTGCAAGGTTGCAAGAAACTTCAGAGAATTAGGGACAAAGATCAGTCCAACACGAAAAACAGTTTCCCCTTCAGTGAGTCCTGCTGCCTCAGGAAAGCAGTCAATATAAGCAAAAAGCCCTTTCAATCCAACCTCCCCCTTTCTACCCCCTTTTATTGGTTAGCAGATACAAATGCTTGAAAACACCCACAATCTGGATCAAAGACAGAGTCTAACCCACGGTTATAAGACTCTTGTACAATAAAGATGATCTGTTGATCTCTCAAGCTAACTCAGTATGGCCCTTTCATCCAGCCAGAGACTCATTCCACCGAGATGAAACACTGAGCATCATAGAAAGTCATTCCTGCCTGTGGCCATCAAACTTTACAACTCCTCCCTTGGAGGGTCAGACACCCTGAGTCAATAGGCTGGACCTGGACTTATTTCCATCTGGCATAATTTACATATTATTATTTAATTATTTATTGGTTTATATTGCTATATTTATACTCTATTCTTGGTTGGTGCAACTGTAACGAAACCCAATTTCCCTCGGGATCAATAAAGTATGACTATGACTATGACTATTGTTTATATGGCACTTTCACTTTAACTTGTGCATTCTGTTATTGTTTTTCTTTTTGTATCACCTCAGAAGATCTGTATGGATGACATGCAAAACTCAAGTGTTTTGCTGTATCTCGATACACTTGTCAATAATTAACCAATTAGCAATTTAATCTGAAAATTACACAGAAATAAATCAACAAGATTTCTTCAGCAGCACGTTGCCACCTGTGACTTCTAACAGAAAGAAGAACCAAAGTAGATGTTCTGTGGTAATACTGCAATTTTCACCAGCTGCAGGTATCTCTCCATGTCATGCTCAATCCCGATTTGGAGATATAGCACCAATCATTCACTTTTGTGGAATCAAAAGCACAGAACAACACACTTTACAAATTGTACACATATCTTCACTAAAATAACTGCAACAGCTCAAGTGTACTTCTCACCAGTACCTCCTCAATGAAAATTAAGGATGGATTTAAAGTTACCATGTATAATGATCAATGCAGCAAGCAGGCCATGATTCAATAAATGCATAGCTGCCCTGTGCCTCAAATCTATGCTCAGGAGCCTCTGATTTCCCACAGTATCTGAAGGTCTATTAACCTCAGTCTTGAACGTAAGCAGCAAAAAACATCAACAGATCTCTGAGAAACACTCAATTTAAACAAATTTCATTTCATGTGAGTTCCAAATGGCCACTCATTTAGCTCAGGTGTTTTTTTCTTTCATTCTAGATTTTGTTTTTGTGAGAAAACAGTCTCACAGCATTTACTCTGTCAACCCTTTACAGTTCACTGATAATTAAACATTCCAGCAAAATTCTTGTTTAGAATCTGTTTAATTTTATTGACATTCATTGATTAAAGAGAATAATTTTGTAAAATGCTTTCATACCCCAGGATTGATTTGTTCAGCCAGTCACATTGCTTACGTTCATCTTTCAAGCATCAACATCAAAAAGAAGAGGGTACTGTCACTGATGTTGACATCAACAAAACCGAACAGTGTTTAAGTGAAAAATCAATGGAGCAATCTTGGGAAGTTCAAAATACTGAAAACAGTGAATCTAAGCAGGTAGAAAATGAATTCAACCTTTACATAGTCAACTGACCTGCAAAGCTCACGCTTACTAGGTAATTTTCTTTTTCAAGTCCAAAGCACCAAGGCTAGAATGATAAATTGTTTGGAGACAAGAGCATTTTAGTCTAATATTGATTTTTTTCTTGCAGTTCTACAGCCAGAACATCTCAAGCCAACAAATGTTTGGATCTTCAGTTTCTATTAATTGCAAGTGATGCTCCTTTTGAGATTATGTTGCTCACAGAAGGAATGCAAGACAGCAGTGCACGACCGAAACTAAGGCAAAAAGACACAATGGCTTTAAAGTTATAGTGATATACATTTCCTATTCAAATTATATTATATGTACACTCAGCGACCACTTTATTAGGTACCTCTTGTAATCCATTATTTTGAAAGGAGTAGCATTGCATTTAAAAAATTAGGATGTGACTAGACAAAGTTAATAGGGTTTTATGAAAGTCAAATCATCCTTAATAAGTAATTTGAGGATGTAATGGACAGATAAGGAGGAAGGACAGGAAGTTGTGTTTTTATCTTCCAAAAGATATTCTACAAAATGCCATATTACTGAACCAGATAAGCACTTGTGGTATTCAGGATAATGTACCAAGTAAACAGATTTGTGAATTTGCAAGGAGACAGATTGTAGCTAATTGGGTACCACAGGGATTAGTGCTAGTGCCTCAATATTTTGAAATCACTGTAGATTTTATGTACAAATTGTGCAAAAATGTTTTTTTATATACACTCAATAACCACTTTATTCGGTACATCTGTGTATCTGCTTGTTAATGCAAATATCTAATCAGCCAATCATGCAGCACCAATACAATGCACAAAATTATGCATACATGGTCAAGAGGTCAAGCAGTTGTTCAGACCAAACATCAGAATGAGGATGAAATATGAAATAAGTGACTTTGATCGTGTTGTTGCTGTCAGATGAGGTGGTTTGAGAATCTCAAAAACTGCTGATCTCCTTGGATTTTCACACACAACAGTCTCCAGAGTTTACAAAAAATTGTGTGAAAAACAAAAGAGAACATCCACTGAGCAGCAGTTCTGTGAACAAAAATGCCTTGGTAAAGAGAGAGGCAAGATGGGGCTGGGGAACCACAGTGATGTGTTGTGGGCGGCTTACACAACTTCTAAATGTACAAGTTTTGAACTAATCTCACTGCAATCTGCAGCCTGTAATTTCCTTTGAAGTAGCATACTTTTGAACCATCAAGACAAACTAATGATTTCACAATCTTCCAAAGGACTCAGCAGACTTAACTCGCAAGCATGCAGGTTCTACTCCTTTAAGAGAACCAAGGTATACTGCTACAATTGAAAGAAAGAGAGGAGGGGAAGACTCCAAGCCAGGCTAAAATGCCAGTGTATGAAGCTTCCTCCACCCAGCAGCTTGTTAGCAAGTGTACAATTGCTGGAGAACAAAGCTGAGGACCTAAGGGCAAGATTGCTGTATCGGAAAGAAATGAGGAATTGTTGTGTTTTCTGTTTCACAGAGACATGGCTCACTCTAGACATTCTGGATACATTGTTAAGTTCCGAGGCCTTCTCAATACACACGATGGATGGAACTACTTATTCAGAGAAGGCATAAGTTGGGGACAGTGTTTCATGATGTTCTTTATGGTTCTCAGACACAGTGGACTTGTCACACACATTTCCCCGATCTGGGATATTTAACAGTTAAGTCCCGACTATTCTGCTTACCAAGAAAGCTCTCCTCTGTGATCCAGACTACAGGTTACGTATTGCCAAAGGCCGACGATAAGCAGGCACTCGAGGTACTTAGTAGGAAACAAGAAATAGCGTACCCCAGCACCTTTCAAATTATTGTCGGGGACTGCAGTCAGATTTTTTTGAAAAAATACTGCCTAATTATCCAACATCTCACCTGTAGCACCAGGGATCCCAACACACTCAATTGCTATATACTATGATTAGGAACTCCTACCGTTCCATGCCTAGACTGCATTTTGGGAAATCTGATCCTTGGCTGTCCTACCTGAATACAGGCAGAGGCTAAAGAGCAAGGACAATGAAGAAGTGGTCACAGGAGGCAGAGGAGCAGCAATGGGTTTGCTTTGAGTCGGTGGACCGGTCAGAGGATCTGAACAAACACACCGCAGTTGTCAAGGACTTTATAAAAACAGTTGTAGATGAGTGTGTCCCCACAAAATCATAGTCTATCAGAAGCCTTGGATGAACAATGAGATTCATAACCTGCTGAGGGCCACATCAGAGGCTTTCGGATCTGGCAAATAAATAAAATACAAGAGGTTTAGGTACGCCTTCCTGAAACTATTTCAAGTGCAAAGTGGCAGCTCAGGGCTAAACTTGAAGCACTGAAGGATGCTCAACCGCTGTGCCAGGACTTTAATGTTATCACCTCCTACAAAGTGAAGCCAAATAACATAAGTGACAAGGCTTCACTCACAATGAGCTCAATGTCCTTTATGCTCGCTTTGACCATCAAAAGGTGAAGGTACCTTCAGGAATTCCCACAGTCTCTAATGACCCTGTGACTTCAGACTCTGAGGCTGACATGTGACATTCTTCATGAGGGTGAACCTATGGATAACATCCAGCCCAGACAGGGTACCTGGCCAGCTACCGAAGACCTGTGCTGATCAACTAGTTGGAGTGTTCACCAGTATCTTTAACCTGTTGCTTCAGCAGTCTGAGGTACCCATATGCTTCAAGCTCAAGAAGAACGTGGTAGCCTGCCTCAATGACTATTGTCTAGGAGCATTTACATCCACTGAGATAAAGTGCTTTGAGAAGTTGGTGATGAAATATATCAACTCCTCCCTGAGACGTGAATTGGATCTGCTCCAATTTGCCTACCATCACAACAGGTCAACAGCAGATACCATTTCATTGGCTCTTCACACAATGCTGGAACATCTGGACAGTGAAGGTGTATATCATTCCTTCAAAATTAATCAATATGCTTCAAGACCTTGGCCTCAATACGTCCTTGTGCAACTGAATCTCTGATTTCCTCACTTGTCA
Organism: Mobula birostris; assembly: GCF_030028105.1. Taxonomy (NCBI): domain Eukaryota; kingdom Metazoa; phylum Chordata; class Chondrichthyes; order Myliobatiformes; family Myliobatidae; genus Mobula; species Mobula birostris. The sequence goes on from NC_092376.1 coordinate 132,543,787, forward strand.
ACCCCAGTCAGTCCTCTTTCACAATCTCCATTAGCAGAGGTGTACCACAAGGCTGTGTGCTTAGCTCCCTGCTCTCCTCATTTGATACATATGACTGTGAGACTAAGCCCAGCTTCAAAGCTCTATCTAAATTTGCTGACGACACCACTGTCATTGGCCGAATCAAGGGTAATGACAAATTAATGTACAAGAGGGCAATTGAAAACCTGGCTGCTTGGTGTCATAACAATATTGTCATGGTCCGGTCCATGAAGACCGTATTCCGGTTCACGGTCTGGTCCATCGACCCTGGCTCCAGGTTTTCCTGTCTAGCCTGTTCCTGTTCTTGTTGAGCTCTAATTGAGGCAGCTGATGCTCGTTGGGGCTGGCTGCATAAATACCTTCAGAGACCAGGGCATGGCTGCTGGATTGTTCTTGTCCTTACTCCTTGTATCCCTTCCTCTGCCTTCTGTTTCCTCGCCTGAAGCTCTGCCCTGTCTTGCTGGTAACTCTCACCTGTCCTGAAGTTCTTGTCTCGCCTTGCTTTGCCTGAAGCCTTGCCTTGTCTTGCTGGTAGCTCTCGCCTCATCTTGCCTGCAGTCTTGTCCTGGAGCCACACTGTACCTAGCTCCCTTCCTGTCCCTCGCCTCCGCCCAGGTAAGCCAGGCCATCTTGCCGTTACCTGCGGTTGGTTCTGTCCCTTCCAGTCCCTTGCCTCCATCAGGTAAGCCAGGCTGTCTTGCCGTTAACTGCGGTTGGTTCTGTCCCTTCCTGTCCCATGCCTCCGTCGGATGGTGATCCGCGCCCTGTCCAGTAGTACCGCGCCCTGTCCAGGAGAACCGCGCCCTGCCCAGGAGGAGCCTGCCTAGCCTCAAGCCTGAAGCCTCCTGCCAAGCCTCGCCTCAAGTCTCTAGCCTCTAGCCTCTAGCCTGAAGACTCCATCCCCCTGCCTCCTGCCAAGCTTTGCCTCTAGCCTCAAGCCTGAAGACTCCAGCCTCCTGCCTCCTGCCAAGCCTCGCCTCTAGCCTCAAGCCTGAAAACTTCAGCCTCCTGCCTCCTGCCAAGCCTCGCCTCTAGCCTCAAGCTTGAAGACTCCAGCCTCATCCTGCCTGCCTGCCAAGCCTCGTCCTTGCCTAGTTCTGGGGTCCGAGCCAGAGGCAAGACCCAGGTACTGGGTCCTTGTCCAGTCTCTGGCTCGGAGTCCAAGCCCGGGCTCCTAGCTCTCTTATCCAGTCCTGTTCCAGGTTCCTGGTTTTCGTGTCCAGGTCCTTGCCCTCAGCCTGTATCCTAGTCCTATCCCTAGTACTTCAGTGTCTGTGTCTTGCACTTGGGTCCATTCCCAGCCACCCCCTTATGACAAATATCAGCAAGACCAAGGAGCTGATTACTGACTTCACGAGAAGGAAAGCAAAGGTCCATGAGCCAGTCATCATCAGAGGTGGAAAACGTCAGCAACTTTAAATTCCTCGGTATCATCATTTCAAAGGACCTTTCTTGGGTCCAGTACGTAAGTACGATTATAAAGAAAGCAGGGCATCACCTCTACTTTTTTAGAAGTTTGCAAAGATTCAGCATGTCATCTAAAACATTGACAGAAACTTCCGTTGATGTGTGATGAAGAGTGTATTGACTGACTGCATTATGTTCTGGTATGGAAACACCAATGCCCTTGAATGGAAAATCCTGCCAAAGATAGTGGGTATGGCCAGTCCATCTCCACCATTGAGCTCATCTACAAGGAGCGCTGTCACCAGAAAGCAGCAAACATTATTAAGAACACCCACCATCCAGGCCATACTCTCTTCTCACTGCTACCATCAGGAAGAAGGTACAGAAGCCTCAGTATCCATACCACCAGGTTCAGAAACAGTTATTAGCCTTCAGCCATCAGGCTCTTGAACCAGAGGTGTTAACTTCACTTAACTTCACTTGCATCATCACTGAACTTTAAAGGAATCTCCATCTCATGTTATCAAACATTTATGTCTTATTTATTTATAATAATAATAATTATTATTGTTATTTTTTTCTCAGCTCAAGCTGATAAAACCTGAAGTATAGGCAGAGCCAAGCACGCACATTTGTCAATTGATAGGGACTTTCAGACTATTCTTATGGTATTTAGTATTGTGGCTTTCTGAAGTTTTACATAGATATTGCGGTGTAGCCGTAATTGTTTAATGCTATTGTGCAGTGCCTTTGGGATGATACCAGTTGGAGGTATTACTATCGGGACAATGTACACCTTGTTCATGTTCCAATGTCCTTCAATTACCTTTTTTAATGGTGTTTTTCACTTACTAATTTCTGTAGGTTATGAATATTTCGAATGGCTGTATCTATTAAATAAGTTGTTCTTGCTTGTTTATCCTGTATTATTATATCCAGACAGTTATTATGAATTATCCTATCTGTAATAACTGATCAGCCATAATATAATTTGTGATATTCTGACTCTAAAACTGGATCAGGCTTATATTTATTCTAAGGTGTGATTTCTTTTATGAGTTTGTATTTTAAAGCAAGATTTTGGTGAATGATATTTGCCACTTGATTTCTCCTGTGTAAGTAATCAGATTGAGTTAAATTGTTCAAGATCCTGTAATATGTTGGATTGTTTCTGTTTTCTCTTGGCATTTTCTGCATTTATCATCTTGAATTTGTTGGTATTTTATTATGTATATTTGATATTTTTTGTGTCAAACGCCTGGTCCTGTATTGCCACAAGGAACTCTTCTGTTTCTGGGAAGAGGTCTCCAACTCTGAGCCAGCTGTCAATGCTTCCTTATCGACAGATAGTCAGCTGAGATTGTGGGGTTGTGCACCATGGAGGGTCATACTCTTGAAATGCCCTACTTAGAAATTCTGCTGCTATGCTGTAAGGTATTTTTATTTTAGCAGTTTTCGGTAAAAGCAGTGTGCCCTGTTAGTAAGAGTGTTTTGGCTTCGGCTAAAGATAAGGAGCCATGTTGCTCAACTTAGGAATGTTGTGTCAGCCAGTCAGGATTGTCTTGGTATGTGTTGTAACCTCCTGCTCATTGGGATACGATGGAAGATTCAGGAGAGCTGGGCGGGATCAGATTTCTGAAGGACAGTGGTCTGATTTAGTGTCTGTTAGTGGAAGTGGCAGAGCGGGGCAGAAGTGAAGGTACTCGCAGAATGCTGCCCAAAGGAGAGATGCTGTTGTAAGAAGTGTCTTGAGCAGATGAATGGTTCCAGGGAGGAAATGCCAATACTCCAGAATTAGCCAGTTCGTTTGAGATGGTCTTCAAGGGAAGCATGAACCGTGGCCGGTGTCTTTCACATAGAATGTGGGTTCAGCACGTGAGTACAGTGATATACGTGATTACTTCAGAAATAAACTCTAATATTTATGTAACACACATAAAAATTTCTGGTGAACACAGCAGGCCAGGCAGCATCTATAGGAAGAGGAACAGTCGACGTTTTGGGCTGAGACCCTTCGTCAGGACTAAATGAAAGAAGAAATAGTAAGAGATTTGAAAGTGGGAGGAGGAGGGGAGGATCCAAAATGATAGGAGAAGACAGGAGGGGGAAGAGATGGAGCTAAGAGCTGGAAAGTTGATTGGCAAAAGGGATATGAGTGGATCATGGGACGGGAGACCTAGGGAGAAAGAAAAGGGGAGGGGGGAAGCCCAGAGGACGGGCAAGGGGTATAGTGAGAGGGACAGAGGGAGAAAAAGGAGAGAGGAAAAAAAATTAATAATAAATAATAAATAAATAACAGATGGAGTACGAAGGGGAGTTGGGGCATTAATGGAAGTTAGAGAAGTCAATGTTCATGCCATCAGGTTGGAGGCTACCCAGACGGAATACAAGGTGTTGTTCCTTCAACCTGAGTGTGGCTTCATCTTTACAGTAGAGGAGGCCGTGGATAGACATATCAGAATGGAAATGGGACGTGGAATTAAAATGTGTGACCACTGGGATTTATGTGCATATTTAGACTGTTTTAACTGCAATGGGCCCTTTTATCCTTCTTTTCTTTTCCTGTCAACTGTCTGATAGAGTTGAAAAATAGGTACATATACTGTAGTCTCTTTATAATTTTATGTAAGTGTACGATCTGTCATTTCTTGGAGACCGATGATTGTGTATGGAGCAGTATTTACACAGCATTTGCTACGAACAATATCCCTTAACCGGAACATCCTAACTTCCCTGTTTGGTTAAACCCAAATCATACTGATGTATATTGTTTATGAAAGTTGGCCTTCTCAATGCTGAGTCACGTAGTTGTTAGCAGAACTAGCTAATGAGCCAAGTTTGTACACCAGCCCAGTGACGGGGTTACACTCTTATCATTATTATTTTAAATATAAACACGTTTTTTTTTCTCAGCTCAGACTGGTGTAACGCTCAGCTATATTGACTCATATATGTCGAAGGGAAATCTCGCCCAACACTTGCCTGAGCGCTTCCCACGGAGTCGGTTGCTGTACCACTGCCGCCCAAATCAATCCCAAGCATCAATCATCAGCCAGCACACACAGTACATTTTACCAAGTACACTTTATAGATATTACTAAGTCTATGAAATTAATATAAATTCGATACAGAAAAAGAAGTAATGGAAAAAGAAGGCGCCAGACTTATCAAAGTCCAAGTTCTTCGTGCACAATCGTTGGAGCTCAATCAATTCCTGCCGACCTCCCAGGCCCTGTCGACTCACAGCTCGGGACCACCCGGAGTGATCGACTGGAGCCTTTTCACACGCCCGCTGTCCTCCCCATCTCTCCTCCGACTCCCCGTCAAAATCCCGTCCCCAGTCATATGAGACAGTATTATCACCCGAGAAAACGATACATGAATACCCATTGGCTAATAGCACCCTGCTATCTGTATCAACCCAAGCAAATGTCTAGCTAGAGTCTTTCTCAGCATTTAACATAACATAGAAGCCATTTTAATCCACATACGCAGCAATTTAGAAGATTAACATAACAAAGAAGCCATTTAAAATTTAACATACAAAAAAAAAAGAGACCCTGTACACTGGTAAAACCTGAGGTGCAGGCATAACCAAGCATACTCATTTCTCAAACACAAGGAAATCTGCAGATGCTGGAAATGCAAGCAACACACAAAAAATGCTGGTGAATGCAGCAGTCCAGGCAACATCTATAGGAAGAGGTACAGACAATGTTTCAGGCCGAGACCCTTCGTCAGGGTCCTGACCAAAAGGTCTCGGCCCGAAACATTGACTGTACCTCTTCCTATAGATGCTGCCTGGCCTGCTGCATCCGCCTGCATTTTTTGTGTGTGATACTCATTTCTCAATTGCTCGGAACTTTTGGACTATTCTAGTGATGTTTACATTTACATAGGGTGCCACAGCAATATCTAATTGTTTATTGCCATTGTGTAGTGCCTTTGGAATGATACTAGTTGATACTATTTGATACTATTACTATTGGAACAATGCCACCTAGCCTACATATCAGATTTCGCAATTGTCATACAACATTCCAAGAGGAAAACTAATGCCATGGCTGATTGACTCTCACGGTCAGCCCAGCCTTTGAGGTCATACACATAGGGGTTAACTATACTGGCATGGCAGCTGACCAAGCAACTGACCCAGAGGTCCAGGCTTACCGAACAGCAGTCACAGGCCTGTGGTTGGTCGACATTAAGTCGGCCAACCACAACCATCTCCTGTATGATGTTTCAACCGGTCGCCCTCGCCAAATAGTGTCCACAAACTGAAGGCATACTGTTTTTAATCCATATATGTCCTCTCACATCCAAGCCAGAGGCCTCACAAAAGCTGGTTGCACTGATGTTCATGTGGCTCGACCTTAGAAAGGACATGCATGATTGGAGCCTGAGTAGGGTATCAGCGGGCAAAATTTAACCATCATGTCCAGGCACCTTGGTACCTTTTGAGATCCCTAAGCGATGGCTTGTTGGTCCTGTTTCCCCTCCCATGGTTTCATGCGCCTCTTTACCATGGTGGGCCAGAAGTCGTCCCGCTAGTATTGAGGATGGCCACAAACATGGCTCGTTCATCAGCACCTAGTTTGCTTGGTTTGGCTCCCCATCTGATACTTACTCTGACCCAATTCATCTCAGACCTCTGAGCTGCAATGGCCCAGGCCTTGGCGTTAGGCTGCATCACACCATGGGGGTATCACCCACAGTCCAATAGCCTATGTGAGCATTTTCACTGCTCCTTAAAGGCTGCTTTGAAGGCTTCCCTGAACGATGAGTGTTGACATGATCATCTCCCACGAGTCCAAAAGAGGACCTGCATTGCCTGTGGCTGTGTTGGTTGATGAACAGCCATTACTAGTGCCAGGTGATTTTATTCCTGACTCCACAACCGCCTGATCAGCCTCTCAACAGCATTCCACCCTCCTCGATAAATTCAATTCCTTTTCACCTATTCCTAACTCCCATCATGGCATACAGCACTCTTGGGTTCCTGTTGAACCCAAGGTTCAACGAAAAGGTTCAAGGAAAACCTTGTTTGTTTTCCCTCTGCCAAGATGCACACCAATATTTCCTTAGCCCCACTTACGATGGCCCGTTGGGCATTTTGGAATGCCGATGAAAGATTTTTATCATAAATCAGAGGGTCAAAGCTGAACACGTTTCAGTAGGTTGCCTTAAACTGGCCCGCCAAGATTTGGAGGATATTCTGCTGCCATGCCTCTGGCATCATGACATGCCAGAGGCACCTGCTGTTTGTTCACACTTTAAGAGGCTAGTCTGGTGTTGTTTTTTAGCACATTTTCAGGTTCAGCTTTTGGACTTCAATAAAATGCGTTATGGTTTTCTTGAAACATAAAATGCCTCACTTTGTTTTACTTAAGAAACCTACACGCTGAACTCATCTGCCTTTCCAACAATACTTAGGGGAAATTGAATGATTAAAAATCTCTTGAGACTCAGGTTAGTTACAAGCATTGGAAGTTTATTATTGTGTTGTCATTCCACAGCCTTTCCACAGAACAAAGGAAAACATGCCTTAATATACATTTCTTCAGTCCATCCCTGGCTGGCAAAACACCAATAATACTAACAATTGATTATATCCATTACATGCATATCTAACGAGGTAAAAGGAAACAGATTAACCAGCTTATGGACTGCTGGACTGATCATTGTCATCTCATGACCTTTGCCGGATAATTTGAGTGTTATCCTTGGCCTAGGCAATGGTTTCAGTTTCAGTAATCTCATGATCCCAGCTTCTGTTGCCTTTTTATAAGGGGGCCCTGCTAGAGGAATATGGTCAAGTCCCATAATAGCTCACACCTTGTCAGCTCACCATTTTGCAATTAAATTTTTCATTTGTATATTTGGACTTTCAGAAGATCTTTGACAAAGTGCCACACATGAGGCTGCTTACCAAGTTAAGAGCCGATTGTATTACAGGGAAGTTACTAGCATTGTTAGAGCATTGGCTGATTGGTAGATGGCAGCGAGTGAGAATAAAAGGATCCTTTTCTGGTTGGTTGCCACTGACTAGTGGCGTTCCGTAGGGGTCGGTGTTGGGACCGCTTCTTTCTATGCTGTATATCACTGATTTAGATGATGGAATAGGTGGCTTTGTTGCCAAGTTTGTAGATGATACAAAGATCAGTGGAGGGGCAGGTAGGTTGCAGATTAGGAGAATGAGCAAGAGAGTGGCAAATGAAACACAATGTTGGAAAATGCACAGTCATGCACTTTGATAGTAGAACTAAATGTGCAGATTTTTTTCCAAATGGGGAGAAAATCTGAGATGCAGAGGGACTTGGGAATCCTTGTGCAGAACACCCTAAATGTTAACGTGCAGGTAGAGTTGGCAATGAGGAAGGTAAATGCAACGTTGGCATTCATTTCAAGAGGTCTTGAATACAAGAGCAGGGATGTGTTGCTGAGGCTTTATAAGGCACTGGTGAGACCTCACCTTGAGTATTGTGGACAGTTTTGGTTTCCTTGTCCAAGTAAAGATGCGCAGACTTTGCAGAGGGCTCAGAGGAGGTTCACAAGGATGATTCCGAGAATGAAACAGTTATCATACAAGGAACGTTTGATAGCTCTGGGTCTGAACTTACTGGAATTTAGAAGGATCAGGGAGGATCTCATCGAAACCTTCTGAACGCTGAAAGGCTGAGGCAGAGTAGATGTGGAAAGGAAGTTTCCCATGGTGGGTTAGTCTAGGACAAGAGAGCACAGCCTCAGGATAAAGGGGTGTCCATTTAAAACAGAGATGTGGAGAAATTTTTTCAGCCAGAGGGTGGTGAAGTTGTGGAATTTATTACCACAGGCAGCTGTGGAGGCCAGGTCATTGGGTGTATTTAAGGAAGAGCAGATAAGTTCTTGATTGGACAAGCATCAAAGGTTATGGGCAGAAAGCCAGGGAATGGGGTTGAGGAGAGGAAAAAAGATCAGCCATGATTGAATGGCAGATCAGACTCGGGCCAAATGGCCTAATTCTATTCATAAGTCTTATTTCTTTATGCCTATATCTGTGATGCTGCCTTTCCCCTTACATGATTCTGATACCCTGTGAGGAGTGAGCAGAATAGGCCTATTCTCATTGGCACTTCAAAGAAGGATGCATAATCTCATTGAAATGTATAAAATTCTGAGGTGGCTTGAAGGGTGGATGCTACAGGGATTTTTTTTTCCTCTCGTAGGAAAGTCCAGAATCAGGCATATTGATTTTAATTCTCTGTGGGTTTTAGAAGAATGAAAGGTAATCTCATTGAAACATACATTCTCTTGGGATAAAGGATCAGCCATTTAGGTTGAAAGGAATTTCTTCATCCAGAGGACAGTAAATCTTTTTCAGAGAGCTGTGAATGCTGATATTTCTGATATAAATTGGGTTTTGGACTACAGGGAAATCAAAGTTAACATAGAGTACACAGGAAAATAGAGTAGAGGCCAAAGGTCAGAATCAGTCATGATTTATTGAATGACAGACCAGGCTCAAGGGTCCACATAACTGTTCCTCTTCATACTTCCCACTGTCTTAACTTTTGTGTTGTCATTACTAAGACAGATTGTTTGGGTCCATCAGGATAGTTTACATCACTCTAGTACCAATATTTTAAAAATATGAAATGAAAGTTTTGAGCTGATACTAAACCTTTCTTGGATGTATGTCAGATGCATGCTCAGCCAACAGCTCCATCTGGACACTTTCATCCCCCATCAGGTGGGCCGTAATGCTCTCTACTTCTTTCCGGTTCTCACCCTGAATAATTTCTCCTTCAGTTCCTCCCACTTCCTTCAAACCAAAGGTGTAGCCATGGGAACTCCCAAGGGTTCCAGCTATTTCTGTCTTTTTGTCGGCTATGCAGAACAGTCCACATTCCAAGCCTACACCGGCATTGCTCCCCAACTCTTACTACATTATATCAACAAATGCATTGGTGCTGCTTCCTGCACCCATGCTGAACTCATCGATTTCATTAACTTTGCCTCCAACTTCCACGCTGCTCTCAAATTTACCTGGTCCATTTCCAACACCTTCCTCTCCTCTGTCTCCATCTCTGGAGATGAACCACTACCACCTCTGAAGAGAGTCTATCTACTGATACCTTTTATAAACCAACTTACCCTCATGGCTCTTCCCACCCTGTCACTTGTAAAAATGCCACCTCCTTCTCTCAGTTCCTCCATCTCCAATTTATCTGCTCTCAGGATGAAGTTTTTCATTCCAGAACTACTGTGATCTTCTCCTTCTTCAAAGAAAGAGGCTTCCCTTCCTCCATTCTCAATGCTGCCCTCACCCACATCACATCCATTTCATGCACATCTGCCCTCACCCCAGGGATAGTGTTCCTCTTGTCCTCACCTACCACCCCATTAGCCTCCGTGTCCAGCACATAATTCTCCATAACTTCCGCCCTGTCCAACAGGATCCCACCATCAAGCATATCTTTCCCTCCCCCACACTTTCCACAGAGATTGCTTCCCATGCGACTCCCTCCTCCACTTGTCCCTCCCCAATGATTTCCCTCCTGCTACTCCTGACATTAAAACAAGTGAACACCTTCTCCACATCTCCTCCTTTACTTCCATTCAGGCCCCTAAACGGTCCATCCAGGTGAGGCGACAATTCACCTGTGGGGTCATCTACTGTATCCAGTGCTCCTGGTGTGGCCTCCTGCATATATCGGGGAAAGCAGACATAGATGGGGAGACTGCTTCAGTGAGCACCTATGTTCTGTCCAACAGAAAAAGTGGGATGTCCCGGTAGCCACCCATTTCAATTCCACTTCCCATTCCCATTCTGACGTGTCAGTCCATGGCCTCCTATACTGCCACCATGAGGCCACACTGAGGTTGAAGGAGTAACATCTTGTATTCCATCTGGGTAGCCTCCAACCCGAGGGCAACATCAATTTCTCAAACTTCTGGTAATAATCCCTCACTGTTCTTCACCATTCCCCGTAAATGATTCCCTCTTTCATCTTATCTCCTTACCTGCCCATCACGTCCCTCTGGTGCTCCTCCCTTCCCTTTTTTCCATGGCCTTCTGTCCTGTCCTATCAGTTTCGCCCTTCTCTGGCCTTTATCTCTTTCACCAATGCACATTCCAGCTCTTTACTTTACCACCTTCTACTTCTTCCTCCTTTCCCTAATCTTCTTACTCTAACTTCTCCTTTACCATTCCAGTCCTGATGAAGGGTTTCAGCCCAAAATGTTGGCTGTTTACTTTTCTTCAGAGATGTTGCCTGGCCTGCTGAGATCCTCCAGCACTTTCTGCACGTGGCTTCACTCAGCTTCACTTGCCCCATCAGTCTAACATTGGCCTCTGAGACGGAGCTCACAGAGCCAGCAAGTGCAGCAGGGAGCTTCACAGCTGTAGTTGTGTTCTCCCTTTCAAAGCGTGCATAGAAAGTGTTGAGTTCATTTATACTATTGGGTTTTACTTTATAGGAAGTAATGTCTTGCAGACCCTGCCAGAGTTGACAATGTGTGAATTACCTGAAGACATGCTGATAGAACTCAGTAGCTTTCTTTTGCTCCCAAGAGAGAACATAACTTAGGGTACGTCCACACTACACCGGATAATTTTGAAAATGCCGGTTTCGAGTAAAAATGACAGGCGTACACACTAAGCGTTTTTCAAAATATCTCTGTCCACACTAACACGGATATTTGGGCGAATCTCCTCTACTGGGCAAGCGCAGGACACACAGAAAACAGGCAAAGAGGAAATTGTATACTTAGTGTGCGTTTGTCCAGTTACAGAGTAGAAAAACTTAAAAGGAATTGCTCTTGGCTCTCGCGCAGGAGGACTTAAAACTAAAACAAAAACAAACACTGGAGCGTATGGAGACAACCGACAGGGAGTTCACGGACAGTATGACCCGGCTGACAACAAACATTGAAAAACTGACTAACTCTGTTGCATTAATAAAGCACCTTGTTAAATGTATAAAACATGCCTGCATCAGTGTTATCTTTTATTTCCATACAATGTTACATTAGGCTGTTACACATCTATTGTCAGAGAAGTACTTGCATAAATAGGTAAACCACCTTCATACAAGCAAGGACAGAAAACAGGGCAAAGTGAGTATACTTATTTATTCAGTAAGCTATGGGTCAAAGTACTTGGTGAGTACATTTCTAACTCTTCTGGCTTCAGTTTTGTTGCCGTCTGTTCTGAAATTGTTAGGTTCTGCGAAGCGCAGAATCAAATATTGCTGTGATGATTGTACGCTCTAGTATCAATTGTTTGACGACAATAAAGTAGTAATAATAAGAAGAAGAAGAAAACAATGAAATGCCGTGCTGTCGCCATCTGTTCTGGCACGTCATGACAGCGGTTTTAAAAAGCTCCGGTTACCCCATACACACTGCAACGGATATTAGGCGTTTTCAGATCTATTCACTCTGGAGACTGTTTCTGAAAATTTCCATTTTCGGGGGCTGAAAACACCATTTCAGTGTGGATGGAAGGTCAAAACGAAGAGAAAAAGCTTTGTTTTCAAAATTATCCGGCATAGTGTGGACGTAGTCTAAGAAAACACAGTTATCTCTCATATCCCTAATAAGTGACCATCTGGAAAAAGGAGGAGCTGGAAATCTGAAGAACCGTGGCATGTCTGAATACCTGTAAGTTAGAGACAAATTAAGTAAGTTAGTGGGTGCTACAACTGCTGTGGCTGATGAAACAGAGGAAGAAAACAGGGAAATTACAGGAACCCACAGTTCAAAACAAAGGTCAACATCTAACAGGGTCAGCTCAAGTGATATACAGTGGTTAGTTCAGAGGAAATCCCTGGTCAGTTTGGTGGGCCCGGTCAGAAAGAAGTTGTCATTTTCCAGTTTTGTTTGCCAGACAGAAAGCGCCCTAAATAGAGGCAATCCAGAGGAGGGGATAATCAATGCAGTGACCAGAGTGATTATGCCTGGTCTCTAGTTGTGTAGTTATCTTGAGGGAAAAACAGACTGAACTTACCTACCCTTAGACGGATCCTTCGTTCACATCATCAGGAAAAGGGGACAACTAAACTGTATAAGCAGCTGACAGCAGAAGCCGAACACAGTACAGAGACACCATAACGTGGTCTTGATCTGAAGCAGAAAGTACTGCTTGCCTCACAGGAAGTGGAGCCTGGCCTGAAATATGATACAGTCTTAGTGCAGATTCTGTTTTCACATACTGTACTCACCAGTTTACAAAGTGGTTGTATTCAAAATGACCTCCAGCCAATCCTTTTAGATCCCAAAACCTCAGATGGGGTACTATTTGAGAAGCCAAACATTGTATGTGTAAATGAAGCAGAGAAAATAAACAGAAGCCAGCTGGGTCAGCCCCCACTGCCCCTGTTAACTCTGCACAGTTAGAGGAACATCCTGTTTAGTATAAATGTTAGATAGAAAGAACTCATATAGACCTGGTGTCAGAGTTGAAAACACTTAGCGAAGACACTGCACAGGTCAAGGAGCAACTTCAACAGCCCATACCTGTGCGTCAACAATGCCATACAGTTTCAAGTTAAAAACAGGAGGTGAGAGCAACTCCTTCTCAGCCGCAGAGTTACTAGCAACCACCAGAGTGGGGTACAAAGAGGCCTGAGGGGCAAATCATTGTCAGGTCTGAACTCCAGAGAGGGCCAAGCATTGAACAAAAACAGTGGTGAAAAAGCAAAACCCAGTTAACTGAACCGGCTCTGCCTCAGTCGTACCCAGCCCAACAACAGCAAAACTTTCCCCCCATTTCAGCAATATGCAGCAGTATCTTATGAATTGCCATCTGAAGCTCAACAACCATGTCAAGTAGCTCCATAGAATTAAGCATTTTTACCACAGCAGCATGGAGTTCTACAGCAGTAGCCAGTCCCAATATGTCCGTATCCTGGCCTGCCTCAGCGGCTTCATTCACCACGAATTAGAAAATGTTTCCACTGTCAGCAGAGAGGGGATGTGAGGAACTTTGCGCCCACTGTTACAACTGTGGTAGCAGCGAGCAATACTTAGTGCAATGTAAAGCACGAGGAATCAGACAGCCGCCCACCAGTGTTTTAATTGTGCAGTGCCAAATCATTCAACATTCACCTGAAACTTCACTGGTGGGCAGATAGTGTCTTGTAGAATGCTACTTACAGGGGCATCGAAGTGCAGCGATATGGGACACGGGTTTACAGATGTGCATCATAGATGAGCAGTGGAAAACTAGGCACTACCTAGAGTTAAAATGAAAGATGTTTTGGAGACAGTAGAGCATTAAGGCATTACAGCTGGGTACAGCCAATGGTGCAAGTATGCCATGTTATGTAGGATGGGTTGAGATCACTTTCAAATTAGCTTCACCTGGTGCAAGAGGATTGCTCATACCGGTTCTGGTTCTGAAAGACAGACCTCTACTCCAACCCATCATTGGACTCATGTGATTGAACAAATTGTAAAGGAGAGTGATGAAAGAGACTGAAAGAGAGGGAGGGAGAAACTTTGCATGGAACAGTAAGTGTTGTGTTCCCTAGCCTTAAGAAGCAAGATCAAGGCATTTATCAATTTGATTAGCATTGAGAATCCCTGTCAGTATCGAGTCAAGACATCAAAGGAGAGAGTTAATGTACCAGGACATACAATAACACAAGTTCAATGCTATGTATAGTCTCCATTTGTCAGGGAAGACAAATTAATGCTCTTTGAACCAGAAGTGAATCTACAGTGGGCAAGAGGCCCTGAACTGTGTGAAACACTCATAAATCTCCAAAGGGCTGCACGTCCTTACACTGTTATTGATGTGCACAACAGTGTAGACCATGACGTTGTGCTCGACGACAAGACAGTGCTCGGGACATTGCAACCAGTTAAGTCATGTTCCGTGTCACTGCGCAAGAAGGTGCCGTATTCAACCCAACCACTCAACACCAAATAGAGGATAAGGATGAACTCGACTCTTATTTAACATAGAACATAGAATAGTACAGCACAGTACAGGCCCTTCGGCCCACAATTTTGTGCCAACACTCAAACCCTGCCTCCCATATAAACCCCACCTTAAATTCCCCCATATACTTGTCTAGTAGTCTCTTAAACTTCACTAGTGTAACTGCCTCCACCACTGACTCAGGCAGTGCATTCCACACACCAACGACTCTCCGAGTAAAAAACCTTCCTCTAATATCCCCCTTGAACTTCCCACCCCTTACCTTAAAGCCATGTCCTCTTGTATTGAGCAGTGGTGCCCTGGGGAAGAGGCACTGGCTATCCACTCTATCTATTCCTCTTATTATCTTGTACACCTCTATCATGTCTCCTCTCATCCTCTTTTTCTCCAAAGAGTAAAGCCCTAGCTCCCTTAATCTCTGATCATAATGCATACTTTCTAAACCAGGCAGCATCCTGGTAAATCTCCTCTGTACCCTTTCCAATGCTTCCACATCCTTCCTATAGTGAGGTGACCAGAACTGGACACAGTACTCCAAGTGTGGTTTAACCAGAGTTTTATAGAGTTGCATCATTCCATCGCCACTCTTAAACTCTATCCCTCGACTTATGAAAGCTAACACCCCATAAGCTTTCTTAACTACCCTATCCACCTGTGAGGCAACTTTCAGGGATCTGTGGACATGTACCCCGAGATCACTCTGCTCCTCCACACTACCAAGAATCCTACCATTTACTTTGTACTCTGCCTTGGAGTTTGTCCTTCCAAAGTGTACCACCTCATACTTCTCCGGGTTGAACTCCATCTGCCACTTCTGAGCCCACTTCTGCATCCTATCGATGTCTCTCTGCAATCTTTGACAATCCTCTACACTATCTACAACACCACCAAACTTTGTGTCGTCTGTAAACTTGCCAACCCACCCTTCTACCCCGACATCCAGGTCGTTAATAAAAATCACGAAAAGTAGAGGTCCCAGAACAGATCCTTGTGGGACACCACTAGTCACAATCCTCCAATCTGAATGTACTCCCTCCACCACCACCCTCTGCCTTCTGCAGGCAAGCCAATTCTGAATCCACCTGGCCAAACTTCCCTGGATCCCATGACTTCTACCTTTCTGAATGAGCCTACCGTGTGGAACCTTGTCAAATGCCTTACTAAAATCCATATAGATCACATCCACTGCACTACCCTCATCTATATGCCTGGTCACCTCCTCAAAGAACTCTATCAGGCTCGTTAGACACGATCTGCCCTTCACAAAGCCATGCTGACTGTCCCTGATCAGACCATGATTCTCTAAATGCCTATAGATCCTATCTCTAAGAGTCTTTTCCAACAGCTTTCCCACCACAGACATAAGACTCACTGGTCTATAATTACCCGGACTATCCCTACTACCTTTTTTGAACAAGGGAACAACATTCGCCTCCCTCCAATCCTCCGGTACCATTCCCGTGGACAACGAGGACATAAAGATCCTAGCCAGAGGCTCAGCAATCTCTTCTCTCGTCTCGTGGAGCAGCCTGGGGAATATTCCGTCAGGCCCCGGGGACTTAACTGCCTTAATGTATTTTAACAACTCCAACACCTCCTCTCCCTTAATATCAACATGCTCCAGAACATCAACCTCACTCATATTGTCCTCACCATCATCAAGTACCCTCTCATTGGTGAATACCAAAGAGAGGTATTCATTGAGGGCCTCGCTCACTTCCACAGCTTCCAGGCACATCTTCCCACCTTTATCTCTAATCGGTCCTACCTTCACTCCTGTCATCCTTTTTTTCTTCACATAATTGAAGAATGCCTTGGGGTTTTCCTTTATCATACTTGCCAAGGCCTTCTCATGCCCCCTTCTTGCTCTTCTCAGCCCCTTCTTAAGCTCCTTTCTTGCTTCCCTATATTCCTCAATAGACCCATCTGATCCTTGCTTCCTAAACCTCATGCATGCTGCCTTCTTCCACCTGACTAGATTTTCCATCTCACTTGTCACCCATGGTTCCTTCACCCTATCATTCTTTATCTTCCTCACCGGGACAAATTTATCCCTAACATCCCGCAAGAGATCTCTAAACATCGACCACATGTTGTTTTCTCTGGAGCGGGGGAGACTGAGCGAAAATCTGATAGAGGTTTATAAGATTATGAGAGGTATAGATAGTGCAGGCAGACAGTATCTCCTCTGAGGGGTTGAAATTTCTAATACCAGAGGGCAGAGAGAGAGGGTCCTGTGAGAGGGAGTAAGATCCAAGGAGAAAGGCAACCTCTGTGTGAAAGCAAGTTCTTTTACACAGATTTGTTGAAGCCTGGAATGATCATCTGGGGTTTGGTAGAGGCAGACACATTAGGAACTTTAAAGAGACTCTTATACAGTGGCATCCCAGTCGACGTGAGCCACATAAATATACAACAGCAGCAGATTGTGTACGGGATGCTTCAAGAAGATTGCCACTCCTTTTCAAAATGACATTGGATGTGTCGAAGGTTTGCAGCTGAGCATCTCTCTCAA
This sequence comes from Mobula birostris, assembly GCF_030028105.1. Classification (NCBI taxonomy): domain Eukaryota; kingdom Metazoa; phylum Chordata; class Chondrichthyes; order Myliobatiformes; family Myliobatidae; genus Mobula; species Mobula birostris. The sequence goes on from NC_092376.1 coordinate 132,560,658, forward strand.
AGATGATGAACCAGTTGCTCACTCTTATATTTCAGTTCCGAACCCCCTCTACAATGAAATGAAGGATTACTTGCATAACCTAATTGTCCATGGATGGATCGAGAAATCTAACTTGCCTTACGCCTCGCCATTTGTGTGTATCAGAGAGAAAGATGGAAGCCTTTGTCTCTATATTGACTATAGGGACCTGAATAGGAAAACTATTCTTGACTGCCAGCCCTTTTCATGAATGCAAGACATTATGGACAGCTTAGGGGGTAACGCTTGGTTCTCGTTATTTGACCAGAGGAAAGCATACCAGCAAGGATTTGTGATGAAGGAAAGCAGGCCACTCACAGCCTTCATAACATCCTGGGGCTTGTATGAGTGGGCTTGAATCCCCTTTGGACTCATGAATGCAGCCTACCAAAGTTTCCAAAGTGCCTTGAAGGAATAAGGGATGAAGTCTGTTTACCATACTTGGATGACACGTTGGTGTTCACTAAGACCTTCGATGAGCATGTTGATGCGATGAGAAGAGTGCTACAGCAAATGTGGGTGCATGGAGTGAAACTTACACCCAGCAACTGTGAGTGCTTCAAGGTTGAGGTTCGCTACATGGGAACAATTGTGTCGGCAGAGGGAAATTGGATGGATCCTGCAGACATTGTGGCAGTAACACCACTGAAAGAGAAGAGGCCAGGCACAGTGGGAGAACTGAGAAAGATTCTGGGTCTATTAAGCCACTATTGGCAGAACAATGAAAGTTTCTCTCAAATCCCGATGCCCTCCCTATGACCTGTTAAAAAGCAGAGATGACAGTGACCAAAATCAGCTTAGTAGGTGTAGCATCATAAAGACAAATAAGAGGAACTGTGTGCCCTCTTGTAAACTGATCACTTGGACAGAGACACATCAAGAAACTTTGAAGCTGATGAGACTGCCTAGTACAGCCACCCACACTGGGATACCCAGACTTCCCAAAACCGTTCATTCTCCACATTGATGCCTCCAATCAGGGGTTGGGAGCAGTCCTGTATCAAAAGCAAGATGGCAAATTGAGAGTAATAGCCTATGGTTCACAAGCATTGACAGATGCTGAAAAAAACCTACCACCTACACAGTGGGAAATTGGAATTCCACGCCTTGAAGTGGGCAGTAATGAAAAATTTATGGATTACCTGCACTATGCCCTGATATTCACAGTTTACAGTGACAACAATCCCCTCACGTATGTTCTGTCTTCAGCAAAGTTGAATGCAACTGGATATAGATGGGTTGTTGAACTGGCCGATTTCTACTTCACTGTCTGTTATCTCCTGGGAAAAGGAAACGTTGATGCTGACTCTTTGTCCTGAATGCCAGTAGACATGGAAACGACTATGAGTGAGTTCACAGAAGTCTCATCCGATTCAGTGAGGGCCACAGTCCAAGCCATTGAAGTGCAGCAAAGTGGGGACATACCTGGTCCATGGCAATATCTGTACCGTTAGATGTAGAAAATGTCGACTTGGTGAACACATGAGTTCCACCACTGTCCAGTCTGGTAAGCACAGCAACAGGTTAGTGACACCAAAATAGTAATCAAATTTGTACGCTCAGGTTCAAAGCCTACTTTTCAACAAATACATTCATTAAACAAGCGACCCAAGTGTTTTCTGCATGAGTGGGATAAATTAGTATTGGATGAGTATGGCATCCTTCATCAGAAAACCACCCAAGGAACACAACTGGTGCTGCCTGACAAGTTCAAGTGTGTAGTTCGGAAGGAGCTACATGATAAAATGGGACAGTAAGGCATTGATCGCACAGCCGCTCTGGTAAGAGAGTGATTTTTCTGACCTCACATACAGAGGGACATTGAGCACCATATGCTAAAAATCTGTACCTGTCTCAAGCAAAAGAAGCCGTGTCAGGAAACAAGGGCACCACTCAGGGCATTGTGACAACACAGCCATTTGAACTTGTGTCAGATGACTCTCTTCACCTAGAAAACTGCAAGGGTGGATACAAGTATATTCTGGGGATATTGACCATTTTACAAGATTTGCACAGGCGAATGCCGCAACCTTGAAGTCAGGAAAAACTGTCATTGACTATCTTTTCAATGACTTTGCCCTGAAGTTTGGGTCCCTATCATGAATACACCACGACAAAGGGGCCGAATTTGAGAACCAAGTCTTCACGCAACTGAAAAAAACATATTGGCATGTCCAGATCAAGAACCACACTGTACACCCTCAGAGGAATGCACAAGAATTACACTGTACCACCCCCAGGGAAATGGACAAGAACTATACTGTACTACCACCAGTGAAATGGACAAGAACTATATTGTACCACTCTCAGGAAATAGACAGGTTCAACTGGACCTTTCTGCAAATGTTGAAAACACTAACAGAAAGACAAAGCGAAAAACTGGAAAGAATCATTAAATAAAATGGTCTATGCTTACAACTGCACGAGGTCAGAAGTAAGAGGTTTCTCTCCATTCTACCTTCCCTTCACCAATGTTGCCCATAGATATAGGCTTTGACCTGAATGCTGGCGAAGTCCTGCAACCCACAGTGAATGCCTGGAAAAATCGAAAAGAGGCATGCAAGAAGCCCATTAGATTGCCAAGTAGTATATGCAAAAGGTCTTGAGGAGAAATAACAGGAACTATTCTGGTTTAGTGGCATGTACCGTCATGAGAGGCTGGATAAATTTGTATTGCTTTCTCTGGAATGGCAGAAGCTGGGGGAGAGATCTGGTAGAGGTTTATAAGATTATGAGAGGTGTAGATCGAGTAGGGGACCTCCTACAGTGCAGTAATTACAGAACAATTGCATTGATATCACACGCCAGCAAGGTTCTACTCATAATCATTTCGGAGAGACTAAAGAGCTACGTAGATAGAGAAATTGCACTTGAACAGGCTGGCTTCAGGAGTGGCCGTGGTACCAGGGACCAGCTCTTCAACATGCGCCTAATTATGGAGAAAATGAGAGAGGTCAATACCCCCCTGTACATCCGCTTCATAGACTACTCAAAGGTTTTTGACTGTGTCCAATACACTAAACTGTGGCACCACACCTAGTGGCTCTTCTAGAAACACTGTATGCTACTCAATCCTCCAGCCTTCAGACGACATCTGGCGAGACTGAATCATTCTGCAATGGGAAAGGAGACTGCCAAGGCTGCATCCTTTCTCCACACCTTTTTAACATCTACACTGAGATGATCATGAGACTGGCAATTCCAGGCAACACTGGCATTAAAACAGGAGGAAGAACCATCAGTAACTTGAGAAATGCAGATGACACAGCCCTGCTAGCCACAATGGAAGACCTACAAGCACTACTCAATAATGTTGCAAAAGTCTCTGCTGAATTTGGATTGCTGATAAATGGCAAAAAGACCAAAGTTATGGTGATAAGCAAAACTGCAATTCAAGCTGACATCTACATCGGAAACGGCAAGATCGAACAAGTGTCCTCCTTTACATACCTTGGTGCAGAACTAAATGACACAAACGAATGCAGCAAGGAAATAAGGTGAAGGCTAGCAATGGCACACACAAGTACTACCAAACTCTGGAACATCTGGAGAGATAGATCTGTGAGCACTGTCACCAGGACACGCCTCCTCAGGAGTCTCGTCTGGCCAGTAACCCTATATGGCTGTGAAACATGGACCCTAAAAGCAGCTGATGAAAAGAAATTGACAGCATTTGAGATGTGGACATACAGACGGATCCTCAAGGTATCATACATTGAAAGGAGATCCAATAATTTCATCCTAGGAAAGATTGGCATGAAACCAATACTTCTGGAAACCATTATCCAAAGGAAACTTTGCTATTTTGGACACATCTCAAGAACTGATGACACACTGGAACGCACTGTGCTTGAAGGCAGAGTAGGAGGAAGCCGCTCCCGAGGCAGACAGAGGACAACCTGGATCGACAACATCAAGAAGTGGACCAGCATCACCGCCAGAAATGCAAGAGGTTTGACGGCCGACAGATCGCAGTGGAAGAAAGTGGTCGCCGAGGTTCTGGCAGAGTATGGCACATGATGATGATGATGATGATGATGATGAGATAGAGTAGACAGGGAGTATCCTTTCTCTCAGGGTAGAAATGTCTAACACCAGAGGATATGCATTGAAGGTGAGGGGGATAGGTTTAAAGGGAATGTGAGGGTATGTTTTTAACTCTAGAGTGGTGGATGCCTGGAATGCACTGCCTGTTGTGGTGGTTGAGGCAAATACATTAGAGGCCTTTAAGAAACGTTTAGATAGGCACATGAATGTGAGGAAGATGGAGGAATATGGACATTGTATGGTTAGGAAGCATTCGTGTTTGTATGTTTTGATCAGCTTTTTAGCTGGTTCGGTATGATAATGTGGGCCGAAGCCCCCGCTTCTGAATTGTACTGTTCTATGTTCTAGTTCACTTCCTTGTTTATCCTCCGTGGTGAATTTAGCTGCCATTACCCACTATTTGAGTGGTGGCATCCACTCCATACCAAGGAGAAAATACTTCTGGCGAAGAAAGTGTTTAGAGTTCATTTATTTTCAGTAATACGCATTTAAATTTAAACAACATTCTTAAAATACAATTAAAACTCTGAGGATTTCCATCTTATAAAAGACTTCAAAGGTATGAACCATTTCTAAAACAAAAGGATTTCCAAAATACAGCTGCAATTCCCTTAAGCTAAAACAACATACACCCAAGATGCAGATGAACCAGTCATCCGTCAAAGAAATCAAAGGGGCTCTAATTCATACTGTGTTTCTGTCATGCTTCTTGCTGTTCCTTACCCCATTACTAATAAGCCTGAATAGCTGCTTACATTTATACCATCTCTTTCTCACTTGGGTGACTTCATGCACGTGATTTTTTTAATATATCTTTTAAAACAATCTGAAAGTTTCTGGAGATGATTCCAAACGTCCATAATTAATGTTGTGAAGCTAACTCCTTAAGTACATTAACCTTCCATTTTATCAATATAGCAGTTATTGATATGCAAGCTTCCTTGAACAAAACAACTTAGCCAGCATTACTTAGTTTGCAACAGGTCAATTAACCATTGTCAATTAACCAAATACCCATTGTTTAACACTGTACCTCTTCAGCAGTTAGACCAGGTGCTGTGAGCCAGTAAGTCTGTACTACAGACAGTGCTTGTTTGCAAAGCTGTGTTTTTAACTTCAAGCTAATTACTGCTTGCCACTTACCTTAAGAATTGAAGACTGGCTCCTGCTGATGACCAGAAGCTAAGGAAAGAATATTGGTTGGACGTTTAACTCAACTACTTGATCTTCGCAAGTGTTAGCTGCAGTGTGTCAAAAGCTGAGCTTAGCAAAAAATGGAAGCCCCTGGATAGATCCATCATACTGATAAACCATATAATGACTGTCCTTTCTAAAAGGATAGCAAGTAGATATTAATCCCACTACATAAGATAACTTATTTTGTTCAATGTGTCAGAGATGCTCCTGAGAAGATAATTCAAATATGAAAAGCTTAGAAAAGACTAATCCTACAAGTCAATTTTAAGTCAATGTCTCTAAGGAAAGGCATAGAAGTATTCTATGATTTTGCAAAATCAGTTATCAATGTATGCATATGATAGAATTTTGGAATAGATTTTATGTATTTCATATTTTAACAAGCTCTTCATCACCAAGGCTTAAGAGGGTACTAACCAAGTACAGGTAAATGGGATTACTGTAGATGGTGCTTGATAATCAGCACGGACTTGTTAGGCTAAAGGACTTGTATCTGTACAGTATGATTTGATGACTCAATGCCCAGAAAATATCAGTTCCTGAGGCAAACAAAATACTTCAAAAATTATTGCTGAGTTCCTAAGCTGTCAAACTTTACCTTGTATAAATGTGCATCAATAAATAACTGTTATGACAATCAAGCCTCCTAAACAAAATTTAAACCTAGGATGGATAACTTTGCAAAGGAAGAAAATATGAATAATTTGAGATCTTGACTTCCATTGACATCTATAGGAAGGAATTTGAAATTCTGAGATAGCAAATATTTTTTAACAACAACTTTGCAGAACTGAAGCAAGACTTGATTTGTAAATAAACTACTTACAGTCCAAATGCAAAATGTGGCAGATACTGGAAACCTGACATCAAAAACAGAAAATGATGGTAATACTTCGCAGTTTAAATAGACTCTTGTAAGACAGAAACTGAGTTTAAAATTCAAGCCAAAGGCCACGCAACAGAACTGGGAAAAGTTGAAAATTAAGAGAAAAGTGAAGCTGCAGTGAAAGCAGATTGCTGAGATTGCTGAGATTTAGGAGATTCTCTGATATCATGGAACCCCGGACAGATTGAATCAAACTTGTGATGGTGATACCAAATAAGAAACGGCACTACCAACTAGTGAATAACAAAATATATGTCTGGGGAAGCTGTAAATAAGAGGAGATGAAGTTAATTTAAAATATTAGAATCTGAGGGAGGAAAGGAAATTTGAAAATTGACAATCTAAGATAAAAGACTGGAATAACTGATTATCTGAAATTGTTGAAGACAATGTTTTGTAGGATGTAATGTACCAAATTTGAATCTGTACGTGTATGGAATGCTTATTTTGCAGTCAATCCCAATAATAATTCTAGGTTTATCAGTAAGAACACATATTAAGTCCTCCTCCATTTCCTTTTCTCACTCTGATTCTAATATTCCAAATTAGTTTTATCTATTCTTATTTACAGCTTCTCCATACAGTGTAGAGTCAAAATAATAAATATTTGAGCTCATATGAAATTATTTTTTTTTATTTCCTACGCCATTTACAAATAATATGATGCACAATTATCTTGCCTGAATTTGATGCAGTTAGATCTAAAGAATGAGACTGAATCTTCGAACACTTCACTCATCCAGGCTGCTGTCCCCACATGCTTCAAATCAGCCACCATCATATCTGTACCAAAGAATTCTACGCATTCAGAACCCAATAACTCCTGGCACCAATCGTCCTGAAGAACTTTGATCAGCTGGTAATGGCACTTACCAAACTCCATTCCTGCAACTTTGGACACTCACCAATATGTTTGCAGAGAGAACCACTCTATGACAAGTGTCAGAGCATCTGTCATGCATCAGGCTTTGTTACACCTAACAATCAAGGGCACTTGTGGTATTATGCAAAAGCCTTAGGCACTGCCACAAAGAAAGCAAATTTCATGAAATATATCAGTGACGATATACCTGACTCTAACATGGGTCTCTATTGTGGACTGAGAGTGGGAAGGGGGCAGAAAGAGGGGATTTATGGTTGGGAAAAGGGGAAGGGAGAAGGGAGGGAGCAAGAAGCACCAGAGAGACATTCTGTAATGATCAATAAACCAGTTTTTTGGAATCAGGTGACCTTACCTGGTGTCTCACTGTTGTGTGCGCCTGCATCCACATCGCCCTACCCCTGGCACTCCTTCTCTGCCACCTGTCCCACTCCTCTCCTTGTCATGGTCCGGATTGGGGTCCCTTTAAATTTAGCTTGTTTATGTTACAATCCGGACTGTTGATTCCGTTTTCCCGTGTCCCTCAACTTTGGTGATTAGAGGCAATTAACACTGGGCTGAACTGGTAGTTTATAGTCTCCGGCTTTCAGCCGTTCGGCGCGGGAGCGTCTGCAAAGTCATCTAAGGTATGGTGTGCCGATGTCATCTGGCCGGAGCAAGCCTAGTCTCTGCCGAAGCGAGCGCCGGTAATTCCCCTCTCCTTACCGGAGCAACCCTGTCCAGTTACCTCGCCAAAGCGAGCATGCAAAGTTTCCTCACCGAGGTGGGTCCGTCAGTTAACCCACCGGAGGGAATCAAGAACCGCTATCTATTGTTCCCAGGCCAAGTTGAGAGCTCGCCACTACCCGGAGGCTCCAAGTCAAGTCCTGGCTCCGGTGGCATTCAAGTTCCAAGTCAAGTCCTGGCTCTGGCGGCATTCTAGCACCAAGTCAAGTCCTTTCCCTGGCGGCATTCTAGCACCAAGTCAAGTCCTGTCCCTGGCAGCATTCAAGTACCAAGTTGAGTCCTGGCCCGGGCAGCTTCCCAGTTCTGAGTCAAGTCCTTTCCCTGGCGGTCTGTGATTCCTGTCCTACCCCCTTGTCTGTATCCCTTCTCTGCCCCTTTTGCCTCTAGCCCTCATCTGCAGCCCTCGCCTGACCTTCGGTCTAGTTCCATCACCGGAGCTAGCTAAGTATTGTCTGGTGTTCATTTGTGTTGGTCTTGTCCTGTCCTCGCCTCCGTGGGTAAGTCTGGCTGTATTGCCGTTGCCCTGTGGAGAGTCATGTCTTGTCTCGTCTTGTCCTTGCCTCCGTGGGGTAAGTCAGGCCATCTTGTCATTGCCCCACGGAGGGTCATGAGTCCCGGCCCTATGTCCTGTACCCAAGGATGGGTCCTGGCTCTCTGTTCTGTGTGTGAGTGCCGGCCCTATGTCCTGTACCCAAGGAGGGGTCCCGACTCTGTGTTCTGTGTATGTGTCCATGGTTCCATGTACCTGCTCCCCGAGACCGAGGCTCTGTGTTCCCATGTTCCTCCTCTCCCTAGCCCATGTCATGTCCTTGCCAGGTTCTGGGGTCCGAGCCAGAGGCAAGACCCAGGTACTGGGTCCTTGCCCAGTCTCTGGCTCGGAGTCCATACCCTAGCCTCTTCATGTCTCCTCTAGTTCTGGAAGCCAATTCCGAGTCCAAGCCCAGACCCTTGGTCCCAGCCTAGTCGTTGTCCTGAGTCCTTGTCCAGTTCACTATTTCCTGCTCCTGCCTTGCTCTCCTGGTATCGAACAATAAACTAAATCTAAGTAACCTCACAAGATGTGTCTTGCATTTGGGTCCACCCTTGCTCCCAATGCCCCGCCAACGTGACACTCCTGTGATACTCCACCCTCGCCATTCCCAACATCCTTTGCTCCCGACAGCTTTACAACCTCACTTTGCACTCCACACTGACAAAAATAGTACAGTGCAAAAGCTTTAGGAACCCAAACTATTATATGTGTTTAACACATTTGCACAGTGCTATATGTCAGAATGCTGTTTCTGGATTTCACTTAAGCGTTCAACAGTATTGTCCCACAGACTTTATGTGACAAACTCCTCCATCTCAGTCTAAATTCAGCACTGTACAATTGGGTGTTGGACTTCTTAACAAACAGACCTCAGATAGTCAGGATGAACAATTACTCCTCCCTCCCCATCATCCTCAACACGGGTAACCCCCAGGGCTGTGTCCTGAGCCCAGTGTTGTACATACATGGCTGCATGGTCAAACATTTGAGTAATCGCATTATCAAGTTCACTGATGACATGACAGTGGTGGGGCTCATCACCATCAACAGTGAGGTGGCCTGCAGAGAGGAGGTGGAAGAGCTTGACGCACGGTGCCAGGAAAATAACCTCTTCCTCAGAGTCAACAAGTCAAAGAGATGGTTATTGACTTCAGGAGACCTTGCACTATTCACAGCCCCCTTTACATCGGTGGCACAGCAGTGGAAACTGTAAGCAGCTTCAAACTTTGACAGTGCACATCCCATACGTCTCACGGTCCAAGAACATATCCTACACAGTCAGGAAAGCACACCAAGGCCTTAACTTTCTAAGGAGGCTGAAGAGGGCAGGACTATGCACATCCATGGTATGGAACCTGCATTGTTATGGACAGGAGGCCCAACAATGGGTAGTCAAGACTGCCCAACGCATCACCAACACCAGCCTACCTGCCATCAAAGACATATATACAGAAAGGTGCCAGTAAAGGGCCATTAATATCATAAAGGATTCCACAAACCTGCTCATGGACTGTTTTGCTCACTTCTGTCAGGGAGGTTACCTAGCATCCAGGCCAGGACCACCAGACTCAAAAATTGTTCCTTTCCTCAAGCAGTAAGGCTGATCAACACCTCCACCTACTAACCCACCCCTCCACGCTTCCAAGTACCCCTACTTTATCATTTCCTGTCAGTCACCCTTTGTACAGACACTCCTGTGCGTAGCATCACTTAATGGACACACAATCAATCTATGTCTATATATCTTCACTTACATCAGTGGTCCCCAACCACCAGGCTGCGGACCAGTACCGGGCTGCAAAGCATGTGCTACTGGGCCGTGAGGAAACAATATGATTTAGCGATAGGAGTCAGCTGCACCTTTCCTCATTCCCTGTCACACCCACTGTTGAGCTTGAATGCACGCAAGGTCATTACCCACGCGTCATCCATGTCAGCGCGGGAAGAAGGTCAACTCCTCAAGCTTGCAAATGACGGCGGGCTGAAAAGTATGTTTGACATAACATCTCTGCCGGCATTCTGGATCAAAGTCAAGGTTGAATATCCTGAGATAACCACGAAAGCACTGAAAACATTGCTTCCATTTCCAATGTATCTCTGCAATGAATGCAACAAAAACTAAATTGGGGAATAGGCTGGACATAAGGAATCCCCTTCGAGTATCGCTGTCTCCCATCACCCCTCGATAGGACCGTCTTGTTGCAGGGAAACAAGCCCAGGGCTCCCACTGATTCAGCGATATTGCTGTGTTGCAACGATTTTATATGTTCATGCGGGGAAAATCTGCGCGGTGTGTTTAATATCCAAACGTTACTTAAAATGTTATGATGCTATTGACTTATAAGTGACATATAATTGACTTATCACTATTTTCATGCGAGGAAAATATGCGCTGTGTGTTTAATATTAAATTTGTTAGATAAGCCCTTTTAGAAACAAAATTGAGTATATTAGCCACTTATCACCTATATTCTGGTCATGATTAACACCCCTCCCCCGGAACAGAATCGCCAAGAACAATTTGTAGAAAAAAAATCGGCATGTACACGCATGCGCAAGTCACGCATGCGCTCTGGTGCCCGTGCAAGGCTTCATGGTCATGGTAGTCTTTCTCAAGGTAAACACAATGTATTTGACTGCTACTCTTGTCCACTGGCAACCCTACCCACCCCCACCTCCCCCGGGTCGACCGGTCTACAAGAATATTGTCAATAATAAACTGGTCCACAGTGCAAAAAAGGTTGGGGACCCTTGATCTATATATCTATATCTTTACTATATTATCTTATGTATTTATATGTATTGATTTTATTTATTATTGTGTCCTTTATCCTACTGTGTTTTTTTTTTGTGTTGCTTTGGATCCAGAATAACAATTATTTCATTGATCCTCCAGTAAATTAAGTAAATTGAGAGATGTTCTGTAAATTATATACCCAAGAACTTTCTCGTTGTTTAATATCAGTTTTCCCTTCATATTGCACTGCTGGTAGCAAAGACCAGTGTCCATTACCTTTGAGAGCATGCTGGAATCACCCAGTAAACCTTTTGCAGAAAGTTGAGCCAATAATTGAGGGTGTTGAGCGTGTGTGCCTAATTAAAGGCATGATAATCAACAATACAATGACAATCATACTCTCTTGTCAGAAAAGGTACAAATTAGATAGCTGGATATCATTTCTTCATTGAGCAAATCATTATAGAAACTCTAAAACTATCAAGTTTAGAAAAGTTATTTTCTTACTCTTTCCTCCTATGTCTACTTTGCTTTCTCCAATTGCCTGAACAATTTTCAATGCGCCCTCCATCCATGTTTTCTGATAAGTTGTTGCCCTCATCCTTTCATTAATAACCCAGATTTCAGGCAAGGTATCACACAGGAATATTTTGAGCTTAAGAGTGAAACAATCTGTTTAATTATTTGTATTCCAAAACAGTCCACTCCAGCAAAATCATGCCCGCAGAGGCCCAAACACTGAGAATGTTATTGGTCACTTTTGTTAGAGATGTTTTGGTGTTAAGAAAAGTGGACAATCTGGAGAGTTTCAGACAGAGAGTTACAGAAGTTGAATGGGAACAACTTTGAAGAGAAATTGAAGGATTTTTGCTTGCGATGTAATAGAAATTCTTTGGTTATTATTTTCTAAAATGGAAGAAATATTTTATTTATCATAAGACAAGCCGTTTTTCTCAATGTTAAATAAATGAGAATTTTCCATTTACGGACAAGCATTTAAAGACTAATTTGAATCTATTTAGTAATATTGAATTAAACAAAATTAAATGAAGTTTGATTGATTACTTTAAGAAAGAAATGTGAATGAAGCAAGTAGGCACAAAATTTACATTGGCAGTGGGACTATCTTTCCAGATGGCATACCAGCTAGATGTCATTAGGGAATGTACAAGGTGAAAGATTTGCACACAGTATGGAAATTTTGTGCTCATTGTTCAATTTGCTGTCTTGAGTTCAAAGGCACTGTCACCAAACTGTGGAAATGACAGCAATTTTTACCTAGCACAACACATGTGGAAGGACACTTCGAGGAATAGATTTTTTTCTTTGTTTTAATGTAACATCATAAATCAAACCAAACTTAACACATTTAAGAAAATACTAATTATCTACTTGTGTAGGAGCCATGGATTCTGTGCTGAGTGTTTATTACATTTATTATGGTAACTAGTCACATTTGTGGGGACATGGTAAAAGCAAAGGGGTAAATTACGTATTCATGGAAGTTTGTAGCTTGGGACCACAGAGGTCGTATCTTTGCTGACCACTAAGATAATGTTCATTAAAGCTTAATTGTACATTTGCTAATAAAGGATCAAAATGGGGAGTATGACTCCTTGGAGCAATCGTTGGAGCTGTGGGTGGATCATGCAAGTATAACAAGTCTGTCTGGGGTCGCAGGCTGGCAGCAGTTGCTTTGATTTTGGATCGATTGTTGCCACTACAGCTTGAGTGATAGGACTGAAATCTTCTTGGTGAACTTGCTGTCACTATAAACTCTCTATACTCGCTACTGATCTACGTGATGAGCACGAACATGCCTTATGCAGCTTTGACACTTTGAACTTGCTCCACAATGTTATTCAATTGCTAACTGTCCAGACGTGATGCGACAATGCCTTGCATGACATAATGCCATTATGTGGGAAGACGCCTGGAACACCATCTGCCCAAGACATTTTTGAAAAACTTTGACAGCTGATTTAGCTAGCTGCCACTCATGTCAAAAATGTTGAATGTTAAAAATATTTAAAGAAAAGCTCATCAAAATAACATGAAAATATTTAAATTACCAAAAATTAAAATCAAAATTATTAAGTTACTTAATTAATAACAGCTGGTAATATTTAACTTAATTGTACTCAATTTCAAATTAAAATCTCTTACTCTTATCTCTCATAAAAAATGCTCTCCATTGGTCTGAAAGGACTTGTTGCTTCTGTGTCTGCAGTAATCTGTGAAAGGTTCCACACATTGTCTTTCCAGTGCAAGATCGAGGGAAAATTGAGAGGTGACCTTTTAGAACAGAAGTAAGGAGGATTTTTTTTTAGCCAAAGACTGGTGAATCTATGGAATGCTCTGCCACATTCTGTGGAAGTTTGATTCCTGATTGGTCGGGGCATCGAGGGATATGGTGAAAGGGCAGGCATACAGTTTGAATGGGATCTGGGATCAGTCATGATGAAATGCCGGAGCAGACTCAATGAGCTGAATGGTCTAATTCTGCTCCTATGTCTTATAGTCTGATGGTCTAAGTTGTCAGTTATAGGACAGTTGGGAAACTCTCTTTCTTTATTAATCTTTTTATTGCTTTAAAAGGAGCATAAATACAATCAAGAGGACAATTATCTCAAATATATATATCAGTAACAATATAAACCGAGATTAAGATAAACATTGTCAAAATCATAGATATTGTTAAACTAGTATAAAATATATAATAAAAAAATGAAAATAGCAATTCTCCTCTTATTAGTTTATGAAGAAAAAAGAAAAAAAAAGTAAAGAAAAAACATTGAGTTTTAAATGAAGAGGGAAAAAAAACCACCACACTATATAAAAAAAAACAAAAAAAACCCAAAAAACGGGACTGGGCAGTCCATTTTGAGGATACGACCAAAAAAAAGAAAGAAAGACCCTCTGATCAAATCTATAACTTCAAAAAAAAGACTGAAAGAGTAACAAATCAAATTAAATGAAAGTTGAGAAATTCTCAGCAAAAAAACGGTCAGTTAGTTCTGGAGTTCCACATTAGTACAGAAATCACAGAACTTAATTGTTTTTGTGCCTGGTTTGGGTGGAAGTACTGGCATTTTGCAGAAAGATCAGGCCCAATGTATTTTTAAATTATTATCTTACATGTTTTAAAATATCTTACAACCTGCAACTACCTGAAATAGTTCTCCTTTTCACCATTAGTACACAAACCCACAAACTCGTCTTTGTGTCGCAAAGGTCTGTTGGAATTTCTGGAACACTATGATGAAAATAAGCAGTCCTGAGCAAAAGTCTATCCTTGCTCTGCCTGTACGATTAGCTCAATGTGTTAAGTATTCCAATAAGAAGAGTGTTATACCTAGTCAACACCTCAGTGTGATAGTCCATTAGATCATAAAATAGCTACTGTCATCCTAAACATCAATGAAAATAAATGTTATAGGAAAAAGAATGACCAGCACTATACATCAAGAACATAATTTGGAAGTCCAGTGGACAGGAATGCAAATGCAGCCATCAAACCAATCTCCTTGCCTGGTAAAACGTGTCCTTCTAGTATGAATTAAGTGAAAGTCATTGAGAAGAAACTGGATTAATTCCTGGCTCTTGGTATTCTGCTGGGCTCAATTGTACTAGTGTTTTATTTAGATTATTGACTACTACACCACAGAAACACAGCCCTCAGTCCATCTAGTCCATTCTGATCTGATCTTCTGTCTAGTCCAACCTATCTGCAATCCAGACCACATCCCTTCAAAACTCTCTAATTCTTGTACCAAACTTCCCTTAAATGTTACAATTGAGCCCACATCTGCCACTTTCATTGGCAGCTCATTCTACACTCACACCACCCTCTGAGTGAAGTTCTCTCTTAAATACTTTACTTCTCACCCTAGCCTATGATATTTTGCTTATGCTGAAATAGATAGTTTGTCAATAAATCATGTCTGGGACTGAATTTTGCTTTATTTATACTTCTGACTCAGAACTTTGTTTGTCTTCTTTCTGTGTCTAATTTTCCCTAACTGTTCCATTTGCACAGGACAAATCTTCAGACAATTTTGTAATTTTAGTAATCTGGCAGACATTGTTCATGCTGTTCTGTTTACATTTAACTGATAACCTGTCAGCTTAGCTATATAAGATTCTACCTGAGGATACAAATAACAGATTTATCCAAATCCTTGAGATAGATTACGTTGACTAACCTTCCTCAAGCTAATCAGTTATGTTACATGTCACCGTTATGAGTTTTATCTTAATTCCTTCAATTTTCTGACCTGTAATCCTCTTGGTTTTGATATTATTGAATGGCATAGCAGAGAAATTATTAGAGCTGCAAAAACAAGAAAAAAATATTTAATATTCATAACGATGCTCCTGCTGTTCATGGAATAAT
This sequence comes from Mobula birostris, assembly GCF_030028105.1. Classification (NCBI taxonomy): domain Eukaryota; kingdom Metazoa; phylum Chordata; class Chondrichthyes; order Myliobatiformes; family Myliobatidae; genus Mobula; species Mobula birostris. The sequence goes on from NC_092376.1 coordinate 132,576,077, forward strand.
AACCATTCTGTGTACAGATGGAAGAAGCAGACATATGAGCACATGAAAATGATCAAATCACTTAGAATCAGGTGAATCTTGTAACATTATTGATAAAAGTGCAAGGGTATTCCTTTGTTAGCTGTTTTAGTCCAAAGGCGGTAATGAATTCATTGCCTTAGTTTAAAAATGTATCTGCACAACAAAAGTCTGCACTGAAGATTGGCAGATACACACAGTTGACATAAGATTTCAACAAAGTGGTAAACTTCACGGATCAGCAGTTCCACACATATTCTAAAAGTTTTTTTTCTGAATATGGATCGCAAATATTTGCATAGTTCTACTATTGCCTTCTAAAGGACCTTTAGATTTCTTCAGGCATGTCCTGTTTTGAAACCCTGGATCTGTACAAGACTGGCAGTACAAGAATTATCAGCATAATAACAACACCTACTTTCTGGAAGTTGGTAAAATTCACCCTGTCTTAGGGCTAGATTTCATCCAAGAAGTAAGATCAGTGCAAGAGTGGCAAGGGGTGTTATAGGAGCCAGTTAAACTGGAAGAACAGGTTTGACAAGTGTCTGAGTTTAACCGCAGGACCCCGTTACCCCAAAAGCAACTTCATCCACAGGTTGTGGGCCTTTAAGTGGAAGCATTGTTTTACAAGGCTGAAGTTCTAAAGAACAAGTGGTAGCAACTGGGGAGTGGAAGGTATTATGTGGTAGGGTTGGTTTGGTGTCAGGGAAGAATAACCAGCAGGATGTATTGATGGAGTTCACTGAGTAGCTTCCTGAATATACCGCACATGTTCCAGCTGCTACCATCTGGGAAACGGTACCGCAGCATAAAAACCAACAGGCTCCGGGACAGCTCCTTCCACCAGGGCATCAGACTGATTCATTCATGCTGACACAACTCTATTTCTATGATAAATTGACTATCCTGTTGTACATACTATTTATTATAAATTACTATAAAATGCACATTGCACATTTAGACAGAGACACGTAAATATTTTTACTCGAGTATATGAAAGATGTAAGTAATAAGGTCAATTCATTTCAATTCAATGTGCCTGCTATTCCTAGTTCACAAACAGTTCTATGAAGGCAGTGACCTTTTCTTTAAGTTCCATTGTTTCGGAGGAGAAATCCAGCTGCCTGTGTTTAAAATTATAATAATTTTACAAGTCAGCATTCTTACTATAAGATTTAAATGATCAAACTTCTGTTTTAAGATGGCGCTGCTGAAGCGCAGTGACTGCTTGCTAGAGACAAATAAATAAAGAAAATAGACAAATACTTTATGAATCACACTTTATCTGGTAAACAATCACTGCAAACAATAGTCTGTAACTTCCCTATAGGAGTTGAACTTTTAAACCGGGCACTTTTCCAGCGTGGACTGAAGTCTCAAAGGTGCAGGACGGTTGAGATGTGGTCTGGGCCGGAGAGCAGAGAATGAGCCAATGTACGGCCATTGCTGGAGTGGGCTTGGCAATTCAATGTGACAGAACTGAGGCCAGGCAGAGTCAAGGCGAAGCCTCGGCCTGAGAGCAAGGAGAGATCTTAGGTTTGATCGATTTAAGTGTCGAGCCAAATTAGAAAGTTTGGGTATGGGCCATATCAAGGTGGCAGGGCTCAAGGCCAAGGGCATATTGAAGCAGCAGGGCCCGGGTCCAAGAACCAGGTACTACCCAAGGTTTGGATGACTTACGTGTCAGGCCACATTGAGAAAGTTAGGGTGGTGAGACTGGAGGCTTGGGGTGGATTTGTTCAGATCGCTGCTCTGTGAGGTTTACACGTCTCTACATGGAACGGAGGCAGTTGCCTGCAACTCATAGGCTTCTGAATCACTTTCGTGAACTTCAGTCCTGAATGCTATTTGCTTACTTTCATTGTTTGCACGATTTGTTTTTTTCTCTGAACATTGGGTGTTTGGCAGTCTTCTTTCAACAGGATTCAATAGGTACATTTAATGTCAGAGAAATGTATACAATATACATCTTGAAATTCTTCTTCGCAAACATCCACAAAAACAGAAGAGTGCCCCAAGAATGAATGACAGTTAAACATTAGAACCCCAAAGCTCTCCCCCTACAAAACTACAAAACTAGATTCAAGAAGTAAGAAAGAGAAGAAGGAAAATCGAAGAGTACTTTCAGGATCTAACATAGCCATTTCACAACATAGATAAGAGCTCACCTCTAAAAACAACTGTTAATACAAACAAAAGTTCCTAACATGTTAGGAGATGACATAATCAGGGTGTCTGGTTCATTTGTGAAATATACTGAGTTCAATCAAGAAACACTAAACCAATCATGTTCTCTAGTCCCACTTCCTCTCTTCATATCATAGGTTTCACAATTTCTGCATGATTCCAAGTACACTGCCCAAGCTCCACTGTAGAATTCAAGACTGCACACTACCACTGGATTTCCCAAGAAATCTAACAGCAGAGCAAGGTTGGCTGTATTTCCCTCACAACTTTGTCATGAAGGGTGGTGAATTTTGTTGTAAATTATGATCCATTTCAAACAAATTGTGTTCTCTAAACACCATGATATTTATTGGTCCACTCTCCTCTCCTATCAGATTCCTTCTTCTCTAGCCCTTTACCTTTCCTACCACTTGGTTTCACCTTCTAGCTAGCCTCCTTCTCCTGACAACCCCCCACATTTTATTCTTCCCCCTTCCAGTTCATTCCTGAAGAAGGGTCTCAGCCTGAAACATCAACTGTTTGTTCATTTCCATAGATGCTGCCTGACCTGCTGAGTTCCACCAGCATTTTGTGTGTGTTGCTGTGGTGTGTTTGTAGTTTTAGGTCAGAATACAATTCTGGAAATTGATCTGCTTCTCAAGATTACAGAAGTTGCTCTGATCACAATAATTGGATATACTCTTGGAGGGTGGAGTTAAAGGATGAACAGTCCATAGAAAATTTAACAAACAATATATGGCTCACATTGATGCACAACTGATGTCAGGGTCTCGGCCTGAAACGTCGACTATACCTCTTCCTAGAGGTGCTGCGTTCACCAGCAACTTTATGTGATTCCAAACCTTGGTGGAAGACCAATGAGAACATTAGATCAGAAATAGTTGAACTCATCGACATTTTACTTGAAGGGTTTACGCTGCTGTTGTGATACACGCTTCAAGTAAATCCAATCGAATTAATACTACTAGAATGTACAGACTCAGGATAGAGGGGCGTCCACTTAAAACAGAGATGCGGAGAAATTTCTTTAGCCAGAGGGTGGTGAACTTGCAGAATTTATTACCACGGGTGGCTGTGGAGCCAGGTCATTGGATTTATTGAAGACAGAGCTTGATAGATTCACAGTATCAAAGGTTACGGGGAGAAGGCCAGGGAGTGGGGCTTAGGAGGGGAAAAATGATTGGCCATATTTGAATGGCCGAGTAGACTCAACTGGCCAAATGGCCCAATCCTGCTCCTATGTCTTATGGTCTTATAAGGGAGCAAAAGTAGTAATTTCTTTCACCATTATTATTGCCAGTATCTTAAATTCAATTTACTGTGTCACAGTTCATCCTGTATACCTGTGAAGAATGCATATGCCTCATCAGTAGACATGATTTGTGGTGCCAAAATGATCACAGGCAACAACAATCCTCTCATTGCCAATAATTAATTTCTTCTTGCCAATCACAGAATGCACAGCCATTTTCAAGAGCAATTGACTGTTGGCTTCACTTTTATTTATTCAAGATAAATGGACTTTTGTCTCCACTAACATATGGTCATATAAGAATCCATTAACATGAGTGTGTGACTCCACTTTCTTTCTGGTCTTCACCACATCATTAGAGTGACGGTATTTACTATGAGGATTGTAACATATCCTCCAGAATATCATCACCTTATCTCAAAGGCCAGCATTGAACAATTACCATAGACAGAAACAGATATAATTGAACACCAGCCGGATGGTTTATGTGATATCCTCCATCCTAAAGAGATGGGTGGGAATTGCACTGTTAAGGAAGGCTAGCAGTGTTGTACCTGTTTACCTGTGCTGATTATTGTCCATTGACGCAATAACCACACTTGATGAACAAATAAATAGAAAAAGATGGCCATGTAGAAGTATTCAAAATGCGCCAACTGGCCAATGACGATATCCTTGACAGCTCATAAATCTATTAGATACTTTTCTTCTTCATCTAAATATACCTCAAAACCATGATTGATTGCAGCCTGTAATTTCCCTATTATGAATGTATTTTTGAGTCAACTAAATGATCTGGTGCTTTTGTGACCTCCTGGGGGATTCGGTGTAGATGAGAGCAGAGAGTGTGGCTACGGCCATTGCTGGGGATGGCTGCATTGATTCCTAATGGCAGAACACAAACCCATGATCAGCTCCATTACTCCACACTGATTAAAGCGTCAAGAATTTTAAAATCGTCAAGGATGAGAGCAGAAAATGAACAGGTGTTCGGCACCATGTTCCTGTGTTTGACCGGTCTTCCTCTCTTCTCACTGTTGCCAGTGGGCAGACTGTGCAGGAGTCTTGGGTCCCACACCATCAGGTTCAGGAGAGTTGATGTCCTGAGCCTTCGGGCTTCTCGACGGGCTTCACTCACCTCAGCAGCTGTGAACTCACTTTCAGGTACTCCACAGTTCATTTTCTATGTGTTTCTGTTTACTTTTTTTTCCTATTTACATGATTTGATTGAGGTGCTGCAGCGCTGAACTGACTCCATGTCTGTGGTCTGCAGCAATCGGGCTCCTGAACCTCTTCTATTCACCTCAGTGCTGAATTGGTTCCGTGGCTGTGGTCTGCCGTTATCGGGCTGCTGAAACTCTTTCCTGATGTGGCTGATTTTTGGTTTGTGTCTAGGCTCATGTTGTTTATTTTGTGCCTATAAGCTGTGTGCCTTGTTGTTTATATCTGTGTTTAATGTATTTGTGATTTTAGCTGCCTGTTATGGTTTATACAGCACTTTGATCAACATGGGTTGTTTTTAAATGTGCTTTACAAATAAATTTGACTTTACTTGACTTTACTTGTCTCAGCACTGAACTGGCTCCATGGCTGTGGACTCACTTTCGGCGACACTGCGGTTAATGCTCTGTGTGTCATTTGTTTAGCTTTTATTGTTTGCATGGTTTGTTCATTTTTTCACACATTGGATGTTTGATTGTCTTTGTTATGTGGAGTTTTTCTTTAAATGGATTCTATTGTGTTTTGTTTTGTGGCTGCCTGCAAGAAAACAAATATCAAGGTTGTACACTGTATACATACTTCTATAAAATGTACTTTGAAGTGCCATCTAATTTAACATTCCAAGTGCAGCTGCCATTTTGAAAAATCAACATCTGCCTAGTAATCACTAAATACAGACTATATCTCTGATAAGTTATGAGTAAAGCTCCAAAGATTACAGCTGAAATACTGACAATATAGACAAAGTTGTGGAAAAGTAATACTTATTTTGAGTAATTCACAAAATTCTATACGTATATTCATTTCTAGATGATACTCCTAGAGACAGGACTTTGGCCTTCTGTGCCATCTAGTACCTAATTGGAGTAATTCCATTTCCCAGCTGTCATTCCTTTGCCTTGTCTAACACGGTTTTTATCTTACTAATTCTTAAAATTTGAGAGTGTTCCTTTCTCCATCACTCTGTCAGACATTGCACTTCAGATTTCAACCACATACTGGGTGAAAACAATCTTCCTCATAAGGTTATATAGATTAACCAGGTTCTTGCATATTCTTCTCCACTCTAAAGAAAACAAACCTGTACTGCCCAGTCTCTCCTCAATGTTAAAGATTCCATTACAAACAAACTCCTGCTGAACCTTCTTTCCACATCTCCAGTAAAATGACATCCTTCCTACCATACATTGTCCAGAATGTACAGTTCTCTATCTGTGGTCTAAATATTTGGGTTAAATGTAGTAGCATGGATTGAAGATTGCTTGTCACTGAGAAGTTAAAAGTCAAGGTAAATGGTTCTTTGTCAGACTGGTAGAATGTAAATCTATAGATTAAGATTATAGATTCATCTATAAAATAATATAGATTAGGAGAGAGAAGATAAATATTTATTATTTATATTATTGACTTGGAAGAAAAGCTGGATTGTAGAATCCAAGTTTGCCAGGGAGGCCATGCTGCAATGGGGATGTTTTGACTCTTCAACAGGATATCAATGTGTGAGTGAATGGAAAAATGGAACTCAATATTAAAAAGTGTGAGATCATCGATTTCAGTGAAGGAGAAATCAAAATAATTTATCTAAACGGACAGAAATTGCAAATGATTGGAGTACAGAGGCATCTAGATTTTCTTGTGGATGAAAAACAAAAGATAGAGAGAAGTTAGGAAGGTAAATATTATGTTGGTATTTATCACCAAAAGGTTGGATACTGGAAATAGAGAAGTATTGTTACAATTGTATAGGGCCTTGTGAACTACACTTGAAGTAATCTGTATGGTTTTAGTATTCTAATTCAGGACATGATTTATTGGTATTGGAAGAGATCCAGAAGAATTCACAAGCCTAACCCCCAGGATAAGAAGATTGTCATATCAAGCAACACACACAAAATTCTGAAGGAACTCAGCAGGCCAGGCAGTATCTATGGAAAAGAGTACAGTCAACGGTTTAGGCTGAGACCCTTCAGAAGGACTGGAGGAAAAAAAAAGCTGAGGAGTCAGAATTAGAAGGTGGGGAGGGGAGGAAAAAACACAAGGTGATATGTGAAACTGGGAAGGAGAGGGGTGAAGTAAAGAGCTGGGAAGTTGATTTGTGAAAGAAATACAGGGCTGGAGACGGGAGAATCTAATAGGAGAAATGTCATTTCCAACAGGATCCCACCACCAAGCACTTATTTCCCTCCCTCTGACTTTCTGCATTCCACAGGGATCGCTTCCTACACAACTCCCTTGTCCATCCATCCCTCCCCATTGATCTCACTTCTGGCACCTATCCTTGCAAGCAGAAAAAGTACTACACCTACCCCTACACCTCCTCCCTCACTGGCATTCAGGGCGCAAACAGTCCTTCCAGGTAAGGCGACACTTCATCTTTTTTTCTCCAGTCCTGTTGAAGGGTCTCGGCCTGAAAGGTTGACTGTACTCTTTTCCATAGATGCTGTCTGGCCTGATGAGTTCCTCTAGCATTTTGTGTGCATTGCTTGGATTTCCAGCATCTGCAGATTTGCTCTTGTTGGTGATTGCCATGTCATGAATTGCTAAATAAATTGCAGCTGTATTCTTTGGAGTTTAGAAGATTGAGGAATGCTCTTACTGAAATATGAAAGATCATAAGGGGGCATGAGATTTGAAGTTGAGATGTCTCCACTAGTGCAGAGTTTTAAATAAAAAATCATTGTACAAGGTAAGGGGCAATCATTTGCAAGGAAATTCAGAGAGTGGCGAATCTCAGGAAAAGATCATGATCTCTGGTCTTTGATCTTTGGGTATTTAGAGGAAGTAGTGGAAAATGTGGGCTATGTGGAACAAGCACAAAACAGGAACTGAACCTGGGGCAGATCAACATTCATCATAGGAAATGATAGAGTGGTTCTGAGGGCTGGATGGCCTATTCCTACTCTTTCTTTCTTCTGTTCTCTTCTTCCTGTATTCTTAAACAGGTCGGCCTGACCTCACTGTTTTTATATTTCATGCACGAGGTAATGAGGGCAAATACTCCATAGGTATTTTAAACCACCTTATCTATTTCCTCCCGGGAGGGGGGAGAAGATGGCGGCGCGATGACAGCGCACGCGGCTACTTCAGTGATGAATATCTGTTATTTGTCAAGTAGGGGACCCCGCACAATCCTGATTTGATGGAGACAGATGTGAGAGCACAGCCGAACATCTGGAAAATTTCTGAAATGCGTGCTTTACTACTGCTGCTACTGTGTGGTAACTGGAATCTCCGGAGCTGAAGGCCCCAAAATCCTCGGCTTTGCGTGCTTCAGCGGTCGGGGAGAGGTCGAAGGTGCTCGGCAGAGGATGGCGCTTGGAAGGCTATATCGGAGAGGCTGCTTGGAAGCTCAGAGTTTTCGGACGGATGGACTCAGGGTCGGCGGGGGTCGACTGCTTCCAAGGCATCGGCAAGTTGACGGTGCCTGGAAGTTTATGGCAGGGAGCTATCGGGGACTCGGGAGTCAATCGACTCAGGACTTAGAGATTTTTTTTACTGTGCCTATGGTCTGTTCTTTATCAAATTATGGTATTGCTTTGCACTGCTGTAACTATATGTTACAATTCTGTGGTTCTGTCAGTGTTAGTCTTTGGTCTGTCTTGTTTTCTGTGATATCACTCCAGAGAAATATTGTATCATTTCTTAATGCATGTATGCATTTCCAAATGACAATAAAAGAGGACTGAGTGTTCTCATAATTTAATCTAATCTAATCTATTTATTCTGCTTCTTTCAGAGATCACAGGACATGTATACCAGGGTTCATTTGTTCCTCAGTTCTTTCAAGGTTCATTGTATATTTCCTAGCCTTTATTAGTCCTAATAAATTGCATCACATTCTCAGGATTAAACTCCACGTGTCATTTCTCCATCCATTTTACCAATTGATCAATATTGTTCTGTAGCCAAAGACTACCTCCTCACTCTCAATTTCAGTACCATTCTTCATGTCATCTTCATAGTTACTGATCATACCTCCTATTTTCACATCTAGATTATTAATTGCATAACAACAAGCATCCTAGCACTGATCAATGCAATAAACCTCTGGTCACTGTTGCAGGAAACAGATTACATAATATTATATCATGAATGTGGCATGTTTTAACTTAATAAAAATTTTTTCAGTATACATCAGTTTATCCACTGAAGTTCATGGCTGTAATCTAAGGGCAAAATGGTTTTGGTTTATGTGTTTCTGGTGCAGTGGTAGGTGATTCTGTCATATGGGATTGTGTTGGACAATAGCAAGCCCAGAAGCAGCCTGGAGAGAGATCAGAGATACAGGCTTGAGATGGAGAGAAACAATCGAGCTTGGGAATATCTGTTCCTTTAATATAAGTGGAGAATCTGCTGTTCTGTAATAAAATAACTCAAATAGGATTTAGTATAGACCCACAACAGGATACAAGTAAATATGTTATTCCTTACAGTTCAATGCCTTGCAGACTCATAAGTTAAAGCTCAGTCTATTTCAGAGTGCACTTCTTTAACTTTCATAAAATTATTTTTGCTGTACAACCAGATAGTTTACTTACAGTATGTTAAATTAAAATGAAAATTAAATTAAAGGCATCCATTAGTCTTGCAAGACCACGGATCTACGCCTGGAAAGTCTTCACTCTCCAGGGCGCAGGCCTGGGCAAGGTTGTAAGGAAGACCAGCAGTTGCCCATGCTGCAAGTCTCCCCTCTCTATGACACCGATGTTGTCTAAGGGAAGGGCAAGGGCTGATACAGCTTGGCACCAGTGCCGTCGCAGAGCACTGTGTGGTTAAGTGCCTTGCTCAAGGACACAACACGCTGCCTCGGCTGGGGCTTAAACTAGCGACCTTCAGATCACTAGTCCAAGGCCTTAACCACTTGGCCACGTGCCCACACACAGTATGTTAGACACTATATCAACATACTCTATGGTCAGCATAAAATATCATTAGTGAAACAGTCTAACATGTTTATTTCAAAAATAGTATCTAATGCATATTCATACAATATTTAAATTGCATACAATGAAGAATAGTTTTCTAACGTAAACACGAGGAATTCTGCAGATGCTGCAAATTCAAGCAACACACATCAAAGTTGCTGGTGAACGCAGCAGGCCAGGTAGCATCTCTAGGAAGAGGTACAGTCGATGTTTCGGGCTGAGACCCTTCGTCAGGACTAACTGAAGGAAGAGTTAGTAAGAGATTTGAAAGTGGGAGGGGGAGGAGGAGATCCAAAATGATAGGAGAAGACAGGAGGGGGAGGGATGGAGCCAAGAGCTGGACAGGTGATTGGCAAAAGGGATATGAAAGGATCATGGGACAGGAGGCCCAGGGAGAAGGAAAAGGGGGAGGGAGGGAAAAACCCAGAGGAAGGGCAAGGGGTATAGTGAGAGGGACAGAGGGAGAAAAAGGGGAGAGAGAGAGAAAGAATGTCTGTATATAAATAAATAACGGATGGGGTACAAGGGGAGGTGGGGTATTAGCGGAAGTTTGAGAAGTCAATGTTCATGCCATCAGGTTGGAGGCTACCCAGACGGAATATAAGGTGTTGTTGCTCCAGCCTGAGTGTGGCTTCATCTTTACAGTAGAGGAGGCCGTGGATAGACATATCAGAATGGGAATGGGACGTGGAATTAAAATGTGCGGCCACCAGGAGATCCTGTTTTCTCTGGCGGACAGAACGTAGGTGTTCAGCAAAATGATCTCCCAGTCTGCGTCGGGTCTCGCCAATATATAGAGGGCCACCTCGGGAGCACCGGATGCAGTATATCACCCCAGCCGACTCACAGGTGAAGTGTCGCCTCACCTGGAAGGACTGTCTGGGGCCCTGAATGGTGGTAAGGGAGGAAGTGGATGTAAAAAAGGAGGATGGTGGAGGAAGGGAAGCACCTTTCTTTAAAAAAGGAGGACTCCTTTTTTAAAGAAAGGGGCTTCCCTTCCTCCACCATCAACTCTGCTCTTAAACGCATCTCCCCCATTTCACGCACATCTGCCCTCACCCCATCCCCCCACCACTCCACTAGGAATAGGGTTCCCCTGGTCCTCACCTACCACCCCACCAGCCTCCGGGTCCAACATATTATTCTCCGTAACTTCCGCCACCTCCAACTGGATCCCACCACTAAGCACATCTTTCCCTCACCCCCCCCCCACCGCTTTCCACAGGGATCACTCCCTACGTGACTCCCTTGTCCATTCGTCCCCCTCATCCCTCCCCACTGATCTCCCTCCTGGCACTTATCCTTGTAAGCGGAACAAGTGCTACACATGCCCTTACACTTCCTCCCTTACCACCATTCAGGGCCCCAGACAGTCCTTCCAGGTGAGGTGACACTTCACCTGTGAGTCGGCTGGGGTGATATACTGCGTCCGGTGCTCTCGATGTGGCCTTCTATATATTGGCGAGACCCGACGCAGACTGGGAGATCGTTTTGCTGAACACCTACGCTCTGTCCACCAGAGAAAGCAGGATCTCCCAGTGGCCACACATTTTAATTCCAGATCCCACTCTCATTCTGATATGTCTATACACAGCCTCCTCTACTGTCAAGATGAAGCCACACTCAGGTTGGAGGAACAACAGCTTATATTCCGTCTGGGTAGCCTCCAACCTGATGGCATGAACATTGACTTCTCTAACTTCCGCTAATGCCCCACCTCCCCCTCGTACCCCACCCATTATTTATTTATATACACACATTCTTTCTTTCTCTCTCCTTTTTCTCCCTCTGTCCCTCTGACTATACCCCTTGCCCATCCTTTGGGTTCGCCCCCACCTTGTCTTTCTCCCTGGGCCTCCTGTCCCATGATCCTCTCATATCCCTTTTGCCAATCACCTGTCCAGCTCTTGGCTCCATCCCTCCCCCTCCTGTCTTCTCCTATCATTTTGGATCTCCTCCTCCCCCTCCCACTTTCAAATCTCTTACTAGCTCTTCCTTCAGTTAGTCCTGACGAAGGGTCTCGGCCTGAAACGTCGACTGTACCTCTTCCTACAGATGCTGCCTGGCCTGCTGTATTCACCAGCAACTTTGATGTGTGTTGCAATAGTTTTCTAACCTTTATTTTCAGAAAGTGGAGCACTTTGAATTATATCTTGTCATTAGATCCACAAGCAAAATCTGTAAATACTGGAAATCTGAAATAAAAATAGTAAATTCTGGAAATACTGAATAAGTCAGGAGCAACTTTGGACAGTGAACATTTCAGGCTGATGATCTTTCATCAAGGCATCCAGTTAACACAATAACACAAAGGTACTTTAACGCTTAATAGACATTCAAATTTCAAATCAAACAATATCTTAAAAAATAGAGGGAGATTAAGATCAATAGTGGTATCTGTAAAGCAGACGAAGGGGAGGCAAAAATTAACTGGCACTCCGGAGATTTGAAAACTACAGAATATTTCATAATCATTTAAACTTACTGAAATGGTGTGAGTAATTAATAAGACATTGGTTTTCCAGCAGGATGCAATCTGTCACTGTAATCTGTATTTCAGCTTCACCTTTAAGGCTGAATTTCATCAATTTCCAGTGTCTCAACAAACCGGTGAAGAAGAATAATTTTATTCCTATACCTTTTAAAACACCACTTTTTATTTCAATACAAAGTAGAACACAGAAAGAAATAGCTTCTCCCTTGAGAGAGGGACCCATCAAAGATACAGCAGTAATCATTCACTGAGAACGGGCAACAACAGAATTACTTCAGTTAAGAGTCTCAGCTGATTGTTTTGATGGAAAAATATGCAAAGCTCTGAAATTTGTACTTGATTATGTTTGCAATGTATGAAATAACTCATAAAGCTGAGAAGTAAAAGCTGTATAGATTTTATAATTGTTAACAATTTGGTTAGGATTGTTTGGAAATTCCTAGCTCCTGGTCTGCCAACATGATTATGGTGGAGTGTTGTATCTCATCTACCATACCATAACCCAACACCAGAGAACCAATGGCAAATTTTGGTAATTTAAATGCTCATGTGCCATTCACCCAGCATTTTTGATTTATGAAATTTACAACATATAACAGAGAACATAGCACAATCTCACACAATACAGGTCATTTGGCCCATCCATATCATTCTAACCCTTCTATTCCACATAGCCCTCCATTTGTCGTTCATCCCTGTGCCTATCTAGGAGTCTCTTAAATGTCCCTAATGTATCTGACTCTACAACCACCAATGACAGTGCATTGCATGCACTTATCAATCTTTGTGTAAAAAACTACCTCTGATATCCCCCCCATAGTTTCTTCCGATTACATTAAAATTATGTCCTCTCATCTTAGCCATTGTTGCCCTGTGAAAAATGCAGTTGGTGTTCACTCTATCTATACCTCTTATCATCTTATAATTCTCGATCAGTCTCGTCCTCCTTCACTCCAAAGTGAAAACCCCTAGCTTGCTCAGCCTTTCCTCATACGCAAGGTATGTTCTCTAAGAAATGCATGTTACATGGAGCAATATCATTTCTAGATGGTTAATTCTTAAGCCCTTCTGTGAAAATGGCCTATCAAGAAATTTAATTCAAGGGCATTATGTATTGGCAATAAACGTTCAGCTGCATCACATGAATGAATGATTAAAATATAAAATGCTGAAGAAAATGTTATGACCAATCTTTGCATCAGGTACACATTTCAAATTTCAAAAAAGTCTTTCAGGGTTTATTATTCAGAATGTGTTAATCTCAGATAAAGAAATAGGGTTTGAATAACATAAATAACCACACTTACATGGAAGCAGGTGGACCTACACCTCTCCAATAGCACCACTACTCCTGAATTTGACCTGAATCCATCCAGTGAGGGCAGAACTTCTCAAGGCTCACAAGCAGTACAACACCATCTTCTTTTAATAATTTATTGTACTACATAGATCATGCAAATATGGATCCCCCTAGAGCATGCTGTCCTTTTAACTTTAAACATGGTTCACATATACCATTAAGATTAACTCCAGTCTGGTGAAGTCAAGCAAAACTCTGCAAGTTGATCACCAAGAACAGAGGTAACTAATGTAACTGAAGTTCCTTTGCAAATAGTCAGGTTTGCTCCTAAAAGCATACTTTTCATAATATAAAAATCTTGTCTTTGGTACTTGATTGACATATACCCCCCTCCTTTTTAACTGTACATTTGTAATCCTACCTGTTTACTGCATCTCCATTTATTCAGTGAAATAATCCAGTGTCATCTTAAAGAAATATCAATGAGCTGGATGTTCAACCATCATCATAAACAGGTTGTTTAGATTATTTTATCAGGACCTTTTCTGGGTATCTCATCAGGGTTTCTGAATGGGTTCCCAGGCATTTTGGAGCAAATCCAGACTCGGTGGAACTATAATTGTAACTTTTTTTTACATGAAATTCTTGTTAACAGTTTAATGCCAGAAATATGACGCACAGACAATCAGATTTAAACAAGCTCACATCATTGTGTAGCTAATTTATATATCCACTTCCTCAATAGTCAGAACATCAGTCAATTTTATCTGTGTCTCTGTACGAAATAAAAAGGTGCTTTCCTTTCACGTCTCAGCTTGTTTTAGAGGCCTGTACCAACCAGGGCCTTTATTTTTATCTGGATAAAGATTATATGGCATACTGGAATATAAAGTTTGGTTAACTTTTATGGTGAAGTTCATGAAATTACCTTTACCATACAACAATATGGCCTTTTCAATGAAAAATATTTTGAAGTTAAATGCATTATTTCTTCAGGTATGCTACACCATGCTTTGTGATACAGATGACAGCATTGAAAATCTTTGTTGTTATAGATCAAAACAATGTTCCATTAGGTTTTAATTTTAAATGTAATTTGCATCATAATAGCCACCTTCGTTTAAAGGGTTTTTTTTCACTTTTCTTCACTGCCCAGAACAGATTGGGTCTTTATTCTAGATTTACAACGTACTTCAGCATGATGACAAGTGAAAGCACTCCACACTGACATAGATGGTGTAAATGGAATTCAACAAAATCCCTCTTCCACATAATGGTCTGTGAGTACTGATAAAAGAACTGAACTCAAACGAAATCTTCACACTGGTTATGTTTCATCTTAGAATCCATTTCAGAGCTGTATCATTTGATGTACGTTACACATTAAATCAAAGCAACATTGTAGCGGCTTAATTGTGTTGGATTCACATTGTGAAACTGTCTAATTAACAAAAAAATAAGAGAGTAAAAGCCAATTTATCATTGGACCTGATAACACGTGAGATAAAAGTAAACTCATTGATCCCAACACCCTTAACAGGAGATAACTCAAACTGGCACGGACTGTGCTGCAACACACAGCTTGAACCACATCATCAAGTTCGCCGATGACACGACCGTGGTGGGTCTCATCATCAAGAACGACGAGTCTGCATACAGAGAGGAGATGTAGCAGCTTACGGACTGGTGCAGAGCCAACAACCTGTCTCTGAATGTGAAAAAAACAAAAGAGATGGTTGTTGACTTCAGGAGGACACGGAGCGACCACTCTCTGCTGAACATCGACGACTCCTCTGTAGAGATCGTCAAGAGCACCAAATTTCTTGGTGTTCACCTGGCGGAGAATCTCACCTGGTCCCTTAACACCAGCTCCATAGCAAAGAAAATCCAGCAACGCTTCTACTTTCTGTGAAGGCTGAGAAAAGTCCATCTCCCACCCCCCATCCTCACCACATTCTACAGAGGTTGTATTGAGAGCATCCTGAGCAGCTGCATCACTGCCTGGTTCAGAAATTTCACCATCTCGGATCGCAAGACCCTGCAGCGGATAGTGAGGTCAACTGAGAAAATCGCGGGGTCTCTCTTTCCACCATTACAGACATTTATACCATACACTGCATCCGTAAAGCAAACAGCATTATGAAGGACCCCACGTTCCCCTCATACAAACTCTTCTCCCTCCTGCCATCTGGCAAAAGGCACTGAAGTATTCGGGCTCTCACGACCAGACTATGTAACAGTTTCTTCCCCCAAGCCATCAGACTCCTCAATACCCAGAGCCTGGACTGACACCAACCTACTGCCCTCTACTGTGCCTATTGTCTTGTTTATTATTTATTGTAATGCCTGCACTGTTTTGTGCACTTTATGCAGTCCTGTGTAGGTCTGTAGTCTAGTGTAGTTTTGTGTTGTTTTACGTAGTTCAGTGTAGTTTTTGTATTGTTTCATGTAGCACCATGGTCCTGAAAACGTCTCATTTTTACTGTGTACTGTACCAGCAGTTATGGTCAAAATGTCAATAAAAAGTGACTTGACTTGACTTGACCCAACAAAATGAAATATTTCCTCTTCCTCTTTGGAAATCCTTTCTTCTGTAAAATGAACAACTTATCAAGAATCTATCATGAACCTATCAGCAAATAACCATACCATAGCATGAAGAATGCTATTAACAACATCACAATGTAAATAGATGCTGTGTTCTATAGATTGATGTTGTCATTTCTATAACTGCCTTCACTGTGAAGGGATGTTATCATTGTGTACAACTCCATATAATTTAGCCATTAATAAAATAAACAAAATAACTCAATTTGGTTCACAATAGTGACATTTAGGCATCAAAAGACAAAAAAAGGGCAATGCTTGAATTAGAGAGTACAAGCAGAAGCAATATATTACACACTTCTAGTTATCTTAAGTATAGTTTTACATTAGTTTTAGACATGCATGGAAATCAGACTGTCTACTAAATCTGAATCAAACCAGTGCTCAAGTTCGTAACCAACTTTACACTTGGATTTTTTCTATCAGGTATGTTCATCAACACTTTGACTAGTCTGTTAATGGAGAATAAAAGTGGCCAGTAACATTGTAATTCATGCCATTCTCAGGCACCTCAGGCAAACATACCCAGACATGCACTTAGAGTCTTCCAACTGGAAGATTCATGAAAACACGTTTTGTCATTCTTTATTCCAAACCAATAAATTTCTGTGCTTTCATGTTTCTTTCTAGTGCATAACATTCTGTCTGATGAATCAACTGTGACACTTCAATTATGGCAAAGTGACACATTCATAACATTCAGAGGACAAAGATGTCATTTCAGGTCCAAGTCACCATGTAAGTAGAATTATTTATAATTCACACTTAAATGTTTCATATTCCCAAACAAGAAAACTATCTGATTACATTTTCAAATAAGATTTTAAATACTTTCAGTTTGGCATGTAAGTTTGGTTAAAATTATACCACATCAGTCATCTGATTTGGATATAAAGTCTTATAAATCATGTTCCTGCAACAAATCATTTCCTGTAAGTTAAGTATATTGTAAATTAAGAAATGATGCAAAAACCTATTCAAAGACATTGGCCCATATACACTTAGTGGCTAGTTATCGGATACCTCCTTACCCGGTAAAATGACCCACTGAGGATGAACTTATAGTTTCTGTTGCTGTAGCCCATCCATTTCAAGGTTCAGTGTGTTGTATATTCATAGATGCTCTTCTGCATACCACTGTTGTAACATGTGGTTATCTGAGTTCTTGACACCGTCCTGTCAGCTTGAATCATTTGGCCTTTCTCCTCTGACTTCTTTCATTAACAAGGCATTTTTATGTACAGCACTGCCACTCACTGATTTTTTTTTTGTTTTTCACACCATTCTCTGTTAATTCTAGAGACTGTTGTGTATGAAACTCTCAGGAGATCATCAGTTTCTGAGATACTCAAACTACTCTGTCTAGCACCAGCAATGATTCCACTGTCAAAGTTACTTAGATCACATTTCTTCTTCATTCTGATATTCGGTCTGAACAACATCTGAATCTCTTGACCATGTCCACATGTTTTCACTGAATTGCTGCCAAAAGATTGGCTGATTAGATATTTGCATTAATGAGCAGGTGTACAGGTGTACGTAACGAGCATCTAGACATTAAGGAAGAGGATGTGCTGGAGCTTTTGGAAAGCATCAAGTTGGATAAGTCACTGGGACCGTAGGAGATATACCCCAGGCTACTGTGCAATGTGAGTAAGGAGATTGCTGAGACTCTGGCAATGATCTTTGCATCATCAACGGGAGCGGGAGAGGTTTTGGAGGATTGGAGGGTTGCAGATGTTGTTCCCTTATCCAAGAACGGGAGTAGAGATATCCCAGGAAATTATAGACCAGTGAGTCTTACTTCAGTGGTTGGTAAGCTGATGGAGAAGATCCTGAGAGGCAGGATTCTTGGACATTTGGAGAGGCATAAAATGATTAGGAATAGTCAGCAAGGCTTTGTCAAAGGCAGGTCGTGCCTTCCGAGCCTGATGAATTTTTTGAGGGTGTGACTAAACACATTGATGAAGGTAGAGCAGTAGATGTAGTGTATATGGATTTCAGCAAAGCATTTGACAAGGTACCTCATGCAAGGCTTATTGAGAAAGTAAGGAGGCATGGGATTCAAAGGGACTTTGCTCTGTGGATCCAGAACTAGCTTGCCCACAGAAGGCAAAGAGTGGTTGTAGATGGGTCATATTCTACATGGAGGTTGGTGACCAGTAGTGTGCCTCAGCGATTTGTTCTGGGACCTCTTCTCTTTGTGATTTTTATAAATGACCTGGATGAGGAAGTGGAGGGATGGGTTAATAAATTTGCTGATGACACAATGGTTGGAGGTGTTGTGCATAGTGTGGAGGGCTGTCAGAGGTTACAGCGAGTCATTGATAGGATGCAAAGCTGAACTGAGAAGTGGCAGATGGAGTTCAACCCAGATAAGTGTGAGGTGGTTCATTTTGGTAGGTCAAATATGATGGCAGTATATAGTATTAATGGTAAGAGTCTTGGCAGTGTGGAGGATCAGAGGGATCTTGAGGTCCAAGTCCATAGGACACTCAAAGCTGCTGCGCAGGTTGACTCTGTGGTTAAGAAGGCATACAGTGTATTGGCCTTCATCAATCATTGGATTGAGTTTACGAGCTGAGAGGTAACGTTGCAGCTATATAGGACCGTGGTCAGACCCAACTTGGAGTACTTCGCTCATTTCTGGTCATTTCACTACAGGAAGGATATGGAAACTATAGAAAGGGTGCAGAGGAGATTTACAAGGATGTTGCCTGGATTGGGGAGAATGCCTTATGAGAATAGGTTGAGTGAATTTGACCTTTTCTCCTTGGAGCGACAGAGGATGACAGGTGACCTGATAGAGGTGTATAAGATGATGAGAGGCATTTGTCATGCAGATAGTCAGAGGCTTTTTCCCAGGGCTGAAATGGCTAACATGAGGAGGCACAGTTTTAAGGTACTTAGAAACAGGTACAGAGCGGATGTCAGGGGTAAGTTTTTTTACGCAGAGAGTGGTGAGTGCGTGGAATGGGCTGCCGGCAATGGTGGTGGAGGTGGATACAATAGGGTCTTTTAAGAGACTCCTGGACAGGTACATGGAGCTTAGAAAGATAGAGCGCTATGGATAACCCTCGGTAATTTCTAAAGTAAGTACATGTTCGGCACAGCATTGTGGGCCAAAGGGCCTCTATTGTGCTGTAGGTTTTCTATGTTTCTATGTTAATTAGTTTAATGATCACAAGTGCAATGAAAGTTTAGCATTACACACACAACACTGGAGGAATTCAACAGGCCAGGCAGCATCTATGGAAAAGAGTGAACAGTCAGCGTTTCAGGCCAAGACCAAATTTCAACTGTAATCTTTTCCATAGATGCTGCCCTGGCCTGCTGAATTCCTTCAGCATTGTGTGTGTGTGTGTGTGTGTGTGTGTTGCTTGGATTTCCAGCATCTGCAGATTTTCTCCTGCAGGTACAGCAGGCGGTGAAAAAGGCAAATGGTATGCTGGCATTTATAGCGAGAGGATTCGAGTACAGGAGCAGGGACGTACTACTGCAGTTGTACAAGGCCTTGGTGAGACCACACCTGGAGTATTGTGTGCAGTTTTGGTCCCCTAATCTGAGGAAAGACATCCTTGCCATAGAGGGAGTACAAAGAAGGTTCACCAGATTGATTCCTGGGATGGCAGGACTTTCATATGATGAAAGACTGGATGAACTGGGCTTGTACTCGTTGGAATTTAGAAGATTGAGGGGGGATCTGATTGAAACGTATAAAATCCTAAAGGGATTGGACAGGCTAGATACAGGAAGATTGTTCCCGATGTTGGGAAGTCCAGAACAAGGGGTCACAGTTTGAGGATAAAGGGGAAGCCTTTTAGGACCGAGATTAGGAAAAACTTCTTCACACAGAGAGTGGTGAATCTGTGGAATTCTCTGCCACAGGAAACAGTTGAGGCCAGTTCATTGGCTATATTTAAGAGGGAGTTAGATATGGCCCTTGTGGCTACAAGGATCAGGGGGTATGGAGAGAAGGCTGGGGCGGGGTTCTGAGTTGAATGATCAGCCATGATCATAATAAATGGTGGTGCAGGCTCGAAGGGCCGAATGGCCGACTCCTGCACCTATTTTCTATGTTTCTATGTTTCTAAATCTGAGAGTGTCTTTCACCTTTACCTCATACACCAAATTAGAGCCATGTGCAGGGTTAACGGATATACAAGTGAAAATTGTGTGATTCACTCCAAGAACCCCACACTCAGTGAAATGAGTCTTGCTGGGCAAGTGTAGGAAGGAAGGGCACCTACCTTTGCCCCATGGCAGTTAGACAATAATGACCATGGAGATCACAGAAACTACAGCAAGACAGAGAGAGTTCTGACTCTTAGAGGAAGGGGCCTGGACAGCCTTATCAGTGAGATCACTGAGAAAAGGGAGAGCAGTGTACAGGAGATCAAGAAACCCACTAGAATTAGAAAATATTCCCTCTTTACCAAGTACCTTAATGCCAATCTATTCAGAACCTCCCTCTTTTGCACTACTGGGAGATGAGGCTGCTGGTGTTCTGTTGGGTCTTTCCCCACCAACCTTCCTTGTCTGCCTGTTGCTCTTAAGCTAATGCCTCTTGTCTCTCAAACTCTGGATTTGCATACTCCTTTTCCTCTAGCACCAGATGTTGCCTTCATGTTGCAAGGATTGTAACCTACAGCGCAGAAATAGTGTAGTGGCTAGTTCCCTTCCTGTCACATGGTAGACCAGAGTTCAATTCCCCAAAGGAGATCTGCTTTGGATGTCACAGTGGTGTCACAGCCTCTTAGTTTTAGTGTCCTAGGTACAATACTGACCACTTTATATCGGAGTCTACACATTCTCCCTGTGACTGCATAGATTTTTTCCAGTGCTTTGTTTTCCTCCTACTTTCCAAATGCATGTAAGTTAGTGATGTTTGTCCAATGCAGATTGTCCTTGGTGTGGTGGTTTGTTGGGTTCGGGACGGGGAATAATGTGAATGTGGGGATAATAATAAGGAATTAGAGAGAAATTAGTGTAAATAGGTGGTCGTTGATGGATGCAGACCCCGTGTGAAATCTGGTTATCCACAAATACCTACATATTGAGAAAGTGGAAACAAAGCCTGAAGAAAATGTTCAGGTTCTTGGGAGAGGCCCCTATTGGTGCATGAGTGCAGTTAATGGTTGCCTGCTGTCATAGGAACCTCAAAATTCAACGTTCAAAGTAAAAACATTATTATCAGAGTACATACATGTCACCACATACAATTATGGGATTCTTTTTCCTGCGGGCATACTTAGCATATCTATACAACAGTAACTGTCAACAACATCAATGAACACCAAACTGTGCAAATGCAAATATGAATAAATAGCGATCAATTATAAGAGTATGAAATAACAAGATAAAGTGTCCTTAAAGCAAGACCATCAGTTATGGGAACTCCAGAAATAAAATGATTGTAATTATCCCCTTTTGTTCAAGAGCCTGGTGGCTGAGGTAATTGTTCTTGAACCTGGTGGTGCAAGTCCTGAGGCACTTATACCTAGCAATACCGGTAAATCCCACTCTTTGAATGTTATCTTCTCCTGAATTGAAAAAAGCAAATGAAAATATTTGTTTGAAAAAACAATAATACATCAGTGGGTGTGGAAACATGGGGGAAATTCAAAGAACAGCTGCTGAGAATGACTTTGTGCTAACAAAGCTTAGACTCAGCTTGATTTTGACATCAAAACATTATTTTTAAAGTGGCATCTACATTTGATCTTCAATAAGTGTTGCATGATTATTCTAATACAGAAGATGAGTAGGACAGCTAAAAGCTGCTGATCACCACCATGCAAACTCTAGGTGAAAGAAAAATTATCCCTCAAAAGGACAACAGAAAACAGGACATCTGAAGATTCCTGGCCTTCAAATTTTTAGTCTGAAATTGGTTCTGAAATGAGATTCCAAATGTTTTGTTTCTCAGAGTTATTTGAAGTCAATGCTTAGCAGTTGGCAGAAAGGTCTTTTCTTCTCTTTGCTCCATGCCTTCAGAACAAGGGGAGAGAGTTATAGATTCTGGCTTGCAGGCTTAGAATGGTAGTCAGGATGGGCTAAAGTACAGTACAGAAGAGTCAAGAGAAATGAGCCCGAATTATTATTTTAGATAAATGGGAGGAAGTGTGATTGAGTATTATTGTGGAGTTCTGAAAAGTAGTTGAGGTTAGAATGGTCAGAGATGTAAGCAGTGGGAAGTGAGGTTTGACGACATAAGGTTGGTTCTGGTGGTAGGTGGCCAAGAGCCAGTTACAGCACAAGAAGTGGCTGCAAGAGATAAATTTAAAATTCTAAAGGCAAACTACCTCCAAATGATCCAGCCATTGACTTCACCCCTAAAATGTTCAGAAACGGTCCTCGTATCCAATGGGCAAACCAGGGAATTCATTGAGTGGCATCCAAACAGGCACTGAAAGCGGTTTGATGCCATTGGTCACGTTATGCACCTCCGTGCATAATTGAATTACATGCATCAGTGTCCAATTTTTTGAAGACTGTTAAATATTCTGGCCCTTTTTATTTACTTACTTGCCCATTTTCTATCATCTAAATAGAAATAATGTCACAAAGTGTGGAAACTGCTCAGCAGATAGTTCCAACAACATCTGCAACTATCTTCTGAGTAGTTCCAACTCTCTGGGCAGCATCTGTGAAGAGAGAAACATCATTTAACATCAATGATCCTCTATCAAAACAGACGCGCCTTAAGTTGCGTCTTATGTGTCTTAAGAGGGGAAGAGGTAGCAAGAACAAAAGGATTTTCCAAGGTTGACCAAGTTGAAACTTCAAAAAATAGTACTAGAATGTTTAATGAGCTTCAACATTGATAACTCCCAAGATCTCAATTATTTACATGGCAGAAGTTCAAAAGATGTAAATATAGATAATATTCTAACATTCTATGGATTCTGGAGATGTTCCTATGGACTGGAGTGCAGCAAATGTTTAATAGTAAGTAAGTGTAAATAGGGGAGGGTGGAACAGGGAATTTCAAACCTGTTGGCATAGCATCAGCGGTAGAGAAAATTCTGAAGTCTCTAGATTTAATAAGATGTAGTAACAGAATATCTTAAAGGGAATAATAGAATTGAGCAAAGCAAACATGGATTTATGAAGGGAAAATCACATTTGACAAATTTACTGGAGCTTTTGAGAACATGATTTGTGGAACAGATTAGGGAAAATCAATGCTTGTGGTGTTTTTCGATTTTTAAGGTTAATCAATAGGTCCACACAAGAGAATGTCAGCACAGTTAGTTCTCATGGAATTGTCAGTACAGTAATATACTGACGTGAATCGGAAATTGGTTATCGGGTACAAAGCGAGGATGGGGATAAACACAT
Organism: Mobula birostris; assembly: GCF_030028105.1. Classification (NCBI taxonomy): domain Eukaryota; kingdom Metazoa; phylum Chordata; class Chondrichthyes; order Myliobatiformes; family Myliobatidae; genus Mobula; species Mobula birostris. The sequence goes on from NC_092376.1 coordinate 132,599,425, forward strand.
TGTTCTCGGTTGGCAGGCTGTGACTAGTGGGACACTACAGGGATTTTTGCTTACATTCTCTGAAGTTTCTTTTGAATTCTGTTCTCTCTCTTTGGCTTTTCAAGTCTGGATGATTTACAAACTTAATTTTAAAATGTACCTTAACACAATTCATTTAAACAATACAAGAATAATGATCTTAATAAAATTGTTCTGTTTGAGTCAGTTAGGATTTAAAGTAAATGAATAATACTTTCAGGTGCTTTTGATGGAATCTATACATTATTAAAAATATGTATTTAAATTCTTCAGCATGCGAAAACTGATCTTCACAGAAATTTAACATTTGACCACAAAACTAGAAGATTCGTAGATGTGAATAAATTTCACCAACTGTTTCCATTGCCACTAGAAAAGTAATATTGTTAACTGCCCTTCTGATGAGATAGTTCCAAATTCTTCCTTTTAGTTTGACAGCTTTCCTGTTTAGTGAGCTGCAGAGCAATAATTGCCCATTTGCCATCATCAGAAGACACCAACACTCAGTTGAGCTGAGAACCAGGGACACCAGATGGCATATGAAGTTCTTTCAAGCTCTTAGGGACTATTACACTATATTTCTGGATTTTTTAAAATCTTTAAACCACTCTTGAGAATGACTTTTTGATCATTTAAGATTGCTTTTAGTGTGTATAATTTTGCTTGTTGACAATTCCTTTCCTCCCACAGATGCTGCTTGAACTATTGAGTTTCTTCAGCAGATGGCTTGTTGCTCTATATTCCAGTCCCTTGTGTCTCTATAAATTATGTGTGTATTATTCAAGTGAATAATCAAGAAATAAGGAAATAAATGAAGTCCATTTATTGCTATTCTGAGTTATTAATTGATGCCAATAAAAGCATTCAAGTTGCATTCTTAGATACCTTCTCAGACATTATTCCTTACATTACACTATTTTTTACTACCCATTACATTTGTTCCAATGTATAGCAAAATCTCAAAATGCATGCATGTGTGAAAATCAGAATTCTTGCTTTGTAGTGCCTAGATCTGGCCCCAATTATTCAAGCTAAATGTGCAACAGAGTAGCAGCTAGCCATGATACTCAGCTTCCATTGACTTCACTGGGACCAAATGTTAGAAGTACAAAGAGCAGCAGGTTGTTTATTATATGATGTGGACTTGCATTTAGGTTGAATTTTTGCTGCTCAGGCTTTTTAAAGTAAAGTAGTTCCATCTGACTCACAGCCTAGACTATTAAACCAACGTTACTAGGCAGTGGCATAATAAAAGAAAGCTGCACTTAGAAGCAGGTTTGTAATCATTGCACTATAAATATAAAATTCTCAGAATCACTCTGCTTATTTTATTTATTTATTCTCTCACAAAACCAGAGAATGACAAATATCTTGCATATTCTATTTTCTGGATTTTTCACAGCCTTATTCAATACTGGTATTTTTTTTAACCAGCCATTGCAGTAATGTGTCATTACCCTGAATATTTGAAATCTGTATGACAGGTGCAGTACTTGAAAGCAGGCAAATGTCATTTTGTTCCATACAATTTTATCCTTTTTTCCTGTCTTGGAATTAATGTTCTGCACTGTCCAAAAAATGGAAAAGGCAATTTCTGCAAGCACTTGGCATGAATTGACACTAATATTGACCTTTTATTGCTGAAAGTGTACTTTTCATCGACAGCTTAATTATAACTCAACTATATGACTGTCTGTCAAATCAGTACAAATGATGCTATTAGAATAAAACTGTACAGCTTCCCATCCTTTCCTTCTCCAAATTTTGACATTGCCAGCTGTCATAAGCGCAATTACAAAAGAGCACATTCATCAAGAATAGGCAAATTTTTGATCTGCAAATTGTTCTGTGCAACACAAAGCAAAAAGGCCTCATAGAAGTATTTTATTATTAATCAATCCAGACAAAAAAAAGTCTTTCATCTGCTCTCTAGATCATAGACTGCCAGAATGTGTAATCAGCATTCGCACTCTGTCATCTTTGTGTAACTGTGAGGTTAATGTTGTGAAATAAGTGCAAATGATGTGAAAAAGCCAGTTTGCCTTCCATCAATATTGTCAATCTTTATCAGATTCATTTCTTTAGGGCATTAATAAGCTGTCAAAACCTATCAAAAGTTTACTTTGAATCAATCTTGCAGACTGTTATTGTATTCAAATCATGCAGAATACTTTGCTGCACCTATATTCGTTCAGTCACCTTTAATAATTGCATATCTTGCAAAGGAACAGAAGTTAATCAGAAATGCATTCTATCCATGTGAAATCATAAAATTCTTTATGATCATTTACTGCAGACTAAAAGCCTGTGATGCTGTTTGTAAAAATAAATCTGATGGGCATATCTCAAAATGATGATGATGGCTGGTTCTTTGCTTGTGAAGATCAGGAGGGAACTCCAGCGTTATAAGATTTTTCTTCCCGCCTGCACTGTGTAGGTTTATAGTGAGGGTCAATGCGCTCAGACCAATTCAGGTCGGGGTAATTTCCACAATGCCACAGTGAGCTGTGATGACTGTGCCGACCGTAAGTCTGTGGGTTGAGTATCAGATTTTTCCTTCTCCTAGACAGACTGCCTGGCAAAGCGAACAAGTCCATCTACCGGGTTTGGAATCAGAGTTGTCCTCTCCTGGGCTGGCTGCCAGCCAAGGCTGATGAGCCCAGCTTGCCTGCCGAGTTATACCACTGGACACTCGGTTGCGCCATGACATAGCAAACTCAGCAAGATCAGGGGCACCATGTGAAGGCATTGCTATGGGCACAGGAGAGGCCAAATGTGAGTGAATTCCTGCTTGGCAAGCCAAACAGTGGTCCTGCACCGATCGCTACACCTGGAAAGGAGAGGCAATGGGAGACACTTCATCTTTTTTAAGCGAGCTGGATGTCCTGCCCAGGAATAAAACATTCTGATATATCAAGTCTTTCTTATGAATTAATTTCAGGTGGAGAAATCTAAGTTCACTCAGAGAAAAGAAAAATACTTATTGAGTCAGGTAATGCATTCCTTAAAAATTTACATGGTAATTATAAAAAGAGCACAACATAGCAGAAAATACTAAAAATACATATTAACCATGTCTTATCTTAGCACAAGGATCAGGTTACTTGACAATAGATCCAATTCAAAGCATTTCTTTTCATTTCTCTGGAAAACAAGCTGTCCCCGCAATTGTCAATTTTTAATCAGTCTTCCACAATCCCTGGTGGAATGATAGGCATGAGTCTATCTGAAGGTGAATTTTGGCAGGGCATACATTAAATTCACACACACAAAAAGTTGGAGTTACAGGCTAACTACGGGAAAAACTCAACAGATCAGACAACATGAATGGAAGGAAATGAACAGTTGATGTTTTAGGTTGAGACCCTTCTTCAGGACTGGAAAGAAAGAAGGCAGAAGCCAGTATAAGAGGTTGGGGTGGAGTGGAGCAAGAGTTGGCAGGTGATAGGTGAATCCAGGAGAGGGAGTAAAACAGGCAGCTGGAGTAGGGGGAGAGAGAATGATGTAAGAAAGTGGAAGTTGATAGGTGGAAGCCTCAAACACATGAAGAAGATAGCATCTGGTAGGACAGCATGGTGGATAATGGAATAAAGGGAAAGAGGTGGAGGGGGAATTGGAGGAAGAAACATATGAATGATGGGCAGACCGAGAAGGCAGGGGAGGGGAAAGAGAAGGTGTGATGGTTGGTGAGAAAACGGAAACAAAGGAGGGACATATGGGAATGGTTACATGAAGTTAAAGAAATCAATATTCATGTCATCAGGTTGGAGCCTATCATGATGAAACAAGCTTTCACCTGGGTCCTTCAACTGGGCTGAAGCTGCCTGACCCACTGAGTTCCTCCAGCTTTTCATATGTTGCTCCAGATTGCAGCGTCTGAAGTCTCTTGGTTCTCAATGTGTTGAACTTATCTGGCATTCTTGGGTTGAAGAGACCCAGGCAGTTTTAACTCACAACCTTTAATTGTTCACCCAATCCTGTTGCAAATGGGCAGCCTTACCATTTCTTAGGCAGGATTTTCAACAGTGCTCCAAAACCTAATAAAATTGTCTCACATGAAGAGAGGTTCATTTACTAATTTGTGATACTATTAGACAGTAGCAGATTCTTGCCATTGAGGTTCCAAGGGTGCTCCCAATTTTCAAAAATAGCAGACCTAGTGAAAGAGATGAAGGAAGAAAATGGGACATACTGATATTTAAAGAGAAGTCAGTATCCTCCAGACAAGCTAACACACAGACAATCGGGAAGGCAAATGGCACATCGGTTATTATTACGACAATTTGGGTTATAGATGACTTAATACATCTAGAAGGACTTGATGAGGCCGTACTTGGTGTATTGTGTACAATCTTTATTTCCTTACTTTAAAAAAAATGATACACCTACTACTGTATAGAGGAAAGATTTACAGGACTTATTTCGAATGGAAGGGTCAAATGAGCTAGGAGACACTTGGTTACAGTGTTAATTACTAGAGTTTAGAAAAAGGGGAGGTGACTTCATTAAACAAATGAGAGAGTTCAAAAGGATTAATGTAGATTGGACAACAGAATCAAGGCTATAGAACCAAGAACCATGAGTCACAGACTCAAGTTAAGGTAATATGTCATTAAGTGTTCAAATGAGATTTCCTCAGTCAGATGTTGGTGAATTTCTGAAACTGTCTACATTATGAACCTTCACTGAGGGGTCCGCAATGGAATAGGTGAACAGCTTCAAATTCCTGAGTATCAACATCTCTGAGGCTCTGTGGCACAACATATTGATGCAATTACAAAGAAGGCACACCAGCAGCTACATTTCATTAGGAGTTTGAGATCTGGTATGTCACCAAAGACAGATATACCAAGCAGGGCACTCTGACTGTTTGCATCATTGTCTACCATGGAGGTGCCAATGCACAGGGTTAGAAAAATGAGAAGAGGTTTGTAAACTCAGCCAGCTCCAACCTGGGCACTAGCCTCCCCACCACTGAGGATATCCCCAAAAGGTGACCCCTCAAGAGGCAGTATCCATCATTAAGGACCCTCACCATCCAGGACATTCTCTCTTCTCATTACTACCGTAAGGAAGGAGGTACAGGAGCCTGAGGATACACACTCAACAATTTAGGTACAGCTCCTCTGCCATCAAATTTCTGAATGGTCCATGAATCCATGAAATCTACTTCACTATTTGCTCTCTTTTCGCACTACTTACTTATTTTTTATATTTCTCATTGTAATTTATGGTGACTCTTTTAATGGTTTTCACTCTACTGCTGTTGCAAAACAACAACAAATTTCACAACAAATGTCAATGATAAACAACCTGATTCTCGTAGAGCTGTTATCTCACAGCTCCAGCAACTCAGGTCTGTATCTGAATTTCAGTCCTCTGTGTGAAGTCTGCACTTCCTCCTGTGTTCCCTCCCAAATCCTAATTACATGTGAATTGGTAGGTTAATTCATCATTATCATTATGTGCCGTATCATATGACATGGGCAATCATGGTCTTGAACATGATTGTTTATGGCAGTTTTTTTTTACAGAAGTGATTTTGTCATTGCGTTCTTCTGGGCAGCGCCTTTACAAGACAGGTGACCAAATCCACTCTCAACACTTTTCAGTGATTGTCTGCCTGGCATCAGTCATCGCATAACCAGGATTTCCGATGTGCATCAGCTGCTCATGCGACCATCCACCACCTGCTCCCATAGCTTCACATGACCCGGATTAGGAGGATAAACAGATTACCACACCTTGCCCAAGGGTGACCTGCAGGCTAGCTGAGGAAAGGAGTGCCTTACACCTCCTTCGGTAGAAACACTGCCACCCTGTAGGTTAACTAGCAACTGTAAATTGCCTTTACTGGTTAGGTGAGTAGCATCATATGGGTAGCAGGGTGGTGGTTGAAGTGATTGCTGTACTTCAATGGGTACCTGATGGTCAATACATACTTACATAGTGGACCTGTTTCTGTGCTGTATGAGTCTATGACTATGATCTCTGTAAGTTCATGCTCTTACAAAAACTCTCTGATTTATTTTTCCCTGCCACAAAAGAGTATGAATTGTTTGAAAATCTAAAGATTAAGTAACTCTGCAGGACTTCCCATGAATTGTTGTCAGGCATTTCCTAAGTAACTATTCACACCAAGAGTCTGTAAAAGAACTATAGAGGCCCTGGTGGAGGACTTTGTCAAATGGTACGAGCTGACTCATCTGCAGCTGAACATCAGCAAGACAAAGAAGATGATGATAGATGTTAGAAAGGCCAAGCCTGTACTGCTCCCTGTTGCTATTGATGGTGAAGATGTGGATGAGGTGAGCACCTATAAGTACAAGAACCTTCCATGCAGTGTAGTGCTGGGGCAATGGCATCAACTTGGGTGATGCCAACAGTCTCAATAAACTGATTAGAAAGGCTGGCTCTGTAAAGGAGTCAAACTAGACACTCTGAAGGCTGTGTTGGAACAAGAGACCCTACAAAAAAATGCTGGCAATTCTGGACAATGTTTCTCACCCTTTGCATGCCACCTTGACTGAACAAAGGAGCACTTTCAGTAATAGACTAAAACAATGTATGACGTTGTGCGCATCACTGAGTCATGGCTGTAAGAAGGTCATAGTTGAGAGCTTAGTATCAAAGGATATACTTTGTATTGAAAGGCCAAGCAGGAAGGCATAGGCAGTGGTGCGGCTCTGTTGTTAAGAGATGGAATTACATCTTTAGAAAGAGGCGACATAAGGTCAGAGAATGTCAAATCTTCATGGGTGGAGTTAAAAATCTGCAAGTGTAAAAAGAAAATTATGGAAATCATATATAGGCTTCCAAATAGTAGCTGAGATGTGGGGTTGAGATTGCAAGGGGAGCTGGAAAGGGCATGTAATAAGGGTAATGTCACAATTGTTATGAGGGACTTTAATATGCAAGGGAATTGAGAAAATCAGATTGTTGTCAAATTGCAAGAGAAGGATTTTGCTGAATGCCTAAGAGGTGGCCATTTAGAGCAGCTTGTGCTTGACCCTACTTGGAGAAAGGCTATCTTAAATTGAGCATTCTGTAATAATCCAGATTTTATTAGGGAACTTAAGGTAAAGGAACCCTTTGGAGGCAGTGATCATAATATGATTGAATTCATACTGCAATTTGACAGGGAGAGGCATAAGTCAAATATATTAGTATTGCAATGAAATAAAGGGAATTACAGAGGCATGAGAGGGTAGCTTGCACAAGTGAATTAGAGGAGGATATTGGCGAGGATGATGGGAGATCAGAGGTGGCTGAAAGTTTCTGGGAAAAGATAGGTGGAGGGACAGGTAGTGATGAGGAATCAATATGATCACAGCAGCACTTAGATTGGAAGAATGGGCAAAAAAGTGGCAGATGGTATACAGTGTTGGGAAATGTATGATAATCCATTTTTGTAAAAGGAACAATAGTGTAGACTATTATCTAAATGGGGAGAGAATTCAAATGGTCAGAGCTGCAAAGGAATTTAGGGGTCTTCGTACAAGATTCCCAGGAGGTTAATTCACAGGTTGACTCTGTGGTAAAGAAGACAAATGCAATGTTGTATTCATTTCAAGGGGAATAGAATATAAAAACAAGGAGATAATGCTTTATAGGACACTAGTCAGGCTGCACTTGGAGTATTGTCAACAGTTTTGGGGCCCCATATCTCAGAAAGGATGTGTTGTCATTGGAGAGAGTCCAGAAGAGGTCACGAGGATGATTCCAGGAAAGAAGGAATTAATATATAAAGAGCGTTTGTCTGCTTTGGGCTTGTACTCACTGGAATTTAGAAGCATGCGGGAGGGATCTCATTGAATCCTACTGAATGTTGAAAGGACTATATAGGGTGGATGTGGAGAGGATGTTTCCGACGGTGAGGTATCCAGAACTAGAGGGCACAGCCTCAAAATCGAGGGGCGATCCTTTATAACAGAGTTAAGGAGGAATTTTTTTAGCCAGAGAGTAGTGAACCTGTGGAATGCTATGCCACTGACTGCTGTGGAGGCCAGGACCATGGGTATATTTAAAGTGAAAATTGACAGTTTCCTGATTGGTCGGGGCATCAAAGGTTATGGCAAACAAAGCAGGTGTATCAGGTTGAGTGAGATCCAGGATCAGCCTTGATGGAATGGCAGAGCAGACTCAATGCATTGAATGGCCTAATTCTGCTTCTATGTCTTATGGTCTTATTATGGTCTAACCATCCTGCTCCAAAGAGCGCTATATGAGGTCATTCTTACCCTTGGCCATTAGGCTCTATAATGAGTCAAACTATAGCCAGGGAAGTGATGACGCCCTCCTGTTGGACTGTCACTAACCTCTTTTTACCAGAGTGGGTAAGGACCGTTTAGCTCTATTCACCACACCCTGCTATTGCAGATACCCCATACAATACTACCATCACTTCTTATCTGGATGGTATGAATGTGCACCCATTACAGTAATTCTTACACTACCATCTTATCACCGTGTACTTGGAAATCTTGGAAAGCTTGTAATCTTTGACTTGTAAATCTTGTACATCTTATTGTTTAAGTAACTTATTTTTTGTTCTTCCATACTTCTCTACTAATATTTGTATGTGTGTACACTTGTAATGGTACTGTCACACTGTAATTTCCCTTACAATCAATAAAGTGTCTATCTATCTAATGAATCATTCTAATAAATGGAAATAAGAAAATATCCCATGATAATTTGAGGTTAGTGTCTTCTACCTCTGCTGACAACAGTTCAATTAAATTAAATAGTAATATCAAGCCTTTTGTGTGTTTTGTGATTTTAGTTTATTATTCTGTAGTGGCAAATTGTCAGCTGGATTAGCGATTCTCAGATCTATTAATAAGCAGCTACAACACATAGAAACATAGAAAATAGGTGCAGGAGTAGCCCATTCGGCCCTTCGAGCCTGCACCGCCATTCAGTATGATCATGGCTGATCATCCAACTCAGAACCCTGTACCAGCCTTCCCCCCATACCCCCTGATCCCCGTAGCCACAAGGGCCATATCTAACTCCCTCTTAAATATAGCCAATGAACTGGCCTCAACTGTTTCCTGTGGCAGAGAATTCCACAGATTCACCACTCCCTGTGTGAAGAAGTTTTTTCTAATCTCGGTCCTAAAAGGCTTCCCCTTTATCCTCAAACTGTGACCCCTCGTTCTGGACTTTCCCAACATTGAGAACAATCTTCCTGCACCTAGCCTGTCCAATCCCTTTAGGATTTTATATGTTTCAATAAGATCCCCCCTCACTCTTCTAAATTCCAACGAGTATAAGCCTAGTCGATCCAGTCTTTCATCATATGAAAGTCCTGCCATCCCAGGAATCAATCTGGTGAACCTTCTTTGTACTCCCTCTATACAAGGATGTCTTTCCTTAGATTACGGGACCAAAACTGCACACAATACTCCAGGTGTGGTCTCACCAAGGTCTTGTACAACTGCAGTAGTACCTCCCTGCTCCTGTACTCAAATCCTCTTGCTATGAATGCCAGCATACCATTCGCCTTTTTCACCACCTGCTGTACCTGCATGCCCACTTTCAATGACTGGTGTATAATTACACCCAGGTCTCGTTGCACCTCCCCTTTTCCTAATCGGCCACCATTCAGATAATAATCTGTTTTCCTGTTTTTGCCACCAAAGTGGATAACCTCACATTTATCCACATTAAATTGCATCTGCCATGAATTTGACCACTTACCTAACCTATCCAAGTCACCCCGCATCCTCTTAGCATCCTCCTCGCAGCTAACAGTGCCGCCCAGCTTTGTGTCATCCACAAACTTGGAGATGCTGCATTTAATTCCCTCATCTAAGTCATTAATATATATTGTAAACAACTGGGGTCCCAGCACTGAGCCTTGCGGTACCCCACTAGTCACTGCCTGCCATTCTGAAAAGGTCCCGTTTATTCCCACTCTTTGCTTCCTGTCTGCCAACCAATTCTCTATCCACATCAATACCTTACCCCCAATACCGCGTGCTTTAAGTTTGCACACTAATCTCCTGTGTGGGACCTTGTCAAAAGCCTTTTGAAAATCCAAATATACCACATCCACTGGTTCTCCCCTATCCACTCTACTAGTTACATCCTCAAAAAATTCTGTGAGATTTGTCAGACATGATTTTCCTTTCACAAGTCCATGCTGACTTTGTCCGATGATTTCACCGCTTTCCAAATGTGCTGTTATCATATCTTTGATAACTGACTCTAGCATTTTCCCCACCACCGATGTTAGGCTAACCGGTCTATATTTCCCCAGTTTCTCTCTCCCTCCTTTTTTAAAAAGTGGAGTTACATTAGCCACCCTCCAATCCTCAGGAACTAGTCCAGAATCTAAAGAGTTTTGAAAAATTATCACTAATGCATCCACTATTTCTTGGGCTACTTCCTTAAGCACTCTGGGATGCAGACCATCTGCCCCTGGGGATTTATCTGCCTTTAATCCCTTCAATTTACCTAACACCACTTCCTTACTAACATGTATTTCGCTCAGTTCCTCCATCTCACTGGACCCTCTGTCCTCTACTATTTCCGGAAGATTATTTATGTCCTCCTTAGTGAAGACAGAACCAAAGTAGTTATTCAATTGGTCTGCCATGTCAATAATCAATTCACCTGTTTCCCATAATCAATTCACCTGTTTCTGTCTGTAGGGGACCTACATTTGCCTTAAGTAATCTTTTTCTTTTCACATATCTATAAAGGCTTTTACAGTCAGTTTTTATGTTCCCTGCCAGTTTTCTCTCATAATCTTTTTTCCCCTTCCTAATTAAGCCCTTTGTCCTCCTCTGCTGGACTCTGAATTTCTCCCAGTCCTCAGGTGAGCCACTTTTTCTGGCTAATTTGTATGCTTCTTCTTTGGAATTGATAATATCCCTAATTTCCCTTGTCAACTACGGGTGCACTACCTTCCTTGTTTTATTCTTTTGCCAAACTGGGATGAACAACTGTTGTAGTTCATCCATGCGATCTTTAAATGCTTGCCATTGCATATCCACCGTCAACCCTTTAAGTGTCATTTGCCAGTCTATCTTAGCTAATTCACGTCTCATACCTTCAAAGTTACCCTTCTTTAAGGTCAGAACCTTTGTTTCTGAATTAACTATGTCACTCTCCATCTTAATGAAGAGTTCCAACATATTATAATCACTCTTACCCAAGGGGCCTCTCACAACAAGATTGCTAATTAACCCTTCCTCATTGCTCAATACCCAGTCTAGAATAGCCTGCTCTCCAGTTGGTTCCTCGACATGTTGGTTCAAAAAACCATCCCGCATACACTCCAAGAAATCCTCTTCTTCAGCACCCTTACCAATTTGGTTCACCCAATCTATATGTAGATTGAAGTCAACCATTATAACTGCTGTTCCTTTATTGCACACATTTCTAATTTCCTGTTTAATACCATCTCCGACCTCACTACTACTGTTTAGAGTTTGCAGCAGAGCGGCTTGATACTGTAGGAAGATGTCTACTTGAGCGAAACCACAGCTAAGGCAGACGTAGTTTGAAAGATTACAGAATACATATCACTTCTTATCTGGACAGTGTGAATGTGCACCCATTACTGTATAATATTACAGATATTCTTGCACTACCATTTTATCAGTGTGAACTTGTAAATCTTGTAATCTTTGACTTGTAAATTTTGTACATCTTAGTTTTAAGGTAACTTATTTTTATTCTTTCTTCTCTTCTAAAATTTGTGTATCTGTGCGCTTGCAATGCTACTGTGACACTGTAATTTCCTTTTGGATCAATAAAATGTTTATCTTTCTATCTATCTAAATATCACATATCAAAGGGATGATTATAAATCATTTGTTGGCATCAAGAAAGCCAATAAAATTACCATCTAACACCTGCCACCTTCCTCCCCTTCCCCCACATTCTTACTCTGGCTTCTCCTCTTTCTTTCCACTCCTGATGAAGGGTTTCGGCCCAAAATATCAACCTTTTACTCTTTGTCATAGATGCTACCTGGCTTGATGAGTTCCTCCAGCGTCTTGTGTGTGTTGCTTTGGATTTCCAGCATCTGCAGATTTCCTTGTGAATGAAAATTACCATCTATTTATGTTTGGATTCTGTAGTCTGGTACGTCAGGTATATGTATTCATTTATCAGTAGGCCTTAAAATGTCATGCTCTTATTTGGCTGTGATATAATTAAGGGAGGTCATAAAAACTGGCATAATGACGTGGACAAAGGCTTTGCTGCATGCTTGAGTTCTTGGTGGGGGGTGCCGATGCTTTTTTGCTGGTGGGGGAGGGGGGTCATTGCTTTGCTGCTGCTTGTGCATGGGAGGGGATGTTGGAGGGGGATTTAGGGTTCTAACGTTTAACTCTCATTCATTCTTTGGGGCACTCCTCTGTTTTCATGGATGTTTGCAAAGAAAAAGAATTTCAGGATGTATATTGTATACATTTCTCTGACATTAAATGTGCCTACTGAAACTATTAAAAAGTAAACACCGAAGTTGCTGTCACAAGTTGGTAAACTAAGATTTCAAACCACTCAAGAGGCTTGGGACTGCTCAACTAAAATAAAACAATATAAAAGTAAACAAATAAAAATTATCATCTGCATCGTAAAATCAACCTAACCATTAATCTCATAAACACAAGAGATTCTGCAGACACTTCATGGTCTTAGCCTGAAATATGGACTGTTTATTCCCCTTCATAAATGCTGCCTAACCTGCTGAGTTCTTCCAGCATTTTGTGTGGGTTGCTTAACATCAATCTGTTTTTATAAACCAATGCTTCAGAATGCCAGAGGGTGCCTTGGTGCAGATGGTGACTGTATCAGTGAGAAGGCCCAGAGATTAGCACATTTTTAATTATTTGCACTTGCAACACCTTCTGAAATTAAGCACCTCAGAGGTCATCAGCTACAGGGAAGCACCAGTTACTGAAATAATTATGTAACACTGAGCTCTCAGCTACAGGTAGCCTTTTTCATAAACAAGTAATGTTATATTGCTTGCCATCTGAATGTAGAATATCTATCCACGCACATTCTTCTTTTCTGTTCCTATGCAATTTGAACAACCCTGCAAGATGCAAAAATAAGTGTCTCCATTCAGTGAATCATCATCAAACCCACTCTCCATCCAATATACTGTTTTAATAATTCAGTTGTACAATAACTTCAATGCCCAAATGAATGCAAGATTCAAGGTATGGTTCAGTGTGACAATTTGCGCTACCAACTCCAAAACTTGTATGATAAAGGTACAGTATATCTCAGTGAAGATCCTTTTGAGCTGATGATATTGCAACTGCCTCTGGAGGCAATCAGCTCAGTGCAGCTCCTTTACAGCTGGGTGACATAGGAACATAGATCATAGAGCCGCTGCTTCACAGTGTCAGAGATCAAAGTTCAATCCTGCCCTGAGGGATTGTCTATGTGAAGTTTGCCCATTCTCCCTGTGGTAGGTTGGGATTGACACCATCACCCCGCTGTGCTCTCCTACATCGCATAGATGTGAGAAAATGTAGGGCAATTGGCCACTAAAAAATTACTCTGAATGTGTTGGGGAAAATGAGGAATTGATGAGAATGTGAGGAGAATAAACAGTGGAGGATTAATGCAACTTTCTTTTTAAATCGGTGTTTGTCAGCACAGATTCTATAGGATGAAGGTTTTGTTTCCATATTGCACGGCTCTACAGCTCTGTGGCTTCAAACTGCATGACCCTTCACCTTAGAGAAATATACAGTACGTTCCTGGGTCCTGAGGCTGTATCTGCCACTTGCTCAGGTGGGAAAGGAAAGGATTTCATCAATCCAAACAAGGGAAAATTGGCAGATGCTGGAAATCCAAGCAACACACACAAAATGCTGGAGGAACTCAGCAGGCCAGGCAGCATCTATGGAAAAGGGTACAGTCAACATTTCAGACTGAGACCTTTCATCAGGATGGATTTCGTCAAGCTGTAAGGGAAGGTTCACAATCACAATCAGAATCAAGTTATTGTCACTGACATGTGTCACAAAATTGTTGTTTTGCAGCAACAATACAGTGCAAGATATACAAATAAATATGTTACAAAAAATAAATAGTGCAAAAGATGAATAGTGAGGTTCATGGACCACTCAGACATCTGATGATAGAGGGTAAGAATCTGTTCTTAAAGCATTGTGTGTGGATCTTCAGTCTCCTGTACCTTCACCCTGAATGTCGATGACTTTGCAACATTATTTTGTCAGTAATTCAAAGCAGCGTTGATTTATCCCTGGAGCCTGCACAGTATTTATTCCTCCAGCATTATCATAAAGCTGATTATTTGATCATATCATTTTTTCTGTGCGTGATCCTTCATTGTCATTTATTAGCTGCTCCATTTATCTACATCATACAAGTTTTTTTTAATTGGCTGGACAGCTCTGGAAATTCTACAGTTCTGAAAGGCACTACAAAAGTGTTCATTCTTTTTTCTTTTACTACAGTATTAGAGCCTGCTACTGAGTCACCAACTTCAGGAGTTGCCATTCGCTATTACCAATTATTGAATGATCTTTATTGTCATTATACATAGGTACAATGAAACTCTGTGTGTTCTCCCCTCAGGCAATTAAATAAAGCGGTAGATAAAAACAAGACAGTAATAGAAAAACAGTATTAAATAGGTAAGTAGCAGAAAATAAGTTGCAGCAGCACCAGAATATCATGAACAACAAATGTGGCTTTAACAGTGAGTATGTCTCCACCATTATTCTTATCATGGGAAGTGAACAGATCAGAGGGATAGACAGCATCCACCTATACCATCTTGTGATTCTATTTCATTGGAGTTCACTTCTTTAAAAACTACAAGCTTAAAAGCATCAATATGATTTGCTACCTTCTATCTCCAGCCATTGTCACTTGCTCATATTGGTCTCCTTGTGGCAATGAAAGTTACCGCCACTCTCACCTTATGCAGTTCAAGTTACTCTCAGGCAGAGCTGCTTCTTTGCAATAAGGCAAAGACCACAATGAACATATGAGCGCCATTATCCCTGGTTCCATGCACTTCATTAACTTCGGCATCGTGACCAGGCAGCTGGAAGAGAAAGAATAACAATTCTCTGCTAGCTCAACACAAGGTGCAGAATCTTTAGGTGTTGCCACCCAAACCTAATTAAAGAGAGTTACAGAGCAAAACTCACCCAAATATATCAGCAGGCTTTCTGTGGATATGCGGACAAACACCTTATTTTCCATCCCCTCTTCCTCGATTCTCCAATCTGATCTTTTACCTCTCCTCATTTGCCTATCACTTCCCCCTGGGTCCCCACCTCTTTCACTTTCTCCTATGGTCCACTCTTCTTTCCTTTCAGACTCCTTCTTCTCAAGCCCTTCACCTTTCCCACCCACCTGGCTTTACCTATCACCTTCTAGCTATCCTTCTTCCCACTCCCCCCCCCCCAGCTTTTTATTCTGGCATTTTCCTCTTTCCTTCCCCCCCACCCCACCTTCCAGTCCTGAAAGAAAGGTCTCGACCTGAAACGTCAACTGTTTACTTATTTCCATGAACGCTGCTTGACCTGCTAAGCTCCTCCAGCATTTTGTGTGTGTTGCTTTGAATTTCCTGTATCTGCAGATTTTCTTGTGTTTAAACTTTCTCCTCTAGGATCCTCTACTACAGCACAACAACATAATATAATGACCATGGAAACAAAAATAAAACAGGAAATACAAATACAAATTTAGTAGGTCATGCAGTATCTTTGGAGAGAGAACCAGAGTAACTGTTTTTGGTTGATGTCCTTTCATCAAAGTTGATGAAGTTGGATAGTATCCATTTGTCAAGCACGACATTTTTTAAGTTTTAAGCACTTTCATGATGGATATTTTCCAGTGCAATGATGATTTGTTTTAGAGAAAATATTATTACCCACATTCTGAAGTCAATCCACACAGCTTAATGAAGATCGACAGTGAGTCTTCTTTTAGTGAACACATTTAAATTCCATAATTTATCATTACATTGCTGCCAAAGCACATAAAGTGTTTTGTTTGAGATTTAGATATTTCATGACACCAATTATAGAACAGTTTTACTGATTTAAAGCTTGACATTACAAGATCAAGGATGAAATTAACAAAGTAGTCCAGCTTGAAATTGGAATCTTATATGCCGGCATTGAAAATCATCTACAGTTTGGAAGATTATTTAGCAATACCAGAGACCAAAGCAAAGCTAATAACATGCTGTCATTTGCTGCTGAGAACCTAATGAAGGGCATATTATGTGCATATAGAATCACTGCATACTCTATTCATTTTTCATCTTTGACCAGTGGTTATAAAACAAATTTTAAAAAAATGATTGTTAAATTTAATGTGAATAATTCCAAAGGTTTCCAAATTGATGAAAGCTTAGAAGAAAGCTTTAAAACAATGGTAGAATTTTCTCCAATTATCATCTACATTCACCACCTTCCAGAGGCTCGTACTGTTCCCGATATTGGGGAAGTCCAGAACGAGGGGTCACAGTTTGTGGATAAGGGGGAAGCCTTTTAGGACTGAGATTAGGAAAAACTTCTTCACACAGAGAGTGGTGAATCTGTGGAATTCTCTGCCACAGGAAACAGTTGAGGCCAGTTCATTGGCTATATTTAAGAGGGAGTTAGATATGGCCCTTGTGGCTACGGGGATCAGGGGGTATGGAGGGAAGGCTGGTGCAGGGTTCTGAGTTGGATGATCAGCCATGATCATAATAAATGGCGGTGCAGGCTTGAAGGGCCGAATGGCCTACTCCTGCACCTATTTTCTATGTTTCTATGTTATACTATGAAGTACTGCTCCTTAGTGTTAGAAGGATATTTTGATGTGGGAAGAATATTCTCAATAATTCTTTCCATTCTGGCAATGTATAAATATGAACTGAGAGAGATCAGATCCATAGAAGTTAATCCCAGCATACTATGGAATATCAATCAAGAAAGTGAACAAAATATGGCACTATACAGACAGTCAGTAGGTTATAAAGGTCACTATTAAAACAGCAGACTACTTCGGCCCATACTACATCAGCCAAAGAGATGGAGGTCGATGTCATGACTCAAATTTCATTTCACTGAGAACCATAGTTTTACCCAGCAAATATCTGAAATGCAAATAAACAATGCAAACGTCTTCCAATTAATGAAGGGCATTCTTTCCAGAAAACAATGCAAAACTAAAGAGGATTGCATATAAATTATATGCAAAAGAAAATCAACGTACACCACTCTCAGTAGTGTGGGAAAGAATCTTGATTTGTAGCAGAATTATTCATTTATCTCCAGCTCAGTTACCTACCTTAAAATATGAAAAAGCTCTTAATTTTGATTCTCTATAGATGTATTTTAATTTAAATGGTGCGCTACCAAATTTACTATAGCAATACATAATCATAAAAATTTTGCACTTACTTTAGCATGGTTATTTGGATATTATACTCTATTTTTTTCCTAAAGCTTCTAATAAAGGGGTACCACACATCAAAGTTGCTGGTGAGCGCAGCAGGCCAGGCAGCATCTGTAGGAAGAGGTGCAGTCGACATTTCAGGCCGAGACCCTTCGTCAGGACTAACTGAAGGAAGAGTGAGTAAGGGATTAATAAAGGAGTACCACTGGTTGAGTTACTTAATTATATAATTTTAACCATTGCAGACAAAACTTAATATACTAAGCTTAACTATCATGATTAATACTTTCTGACTTCCATACACCGAAGTTAAATAATTACATTAATATTTGAATAAAATATGCATGAAAACTGAATATTTTCAGTTGAGGACATGAAGTATCCATTTCCTTATTCCAGTTGTTTTTGTGTTGAAAGTTGTATTTTCAAAACATTGCAGTACAGCTATGAGGCTGGGGATGCAGGGAGTTAGATAACAGCATTTTTTCACCTCTGAGAATTGCATTCAAGTTTGACTCAGAATGATGGAATGGTACATGTTCATTAGTCATTCAGAAGAACCATAACCAAAAATGTATCAATAGTAGACCATCAGTGAGTATAAAAAAATGCTACAGACTACATTATTATTATAAAAATGTAAAAACGTTTTTCTCAGCTCAGGCTGGTAAAATCTGAGGTGCAGGCAAAGCCAACCACACTCATTTCTCAATTGCTAGGAACTAGCAGACTATTCTAGTGGTGCTTAGAGTTGTTGTTCTCTTTAGGTTTATATAGATATTACTGTGTAGCCCTAATTGTTTAATGCTCTTTGGGATGATTCCAGTTGTAGATATTACTATCAGGGTATACAACAATGTATACTTTGTTCATGTTCCAAAGTCTTTCAATTTCCTCCTTTAATTCAGCTTATTTCTGGTGTTATTCATTTATATAAGTTATGTGTGTTTAGAATGGCTAAATATATTAAGCAAGTTGTTCATGTTTGTTTATCCTGTATTATTATATCCAGATGGTTATTATAGATTGTCCTATCTGTAATAATGGATCAGTCATAATATAATTGGTGAGATTCTGACTCTAAAACTGGATCAGGCTTGTATTTATAGTAAGGTATGATTTATTTTATCATCTTTCATTTTAAGGCAAGATTTTGGTGAATGCTGTTGCCACTTGATTGTTTGTTCCTGTGTAAGTAATCAGATTGAGATAAACTGCTACAGGATCCTGTAATGTGCTGGATTGTTTCTGGTTTATTATTAATATTATTCTAAATGTCACCAGAATAGAAACTTCACACAAAGAGGGCACAGGACAAAAAGGGACAGTAAAAAGATCTTAAATAATGACAAGCTGGATCATACACTATTATTATTTGATTCAGACTGAGGTCTATTACTGCAGGAAAGAAGAGCAAGAATGTTTTTTAAAGTCTCCCCATACTATTCCATCAGTGCAAGATACAAAAATCTTCACATAAATTTGTCACTGGCAAGTCAGAGCAGCCCATCATCCCAGCTCCAGTTAGATTATGTAAACATTGAAGGTTTGAATCAGCATTCTCTGATAAATACAGAAAATTAGTTAATATTTCAAGATAGTCATTGATGACATTTTGAAAAAGAATTTTTCAATAATTAGCAGTTTAGTAAAGCTTTATAATGACTTTACCTCAAAGGGATTAACCACAAAATTCCTTACCCAGCACAATTTCTAGATAAATAGAATTTAAATCCTGGATGTTTACTGCTGTTCATTATTATGTACAATGGTTCAACCCTGTAATAGGCATATAAACCAAAGAGCTATGGCAAATGCATTATTAAGCAGATAATATGCATATAAACCAAAGAGCTATGGCAAATGCATTATTAAGCAGATAATATGCATATAAACCAGAGCTATGGCAAATGCATTATTAAGCAGATAATATGCATATAAACCAAAGAGCTATGGCAAATGCATTAATATTAAGCAGATAATATGCATATAAACCAAAGAGCTATGGCAAATGCATTAATATTAAGCAGCCCTGTCATGCTTCTATTGCTCGCTCTTCAATAAAAAGAAGTAATAAAATATTTTATGTACCAATCATGTACTTAATTATTTATTTAAGTCAAGTTGTTGATACAACAGATGGTACCTGTGCTATCCTAGAATGGAGATAACATTTGAGGGTTATGATTTCCTTGATTCCTTCCACGGATTTAACATAATGAAGCAAGAAATTTATTCAGTCAAAGGGGATTAAGACAATCCCCACAGTTTAAGACTGTCAGACAGTGAAAATATTTAACACTATTCTTGTTAACTTTCAGTTCCTACTATGTAAGACCCCATCTGGTCTGTGACATCTATTCCATAACACATTGCATACACAGTAAGTGATAAAAAATCATTTCAAGCTCTCCCTTCAAGCAGCGTTCATACATATTCACATCATTAGAGATCTAAATGCAGAGTTTGGGAGAGAATATTCATGATTGATGCAAAACCTACAGGCATTATTAGCACATGCAAGCAAATGGGAAGCATGGAGGTTTGAGAAATTAGAAACTTGCTAGATTGCCTGTATCTTTATTGGCAAAATAAATAATCATATACTTGACAAATTCTGGGCTTTGCCAAGTGCATAATCTTTTCGTCTGTGGGCAGGTATCTCTCAGCTGACAAAACATCTGAAAAGTTTATTGTGTTCAGCATGTGTTTGGTTGCAAATCTTTCCAACAACAAACAAGTCACAATCGTTTTATAATTTGATCATTAAAACTGATGAGTTCCTCATCCAGGTCTGAATACACGTACTCATAGGCTTTTTATTTACCTGACAGCTTGACACACTGGACAAAGGAGACATCAGTGACCAATAAAGCAGGCGGAAATCCATTTAGGCTAGCCTTCATGAATTATGTAAGAAGACAATTTAATCATAGAAGGTCTAAATTAGGCATGATACAATTTCCTGCATATTTAAGATAGGTTTGAATGACCAGAAAGGGAACAGTTGTGTGCCTTGCAGCTCTGAAAGATGCATGCACTTTTTAATTTAGTTTTAACTTTCTATTTAAGTGTTGGTTTTCCAGTTTTCTTTCAATTTATTTCGTGACAGATCTGTTCCAGAAGAGTAGGATGTGTTAGTATATAAACATAATTGTTGCTGTACCAGCAAAATCACTAAAACACTGATGACAACTAAGAGCAAACAACAGTGTTCTGAGCAACACACATAAAATGCTAGTCAGGCAGTATCTATGGAGAGAAATAAACAGCCAACGTTTTAGGCTGAGACCCTTCACTAGTCTTGATGAAGGATCTTTGATTTCCAGCATCTGTAGAGTCTTTTGTGTTTAAGTTTAATTCTGAGGTGAGGTTGAGAGTGAGGCAGCATTTCAATAAGTGAGACCTCAAGGATTAATGAGCTGATATGTAGTAAGTAGCAGTCACACTACAAAAGAGCCTTCTCCAACAAGAGAGTCTAATGAACTACCCTTGATATTCCATGGTTTTCCCATTCCAGAATACCCACCGTCACATCCTAAGGATCACCAGTGATCTGTAACAACTGGACCAACCACAAAAATATTGTTGCTACAAGGGTAGGTCACAGTACATATCTTGTTTTGGATGACTCGTCTCCTTACACCCAAGCCTTTCTCATTATCTATGCTTTCTTTGATGAGCCAACCACCAAAGAAGCTGATTAACAAAAGAAACTCAGTGTTGGCAGGGAGGCTTCAAACAATGGAGGTGTATCCAAATCATTTTCTCTTCAGAGCAACCTGCAAGAATTAAATTAATAAGTACAGTTTTATTAAAGCATAGATAAAAGTGTGCTTCTTTTAATTGGGATAAAACAATTAAATTGTCTGATATTGTGGTTTGATTTCTAGCATGCCAACAATACCATTGTAAGAATGGGATATTGTAAAAATAAATGGTCAGCTGTTCATCATTCAGGTAAATTAATAATTTAAGCTTTTGGACCTTTTTTTGCTTTCAGTACTGCCTGCATTCAATGTGTTTTCAATTAATTCAGGCTTCAATGAATTTTAGAGCCTTTCAAAGTACCCTAAGTTTAGGGGAATGTCAAATTAACCAACACATTGAAACATCCTAATACACATTTGATACTTGGCTTCAGAGTAACTGCTTGTTGTTTTGGCCCAAAAAATGTTGGTTCTGTCATGGTGCGGATCGGGGTCCCTTTAAATTTACCTTGTTTACGTTACGATCCGGACCATTGATTTGAGGCAATTAACGCTCGGCTGAACCGGTAGTTTATAGTCTCCGGCTTTCAGCCGTTCGGTGCGGGAGCGTCTGCAAAGTCACGGCGTGCCAATGTCATCTGGCCGGAGCAAGCCTAGTCTCTACCGAAGCGAGTGCCGGTAATTCACCCTTCCTCACCGGAGCAACCCAGTCCAGTTACCTCGCCGAAGTGAGCCTGCAAAGTTTCCTCATCAAGGTGGGTCCATCAATTAACCCGCCGGAGGGAATCAAGAACTGCTGTCTTCTGTTCCCGGGCCGAGTCGAGAGCTCGCCACCACCCGGAGGTTCCAAGTCAAGTCCTGGCTCTGGGTGACGTTCAAGTACCATGTCAAGTCCTGGCCCTGGCAGCGTTTAAGTACCATGTCAAGTCCTGGTCCCGGCGGCTTCCCAGTTCTGAGTCAAGTCCTGGCCCTGGCGGTCTGTGATTCCTGTCCTACCCCCTTGTCTGAAACCCTTCTCTGCCCCTCTCGCCTCTAGCCCTCGTCTGCAGCTCCCGCCTGCACTTTGGTCTAGTTCCATCACCGGAGCTAGATAGCTACTGTCTGGTGTTCAATTGTGTTAGTCTTGTCTTGTCCTGTCCTCGCCTCCGTGGAGTAAGTCAGGTCATCTTGCCGTTGCCCTGTGGGGGGTCATGTCTTGTCGTGTGTTGTCCTCGCCTCCGTGGGGTAAATCAAGCTGTCCTGCCGTTGCTCCGCAGAGGGTCATGAGTCCCGGCCCTATGTCCTGTACCCAAGGAGGGGTCCTGGCTCTCTGTTCTGTGTATGTGTCCAAGGTTCCATGTTCCTCCTCTCCCTAGCCCATGTCATGTCCATGCCTGGTTCTGGGGTCCGAGCCCAAGGCAAGACCCAGGTACTAGGTCCTCGCCCAGTCTCGGGCTCGGAGTCCATACCCTAGCCTCTTCATGTCTCCTCTAGTTCTGGGAGCCGATTCCGAGTCCAAGCCCAGACCCTTGGTCCCAGCCTAGTCGTAGTCCTGAGTCCTTATCCTGTTCATTATTCCTGCTTCTGTCTTGCTCTCCTGGTATCGTACAATAAACTAAACCTAAGTAACCTCACAAGGTGTGTCTTGCATTTGGGTCCACCCTTGCTCCCAATGTCCCGCCATGTGACAGGTTCGTCTCTCTGCCATCATAGTTGTACATTAATGTCCCTGTCATGTTAGGTTAGTTAAGCCTCTCCACTGGCTGGAGCACTCTAGCTGGTCTGCGTTGGTTGATATGCAAGCCACACCCACAAAATGCTGTAGGAACTCAGCAGGCCAGGCAGCATCTATGCAGAAGAGTAAATGGTCAACATTTCAGGCCTAGACCCTTCATTAGGTGATATGCAAGTCAGGGCAGTATGACATAGAGAGAACACAATTGCCCATGCAGCAAGCTCCCTCTCTTCATGTACCTGATGAACCCAAATGAACAGTAGAGACTGATACAGTTTGGCATTAGCAGCATCGCAGAAGTTGCCAGTCAGCGGTGAACTCGATGTAGGACTACATTAAGGACTCCAGATCCAGAATTTTCCTCAGGATTTACTCCAAAAGCCTTCCCCATGAGTGGGTATAGTCATAAGGCAGTGCAGGTTTGAGATTTTAGAGATTTCCTTTACCCAGATGAGCTGCCAACCATGGCTGATGAGCCCCTTATGCCCAAAGCAACTGGTTTTAAGGTGCCAGTAACCTGCCTTTGCCCCTTCTCCTGTTGGTAGAAGTGGTTCTGCCGGGTTTAGTAATAAAGCCACATGTGAAGGCCAGGAGCTGGGCTTGGCTGTCAGAGGCTATTTGAGATGCATGCCACTGGGAGCATTTAACAGGTAGTGGGAGTTTATCCCCACCACCCTTCACCCCCAGCCCTTGCTTTAACAGCCTTGGCAACCAAACTGAACCATTGCAGTTTGTATAATTTATTTACTTAGACTTGGCAACAGCTGAAAGATTTTATTAAGTAAAAAGCATTTGTAACTTCTTGTTATTGGGATACGATTTCAAATTATTTTATTTAGGAAAGGATAGCTATAAAACATTCTTTCTTATTCCTATGACTCTTGTTTTTTGGGATGTGATGTAGTGAGCTGTCTTCCTGAATTAAGGCAGAGCTGTTCATGAAAACACTCCCACAGTGCTATTGGATGGGACGCTCCTGGATATAGGTCCATCTACAATGATGGGACAGTGATATATTTCTGAAGTAGGGTGATGGGCAACTTGAAGAAAACTTCAGGTGTTGGTGCTTACCTTGTAACTCTTAGTGGGGGAGGCCACTGATAGGGAATGTGCTGAGGGCTAGCCTGGATGAGCACTTGCAGTGCATTTTAGAGATGACACACACTTCACTCACTATGCACCAGTGACAAGTAATGTTTCAGGTGATAAATTACTCTGGATGATGACAATCTTGAGTGTTGTTGGGTGATTTCCAGAAAATGTTTTGCTGTCTGGCAAAAGTTTCTACAAAAATTGTGTGCATCCCTTATGACTCACCCAAACTCTCAATATATGATTCAGCACTATTCAAGACCTTGTCACTTGATTCTGCTATTTTCTGAGGCCAACCATAATTGGCTACTAGATTTGGCTGAGATAACCTGATGATCACAGGTAGGCCCCTGGTAGTAACATCTGCGCAAATAACATCTGCAAAGTGAGAATATGCAAAAGAGCTTTCAAGGGCAAGCAAAATTAAATCAAAATCTTTTATAATCAAGTTAGAAGAAAAAAGGGAAGACAGGAACGAGCTTGAAAATGGAAGAAAGTAATATTATGAATAGAATTAAGAAGTTGATTAAGTTCATTAATAAATTGTGTTGGTCTTTATAGTAGAGAATTTGTATATACTTAACTATATAAGGAAATTAACAAAAACTGATTTTCATTAAAATTAAGTACCAGAAAACTGTATTTAAAAAGCTAAAGACACAGAGGACTGGTGAATCCTTGGTTCCCAGTGATTTACACTTCAGAAATTTAGAAGAAAATTGATAAGGGGATTTTCTTTAAAAGTTCTTTCATTTCAGGAGTTATCTCCACAGCATTCCAAAGCTGACTCCTTAGTTAATAAAGATATGAGACTGGAATCATGAAATTATGGACCTGTTAGATCAACATTTGTTGGAATATGTATTTATGGATGGAGTGACCAAATATTTGGTTAAATCTGAGTTCATTAGGAACATTTGTAAAGCGCATGTCATATTTAATTGAGCCAAAATGATCTTTTATGGTAAAGGACTGTAGACAAGAACATTTTTCAGAAGACCTATGAGAAGGTGCCTCACATGATGCTGCTTGATAAATTAAGAGCCATTGGTATTACAAGAAAGATATAAATCTGGATAGATAATTGGCTGATTGGAGGAGGCAAAGAGTGAGAATAAAGGGAGCCTTTTCTCATTGGCTGCTGGTGACTAATGGTGTTCCACAAGGGTCTGTTTTGGGACCACTTCTTTTTACAGTATATGTCAATGATTTGGATGGGAGAATTGATGGCCATGGGCCAAGTTTGCTGATAATACACAGATAAGTGGACGGACAGGTAGTGTTGAAGAAGCAGGTGGGCTACAGAAGGAGTTAGACAGATTAGGAGAATGAGCCAAGTTGCAGATGGAAGATGATGTCAGGAAGTGTATAGTCATGTAGACTATTTTCTAAATGGTGAGAAAATTCAAAAATATGTGGTATAAAGGGACTCGGGAGTCCTTGTGCTAAAGGGTAATTTGCAGGTTGAGTTGGTTGTGAGGAAGGCAAATGCAATATTAGCATTCATTTAGAGAGGACTAGAATATAAAAGCAAAGACGTAATGCTGAGGCTTTTTAAGGCAGTGGTGAGGCCTCCCTTGGAGTATTGTGAGCAGTTTTGGGCCACTTATCTAAGAAAGGGTGTGTTGACATTGGAGAGGGTTCAAAGGAGGTGAACGATAATGATTTCAGGATTGAAAGGCTTATCATCTGAAGAGCTTTTGATGGTTCTGGGTCTGTACTCATTAGAATGAGGGAGATCTCATTGAAACCTATCATATGTTAAAAGGCCTCAGTAGAGTGAGTGTAGAGAGGATGTTCCCTAAGGTGAGGGAGTTTAAGACCAGAAGACACAGCCTCAGAATAGAGGGACGTCCATTTAGAACAGACATGAGGAGGAATTTCTTTAGCCAAAGAGTGGCACATCTGTGGAATTCCTTGCCACAGGTGGCGGTTGAGGCCAACTTGTTAGGTATATTTAAGGCAGAGGTTAATAGATTCTTGACTAGTCAGGTCATGAAGTGATACGAGGAGAAGGCAGGAGATTGAGGCTGAGAGAAAAATGAATCAGCCATGATAAAATGAAAGAGCAGACTTAATGGGCCAAATGGCCTAATTCTGCTCCCAAATCTTACGGTTATAGATACATTATAAGCCTTACCTGAAGCATTTGATAGAATTCTACAAAAAGTACCTTTGGCTCAATTATTGGCTGAATAAGAAATCATTCCATTTAGAACAGAGATGGGGAGAAAAGACATTGTCAAGATATCTATAAAGATTTCATAAATTCATTCTATGTATTAGTAGCTTACAAAACACAATAAAGAGGCTGATAGCCAGGATTGCAGATGAAATAAAATAGCATAGACTGGAGCATGGAATCACATAAAAGCTTTTGTGGTTTAAGTGCAATGCTGAAGCTATCCTAGTTAGATTTATATGGAAGTAGATATGATGGATCCATTTTTGAACGCAAAAGCATAGATCAAGGTAGTGTTTAAGTGACAAAAAAATGGAAATTATGGAGTTTCATTACAACTGAAAATATATATGAAAATGTAGCAATTAAGTACAAAAATACCAGGATAGATGTTAGCATTATGACTAGAAGTTGAGATTATTCAAGAAGAAAGATTTTCTACAGCTACTCAATGGCATAATTAGACTGCATGCAGAATATTGTGAATAGTTTGGGTCATAGCAATTTTTAATTTGGACAGGTCCACCTTAGGGGAAATCAGAATCAGGTTTATTGTCACAGCGATTTGTTGTTTTGTGGTAGCAGTACAGTGCAAGACATAAAAATAATAATAATAATGGCTCTGTCTGTCTAAGTAGACAATGGATGTGCCCAGTTTAGGACTCAATTGGGTGTGGAACAGAGTTGGCTGTGACAGAATAAGCCGATTCTTGAGCGGCAGCTGCTGCAGACGAAGGCTGATGGCTGCGGCTGGGTAGTCACTGCTGCAGCTTTCCTTCTCTCTCTTCTGTCTGACCACAGTCGAGTTCGTTTTCCCCTGCATTGGTAATGCCTGTACGTACAGTCTGTCCGCCAGGTGCAGCGATCTGCAGCTGTCTCTTCCCAAGTGTCCACCCTGATTTCAGCAGAATTCAGGTCACGTTTACAAACATCCCTGTAATGCAGCAGCAGGCGCCCTGTGGGCTGGGATTCTGCAGCGAGTTTTCCGTATAGGATGTCCTTGGGGATGCGGCCATATGCATGTGGCGGACGTGGCCAAGCCAGCGCAGTCGTTGCTGTGTGAGAAGAACATACAAACGTACATGCTTGGCGTGCTGGCCTGGTCCAGGACGTCCTTGTTTGGCACGCGGCCTTTCCAGGAAATGCCCAGGATCCGACACAAGCCCTGTAGGTGGAAGATGTTGAGGCGGTGCTCTTGGCGTGCGTAGGTTGTCCAACTCCCACTGCCGTAGAGAAGAGTACTCAGTACGCAGGCCCTGTACACTGCAATCTTGGTGGCTGTGGTGAGCTTGTTGTTTTTCCACACTCTCTTTGTCAGCTCGGCCATAGCAGCGGCGGCTTTCCCTATTCGCCTGTTGAGCTCTGAATCGAGGGACAGGTTGCTGAAGACTGTCAATCCTAGGTAGGTGAATTCATCTACCGCTTGCAGGGTGTGGTCGCCAATGCTGATGCTGGGGGCTTCGCTGACGTCCTGGCCCATGATCTCTGTCTTCTTCAGACTGATGGTGAGGCCAAACTCTTGGCAAGCATGTGCCAGGAAACTGACTAGCCTATGGAGACCAGACTGTGTGTGTGACGTCAGGGCGGCATCATCAGCGAAGAGTATCTCCGAAATCAGGACCTGACGCACTTTGGTCTTTGCTCTGAGGCAGACAAGGTTGAAGAGCTTGCCATCGGACCTAGTGTGTAGGTACACTCCGTCATCAGATGTCCTGAAAGCATACAACAGTACGAGGAAGAAGAAGATCCCAAAGAGTGTCGGGGCAAGGACGCAACCCTGCTTCACTCCGCTTTGGTTGGGGAAGAGCTCTGAGGATGATCCATCGAATTGTACCCTGTATGCCGTCATGGAAAGAGGCGATAAGATTCAGCAGCTTTGAAGGGCATCCAATCTTCTTCAGGACTGCGAAGAGGCCTCTTCTGCTAACCAGGTCGAAAGCCTTGGTCAGATCGATAAAGGCAACGTACAAAGGCTGTCTCTGATCCCAGCTCTTCTCTTGTAGCTGCCTGAGTGAGAAGATCATGTCGATGATGGATCTCTCTGCTCTGAAGCCACACTGGGACTCGGTAGACACGTTCTTCCAGTGTCTGCAGTTGCTTCAGAACCACTCGGGCAAATGCCTTGCCAATGGTGTTGAGCAGGAATATGCCTCTGTAATTGTTACAGTCGTTGTGGTCTCCCTTATTCTTGAACAATGTGGTGATGTTTGTGTCTGGCATGTCTTGGGGAACTGATTTCTACTCCCAGCACTGGCAGAGCAGCTTGTGAAGTGGCTTAGGAGCACTGGTTTCCCGCACTGGATCACTTCTGCAGGGATGCCGTCTTTGCCTGGTGCCCTGCTGTGAGCAAGCGAGTCAATGGCCTTGCTGAGTTCTTCCTCTGTTGGGGGTAGGTCGAGCTCTTTCATGACAGGTAGGGCAGGGATACTGGCAAGGGCTGACTCAGTGACCATGTTCTCCGTGGAGTACAGGTTCTGGTAGTGCTCGGCCCACCTCTTCATCGCTTGGCACGGTCTTTGATGACTTCATCGTCCTCGGACTTCAATGGAGCAATCTTGCTAGCGGTGGGCCCGAAGGCTTTCTTCATCCCCTCATACATGCCTTGCACATGGCCACTGTCGGCGCAGTGGCACACTGGCACACTTGGCACAATTGGAGTTAAATTCTAACTCAGCGTAAAGACAGAAAAATATACTATTGCATTACAATAAGTAATAAATACAGAGTGAAAAAGAGATTGTTCTCATGAGTTCATAGACCATACAGATCTGATGATGGGGTAAAAAAATTCAAAGTTCAAAGTAAATTTATTACTAAAGTACATATATATCACCATATACAACCCTGAGAATCACTTTCTTGTGGGCATTCACAGTAAATACAAGAAACACAATAGAATCAATGAAAACCATACCCAACAGGATGGACATACACCAATGTGCAAAAGACAAAAGACTGTGCTAGTCTATCAAGAACGTGAGGTGAATAGTCCTTGAAAGTGAGTCCATTGGTTGTGGGAACAGTTCAGTGAAGTTGATTAAAGTTATCTCCTCCGATTCAAGGGCCTGATGGTCGAAGGGTAATAAACCTTCCTGTACCTGGTGATGCGGTCAAAAGCCATGGCTGAGTATGGGCCTCAAGCTCTTGTACCTCCTCTCTAATGGTACTAATGAGAAAAGCACATTACCCCAATGCTGAGGGTCCTTAATGATGGATGCTGCCTTCTTTAAGCACTGTTGTTTGAGCACATCTTTGATGACAGGGAGGTTTGTGCCCATGATGGAGTTGTTAGAGTGGATTTTTTTGGGTAGATGATTTGTTTACACTTGAATGACTTTGGCCACCAGACTTCTATTTTAAGTGTTTGACTAAGGACTGTGGATTTAGTCCACCACAATGGGCTTCCTAAAAGGTGTAAATACCAGATGCTTCTGACACCTGATGCTGTAGTTTCGAAGACTGTATTATCTATACATTATAAATATTAATTGTCTTCTACGTTAGCACGTAAAATGCTAAATAAATGTATTGTGGATTGAACTAAAGGCTGTGGATACCAACCCAGACATGTTGGTGTCAGAAGGAAAGGATGAAATCCGAAGGTGTGATGTTTGTATGTAGCTTCAAAAGGAAGCATTGTCTAAGCATTGTCTATAACTCTTAAGTAGCGATTACCTTTGTGTTTGGCATATAAATATCGAGCCCACATTTAGCTAGCAGACCTTTCTGCGGAAAGCGTCTCCGTCCATAAGATGCCTGCTGTACCTTGTTGTGTCGAATAAAAAAGCTGCTGTGTATCTACCAGTGACTCTGTCTCCCCGGTGATTTCGTCCACACTACAACAGAGTTAGCTGAGTCTACCTTCCCTCTGCAGATCCTATGATCCTGTACATTGAAGCCTCCATACTAGGCAGTGATGCAACTGTTTCCCCCCTCCCCCTCCTCCCCCCCCAGTTCAGTTCAACTTCACATTTCCATTCCAAAACGTTGGCTCATGGTCTCTTCTATTGCCAGCTGGTAGCACCGTGACATCAGCGCTGGACTCCAAAACAGAGGTTCCCAGGTTCGAATCCAGTCAGGCCGCTCCCGAGTACACTTTCCATCCGTGCTGGGTTGAGTGTTGAGCTCACCACTCGACCTCATAAAATAAAGAAAATACTGTACTGCGCAACGTCTGCGTGAGGAGTGGCGCCCCACACAGCCTTCCGATCTGCGCCTTGTAAGGCATGAAAATGCCCGACGCTGGCCTCTCAGGCCTGAGTCGACGTCATCATCATCATCATCATCCTCATCACCATCCCACACTCAGGTTGAAGGAGCAACATCTCATATCTGTCTCATATTCTTTCCAACCTGATGGCATAAACACTGATTTCCTTAACTTCCGGTAATTTCCCCCTCCTCTTCTCTTTTACACATTCCCCATTCTGGCTCCCCTCTTACCCTTTTTCTTCTCCTCATGTACCCATCACATCTCTTTGGTGTCCCTTCTCCTACTTTTCCTTATTTGGTCTACTGTCCTCTTTATCAGATTCCTTCTTCAATCTTTTACCTCTTCCATATATCACCTCCCAGTTTCTTCCCTCATCCCCCTCCTCCAACCACCTATCTTCCCCTTCCTTGACTTCACCTACCAGCTTGTACCCCTTCCGCACCTCCAACCTTTTAATTCCTACTCCTTCCACCTTCCTTCCCAGTCTTGATGAAGGGCCACGTCTTAAAACATCAACTGTTTATTCCTTTCCATGGATGCTGCTTGACCTGCTGAGTTCTTCCAGCATTTTGTGTATGGATTTCCACCATCTGTACTATCTATTGTGGTAGTGATGCAACCTGTCAGAATGCTCTCCGCTATATACCTGTAGAAATTTGCTATAGAGTCTCTGGTGACATACCCAAACCTCCTCACCTTCCTAATGAAGTATAGTCACAGGCATGCCTTCTTCATGATTACATCAATGTGTAAAACCCAGGATAGGTTGTCCAAGATGTTGACAGCTGGGAACTTGAAGCTGTTTACTCTTTCCATTGCTGATCTTCAATGAAGACTGGTGTGTGTTTCCTCGACTTTCCCTAACTGAAGTTCACAAACAATTCCTTGGTCCTTCTGATATTGAGTGCAAGGTTGCTGTTACCACAGCACTCGATCAGCTGATCTGTCTCACTCCCGTATGTCTCCTTTTTGCCAACTGAGATTCTGCCAACAAAGGAGATGTCATCAGCAAATTTACAGACGACATTTAAGCTATGCCTAGCCATACAGTCATGAGTGTGGAGAGAGAAAACGGCAAGTTAAGCATGCAATGTTGAGGTAAGTCTGTGTTGATTGTCAGCAAGGGGGAGATGTTATTACTGATTCACATTGACTATGATCTCCAAATGAAGTCAAGGATCCAATTGCAGAGAGAGGTACAGAGGCCCAAGTTTTGAAGTTTGCTGATTAGTACTGAGGGGATGATGGTGCTGAATGTCAAGCCTGATATAGGTACTGCTGTTGTTGTCCAGGAAGTTCAAGGATGAGTGGAGAGCCAGTGAGATTGCATCCACTATAGACCTGCTGTGGTAGGCAAGTTGCAGTGAGTCCAAGTCCTTGGTTAGGCAGGAGTTAATTCTTGCCAGGACCAACTTCTTAAAGCACTTTTTCACAATAGGTGTGTGTGCTACCGGGTGATACTCCTTGAGGCAGCTCATCCTACTCTTCTTGTGCACCAGTATAATGTATGTCCTTTTGAAGGAGGTGGGATCCTTTGATTACAATACGGAGAGGTTGAAGATGACCTTGAACATTGCAGCCACTTGATTTGTACAGATTTTCAATACCCTGCCAGGTATGCTATCAGGGCTTGCCACCTTATGAGGATTCGCCCACTTGAAGGTTGTTCTGATATTAGTCTCCAAGACAGATCACAGGATTGCAAAAGCTGTGGGGATTCACATTGGCATAGTTTTCGTCTCCCATTCAAAGTATGCATGAAGGCACGAAGTTAATCGGGGAGTGAAGCAACACTGCCAATTATGCTGTTAAGTTTTGTCTTATAGGAAGTAAAGGCATGTGAACCCTGCCACAGCAACCGTGCATCTGATTTAGTCTCTAACTTCACATGGAATTGCCCTTTTGCTCTTACAAAGGCCTTCCTTAGGTCATATTTGGCCCACTGCTCATGAAAGTTCTGGAGCATTGCTCTTGAAAACCACAGATCTGGCCCTCTGGAGACTGTGAATCTCGGTGTTTTGACTTGCCAAAGTGCAGGTGTGTGATGGCACATTAGGCATTCTTGATGGTGGTATTTCAGTGGTCAAGTGTAATGACTCTTCTGATTTCAGAGATGACATGTCAGTGGTAGTTTGTCAAGACTTTGTCAAACTGTCATGGTTGAAGTCCTCCGCACAGACTGACTTTGTTAAACAGTCAGTGGGAGCAGACAAATACTGTTTGCTTCAGGGCTCGCCAGTGGGAAATTCAAGAGTGTACAAGCTTAAGGTACAAGGTTCCATTGAAGCCGAAACTACATCTTGATTGTGGATTCAGAAGGGCCTTACTTTTTGTGCACTTCACTATTGCATACACTGTATACAATGGATCCCCAGAGAGGATGGTATTAGGGCTGACAGAGACTCAAAATTTGAGGGAGAGTGTTGGAAATTTGATGAGCGATTAACAAAGATCTTGGTAGAAGTGACAGACAGGAATCTTCGGAAAGACTGAGCCAGGAATCAGTAGATTGATTAAGCTAGGAACCTGCTGAGGATTCAAGGGAGGGATTTTACTAGAGGAGTTGGGGGAGTATTACTAGCACAGAAAGATATAGAGCACCTTTAAGCTTTGAATTGTTTACCAAGAAACACCAGGATTATCTTTTGATGGAGACCTAGAGATCCAGGAGCAAATTAATCACATGAAAGGCATTCCCCAACTAAAAGTTCATTCCTGCCTTGAGATGAAGGGAAAAAACCTGCAGGCATCTAAATGTTGAGATTTGCCAGAGAACTATTGATGCAAGGAGAATGGGTAGGAAGAGCCCCACAAAAAAAAGAACTGATATCCACAACATACCTGAATTCCTCACACTGTGTTCTTCACACTAATGTTTTTGATCCAAGGATCTTCAGAAGTCAAGAATGAGGCTCATTAAGCACTAAGAGAACAAAGGGATCAGGAAAGAAGAGTTGTGAGAGCAGAGCCCAGTAAAGAGAAAAGGCGATGGCAGGAAAGGACGAAAGCAAGAGAGAGAGAGCCAATGTGCTCAGCTCTTCTTATAGCAGTTTACTAATTCTATTGAATTTCTATAGATAACAGATATTCCATTCCAATGTTGTTGTTAAGAGTTAACTAATTAGATAGCTCCTATTCAAATGATGTGAGACCCAAGAAGCGTTCAGAATAATACCGAACTGTAATCACTAGAAACACACTGACTGATTGCAAATACATACGTAATTATATAAAAATACAAACAAGAAAATCAAACCACAAAGAAAATAACAATTATACAATCTAATCCAACATTCCCTCCCCCTGATTCTAAATCACAGATTTAGAAATTCAGAGGCAGAAAAACTTGTGTTATCGCTGTTAAGTATAAAATAATCAAAAATGTACCTAAGTTATGAAAATGTCAAAGAGTATTCATAAGTTGGTGTCATTGTTAGTTAGATTGTTTTGTGAGTTGGCACACTTAAGTGAATTTGAACTGCTCTATTAATGTTCGCCTTATACCAGTAAAAAAGGTGTAAATTATCATAAGGCGTATCAGACGTATTGAGTAACCCCAGCTTTCTGATCTTAAATGAATTTAGTCAAATAAATCTCAGCCATTAGATTGATATATTTTAGCTGTTTCTTTACAAATATGATCACCCAAATCAGTTATAACTTCAGACTCATCAGGTATGTAAATATTCTTTGCCTATAACTACACATGTTCTCCTCTTAATTGCTAAGAGAAGATCTAATGGTGCACTATTTTTGAAGAACCATCTTATGTTTGGCAACCCAGTTGAGCAGTTAACTCCTTTGTTTGACCCATTAACATTTTCAATCCCTCACACTTTTGGTCAAACTGACCACCTGTTCATACGTTTAACTTACATATTTCAGTTCATCCCTTTCCCTCAGGTATTCTCTGGATCTTACCACATGCCTTCATAATACACTCAACAGTTATGGTATATTTCATCAGAATTTCTTCATTAATCACATCAAATTGAAATATTTTATTCAGGTAAGAACTCAAAACCTCAATCATCTTTTTACATACAGTATAACTGGAGATTCTGTAATAGGTTTCATGACTTAGGCCATTGTCTTAATTCAATCTCACGTAACACTTAATTTGAATGTATTTTTCATCACTTGGACTGCGATTAAAATATTATTAGATTGCAATTGAGCAATGTATCATAATTTTTCTCACTCTCAAACTTCCAAAGAAGGTGCATTGAAGCAAGAACTCGGCAATATTGGATGATCTGGAAATTATAGAGTGAGATCTTACCTCCTTTTAAGTTTGCAAGTTGAAAGTTACCACGTTGCCTGGGATTCTTCCAAGTCTATAAATCTTCATAACCACCCTGATTGCAGCACCAAAAAATGTTGAATGCCAATGTTTTTGATCCAAGGTTATTCAGAAGTCAAAAATGAGGCATGAAACTTGTTGGTCACAATCATTTATTAAGAGCTAAGAAAACAAATGGATTGGGAATGGAGAACAAAGCCTAGTAGTGAGAAGACAAAGATGGAAGGAAAAAAAGGAAAAGAGAGAGTCAACTCTTCTTCTACCAGTTTGCTATTTCCATTGAATATCCATTGATTACAGACGTTCCATTCAGATTTTGTAAAGTTAATCTACTCTTATCTGCAAAATTTGAATGGAATGTCTGTTGTCTGATTGGTAGTCAGATAGCTTCTATTCAAATAATGAGATTCTCAAGGAGCTTCCAGAATAATACAGAAAAAACTGTCACCATGAAGAAAACACATTGAACAAATTGCATATACATAGCAACACACACAAAATGCTGGTAGAACACAGCAGGCCAGGCAGCATCTATAGGAAGAGGTACAGTTGACATTTCGGGCTGAGACCCTTCATCAGGATTAACTGAAAGAAGAGCTAGTAAGAGATTTGAAAGAGGGAGGGGGAGGGGGAGGGATGAAGCTAAGAACTGGGAAGTTGATTGGCTAAAGGGAAACAACGCTGGAGACACAGGAGAAAGAAAGAGGGAGGGGAACACCAGAGGAAGATGGAGAGCAGGCAAGGAGTGATTGTAAGAGGAAAAGAGAGAAAGAAAAAAGTGGGGGGGGAATAATAACTGCATAAATAAATAAAATAGGGGATGGTGTAAGAAGGAGAGGAGGGGGATGGGTAAGAAGGGGAGGAGGGGGATGGGGTAAGAAGGGGAGGAGGGGGATGGGGTAAGAAGGGGAGGACAACTTCCCAGCTCTTAGCTTCATCCCTCTCCCTCCTGTCTTCTCCTATCATCTCGGATCTCCCCCTCCCTCCCTTTCAAATCTCTTACTATTTCTTCTTTCAGTTAGTCCTGACGAAGGGTCTCGGCCCAAAACGTCAACTGTACCTCTTCCTATAGACGCTATCTGGCCTACTGCATTCTACCAGCATTTTGCGTGTGTTGCTTGAATTTCCAGCATCTGCAGATTTTCTCATGTTTGCATTTGGATAAGTCTATTCTATTGTTCCCTTTTACACCTTGTGCCAACATTGGGCAGCGCTTTTGCTGTTTCCGTAGTATTTGATTGTTTTTTTTACAAGGCTCAGTTGCTAGCTCACTGCTCGACCCAGTATGGATGAAAATCTGCAGGAGTGAGACAGATTCAGACTCAACACCACTTGCCTCAGAGTCTGGTGTGATGCCACTACACCATCGTCCAGCATCTACATAGGTAATTATATAAAAATACAAGCAGGTATAAGGAAGTTAAACTACAAAGAAAATAATTATAAAATCTAAACCAACAGCTTTCAGGACAACCTACAGCCCAAACTCTAGGGGGGACACAACAACGAAAGTAAGTAATGAGGAAGCGCTCAGTACAGATGAAAAATATGTAAAGATTACCAAAAGGAGAACTTCAAAGAAACCTTCAGTCAATTCTGTGCTTGATTCATGTCCATGATTCTATACTATACCATACAATCAGGTCCAGTCTTGGTGCTGCTCCACATGTTGAACTAAAATTCATACATTTAAAAACAACAAGACACTGCACTTAACAGTATGACTGATGAACTAAAAGCCTGACTTAAAGACAGTCCAGAAATAATTCCGTTGTCTCATCTCCAACATCTCATTGGGAATGAGTCACTGTGTGAAGCATTAAGTGAGAGAGTGACATCTTGCAGGGCTGGGGCCAATTGAAAACTATAAGTCTCATCAGGAGCGAGTCATTGAGCCTACTAAAATAAAGGTGAAAATGGAACAGTCATTGTTAGAATGGGGCAACGTTAGAGTGGTCCGACTTTGGCTCGACAGATTTGAGCAAGAACAGGCTTGGACAAGCACAGAAGCGGGCCCTAAGTAAGTTTTCAGTAACTTTTTGTTTTCTGTTAGTACATAGCTGGTGTTCTGGAAATGGGTCCAGAAATAATAGTTTGTTTCTTGTGTGAGATGTCGACACTACATCTGATGAAGTGCACCGAGCAGCAGCTCCTTAGAAACCATATTAAGGAACTGGAGCTGCAGCTTCATGACCTTCAGCTCATATGGGAGAATGAGGAGGTGATAGATAGGAGCTACAGAAAGGTAGACACCCCTAAGTTGCAGGAGGCATGTTCCTGGGTGACTATCAGGACAGGAAAAGGGAATAGGCAGTGTGACAACAGACCAAATTATCAGAAGATTGATGCCTATAAGAGGACAATGGGGGAACATTCAAAATGCTAATAAGAGAGAGATGAGAGGGATTAACGAAAAGGAGACACAGTTCCAAGTATTGTCAGAGACCGGTTGCTTTGAACCTGAACTGTTTGAAGTTTGATGGACAGGCGATACCCCAGCAGGTGGATAAAAGGAAGAGGTTCACTAAGGCAAGAGACACACACCACGACACCACGAGGTAACGAGACCCTGGAAGCGGTGTGCCCCGACAAGTTGGTGGGAGTTTTGGGGGTCTGATCACGGGACCAGACATAGACGCACAGGGTGGAAAGATACGGTGGGGCGGGAACCTGGTGTGTGTGTCCGCCCTTGCCTGGGTGCCGGGTTCACCACAGAAGAACGATCGTATCTGGAACGGAGGGGTCACAGTCGGTGACCTCAGAAGACATTACAAAGGGCTCGTCCGGAAGCTAACTACGAGGAATATCGAAGGACTGTTTGGAATCCGATTTGCATATTCATTCGCTCTCTCTTCCGCCCAACGGCACAACAGCGATTACTGCGAACTGAACTAAATTGAACTGAACTCTGTGTCACTTGAGACTGATCATTTTACCCCTAGACTGCGATAGAGCTTGATTGATCCTATTATCCTAGTTCTGTGTACATGTGTGTTTATCATTGCTAACCTGTTGCATTTATATCCTTATGATTAGAGTACTGTGTTGCTTATTTCTTTAATAAAACTTTCTTAGTTCCAGTAGTCAAGACTCCAACTAAGTGGTCCATTTCTGCTGGTTTGGCAACCCAGTTACGGGGTACGTAACAGCAGCCAGTGCAAAGTACACCTGTAGCTGTTTCCCTGAATAAGAGGTACATCACTTTGGATACTGTTGAGGGGGGGGTGGGATGAAGACCACAGTGAGCAGATCTCTGACACCAAGTATGGCTCTGTGGCTGAGAAGGGAAGGGGGAAAGTCAAGCGGTAGTGATAGGAAATCCGTTAGTTAGGGGAACAGAAGGTTCTGTGGATGAGAAGGAGATTCCCAGATGGTTTGTTGCCTCTCGGGTACCGAAGTCGAGGACATCGCAGATCAAGTCCAGGGCGTTCTTGAGTGGGACAGTGAGCAGCCAGAGGTCATGGCCCATGGTCCTTGGGCAAGGTGTACTACCTGCTTAGTTCCACCCCCCACCACCACCCTGGATCAGGGTCATGTGAAGCCATGGCAGCAGGTGGTGGATGGTCATATGAGCAACTGGTGCATACCACAAGTTCTGATTATGCAAGTACTGATGCCAGGCAGACAAGCTCTGAAAATTTTTGATAATAGCTGGTTGTGGAAAGACCAGGATCGTCCATGTCATGCAACTCAGAAGAAGATACTCTGGCTTCTCATCTATTTTCTCCAGTCTTGATGAAAGGTCTTGCCCTGAAACATCAACTGTTTAGTCTTTTCCATAGATGCTGCCTGGCCTGCTGAGATCCTCCAACATTTTGTGTGTGTTACTTGCATTTTCAGCATCTGCAGATTTTCTGTTGATTGTAATAAGAAAGGCATGGCCATGTTCTTGGAATTATGGTACGGACAATCCAACACTTAGGACTTAGAAGAGCAAATTTGTAAAGAGATCACAGACTGTTGCAAGAAACATAAAGTTGTGATGGTAGGTGACTTTAACTTTCCACATATTGACTTGGACTCCAAAATTGTAAAAGGGCTAGATGTGAAAAAGTTTGTCAAATGTGTTCAGGAAAGTTTCTTTAATCGGTACGTAGAAACCCCGACTGGAGAGAGTGCAAAACTAAATCTCCCAGTAGGGAATAAGGCAGAGCAGGTGATAGATGTTTGTGTAGGGGAATGCTTTGCATCTAGTGATCATAATGCTATTAGTTTTAATGTTGTTATTACAGAGGAATCTGGAAAAGGATAGGTCTGTCCTCTGGTTGAGATTCTAAATTGGAGAAAGGCCAATTTTGACGGCATCATAAAGGATCTCACAAGTTTGAATTGGGATAGGCTGTTTTCTGACAAAGGTGTCCTTGATAAATGGGAGGCCTTCAGAAGTCAAACTTTGCAAGTACAGTGATTGTATTTTCCTGTCAGAATAAAAGGCAATTATAACAAGTTTATGGAATGTTGGTTTTCAAGGTATATTAAGGCCCTGTTTAAAAAAAAAGGAGGTATGGATAGGCAGGAATAAATGAGGTACTTGAGGAATATAAGAAATGCAAGAGAACAGTGGTGTCATCACCAAGAGTAGATATCACTTTGGAGCTGTGCTTAGCCTTATAGTCAAAGGTATGACTTCAATAGAGCAGGGGGCTAAGTGCCCAAACTTGTGATGCATCTGTGCTGATGCAGATTGTGGAGGAGGTGCTGCTGCCAATCCAAACTGACTCGGGTCTGCAATTGAGGAAATCAAGGATCCAGTTGCACAAGGAGTTATTGAGGCCTAGCTCCTGAAGCTTAATGATTAGTTTTGAGGGAATGATAGTATTGAATGCTGAACTGCAGTCAATGAAGAGCATGGTGTGTGCATCTTCACTGTCCAGATGAGGCAGGGTTGAATGAAGAGCCCAGAAAATGGTACCTACTGTTGACCTGTTGTGATGGTAAGCAAATTAGCGTGGATCAAAGCTGTTTCTCAGGCAGGAGTTGATATGTTTCATCACCATTTTTTCAAAGCACTTCATCACAGTGGATGTAAGTGCAACTGGACAATAGTTATTGAAGCAGGTTACTATGTTCTTCTTAGGCACTAGAATAATTGAAACCTGCTTGAAGCAGGTGGGTACTTCAGATTGCTGAAGCAAGAATACTCTAGATCGGTGAACACTCCAGCCATTTGATCAGCACGGGTCTTTGGTACTCAGCCAGGTGATCTGTCTGGGCCAGATGCTTTCCATGGGTTCACCCTCTGAAAGGAGAGTCTCACTTTGGCTTCAGAGACTTAAATTACAAGGTCATCGGGGGCTGTGGGAGTTTGTAAAGGTGTCTCCATGCTTTGAGTATTAAAGCTGACACAAAAGCCATTGAGCTCATCTGGGAGGGAAACCTTGTTGTCACCTATTTTACTTGGTTTCACTTTGTAGGAGTTGAGAGCAATCAAACCCTGCCACAGCTGTTGAGCATCCTTCAGTGATTCAAGTTTGGTCCGGAATTGCCACTTCACACGTGAGATAGCTTTCCAGACATCATACCTAGACCACTTGTATTTCACTTGGTCCACGGAACTGAATGCCACTGATCTGGCCCGCAGCA
Source organism: Mobula birostris (assembly GCF_030028105.1). Lineage (NCBI taxonomy): Eukaryota > Metazoa > Chordata > Chondrichthyes > Myliobatiformes > Myliobatidae > Mobula > Mobula birostris. The sequence continues at coordinate 132,639,646 of NC_092376.1, forward strand.
GATTGTGTACCTCATCGTTCATCCAAAGCTTCTGATTGGGAAAGATCCTGAATAATTTTTGTGGGGACGCACTTATGACTGTTTTTATAAACTCCATGACAACCATGGTGTATTCGTTCAGATCCTCTAATGAGTCCTTGAACATAGCCCAGTGCACTGACTCAACGCAATCCTAAAGTTGTTACTTTGCCTCCCTCAACCACCTCTTCATTAGCCTTACTTTTGATTTTGTGTTTTATATTGTGATGTTACTTGCTTTTTTTTTTACCGTTTGCACCATTTGTTGTTTTTTTTGGGTGTTTGATTTTTTTTTGAATGGGTTCCATGGTTCTTCTTTGTTTCGTGGTCTCGAGAAGACAACTCTCAGGGTTGTATACTACATACATGCTTTGATAATAAATGTCCTTTGAATCCTTTGAAGCATTGTCCTTTAGCCTCTGCCTGTATGCAGATAGAATGATGACACCCAAGTGATTAGATTTCACAAAACGAGGTCTAGGCATGGAACGATTGGCATTCCTAATTGTAGTATAGCAGTGGTCAAGTGTGCTGGGAGCTCTGGTGCTGCTGGTCATATATTGATAATAATTGGGCAAAGATTTCTTCAAACAGGCCTGATTGAAGTCTCGCATAATGAATTGAAAGGCATCATAGAATGATGTTTCTTGTTTGCTGATGATGGCACTCTGTGCCTGCTTGATATTAGCCTTTGGGAATATGCAAATTGTGGTCAGGGTCACAGAGGAAAACTCTCTTGGTAAGTAGAATGATTGGCACTTAATCATTAAATGTTCTCGCTCAGGGGAACAAGAATGCAACAAGAACCTTGCATCCAAGCATCACAAAGAATTTATCATGAAACACAGTTCACCACCTTTTGCCTTCTCTGAATCTGTGTATCAAGAAGGCCACAGGTCTGATCACCGAATCTGGCATGTCCAAAGCGAGCCATGTCTCTATGAAACAGAACATAGCAATTTCTCATTTCCATCTAATACAGCAATCTTGCCCTTAGGTCCTCAGTCTTGTTCTCCAGCAACTATACATTCGGTAACAAGTGGAGGAAATTTCATACCCCTTTGTTTTAGGTTGGATTGCGGTCCTCCCCTCCTCCCTCTCATTTGGCCATGGCAATGGACCTACATCCTTATAAAGGTGTCACAACTGCATTCTTGAAAGTTAAGTCCACAGAGTCCTTCAGAAGATTATGAATTTGCTAGTTCGCTAAGACATTTCAAAAGTATGCTACTTAAAAGGAAATCACAGACTGCATTCTGTAGTGAGAGTAGCTCAGGAGCATAGTTCCCTTTAAGCTGTGCGCGTGTGCGCGCGCACACACATTTTTCAACCAGCGCAAAAAGGAAGTTAATGTGTGCACAAAAGGTTAGTTACCTAAAATAATGTAGTAGTTAATAATCATACTTATTGAAAATAATCTTTTAGCTAACTGTTTCTGTTAACGAGTTAGTTGGTTTTTCAAATACCACAATGCACGTCACTAATTTACGTCACCTCACCTTTCTGTTCTGGTTTGTACAGCTGCATCATGGTGGCAGCCATGTTTAGTGGACAGTGTTCATATCGTAACGTTTACAAGGATCTGTTTCAAATCCTGTAGATAGCTTACTAAATTTTTATTGGAAAAAATATTGATTCACTATGTCGAATTCGAAAGAAGCGAAGGGCGTGAAGCGCAAAAGAACTGCAAATCTGTTTAAAGTTGAATGGCTTTACAAAATTGTAGAAAATGCTACACCGAAAGCTCATGAGGTCATGAATGTTCAGCTACAAGAAATATTTATGTATGATTCGGAAAGTGGAATTATCTGTTTGTATTGTCATGATGCGAAAGTTACTGGAGAATTTCCTAATGGAAAGAAGTGGGATGATATGTGGAAACTTGACTTTTTGAAGTGTCATTAGGCAAGTAAATTGCATTTGGGTGGTGTACAAAAGCTCAGGCAACAGAACCCGTCATTACCTGTTACAGGAGTGCTACGCATGTTACAGTTGAGTGCAGATGAGCGAGAGTGAAAACTATCAAACTCAGAGGAGATCAAAGTTGAGGTACAAGAATGGTCAGATTTTGATTTCTCTGCAATTGCAGATTGTGACTTCGTATTTGGCGATGAACAAGTTAATGCTTTATGTCTAAAATATCATGATCTTCTAGCTGAAAATATTGTAATATTTAGACAGTTTAATGATTTCAAATTTTCCGTGCAAGAAAAAATTAAATCCAAACCGATTTCAAACTTTGCTCAAATGGCGGCATTTATACTTCAGAATAAACAGTTTTGCGACCTTGCACAGTTGATGGAAATTGGGGGAACCTTTTTTGAGTTGAGTGCGGACTGTGAGCGAGGTTTTAGCCTAACAAATCAACTCAAAAACAAGCTGAGAAACCATTTAGATGAATGTCATTTGGATATGTTAATGAGAATCAAAAACTATCAATGGGATGGAAGTTCTATTAGTCGAGATAGAGCTTACAAAGAATGGGTAAATGCCAAAGACAGGAGAGAGAAAAAATAACTGAGTGACTTAAATATGATAAAAATTAAATATCTCCAACCTGATGGCATGAACATTGACTTCTCTAACTTCCGTTAATGCCCCTCCTCCCCTTCGTACCCCATCCCTTATTTATTTATTTATTATTATCATTATTATGATTTTTTTCTTTCCCCTTTTTTTTTCTCTTTTTTCTCCCTCTGTCCCTCTCATTATAACTCCTTGCCCATCCTCTGGGCTCCCCCCCTCCCCTTTTCTTTTTCTCTAGGCCTCTCATCCCATGATCCCCTCCCTTCTCCAGCCTTGTATCCCTTTTGCCAATCAACTTTCCAGCTCTTAGCTCCATCCCTCCCGCTCCTGTCTTCTTCTATCATTTCAGATCTCCCCCTCCCCCTCTCATTTTCAAATCTCTTAATATCTCTTCTTTCAGTTAGTCCCGACGAAGGGTCTCAGCCCAAAACATCGACTGTACCTCTTCCTATAGATGCTGCCTGGCCTGCTGTGTTCACCAGCATTTTTTGTGTGTCTGACTTGAATATGTATGTTATTTTGTTGTTATTCTGTGCAGTTTTATGTCAAATATTTTGTAAACCTACATAAACTGTCCCATGTGTGCATTCAGTGTGCACATACTTTTGTCACAGGAAAAAAATTTGCACAACATAAGATTTTTGCACACACTGACAACTAAAAATTAGAGGGAACATTGCTCAGGAGGTGTACATTTAGAAGTTTTGTAAGCTGCCTGCATCATGTCACCATGTTTCACCAGTGTCATCTTGCAGGCAATATACATGAATCATTCAGCCTTTTGCAGAAATTGAGTTAAAAAAGTCAGCATTAGAAACTGAAGAATAAAATTGCAATATTGGAATGATTTTAGAATTAGCATTTAATGTATTGTTTGAGCTTGTTAAGAAAAACATCAGATATATTATGGTTTGTTCACATTCAGCATAACTTAAAGTATTTGATACAAGAATGAAGAGTATTCAAATTTTCCTCAACATACCAGAAAGTTAAACATCTGAATGGAGAAGATCTTAGCTGAATAGCTAAAAAGTAATTATTTAATTTATATTGTCTGTCTTTTGGCAGCACTACATTTCAGAAATATGTCTAGTTTCTAGTTTTAGAACTTAATCTGTTACCTGACAATTTTCAAAAACTGTCATGGTGATAGTTTTCCTTGAGAAAAGCTGATAGCAGCTATATGAGAAAAAGTTCTTCTTCCTGCCTCCTGTAAATCTGGCTTCAGATTTTTAAATACAACGTCAAGTGTTTAAAAATCAAAATCCAGATTTATAAGAGGCAGGATAAGGATTATGCTCCCACAGGTAGGTTCAGAAATCTAATTTTAATGAGGTTAGCAGTCCCTGATTTGAACAATGTATACATTCACCTAAAGTTCATCCATTTATAATTTGTCCATTTAACATACCATTCATTAACTGCCAATATGTACAAGTGCAGCTTAAACCACCTCCAAAATCCTACGATACAAACATATGGCTGACGGCTTCAGCAGTTCGTAATTGGTCTAAAATCTACTTACATTGAATAATTTTATAATGATGAGAAGAATTTCAAATTGGAGATGAGCCGGGGTTGGTGTGGCTCCAGAAGAAACAGAAGAATGATAAGCAGAGTGTTGAGGAGCTGTAATATGGAGAACAGGAGATGAGAAAGAGGCCACAACACCTTTGGAATACCCATTTTAGAAACTGACAGATTTATGGACGAGAGTTTGATCAGTATATGGTATAAGGTTGAGAAGGGGATGGTTTTTGCAAAAGGATGGGATATTGTGTTGGAAACTCAGCTCAGAATTGGATAAAATGCTGCAGTCTAATTCAACGAGGCATTAACTGGGGAAATCCCCGATTCAATGCACAACGTACAGAGATTGTGTTAGAATATAACACGTGGGATGAATATCCTTGTTTGACGCTCTGTAGAAATACGACAGAATTTAGCCCCTGCTGTTGCAATTTGTCTGCTTTTCAGTCCACTCAGATTAATCATTTAAAAGTCCAATAGGTCTGACAAATGCTCGGCAAATTATCTGTCTCATTTCCCCTGTTGAAAATGTTTCATTTTTTTAAAGGCTTCTGTCTTCTCAGGCTTAACCAGAAGAAATTGCAGCTCTTGCTCATCTGACGGCAGAAGCAGTGAAAAGGTCAAGACAAACGGAACGGTACAATTCGGTGTTGCCACACAACTAACAACAATACAATATTTAAACAGATTCAGATTAAGCAGAGGCCTTGTGATCCACTTCAATGGACCTGTTAATGCTATACGTACAACAGCAAACCAATCTATATTGAGATCAAAGATTCCTTTGGACATCAAAGGAATTATTTCCTTTTGATCTTTTAATCAGAGCTTATCAACATTGAATGTTGTTAAAGTTAATGAAGAAAATCCATATATTCATGTCACATATAACATGTTCATTGATTAATTCTTTCACGAGTCTAAAATGAAATGTGCTTTCAAATAATGTTGTATAAGACAATTCACCTAAAGTGGTAATTCACCAACTGAATTCTTCCAGCTGGGATTGATCGGAGCAGGGGTCATGCAGGAAATCTTGAGCCTGCTATTAATGGAAAGAAAAAAGTAGAAATGGTAATTAAATAGTCAGTTAAACTGTTTTTAGAAGAGCAGGTGTGTATAAGAGAAAAGACCATCATAGTCTTTCTTTAGGCAGCTATATGACTTTCTGACTCCAACAATACCAAATGAATAGCCATGCTGAGCGTTTCTATCAATTTCAGCACACCTACAAAATTGCATATCGGAGTTAATTTTTCTTATTTTGAAAGTGGGTGAGCTGCAAGAACTAAGGTGGGACAATGACTAGGATCAGCCTGGGCAGGAAAAAAAAGAGGCTCTGATCTCCATCATCTCTCTAGTCATCAACCTGATCGCCGTCCTTGATCCCAGGTCCCATTCGTAAACATAGGCAATGATTATTCCAGGCTACAACCTCACATGATTTTCTAATCTATTGTAATTGAATCTACAAACACTGGCCCTCCTCGTGCTCTCCAAAACCCAGCATCAGTCAAGAACCCCAGACACAAGTAAAATTTGTAGTGATAGGTTTGACCATTAATAACACTCTAATGTAATAAAATCTGCTATATCTAGCCAGGTGGACTAAGCATGTAACATCTCATCGGGGGAAATGTGCTTTCATGCTAAGCCAATGGATTAGTTTATGGAATTTTCCTTTAAAAGGAATTGTGTAAATGGTCTGTTGGGTGTGCAAATCAATTATTCTCCACTTTTATACTGTCAAATATGCCATTTACCAAAATTGTAAAAAAAAGATTATTGCACTGGTTAGTGGTTTTATATGTTTGATTTTAGAACAGCTTGGTTTCTCTTACATTCTTTTCTCAAATAATGTAAGTGGAGGTTACATCTGTCCTCCCTCACTTATATAATGATAACTAGATTACTTTCCAGCACAAGATCTAGTGGAGGAGGTGAAAATCAATGGAATCGAAAGGGAAGAGGTCATGGAGGCAACTCAAGGATATTTTTCATCTGTTTTCTGACAGCTTCTGCTTTGTTCATATCCCTGAGTTGCGCCACAATTATGAGTTCAGCTTGCATTAGTTAACCAGTATAAGGCTCTTAAGAGAGTGAATGTAGCTTTATAATGTCACTCTCAGTTTTTCAAAAAATAGTAGAGTGCTGTTAAGTGGTCTACATATGGACCAGGGTCATCATGGTCACATTTGTCAAACATGCTAATGCACAGTTTATACATCTAGTGACTGCTGTACTTGTGTCCAGATGAGATCTACTTACAACCTTGCATATCTTCTGCAGAAAATCAAAATACAGGAGCTGCAGTATACTACTTATGTAATTTTAATATATATTTCTTATCTTTGCACTATTTAATTTCATTATACAGATAGGGTACTGTACAAAAGTCTTCGAGACATACATATAGCTAGGGTGCTTAATAGTTTTGCACAGTACTGTAGTAATTTTAAGTTTTGCACTGTACTACTGCAGCAAAAGAAACAAATAGTTAGACATATGTGAGTGATGATAAACCTGATTCTGATATGGGTCTCTGTTGTCGACTCATGGTTGGGAAAAGGGGAAGGGAGTGGGGAGAGAGCAGGAAACACCAGAGAGACATTCTGTAATGATTAATAAACCGCTTGTAGGAATCAGGACTTTGCCTGGTGTCTCAAGACCGGGCTGTCTGCACTGCACCAACATCTGCCCCTGGCACTTGTTCTCAGCTACGTCTCTCACACCCCTCCCACGGCGATCTACCTCACCATTCCCAACATCCTTTGCACTCTCCAGATTTACAAAATCACTCTTCACGCCATATTCACATGTGGCATTGTGCAAAAGCTTGGGCACCCTGGCTGTATATACCTAAGACTTTTGCATAGAAACGTATACTGTATATAATTCTTACTATAATTGGTGGTATTTTTTATGTATTGCACTGTACTGCTGCTGCAAAGCAACGAATTTCATGATCTATGTCAGATTCCGCTCGTATGGTTTAATAATTAGGTGTTATTCCAGTTGTTAGCTTCATTCCATGCTTGCTGAAGTCATGCCTCCCACAGGGTCAAGTTCAATATCTACTAAGGGGCAATAAGCTTGGAAATTTCCTTATATCTTTGAAGACAGGAAGATCTGAGTTGTCATTCATGTGTGCAGCCTCAGTGGCTATGACATTGTTGGAGCAAATGGCAAGGGAAACAATACTGGCCAGCACCATTCACCACTGAATTGGTGTAGATTTCGGGCATCCAGTGAAAGTTTACATTGCAGAACCTATCTGGGCATCCACCAGTCTATTTGCTTTATGTATTTGTTTATTTAGAGATACAGTAGCAAACAGGCCCTTCTGTCCCTACGGGCTGCACTGCCCAGCGATCCACCTACTTAACCCTAGCCTAATCATGAGACAATTCACAATGACCAATTAACCTACCAACCGGTACATCTTCAGACTGTGGGAAAAAACCAGAGCACACAAAGGAAACCCACACGGTTCACGTTGAGAACATACAAACTCCTTTCAGACAGCACCAGAACTGAGCTCTAAATTCCAAAGCCTCGAGCTGTAATATCATCACGCTACCATTTATTATGAATGCTAACAGTTTGGGCCAATGGGTTAAACTCAATCACCGAAAATTTCAAAGCAAATGCAGAAGTAGAGGGTTCTCCCAAGATTGCATCCAATTCCTTCTAAGTTCATTTTCATACTGTTTGCCTGACTCGTGACCTTCTGCCAGCAATACTGATGAGACTGAGTCAACAGTCAAAGGCCAATTTCTTCATGTCCCATGCAGCTGGTACTTCAGGTGCTTAACTGTGTGAAATACTTCGGTCAGTCATTCCTTCTTTCTGAAAAGGTTTTTAATCCAATAAGCCCTTCCCCTTCATGTGACTCTGGCACTTTAGCATCTGTGCTTCAAGGGAGGGCTGGAAATGTGAGACAAGAAGCATAAAGTCAACAGCTTGCCCAGCTTGTGAATGTTACCAACACACAGATACATGGAAATTGTTTCAAATGGAAAATTGGACTTGCTCTATCCTGGTAAATAGTGATAAAGTTCCTAAAGCTTCCTAAATGTAACATACAGTACTTTTAGTACATAAATTATACCATAAGTCACTTCTGAAATCAGGAATATGTTTCATTTCTTGTTGATAAAGCACATTTAAACGTTTCAATTTAGTGTTCTCTGAGGAAACATTATTGTTTTAGCTGAAGAAAATGTATTTCATTTCATTAAAATCATACAATTAGCTAACTGTAGAAGCACAGGAGGACATTCAGGTCATCAGGGGAATGCAGGCCCCTGGTAAACCAATCACATCAGTCTGATTCCCATGCTGTTTCAAAGTTTAAAGTAAACTTATTATCAAAATCTTCATATACTACACTGAGATTCATTTTCTAGCGGACATTCTGAGTAGATACAAAGAAACACAATACAAAACAAATGTTTGTCCATAATCCTGTAAATAATTCCCTCACAAATGCCTACTAACTCCCATTCGAAGTTTCAGTTGACCAAGCTTCCACCGCATTTACAAGTGGTGAACTCCTGATAATCTTTTTCTCATATTGCCTCCCCTGTGAATATTTTGTCCAAATTTTAAATGAATTGTTCTCTTTCCACAACATTATCTTTTCTATTCTAACCTTACATCTGAAATGTACAGAGCTGCCACAAAAAAAAAATTCATGGCATTTGTATCCCATCCTTATGATAATAAACAAGAATTTGAACTTGAAATTCCTCATCCTTGGAACCAGTCCAATAATTCTTTCTTATGTCTCTCTAAGACCTTTCTATTCGTCCTAAAATATGGTGACAATAAAATGCCTTCATATCCTAATGAATATTTATGCCACAGTATATGATGCCATTACCTCTCAATTGACATGACTTTCCATGTCTGAAAATGTATTCAAGTAAATGTCCAATTTCCTGTCCCTGCATACCTTTTAGAGCCTTACCATTTGTTCTATTCTAACCTTTAAGTCTGTAGTCATCTGCACTCTTACAATGCTGCCTCACAATCTCATATTCCATTTGGGCATAATACAGTCTTCCAGATTCAATATCAAATTCTCCATCTTTAGGTAGCTCACTCTTTCTTTCTGTCTGTATCAGGACTGAGCACTTCCGCCTGTCATCAATTTGGTTCAGTTCTTCTTGCTATTTGCAAATAACATGGTCTTTTTGACATGGTCTTTTCGGTGTCCTGCCAAAGGGTTTCAGTCCAAAACGTTGAAGATACTCTTTTCCAGAGATGCTGCCTGGCCTGTTGAGTTCCTCCAGCGTTTTGTATGTCTTGCTCGGATTTCCAGCATCTGTAGATTTTCTCTTGTTTGGTCTTTTTGACATATCACAGAGCCTCACAATTTATGTTAACAAAGAAGCTTAATGTGTGCGTAACTGCCCCCAATAACACATGTGTACTCACCCTATCAGAGATATTCCCTCTGTTCTTCCCATCCTACCCGACTTCATTCCCACTAAAAATAACTTGTTAACCTTTCTATCCCAATTCTAACAATGGATCACAGAACTAAAACATTAACTGTTTCATTTTCCTCAGGAATTGTGAAATTGACTGTGATGCAGAGATGCAGCATTGAGTCCAGGGGATCAATGCTCCTGGAAGTTCAAGAAATGTTGAACTTGACCCTGGCAAATCAACGTTGATGCATCAGAGTCTATCTCACAGAAGCAGGCTGGATTTCATTGAACTCAACTTATGCCTTGAGGTCATTTTGTTCCACAGTCACACCAACCTTTTACGGTTACATGACGTCTACAGAATCACTCACAAAATGCTGGAGGAACACAGCAGGTCAGGCAACATCTATGGAGCAGAACAAAAAGCTGATGTTTTGGCTGAGACCCTTCATCAGGATTTATGCAGCTATGGCTGTGGGCCTCTGAAAGGTTATCTCTCCCCCAGTGGTATCCAAAGACATATAGTTGATAGTGAGGGGAATGGCCACAGTGGAACCCTGCTCTGTGTGCCTACTGACATAACTTCATCTAGTAGTCACCCATCTACCTATCTGTAGCCTGAATCTGAGATGTGACCACTTCACTAAAGCTCTCAGCTATGATATCCTCATAATCCCAAATGATCATCTAACTGTAGCTCCAGTTCCTTGACCCAGTCTGTCAGTAGCTGCAGCTCTATACACTGCCCACAGATCAGGGAGACCATGACATTTCCTGACTTTGCACATTTTGCAGACGGAGCATTCTACTGCCCTTACTGTCATTTCTTCTACACTAAGTAAAATACCTTGGATTAGCAGCTAAATAGAAGACTTTTCCTACTCCTCACCCATGCTTCCTCGCCAAAGCTTCAGTTCCGCACACTTACACTGACCTACTCTCCCAATGGCTGCTGCAGTATGGCAGCTTCATTTAATTGTACCCTCCTTATATGGTTTAGAGTGCCCTCTAATTAGCCAATCAGCAAGACTTAGCTCTTTACAAGCTCTTTTCCTTTTTCTTTTATCTTTCTAAATGGATCAGAAATAGTCCTTATATCCATATCATGAGGAACTAAATAATTTACCTTCATATTAACAAAGATCTCACACCAACACTTGCTGCAATGAAATAGAATATGAATTTAGCACAAAATTACAGTTGTTAATCTTTAACAGAAGCCATCAAAGAAGCCATGGAAATGATATACAAGTGAACACAGCAAAGAAACAAATGAGGGAATAAAATTCTTAGACTTCTGGAGGTAGTAATCTCCACAACCTTCAACAGAAATCCTAATCTAACAAAATGCTCAGTCAAAAATAACAAAACATTGAAAGTACTTTCAGATCCTTACTGAGTCTAGAGAGATGTGAACTAATGCTACCAGTACTTTTTTCCAATAAATCTAGCACCACAATCTTCAGTAACTGAATGTCAAATATAATTATCCTTATAACAGCAAGCATTACAAACAAAATACAAATTCCAAGCACTGAAAATCTGAAGTAAGAATAAAAAATTCTGCAAATACTCGGCAGGTCAGAGAACAACTGTAGAAAAATCAGAAGAGTTAATGTTTTTGTTCAAATACATTTCATCAAATTGGGGAAAAAAATACAAAATTATAGATAAGGGAGAGCAGTGGAGAGAACAAAGAGAATGTCAATGATGGAGTGGAAAATGGGAGAAAATGAATAAAACAAGTAAAATATTGGTGTTAGCAGGAAGAGGATAATGAAGGATTGGGTGCAAACTGACAGAAGTTTAGAAGTTCCACAATTTGTTTATGAGACAGTTATGAAAGGCAGCTGCTTTGAATACATACCTCCAATCAGCAATATTGTCCCTGAATATTAAAATTAATTTACTTTGAAATAAGAAGACTGAACACTATAAAATAAATTCAAAAGTGATGTCAGAAGAATAACTCAGAATTTTATGCTGAGAGGTGAGCACTGAGAAATGCAATGAATTAAGAAGGGTGGAAGGATTGTCAAATTTCTGTTAGATATTTTACACCTATTAAAATAATTTGAGATCTATTTGTTCAACTGTTTCCTAAATCAGGCTTCTGAATTTTCACTGAAACAGTCTTAAGCAAATATCTCATAAAATAGTCAAAAGAGGATGAAATGCATGACAATTATGATAATGCTTTTAAAAAGAGATTCCTGGTGTTCATGAGAGTAGTAGGCTAGAAAAGATTGAATCAAAAGGTTTGCATCTTACCATAGAATAATTCAAAATCACTTTCCTGATGGAAAGCAAATAAAACTGCAGGTGCTGTATCTGGAAGAAAACGGAATACTGGAAAACTTCAAGCAACATACACAAAATGCTGGAGGAACATAGCAGGCCAAGCAGCATCTATAGAAAAAAGTACAGTCGATGTTTCAGGCTGAAACTTGCTGAGTTCCTCCAGCATTTTGTGTGTGTTGCTTGGATCTCCAGCACCTGCAGATTTTCTCTTGTTTGTGACTGGAAAATTTTAGCCAATCAAGTTGTACCTGTGCAAAGAGAAACCAGTTAATCTATCAGGTCAAAGACACCATCAGCACTAAGGTATTCTAATAATTTTGATTTTGTACTGAAGATAAATATTGTATATTTTAAGAGTGATAGATACTGTATTTCATTACAGGGATAGTGAAGCTGAGCTCTTGTTATATTCCCATATCATACATTTCCATGCAGAACTGAAGGATGTTACTCTAGGTACCCAGCACAATAGAGAGGAGGAGCTCTCTAATTAGAAGGGTGTATTCACAATGCAGCTTCAGGGAGCATTGGCTGAGCAAACACTTAGATGAGGAGCAATGTTGTGGAGACACCAACTGAGCAACAAAGTGATAATTAAAACCTTCAAGTGCTGCAGCCCAAGAGCAGTCTCAATGTCCTGTGTCAATCACCTTGTCAATGCTAATAAAGATCATTGTGGCTATTTATTAGTCCCTTAGGGTTTTTTCCAGATTGGTTCTCGTGACAACAGGAACAAGTGACAGTAGGTAATACAGCACTGAATCATGAGGATCGGCTCTAAGCCAGAGGAGCAGAATTAGGTTAATCAGCTCATCGAGTCCACTCCACCATTCTTTCATGGTTTATTTATTATCAACCTCATTCCATTGCCTTCTCCCCACACCCTTTGACACCCTAACTAATCAAGAACCTATCAACCTCCGCTTTTAAATATACCCAATGACTTGGCCTGCACAGACATCTATGGCAATGAATTCCACAGATCCACCATGCTCCAGCTAAAGAAATTTCTCCTCATATCTGTTCTAGAAGGAAGTCCTTCTTTTCTGAGTTTGTGCCCTTAGATCCTAGACTAAACCACTACGGAAAATATTCTCTACAGATTCACTCTAACTAGGCCTTTCAATATTCGATAGATTTCAATGAGGGGCACCCTCATTCTACTAAGCTACAGTGAGTACAGGCCTAGAAGCATCAAACACTCATCAGATATTAACCCCTTTCATTCCAGGGATGAGCCTCCTTGGGACCCTCTACAATGACTGCCTATCCTTCCTTACATAAGGGGCCCAAAACTGCTCACAATACTCCAAGTATGGTCTGACCAAGGCCTTCTGAAACTTCAACATAACATCCTTGCTTTGATATTGTAGTTGTCTTGAAATGAACACCAGCATTGCATTGTCTTCCTTACCAACAACTCAACCTGTATGAAGACCCTCAAGTCCCTTTGCACCTCCGTTCAGAAAATTGTCCATGCCTTTATTCCTTCTACCAAAGTGTATGTCCATACAATCCCCTGCAGTGTATTACGTTTACCGCTTCTTTGTCCATTCTCGCAATCTGTACAAGTTCTACTACAGGCTCCCTTTTTCTTCAACACTAACGGCCCCTCCATCTATCTTTGTATTGTCCACAACCTTGGCCACAAAGCCATCAATTACATCACCAAAATCATTGGCATATAATGTGAAAAGAAGCAATGCAAATTGCCGGCTGGTGGTGGAATGGCATCCTACCGGACTTCGAGGTGAGTGGCCGGCTCCTTACATGCTTTCCATTTGTGCTGGGTTGAACATCGAGCTAGTAATTTGGCCTCATAAAAAATAACAGACAAACGCTAAATAAATGGCAAGGTTGCCACTCAATGCGCCACAAGGCACAGTCAGGAACAGCAACAAGTGGTTCCAACACTGATCCCTGCAGAACACCGCTAGTCATCAGCAACCAACCAGAAAAGGCCCCTTTTATTCCTATTCTTTGTCTCCTGCTAGTCAGCCAATTTTCAATCTATGCTAGTATCTTACCTGTAATATCACGGGCTCTTATCTTGTTTGGCAGCCTCATGTATGGCACCTTGTCAAAGGTCTTTTAAAAATCTAAGTGAACTACATCCAATCTCCCTCCTTTGTCTATCCTGCCTGTTATGCCCTCAAAGAATTCCGAAGGATTTGTCAGGCTTGATTTCCCCTTACAGAAACTTAATTAAGGGAAATGCTAACTTTAGCCTATTTTATTATGTGCCTCAAAGTACCCTGAAACTTTCTCCTTTATATTGGACTCCAAAACCTTACCAACCACTGAAGTCAGGCTATCTGGCTATAATTTCTTGTCTGTTGCCTTCCTCTCTTCTTAAAGAGTGGAATGACATTTGCAATTTTCCAGTCCTCTGGAACCATTTTAGAATCTCATGATTCTTGAATGATCACAACTAATGCATTTCCCAGTGAAGCTTGCCTGTGTTGCCTCACATTATAGAAACATAGAAACATAGAAAATAGGTGCAGGAGTAGGCCATTCGGCCCTTCGAGCCTGCACCGCCATTTATTATGATCATGGCTGATCATCCAACTCAGAACACCGCCCCAGCCTTTCCTCCATACCCCCTGACCCCCGTAGCCACAAGGGCCATATCTAACTCCCTCTTAAATATAGCCAATGAACTGGCCTCAACTGTTTCCTGTGGCAGAGAATTCCACAGATTCACCACTCTCTGTGTGAAGAAGTTTTTCCTAATCTCGGTCCTAAAAGGCTTCCCCTTTATCCTCAAACTGTGACCCCTCGTTCTGGACTTCCCCAACATCGGGAACAATCTTCCTGCACCTAGCCTGTCCAATCCCTTTAGGATCTTATACGTTTCAATCAGATCCCCCCTCAATCTTCTAAATTCCAACGAGTACAAGCCCAGTTCATCCAGTCTTTCTTCATATGAAAGTCCTGCCATCCCAGGAATCAATCTGGTGAACCTTCTCTGTACTCCCTCTATGGCAAGGATGTCTTTCCTCAGATTAGGGGACCAAAACTGCACACAATACTCCAGGTGTGGTCTCACCAAGGCCTTGTACAACTGCAGTAGTACCTCCCTGCTCCTGTACTCAAATCCTCTCGCTATAAATGCCAGCATACCATCCGCCTTTTTCACCGCCTGCTGTACCTGCATGCCCACTTTCAATGACTGGTGTATAATGACACTCAGGTCTCGTTGCACCTCCCCTTTTCCTAATCAGCCACCATTCAGATAATAATCTGTTTTCCTATTTTTGCCACCAAAGTGGATAACTTCACATTTATCCACATTAAATTGCATCTGCCATGAATTTGCCCACTCACCCAAGCTATCCAAGTCACTCTGCATCTTCTTAGCATCCTCCTCACAGCTAACACTGCCACCCAGCTTCGTGTCATCCGCAAACTTGGAGATGCTGCATTTAATTCCCTCATCCAAGTCATTAATATATATTGTAAACAACTGGGGTCCCAGCACTGAGCCTTGCGGTACCCCACTAGTCACCGCCTGCCATTCTGAAAAGGTCCCGTTTATTCCCACTCTTTGCTTCCTGTCTGCTAACCAACTCTCCACCCACACCAATACCTTACCCCCAATACCGTGTGCTTTAAGTTTGCACACTAATCTCCTGTGTGGGACCTTGTCAAAAGCCTTCTGAAAATCCAAATATATCACATCCACTGGTTCTCCCCTATCCACTCTACTAGTTACATCCTCAAAAAATTCTATGAGATTCGTCAGACATGATTTTCCTTTCACAAATCCATGCTGACTTTGTCCGATCATTTCACCGCTTTCCAAATGTGCTGTTATCACATCCTTGATAACTGACTCCAGCAGTTTCCCCACCACCGGCGTTAGGCTAACCAGTCTATAATTCCCCGGTTTCTCTCTCCCTCCTTTTTGAAAAAGTGAGGTTACATTAGCCACCCTCCAATCCTCAGGAACTAGTCCAGAATCTAACGAGTTTTGAAAAATTATCACTAATGCATCCACTATTTCTTGGGCTACTTCCTTAAGCACCCTGGAATGCAGACCATCTGGCCCTGGGGATTTATCTGCCTTCAATCCCTTCAATTTATCTAACACCACTTCCCTACTAACATGTATTTCCCTCAGTTCCTCCATCTCACTGGACCCTCTGTCCCCTACTATTTCTGGAAGATTATTTATGTCCTCCTTAGTGAAGACAGAACCAAAGTAATTATTCAATTGGTCTGCCATGTCCTTGCTCCCCATAATCAATTCACCTGTTTCTGTCTGCAGGGGACCTACATTTGTCTTTACCAGTCTTTTCCTTTTTACATATCTATAAAAGCTTTTACAGTCCGTTTTTATGTTGCTTGCCAGTTTTCTCTCATAATCTTTTTTCCCCTTCCTAATTAAGCCCTTTGTCCTCCTCTGCTGAACTCTGAATTTCTCCCAGTCCTCAGGTGAGCCACTTTCTCTGGCTAATTTGTATGCTTCTTCTTTGGAATTGATACTATCCCTAATTTCTCTTGTCAGCCACGGGTGCACTACCTTCCTTGATTTATTCTTTTGCCAAACTGGGATGAACATTTGTTGCAGTTCATCCATGCAACCTTTAAATGCTTGCCATTGCATATCCACCGTCAATCCTTTAAGTGTCATTTGCCAGTCTATCTTAGCTAATTCACGTCTCATACCTTCAAAGTAACACCTCTTTAAGTTCAGAACCTTTGTTTCTGAATTAACTATGTCACTCTCCATCTTAATGAAGAATTCCACCATATTATGGTCACTCTTACCCAAGGGGCCTCTCACGACAAGATTGCTAATTAACCCTTCCTCATTGCTCAAAACCCAGTCCAGAATAGCCTGCTCTCTAGTCGGTTCCTCGACATGTTGGTTCAAAAAACCATCCCGCATACATTCCAAGAAATCCTCTTCCTCAGCACCTTTACCAATTTGGTTCACCCAATCTACATGTAGATTGAAGTCACCCATTATAACTGCTGTTCCTTTATTGCACACATTTCTAATTTCCTGTTTAATACCATCTCCGACCTCACTACTACTGTTAGGTGGCCTGTACACAACTCCCACCAGCGTCTTCTGCCCCTTAGTGTTATGCAGCTCTACCCATATCCATTCCACATCTTCCCGGCTTATGTCCTTCCTTTCTATTGTGTTAATCTCTTCTTCGACCAGCAACGCCACCCCACCTCCCCTTCCTTCATGTCTATCCCTCCTGAATATTGAATATCCCTGAACGTTGAGCTCCCATCCCTGGTCACCCTGGAGCCATGTCTCTGTGATCCCAACTATATCATAATCATTAATAACAATCTGCACTTTCAATTCATCCACCTTATTACGAATGCTCCTTGCATTGACACACAAAGCCTTCAGGCGCTCTTTTACAACTCTCTTAGCCCTTATACAATTATGCTGAAAAGTGGCCCTTTTTAATGCTTGCCCTGGATTTGTCGGCCTGCCACTTTTACTTTTCTCCATAGTACTTTTTGTTTCTACCCTCAATTTACACCCCTCTGCCTCTCTGCACTGGTTCCCATCCCCCTGTAGTGAACTAACCTCCTCACGCCTAGCCTCTTTAATTTGATTCCCACCCCCCAACCATTCTAGTTTAAAGTCACCTCAGTAGCCCTCGCTAATCTCCCTGCCAGGATATTGGTCCCCCTAGGATTCAAGTGCAACCCGTCCTTTTTGTACAGGTCACGCCTGCGCCAAAAGAGGTCCCAATGATCCAAAAACTTGAATCCCTGCCCCCTGCTCCAATCCCTCAGCCACACATTTATCCTCCACCTCATCGCATTCCTACTCTCACTGTCGCATGGCACAGGCAGTAATCCCGAGATTACTACCTTTGCGGTCCTTTTTCTCAACTCCCTTCCTAGCTCCCTATATTCTCCTTTCAGGACCTCATCCCTTTTCCTACCTATGTCATTGGTACCTATATGTACCACGACCTCTGGCTCCTCACCCTCCCACTTCAGGATATCTTGGACACGATCAGAAATATCCCAGACCCTAGCACCAGGGAGGCAAACTACCATCCGGGTCTCTGGACTGCGTCCACAGAATCGCCTATCTGACCCCCTTACTATCGAGTCCCCTATCACAACTGCCCTCCTCTTCCTTGCCCTACCCTTCTGAGCTACAGGGCCGGACTCTGTGCCGGAGGCACGGCCACTGTCGCTTCTCCCGGGTAAGCTGTCCCCCCCAACAGTACTCAAACAGGAGTACCTCTTGTTAAGGGGCACAGCCACCGGGGTACTCCCTATTACCTGACCTTTCCCCTTCCCCCTCCTAACCGTGACCCACTTGTCTGCCTCCCGTGGCCCCGGTGTGACCACCTGCCTGCAACTCCTCTCTATCACCTCCTCACTCTCCCTGACCAGACGAAGGTCATCGAGCTGCAGCTCCAGTTCCGTAACGCGGTCCCTTAGGAGCTGCATCTCGATGCACTTGGCGCAGATGTAGACGTCCGGGAGGCTTGTAGACTCCAGGGCCTCCCACATCCGACACCGAGAACAGCAAACTGCCCTCACACTCATACTGCCCCCTCCTCAAATAACAACAGAAAATGAATGCCAAACCTCCCTCGCCTCGCCTGTTTCCGCCTAAGCCCGTTGAGCCGAAGCCCTTAAGTCTTCGCTCTGCTCCCGGCTCACTCCGCAGCCCGCAAACTCCGCTGCCCGCTCTATGAGGCTCTGTTCCTTTTAAATCTGGTTTAGGTGCAATCTGGTTTATGGTTTAGGTGCAATCTGGTTTATGGTTTAGGTGCAATCTTATCACATGTCATAACACTCCATAAGCTTTGCATTACATTCCATTACCACTGCAGAGAAAAATTATGCACAGATTGACAGAGAGGCCTTGAGTCTGGTTTGGGATGTAAAGCATTTTAACCAATACTTTGATGGGGACAGTTTACCCCTGTTACTGATCATCTGTCACTTTTATCCATTTTCAATCCACGGAAGGGCGTCGCACTAACAGTTGCAGAGATAGACTCTGTTTCTTGGAGGACATAGTTAAAATACTGAATTCAAGAGGATGACTAAGCATAGAAATGTGGAAAGATTGCCCCATTAACATGAAAAATTGACAAAAGAGGACACTTCTCTTTGCGCATTCTCCCTAACACAAATCAAAAGTCTTCTAATTATGGCAGAGATGATCCAAAGGAAAACCAGAAAAGACCCCACTCTGTCCCTGCTAACCCAAAGTGGCTGGAATGTGAAGACGCAGGAGAAACTCAAGTTCTCGCATTTTTACCAGTGCCGAGATGAACTTGCCCTTGACAGAGGTTGCCTTCTGTGCAGATTGAAGTTTGTTGTACCAACGAGCTATTGAAGGAGTTACATACCAGATACTTAGGTGTGGCTCAAAGCTTTGTCTGGTGGCCTGGAATGGAGCAAGCAGAGGATTCATGTGGATTTTGCTAGACCACTCATAGGCACAGATTCCTTGGTAGTCAAAGCAGCTACAAGGTGGCCAGAAGTGTTCCGAATAGCCTCCACCTCAGCCTTAAACATTTTTGGTGTTTTGAGAAGCCTCTTCTCAAGGACTGCTATTCAAGAACGTTTAGTCAGTGACAATGGACAGCAGTTTGTTGCTGAACAGTTTCAGTCATTCCTGAAAATGAATGGAATAAGACATGCTGTATTACATCTGCACCATACCACCCAACTATGAATAGCTTGGTGGAAATCTTTGTTCGAAGTCTAAAGAACGCACTGCGAGCAATCTCATCAGAACACACTACACTAACACCTAATGTGAAGCTTGCCAATTTCCTGCTTGCATATCGTAATGCAGCACACTCAACAACTAGCAACTCACCAGCTACAAACAAGAGAAACCCTGCAGATGCTGGAACTCCAAGCAAAATGCACAAAATGCTGGAGGAACTCAGCAGGCCAGGTAGCATCTATGGAAAAAGTGCATTCGAAGTTTCCGGCCAAGACCCTTCGACAGGACTGAAGACAAAGGGTCTTAGCCCAAAACTGGGAGAACTGGAGTCTCTCCTGCACATGCCAGCCACTTTGGGTTTCCATAAAGACCAGAGTGTGGGGTCTTTTCTGGTTTCTCTTTGGATGCTGCCTGGCCTGCTGAGTTCCTCTAGCATTTTGTGTGTGTGTGTGTAATTCACCAGTTATACTGTTCCTCGGTCATTCCTTGCACTCACACTTGGATCTCCTCAAACCCAATCTCAGAAGGAGTACGCGGGTCAAATAGCTTGGAAAAGAATTGTGGGCTTCTCAAACAAGGAGATTCGATGTTTCACTCCTGGACAAGCAGTCCTGGTGAGGGACCACAGAGGTGATCAAAACTGGGTACTCAGAAAGTTTAAGGACAGAACTGGACCCCTCTCCTACACAGTGGAGATTGTGTCTGATATGATCATCGATCAGTTGAGAAGAGCAGAGTCAATTGTTAGAGAAGAAAAGGTGGCCAGAGCTGCCAGAACCACTTCCTGCTGTCCCAGTGTCAACTCCTACAACCAGCACAGAGGAGGCCCCAGAATCTGTGATAGTTTCACAGTCACAAGTCTCACCTGCCAAGCAAAGTGATCCCCGTTGTCAGGAAAGATGCGATCCCACAACAAAAAGAAAGCCGCCACAGCGATCAAGTCTTTAAGGGCAATTTAAAAAATTTACTATGCTGTGGATGCCTGTATAGTAGTTGTATTATATAGTATGCTGTGTACATATCTGAGATGCATTCTATATTGAGCAGGTCTTTACAGCTAAGCAGGGAGAAATGTTGTGTATTTAATATTAGAATAATATTTGACTAATATTATAAATATGTTGCTGATTAAGCATTCTTTGTTTAAATAATTCATTGCAGGCGAGATGTAAAAGTACGTAAATGGCATACGTTATGTTGCTACCATGTGACACATGGGTGCCGTCATTTAAAGTAAAACTAAGACTCTCATTTCAGTCTCTTGTCTTTTCCTTGTAATTAGTTTAATGTTTTGGATTTACAAAACATAACTCTTCCAGCAAACTTCAAAAATATCGCTAACTATATTCTCGAGTTTATGTAAAGTAGTATCTTTCACTTAATTCAACAACATAAGGGGACATTGCTTTGTGGATCCAGAACTGACTTGCCCACAGAAGGCAAACAGTGGTTGTAGATGGGTCGTATTCTATATGGAGGCCGGTGACCAGTGGTGTGCCTCAGGGATCTGCTCTGGAACCACTACTCTTTGTGATTTTTATAAATGACCTGGATGAGGAAGTGAAGTGTTGGGTTAGTAAATCTGCTGATGACACAAAGGTTGGGGGTGTTGTGGATAGTGTGGAGGGCTGTCAGAGGTTACAATGGAACATTGTCAGGCTGAGTGTCATGGTCCCTTCTGGCAATCCCACCACCTTGCTATTTACCTCAGGAACTGGGCCTCAATACCCTCGTATAATTTCCAATCATTCCCAGGTTCCACTAACTACACACACCTGCTTTCCATCATAAAATGCAGGATAAAGACCCTGTGATAACAACAAGGAGCTGCCAGTTTATTGGTTGACTCTGGTGTGATTAACCTTGTTTCATGGTTCTTAGGGCTATCGGTTCTAAGTCTAGCATTGCTCCTGGATTCTCTCCAAACCCAAGACTTTCCTGGAAACTGATTCCACACCTGCTATGGCAATAATGCCTCCCAGCTCTGTCCCTGTGCCTGTGTTCTGTGTCCACCACCATGCCCGTGTAACACTGAGAAGTGGCAGATGGAGTTCAACCCAGATAAGTGTGAGGTGGTTCATTTTGGTAGGTCAAATATGATGGCACAATATAATATTAATGGTAAGACTCTTAGCAGTGTGGAGGATCAGAGGGATCTTGGAGTTTGAGTCCACGGGACACTCAAAGCTGCTATGCAGGGTGATTCTGTGGTTAAGAAGGCATACAGTGCATTGGCCTTCATCAATTGTAGGATTGAATTTAAGAGCTGAGAGGTAATGTTGCAGCCATATAGGACCCTGGTCAGACCCCACTTGGAGTACTGTGCTCAATTCTGGTTGCCTCACTATAGGAAAGATGTGGAAATCATAGAAAGAGTGCAGAGAAGACTTACAAAGATGTTGCCTGGATTGGGGAGCATGCCTTATGCGAATAGGCTGAGTGAACTCGGCCTTTTCTCCTTGGAGTGACAGAAGATGAGAGGTGACTTGATAGAGGTGCACAAGGTAATGAGGGGCATTGATGGTGTGGATAGTCAGAGGCTTTTCCCCAGGGCTGAATTGGCTAGCACGAGAAGGCATAGTTTTAAGGTGCCTGGAAGTGGGTACAGAGGAGATGTCAATTTTTTATGCAGAGAGTGGTGAGTGCGTGGAATGGGCTGTCAGTGGCGGTGGTGGAGGCAGAAATGATAGGGTCTTTTAAGAGACACCTGGATGACTACATGGAGCTTAGAAAAGTAGAGGGTCCTAGGTAGTTCTAAGGTAGGGACATGTTTGACACAGCTTTGTAGGCCAAAGAGCCTGTATTGTGCTGTATGTTTCTGTAATTGATTGCAAAATTATACTATGTTGATCCTTCATTATATCAATGTAATTAAACATCCTTTTCCCTTTATTTATATTTTGTTTTTTTTCTACCTTTCAATTTTAAACACAACACAATGTTAATCTTTTGATTGATGATATGATGGTGCAGGTTCTCTAAAACCTATACTTGTCAACTCAAATATGTAAACAAGATAAATTGACAGATCATTTATTAGCATTAAGTACTATCTTCAGGAAGAACACTAAGATTTGAAGTCCAATGTCAGAATTTTTTTGGGTTTTTAAATGTGTTTTGAAGTTGGACTATAAAGTGAAAATAAAATTGGAATTGTTAACTTCATATAAGAAAATCCAGCAAAATCATAACTCATGAATATAAGCAAAGCCACAAGCAAAAGAATATTATTCTCCTGTGAGTTGCACTAATTATTTCATCCCAGACCTTCAAATTAGCCTAAGTGTACTGTGATTACTGGTCCACTGATTTTACATATATTAAATGATGAGTAATTTAAAAGGTGATCACGAGAAATTGGAAGGGCTTTAAACTGTGTGCCTTAAGTTCCTTCTACTTTCCACTGTTGCAACACAACAACTTCACGGGAAACCTTCATCCCATGGTTCCATGCAGCATATACAAAGAAAGAGCTTAAATAAAGCATGCACTCTGGTCCGCTGCAGTGGCAGTGCCACTACAAAATGCATTGTAGTTGCCCACTAGGACAATGGTACCTCCTAAATCTGTGACCTTCACAACCAAGTAGGACTAGGGCTGCAAATGCATAGGATTGTCACCACCTCCAGTTCTAAGTCTCTTAAAAATGTATTCCTTCATCATCATTGAGTCTAATACCTGGAATTCCCAGCCTACAACATTGTGCATTAACTACTTCAAGAAATGGTGTAAGGCTTGAAGTCATGCCAAATGTGTAAGATTGCAGAGGAGCATATAAGTGTTAGTTCCAATTCCTAGTTGATTAGAGTTGTCAATATGTGAATGATGGAATGGACTTGGGACCGATGGTTCAATTGGAGAAACGTGATATTTGAAGATGATTTTGCTGATCTTGACACAATGTGGAGTTCTGCATCCTGCCTGCAGGGACTGATCTCTGGAATTCATCTCCAAACCTCTTTCCTCCCATTACCCATAGAATTTGTCTCCTGAAGATCTTGTGAATAGAGGGTAATTTTCCTCTTCTCCGTATTCTCCAAGAAGATTTCTGTGGCAGTGTTCTAAGAAATGGAGCCTATTCTCTCCCTAATGTAGTGTTTTGTCTGAAACTGTAATCATACTCACTGTGATTTGCATCTCATGCTCTGCAATAATACATCTCTGTTCAGAAGGACAGAGATTTGACTTTAAGAAAGCATGTCACTCACAATCTGCCTTCCAGCAGACCTGTTAAAGAAATCAATAGCACTAATAATATTGATTGGATGCTGAAAGCATCGTAATTACCAGGCAGGATGAATCAGGTGTACTGCCTGCAGCAAGTCAGGAGCACATGGGTAAGTCATATGTGACTATCTCCAGGCCCATTTTCCAACATCATCCAACTTTGCTGTCCATGTACGTAATAGACGCAACATTTCCTTTATCAACACACCCCACATAATTCTTAAGTTGTTGTCACTTAGGCATTTGTAAAACACAAGTTCTACTGCCTGCACTTAATTACTTCATGCCTTTCCAAGTAAGTATTGATTTTTGACTCCTTCACCAATACTAATTTTAAGTTAACTTGCTTCTGGATGTATGATTTATCCCTCTCTAATTTCTTCAAAGACCTTGTTAGGTAATTAACGTCCTGGTTCACTTGCAAAATTTACCTATCCAAATATTTCGAAAGTATAGGGCATTCATTCGCTACAATGATGCTCATTTTTTTTAAAAAACGTGAAAGTTTTAACTTTTTTTTCAAATCAGAGTTCAGGTGTAACTCCTTGTCAATCGGTTATTTTGCTGATGTATTTTATGCAAAAATCACCAGTGTTGTCAAGAAAAACTATTATATTCATGAATTTTCAGAGAAAATGGTGCTCATGATTTATTAGAAATTGTTTCAAATGTCACATTTTTGTATCAAATCTATCCGTTTGTATGTTCCACATATGTTACATTACTGGTTGGCTACATAGTCATCAAAATAAATCTTTATTACCTTTCCCGGAACTGCACAAACTGAAAATATATATATATTTTTCCTTTTTGGCAGCTTTGGAGTGGTGAAAATATCCATTCTCTGATTTCATCTCTGATAAATCTGGCGTCAGTGAAAGCAATACCCTTTGAAGAAGTACAGTCATGAATTAATGTCTCTCCAGAAACCTGATAGAGGAAAAGTGTGCAGGAATCTATTATTAAGGAATTGGTTATAATACACTAGGAAATTAATAATAAGGTTGTCCGAAATGGCATGGATATATGAAATAGGAGTCATATTGAGAAATCTGTTTAAAAATTTTTGAAATTGTAATGGACAGAATAGCTTGGGGATACTGAGTTTTGACTTCCAAAATGCCTTCAACAAGATGGCACACAAGATTATTTTTAAAAGAATTAGAGCACATGAGATTGGAGGTAATACACAATTTACAATGACGAGGAAAGTGCAACAGTAATTTGCATTGGGACCATGGCTGATGGTCTGTGTGAGCAATATGAGTAAGTGTAAATGTACAGTATCTTAAAAGATTAGTGTATCATGTGAAACATTAAACACATTGCTAGCTGATAGTAGGGATATGTAATTGTTACAGCCTTTAATAAAGAATATTCTGTTGATTACCCTATCTGTGTTGTTTGCTGATGCAAGCTACAACACAAAAGATCCTTGAGACATCACACACAGCAGAGTGTACTGATGATGATATCAATCTAAATATGATTCTGATTTACTGCCATTTAGAGCAGAATACTCCAACCATTTTTCTGTCTTAAATATGCATGGCCATTAATGTTTGACAGCAGGAAGGAAAGCTCTACAGTATCATTAAAGTATTCTAAATCGTTGTTTCTAGTCATGGATGCTTCAGTGAGCACTCCCCTTGTAGTTTAGAATGACTGGAAGAAGGAGCTGAGAACAAATGGAATGGTTGCAGCTGCTGGAAGGAGGAGAAGAAGGGAAAAGGAGAAGGGAGGATGGTGAAGAAGGTATCCCACCATGCTAAGTATTACATTGGCACTGACTGAAGTTAACCCTAACAATGAGACTTGATGCAACTGGCTACTTGCCAGCTAGCCTGGAGATGTTTTCAGCATTACACATGGAGTCCTACCTGCAATTGCATAAGAGAAAATATCCTGATTGTACTCAAAGCTCGCTGGACTCAACATAATCAACTACAATAACCAGTGGAAAGAACTCATGGTGTTTCTGGGATTGTACTGACTTTGTTCATGTGGTGCGGTGTGTCAATAACGCTCTCTACCAAAGCCACCAATGTGATTAAAGGCAGCAAACAACGACAGTCAGTGCCCCGGCTTTTAGTTGTTGTCATGATGACTGACCTGCACCTGTCCAATACTTCAATTGTGTCTGAATCCCCACTGCAAAATCAATAGTACCTATTGGGTGAATGGGTGTTCCCCAGTAATATCAGAGTTCATAAGTCCAGTGTGCAATGTGGCTTGGATTCAGAAAATAAAAGCCTCATGTAATAGATAAACTCTTGACATGCAAACACAGCACTTCGATTGCCCAAGTTGCTCTTAAGGAGCCTTGCAGTTTTCAGTAGAGCAGGTGTTAAGATTATTTTCAGTATGCTGGACCACTTCACTGCCATCAGAGCACATGTCTGCACTCAGCACAGAGAGAAGCTGCAAACCAGCAGCAGAAGGTGAAAAAGAAAAGGGAAAATTGGAAGAGGATGAAGGGCACAGGAAACCTGGTTAGTCACCTACTCTCCAAGATGTGTGTGAATAATTCTTTTGAGAGCAGTTCCTCTGACCCCCAACTCTAATTTCCAATCACTACCAGACCTGCAGATAAGAGCTATGCTACTATAATCCAGAAAAATAATTTTCCTGAATGCATTCCATGTATCTGAATTAAGTATCCAGAGTCATGATTTCAAATCTATTGAGATTCTTGAGAATATGAGTGTAGTTAATCAAATGAAAGCTAGTATAAGATTTGGTGACTATGAAAGCACGTGTTTGTGTAAAACATTATCTAGTAAACTTAACATTTATTAGGGAAGGGAGTCTGTTGACCTTAATTGGTCTGAGATATTTGTGACTCCAGACTTATACCAGTGGAGACAACAGTTAGCTTCTGCCTAAATAACCAGGTTAAACATGCAGTTCTTGAGGCACTAGCAATTGGCAAAGCATGCCTTTCTTGCAATGGCCAAAAACCATGACTGAGTAAGAACCCTCCTCTCTATCACTGACCAACACATTGTTTGCTTGGCAAATAATGATTAGTCTAAGTCAATGTTGAGGTTATTGTCATATGCACACGTACATGTATGCACAGGTACAATGAAAAACTAACTTATTTGCAGAACATCACAGGCAGGAAATATCAGGTAAACAGCAGATTAAACACAAATTATAGACAGGTTTTACAAAATGTCCACAATTAGAACAAAAACAAAGACAATGTCCATTTTAGTACAAAATGATCAAAGTGATCATAGTGTTGCTAGATTAGGGTTTTGCTGGTTGGATCAAGAACCAAATGGTTGAAGGGAAATGGTAGAGGTATGGGACTGCAAGCTTCTGTACCTCCTCCCTGATGGTATCTGTGAAAAGATGGCTTGACCCAGATGTAGGGATCTTTGATGATGGAGGTTGTGTTCTTGAGGAAACAACTCCTGTAGGTACGACCAGCAGTGGGGAGAGACGTGTATGTGATGTATTTGACAGAGTCCACAAATGTCTGCAGCTTTTTATGTTCTTGTGCATTCAAATTGCCATAGCAGGTCATAACACACCAGTCAGTCTACTTACATAGAACAGTATATCCATTAAAGTTTGTTAGAGTGTTTGCTGACAAGCCAATCTTCCTTAACCACCCAAGAAAAGTAAAGGCACTGGTGTGCTTTGATAATGATTGCATCTATGTGCTCAGGCCAGCACAGGACACCTAATATGTTAACATCTAGGAATTTAAAGCTGCTGACTCTCTCCTCT
Organism: Mobula birostris; assembly: GCF_030028105.1. Classification (NCBI taxonomy): domain Eukaryota; kingdom Metazoa; phylum Chordata; class Chondrichthyes; order Myliobatiformes; family Myliobatidae; genus Mobula; species Mobula birostris. The sequence continues at coordinate 132,667,114 of NC_092376.1, forward strand.
ACTGATTCTCCCAATGTAGACTGCATGTTCGCCCTCCTTCCCCTTCCTGAAGCTAACCAGCAGCTCTTTAGTTTTACCAAAGTTAAGTGAGAGATTGTTGTTGTGGCAGCACTCAACCTGGAGCCCTAACTCACCCCACTAAGTTAACTCATCACCACTTGTGATTCATCCAACAAAAGTATCATTGGCAAGTTTGAAGCTGACTTTGGAGCTGTGCTTACCAAACAGTCATGTATGCGTAGAGAATAGAGCAGGGGGCTATGCACGCAGCCTTAAGTTGCAGTTGTCAGTGAGGAGAAGATGTTACTATCAGTCCTTATTGAATGAGGTCTCACTGATTGATAAGGTGTTATTCCCATCTAATCTGTCTGACCTTGTTTTGAAGGAAGTTACAGTATACCTTATAACCCTTGCTACATCTATCAAGCATCCATGTGTAATTCCACTTTAGTCCAAAATTGCACCTTGCTCTTGCAGTCGCCTTCAGGAGTTGTACCTGGACTTATGTGAATCTCCATCACCAGCACTAAATGGCACAGATCTAGTCCACATCAGGTTACAAATCTTCTGGTTTATCCAGGGCTTCTGACTGGGAAAAATTTGTAATATTTTTGTGGGTACACTCTCATCCATGTATGTGCTTATGAAGTCATTTTGCTCCACTGATGAATGGTCCAATCTATCAACTTGAAGCAATCCAAAATTTCCTTCTCTGCCTCTACCATTCTCATCTTTTTGCAGTCCTCTTCACCTATGCCATACTCTTCAGTTTCTGTCTGTATGCAGGCAGAAGCACAGCCAAATGGTCAGATTTACCAAGATGGGAGCTTGTGATGTCACATTCTGAGCTTCTACTAAGATGAAGTTGTTTGTGTTTCTGGCAACATGTTTGACTCCAAAAATGTACGGACAAAGTTACACATCAGTGACACCTAGAAAGGTTGGGCACCAACATGCACATGAAACCTTGTATCAGCTTTGTACTAAACCCCTGCATGTTCTTTTAATCGACAAGTGGTTAGTTAGCACAAATGAAAGTCACTTTGACCTGAAAACATACACGGTGGATGAATTTGCTGTATCAAAGCATTTTCCATCATCTCAGGAAAAGGCATCCAAGCTTGGAGAATATCAGACTACTCACATTTTTGGTCTTGGATAGTCAAAATTCTACAATAATAGATACCATGGATATATAACATCATTAAAATACTCTGTAAAAATAATGAGAAGCGTGTTCCTTTTAAAGATTTTAAGGATATTGATGATCAGCTATATTATAATTACTATTCTTTAGTACATTGAAGAAATTATTCAAAAGATTTTTCAATTTATTAGGATTACTCTGAGCAAGTTCAATATCTCTGGAGGATCATTCACTAGGCATTCACACATAAAATGCTGGGGGAACAGGAGGTCAGGTAGCATCTCAAGAGTCTTGAAGTGTGTCAGCCTGAAACATCATTTGTTCCTTTCCCTCCATAGATGTTGCCTGACCTGCTGAGTTGCTCCAGATCTACAGCATTTGCAGTCTCTATTGTGATCCCTAGGCATTACTGTGTACACTAACTGTATGAGCTATATTTCTATCTAAATTGACTCTATAACTGGCAGCCTTTACTTTGTAATCATTTTGAAGACACCCTGCTCCTTGCCTAACTATAGCCATGCAGAAATTAGGAGAAAGAATTAAATCTATCCAATAGACTATTTTGCCATCAATTTCTGCACATGGAGGATCATATTGCCCACTATAGGTATTCTCACTTTGGGCAGCACCGTATCATTGTATTGGAAGGATATGCAGGAAGGCAGAGAGGGTGTTGGAAAAAATTAAACTATATCATTAGAAAGAGGTTACATAGGGTCAGAAGGTGTTGAATCATTGTGGATAGAGCGAAGGACTGCAAGGATAAAAAGACTCTGATGGGAGTTGTATACAGACCCCCATTGAATGGTAAGGATGTTGCCTACAAATTACAATCAGAGTTAGAAATTGCATGCCAGAAGAGCAACTTTACAATAGTCATGGGGGACTTCAATATGCAGGTAGATTGGGAAAATCAGGTTGGCGCAGGATTCCAAGAGGAGGAGTTTGTAGAATGCCTACAAGATGACTTTTTAGAGCAGCTCATGATTGAGCCCACTAGGGTATCAGATATTCTGGATTAGGTGTTGTGCGATGAACCAGAATTGATCAGAGAGCCTAAGGTAAAAGAACCCTTAGGGGAAAGAGATCATAATATGACCGAATTCACATTGAAATTTGAGAAGGAGAAGCTAAAGTCAGATGTATCAGTTTCAAAGTGGAGTAAAGGAAATTACAGAGGCATGAAAGAGGAGTTGGCCAGAATTGATTGGAAAAGAACACTGGCAGGGATGATAGCAGAGCAGCAACGGCTGGAAATTTCTGGAAACAATTCAGAAGACACAGGATATATACATCCCAAAGAGGAAGAAGTATTCTAAAGGTAAGATGACACAACCATGGCTAACAAGGGACATCAAAACCAACATAAAAGCCAAGGAGAGGGCATATAATAGAGCAAAAGTTAGTGGAAAGTTAAAGGATAGGGAAGCTTTTAAACACCAACAGAAGGCAACTAAAAAAGTCACTAAGAAAGTAAAAATGGAATATGAAACTAGGCTAAAAAAACAACATTAAAGAGGATACCAAAAGCTTCTTCAGATGCATAAAGTGTAAAGGAAAATCAAGAGTGGATATCAGACTGCTGGAAAGGTAGTAATGGGGTCATCAAAATGGCGTACAAACTGAATAAATATTTTGAGTCAGTCTTCACTGTGGAAGACATTAGCAGAATAATGAAAGTTCCAGGTGTCAGGGGTCATGAAGTGTGTGAAGTTATCATAACTAGGGAAAAGTTTCTTGGGAACCTACAAAGTCTGACAATAGATAAGTCACCTAGACCAGATAGAATACGCCCCGGGGTTCTAAAAGAGGTGGCTGAGTTGATTGTGGAGGCATTAGTAATGATCTTTTAAGAATCACTAGATTCTGAAATGGTTCCCGGAAGACTAGAGAATTGCAAATGTCACTCCACTCTTCAAAAAGGGAGGGAAGCAGAAGGAAGGAAATTATAGCAACACACATCAAAGTTGCTGGTGAATGCAGCAGGCCAGGTAGCATCTCTAGGAAGAGGTACAGTTGACGCTTCAGGCCGAGACCCTTCATCATCCTGACGAAGGGTCTCGGCCTGAAACGTCGACTGTAGCTCTTCCAAGAGATGTTGCCTGGCCTGCTGCGTTCACCAGCAACTTTGATGTGTGTTGCTTGAATTTCCAGCATCTGCAGAATTCCTGTTGTTTGCAGAAGGAAATTATAGGCCTGTTAGCCTGACCTCAGAGAATGGAAAGATGTTGAAGTTGAATGTTAAGGATGTGGTGTCAGAGTACTTGGAAGCACATAATAAAATAGGCTGTAGCCAGCATGGTTGCCTCAAGAAAAAATCCTCCCTAACAAATCTGTTGGAATTCTTTGAAGAAATATCAAGCAGATAGATAATGAAGAATTGGTTGATGTGTACTTGGATTTTCAAAAGGCGAGGTGCTACACATGAGGCTGCCTAACAAGCTGCAAGCCCACGATATTACGGGAAAGATTTTAGCATAGATAAAGCAGTGGGTGATTGGCAGGAGGCAAGGTGTGAGATTGAAATGAGCCTTCTTCTGGTTGGCTGCCAGTGACTAGTGTGTTCCACAGGGGTCTGAGTTGGGATCGATTCTTTTTTTATATTGTATGTCAATGATTTGGAAGATGGAATTGCTGGCTTTGTTGCAAAGTTTGCAGACATTGCAAAGATAGGTGGCGGAGCAGGTAGTTTTGAGGAAATAGAGAGGCTACAGAAGAACTTAGGCAGGATTAGGAAAATGAGCAAAGAAATGGCAGATGGAATATAGTGTTGTTAAGTGTATGATCATGCACTTGGGTAGAAGAAATGAAAGGGTTGACTGTTTTCTAAAAGGAGAGAAAATACAAAAACCTGAGGCACAAGGAATTTGGGAGTCCTTGTGCTAGATTCCCTAAAGATTAATTTTGCAGGTTGAGTCAATGGTAAGGAAGGCAAATGTGATGATAGCATTCGTTTCAAGAGAACTTGAATATGAAAGCAAATATGTAATGTTGAGAATTTATAAACCACTGGTCAGGCCTCACTTGGAATATTATGAGCAGTTTTGGGCCCCTTATCTTAGAAAGGATGTGCTGAAACTGGAGACAGTTCAAAGGAGGTTCATAAAAATAATTCTCAGATTAAAAGGCTTATCAAAGGAAGAGTATTTGATGGCTCTGGGCCTGTATTCACTGGAATTCAAAGAATATGGGGTGACCTAACTGAAACCCAATAAATGGTGAAAGGCCTTAATAGAGAGGATGTGGAAAGGATGTTTCCTATGCTGGGAGAGTACAAGACCAGAGGACACAGCCTCCGAATAGAGGGGCATCCTTTTAGAATGGAGATGAAGAGGACTTTCTTTAGTCAGAGAGTAGTGAGTCTTTGGAATTTGTTGCCACAGGCAGCAGTGGAGGTCAATTCTTTATGGATATTTAAGGCAGATGTTGATAGATTATTGATTGGTCAGGGCATGAAGGGATACAGGGAGAAGGCAGGAGATTGGGGCTGAAAGGAAAAATGGATCAGCCATGATGAAATGGCAGAGCAGATCTGATGGGCCAAATGGCCTAATTCTGCTCCTATATCTTATGGTCTAAGTCCATGAAATCGCTATTCACTTTATAAAATGATCATTGCAATTGAATAGAGGCAAGCAAGAATCTCAAACACCTCAATTTGATGTTGGTCTATTTTCTTGCACAGAGCAGAATATAGCTATGAAATAATCATAATTGCAATAAACTCAAATATTTAATTTTTTAATTTTCTTGGAATACAATGCCAAAGTAAACCTAACTGTATTCTCATCTTTCTGATGAATCAAAATACATTTCCTAAATAGAGTTCATTTTTTGTTTTTATCATTATGTTTCAAGAAGTCTTTAGCTGATTTAAGACAAGTGGGGATAAGCAATCATTACTGTTCTTCAGAAAACAGATGGCACATAGCAAATTGAAAAATGAATGGATGCAAGAATAAATTACCATTTTTAACACAGGAAATGAGATGATGATGGTGAATGATATTTAATAAATTAAACAGCATTATTTGTTCTTGCCAGGACTTTGAAGCAAAAAAGTTGAATCTCCTACTCTGATAATCTCCAAGGAGATGTTACTTTTGAAATGTGAAGGGTTAATATTTTCTATTTGTATCAAAATGAATGGAAAATTTAACAGGGTTTTGTTGTGCCATAGATACACTTCCAAAGAGCAGACATAACTACCTGGTTTTGCAATTTTTTTCCTATACCCAAAAAAGTTGAAGAGGTTCTTGATGTCTAATCATCTTGACATAACTTACAGGTTGAAAATACTTACATATGTTTACATTAAAGAGCTTTCATTCCACATTCCGCTTGCTCTGTTCTTCAGTGTCGATCTTCAAACTGGTTTAAATGGAATGCTTTTGGAGACATATGAAGTGTATTATCATTTTGTGCAATGGAGCAGTTCCCTTAGTGCAGGGATCATTGTGAACTTCAGCCTCATGCTTGTCATAATTCATTCCCTTCTTTCTTAGCCTGACTCTATAACAATACAGCAAAAATCATTGAGGATGGTATTTGCATATGATATAACAGCATGTGAAAGTTGTGTGCCACTATTATAATGCAGATTGGTCAGCAACCTGCAAAGGAGAAGAGATACACCATAAATTGTAAATCGTCACAGTTCTGCATTAATCTCAGAAAATCTTTAACTCACTGTGAATTTAATGTGATTACACCATTTGCTTTTTAATTGCCCGATAAACTCCTCACAGAAATCAAAGCTACGTAATTAATTAGATTAGCACTTCTTTAGCAGCGTGATAATTGCAGTGACCGCCAGTCAAGTTCTTCTTTGCATTCTTTGCAATTTCTATTGTTCATTGGAGATCCTAAAACTGCTTGTTTAAATTTTGTTTAAATTCTTTTCTTCTTCCTTCAGTCTGAAGTGTTCTTTATTTTGAATTCACACGCTCTAATTCTTCTTCTCAAAACCTTTCCATTTCTCCTCAATTCTAATATTTAATTTGTTCAGGAGATATATGTTGGGAAGTTTATTTGCACTGCGTGACTTTAATTTCAATGAAAAAGTTGCAAAGGGAAATTATGAACTTACAGTGATCTACAGTGAGTCCATAGAGTTTGTAATCTTCATTATCAGTCCAGTTACATATATTACAGAGTGAGACTTGGGCATGAGCACAGATGTACAATGCATACCACCCAGGTCTATCTCCAGAGCTTTGGACTGTGCTTAGTTGGTTCATGGGTAACATTGAACAGCTGTGCAAGATCTGCCCTCACAGCACCTGCCAGGTTCCTTTCAGCATTATTTAAAATAAACTGATAGGGCAAAAGACTTCTCTTTCCTTGCCTTGCCTTGCCTGATGTCCTCTCTATGCAACCACAAACAAGAGAAAATCTGCTGATGCTGGAAATCCAAGCAACACACACAAAATGCTGGAGGAACTCAGCAGGCCAGGCAGCATGTATGGAAAAAAGTACAGTCGACGTTTCGGGCCGAAACCCTCCAGCAGGACTCTTCTTGGTTTCAGCCTGAAACGTCGACTGCTCTTTTTTCCATACATGCTGCCTGGCCTGCTGAGTTCCTCCAGCATTTTGTGTGTGTTGCTCCCTGTGCAACCAGTCTGTCACGCCCACCAAAATCCCTTCCCAAACAAATGCACCTATAAAAACTTGTCCATTCCCCTCACCAAACAACAGGCTAGCCCAATGAATGTCCTAGAAGTTCCAGGCCTCCCTTCTATGTCCCTTCTGCATATGTATAGAAGCTAGGGTTAATTGATATCCTTTGTACACACTACAATGATAGAACATGCAAGTAAGTATTTAGATTGCATCACCTAATCAAAGTACATGATGCCCAGCATTGAATATTATAGTATTAAGAATTAACACATGAAGTTGTTTAGCCAGTCCTTTTATGTCTCCATTCATTCCATCACAAACAAGAGAAAATCTGCTGATGCTGGAAATCCAAGCAATACACACAAAAAGCTGGAGGAACTCAGCAGGCCAGGCAGCATCGATGGAAATGAGTAAACAGTCAAGACCCTCAGCCCAAAATGTCAACTGTTTACTTTTTTCCATAGATGTTGCCTGGCCTGCTTAGTTCCTCCCGCATTTTGTGTGTGTTGTCAAGTATCATTCAATCTCTGAAGAGACCTATTTTTCCCCTTGGTCCTCAATGCGCTGTTATCAGTTTAGACTTCCACAAATTTTGTGGCAAAGTATTGTAAGATTTTTCAATATCTAGCTTGAAAGTAGTTACCAAGGAAACTTTTATCATATTTGTCTTATTTATTTCTCCTTCTCAATTTCATTTTTCACTCTCACTCTCCTTTTTATTTTACCTACAAGATTGAAATCTAAATTAAATGACCTTCTTCATACTTTATTGCTTAAACTCTGTGCTTGCAAAGTTCAGTCTTATTTTAGTTCTGGAGATGTCCATTATATTGAATTTGCTTCATGTTACGCACTTCATAAAGATCAATTTCATTTATTATTCGGGAACACTGATTGGACAGTGATGCTATTAAGTTGGTCTTTAATGATTCAGCTAATGTTCATGTATTCAATTCATTGAAATTGCCCAGCATATTGCGGCAAAAAGAACCTCCATTACTTAAAAATATCATCAATTACCATCAAGCTTGTGCTGACTAATTTATATAAATGTTCATTCTTCAGTATGGAGTATAAATGTATGTTTGCAGACATTACTTCTGAAGTCCAGTAGAAACTGCTTCTGAAGCCTACAGGGAGGTTTAGCAGAAGAAAGTATTGCCTGTTCTGATTCAAGAACTCCTGAAAAACATTTAACTCCAAGACATGGGGACTTGGATGAATAAAGTATAATTTTAAAAGGAGAAGGAAGAGAGCCTTAACTGCCGGTGGTATGTGGTGAGCAGTCTTTGTACACATACCTCAGTGATGAGCAAAACAACAAGATACTTCACTCAGGAAGTCATGTTATACCCACAACTGAAGCAACAGATCAGGGCTTCAAGTGGAAATGGATCTTTTGCTGCTGGAAAAGGGGAACATTGGGAACATCTGCATTAAGGAACACAGATATATCAACAGTGCAAACTTCTGGAGGCCGACCGGTGGCGTAATGCATCCGCACTGGACTTCGAAGTGAATGATCCCAGGTTCAAATCTGACCTGCTCCTTCATGCTTTCCTTCAGTGCTGGGTTGAGCATCAAGCTAGCAACTTGGCCTCATAAAAGCAGCCAAAAAAATGCTGAAGAAATGGCAGGGTTGATGCCCAGTGTGCCACAAGCCACGGAAAGGAACAACAACAACAACAAACTTCCAGAGGTGCGTACAGACTTTCTTGGACAGCTCCAACCTGAAGTCAGGGTAACCACTATAGGAGTGTCAGGTAGGGTCTGACCTTGTAACACCTCATAGTACACCTACAATCTTCCAATATGACTATTACTGCTACAATATAATAAAGAACATATGCATTTGCATTGCACAATAATATTTCTGGACTGATGTATTTCCCTATAGTTTTCTGGCATTCTTTCACAATATTGATCTAAGCATATTTTATATTTTTTTTATGATCAAATGTCTCAGGGAAATGTTGGCATAAGATTCTGTTACCAGGAAACAGGCATTAACGAGAAAGTAAGGGAGACCTCCAAAAGAAGCATCTCTGCTTGATCACCCATCTGGAAGGGAGAGGAGGTGTTAGCCTTTCTGACTGCTCTTCACTGTCCCAAAACAGCCATGCCAGTGTGCTACACCCTTGAAAGTAAAAGGAGTATTGCTTGCTGGTTTTCCTTTAAATTACAAGCACTCCATAAGGTCCATGTCTTCCACGGGACCATAAGACATAGGATAAGAGTTAAGTTATTTGGCCCATTGAGCCTTCTGCACCATTTTATCATGGCTAATTTATTATCTCTCACATCTCCATTCTCCTGCCTTCTCCCCTTAACCTTTGACACTCTGATTAATCAAGAAGCTATCAACCTCTATCTTAAATATACCCAATGACTTGGCCCGCACAGCTGATGCGAAATAAAATTTTCCTCACCTCTATTCTAAATGGACATCCCTCAATTCTGAGGCTGTGTCTTTTGAATCTAAACTCGCCCACTATAGGAAACATCTGCTCTGCATCCATTCCATGTAGGCCTTTCAATATTAAATTGGTTTCCATGAGGTTCACCCCCTCATTCTTCTAAACAGGACCAGAACCGTCAAAAGCTCCTCATATGTATGCTATGTGTGTACATGCTAAAAAAAACCTCAGTTCATTAAGTTTGATTGTTGGTATTTGTGCATGTGACTGTTCTGTTAACTGTTGATTGCACATTGCTGTCTGCACTACGGTCTTGTAAATTGTTAGTTGCTATTATGTACTGTGGAGAGCATTCTGACAGGCTGCATCACTGTCTGGTATGTCATAGTCATATTCATACTTTATTGATCCCAGGGGAAATTGTTTTCATTACAGTTGCACTATAAATAATTAAATAGTAATAAAACCATAAATAGTTAAATAGTAATATGTAAATTATGCCAGGAAATAAGTCCAGGACCAGCCTATTGGTTCAGGGTGTCTGACCCTCCAAGGGAGGAGTTGTAAAGTTTGATGGCCACAGGCAGGAATGACTTCGTATGACGCTCTGTGCTGCATCTTGGTGGAATGAGATGCGAGAGGAAGAGGGAGGTATGTGAGAGGGAGGCTACTTCACAGGACTGAAAGAAGCTGCAGAGGGTTGTAAGTTTAGTCAGCTCCACCTTGGGTACTAGTCTACAAAGTATCCTGGACATCTTCAAAGAGCGGTGTCTCAGAAAGGCAGCATCCTTTATAAGGACCGTCAGCACCCAGGGCATGCCCTTTTCTCATTGTTACCATCAGGTAGGAGGTACAGAAGCCTGATGGAACACACTCAGCAATTCAGGAACAGCTTCTTCCCCTCTGCCATCCAATTCCTAAATGGTCATTGAACCCGTGAACACTACCTCAATTTTTTAATACAGTATACATTAGTTCTATTTTTGCACGATTTTTAATCTATTCAATATACATATACTGTAATTGATTTACTTATTTTCTTCTTCTATATTATGTATTGCATTGAACTGCTGCTGCTAAGTTAACAAATTTCACGTCACATGTCAGTGATAATAAACCTGATTCTGATTCTGATTCTGATTCTGTTGTCTGGTATGGTATGGCCCTGTGTTTTATGCTTGACACCAAACCATAATCAGTTCTGGTATGTTTCATATACTGACAATAAAGTGATTCTGATTTTGATTCTGCCCACCCCACACCGCCGATACTCTCACATTTCTAGCATTCTGCTAGTGTCTTCCACAGTGAGCACTAATGCAAAGCACTTATTAAGTTCATTCACCAGTTCTTTGTCCCCAGTTATTACCTCTCCAGTGTCATTTACCAGCTGACCAATATCCACTCTTGTCTCTCTTTTACTCTTTATATATCTGTAAAAAAAACTTACTGTTTCTTCTTATATACTATTGGCCAGCTTCCCTTCATATATAATCTTTTCTTTCTTTCTGACTTTTTAGTTGTCTTCTGTTGGTTTCTAAAAGATTCTCAATCTTCTTCTTTCCCATTAATTTTTGCTCTATTGTATGCCATCTCTTTCGCTTTTATGCTGACTTTGACTTCCCTTGTCAGCCATGGTTGCCTCATCCTCCCTTTAGAATACTTCTTCATCTTTGGGATGTATCTTTCCTGTGCCTTCCAAATTTCCCCCAGTAACACCAGCTATGCTGTTCTGCCATCATCCCTGCTAGTGTCGCCTTCCGATCAATTTTGGCCAGCTCCTCTCTCATGCCTCTGTAATTCCCTTTACTCCACCATAAAACTGATAAATTCAATTTTACCTTCTCCTTTCCAACTGCAGGGTGAACCTAATCAAATAAGGGCTCAACCAGAAGCTGCTCGAAAAAGCCACATCAAAGGCAATCAACAAATTCCCTCCCTTGGGATCTAGCACCAATATGATTGTCCCAATCTGCCTCCATTTTGAAATCCTTCATGATTATTATAACATTGCCCTTTTTACATGCCTTTCTATCTCATTATAATTTGTAGCCCACATCCTAGCTACTGTTCAGAGGCCTATATATAACTCCCATCAGGGTCTTTTTACCCTTGTAACTTCTTAACTGTACCCACAAAGATTCTAGATCTTCTGATCCTGTCACATTTTTCTAAAGAATTGATCTCATTTTTGACCAACAGAGCTACCACTCCTTCTACCTACCTGCCTGTCCTTCCAATACAATATGCATCCCTAAATGTAAGCTCTGTACTATGATCTTCTTGTGCCACAACTCAGAAATGCCCACAACGTCATACTTGCCAGTCTCTAACTATGCTATAAGATAATCTACCTTGTTCCTTATACTGCATGCATTCAAATATAACACTTTCAGTCCTGTATTCATCATGCTTTTTGATTTTGGCCCCCTGTTACAGTTTAACTCATCCCACTAACTGCAATTTTGCCTTACATCTGCCTGTCCTTCCTCACAGTCTCTCTACACACTGCATCTAATTGTATACCAATTATCCATCCTCAGCCCTATCACTCCAATTTCCTTCCCACTGCCAAATTAGTTTAAAACATCCCCAATGCTTCCAGCAAACCTGCCTGCAAGGATATTGGTCACCTCCATGTTTAAGTGAACTTGTCCTTTTTGTACAGGTCATGCCTTCCCCAGAAGAGATCTCAATGATCCAGAAATCTGAAAATATGTCCCCTGCACAAATTCTTCAGCCACACATTCAACTGTCAAATCATCCTATTCTTACCCTCATGTGGCACAGGAGCAATCCAGAGATTACTACCCTAGAGGTTCTACTTTTCAGCTTTCTGCCTAACTCCCTGTATTCTGTCTTCAGAACCTCCTCCCTTTTCCTACCTATGTTGCTGGTACCAAATTGTACCACGAGTTCCAGCTGTTCACCCTCGCCCTTAGGATGCCGTGGACCCAACATGAGACATCCCTTACCCTGGCACCTGAGAGGCAACATACCATCTGGGTGTCTCTTTTGCATCCACAGAATCTGCTTGCTGCTCATCGACTTACAAAATCCCCTCTCACTACTGCATTCCCCTTCTTCCCAGTTCTCTTCTGAGCCACAGAGCCAGACTCCATATCAGAGATCGGGTCACTGTGAATTCTCCCTGGTAGTATCGAAGGTGGTATATTATTATTGAGAGGAATGGCTACAAGAGTACTCTGCACTCCCTGTCTATTCCTTTACCCTCACCTGACAGTCACCCAGGTAACTGCCTCCTGCAACTTAGGGTGACTACCTCCCTGTAGCTCCTAGCTATCACCTCATTTTCCCATGTGAACCAAATGTCATCTTGCTGCAGTTCCTTAACACAGCCCCTAAAGAGCTGCTGCTTGGTGCACTTCATGCAGATGTAGTTATCAGGGAGACTGGAGTTCTCCCTCCATTTCTGAGTTCCCACATCTCACACAAAGAACATGAAACTACTTCTGAACCCATTCTCAATGCACTAGCTATGTCTAACAAAAAAAACTAACTAGAACTTCCCTCCCCCACCTTCTTACTTTGACTTCCCCTCTTTTTTTTACATTCTTGATGAAGAGTCTCAGCCTGAAACATTGACTGTTTACTCTTTTCCATAGACGCTGCCTGGCCTACTAAGTTCCTCCAGCATTTTGTGTGTGTTACTAAGAACTTACTTAGAACCTTTACCTGTGCTTGTCCACGCCTGTTGAACCAAAGCCTGACCACTCTAACACTGGTCCACTCCAACAGTGGCTGCTCTGCTTATAATTCTTTTTTTATGGGTCCTGCACTGATTACAGCCTGTGGAAAAGAGCCAAAAGCATCGGAGTTCTTTTTAAACCTTGTGTTGCATCACCAACCAATGACCTCTCATACTGATTGGAGCCCGCATGGTAGCAACTCCCAAGCCAGAACATTAATTACACCGAGACAAAAAAATTATTGTCCAAACAAAATTTTATCAACAGCTTTTATATCCTACAAGTAGCTAAGGGGCCTTAACATATTTTAGTCCATTTTTTAAAGAACCTTTCACCAGATGCTAAACACTCTCTTACTGCCTGTGGAAGCTGATGTATTTTTATCATGGGTTGAGTGGTTACTAGAGGATCCTTGTCATTTCTGCTTTATTAGATGCTTAAACATCCATCCTACACTGGGAAATGAGTGACACATCATAAGATTTCACACTGTATAGTTTTTATATGCATCTGTGCAGTATTACATCCATAAATTATAGATACTCATCTATAAAATATAATGATCAAAGAAATGAATCCCAAATTACACGATTTATGTAAGTATGAGACAAGATAAATTTAATGCAATGGACATTTCAACTTCTATGGAACTATGACAACATTTCTTCTGTTTTTGTCTTGAATAATGATATTTTTGCTGTATTTTTTTCTTAATGCTTTTAATGGATACTGTTACATGTTGTGGACCGAATAACCTTATGCAAATAAGTTATTTCAAAGTACAAAGTTCAAAATATATTTATTATTAAAGTACATAAATGTCATCCTATACAATCCTGAGATTTGTTTTCTTGTGGGCATGCACAGTAAATCCAAGAAATACAATAGAATCAGTGAAACGTCTACCAGCACAACCGATCGACAGATGATGCAATAGCTGCTGCCCTACACACTATCCTTACACACCTAGAGAGCAGGGATGCTTAATGTGACAACAGCATTCAACACCATAATTTCCTCCAGGCTTGACAAGAAGCTCAGAGACCTCAGCCTTCATCCTGCCTTGCGCAGCTGCATCCTGGACTTCCTGTCGGGTCGCCGGCAAGTAGTAAGAATGGGCTCTCTCACCTCTTCCCTTCTGACACTCAACACTGGAGCCCTCTAGGGCTGTGTCCTCAGCCCCCTCCTTTACTCTTTGTACACCCATGTCTGTGTTGCCATTCACAGCTCCAATCTGCTAATTACATTGATTGGCCTTATCTCAAATAATAACAAGGCAGCCTACAGATAAGAAGTCATCACTCTGACACAGTGGTATCAAGAAACAGGAGGAACGGAGACAGACTCACTCCTATTGACATCAATGGATCTGTGGTTGAGAGGGTGAACAGCTTCAGGTTCCTCAGTGTACACATCGCCGAGGATCTCACTTTGTCTGTACGTACCGGCTGTGTGGTGAAAAAAGCACAACAACACCTCTTTCACCTCAGATGGTTGAAGTTGTTCAGAATGAGTCCCCGAATCCTAAGGACTTTCTACAGGAACACAATTGAGAGCATCCTGGCTGGCTGCATCACACTTGGTATGGAGCTGTACCTCCCTCAATCACAGGGCTCTGCAGAGAGTGATGCGGACAGACCAGCACATCTGTGGATGTGAACTTCCCACTATTCTGGACATTTACAGCAACAAGTGCAGAAAAGGGGCCCGAAGGATTATTGGGGACCCAATTTATCCCAACCACAAACTGTTCTAGCTGTTACAATCCGGGAAACGGTACCGCAGCATTAAAGCCAGAACCAACAGGCTCCAGGACAGCTTCTTCCACCGGGCCATCAGACTGATTAATTCACGCTGACCCAATTGTATTTTGAAGTTATATTGACTGCTCTGATGTATGTCTTTCTGTACATACTATTTATTACAAATTACTATAATTTGCTCATTGCACATTCAGATGGAGACGTAACGTAAAGATTTTTACTCCTCACATACGTGAAGGATGTAAGAAATAAAGTCAACTCAATTCAATTCAACAGGATGGACAACAACCTATGTGCAAAAGACAATGAACTGTGCAAATACAAAGGAGAAAAAAAATGTGTATAAATAAATAGATAAATTAAAAGACAGATAGATAAGCAATAAATATCAAGAACTTGAGACAGACAGTGTTTGAAATTCAGTGCGTAGATTGTAGGAATAGTTCAGGGATAATTACTGTTTCTGAACCTGATTGTGTGGGTCCTGAGGCTCCTGTACCTTCTTACTGATGGCAGCAGTGAGAAGAGAGCATGACCTGGGTGCTGGTGGTCCCTGATGATGGATGCTGCTTTCCTGCAACAGTGATCCATACAAATATGCTCAGTGGTAGGGAGGAATTTTCCCCATATTGGACTGGGCCATATCCAATACTTTTTGTAGGCTTTTCTATTGTTTCCCTACCAGACTGATAATTAACCAGTCAATATACTCTCCACCACAGATCTATTGAAGTTTGTCAAGGTTTAAGATATCATGCTGAAAATTCACAAACTTCTAAGGAAGTAGAGACAGTAACGTGCATTCTTCATAAATGCACTTGTATACTGGGCCCAGGACAGATCCTCTGAAATGATAACCCCGAGGAATTTAACCCCTTTCCATCTCTGATCCCCCGATGAGGAATGGTTGGTGGACCTCTAGCTTTCTCCTCCTAATCAGCTCCTTGGTCTTGCTGACATTGAGTGAGAGGATGTTTTTTATATTAGTCAGGGGTGGTGATCAGTTTACTTAATACAGAGCCAAATTCATTCTGGTTACCAACCTAAATTTGAAATGGCCTTATGGCATAATCTTGGCATGAATTCAGAGGAGGAAAGCACTTTAACTCATTTTAAATTAAAAATTAATGAAAAATGCAAATCAGAATTAGACAGGTAATAGCGACACAAAACCTTTGGTAAAAACAGTAACATTACTTCTTTCAAAAATTATTTTGGATCTTAAACCACAAGTCATTGCCATGCTCATGTTCAACTCCTAAACATAATTTGTCTTAGTTAATCATTGTGCAGAAGAATTTTTGTCACAGCCTTCTAGACAAATTTTAAGATGTTTTCAATATTATTCATTTGAAGCCATTCTTCACTAGTTTGCTGCAAGGTACTGATTATTCCTGAATATTTCTCTAAATTCTTAAATTTCTATGATTAATATCTATAGATTTTACAAAATACTCTTTTTTTTCTCATTGTCAGTCCATACAAGACTGGATAAATCATGAAACCATATACAGTACTTTTGTTTAGAAATACTGATTTTTTTTCCATCTTAAAATATTTATTTCAAGAAAACAATCTATTTTAATTTTCATATTTTGATCTTTTGCTTTTGTTTACTTTCCACAATGAAGTTAGTGAGTCATGCAAAAACTCTCACTGTTAGATTGTGTTTTTGCATCATTATGGAAAAACAAAATTGCCATATAATATCATTGCAAAGATTCTACCTTCATGTATAAAAACATCATGAAACTAAAACCATCGTACTGTGAAATGCTTTTTGAAGCTGTGTTATTGGAAACAATAATGCATTTCCTTGTTTATTTCTAAAATTTTGCTCCAGTATATTGCAAAAAGTGGATAATTTCAGTAGAAATAATTAACCAGGCAGGTTGTCAACAATGAAATTAGGCCTGAGGCAAATCATATTTGCATTCTGGTTCCTAACAGATGCCTCTTAAATAAGATATGTAAAAGTCAGTCAAAAGCAAATTCCCTAAAGAACAAGGCTATTTAGTAATAGAGCCGATACCAGAACGCAGCTGTAAAGAAACATGTGTGTTGGTAACAATCGGGACGAGAGGCCATATCTGTGTTGTTTTTGCTGAACGTTCATTTGGCTGCCATACTGATAATCCCTGAAAGCTATCAGATGCTTAATTATGAAACCAATATACTGTTTATGAGATTCATCATTTAGGTTAGGAGCTCCAGTGATACAGAATTCAAACCCTAATTTTATTTTTGATTTGAAACATCTGTTTTAAATTATGTCAACGTAAATACTATATGTCTTACTTAATTACGATGTATCAAAAAATCCAAAAAGGTCAGAAGTATCTAGTGAATTCTGTTGCCTGACAGTTCATTCCTGCTATGAAACAAGTGCAGAAGCAGTTGAAACTTTTCAGAAGTATAGTTAGTTTTCAATAGTCGGAGTTATGCGCCCAATGAGTTACTGTGTGTCAGGTAGGAGCTTGGTTCTGATGTCGTGTGTGACATTCCACCTCTTCAAAATTGCATGTTTCCAACTGAAAGTCAAGCAGAGAGAAAAAAGGTTAACCTAAACGTGAGCAGACATACTATAGATCATTTACGTATTTTATAATTAAGGGACCAGACAGTTACCTACACTTCTTGTTCCAAAATCTCCAACCTCCAATGATCAGATCCCTTTTAAGTTGATAATATATCTGCCTACTTTTTTTTAAAAGAAATCCAATAACCTCAGTCCCAACATTCCAAGTAGCAGAGCACATGTGCCAAGATATTGGAATGCATAGAATTTTTTTCCCATACTGTGCCATGAATTGCATTTTTATTAGTCATAATTGAGAAAAATACTGTCACTTAATATGATATTCAAACTCACACTTACAAACATGGTGCACAGGACCGCATCTTCAAACTCAAATGTGCCTAATCCCTATCCTGCAATCACTTGTTCTTTATAAGCTGCAGTGAGGTAAGCTCTTTTACTCAGTGCATATGAGTATGTCATACCACACGGGAGTATTGCTCGCTGATACTGAGTATTGGCAGCTGAAATTTTTCAGATTACTCACAGAAAAACATGTTTTCACAGATCTCCATTCACTGCAGCTGTGTTATTGACTCTTCCTTCAGCACTCAACTGCGCTGCAGTTTGAAAGCTGCCTGGAGAAACTGAAGGCTACTGTAAAGTCACAGAGTGCCAGTCACTTGGTGAGG
Source organism: Mobula birostris (assembly GCF_030028105.1). Classification (NCBI taxonomy): domain Eukaryota; kingdom Metazoa; phylum Chordata; class Chondrichthyes; order Myliobatiformes; family Myliobatidae; genus Mobula; species Mobula birostris. The sequence continues at coordinate 132,684,986 of NC_092376.1, forward strand.
TGCAGTCCTTTGTCTCCAGTTACTATGGGCCAATCTGTCTGACAACACCAGGGTGACTGATTAGATCCTCCAGTATTGAAACACTTAAATACCTTAAGTCAAAGATGTCTGCACATACGCTGCTAAATACTCAAGTCTGGGAAGTACCAATAGAGACAGAGAGCTAAATCAGTGTGCACCAGAGTTGCACTCTACAAAGTGCTGCAACAGAGCCACCAGCATTATGCTGGACAGTTCAAAGTTCAAAGTAATTTTTTTTTATCTAAGTACATGTACATCGCCATATACAAACCTAATATTCATTCTCCTGTGGGCATACAACCAGAGTGCAGAAGACAACAAATTGTGCAGATGCAAATATAAACAAATAGCAATAAATAATGAGAACATGAAATAATGAGATAAAGAACCCTTAAAGTGAGATAATTGGTTGTGGGAACATTCAATGGATGGGCAAGTTATCCCCTTTTGTTCAAGAGCCTGGTGGGTGGGGATAATAACTGTTCTTGAACCTGGAGGTGCAGTCCTGAGGCTCTTGTACCTTCTACCTGATGGCAGTAGCAAGTAAAGAGCCTGGCCTTGGTGGTGGGGATTTCTGATAATGGACGCTGCTTTCCTATGACAACGTTTCATGTAGATGCACTCAATAGTTGGGAGGGATTTACCTGTGACGTACTGGGCCAAATCCATGACTTCTTGTAGGATTTTCCATTCAACAGCATTGGTGTTCCCATACCAGGCCATGATGCAGCCAGTCAATACACTCTCCACTACACATTGATAGAAGTTTGTCAAAGTTCTAGTTGTCATGCCAAATCTCCACAAACTCCTAAAGAAGTTAAAGTACTAATAGGCTTTTTTCAAAATTACACTTATATTCTGGGTCCAGGACAGATCCTCTGAAGTAGTAACACCTGGAATTTAACGCTGCTAACCCACTCCATCTATGATCGTCTGATGAGGACCGGCTCATGGGCCTCTGTTTTCCCTCTCCTGAAGTCTACAGTCAGTTCCCTGGTCTTGCTGACATTGAGTGAAAGGTTGTTGTTATGACATCACTCAGCCAAATTTTCAATCTCCCTCATGTATCCTGATCCAAGATATCCTGAAGTGGGAGGGTGAGGAGCCAGAGGTCGTGGTACATATAGGTACCAATGACATAGGTAGGAAAAAGGATGAGGTCCTGAAAGGAGAATATAGGGAGCTAGGAAGGGAGTTGAGAAAAAGGACCACAAAGGTAGTAATCTCGGGATTACTGCTTGTGCCACGCGACAGTGAGAGTAGGAATGCGATGAGGTGGAGGATAAATGCGTGGCTTAGGGATTGGAGCAGGGGGCAGGGATTCAAGTTTTTGGATCATTGGGACCTCTTTTGGCGCAGGCGTGACCTGTACAAAAAGAACGGGTTGCACTTGAATCCCAGGGGGACCAATATCCTGGCAGGGAGATTAGCGGGGGCTACTGAGGTGACTTTAAACTAGAATGGTTGGGGGGTGGGAATCAAATTAAAGAGGCTAGGCGTGAGGAGGTTAGTTCACTACAGGGGGATGGGAACCAATGCAGAGAGGCAGAGGGGTGTAAAGTGAGGGTAGAAACAAAAAGTACTATGGAGAAAAGTAAAAGTGGCAGGCTGACAAATCCAGGGCAAGCATTAAAAAGGGCCACTTTTCAGCATAATTGTATAAGGGCTAAGAGAGTTGTAAAAGAGCGCCTGATGGCTTTGTGTGTCAATGCAAGGAGCATTCGTAATAAGGTGGATGAATTGAAAGTGCAGATTGTTATTAATGATTATGATATAGTTGGGATCACAGAGACATGGCTCCAGGGTGACCAGGGATGGGAGCTCAACGTTCAGGGATATTCAATATTCAGGAGGGATAGACATGAAGGAAGGGGAGGTGGGGTGGCGTTGCTGGTCAAAGAAGAGATTAACACAATAGAAAGGAAGGACATAAGCCGGGAAGATGTGGAATCGATATGGGTAGAGCTGCGTAACACTAAGGGGCAGAAGACGCTGGTGGGAGTTGTGTACAGGCCACCTAACAGTAGTAGTGAGGTCGGAGATGGTATTAAACAGGAAATTAGAAATATGTGCAATAAAGGAACAGCAGTTATAATGGGTGACTTCAATCTACATGTAGATTGGGTGAACCAAATTGGTAAAGGTGCTGAGGAAGAGGATTTCTTGGAATGTATGCGGGATGGTTTTATGAACCAACATGTCGAGGAACCAACTAGAGAGCAGGCTATTCTGGACTGGGTTTTGAGCAATGAGGAAAGGTTAATTAGCAATCTTGTCGTGAGAGGCCCCTTGGGTAAGAGTGACCATAATATGGTGGAATTCTTCATTAAGATGGAGAGTGACATAGTTAATTCAGAAACAAAGGTTCTGAACTTAAAGAGGGGTAACTTTGAAGGTATGAGACGTGAATTAGCTAAGATAGACTGGCAAATGACACTTAAAGGATTGACGGTGGATATGCAATGGCAAGCATTTAAAGGTTGCATGGATGAACTAAAACAAATGTTCATCCCTGTTTGGCAAAAGAATAAATCAAGGAAGGTAGTGCACCCGTGGCTGACAAGAGAAATTAGGGATAGTATCAATTCCAAAGAAGAAGCATACAAATTAGCCAGAGAAAGTGGCTCACCTGAGGACTGGGAGAAATTCAGAGTTCAGCAGAGGAGGACAAAGGGCTTAATTAGGAAGGGGAAAAAAGATTATGAGAGAAAACTGGCAAGCAACATAAAAACGGACTGTAAAAGCTTTTATAGATATGTAAAAAGGAAAAGACTGGTAAAGACAAATGTAGGTCCCCTGCAGACAGAAACAGGTGAATTGATTATGGGGAGCAAGGACATGGCAGACCAATTGAATAATTACTTTGGTTCTGTCTTCACTAAGGAGGACATAAATAATCTTCCAGAAATAGTAGGGGACAGAGGGTCCAGTAAGATGGAGGAACTGAGCGAAATACATGTTAGTAGGGAAGTGGTGTTAGGTAAATTGAAGGGATTGAAGGCAGATAAATCCCCAGGGCCAGATGATCTGCATCCCAGAGTGCTTAAGGAAGTAGCCCAAGAAATAGTGGATGCATTAGTGATAATTTTTCAAAACTCGTTAGATTCTGGACTAGTTCCTGAGGATTGGAGGGTGGCTAATGTAACTCCACTTTTTAAAAAAGGAGGGAGAGAGAAACTGGGGAATTATAGACCGGTTAGCCTAACGTCGGTGGTGGGGAAATTACTGGAGTCAGTTATCAAGGATGTGATAACAGCACATTTGGAAAGCGGTGAAATGATCGGACAAAGTCAGCATGGATTTGTGAAAGGAACATCATGTCTGACGAATCTCATAGAATTATTTGAGGATGTAACTAGTAGAGTGGATAGGGGAGAACCAGTGGATGTGGTATATTTGGATTTTCAGAAGGCTTTTGACAAGGTCCCACACAGGAGATTAGTGTGCAAACTTAAAGCACACGGTATTGGGGGTAAGGTATTGGTGTGGGTGGAGAGTTGGTTAGCAGACAGGAAGCAAAGAGTGGGAATAAACGGGACCTTTTCAGAATGGCAGGCGGTGACTAGTGGGGTACCGCAAGGCTCAGTGCTGGGACCCCAGTTGTTTACAATATATATTAATGACTTGGATGAGGGAATTAAATGCAGCATCTCCAAGTTTGCGGATGACACGAAGCTGGGTGGCAGTGTTAGCTGTGAGGAGGATGCTAAGAGGATGCAGGGTGACTTGGATAGGTTGGGTGAGTGGGCAAATTCATGGCAGATGCAATTTAATGTGGATAAATGTGAAGTTATCCACTTTGGTGGCAAAAATAGGAAAACAGATTATTATCTGAATGGTGGCCGATTAGGAAAAGGGGAGGTGCAACGAGACCTGGGTGTCATTATACACCAGTCATTGAAAGTGGGCATGCAGGTACAGCAGGCGGTGAAAAAGGTGAATGGTATGCTGGCATTTATAGCGAGAGGATTTGAGTACAGGAGCAGGGAGGTACTACTGCAGTTGTACAAGGCCTTGGTGAGACCACACCTGGAGTATTGTGTGCAGTTTTGGTCCCCTAATCTGAGGAAAGACATCCTTGCCATAGAGGGAGTACAGAGAAGGTTCACCAGATTGATTCCTGGGATGGCAGGACTTTCATATGAAGAAAGACTGGATGAACTGGGCTTGTACTCGTTGGAATTTAGAAGATTGAGGGGGGATCTGATTGAAACGTATAAAATCCTAAAGGGATTGGACAGGCTAGATGCAGGAAGATTGTTCCCGATGTTGGGGAAGTCCAGAACGAGGGGTCACAGTTTGAGGATAGAGGGGAAGCCTTTTAGGACCGAGATTAGGAAAAACTTCTTCACACAGAGAGTGGTGAATCTGTGGAATTCTCTGCCACAGGAAACAGTTGAGGCCAGTTCATTGGCTATATTTAAGAGGGAATTAGATATGGCCCTTGTGGCTACGGGGGTCAGGGGGTATGGAGGGAAGGCTGGGGCGGTGTTCTGAGTTGGATGATCAGCCATGATCATAATAAATGGCGGTGCAGGCTCGAAGGGCCGAATGGCCTACTCCTGCACCTATTTTTTATGTTTCTATGTTTCTATGTATCCTGATTCATTACCACCTCTGATACGGCCCACAACACTGGTGTCATCAGCAAATTTGAAGATGAAGATGGTACTGAAGCTGTACTTAGCCACACAGCCATTGATGTAAAATGAGTAGAGCAGGGGGCTAAGCACACATCCCTGTGGTGCACCCTCCCATCAGGTTTAGAAACCCTATTGATCTCAATGAAGATTGCAGGACTACAGTTTAGGAGACCAACTGGAAGGTAAGTTATATTGTTTTAATTATTTTCCCTTAGGTTAATGTCTTTAATCATTTATGTGGATATAAGTATTTTTGATTAATTTTGTAATGTAACTTTACATTTTACTTCATTTTTAATAGTGTTTAAATGCTTCTAGATGTCAGAAACACTATGTAAAATTACTTTAGTTTTCCAAATTACTTTAGTTTGAAGCAGCTAGAGAAAGGCAGACTGATACTGAACAGTGACATCACATCGAAAAGACTGAGCAGTACCATAGCATACTTCCTTGCATCTTCAAGGAGAAGTTAAGCCATAATGGAAAGCACTCATCCAGATAAAAGAAAGACTTCAGTATGTGCAGAAATAGTGATCTTGGGCACCTATTAACGTCCAAAGTAAGTTCATTATCAAAGCAAATGTATGTTACCATTAACTTCCTTGAGATTCATTTTCTGGTGGGCATTTACAGGAGAAAAAGAAATACTATAGAGTTTATGAAAAACTACATAAACAAAGACTTGCGAACGATCAGCGTGCAAAGGAAGACGAACCGCAAATAAAAAAATACTGAGAACATGAGTTGTAAATTGTCCTTGAAAGTGAGTCTGTAGGCCTTAGAATCAGATCAGGGTAGCGGTGATTGAAGTTACCCACTCCTGTGCAGAAGCTTGATGGTTGTAGGGTAATAATTGTTCCTGAACCTGTTGGTGTTCTGTTCCTCCAGGCAGATGGTAGGAGCAAGAAGAGGGCACGGTCTCTCTCACTACATCAAGCAGTGGGAAAGAAACCATGCATTATGGCAGCACATTCTTACCTAATCTTCCAACTCAAACGTACTCACTATCCTGCAATCACTACTGATTAATAAGCTGCAGTGATGTAAGCCTGCACCTCTTCCTCTAGCTGTACTTCTTCCACAGCAATCCTGTCCTCCCATTTTCTTCTTTCATTTAAGCAAAATCTGCAGTCTAGTTGTAGAGGCTTGAGAAGCCCACTGATTTAACCATTGCAACTACTAGATCAAATATGGACGCCATGTATATTTTGGAGATCAGTTACTGTACAGATGGGAACTACACATAAGAGGCTGGGCAGAAATGCCCTCCAGCTAGAATGGAGAGATAGGGATAGTACAGGTGGGAAAGTAAGGCTGCTCTTGATTATCTTCGAGTTTTTGGGATGTTGGTCAGGTCCCCATTTATCGTCCATCTTTAGTTGTCACGGTCAGAGAGTCACAGATCACCACAGCACAGTAACAGGCCCTCAGCTCATCTAGTCCATGCTAAGCTATTGAATCTGCCTAGGCCCATCAATATGCACTCAGCCCTCCATACCCCTCCCATCCATGTACTTATCCAAATTTATTTTAGATTATGAGAACACTCAGTCCTCTTTTATTGTCATTTAGAAATGCATACGTGCATTAAGAAATGATACAATGTTTCTCCGAAGTGATATCACAGAAAATAGGACAAACCAAAGACTACACTGACAGAACCACATGATTATAACATATAGTTACAGCAGTGCAAAGCAATACCATAATTTGATGAAGAACAAACCATGGGCACGGTAAATAAAGTCTCAAAAGTCCCTGAGTCGATCGACTCCTGAGACCCCAATAGCAGGCAGCAAAAGGGAGAAACTCCCTGCCATAAACCTCCAGACACCGTCAACTTGCCGATGCCTTGGAAGCAGCCGACCACAGCTGACACTGAGTCCATCCGTCCGAAAACTTCGAGCTTCCTACCAGCCTCCCAAGCGCCATCCTCTGCCGAGCACCTTCGACCTCGCCCCAGCCGCTGAAACAAGCAAAGCTGAGGATTTCGGGGCCTTCTGCTCCAGAGATTCCAGTTATCACACAGTAGCAGCAGCAGCGAAGCAGACATTTCAGAAGTTTTCCAGATGTTCCTCTATACTCTCACCATCTCCATCAAATCAGAATTGTGCACGGTCCCCTACTTGACAAATAACAGACATCACCACCGAAGTGGCTGCGCGCGCTGGCGTCGTGCCGCCATCTTCTCCTCCTCTTCCGGTTTCTCTTAAAGTTGAAATCAAACCCACATCCAGCACTTCCACTGGTAGCTTGTTCCACATTCTCACACCCGCCGAGTGAAGAAGTTTCCCCTCGTTCTCCTTAAAGATTTCACCTTTCACCCTTAACACATGACCTCCAGTTCTAGTCTCAACCAACCTCAGTGGAAAGTGCCTCTTATATTTCCCCTACCTATACCCTCACTTTTATATATGCATCTATCAAATCTCCCCTCATTCTCCTATGCTCTAGGGAATAAAATCCTAACCTATTCAATCTTTCCCTAGTAACTCAGGTCCTCAGATCCTTGTAAATTTACAAGGACTTGGCAATATCCTTGTAAATTTTATCTGCATGTTACCTTTCTTGGAGAAGATGGTGAAAAGTGCAAAGAAAACATGCATGTTTTGTCAAGACTTCTGAAGGATGCCTGCACCAACATTCAGTGTGGCATTAGAATGTGCACTGATGGGGTTGGAGGAGGAATTCTATCTTTCAGAGAGAGGACAGCGAGTTAGTGCAATATGAAGACACTACCACTCCCACCACACAAATTCTCAATAATCTTTTGGAAGACACAATGCTGGACAGCTAAAAGGCATTACAGCATCTTTAATGGTTTCAATGTGTCACTTTCAGTAGGACAAGCACTCATTGTATTTTACTCTATTTTTAAAAACCTATGTAAGCTTTTATTCCTTTTATATTCTGGCTAGATTTCTTTTTTTTCTATTCTTTATGTTAATCTTTTAGTTATTTATTTTTTTGAATTCTGTGAGATTTTCTTACCAGCCATCTATCTTTGTACAATTATGTATTCCAATATAAGCTTTAACTTTTTAGTAAATCACAGACAGCGCGTCTTCCCCTTGGAAATGTTCTTTCTTGTTGGAATGCATTTATCCTGTGTATGCCGATCATTATCTTCTCTCCATGCCTCTTACCTTCTCCCCTCCTCTGTCTACTCCCATAATATCGACCTTCCTTTCAGCCACTGCCACTGAACTGAACTGATGGATCCTTTAACCTAACTTGAAAGTTCATTTTATCTCACTCTGCTTTCATGCCCTCATAGTTCCCCTATCTATATTTAAAATACTATTCTTGGACTCATTCTCTTGCTCAAACTGAATATAAATTCAATCATATTATGATTGCTGCTACCTATTGGTGCCTTTACAATGATTGCTTATCAGTAGAAGATGAAATAGAGATGAGAATTTGCTTCATAGGAAAATATCAGAAACCATTGACCAAATCTTTCTCATCAGCTCCTGGACAAAACCTGCCTGCCAATCACAATGATAATAGCAGAGGTTTAGATGTACGATGAAGCAATGCCACTTCAGACAGGAAATTGATCATTTGGAACAACATGATTAACTGGCCTCCCACCAGAGCACGCTTTATGGCACTCTAGTTTCTTCTATGTATTAGTTGATGGCTTCTCCATTAACCTTTCAGCCTATTATTAGGAACATCTCAATGTAGAGTGTTTGTTTTCCATACCATTCATACCTCACCGCTGTGACCTCATTCATTCATTATACTGCTCCATCTACTCTTTGTTGATGATTGCATCAATCATTTATCAATCTCTGCTAATAAGTGAACTATTCTGCAGAATAGCAAAAACGTGAAAAATGATTTCAGGACACAAAAAAAAAATCAGCAACCGAGTAAACACCAACTCAGCAAATAGGGAGATTATCAGATAACTGAAGAAGAGAACGATACGTTCTCACATCAGTAGTTATCTGCTTTTTCTATCCAGCATATTATAATGCCGGAAAGAAAACTATTCCCAAAAGTAGCATAGCACAGATTCTAGAAATGTGAAATATAAATAGAAAATGTCAGGAATACTCAGCAGCTGAGGCAGAAACCATGAAGTTAGTGTGCCCCAACTGCAGTTCCCCTCAAGCTCTCCTTTCAAATTATCTTCTCCACATGCATCTCATCTTCTCCTCTCAGTGCTCCATTCAGATAATATCTCACTCGTTACCTTTCATGCTCAAACTCCTAATTTCTTAACTCGCCTTCTCTCCTTTTGATTTGGAGGAAAATTCTACTGGAAATGTGTTCATGACCCATTACTGCTAACAAAACAATGAGGTTTAGGCATTGATCATGTTAGAACGGCATTTCTGCATGGCATGAAGCATGCTTTCCAACCTATTATCTTTTAGAGTGTTGGTTGTCCATCGTTTCCAACGATGATGTTTGTCTGTGCAGCTTATCTGGGTAAAGAGCAGCATGGAGAGAAATCTGTGCGGGAAGAGTTTTATAATGAAAAAGCCATTGCACTGGGGCAGTTCCACTCTCTCAGCCTCAGAAATCTTGGTCCAATGGGACTAAAGATCATCATGACTGGAGACTTCCTCGGCTGCACTGGATAGCCATGACACCTGTGCCTTGTCATGCCCTTCGCTCTCCACGAATCATTGCATCACCGCCCTCTTGGCTGATGGATCTTGTAGTTGATCTCATCCACCCAGTCTGCTGGAACTGGCTTTGCACGCTGGGGTAGACATAGCCCTATATCACTGGGGTTGGAGGTTCTTGGCTACCTTCACCTGGTATAGCCCACCTATCGAAGCAGTGTATCGGGGTGTGGCCACGGTCACATGCAAACAGTTACTTAGAGCCACAGGTGAGAGTGGGAAGCAGGTGAAGACCAAAGGTAGATGAGCTGCCCTTGGGCAGAGAACAACAAGCACACCAGTAGAGGTTCTACCCCTCCCTGGACACCCCTTACATCCGTTTTAGTAAAGACACAAAATTCTGCAGATGCTGGAAATCCAAAGCAACACATGAAAAATGTTCAGGAACTCAGCAGATCAGAGAGCATCCATGGAAATTAATAAACAATCAATGTTTCAGTCCAAGACCCTTCTTCAGGACTGGAAAGGAAGGGGGAAGATGTCAGAATAAAAAGGTGAGGGAGGGGAAGAAGGATAGCAGGAAGGTGATAGGTGAAGCCAGGAGGCTGGCAAAGGCAAAAGGGCAGGAGAAGAAGGAATCTCATAGGAGAGGAGAGTGGACTAAAGGGAGAAGGAGGGGCACCAAGGGGAGGAGATAGGCAGGTGAGAAGCGGTAAGGGGCCAGAGTGGGTAATAGAAGAAGAGAGGAGGGGGAGGGATTTTTTCTTACTGGAAGGGGAAATCGCCATTCATGCCATCAAGTTAGAGGCTATCAGGTTAGAGGCTACCCAGATGTTGCTCCTCTATCCTGAGGGTGGACTCATCATGGTGCAAGAGGAGGCCATCGATCAGCATGTCGGAATGGGCATGGGAGCTTGAATTAAAATGCTGGACTGCAAGGAAGTTCCACTTTTGGCATCCAGTGTGGAGGAGCATGACAAAGTGGTCCACCGTTATATGATAGATCTCACCAGTGTAGGGGAAGCCGCATCAGGAGCACTGGATACAATATACGACCGCAGCAGATTCACAGGTGAAGTGTTCCTTTACCTGAAGGACTGTTTGGGGCCCTGAATGGAGGTGAGGGAGGAGGTGAATGGGCAGGTGTAGTACTACTTCTGCTTGCAGGGGTAAGTGTCAGGAGGGAAGTTAATGGGGAGGGAGGAATGTACAAGGGAATCGTGGAGGGCGCAATCCCAGTGTAAAGTGGAGAGCGGCTGGGGGGAGGTAAAGATGTGCTTGGAGGTATGATCTCTTTGGAGATGGCAGGAGTTGTGGAGAATGATGTGTTGTATGCGGGGTCTCATGGGTTGATAAGTGAGGACAAGAGGAAATCTATCATAGGCAGTGGGAAAATGGGTCAGTGCAGATGTCCAGTAAATTGAGGAGACGCGGGTGAGGGCAGCATCAGTGGTGGAGGAAAGGAAAACCCATTCTTTAAAGAAGAGGGACATGTCTAATGTCCTGAAAAGGAAGGACTTGTCCGAGGAACATATATGACAGACATGAAGAAACTGAGAAAGGAAATAGCATTTTTACAGAGGACAGGGTGGTAAGAGGTATAGTCAAGATAGCCATGTGAATCTGTAGATTTATAAAAGATATTGGTTGTCTGTTGTGTCCAGAGATGGAGGCGAAGAGATTGAGAAAGGAAAGGGAGCTATCAGAAATGATCCTAGTGCCAGCTATCTATCTTTGAAATTTAGATAGAAGTTTTATCTCTAAATAAATAACATGGTATTAAATAGTATTAACTGATATTAAAAATTCAAATATCTATTTGATGGTTGGTCAAAACAGAGGCATCACATTCAGCATTCAAATATAAATTGTTGAATCATGAATTATGTGGCATTGTTACATTTTCTAACTCAAAACAGTGCATAATCATTCAACGTTACCTTTAGATACTTTTATTAATCACACATCATTGTTAACATATTTGATTCGATTTTCTGGGATGCTCTGTCAGTTGTCTGGGTTCAAGATTAGGCCTAGTCTAGTAACTTCAAACAACATTTCTATTTAACTTAAGCATCACTCTCTACATTGTATCTTCTATCTCTCAAAAAGATAACACTTAGTTATAAAGTGCTCAATGTCACCCACACAATCCTATAACCAGCAATACAAGCTAGTTTTTCTTACAAGTAGACACTTGAAATAAAGGAAAACTGTCTTAAAATTAATTCCCAAAGACAAATTCTATTGTCCTTGAAAACATGGCTTTAAGCTTTATCATTGTTCACATGAATCTTATGGAAAAGAATAACTAGATAATGTTTCTTTACAGTGACAAGATCAAATGATGCATGATATCCGCTGCAATCCCCAACTGGTAAATAGATCCCTTCTGGAGAGAACAGTGCATAATTTTATTGCTCCTATAAACTAAGTTATTCAACTCCTGTAAAGTTTACAGTTTACATATGAGACTCACTGTTTTTGTTATTTCCCATTGCATATCAATTGTACTTTAATAACTTGGACAAGGAAGAAGAATTCATGAAGATAGGAATATTTCTCCTTCCAAGCACATTTTACATCGAATTGAATTGACTTTAATACTTACATCCTTCATATACATAAAAATCTTTATGTTATGTCTGTCTAAATGTGCAATGTGCAATTTATAGTAATTTATAGTAAATAGTACGTACAATGTACATACTTGAAGCAAATAACTTCAGGTTTTTTAATGAAAAACTAACATACTGCCTCACTTCTATTTTCTTCTGGCTAATTTGGTTAACGGTTAAGATGCTTTTGATGCAGAATGACAATGATTCAGTTACCACTGTAAACATTTTTGAATTGCAAATTGGCTGACAATCATTCGTGCAAATTTGCCTCTTTTCTTTTCTCCCCTTAACTCTTTTAACTTGATTATATTGTCATACTTCTTGTCTGATATCTTCTCCTGATTATAATTTCGTCCATCTAAAGACATACGTCTCTCACTATAAATGTAGTACCCTTTTCACTGATTCCATGATTCTGCCAAGTTGAATCTCATCTTCTGATCCTAGAGGAATGTAGTCACAAAGATTGCTTAATATTGCCTAAATAATATTGCCTTTCTCTAACTGCATATCTTAGTCATGCCTGTATCATCTCTAGTCTTCTCAAGAATTATCCTGGATGGCATCTCATCCACACACAGCAAAATTCAGACCATCCAAAATACTTACTTCATACATCACATATCATACATCACACCACCTCCTGAAATACTGTATTTCCATATCCCTCAACATTACAACAAATATCAAATTCTAGGGCACCCCTGTCTCAACAAGCAAAGTTGTGTAGAATATAAATGACTTAGCCAACATGGACCTGCAATAACAAAGGAAGTATCTAAAATTAGCATTGAGATTTGCATTTTTGATCCTTAGGCTTATCAGTACACTTTCATACACCTCAATTCTTAAATTGTTAACCTTCTTCTTGAAAAACAACATAATACTAAATTAAGAAAATAATTTCAACATCATCCAAACAATATATTGCCCAAGAAATGAAAACGTAATTCTTACTATACCGAATTATACAGGTAGATATGAATTATTATCAATTATTTTCTATATTTGAATAAAATTATATTCAAAAGATGTGTGCTATATTCCAAAATATGTACTTCTATTCCAAATATTTGTTCTGCAAATGATGACTTTTAATCAGATTTTGTGCATCAAATACAAAATAATTAAAAGATCATTCCAAGAAATGTGAGGACATCGATAGGATTCAGTTGGACCTTCCCAGTAGTTCCATATGGAAATCTGGGCATTTCACATTTGTTAGAGGTTGTGGGTTTTGGGACTCCTGTTCAAACGTAGAAGTCCAAAACTTAGCAAAGGTAAGTTCAATGGAATAACCATGCGTATATACATGTCAGTAAAGATTACGTCAGTAAACTCTGTGCTATAAAATTTCTACTTTATTCAGACAATAAAATAGATTTTGTTTTACAGATTGCCTTGCAGGTATGAGCTGCATATTTTAGACTGTTCAATATAAGTTTGCTATGAAGAAACCTCTGAATTGTTTCAAGCCAGCATCTTTGCCATAAGCTTGCAGAGAGCACCTCCCCTACCACACACACACACACACACACATGAACTCATCACTTAGATACACAAAATGCTCAAAATTACAGGGGAAGGGTAAATCCAGATAGAAAATGACATTTTATCATACTACCTTTCCATGTTCTAGGTCTGAAAAATAGGGGGTTATTCAAGCATCTTTTCCAGCTGGATAAAATCTTGTTTTTTGGAAATTTTCTTTTCACAAGAGAAATATTAAATGTGAGACAACATAAATGAAACATCAAAAATGATTTTAAAAAATGAACAAAGTACAAGCGATTTCCTTTAACCACCTTTCATCATAACATTACAGAATGGGTTTTGGAGAGTTGTTACCTGGGACTAGAGTTTCACAATATTCTTTACTCTTCACAGCCATTCAAGCTTGAAATGGACCAATCAAAATTTGTTTGTTTTAATATCATTGAACTCCTTCAAAAATGTGATAGAATATGTGGTGAAAATGGATTGAATAAATGAGGGAAATTATGATAGATTTTAGTGAACAGTTTTATACTTGTACCAATCTTTCCTCTCTAGTTCCAATAGCTGCTATTCTTTTTTTCTTTTTCTACAAGTATAAAGAATGTGTTTAATTTTCTTCTAAAGCACTTGGAGATGAAATCATTTTTGGATGTTCTTGTTAAATGCATGCCAGGAGACTGAGTTACTGGTTACATTAATTTTTCCTACATTCAGTTCCATTAGAGACAATGTACTAAAATGCACAATCAATATATTTGCTTGCTTTTACTGTCAGCAATCTAAAATGCATTTCCCACCCTCGAGTCCGCAGGGTCAGTAATTTCAAATTTCCTTCTTCAATCTGCCTCACAACATCCAAAGGCAGGTGTCTATAATATCTGTATGATTGAATATGTATTCATAGTTTACCACTTCTGTGATTTTGGTAGGAAGGTATTAAAAATTCAGCATCATAAGAAATAAAATCTCTAAATAAAATGTAAAACTACAGCTAACTTGGACTTTATAATTGTGTAAGGGGTTTCTTCTTTTATGTTACTGCTAAGGCTAATATGTTATGTTAAAAATAAAATAGCTTCTCTGTGATGTTAACTGCTGAGATAGTGGTTCTCAGTTTGTTTGGGTTATAATTACTGATAAAGAGAATTGTGTTCATTTGCTAACCAATTGGGATAGATGTTATTCTTTCTGGTGTGTCTGTAAGTTATTGTTTTCGCAGGCTTTGTGGGGAGAAGGCGCGATGGGGCCAGAGAGAGGAGACACGATGCTGTAAACTGGGCAACGGAACGGACCCCGAGTGGGAGTCCGAGGCCCAGGGTCTTCGGCGAGGAGAGGAGATGACGACAGACTTGTGTGGAGCGTCTGGTCGACTACCATGGTTGGTCCCAGACAGCGGGTCGAGGAGGTCAGAGGGGATCGAATGGTGGAAAGAAGACTCCGTTGACTGAGCTCCAGCAGTTGTGCACGAAGTGGTTGAACTTTGATAAGTTTGGCACCTTTTACTTTCCTTTTATATTGTATCTCTATTACATAGTTCCAGTAAGATCTATAAAGTGTAATCATTTAATCGCATATGGTGTATTGTCTGTTACTTGGTGGGGTGGGGTACCTCACACAGCATCTACACAAACTCAATTACAGAGTTTGGCGGGGCTGAAGGCTGCTCCCCCTAGACAGAAGCGAGCCGAGCGAGCTTAAGGCTTACCGGGGGCTACAATTGCTTAACCATTCCTTAGTAGGCAAAATAGGCAATAGTGAGATTTAAACAGTTCAGTTCATTATGAGTAATCATCTGTCTGATCCAAGTAAACACAGATCAAGGATAAGTGATTTTAAATGGAAATGCCATTAAAAATGCATAAAAAGCATTTTGCTCCTTCTGAGTGTAATTGGAAGGGTTTACCTGCGTTTCATGCTCTGATTATAGTATTGTCACAGGGACAGTTGCATTTAATTTATTCCTTAAAGAAATCTAATAATAAACAGAATATTATCTTCATTTTTTCCTTCTCACTATGTGCATTAGTAGCACCTAGGCTGCATTCTTATGCATTTTAGTCCATTCTGCTCTCCAGTCTCCGCTCCCCGGACAATAAATTGGACTACATCCGACTCCAACGAAATACTTGGCGGGAGTACAGAGTCTACAGTGTGTATGTTTTCACGGAAACATGGTTCACCGACGGAATCCCAGACACCACCATTCAGCTGGACGGGCTCAACTTGTTTCGAGCAGACAGGGATTCAGCTCGTTCCAGTAAGAATCGTGGTGATGGCTTGTGTGTTTACATCAATACGGAATGGTGCAAGAACTCTGGCTGGTTTCCAGATACTGCTCATCGCTAGTGGAGTTTGTGACTGTTAGGTGCAGACCATGTTATTTACCACGGGAATTCACCTCTGTCCTTATAGTCGGTGTCTACATTCCCCCCAGCGTTAATGCTAAGGAGGCGCTCTGTGAACTGTATGGGGCTATTAGCGAACTGTAGAACGCACACCCTGATGGACTGTTTATTGTCACCGGAGATTTTAACCAGGTGAACCTTAAGTCAGTGCTCCCCAGATTCCATCAGAACGTGGACTTTGCAATGAGAGGGGAGAACGCGTTGGACCGTGTTTACACAAACATTCCCGATGCGTACCGGGCGGAGCCCCGCCCACACCTCGGTTACTCAGACCACATCTCTGTTATGCTAATCCCAGTATACAGACTGCTCATCAGGTGCTCTAGACCAGTTCAGAAGCAGGTGAAAACCTGGCCAGCAGGAGCCATCTCTGCTCTTCAAGACTGCTTTGAGCACGCTGACTGGTACATGTTCAGGGAGGCTGTTCTACCAACTTAGAGGAGTACACGGCATCAGTGACTAGCTACATCAACAAGTGCATTGATGATGTCACTGTGGCCAAGACCATCACTACACGCTCTAACCAGAAGCCATGGATGGCCACGGAGGTGCATGCGTTGCTGAGGATCTGTGACTCCGCCTTCAGAGCAGGTGACAAGGCAGCTCTAACAACGGCGAGGGCCAAACTGTCTGCACATGACCAGCGAATCCATAGCCACTTCCAGGACAGCAGCGACACATGGCGCATGCGGAAGGGCATTCAGCTCATCACCAACTACAGGACAACATCACCTGACTGTGCAGATGATGCCTCCCTCCCAGATGTGCTGAACAACTTCTATGCTCATTTTGAGGTGGAAAATGACGTGGTGACGAGGAAGGCTATCCCTCCTCCAAATGACCAGGTGCTGTGTTTGACCATGGCCGGTGTGAGGAGAACCATGTGCAGGGCCGACCCACAGAAGGCTGCAGGACCAGACAATATTCCTGGCAGAGTGGTTAAAGAATGTGCAGACTACCTTGCTGAGATTCTCACTGACATCTTCAACATCTCCCTGAGCAGCGCCATCATTCCTACGTGCTTCAAGGCCGCCACCATTGTCCCCATGTCAAAGAAGTCTTCAGTGTCCTGCCTCAACGACTACCATCCCGTTGCACTCACATCCATCATCATGAAGTGTTTCAAGGGGCTCATCATGAGGCACATCAAGACCCTGCTGTCCCCCTCACTGGACCCCCTGCAGTTCATGTACCGTCCCAACCGTTCAACAGACGACGCCATTGCCATAACCCACCTGGACAAAAAAGACACGTACGTTCGAATGCTGTTCATAGACTTCAGTTCAGCATTCAACACAATCATTCCTCAGAAACTGATTGGGAAGCTCAGCCTACTGGGCCTGAACATCTCCCTCTGCACCTGGATCCTAGACTTCCTGACTGGGAGACCTCAGTCAGTCCGGATTGGAAGCAGCATCTCCAACACCATCACACTGAGCACGGGGGCCCCCCAGGGCTGTGTGCTCAGTCCACTGCTGTTCACTCTGCTGACCCACGACTGTGCAGCAACACACAGCTCGAACCACATCATCAAGTTCACCAATGACACGACCGTGGTGGGTCTCATCAGCAAGAACGACGAGTCAGCATACAGAGAGGAGGTGCAGCGGCTAACGGACTGGTGCAGAGCCAACAACCTGTCTCTGAATGTGAACAAAACAAAAGAGATAGTTGTTGATTTCAGGTGGACATGGAGTGACCACTCTCTGCTGAACATCGATGACTCCTCCATAGAGATCGTTAACAGCACCAACTTCCTTGGTGTTCACCTCGTGGAGAATCTCACCTGGTCCCTCAACACCAGCTCCATAGCAAAGAAAGACCAGCAGCATCTCTACTTTCTGCGAAAGTTGAGAAAAGTCCATCTCCCACCATCCATCCTCACCACATTCTACAGAGGTTGTATTGAGAGCATCCTGAGCAGCTGCATCACTACCTGGTTCAGAAATTGCACCATCTCGGATCGTAAGACCCTGCAGCGGATAGTGAGGTCAGCTGAGAAGATCATTGGGGTGTTCTCTTCCTGCCATTACAGACATTTAAACCACACGCTGCATCCACAAAGCAAATAGCATTATGAAGGACCCCACGCACCCCTCATACAAAATCTTCTCCCTCCTGCCATCTGGCAAAAGGCAACGAAGCATTCGGGCTCTCACAACCAGACTATGTAACAGTTTCTTCCCCCAAGCCATCAGACTCCTCAATACCCAGAGCCTAGACTGACACCAACCTACTGCCCTCTACTGAGCCTATTATCTTGTTTATTATTTATTGTAATGCCTGCACTGTTTTGTGCACTTTATGCAGTCATGGGTAGGTCTGTAGTCTAGTTTAAAAACGCAAACAACAGGAATTCTGCAGATGCTGGAAATTCAAGCAACACACATCAAAGTTGCTGGTGAATGCAGTAGGCCAGGCAGCATCTCCAGGAAGAGGTACAGTCGACGTTTCAGGCCGAGACCCTTCATCAGGACTAACTGAAGGAAGAGGCTCTTACTATCTCTTCCTTCAGTTAGTCCTGACGAAGGGTCTCGGCCTGAAACGTCGACTGTACCTCTTCCTAGAGATGCTGCCTGGCCTGCTGTGTTCACCAGCAACTTTGATGTGTGTTGTCTGTGGTCTAGTGTATTTTTTGTGTTGTTTTACATAGTTCAATGTAATTTTTGTATTGTTTCATGTAGCACCATGGTCCTGAAAAACATTGTCTCGTTTTTACTGTGTACTGTACCAACAGTTATGGTCGAAATGACAATAAAAAGTGACTTCACTTGACTCGACTTAACTTATGTGCACAATTGTAGAAGCAAAAATCAAAGGATATAATTGAAAATTTAGCATTTCATTCTGTATCATTCTCTCTACATTTCTCTCTACAATTACACTTAGCCATATTTTTTTTCTTTCCTCTCCATTCATTTTGTGGCAATTACCACCAATAAAATATTACTGAGTTGGAGTACACAAACAATCGAGGAATTCTGAAGCAAAAGGAATGTTAAGAACATAGATTTCTACCACTTGTAGTTCAAGAAATCATGGAAAACTGAAAGAAAAAATGTTTCAGACTCCGGAAATTTGAAATGCAACACAAAGTGCCAGAAACATTCAGCAGGTCTTGAAAAAGAAAAAGAGCTAATATGTCATATCTATCATACAATTAAAAGAAATGTCTCAAAATTCTCATGATATTGCTTTTTGAGTCTATGGTCAGAATAATATTGAATGACTCAGTGGAGTAAATTATACTGTTCATGGGCACAAGTTCCAAATGGAAACATTGGCAATCAGCCACTTTTGCTCCTCAGGAAGTCTCAAACCCGTTGCCATGTGCGATTAGAGGTCTTAAGATTTCCAGAAGCTTGAATCTTTGCACAAGACTGTCAGCTCAGAAAGGGGATATCCATTACTAACGACCACTGTCACACAAGGCATGCCCTCTTCTCATTATTTCTATCAGGAAGGAGATACAGAAGCCTGAAGGCACATTCTCAGCGATTCAGGAACAATTTCTTCCCTTCTGCCATATGATTCCCAATTGGACATTGAATTACACTACCTCACTTTTTTTCTATTTTTTAATACATATTATTTCTGTTTTTGCACTATCTTTAACGTATTCAACATACATATATATACTTAATGTAATTGATTTACTTGGTTATTCTGTTTTCTTTCTATATATCATCTACTGCATTGCACTGCAGCTGCTAAGTTTACAAATTTCACGGCACATGTTGGTGATAATAAACCTGATTCTGATCAATTATTGGATTTACCCTTGCAGAGCAGTGATTCCCTGAAGGGAGGGTCTGAGTGAGTGTCATGCCAGGAAGAACTGAACTAACACCAACAATTCCATTCATCTGAATGGGTCACGTACCTTGTGGATATAAATAACTAGTTAACTGCTTCAGATTAATATTTCTTTTAAATTATTTTAAGTAGTTTAGGGTATTTTAAATTACTTTTTCTAATTTGTTTTAATGTTTTATGTTTCAATAATTGTCTTTTGGGACAGTTTGCAAGTGATTCTATCAGAATCATTTAAAACTGTTCAAAGACTACCAACAATGCTAGCTGTCAAAAGGCGAGCTGGTGTTCTGAGATGTGCCACCTGAGGCTTAGTTCCAGTCTTTCACCATATTTGGTCTGCATTCAGTGTAGCTTAATTTAAACTGCAAGTTTGAGGAATGAGACTGATCTGGAATTATCAAGTTAATAGTCAAAGTAGATATGTAATTTGATTTACCTGAAAAATAAAAGGTAGAAGACTAACTGTTGGTAGCAAGAAGTCCATAATTTTCTGTCCTGGTCCACGAGAATCTGGTGCATTAAGGGATAGAGGATTCTGCACTTCCAAAGTGGCCAGGCCTTATTCAAAGTTATTTAAAGAGGACATAATTTGAGTATGCCCCAGATCATAAGGTCTAGTGCTAAGTATTTGCAGTGGGGATATCCCATTCATTGCTTTCTTCTCCTTCAATGACCACCCTCTCTCCTGCCACAGGTCTCATGGCTTGCCAAAGGCCACAGCCCCGTATCCCAATGCTGTCCTTCAGATGCCAAACCTTGCACAAGCTGTCTACCGTCTATCGATTTGTACTCCAGGGAGCGGGAAGCGCAGAATCAAATATCGCTGTGATAATTGTACGTTCTAGTATCAATTGTTTGGCAACAATAAAGTATAAAGTACTGGCCTGACAGCTCATCGCCTTAACTATTCATGAAGTCCTCCACAAATCTGTTTAACTGTGATATTCCAACCATCTAGACATCCTGAATCCTTTTCCAAACCTCCATTTGTTGTGGTATTGGGTTTGCTGACCACAAATTTCTGAACTCATATGAAGTCCTTAAGCCCTATCCAATATAAGTAGCCATAGATACCCTCACTAAAGGGAGGTTATACCATAAGTACCCAATCTTCCCTGTTTATTCACCACAGCTAGTTCAGCTGACAATACCGAATGTTCGACTGGTGGGTCCTCCATGCCTACCAAGGATAAGATACCTACAGCTAACAAATCAGTTTAAACACAGTTCATTTTTAGTGCTACATATTTAAATCCAAGCAATATTCTTAAAGCACACTTAAAACTCACAGGGGATTTCTATCTTATAAAAGATTACCAAATTAGAAAACATTTCTAAAACACAAAGGATTTCCAAAACATAGGTACAATTCCTATAAGCCAAAAGAACATACCAACGAGCTTCAGACGAACCAGTCATCCACTGATAAAAGCAAAGGCAGGGGAATGGATTCTGGCCCGCTCCATATTTATGTCATGCTTCTTGATGTTCCTGGATCATTCCTAATAAGCCTAAACTATTCTCTAAATTTACACTGTCTTTCTGCCACTTGGGTGATATCACAGAGATGAGATTTTTTTTTCAGATATCTTTAACACAAGTAGTCTGAAACTTTCTGGAGATGGAGATCCCAGGTACCAATAACTAATGTTGTGAAGCTGACTCCATGAGTACACAAAGCTTATACTCTATACTTTATTGTCGCCAAACAATTGATACTAGAGCGTACAATCATCACAGCGATATTTGATTCTGCGTTTCGTGCTCCCTGGAGTACAAATCGATAGTAAATATTAAAAATGTAAATTATAAATTATTAATAGACAATAGAAAAAGGAAAGTAAGGTAGTGCAAAAAAAAAAAACCGAGAGGCAGGTCCGGATATTTGGAGGGTACGGCCCAGATCCGGGTCAGGATCCGTTCAGCAGTCTTATCACAGTTGGAAAGAAGCTGTTCCCAAATCTGGCCGTACGAGTCTTCAAGCTCCTGAGCCTTTTCCCGGAGGGAAGAGGGATGAAAAGTGTGTTGGCTGGGTGGGTCATGTCCTTGAATATCCTGGCAGCTCTGCTCCAACAGCGTGTGGTGTAAAGTGAGTCCAAGGACAGAAGCAACACACATAAAGGTTGCTGGTGAACGCAGCAGGCCAGCCAGAATCTATTGGAAGAGGTACAGTCGATGTTTGGGCCGAGACCCTTCGTCAGGACTCAAAGGACGGAAGATTGGTTTGTGAGATGTGCTAGGCTGTGTTCACAATCTTTTGCAGCTTCTTCCGGTCTTGGACAGGACAAATTCCATACCAGGACCAGGTTGTGATGAACCCTAGAAGAATGCTTTCTATGGTGCATCTATAAAAATTAGTGAGGGTTCCAACTATTAACGCATCAGGTGAGTGATAATATCAAACTAGTCTGCAAGTTTCCTGGAAATAAACAACCTAACCAATGTTATCTACTTTTGAAACAGCTTGAGCGGTTAGACCAGGTGCTGTAGGCCATCAATTCTGCTCTATAGACAGTGGTTCAGAATCAGAATCAAAATCAGGTTTCATTTCATTGGCATGTATTGCGAAATTCGTTGTCTTTGCGGCAGCAGTACAATGCAAAAAAAAAGGTGAATTACAGTAAGTATGTACTGCATATATTAAATAGTTAAATAAGTAGTGCAAAAATAGAAATAAAAAAGTAGTGAGGTAGTGTTCATGGGTTCAATGTCCAATCCAAGATATTATGGCAGAGAGGAAGAAACTGTTCTTGAATCATTGAGTATGTGCCTTCAGGCTTCTGTACCTCCTTCTTGATGGTAGCAATGACAAAAAGGCATGACCTGGGTGTTGAGGATCCTTAATGATGCTTAAAGACAGAGATCACTGGGTCACCAGCTGCTGCAGGGATCCTCAAACTGTAGTTTTATTCTCTCTTTCAGAGCATGCGTAAAAGGCTTTGAGCTCGTCCAGTGTGATGGTCCCTCTGGTACTACAAGTGATCTGTTGCTAATAATTATTTAGAGACTTTTTCAAGTTGGCCTGGTTAAAATCCACCAAAATGATGGGAAATGTGTTGTTTCATGCCTGTTTATTATGTTGCTCAGTTTGCCTATAGCCTGTTTAACAATGGCCTGAGGTGCAATGTTCACCACTACGAAGATGATCTCTGAAATCTCCCACAGCAGATAAAATGAACAACACTTGTTCACAAGATGTTCGAGGTGGGGTGCTTGTTTGCAAAGCTGTCATTTTCAACTTCAAACTGATTACTGCTTGTCATTTACATTGAGAACTGAATATGGGTTGGAAGTTTAACTTATTCACAAAAAAAAATAGATCTTTGGAAGTGACGGCTATTGTGTTTTGAAAGCTGGTCATGACAAAAATGAAGCATCCCGGCTCTAGACAAGGAGTATCCATTTCCGCACCCAAAGACTCCTTCCCATAACTAGGTTTCCATTCCCCACGAGCCCTCACCCTCCAGCTGACATGACTAGCCTTCTGTATCTATTATGTCATTTCCTCAGCATTCCCTACAATGACAGAGGAAAGGATTTTCCCACTATAAGGCACTTTCCATAAAACATAGCACATTGGAGGAAAATACCCACTAGTTGCCTTGCACTCCTTATTTAATCAGCCTAAACAGGCAATATTTGATTTCTAACTAATTCCAATTTCCAGTAGAGTGATAAAAATGTTTGCATAAGAGACTAAACTATTTATTCCACTTAAGAAATTAACAGGAACAGAAGTTGATATCTTGTTTTCATTTTGACAAGAAGATTAGTGTTGCAGGTCCAGTGCCTGGGGCTCCACTCTCTTCTACATGAATACAGCTAATCTGCTGGACAGCTAGCACCTTCCAGGTCTCTTGTGTCTCACCTGAAACGAGCATTATCTTCTGCATATATAAACACAGTCCTGACATCCTTTTAGTGACTGAATAAAAATGCAAATTATCTGGAAGGAGTATGTTTCACAATTAAAATCAGAATGAAATTTATTATCACTGACTTATATGACATGGAACACAGAAACATAGAAAACCTACAGCACAATACAGGCACTCTAGCCCACAAAGCTGTGCCAAACATGTCCTTACCTTAGAAATTACCTAGGCTTACCCATAGCCCTTTATTTTTCTAAGTCCCATGTACCTATCCAGGATTCTCTTAAAAGACCCTATCATATCCGCCTCCACTGCCGGCAGCCCATTCCACGCACTCACCACTCTGAGTAAAAAACTTACCCCTGACATCTCCTCTGTACCCACTTCCAAGTTTGCAGCAGCAGTGCAGTGCAATGCAAAGGCATAAAATTACTAAAAATTACAAAAATAAAGGAATTCTGCATGGAGGTCAGTGACCAGTGGTATGCCTCAGGGATCTGTTCTGGGACCCCCTTCTCTTTGTGATTTTTATAAATGACCTAGAGGAGGAAATGGAGGGATGGGTTAGTAAATTTGCTGATGACACAAAGGTTGGGGGTGTTGATAGTGTGGAGGGCTGTCAGAGGTTACAGCAGGACATTGATAGGATGCAAAACTGAGCTGAGAAGTGGCAGATGGAGTTCAACCCAGATAAGTGTGAGGTGGTTCATTTTGGTAGGTCAAATATGATGGCAGCACATAGTATTAATGGTAAGACTCTTGGCAGTGTGGAGGATCAGAGTCCATAGAACACCTAAAGCTGCTGCTCAGGTTGATTCTATGGTTAAGAAGGCATACAGAGCATTGGCCTTCATCAACCGTGGGATTGAGTTTAGTGTTACAGCTATATAGGACCCTGGTCAGATCCCACTTGGAGTACTGTGCTATGCTCAATTCTGGTCACCTCACTACAGGAAGAATGTGGAAAATATAGAAAGGGTAGAAGGGGTGTAGAAGAGATTTACAAGGATGTTGTCTGGATTGGGGAGCACGCCTTACAAGAATAGGTTGAGTGAACTTGGACTTTTCTCCTTGGAGCAACGGAGGATGAGAGATAACCTGATAGAAGTGTATAAGATGATGAGAAGCATTGATCATGTGGATAATCAGAGGCTTTTTCCCCAGGTTGAAATGGCTAACATGAGAAGACACAGTTTTAAGGTGCTTGGAAGTAGGTACAGAGGAGATGTCAGGGGTAAGTTGTTTTTTTTTTTACACAGAGCGTGGTGAGTGCTTGGAATGGGCTACTGGCAATGGTGGTGGAGGCAGATACAGTAGGTCTTTTAAGAGACTCCTGCATAGGTACATGGAGCTTAGAAAAATAGAAGACTATGGCAACCCTAGATAATTTCTAAAGTAAGTACATGTTCGGCACAGCATTGTGAGCCTAAGGGCCTGTATTGTGCTGTAGGTTTTCTATGTTTCTATGAATAACATAAGAGATTTTGCCGATGCTGGAAATTCAGATCAACATATAAAATGCTGAAGGAACTCAGCAGGTCAGGTAGCATCTAAGGAGGGGAATAAACAGATGACATTTTGGGTCGAGGAATAGCAAGGTAACATCTTTATTTAACATCTTCTTTTGTTCTACTGCAGTTGACCTTCGATAATAGGACAGAAATCATCAGTATCAGGAATTTAAGGTTGTTGACATAGAGTTGGGAGTAGCAGTTGTGCATCTGATCAGTTTTATGCCTGAGGCATAGTTTACAGAAATCCTTAGGTGCTTACTCTGTGCTACATTCTCCTGCTAAATATTCCTCTCACAAGATGTCATGTACAACCTGCAATTTATTATCACTGTTCAATAATTTATTACATAAAGAATTTGAAAAGTTGACACACTTTGAAAACTACTCAGATCATGAAAAGACAAAATGAAACAAAAAATAGGCTTCAAATGTTTTGAAATATACAGTAGCTAGATATACTAGTAATATTTTTATGTAATGCAAAATCATGGTAGATTTTATTTCTTCATAAATTTTGATATAATTTACTTAAATGATTACTAAATAAAGAAATCCTTTGTGAAAAAATAGGTTGCTCTTTTTTTTATTTATAGCAATGATTTTTGTTCTATATATTATTCCTAGATCCCATATATTGCTCTGATTCCTTGTTTTTTTGGATTACTTCTGATATTTAAGCAAATATTTCAGGAAAAGTTCATTTGAAAAGAATACTGTCACTAAGTTGAATTCCAAATACTATATGAGAAAGGTAAATCAACTGTTGTATTTTGGAATTTATCCATTTGATGCTGTGCTGCTTCTCAATGTAACCTATTAAGGAAAACATTTATGATAGAAATGATGGTTTAATTAAAATATGGAAGAATGGGGGAGGGATATTTGACTGAGGAAAAATAAAGTAAGATAACTAATTTTCAAACAAAATAAAGGAGTACCATAAAAGCTTCCATTTACATTCCAAAATAGGAAAATTTATAATAGCAGCAATGAATGTTGAGCAATTATGTACTCTGGTTCTTTCTTCACAGCAGAAAATGCAAATATCTTCCCAAAAATACTATAGAGAGTGAAAACTCCAATGAAATAGAGGAATGAAAAGACACTAGTATCATTTTAAGAAGTCACACTAGATAAATAAATGCCATAGAAAAGTGATGGAACTCTAGGCTCCACAAATCCTATTTGCATCCTGGATATCCAGATATTCACCACGACCTTATTGAAGAGATTTCTCCTTATTTCAGTCCTAAATATTCTCCTCTGCATTTTAAGCCTGTGATCACACCCCCCCCCCCTTCATTCTAAACCTTGCCAATGAGGGATGTGTCCTCCCTCATATCAGTTTGTCAGAACTTTATACATTTCAATGCGATCTATTGTGATTACAGGCCTAAGCAACTCAATCTCTCCTCATACACACCAACAGTACTGCCATCCCAGGTGTCAGTCCAGTGAATCATTAATGCACACTTCCCACAGTATATTTATCCGTACTCAGAATAAACAAAAAGACGGAACAGTACATAATAATAGAGGTGTGGTTTCACCAAGAAGGGTGATTGTGGAAAACATTGCTTGCTCTTACACTCAAAACCCCTTCTTAAATGCATATTGTACCCGAATGTTTGCCATCAGTAATTGAAATAAATGGATTCCCAGGCCCCTTTGTGTATTAGTACTTCTATTTAAATAATAATCTGCCATTCTGTTTCCTCTGCCAAACATCAGTGGTTTTGATAAGGAGACCAAATGTAATTACTCAGTTTACTGACAAATGAAACTGGGTGGGATTACAAGTGGGAGGAGGATGCAAGGAGCTTCAAAGATAGGTAAAGAAATGTAGTATCTACCAGATGTGGTGTAATGTGGACAAAGGTAAAGTTACGCACATAAAAAATGCTGGTGAACGCAGCAGGCCAGGCAGCATCTCTATGAAGAGGTACAGTCGACATTTCGGGCCGAGACCCTTCGTCAGGACTAACTGAAAGAAGAGATAGTAAGAGATTTGAAAGTGGGAGGGGGAGGGGGAGATCCCTCTTTTCGGATCTCCCCCTCCCCCTCCCACTTTCAAATCTCTTTCTATCTCTTCTTTCAGCTGGTCCTGACGAACAGTCTCGGCCCAAAAAGTCGACGGTACCTCTTCCTATAGATGCTGCCTGGCCTGCTGCGTTCACCAGCATTTTTTATGGGTGTTGCTTGAATTTCCAGCATCTGTAGATTTCCTTGTGTTTGCATTTTTAATGGTAAAGTTATCCACTTTGGCAGATTTGACTACACCAGGAGTTGGATTCTAACTGACAGAAAAGTTTTGAAGGGGTAAGGAAGAGAACAAGAATATGATACTGAGAGGGATAATAAACCATGATCATTTTGAAAGTTCATAGTCTCAAATGAATAACTCTTACTAATATTTTCTATGTTCCTAACACAAAAACCTAAACATTACTAAGTAATCAATACAATTTCATTGGCTTTCAGATGGCTTTTCTGAATTCCCCACAGAAGAATGTGAACCTTACGACTGCAGGAAGAGTTTGAGGTATTTTGGGGATGTTTCTTGGGTTTTGTTACTTTCTGTGACCACATGATTGAGCACAGTTTAAAAGTTAACACTCTGAGATTATTTCTTTTCCTTTACTCCTACAGTGACCACTTGCAGTAGAGAATAAATTTGAAGAGATAGCACATGTAAGTTAGAAAGAAGAAATCTAGCTTAACATAATTTCCCCATGGTGCTTTCATGCAGATGGACTTTGCTTATTTGAATAGTCAGCATTAAAAGTAATAGTTCAGTCATTTCAAAGCCAAAAAAGCAAATGTATAAACATACAGTACTTCATGCGCTTTAGTGTTCTATTTTATTCATGTTTTGTAAATGAAAGAAAGATACAAAATAATTCACATAGAGTGAGACACCACTTCTCATCACAGCAGATGTTGCAGTTAAAATGAAAATCCATATTATTGTGGAAGACACAGTAGCTGCATCTGCTGTGGACTATGTGCTCGGATGCAAATTAGTCTTTGTTTACTTCAATTAGCCTTGGTTTGGCAGACTTCCCAGGCCATTGATTATATGGCCACTTATTTCAGAAAGAATCTGCTTAAGTAGAGCTTCCCTTATTATATGATCAAAATACATTAGAATTATGTCAGTAAGGGCTACTTTGAAATGATTGTTTCTCCTTTTTTTCCCACAAAGGCTGCTGTAATTGATTACTGCATATATTTTTTGTGTATGCTCATGCCTGATGTGCTGTTACTTGGTACAATGGTTTTCTGCTTATCTGGGCATATCTATATGTAAAGAGTCCCTAATATTTTGTATTGTGATAGATATTCATCCCTTGTTTTTTGTTTTGCTAAGCTTGCTTTCTAAATAGCAACTGCAATTAGAAAGATCACAAACAGATGTAAGTAAACTTCCAATTAACATCTATTTAACTTCTGGTCATAAATGGAAATCAATATTCAGTTGTTAAAATGTAAATAGAAAGCTGTAATCTGCTTGAAGTTAAAAACGCATTGCTTTGAAAATAAATCCTGTATTTTGTAGAGTCTCTTGCCTGTGTGAAAGCAGATGCTAGTCACTGCACCTGCTTTCTTACTGCTGGAGATGTAGTATAAGACATGTGTTATTTAATTTGGGTTGTTTCAAACAGACAAGCTGACTCTTAAGCTACTTAATTCAAGAAGGCTTGCAGAACAGATGGAGAATAGCATTTAGCACATCAATTACTTACATGTTTATAGTTTGAAGGTTCAATATGCTCAAAGAAGCATTAATTGGGATCTATGAATCCAGAAATGCTTTTTGAACATTTGCATTAAAAAGATATCTAAGAAAATATCATTTGTATGAGAGGTCATCCAAGTGGATGAGAAAGGATATAAATGTAGAGGGTAGTTTAGGCTTATTGGGAATGGGATGAAGATCATCAAGAAGAAGCCATGGAGAAAAGATGAGGTGTAATAGAATCTATTCCTCCAGCTTTGGTTTCTGGAACAAATGATTATGGATATGGTTTTTTAGTTGATAGAAATGGTAGCTGTGCTCTTGATATCCTTAACGCTTTGTGTCTACGAAATGCTTCGAGCTTTAGAAATAGATTCTCATTTGAAAATGTTTTATAGTGTTTCACAAGTCAAGATAATAATTCAATGATTCAAGATAAAATAGAACCCCTCTGTGAAAATTTGAAGCTGTTTAAGATAGACTTCCTGTGTCATTTTTAAATCTATTTTAAGAGTGTTGTTTGGATTTGAACATGCATCACTGAAAATAAATGAACTGTGTTTTGCTAGCTGGAAATATCTTCTTCTTGGTAGGGTAAGAGTGAGACCCACCATTCAAATAGTGGGTATTGGCAGCTAAACTAGCCATGGAGAATAAACAGGGAAGTGAAGTAGCTTTTGAAGATTGGGTAATTACAGTATAATCTCCCTTTAGTGGGAGTACTTGTGGCAATTTATATCCGACTTGGCTTAAGGTCTTCAGTTATGTTAAGATCTTCAAGGTCAACAAACCCAATACCATCACAGTATTTGGTAGCACATTTAATTTAATCTAGAATTGCAAGGAAGAACAAATTTTGAAGCAAAGTATCTCACTCATCCACATCTGGTATCATGCATTTGAGATACATCAATTCACATTCAAATTTAACATACTAGCTCACAAAATTATAAACGATTTCTTCAATTGGAATGTACCTTAACATGTTTTAAACAAAGGTTTTGAATTCTCTTCTATGCTATTTTGTTTTACCTAAAGATTCAACCTTATCTCAAAGCGAGATGCAAAGTTTCATTTATGTTTTCAAATTTGTATTTAGATATAAAACTGGACCAAGATAAAGCAAAGTATGTGGTTTGGTGGGGAAGGGATATGCGAAATGTTATATTGGTATTCAGCAGCCTAACAATAATTTAATTTCATAGAGCACATACTTAAACATCACCTCAATTTTAAAATCCTTGTCTTTGTTTTAAATTCTGTCAGTGTTCAAACATTTCCTGAAATCTGCATTCTACTGTAACCTTTAAACCCTCCAAAATCCTGTACTCCTCTATTCTGCTGTCTTAATATTCCCTGAACTTTGACAAAGTGATACACATGAGGCTGCTAAACAAGATAAGAGATCATGGTATTACAGGAAAGATGCCAGGAGGTTGGTGGGCTGGAAAGAGAAAAGGAGTGGAATAAAGGGGGGCTTTTCTAGTTGGCTGCCAGTGTCTAGTAGTGTTCTGTAGTGGTTGGCTTTTGGTCCACTACTTTTTATGATACATATATTAATGATCTGATTGATGGTATTTATGACTGTGAGGCTTAGTTTGTGGGTGATACAAAGATAGGAGGAGGTGCAGGCAGTGTTCAGGGATGTCTGCAGAAGGATTTGGACAGGTTGGGAGAATGGGCAAAGAAGTGGCAAATTGAATACACTGTAGACAATGGACATAAATTTTTGTAGAAGGAATGAAGGCATAAGCTATTTTCTGAATGGGGAGCAAATTCAGAAATTGGAGGTGCAAAGAGACTTTGGCCCCTAATGCAGGGTTCCCTAAAAGTTAACTTGCAGGTTGAGTCCACAGTAAGGTAAGTACAATGTTAGCATTCATTTCAAAAGCACTAGAATCTTCAGATCAAGAAGACAGTGGTAAGAGGCTAAGGATTTCTAGCGAGAAGACATTTTATTTCTTGGAGTAGGAGAGAGGCCAGACTGCGCAGGCGCATGACGTCAGCCAGTTGAGCACGAACAGTTTAAAAAGAGGAAGAAAGTCGCAGACTTTTTCTCTTCAGATCCAGAAGACAGTGGTTATTGGCTAAGGATTTCCAGCGAGAAGACATTTTATTTCTCGGAGTAGGAGAGACGCCAGACTGCGCAGGTGTGTGACGTCAGCCAGTTGAGCACGAACAGTTTAAAAAGAAAACTGCCATATCCAGCGGGCAGCATCGGAGCAGGCTGTGGAGTGAGAGGGTACAGAGTGAAAGGGCTTTGGCTCAATGGGCTTCGGCGGAAATGGGAAGAGGCTTCCTGTGACCGCTGAGTCTCATAGTAATGGAGTAAGTTACAGTTTTTTGGTATTTAGTACAAACAGCAGCACTAGAGGTATGCATCTAGGATTAGTGCTGTGCTTGGAATACCAGATGTGGGGATCCTGGGAGACTTCCAGCCTCCCCAAGGATTACATCTGCACCAGGTGCACTGAGATGAGGCTCCTGAAGGACCGTGTTAAGGAGCTGGAGATGGAAATTGATGACCTCCGGCTAATTAGGGAAAGTGAGGAGGTGATAGATACTACCCATAGAGAGGTAGTGGATAGCACCCCTGTGATAGTCCCCCTCAGAAATCGATATATCGTTTTGGATACTGTTGAAGAGGCAGACCTGACAGAGGAGGACCACAGTGAATGAGACTCTGGCATTCTGCCCAGTGCCGAAATCAAGAGAGCAAGAAGAAATGCGGTAGTTATAGGGGACTCCATCGTAAGGGGGACGGACAAGAGATTCTGCGAGCCAGACAAGGATACCTGGATGGTGTGTTGCCTCCCTGGTGCCAAGGTACGGGATGCCTCAGATCGAGTCCAGAGTATTCTGAGGAGAGAGGGCGAGCAGCCGGAATTCTTGGTACATGTTGGTACCAATGACATAGAAAAAGAGAGGAGGTCCTGAAGAAAGATTACTGGCAGCTAGGAAGAAAATTGAAAGGCCGGACCTCCAGAGTAATAATATCTGGATTGCTGCCTGAGCTGCACACTAATGATGGTAAGAATAGCAGAATTAAGCAGATGAATGTGTGGCTAAGTAACTGGTGCAGGGGGCAGGGCTTCAAATTCTTGAATCATTGGGATCTATTTTGGGGAAGGTATGACTTATACAAAAAAGATGGATTACACCTGAACTCAAAAGGTATAATATCCTGGCAGGATTGTTTAATATAGCTGTTAGGGAGGGTTTAAACTAAGTTGGCAAGGGGAAGGAAACCAAGGTGTTAGGGTCAAGGAAGAGGAAAATAGAAATAAGTCAAAAATACTGTGCAGCAAAGGTGGCAAGGTGGACAGGCCGGTGAATATACAGGATAGTTTGCTGCAAAATAGAAATATAGCAAAATCAGCAACAGATACTGATCTAAATGTACTGTACTTAAATGCACACAGCATTAGAAATAAAGTGGATGACCTTGCTGCACAGCTGCAGGTTAAAAGATATGACATTGTGGCCATCACTGAGTCATGGCTAAATGATGGATGTGATTGGGAGCTGAATATCCAAAGATACACAGTGTATAGGAAAGATAGGAAGGTAAGTAAAGGGGGTGGCGTGGCCCTGATGGTAAGTACCGATATCAAATCAATAGAAAGAAGGGACATAGGATCAGGAGAGGTAGAATCCTTATGGGTAGAATTAAGAAATGGCAAGGGTAAAAAGACACTAATAGCAGTTATATACAGGCCTCCAAACAGCAGCCGGGATGTGGACTACAAGTTGCAGCTGGAAATAGAAAAAACGTGTCAGAAGGAAAATGTCAAGATAATTATGGGGGATTTTAATATGAAAGTGGATTGGGAAAGTCAGGAAGGTAATGGATCTCAGGAGAGGGAGTTTGTAGAATGCCTACAGGATGGCTTTTTGGAGCAGCTTGTCCTGAAGCCCACCAGGGGACCGGCTGTTTTGGATTGGCTGCTGTGTAACGAACCTGAGGCAATTAGGGAGCTGGAGGTAAAGGAACCCCTTGGAAGCAGTGATCATAATATGATTGAGTTCAGTTTCAAATTTGAAAAGGAGAAGCTGGTATCAGGTGTATCGATGTTTCAGTGGAACAGGGGAAATTACAGTGGTATGAGAGAGGAACTGGCCCAAGTCAATTGGAAAAGTAAGCTAAATGGAGGGACGGCAGAGCAGAATTGGATGAAATTCCTACAAGAAATAAGGAAAATGCAGGAAAAATATATTCCAAGAAAAAAAGAAAATCATGAATGGAAAAATGGCACAAATGTGGCTAACGAAAGAGGTTAAGGCAAAAATAAAAGCAAAAGAAACGGCGTACAAGGAAGCAAAAAGTAGTGGGGAAAATGAGGACTGGAAGACTTTTAAAAACTTACAGAAGGAAACTAAGAAAGTCATTAGGAAAGAAAAGATGAATTATGAAAGGAAGTTGGCGATTAACATAAAAAAGGACACTAAGAGTTTTTTTAAATATATGAAGAGTAAAAGAGTGGACAAGGGTAGATACGGGACCAATTGAAAATGATGCTGGAGAAATTATAATGGATAACAAAGAGATGGCGGAGGAACTGAATGAGTATTTTGCATCAGTCTTCACAGTGGAAGACATGAGCAATATACCTGATAGGCAGAGGTATCAGAGAATAGAATTAAGTACAGTCAAGATTACTAGAGAGAAAGTGCTTGGGAAGCTAAGTGGACTAAGAATAGCTAAGTCTCCCGGTCTGGATGAGGTTCACCCAAGGGTTCTGAAGGAGGTGGCTTTGGAGATTGTGGAAGCATTGGAAATGATCTTCCAGGAATCAGTAGACTCTGGCATGGTTCCATAGGACTGGAAGTTCGCAAATGTAGTTCCGTTATTTAAGAAAGGAAGGAGGCAGCAAAAAGAAAATTACAGACCTATTAGTCTGACATCGGTAGTTGGAAAGATATTGGAGTCAATCCTCAAGGACGAGGTTATGAAATACCTCGAGGTGCATGACAAGATAGGCCGAAGCCAGCATGGTTTCACGAAGGGAAGATCCTGTCTCACCAACCTATTGGAATTTTTTGAGGTAATCTCGAATAAGATTGGCAAGGGAGAGGCTGCGGATGTGGCGTATTTGGATTTTCAAAAAGCCTTCGATAAGGTGCCGCATATGAGGTTGCTTAATAAGATGAGAGCCCATGGAATTATAGGAAAGATTGAAATGGGTGGAGCATTGGCTGATAGGCAGAAAGCAAAGGGTGGGAATAAAGGGATCCTATTCTGATTGGTTGCCGGTTACTAGTGGTGTTCCGCAGGGGTCGGTGTTGGGGCTGCTTCTTTTTACGATGTATATCGATGATTTGGATTATGGATTAAATGGTTTTGTGGCTAAATTTGCGGATGACACCAAGGTAGGTGAAGGAGCAGGAAATGTTGAAGAAACGGAAAGGTTGCAGAGAGAGTTAGTCAGTTTAGGAGCATGGGCAAAGAAATGGCAGATGAGAAACAACGTTGACAAATGTACGGTTGTACATTTCGGAAGAAGAAATAATCAGGCAGATTATTATTTAGATGGGGAGAAAATTCAAAAATCGGAAGTGCAAAGGGACTTGGGGGTCCTTGTGCAGAATACCCTAAAGGTTAACCACCAAGTTGGATCAGCGGTAAGGAAGGCGAATGCTATGTTGGCATTCATTTCAAGAGGAATAGTGTATAAGAGTAAGGAGGTGTTGATGAGGCTCTATGGGGAATTAGTGAGACTTCATTTGGAATACTGCGTGCAGTTTTGGGCCCCCTATCTTAGAAATGATGTACTGATGTTAGAGAGAGTTCAGAGAAGATTTACGAGGATGATTCCTGGAATGCAGGGGCTAACATATGAGGAGCGTTTGTTGGTTCTTGGATTGTATTCATTAGAGTATAGAAGAATGAGAGGGGATCTCATAGAAACATTTCGAATGTTGAAAGGGTTGGACAGAGTAGATGTGGAAAGGTTGTTTCCCTTGGTGGGTGAGTCCAGGACAAGAGGCCATAGTCTTAGAATTAGAGGGTACCCAGTTAAAACAGAGATGAGGAGAAATTTTTTTTAGCCAGAGGGTCGTGGATTTGTGGAATTTGTTGCCACATACAGCTGTGGAGGCCCGATCATTGAGGGTGTTTTAAGGAGGAGATTGACAGGTATCTAATTAGTCAGGGTATCAAGGGATATGGGGAAAAAGCCGGAAATTGGAACTAGATGGGAGAATAGTTTAGCTCATGGGGGAGCTGCGGAGCAGACTCGATGGGCCGAATGGCCTACTTCTGCTCCTTTGTCTTGTGATCCTGTGATAAAATCAAGGGCTTTATAAAGCATAGGTCAGAGTATATTTGGAGTATTGTGAGCAGTTTTCGATCTCTTATCTAAAAGATGTGCTAGCATTAGAGAATGTCCCCGAGAGGGTTTATGTGAATTATCCTGGGAATGAAAGGTTAATATATGAAGACGTTTTGATGGCTGTGGACTAGTACTCACAGGATTTAGAAGGACAACAGGGTTTCTCATTGAAATTTACTGAATATTGAAAGAACTGGAAAGAACTGGACAGTGTGGACATGGGGAGGATGCTTCCAGTAGTGGGAGTGTCTAGGACCAGAGGACATAGCCTCAGAATTGAAGAACATCCCTTTAGAACAAAGATAAAGAGAAATTTCTTTAACCAGATGGTGACGAATCAATGGAATTCATTGCCACAGACTGCTGTGGAGGCCAAGTGATTAAATACTTTAAATAGAGGTTGATAGGTTCTTGATTATTAAGGGTGTCAAAGTTACAGGGAGAAGACAGGAGAATGAAGTTGAGGGGGAATAATAAATTAGCCATCATTGAATGACAGAGCAGACTCAATGGGCTGAGTAGACTAATTCTGCTCCTATGTCTTATGACATTATGAATCTAGTTAGTTCACTTTTGGAAGTCCTGCATTTAATTGATCTGTTTTTGAACTCCTCTGTGAACTTCTTCATATTTCTACCATTTGCATTTGTTCAACTGCCTCTCTATGTACCAGGTTTCTTCACCTCTGAGGCCTTGGGACAACTTGTGCTTTTAATATTGTCATTGTTGCTTCAATAAAGCATGTGCAAAGGATTAGGATTAATTCATCAAATTCAATAATTAGATAATTTATCCACTTGGAATAAGGAGTCAGAACTTATTTGTTCATTTCCCAAACAATAATGGAACTTGCAACCCACTGCTAACAATGTTTCTCAGAATTAGCTACCAGAAGATGACAGCTATTTTGTTCAGAGACCAGCAGAACAAATGTGGAGTTCTCAACCTGGAAAATTAGGCATGTGTTTTTTTGTTGTACTGAACCCATGATCATATTTACCCAGTCAGATTCAGACATATTTCAAATGAAATTGGCAGATTGTGGTATTTTTAAAGGAGCTTGCCCAGTGAAGCTGAATGGCTTATATTAAGATTACAGTTTGTCATGATTTCTATGTGGATTTTCTGCTTTCCTCTACCAGTGATCTTTGCACTCTGATGTAACAGAAAGCTTGGAAATACTGTTCTGTCTGAATACAGCATGTGTGTTCACGTTGGGTGCATAAAGGATAGGAGTCATACTAGTGTGCCTGTTTTGCAGTAATGTAACATGACAGGCAATCAGTCTGCACCAACAGTTTAGAGCCTTAACAGGCTTATTTATTTTATTATTTACATTAATATGTGCTGCATTGCAAATAAACCACTCCCTCTTTAGATATGTACAAAATGTGTTCTAATGCTTTTGTGAACAGACTACAGTCGTGCTTTTAGATTCAGCTGCAACTCTCCGATTACTGGTTCATTACTGCTGCTGTATAGGTGATACAAATATTCCTGTAATATGCCTGATAGAACTTCAGTTTTATCTTTTTTTTAAGGAGGCAAAGAAAATATTCTATCCCCCAGCAGTAATTCCTTTTTTTCAAATAATTATAAAATTCAGAAAATATATCATGGAAAATTAAAAGCTTGCTTTGAACGTTAAATTAGATTGAACAAAGTAATGACATTTTCAGCTCTTGAAACAGAAGGAACTATTTTGTTCCAATTTCTGGCATTTAAACAGAGGAGACACCTTTTATTTGCTTAGCATTAGTCATTGAATGAAGATTTGCCTGGTGCATGTTGTTTTCTATTTACACAACCTTGTGCTGATCTCATAAACCAGGCTTTAAGACCTTTTCACTAGTAGTGCTCGTCATGTTCTGAGTAGCATGAAGCCATTTTACTGAGGAACTCGCCTAAGACATTTGACTTTCTGCTTGATAAGTAACAAATTAAATAATAAGAATTTATCTGCTTTTTTTCCCTTCAAAACAAGAAAGTGCTTCTGAAAGCTGCCCTTTTTCCAATATTGGCTAAATTACTGCTTAATTAATCAGAAAGCAGGATGCTGTTTAACAACATAATTAATCACATGCTTTGTACTGGGTAACAGTGACTCCTGGAGGATATCTGCATAATTCCTAACAATGAATGGGATTGACAATGAGGCAAAGTGCTTTTCTTCCCCATAAATCGAACTGTGGAAAAAATACTGGAAACACAGTCTGACTCATGCCTGTCTTGTCTTGTTCTCCATTCTTCCTCTCAGTGGCAGAGATGCTTCAATATGTGCAATTAAAGTTCATCAGAAATTTTATTATGTTTTTTTATGTTTATATATGTTATATTAAAGTATTTCATTGGACAACTGATTGCTAAGTGCCAAAGAGAGTTAACATATTGAACTTACAGTTAATGACTTTGCTTTCTGGACTTCCATGCATGCTGCTCCAATGCACAGAGTTACCATGGCAGGACATTACATCCAACAGAAAGCAACTTACATCTGAGCATCTTGTTGTGAAAATCATTCATGCACGAATAGCTGTAAATAGCACTGGCCACTCATGCAGAAGTGCAACACATGGGAACTCTGCATCAGTGGAACTTAAAGGGAACCTGTCTGGCTCAGTCTTGATTGTGGAGTTAACTGGGACCAGGCTGCTGATAGGTTCCTTTTAACTTGGAGGAACTGTCATTCTCTATAGATCTTTCTCAAGAACTCCTTTCATTCCATCACAACCCTGGCCCATGCCGCCATCAATACTGCATCTTAATCCGCACCACCTGTCCTCAGTTCACCCAACCACAAACTGAGCTTCCCCAGAATTAGTTGCCACCCTCACAGTCCTGATCCCTGGCTTGAGGGGGTGAAGAACCCTTTTATCCTTTGGATTGACCATAAGAACCTGGCCTATATTCAGAAGGTCAAGGTGTTGAATTCCAGGCAGGCTAGGTGGTATTTGTTTTTTTTAACTGATTTAATTTCATCCTGACCTAGCAACCAGGGTCTAAGAATCAGAAGCCAGATGTCCTGTCCCGCAAGGTTCACAAACCAGAGAGAAGCAGCCTCCCACCATTTTGCCCCAGGCCAGCCCAGCGCCAATTTGTTGGGGAATTGACGCTCTTGTTCACAAGGCCCAAGTGCAAGGGGAAATTTCTGAGAACGGTCCTCTGGGTCGGCTGTCCATCCCAAGTTCCATCTGGTCCCGGGTACTGCAATGGGGACATTTGTCACGAAAGAAGTTCGGCAATACCTGCAGGCATGTGAGGTGTGTGCCCAGAACTAAGAATCCCATATCTGAACACTAGGACTCCTCTACCCACTTCCCTGTTCTGAGGACATTGTTACAAGTATCACACCAAGAACTGAGTATTGAAGGAATATTTGGACATAAATTCAGTGTTCAATTGTAAGTATGAATGATTTCGTCTAGTGTTGGTTTCGGGCTCAGTTCACAATCCGGTTTGAAACCACGTCTCGATCCTCACTTGGGATATTCCAGTATCTGGGTCCAAGCCATCCTCATCAAGGACTCTCGTCACAAGTTGGAATTGGAGGTTCAGGTCAAATCTCCAAAAATATCATTCACTGTGTTTCATTTTCATTATAGAAACACCAACAATATCTTAAAGATGACCTTCTGTGGCAACGAAGAGCCGGAAAGGGCTGTTCCATGCTGAATCTCAATAAATAAATAAAGTGTGAGGCTTATACCCACATGTGCCTTGATGGTGTAGTCATCCACTGAGGAAGAGAAACAAATTAACATCCCTCTTAGAGCCCACCATTGAGCATCCCACCCCAGCAGCTGTAGGCATGTATGTCATCTGGATCCACACGCTCAGTCTCCAGTGAGACAACCCAACCCTGAAGAAACTCAGAAAGCCAAATGGAATTCAATCCAATGCAGGAGGTCATTAGCTTTGATCTCCTCCAGCAATCATGGTCAAATCTAAACTATGTCATGGCAGTGATCTGACGACTCCTGTTCTGAGGGCTGTGGCAACTCGGAAGGTCAATAGCCTGGTCAATAGTCAATAACTAGGGAGCACATAGTGCCCTTGAGGAGTCTGACATCAAGAATGAGAAGCATGGATCAACAAGCACAGGTGATAGGCAAACAGAATCTGGTGCAAGTTTGGGGCATGGACAGCATGAGTCTTGATGATCTCAAGTTGGTGGCCAGAATAAAAGAAGCAGAACAGAGTGCAACAGTCAAGACTTCAGAAAGTAAAATTATGACTGTGGATTTCAGCCCAAATAAACCAAGGCATGCAGAGAGTCAGACTTCATTTTGAAATTCATTCACCTTAGAGATGAAATATATGTAGTCCAAACTTGGGATCATTTAGAATGATCCATTGTACGCCGATTGATTCATAAGGACATAAGAAATAGGAGCAGGAGTCGGCCATCTGGCCTGTTGAGTCTGCTCCGACATTCAATAAGATCATGGCTGATCTGGCCATGGACACATTCCCACCTACCTGCTTTTTCTCCATAACGCTTAATTCCCCTACTATGCAAAAATCTATCCAACCTTGTCTTAAATATATTTACTGACATAGCCTCCACTGTTTCATTGGGCAGAGTATTCCACAGATTCACCACCCTCTGGGAAAAGCGGTTCCTCCTCATCTACGTCCTAAATCTTTTCCCCCGAATCTTGAGGCTATGTCCCTTAGTTCCAGTCTCATCTATCAGTGAAAGCATCT
This sequence comes from Mobula birostris, assembly GCF_030028105.1. NCBI lineage: Eukaryota > Metazoa > Chordata > Chondrichthyes > Myliobatiformes > Myliobatidae > Mobula > Mobula birostris. Next base: position 132,724,742 of record NC_092376.1, read on the forward strand.
TTCCTGTAATGCATGGGCTTCTAGGTTGTTAAGCAGCCTCATGTGTGGGACCTTGTCAAAGGCCTTCTGAAAGTCCCAGTACACAACATCACCAGATTTTATATAAGATCTCCCCCAAATCCTGAGGCTATGTCCTCAAGTTCTAGTAAGGTTCAGTTTCAAGTTGTTTCCATGATGCTGGTATTGCTCAGTCTTTACTGCCAGCATTCATTGCCACTTCTAGCAGTATTCCTGCAGCCACACTCAACTCTTCATTTACCTCAACAGGTTTATCTGCCACATCAGAAACAATGATCTGACTTTAATAGCTAAACATAAAATTATGATTGCTACTCTTCATTTATACTAAACAGCAAAAAAAATTGAAAGAGTGAGACTCAGAAATACATCAAGCAGTTTCCCATATAAACACACCAGATGAACTAACCAGTTGGTGAGCAAAAATGGATTTTCAGAAGGTGCAAGGTGAGCATTGAAGATCTGAACATGAAGTGGTTGGGAGAGAGCTGGACAGCAGAAAGGAACAGATTACAAATGGGTCACAGGGGAATATTTCTGCACATCTTTGTTCATTAGGAAACAAAAGGAAACAAACTGAACACTTTCTGGATATCTTCTGTGTAGAATTCTCATCAGCCTTAGTTTGTTATCTCACTAATTTTAACACATGAATACCAGACACTTCTACTCACTAGCAACAATGATAGTTGCTCCCCAAAGATGATCATTTTTACCCTATTTTCCTCACAGCAAACAGGCTGAATAAGGGGCAATGTTTTAACATTGCGCGCAGAAATTCAGCCTCAGACAGCAGCACTAAATGTGTTATTTAGTAAAGTTGGTTCCTCTTCCCATAGATGCTGCCTGATCTACGGGGGTCTTTTGGCATTCTCAGTTTTCCATTATTCACAGATTTCTTTTATATACTTAGTAATGTCCGTGATTTGTAATCTGCATTGGAAACACTCTTCCTATGATTTCTCTACTCCACATTACAACAGCACCCTCTTAGCAGATTTGATGGTAAATTTGGGATTGGTGAGGAAAGAGTGGAGGGCAGTGTGTTCAGAGGGAATAAACTTCAAGGAGGAGTGAGGAGTGCTGAAGTTGAGCCAGTTGATGTCTCTTCAGCAATTAAAGATGAAAAGATCCAGGACAAGCAGAAGAACCAATGCAGGATGTCGAAGAAGAGGAGGGTTCTAGACGGAATATGGGATCATTGGTGCAGGGTGGGGAATTCCTCCTGAAGAAGTGGGCTCAGACAGAGGCAACAGAAAAAAGAACTCGGCATCGTGGCAGGTGCAGGTGTGAAAGATAGGATTTTGTAATTTTATCAGTGAGTATGCCCAAAGGCAAGCGACTAGAACTGAAGTACAGATCAATCAGCATCGAATAGAATGGCGAGCTGGCCAGAGGGACTTGCCCAGTGGCCCTAATTAAATTATGAAACTTTACACACTCCAAAGGTCATGTCATCAATTTCATCCATTTTGTCTAGTGAATTTTACCAACTGCTGTAACTTCAATAGCTTTATTTAAAGAGCATATTAACATGTCAAACCACACCTATGAGCTTTGCAGAAGCATTATCACTGAATTTTAGAAACCAAGCAACATTAGGAGATATCAGACACATTATCAAATGCCCAGTTGAAGAAATTTACTTTAAATAGCCACTAGGACCAGAATCAGATGTATCACTGATGTATGAGGTAAAGTTTGTTGTTTTGTAGCAGCAGTGCAAGGACATAAAAATCTATGCCTAGATAAAATTAAAAAAGGTCCAAATTAAAAAGGAATAACAAAGTGATGTTCATAGACCATTCAGAAATCTGACAGCGAAAGCGAAGAAGCTGTTGAGTGTGGGTCTGCAGGCTCCTGTACCTCCTCAGTAATGGTAGTAATGAGAAGAGGGCCTGTCCCGGATGGTGAGGGTCCTTAATAATAGATGTGGATTTCTTGAGACACTGCCTCTTCAAAAGTTGGTGGGGAGTATTCAAAGTTCAAAGAACAAAGTAAATTTATTATCAACCTATGTATACTATATAAAAACTTCAGATTAATCTCCTTACAGGCAGCCTCAAAGCAAAGAAGCCCAATAGAACCCATTAAAAAAGACAGTAAACACCCATTGTGCAGAAAAATAAATGAATCATGCAGACAATAAAAGTAAGGAAATAGCATTCAGAACTGAAGTTCATGAAAGAGAGTCCACAGCCACAAAACCAGCCTTCACTGCAGCTGATTCAGGAGCACATTAGTTGCAGGCAACTGTCTCAATTCAGCACAGAGACGAGTAAAACTCATTGAGCATAGATTTGAACCAGCCTGTCCCTCGCCTCCAGCCCTGACACCTTGACCCTTTCAATCTGACTTGAAGCGTAAATTGGCCAAACCCCGGGTCATTCCTCGTTCTTGGGCCTGGCCCCTGCCGCCTCGATTCAGCCCATACCTGACCTTTCTAATTCGGCCCAGTGCTTAAATCAGTCAAACCTGGGGTCTTTCCTCGCTCTCCGGACCCACCGCCTCATCGCTGCCTCACCTCAGTTCTGCCACATCGATTCACCTCTAAGTCCACTCCTCCAATGTCCAAACATAGGCTACAGTAATTCCCGACTCTCAAACCCAGTCCTCGCTGTCTCGATTCGGCCCATTCACAACTCACTTTCTTGACCGTGGCATCAACATAGTTGGAGCAGAACAAGCTATTAATTATGTTCACTCTTAGAAACATGAAAATTTCAGCCCTCCAAGTCCAAGTTTAATAGTCATTCAACCATACAAGACTACAGCCAAACGAAACAGCGTTCCTCCCAGACCAAGGTGCACAGCACAGTCCAGACAGCACACAGCACGTAGTACATATAGCACATATAATTATGATAGCAGTAAAACATGCACTCATAAAGTAAAACATAGCTTGAGTTCCTGAGTGGTATGTCCTGTAGGTTGATGGTGCCTGGAATGTTGTCCTAGTCCAGTTTGTCTTCCATCAAGTGAAAACTGAAGGGCAGCGCTGATGGGAAAAGCCATTCTCCACCCAGTATGGATTCTGACATGGCCACAGAAGCCTCCACTCTCTCCCACACTGTCTTGATCGCAGCACCATTGATATAACTGGATCATACGCACCAGCACTCTTCCTGAAATCAATAACCAGCTCTCTTGTCTTGCTGATACTGAGGGAAAGGTTGTTGTCATGACACTAGACTCTTTATCTCCTTACTGGATTCCAACTCAGCATTATTTGAGATACAGCCCACCACAGTGTAGATGGGGTTAGAGCAGAACTTGGCTATGCAGTCAGAAGTGTATAGGGAGTGGAGTTGTAGACTGAAGATGCGGCCTTGAGGAGCACCAGTGCTTAGAATAATCACGGCGGAGGTGTTGTTGCCTATTGTGGTCTGTTATTTAGGAAGTTAGGGATTCACTTACAAAGGTGTTGAGTCCCAGTTTTAGAAGTTTGGAGATGAATTTGCTTGGAGTAATAGTGTCAAAGGTGGACCTGTGGTCAATAGACAATGGTCTCCTGTTGGTGTGTTTACTGTTCAGATGCTTCAGGGATGTATGTAAAGCTAGGAAGATAGCATCAGCTATAGACTGTTTTGGTAGTAGGCAAATTGCAGCAGGTTGAAGTTGTCTACATGGCTGGAGATAATACATGCCATGACTAGCCTCTCAAAGCTCTTCGTGATGGTAGATGTCAGACCCACCACGTGATAGTTGATAAGGCATGTTACCTTGTTTTTCTTAGGGACCGGGGTAATAGTGGTCTTCTTAAAGCAGGTAGGAACCTCAGAATGAAGAAATAAGAGGTTAAAAATGTCTGCAAGTACTCTTCACCGACTGATTTGCACAAGATCTAAGAATATGACCAGGGACACCATCCAGTCCAGTTGTGTTTCGTGTGTTCACTATCTGGTAGACTGATCTTATGATCCCAATGACAACTGTGGGTTCAGGTGCATTGGAGACTGGTGGCTGGTGATGTTCCAATACCTCCTGTTCAAAACATGCACAGAATGCATTGAGCAGATCAGGAAGGGATGCACCCTGAATTCTTTCCATAGTCTATTATAGTATGTAAGCACTACCACATCTGACACCCAGTCTGGGACTCTATTTTGAAATGGTACTGACTCTTGACATCCCTGTTAGCTTTATGGAAGCCATATCTCAATTTCTTGTCAAGGTCAGTGTCACCCAACTTGAATGCCGCAGTCCTAGACTTTGGTAGGGAGTGGATCTCCCATTACATCTATGATTTCCAGTTTGGGAGCACACAGATTTTACTCAGATCCTCTGAGACGTTGATGCTCAGGAAGTTTCAGCTCTCACCCTTTCCACTGCTGACCTCGCAATCAGGGCCATGTGTGTTTGCCAACTTTCCCTTCCTGACGTCCTCCTTGGTCTTGATAATATTGAGTGCCAGGTTGTTATTGTGATGCCACACAACCAGCTAATCTATCTCTCTCCTGTAAGCCTCGTTATCACCATCCGTGGTTTTATCAATAACAGTATTGGACGAATTTATAGATGGTGTTTGAGAAGAAACAAAATGAGGAGAATAAAACCTAGATTGTAAGCAGAGAATTCCAGAGCATAGTGCCTAGGCAAATAAGAATGATTAACAATTTAATTTAGGAGTGATCCAGAAGACAGAATTAGAATAATGTTGTGTTTTTAGGCTACGATCAAGAAGAACAAAGATATAGGGAGCTCTGAAAGTAAGCATGATAATTTCAGAATGGAGCCTGAAAACAAGGATGAGAATTTTAACATGAAACTTGACAACAAAAATAAGAATTGTTAAGGGAGTCAATATAAATCAATAAACATAAGCACAAACAGAACTTGGTGTGAGTTATGACAGGGGTAACAGGGTTCTGCCTCAAGTCAAAGTTACAATTAGAATGTTAAAGATACTTATAGAGCATAGAACCATCATTATGGAGACAATGACTAGAACATCAGCACAGATGAATTAAAGCAGAAATAAATTCAGCAGTACTTCAAAAGTGAACATATGTGATCTTAGTGATGAAGTAGATCTATAGTCCAATCTAATTTTGGGAGCAAATATGACAACAGTAATTAGTTTGGTTCATTCCCATGCTGATGTCTGGAACAGGAATGATGTTGGTACCTCATAGAATCAGGTTTGTGCTACTGATTGAATACAATGGGCCTGATGTGATCTATCGGGTCCATCACCCATGCCTGTACCCTGACCCAAGCTCACCACTCCCCTTCCACCAGGACATTCCCACGGCTGGCTGCACTTACCTTTGGAAAGGTCCATGGAGATGATTAACCTGGAGGGCTTGTGCTAATATTATTCTGTGACTGTATATACTATTGTAACCATATTTGCTGCGTGCAACTGTATGCATTGTGTCTTGTACCTTGACGCTGGAGAAACACTTTCGTTTAGACATACATGTGTTCAATTGAATAATAATTAAACTTCAACTTGAATTTGAACTTGAATTTTGATCCTGCAGTCCTCCAGAGGCAGTAAGCAGCTAAAGCAAAATAAAAATTAAACAAATGTTATACCATTTACCATTCAACTCAATGTTGACAACCATATTCCAAGGAGAGAGGCCATACCTCATTGGCTGTTATAAAGATTCAAGGATAAGAACCAAGTCCAGTGGTGGAGGAAGAGATAAATATACTGATAACTGACTTCAAGCTTGTCTCAAACTTCCCTGTATTTGACTTTAGACACAGGTCTGCAACCAGGACATAGCCAGGTGTTCCCTATGGAACCACAGTTGACAGATATGTACTATTTAGCCCATTGGATCAACATTTTTCAAAACTTAATTGGAGAAGAATTCTGCTTATCCAACAATCAACAATAGGTCCAGCAATATAAGAGGTTGACAGTCTAAGGCTGGGAAGGATGCAAGTGATTTGCAGCTTATTGTCATCAGCATTCATATGGTAAATGACACATTATTCAGATAATGTTGCCCAAAGACAATAAGTCCATAAGGTATAGGACCAGAATTAGACCATTTGGCCCATTGAGTCTGCTCTGCCATTTCATCATGGCTGATCCAGTTTTCCTCTCAACCCCAGTCACCTGCCTTCTCTCATATCCCTTCATGCCCTGACCAATCAAGAATCTGTCAACTTCTGCCTGAAATATACATAAAGACCTGGCCTTCAAAGCTTCCTGTGGTAAAGAATTCCACAGATCACCACCATCTGGCTAAAGAAATTCCTTGTCACCTCCATTCTAAAAGGATGCCCCTCTATTCTGAGGTTGTCTCCTCTGGTCTTAGACTCTCCCACCATACAAAACATCCTCTCCACATCCACTCTGTCAAGGCCTTTCACCATTCAATTGGTTTCAATGATGTCACCCCTCATTCTTCTGAATTCTAGTGAATACAGGTGCAAAGTCATTCAGTGCTCTTCATGTGACAAGCCATTCAATCCTGGGCTCATTTTCGTAAATTTTCTTTAACCCTCTCCAGTTTTAGCACATCTTTTCTAAGATAAGGAGCCCAAAACTGCTCACAATACTCTGAGGTCTCACCAGTGTTTTTATATTCTAATCCTCTTGAAATGAATGCTAACATTGCATTTGCCTTCCTCACCACAGACTCAACCTGCAGATTAACCTTTAGAGAAGCCTGCACAAGGTCTCCCATGTCCCTTTGCGTCTCAGCTCTTTTTATTTTCTGTCCATTTAGAAAATAGTCAACCCTCTCATTTCTTCTACCAAAGCGCATGACCATAGACTTCCCGCCACTGTATTCCATTTGCCACTTTTTTTGCCGATTCCCCTCATCCTTCTGTAGCCTCTCGATTGCCTCAAAACTACCTACCCATCCACTTATCTTAATATCATCTGCGAACTTTGTAACGAAGCCATCAATTCTATCATCTAATCATCGACACATAATGTAAAAAGAATTGGTTCCTACACAGACCCCTGTGGAACACCATCAGTCACTGGCAGCCAATCAGAAAAGGCTCACTTTATTCCCACTCTTTGCCTCCTGCCAATCAGCCACTAATTTATCCATGCTAGAATCTTTCCTGTAATGCATGGGCTTCTAGCTTGTTAAGCAGCCTCATGTGTGGGACCTTGTCAAAGGCCTTCTGAAAATCCCAGTACACAGCATCACCAGATTCTCCATTGACTGTCCTTGTTATTTCTTCAAAGAATTCCAACAGATTTGTCAAGCAAGATTTCCCATGAGGAACCCACGCTGGCTACAGCTTGTTTTATTATGTACCTCCAAGTACCTCGAGATCTCAGCCTTAATAATCAACTCCAACATCTTCCCAACCACTGAGGTCAGACTAACCGGCCTATAATTTCCTTTCTCCTGCCTCCTCCCCTTCTTGAAAAATAAAGACACATTTGCAATTTTCTAGTCTTCTGGAACCATTCCAGAATCTAGTGATTCTTCAAAGATAATTACTAATGCCTCCAAGATCTCTTCATTCACCTCTTTCAGAACTCTGGGGTGTGCATCATCTGGTCCAGGTGACTTTTCTAAATTCAGACCTTTCAGTTAGATTGGAGATTGCAGGAACAAGGGATAAATTCCTGGGCTGTTAGATGGCAGGGTACAGTCTGGGGTTAGGAAGCTTTACAGGGTAGAAATTTCTTCTTGTAGAGAAGTCTAGGAGTAGGAAACATAGTCCCTGAATAAAGGAAACTAAGTATCTTCTGTCAGGGAGATGTGAATCTTTGGAGTTCCCTGTGTGTAATGTTCAACCACGTTCGTAGGTCTGGTTAGTGATGTGGAAATTACTCTCTGCAAACAAGCATATTAATTACTTATTTACAAACAGTAACAATTCAACCAAACATTCATTTTCCCCAAATTACAGACACTACAAAGCTGAATATTCAACAGACATACATGCATTCAACAGACATTCAATGATTGGTCAGCTATGTATGGAACCAAAAGAAATGGGGGAGGTCTTAAATGGTTTTTTTGTGTCTGTACTTACTAAGGAAAATGGCATGGAGTCAATGGAAATAAGAAAAACAAGTAATGAGGTCATGGAACCTATACAGATTGAGGAGGAGGAGGTGCTTGCTATCTTGAGGCAAATCAGAGTAGATAAGTCCCCAGGACCTGACAGGGTATTCCCTCGGACCTTGAAGGAGACTAGTGTTGAAATTGTAGGGGCCCTGGCAGATATATTTAAAATGTCGGTATCTATGGGTGAGGTGCCGGAGGATTGGAGGATAGCACATGTTGTTCCATTATTTAAAAAAGGCTCTAAAAGTAATCCGGGAAACTATAGGCCAGTAAGTTTGTTGTCAGTAGTAGGCAAATTATTGGAAGGAGTATTAAAAGATAGGATCTACAAGTATTTGGATAGACAGGGACTTATTAGGGTGACTTATGGCTTTGTGCGTGGTAGGTCATGTTTAACCAATCTATTAGAGTTTTTCGAGGAGGTTACCAGGAAAGTAGATGAAGGGAAGGCAGTGGATGTTGTCTACATGGACTTCAGTAAGGCCTTTGACAAGGTCCCGCATGGGAGGTTAGGTAGGAAGATTCAGCCGCTAGGTATACATGGAGAGGTAGTAAATTGGATTAGACATTGGCTCAATGGAAGAAGCCTGAGAGTGGTAGTAGAGGATTGGTTCTCTGAGTGGAGGCCTGTGACAAGTGGTGTGCCACAGGGATCAATGCTGGGTCCATTGTTATTTGTCATCAATATCAATGATCTGGATGCTAATGTGATAAATTGGATCAGCAAATTTGCTGATGATACAAAGATTGGAGGTGTAATGGACAGTGAGGAAGGTTTTCAAAGCTTGCAGAGGGATTTGGACCAGCTGGAAAAATGGGCTGAAAAATGGCAGATGGAGTTTAATACAGACAAGTGTGAGGTATTGCACTTTGGAAGGACAAACCAAGGTAGAACATACAAGGTAAATGGTAGGGCACTGAGGAGTGCAGTAGAACAGAGGGATATGGGAATAGAAATACAAAATTCCCTAAAAGTGGCATCACAGGTAGATAGGGTCATAAAGAGAGCTTTTGGTACATTGGCCTTTATAGATCAAAGTATTGAGTATAAGAGTTGGAATGTTATGGTGAGGTTGTATAAGGATTGGTGAGGCCAAATTTGGAGTATTGTGTACAGTTTTGGTCACCAAATTGCAGGAATGATATTAATAAGGTTGAAAGAGTGCACAGAATGTTTACAAGGATGTTGCCAGGACTTGAGAAACTCAGTTACAGAGAAAGGTTGAATAGGTTAGGACTTTATTCCCTGGAGCATAGAAAAATGAGGGGAGATTTGATAGGGGTATATAAAATTATGATGGGTATAGATAGAGTGAATGCAAGCAGGCTTTTTCCACTGAGGTTAGGGGAGAAAAAAGCCAGAGGACATGGGTTAAGGGTGAGAGGGGAGAATTTTAAAGGGAATATTAGTGGGAGCTTCTTCACACAGAGAGTGGTGGGAGTGTGGGATGAGCTGCCAGATGAAGTGGTAAATGCATGTTCACTTTTAAACTTTAAGAAAAACTTGGACAGGTACATGGATAAGAGGTGTATGGAGGGATATGGTTCAGGTGCAGGTCAGTGAGACTAGGCAGAAAAATGGTTCGGCACAGCCAAGAAGGACCAAAGGGCCTGTTTCTTTGCTGTAATGTTCTATGGTTCTATAGTTAAAAGTTCACGCAGAGCAGACCTTCCCAATGGTCAGGTCTTAAACAAAAGAATAAGTGAGCAAGCCCCTTCCACGTGCTATTTTATATACCCAGGATATTTGAAACTGGACACCAGGCAGTTATCCATGGGAAAAACAGCTATAGCTTCTAAACTAACCTATCACAAGGGAGGTGACTTTCAATAATCAGAATAAAGCATGCCCCATAGGACACTATGGTAGAAACCATGGGTGCAAAATTAAGGGTGAAATAAATAAATTCTTGAATGATGGGGATATCAAAGATTTTATTAATTACACAGAAATATTATAGCCAATAATCATACTTCAGACCTAACCATCTTCAGCTGCCTCATCGCTGGCCTTCCCCCATCAATCATGGTTATATCTGCCAATGATTACATGTTTGATTCCATTTGCAACTCCTTTGAAAATACAGCAAGACTTGGACAACATTCAGACATGGACTAATAAGAATCAAGGAATATTTATGCCACTCAAGAGCTAGGCAACCACCATCTCCAAAAGGGAGATCCCAAACACTTATCCGTGACATTCAATTGCATACCATCAGTGTCTCAAAGCAAATTTCAGGGGGTGGTGGGTTACTAAATCAGCTGAGTAAGATGGATAAATATGATGTCTCTAAGAGTAAGACACCAAACAACTCACCTCCTGACATCCCAAAGCCTGTCCACATTGACAAGGAACAAGTTAGAAGCATGATGGAACTTTCTCCACTTACCTGGCTGAGTGCAGCTTCAACAACACTCAAGAAGCTTGATACCAACCAGTGAAAGGTGAGCTACTTAATTAATACTTAATCCATCACCCTAAATATTCAATTCACTACTACAGTGTGTATACCATCTGCAAAGCACACTGCATTTACTCACCTTTTCTACTCCAAAAGCACCTCCCAAAGCCATGGCTTTGATCACCAAGAATGAAAATTCCAGCAAGCACATGGAAAACCACCACCTACAAGATACACATCAATGTGAAATATTTCACCATTCCTTCATCTGGCATCTAAACCTTAGAAATCCCTTCCCAACTGCACTCTGCAGAGCTCTTATCAAAAGAATTGCAACCATTAAAGAAGATGACTCACCACCAACTTCACTTCAACAGTCAGATAGTACATAAAACCTGACATTGAAGGCAGCAACCTCATCCTAATAAATTGTTCCACTTTTGAAAATACCTGAAATTTCCTTTACAAAATTATTAAGGATCCGGCCTGAACACTGGGTCAAAGGGCCTCTGCTGGTAGTTCTGGATCACAACAGTCTTTAATTTCTGTTTTCTTTCACCTGGCCATGTGGGCTCTGGCCCAGCCCCTTTCCTTTTTGGACTTCCTCCAATTACCTGCTTGTCTCCTCATTTACACCCACCTGTTTCTAATTTTCACTCGTTACCCTGTCCATTTAAACCCTACCTTGACTAGCATCCTCTGCCAGTTTGTCTCAGTACTGACCTGTGTTGTTCTAGCCTGTCATTGCAACTTCTGCCAACTGATTTTGCCTGATTCTGTGTTTTGGAGTTTGCCTGTTCTTGGACCTGGTTTTCATCTGTGTACTCTGGATTGTCTGCCCTTGCCTGACTGCCTTTCCTGCTGAGACCTCTGCCTACCATTTTGGATTTGTGCCTGCCCTCTGCTTTTGAAAGACTGTTGCCTTTGTGCTCCCTAATAAATCCTGGTAAAAAAGTATTCATTGGTCTGCGCTTGAGTCCCACTGAAACCAGACAAATGTAGAATATTTTCTGGAGTGAGATGTAAAAAAAACTTTTTTACTTTTTAAACCTAGTGAGTATAAATAAAAACAGAAAAAAAAAAAGCAGAACATTAAACTTGCAAAATGTCACATAAAAAAGAAATGGACATGTAATAGGAGATATAACTCCTGTGTAATCTTCTAGTCCAGTATATGGATTAAACAAAAACAGAAAGCAATGTAGGAGGAAAGGGTTAGATTGATCTTGGAAAAGATTAAAGGGTCAGCACAATATTGTGAGCTGAAAGGCCTGTGCCGTGCAATAGCTTATAACATTACGAGCAAGAGAAAGTATTTACAACTTTGCATTTGGTAATAAAATAAATATCACAGATAATCTGAACAATCATAGAAATAACCAAATTAAAAGGTATGCATTTCCTGGAAATGTAACTTTATTCACAAAGCCAAACATGCCAGTGTTTATGGATTAATTAGATATCTCAAAGACAGAATACATCATGCCATCATTATGAAATGGAATACTTGAATGCATTTCTCTGTAAATGTATATGTGGCTGGATTGTATTTAACGTAAGTTAGTGTAATATTGAAATTCAATGAAATAGAAACACATTTAAAATTAGTAACTTCTACAATTTTCCTTCTGATTCATGTTATGTTTGTCTCACATGCATGGATGACACTGGACATAGCCAATAGCTTTCAGCACCCTGGATAGGGCACTGAAAATTTCAATCATGCGGGTATTGCCTGTGGATAGTATTGACCATATTTGCAGAAATATTTCTCCACAATACTTCTACTGTTATAACAACTGAAAGGTTACTACCCATATAGGATTCAACCTCTAGAATCAATATAAACCAAATTTATATTGTACAAAAACACAATATAAATGTTTTCTTAAGATGTAGAGAAGAGCAAAACTATATGATTACTAAGAAATCAGGGCAAAAAAAAACTTTTTTTGCTCTTCTCTCCCCAGAGTGCCATGTGTTCCTTTCAGATGAAGAAATCATTTGCAATTATTTAGATTATAAGCCCCAAGAGCAGAATTAGGCCATTTGGCCTATGGAGTCTACTCCACCATTAAATCATAGCTGATCCTTTTTCCCCTCAGCTCCACTCCCCCAGGTGTTCTTCTAGTTCTTCCAATTTAATATGTTGTATTCAATGCTGACAATAGTTCAGGTTTAATTATCATTCAGCCATACATGAATACCCTTGAATACAGCCAAATGAAACAGCATTACTCCAGGGCTAAGGTGTGAAAGACAATACTAACACTCATACACAGCAGAAGGCACTTGTAGCACGTATAAGATAAGAAGTAAGGACCGAGTCCTTGAATCAGTGAATGTTGCAGCAGTCTGCAGTGAAACACAATACAGTTTTTCTTCTGCCAAGCGAACACTAGAGGGCAGTAACAATGCTTCTGCCTCTCCTGCATGGCTGCATATAGGCAACAATGCAGCTTAAGATTTAGTTCTCATTACAACCAAAGCTATGCATCTCCCCCACCATCCGCACATCTCAAGACACAAATAGCACATATCAAATAGCAGTAAACTACAGTCACACTTTAAAAAAAATACAATCCAAGTCCCTGAGTCAAAGAGTGTTACAACAGTCTGCAGTCAAACACAATACAGCTTGTCTGCTACCATGTAGACACTGGAGAGCAGCACTGACGCCTGTGTCCAGGTGACACCACGGCTTGAGTCCTATTCCTTGCTATGACCAAGGTCACACAGCTTCCCTGCTGTCAACGCATGCCAATCACCAATAAACTACTGAATTAGGCTTCTGGCATTCCATATTAGTAAAATTCAACTAGTGTTCACTCAGCAGAAGAAAAGCTATATTGTGTTCGACTGCAGACTGCTGCAACATTCACTGATTCCGTTCTCCTTTCACAAGGAAAGATATTAAGAGAGTCACTCACTGTTAGACTGCACACCGCCTTTGTGCACTAACTGTCGTCTCTGCAACGTGGTGCACACCAAGCCCAGCTCCTTCAGTTTCTCTGCCATCGAGCTCTCACTGATGAAGTAGACCTGCAGTATCTTAAGTTTGTGATATCCAGCAGAGATCATAAAAATATGTTCAAGACAGACAACAGCACCTTTGGTTGGCCCCATAGAAGCTTCTGAGTCTGAGCACGCCGCCATCTTAGCAGAGGTATATGATCTCTATATTGGAGAACTCAAATGCCGATTTGGTAACCTTATTATACAACACCCTAGTTCAGTCAGCATGGTGATCCCTACACATCCAGTTGACGATCACTATTTTTTTCTTCCTCTTGCCTCAAAAAGCTTGAGAATACCATTGCATCCTCCAGTCCGGTACATCACAGCTCGCAGGATCATACAAACTTCAACAACTTTTGCCAATAAGCCTTTTCATTTTACATCAGGGCTAGCTAATTTTAATAAAAGATTATCAGCCTGCAACATTAACTCTTCCTCTCGTCACAAATGCTGCTTGGCTTGCTGAGCATTTCATGCGTCGTCTGTTCTTATTTCATTTTCCAGATTCTGCAATATTTTATCTCCCATCTGTTCAAACTTTCAGGATCATACAAATCCAGCAGAAACTTTCTAAGTAATTATTACCAAAAAATCACTTGTTGTTCCAGAAGAACCAACACTGTTACACCATCATCAAGAGAGCTTACCATGCACTCTCACGTCCACACTTCGGAAAGTCTGATTACCTGACCGTACTTCTACTCCTTGAATATAGGCTGAGACTAAAGACTGCAGCGCCAGTAGTGAGAACCAAGAAGGAATGGACCAGGAAGGCGCAGGAGCGCTTACAGGGCTACTTTGAATCAGTGGACTGGACTGTATTCAGGGCTTTATCTTTGAGTCTGAATGAGTACATGAGTCTTTGAGCACACCATAGCTGTCTCTGACTTAATTAAATCCCGTGGGAATGAATGTGTGCCTACGAGAACATACAGTACATTCCCAAATCAAAAGCATTGGATGAACCAGGAGGTTCATAGACTGCTGAGGGCTAGACCTCTGGCATTCAAGTCTGGAGACCCAGGTCTGTACAAGAACACCAGGCATAACTTGCAGAGGGCTATCTCAAGAACAAGGAAACAATTTCAAATGAGGTTGGAGGTGGGATTTTACGCACGTCACCTCTGGCAGGATCTTGTAGGAATACTTCCTACAAAAAGAAACCTTATGTGATGAATGGCAGTGAAGCTTCACTCCCAGATGAGCTCAATGCCTTTTATGCTCACTTTGAAAACTATGAGGATCCCTGCTGCACCCAGTGACCCTGTGATCTCTGTCTCAGAGGCCGATGTCAGACTGTCTTTCAAGACAACGAGCCCTCACAAGGTGACAGGCCCCGACAGAGTACCTGGTAGGTCTCCGAAATCGGTGCCAAACAGCCGGCAGGTGTGTTTAATTTCCCATTGCTACAGTCAGAAGCTGCCACCTGCTTCAAAAGGGCAGCAATCACACCTGTGCCCAAGAAGAGCTGGATGAAATGCCTTAAGAACTATCATCCAGTAGCACTACATCTTAAGTCACTCATTGTCAGTAACAAAAAACTGATTGTGGACTTCTGAAAGAATAAGATAAGGAAACATATACCAGTGTTCATAGAGGATCAGAAGTTGAAAGAATGAGCAATTTCATGTTCCTGGGAATAAATATCTCTGAGGATCTAACCTGGACCCAACATATCAATGCAATTACAAAGAAGACATGACAGAAGCTATACTTCACTTGGAGTTTGAGGAGATTTGGTCTGTCATCAAACACACTTGCAAATTCCTGCAGATGTACCATTGTGAACATTCTAACTGGCTGCATCACTGCCTGGTACGGGGAGGTGGAAAGCAACTGCACAAGATCGAAATAAGCTGCAGAGAGTTGTAAACTTAGTCAGCTCCATCATGGGCACTAGCCTCCATAGTATTCAGGATGTCTTCAAGAATGATGCCTCATATAGGTGGCATCCATCGAAAAGGACCCCCATCACCCTTGTTTTCATTGCTGCCATCAGAAAAGAGGTACAAGAGCCTGAAGGCACACACCCAACGATTTGGGAACAGCTTCTTCCCCTCTGCCGTCCGACTTCCGAATGGACATTGAACCCATAAACACTACCACGCCATTTTTTAAAATTTTTACTTTTGTGCTACTTATTAAATTTAACTATTTTATATACGTGTGTATATATATATGCATATCTACATGATCTACATGAAACTTTAGCATGGGAAAGCAGCATCCATCATCAGGGTCCCCCATCAGCCAGCATATGCTTTCTTATTAGCTAATGTTATCCCACTTTTTAAGAAAGGAGGGAGAGAGAAAACAGGTAATTATAGACCAGTTAGTCTGCCATCAGTGGTGGGGAAGATGCTGGAGTCAATTGTAAAAGATGAAATAGCGGTATATTTGGATAGCAGTAGAAGGATTGGTCCGAGTCAGCATGGATTTATGAAGGGGAAATCATGCTTGACTAATCTTCTGGAATTTTTTGAGAACGTAACTATGAAAATGGACATAGGAAAGCCAGTGGATGTAATGTACTTGGACTTTCAGAAAGCCTTTGATAAGGTCCCACATGGGAGGTTAGTGGGCAAAATTAGAGCACATGGTATTAGGGGTAGGGTACTAACATGGATAGAAACTTGGTTGGCAGACAGGAAACAAAGAGTAGGGATTAACAGGTCCCTTTCAGAATGGCAGGCGGTGACTAGTGGGGTACTGCAAGGCTCGGTGCTGGGACCGCTGCTATTTACAATATACATTAATGATTTAGATGAAGGGATTAAAAGTAACACTAGCAAATTTGCAGATGACACCAAGCTGGGTGACAGTGTGAAATGTGAGGAGGATGTTATGAGAATACAGGGTGACTTGGACAGGTTGGGTGAGTGGGCAGATGCATGGCAGATGCAGTTTAATGTGGATAAATGTGAGGTTATCCACTTTGGTGGCAAGAAAAGGAAGGCAGGTTGCTATCTGAATGGTATCAAGTTAGGAAAAGGGGAAGTACAACAAGATCTGGGTGTCCTTATTCATCAGTCACTGAAAGTAAGCA
Organism: Mobula birostris; assembly: GCF_030028105.1. Taxonomy (NCBI): domain Eukaryota; kingdom Metazoa; phylum Chordata; class Chondrichthyes; order Myliobatiformes; family Myliobatidae; genus Mobula; species Mobula birostris. Next base: position 132,741,235 of record NC_092376.1, read on the forward strand.
TACAGGTACAGCAGGCAGTGAAGAAAGCTAATGGCATTTTGGCCTTCATAACAAGGGGAGTTGAGTATAGGAGCAAAAAGGTCCTTCTGGAGTTGTACAAGGCCCTGGTGAGACCCCACCTGGAATATTGTGTGCAGTTTTGGTCTCCAAATTTGAGAAAGGACATTCTTGCTATGGAGGGAGTGCAGCGTAGGTTCACTGGGTTAATTCCAGGGATGGTGGGAATGTCATATGTTGAAAGATAGGAGCGACTGGGATTGTATACACTGGAATTTAGAAGGATGAGAGGGGACCTGATTGAAACATATAAGATTATTAAGGGATTGGACACGCTAGAGGCAGGAAACATGTTCCCGATGTTGGAAGGAGTCCAGAACCAGAGGGCACAGTTTAAGAATAAGGGGTAGACCATTTAGAACAGAGTTGAGGAAAAACTTTTTCACACAGAGGGTTGTGGATCTATGGAATGCTCTGCCCCAGAAGGCAGTGGAGGCCAATTCTCTGGATTCTTTCAAGAAAGAGTTAGATAGAGCTCTTAAAGATAGCGGCATCAAGGGATGTGGGGAGAAGGCAGGAACAGGGTACTGATTGTGGATGATCAGCCATGATCACAGTGAATGGTGGTGCTGGCTCGAAGGGCCGAATGGCCTACTCCTGTACCTATTACCTATTGTCTATTACTGCTGCTATCAGGAAGTAGGTACAGGAGCCAGAGGTCTCACAACCAGCGTCACAACACAGATTCGGCAGCGTGGCAGATATGGCAACTGCGCTCATGAATATGCATGTGTCAGCTAATTATTATTTCATTGTGATAGTATTTAAATCCATTTGTCCGTTGTAGTATTTGTCAAGACTTGAACCCAGCACAGCAACACTTCGCTGCCTGCTTGCATTTGGCTTTGCCTGAGAAACTGGACTGTCGAGTCAACTGACTCTGTAGAGTAGCTGTACTTGTTTTATATTTAGTTATTCCTTTCAGCCGCAGTGTTGGTTTTGTTTTCCATTTGAGAGTTTTAGTTAATGGCCCTGTTCGGCTTAGTGTTTATTGTTTTCTTTTCCCTCTATCTCTGTTCGCATTAAAGTCTGTGAACTATCAACCTGCTTCAATGTCTCTTGCTCCATACTTGGGCCATATCCAAACTTAGTGACAACCAGGTTCAGGAAGAGTTATTACCTCACAACCATCAGGCTCTTGAACCAAATGAGATAACTTCACTCAATTTCACCACAACCTATGGTCTCACTTTCAAGGATTCTTCCTCTCACGTTCTCGATATTTATTGCCTATTTATTTATTATTATTCTTTCTTTTGTATTTGAACAGTTTGTCACCATGTACAACCCTGAGATTAATTTTCTGATGTGCATACCCTATAAATCCAAAATAGAATCAATGAAAGACCGAACCAACTTGTTGGTGCAGTCTTTCATTGATTCTATTATGGGTTTATAGGGTATGCCCATCATAAAATTAATCTCAGGGTTGTATATGGTGACATATATGTACTTCAATAATAAATTTACTTTGGACATTGAACATGGAAACAGGTCCTACAGACCATCAAGACTGTGTCTATTCTCCTCAAATTCCCATGAGGCCCCCACAACCTGATTTGCTATTCTATGAAGAGAAAGCAGAGGAATGAGACTGATTACAGTGATCTGCAGAAGGAACTCTATTCAGGTTCATTGAACTCAGTCCAACACCAGAAGCAGTGAAATTAAAGCAGCAATTTCTAGGAACACGAAGTGTTAGGCACAACGAAGGAAAGAAGTGAGATTGACTGTGTATGATTTCTTTTGAATTTAGCTGTTACAGATCTAAGACAGAATTGCCCAGAAATGTGTGAGTAGAATATTGAATTCTGCCTGAGGATCTGGTAGTGCTCAGTTGCTTTTATTCTCTGGAGGGAGAAGAATCAGTGGCATTCCTGGTAGCCTGAAGAACAACATATCTCCATACATGTCCAATCTTGGATTTTTCCTACAATTTCTTTATTCCTATGCCATTTCTCCAATATAAAAGGCAAGTTCAGTGTCTTCATATTGAACACAAGCATCAAATTTTCTTAAAATATGTAAGGAAAACAAAATGCACTCAATGCAAAATAATAATTTTCTTGCCACTAAAATATTTATATAATTTCTTGCAATTTACCACAAAATGATAATCAGACTAAGGTTTTTATATTAAACCAAAGGTTAATAGACAATTAAAATGATGTTGATGATGGAAAAAGAATATCCATCTGAAGACAAAAGACACAGCAGATGTTAGGATGTGGAGCAAAGCAAAATCTGCTGGAGGAACTCAAAGGGTCAGGCAGCATTTCAAGTTCAAGTTTATTGTCATTCAACCAAGCACATATACTGTATATCAGGAAACAAGACTTTTTTCCCAGACCAAGGTACACAACACAACACACACACATTAAGTCAGAGGGTGGTAAATCTGTGGAATTTGTTGCCACAAGCAGCTGTGGAGGCCAAGTCACTGGGTGTAGTTAAGGCACAGATAGATAGGCTCTTGATTATCCAGGGCATCAAAGGGTACGGGGAGAAGGCAGGGGAGCGGCGATGATTGGAAGAATTGGATCAGCCCACGATTGAATGACAGAGCACACTCGATGGGCCGAATGACCTACTTCTGCTCCTATATCTTATGGTCTTAAGGTCTTACAATACATAGTAATATTATCACAAATAAGTTAACATATAATAAGGTGCATATACTATACAAGTTAAAAATTAAACAGTGTAACACTATTGACCCTTCATACACCACGTGAAGAGACCTGGACAGCATTAGGGAGTTTAGTAGTCTAATGGCCTGGGAGAAGAAGTGGTTTCCCATCCCAGCAGTTCCTGTCCTAATGCTACAGATTTTCCTGCCAGATGCAGGGGCTTAATGAAATTATTGGACAGATGGGAGGGATCACTGGCAATGCCAAGGGCCCTGTGTACGTAGCACTCCTCATAAATATTTCTAATGGTGATAGAGGAACGTCAATGTTTCCTGTCAGTACTCTGCATCAGGATTCATTTCCTTTTTTAGCTTAAAGATATTTTCTATAGAATCACAAGTTTCCAGTTTACCGATCGCAAAATATGAACAAGGTCGATGCTGATGGTGGTTCAGATGAAACTGCGATCCTTTCCTCAGGTGCTGCTTGATGTTTTGAGTAGTTTCAGCACTTTATGTTTCTTAATTGAACACATTAATTCCAGTACATTATTTTTACTGAGAACAGTAGGGAGATTTATTGTTTATGATTATGCTATGCAGACTAGAAATAAATCATTACAACAAGCATTCAGAAGTGAAGATTCTCCACTTTGCTTTAGGTAAAGGCATAGAATTGATTGAAGTAGGCTGTTGATTCAGATTTATTGCAACCTGCAGAGGTTAAAACTCATCAAATTCTCAGTGTAGTAGAGATATTTTCTAGAAACTATACAATAAATGCAGCACTGTTCTTCATTGTGTCTTTTTGGCACCTTTCCAATTGTCTTGGTTCCTTTAATTTATTCAAGCCACTAGGTGCTCAACCCACACATTTTCACAAGGTACTTCATAGATCATTGTCTGTTGCAAGAAGAAACAACAAAATCATATTTCAAAAAAAAAACTGTTCCCTGCCCACTTTGTGAAGGGCTGTTTTTAATAAACATTTAACTGCAAAATGTATAAGCTTACTTATTGTATCGAAAAATGTTCCTATTTTATACAAAGAATCACCTCTGATGCAATTCTTAGAATTTAATTTTGCTTGTTTTTGTTTTAGCTGAAGTTTCTTTCTTGTATTTAATAGTAGTATTTGGCTACAAAGTAAAAAATATGTTCCAGAATTTGTTTTTGAAGTGCAGGAGGAAAACCAATGAGGTGCAAATTGGACAGCACAATAATACTGTGCAGCCTGCTCTTTATAAAGGGATTTTTGGATGTAACTAGCAATTAAGACAAAATTTATAGGCTTATTTCCTCTGCAAAATTCCCAGATTAGCATCTGGCTCACATCATTTACAGCCAGCCTGCAGAACTTAAAGCCAGTTTACACTTCCTAAAAGTGAGTTGCACTCTGGCCCCCACCACTGAGATATGTGAATTGGACATGTATTTGAACATCAAGTATGACAAGTACCTGCACTTAAGTGTATATTCTTGAGTGTTAATACGTCTGGGTAGTCGGGTGGAGATACCTCTCTACCAAAGGAGGTGTAAGGTGCTCCGTCCCCCAGATAGTCTGCATGTCACCCTTGGGCAAGGTGTAGCACCTGCTTAGCCCTCCCCCACAACCACTCCCCACCCCCGATCAAGGTCACATGAAGCTATGGAAGCAGCTGAAGGATGATAATATGAGCTGCTAGTGCATATCACAAACACTGGTTATGCAACCACTGACACCAGGCATACAATCTCTGAAGAGTATTGATAATGGCTGGGGTCACCCATCTTGTAAAGACACTTTGCCAAAGGCAGAGAATTACAAATCACTTCTGTAAAAAAAAAATTGCCAAGAACCATCATGGTCATGGAAAGATCATGATCACCCATGTCATACAACATGGCAAATAATAAACAAATGTTTAACACGTCCTTCCAAAATGGTCGCATTTATACTTCTGCATTGCCCCACAGAATAGAACTGAAGTCAACCTGCATAATTAATTGTCTGTGATCAAATAGTAACTACACCTCAAAAAAGCAAAATAATTTTCAGTCCATGAAAATGGTCACATTTGTACGAGGAGCTCACAAAACCATGCGAATGCAATCAATGACATCCTTGTCCTTGGAGAAGCCTTCTCTGAATAAACTCTCATGCTCAAACAGCCTTACTTACCTCTGACAGAAGAGAATAAGATGAAGCTTTATCTCTCTGTCTTGCAAATATCTGTGATTTTCTCTACTGCAAATGTCGCACTATAATCAATGATATGCTGCCCATATCTCTAGCGGCAGTCTGGAAGTTAAAAGCCATAGTCACCTTGACTGTCCTGAGCAATGTTATCTCTTTGCTTCGAGGAATGATATGATTAGGTTGTAGACAATCCTGCAACTGCTGTGTCTAAGTGATGCTCTTTCCCATGATGCCTCATCAAGAAACATTGCTCTTCCTCTTGCCATCCCTGTTCAGTTCCTATAGGAAATAGGAAGGTGACAAACAGCCTCCTACATTCAGTTTGCATGATGTGGCCATCGTAGCTGAATGGATTCCAGTGACAAAATAATATATGTTTTAAAGTACTGAAGATCCTCAGCAGGAGCAGCTATAGAGAGAACAATGTTAATATTTATGTCAATGATAGGTTCTGAAGAAAAATCATTGAACTAAAAAGTTACATCTCTCTTTCTATAGATTTTGCCTGACCATCTGGTCCATTGAGTATTTCACCATCCACTGTTTTCTATTTTTTATAGATTTCAAATCTAAACGTATCTGCATTACTATGTTCAAAGTAAATTTATTATTAATCACCATGTACAAACCTGAGATTCATTTTCTTGCAGGTATGCTCAAAAAATCCAACAGCCATGATAGAATCAGTGAAGGACCACACCAAAAAGGCTGACAATCAGTGTGCAAACGACAACAAACTGTGGCAATAGAAAAAGAAAAAAAGAAATAATAATAATAAAAATAAATAAGTAAGCAATATATATCAAGAACATGAGATAAAAAGTCCATAGGTTGCGGGAACAGTTCTGTGATGAGGCAAGTGAAGTTGAGTGAAGTTATCCCCTCTGGTTAAAGCAAGCTAGCAAATAATATCAAAGTAGATAGTAAACGCTTTTTCAAGTATGTGAAAAATAAAAGAGAGATGAGAGTAGATATAGGACCGCTAGAAAATGAGGCAGGAGAAATAATAATGGGGGACAAGGAGATGGCAGATGAACTAAATGAGTATTTTGCATCAGTCTTCACTGTGGAAGCCACTAGCAGTGTGCCAGATGCTGTAGTGTGTGAAAGAAGAGAAGTGGTTGAAGTTAATATTACAAGGGAGAAGGAGCACAAAAAGCTGAAAGACTTAAAAATACATAAGTCACCTGGACCAGATGAACTGCACCCTAGGGTTCTGAAATTGGTAGTGTTAGGGATTGTGGCAGTATTAGCAATGATTTTTCAAAAATCATTGGACTCTGGCATGGTGCCAAAGGACTGGAGAAATACAAATGTCACTCCACTCTTTAAGAAAGGAGGAAGGTAACAGAAACAAAATTATAGATCAGTTAACCTGACCTCAGTGGTGGAGAAGATGTTAGAGCCAATTGTTAAGGATGAGGTAATGGAGTACTTGGTGATAAAGGACAAGATAGAACAAAGTCAGCACGGTTTCCTTAAGAGAAAATCCTGCCCAATGAACCTGTTGGAATTCTTTGAGGAGATTACAAGTAGGATAGGTAAAGGGGATGAAGTGGATGTGGTATATTTGGACTTTCAGAAGGCCTTGACAAGGTGCAACACATAAAGCTGCTTACCAGGTTAGGAATCCGAGGTATTACAGGAAAGTTTCGAAAATGGTTAGAGCATTGGTTGATTAGAAGAAGGCAGCAAGTGGGAATAAAAAGATCCTTGCCTGGTTGGCAGCAGTGACTGCAGGGGTCAGTGTTGGGACCACTTCTTTTTATGTTGTATATAAATGATTTAGATGTTGAAATAGATGGCTTTGTTGCCAAGTTTGCAGATTATATGAAGATTGGTGAAGGGGCAGGTAGTGTTGAGGAAGAAGGTAGGATGCACAAGAACTTAGACAGATTAGGAGAATGGGCAAGAAAATGGCAAATAAAATATAATGTTGGAAAATGCATGGCCATGTACTTTGGTACTAGAAATAAATGAGTGGACTATTTTCTAAATGGGTAGAAACATTTGAGATACAAAGAGACTTGGGAATCATTGTGCAGAACACCCTGAAGGCTAACTTGCAAGTTGAGTAGGTGGTGAGGAAGGCAAATGCCATGCTAGCATTCATTTCAAGAGGTCTAGAATACAAGAGCAAGGATGTGATGCTGAGGCTTTATAAAGCACTGGTGAGGACTCACCTTGAGTATTGTGAACAGTTTTGGGCCCCTCCTCTTAGGAAAGATGCGCTGGCATTGGAGAGGGTCCAAAGGAAGTTCACAAGGATGATTCCAGGAATGAAAGATTTATCATATGAGGAACATTTGATGGCTCTGGGTCTGTACTTGTTGGAATTTAGAAGGATGAGGGGGGATCTCATTGAAACCTTTTGAATGTTGACAAGATTGGACAGAATAGATGTGGAAAGGATGTTTCCCATGGTGGGAGAGTCTAGGACAAGAGGGCACAGCCTCAGGATAGAGGGGTGTCTATTCAAAACAGAGATGTAGAGAAATTTCTTTCACCAGAGGGTGGTGAATTTGTGGAATTTGTTGCCGCATGCATCTGTGGAGGCCAGGTTATTGGGTGTATCTGAGACAGAGATTAATAGGTTCTTCATTGGACATGGCATCAAAGGGTACAGGGAGAAAGCTGAGAAATGGATTGAGGAGGAGATAAAAGAAGAATCAGCCATGATTGAATGGCAGAGTAGACTTGATGGACCAAATGGCCTAATTCTGCTCCTATGTCTTATGGTTCAAGAACCTGATGACTGAGGAGAAATAACTGTTCTTGAACCTGGTGGTGTGAGTCCTGAGGATTCTGTACCTTCTTCCTGATGGCAGCAGTGAGGAGAGAGTGTAAGCAATACACACAATGGGCTGAAGGAGCTCAACAGGTCAGGCAGCATTTAGAAATGGGAATAAACAGTCAATGTTTCCGGCTGTGACCCTTCATCGGGACTGGAAAGGAAGGGGGAAGAGGAAAGTATGACCTGGGTGGTGGGGATCAGTGATAATTGGTGCTGCTTTCCTGCAACAATATTCCATGTAGATGTGCTCAATGGTGGGACTATTATTGCTATTAGTGATTCCCACTGCATCTTCAACATCTGCTTGTTTATGAGCTGGGGTCAGAGAGGAGAAAGGAGCCTTCTGACACTGCAAATACAGGAATTCTATGCTCTCCTAATCTTACAGAAAAGCCTCCAATTTGAAACCATCAATACATGTCCTCTCACATGTTTAATATTCATTGCATAAATTAACAGAAGGTCTACAGTGGATACAATCTCACTGGGTATCTACTCAGCCTTGGTTCACGAGGACAATAGCAATACCTACGTCAGGCTTCTGTTTATAGATTACAGCACAGTGTTCAGCACCATCATACTCTCACTACTAAGCAACAAGCTCCAGAATCTGGACCTCTGCATTGCTCTCTGTAGCTTGATCCCTGACTTCCTCATCAGGAGACCACAGTCAGTGAGGATCAAAAATAACATCTCTTCCCTGCTGATAATCAACACTGGCACACGTCGAGGATGCATGGTTGGCCAACTACCATCTTCCCTCTACACCCATAACTGTGCGGCTAGGCACAGCTCAAATGCCACCTACAAATTTGCTGATGACACGACTGCTGCTGGCAGAATTTCAGGTGGCGATGAGGTGGCGTACAGGAGCGAGATAGCTCAATTGTTGGAGTGGTATCACAGTAACAACCTTGCACTCAACATCAGTGAGACAAAGAAATAGACTGTGGACTTCAGTCGAGGGAACACCCACCATTCCTCAACAAGGGATCAGTAGTGGAAAGCATGAGCAGCTTCAAGTTCCTGGGTGTCAACATCTCTGAAGATCCATGCTGGGCCCAACATATTGATGCAATTACAAAGAAGGTACGACAATGGCTATATTTCAATAGGAGTTTGAATATATTTGGTATTTCTACTCCTGCAAATTACTACAGATGTACTGTGGAGAGGATTCTAACTGGTTACATCACTGGACAGGATTGGAAAGAAGCTGCAAGAATTTGCAAACTCAGCCAGCTCCATAATGAGCACTAGCTTCCCCGGCATCAAGTGCATCTTCAAAAGGCAATGCCTCAAAAATAAAAGGCAGCATCCATCAAGTAGACACCCATTACCCAGGCCATGCCCTCTTCTCATTGCTACCATCAAAGAAGAAGTACCTTCTTCTTAACCAGGGGCTCAATATTTCTCAAAAAACAAGATTCTCTAAACGTGTTATCCTTGCTTTTTGTTGAGACAGGAACATACAAACTCTGTGCTCTCAAAATTTTTGAAGGCCCCCCACCACTTACCAGATACATTTTTACCAGAGAACAACCTGTTCCCATCCACACTGCCAGATCTTTTCTGATACCATCAAAATTGGCCTTTGTCCAATTTAGAATGTCAGCCCAAGGACCAGATCTATCCTTTTCATAACTAATGTTGTTCTGATCACTAGATGCAAATTGCTCCCCAGCTCAAACTTCGGTCACCTACCTGCCCTATCTCTTTCCCTAATAGTAGTTCTGGTGTTACATTCTCCCTCATTGGGACCTCTAAGGAAACTTTTCTGAACACATTTGACAAACTCTATCCCACCTCAAGACACCCATCACCTCCTGTTTCATAAACTGGATTATGGTCAATGATAACTTTTCTCTTGCCTCAGTTCTATTGTCTCTGCATCTATCTCCAGAGTAAATATGGATGTAAAATATTCATTTAAGATCTCCCTTGTCTCTTTAGGCTCCATGTATAGATAACCACACTGACCTCAAAAGGTCCAATTTCGTCCTTGCTCTCTTGCTACCCTTTTGATCTTAATATTGCTACAGAAACCCTTGCTCTTTCATCTTGTCTTTCAGAGCAACCTCATATCCTCTTTTAACTCACCTGTTTTATTGCTTTAGTGTTTTCTTGTAGTTCTTATACTCCTGTTGCACCTCACTTGATCCTAACTGCCTAAAGCTGATATGCACCTAATTTACCATGGCATCAGTAACCAAGTAACCCTAAACCTATTAGGTTTGCCTTTTATTCTAACAGGAACATAGATTCTGTACTCTCAGTATTTCATTTCTGAACGCCTCCCACTCACCAAGGTTCTCTCTTCCAGAAAATAACCAATCTCAATTCACATCAAAGTTGCTGGTGAATGCAGCAGGCCAGGCAGCATCTCTAGGAAGAGGTACAGTCAACGTTTTGGGCCAAGACCCTTCGTCAGGACTAACTGAAAGAAGAGCTAGTAAGAGATTTGAAAGTGGGAGGGGGAGGGGGAGATCCAAAATGATAGGAGAAGACAGGAGGGGGAGGGATGGAGCCAAGAGCTGGATGGTTGATTGGCAAAAGGGATATGAGAGGATCATGGGACAGGAGGCCTAGGGAGAAAGAAAAGCGGGGGGGGGAGCCCAGAGGATGGGCAAAGGGTATAGTCAGAGGGACAGAGGGAGAAAAAGGAGAGAGAGAAAGAATGTGTGTATATAAATAAATAACAGATGGGGTACGAGGGGGAGGTGGGGCATTAGCGGAAGTTTGAGAAGTCAATGTTCATGCCATCAGGTTGGAGGCTACCCAGACGGAATACAAGGTGCTTTTTCTCCAACCTGACTGTGGCTGTGATAGAGGAGGCCGTGGATAGACATATCAGAATGGGACCTTCTTAAAGAAAGGGGCTTCCTTTCCTCCACCATCAACTCTGCTCTCAAACGCATCTCCCCCATTTCACGCACATCTGCTCTCACTCCATCCTCCCGCCACCCCACTAGGAATAGGGTTCCCCTTGTCCTCATCTACCACCCCACCAGCCTCCGGGTCCAACACATTATTCACCATAACTTCCGCAACCTCCAACAGGATCCCACCACTAAGCACACCTTTCCCTCCTCCCCCGCCCCCCCCCCCGTGCTTTCCTCAGGGATCGCTCCCTATTCGTCCACCCCATCCCTCCCCACCGATCTCCCTCCTGGCACTTATCCTTGTAAGCGGAACAAGTGCTACACATGCCCTTACACTTCCTCCCTTACCACCATTCAGGGCCCCAGACAGTCCTTCCAGGTGAAGCAACACTTCACCTGTGAGTCGGCTGGGGTGATATACTGTGTCCGGTGCTCCCAATGTGGCCTTCTATATATTGGCGAGACCCAACGCAGACTGGGAGATCGTTTTGCTGAACACCTACGCTCTGTCTGCCAGAGAAAGCAGGATCTCCCAATGGCCGCACATTTTAATTCCACGTCCCATTCCCATTCTGACATGTCTATCCACGGCCTCCTCTACTGTAAAGATGAAGCCACACTCAGGCTGGAGCAACAACACCTTATATTCTGTCTGGGTAGCCTTCAACCTGATGGCATGAACATTGACTTCTCAAACTTCCGTTAATGCCCCACCTCCCCCTCGTACCCCATCCGTTATTTATTTATATACACACACATTCTTTCTCTCTCTCTCTCCCTTTTCTCCCTCTGTCCCTCTCACTATACCCCTTGCCCATCCTCTGGGGTTTCCCCCCCTCCCCCTTTTCTTTCTCCCTGGGCCTCCTGTCCCATGATCCCCTCATATCCCTTTTGCCAATCAACTGTCCAGCTCTTGGCTCCATCCCTCCCCCTCCTGTCTTCTCCTATCATTTAGGATCTCCCCCTCCCCCTCCCACTTTCAAATCTCTTACCAGTTCTTCTTTCAGTTAGTCCTGACGAAGGATCTCGGCCCGAAACGTTGACAGTACCTCTTCCTAGAGATGCTGCCTGGCCTGCTGCATTCACCAGCAACTTTGATGTGTGTTGCTTGAATTTCCAGCATCTGCAGAATTCCTTGTGTTCGCTATCCCAATTCACGCCTGCTAGATCCCTTTTGATGCTATTGAAATTGCCAAAAACCTGAATATATTTAGCACAATCACTCTATCAGAAAGTTAATTAATAGAATTTTAAATGCATGTTCAACATTTTCCACTCTTAGGAAAAATTAACTTTTTTGAAAGGTTAAAATGTGTTTGTAGCTCATTTGGAAATAGAAACACATAAAACAGATGTGTTAGAGGTGTACAGGAGGCATAGACAGAGTGGACAGCCAGTGTCTTTTTCTAAGGCGGCAATGGCTAATATGAGACGGCTAATATAATATGAGCCTCATTTTAATGAGATTGGAGGAAAGTACAGGGGATGTAGAGGCAGATATATTAGGGAGATTCAAGAGAATCTTAGGTAGGCACATGGATGAAAGAAAAATGGAAACCTATGTGAGGGAAGGGTTAGGTTAACCTCAGTGTAGTTTAAAAGTTTGGCACAACATCATGGGCCGAAGGGCCGGTACAGCACTGTACTTTTCCATGTTCTATAAAAGGACAACTCATTGTGAAGATTTTAATATAAATTAAGGCATCAGAGCAAATTTCTGTGGAAGGAAACTGTTAAAATTTCATGAGAAATAATTTATAATTAATGAAACAGCAGAATACATCTTAATGTGTAATTTTGCATATCACCCACATATAGGAATCATAAAAGTTAATTTTCAAGAGTAGAAGGTAACAAAATAAAATCTATTTGTGTAGTTAGAAAATTTTTCTCAAAAAATTTCTCATGTGGTTATGCAGATAAATAATGCAAATAACATTCCTGTAGTGATTTTGGCAAAAGTTAAAGGAATTGAGCCATTTTTCAAGAGATTGTCTCTAATGAAATTCAATTGAAAGCTTCATTATACGATCTCCAAAACAGATTGAAGATTCAAGTAAAATATATGAATGGATTAATAACGATAATGTTCATAAAATCTATGAATAAGTTATTTATAGATTAGATGAGAGCTGACTACTCAAAAAAAATTGGTTTAAAACTATTTAGTTTAGATACTGGAATGAGAAGCATCTGCTTTTAACAAATCTTACATAGGGCCCATTTAGTAAATGTTTCAATAAAATAGCATCCAGTTCTACTGGAAGTTCCACACAATACAAAGTTGCACCAGCACTTCGAAGGCAAATCATCTTGCATCAGCACACATGATGACACCATTTATGTGCATGGTCTGTCATCCCTGCACTACCAACAGAAACTGAGGCGACCATGTGCAACCTCCCATCTCTTTTTACAATTTTCTGTTAAATACGCAGCAAATTTTCCGCAATAAGTAGGCTAGAAGTCATGACCTTATGCGTACTAATTCAGGCACCAAAATGCAATTGTCTGCATCTGCTTGCCTGAGTTTATCAAGCCCTACAAAAACTGCACATCATTGCCAAGCTTCTTAACTTTATTCCAGAGTGAGGAGTCCCTGCCTCAAAACGACCTAGGGTACCTGAACTACAGCACTTAATCTTACTGATAATTGTAGCAGGCAGAAGGGAGCTAGGGAGAAAAAGGAGTCTGGCCATTTTGTCCCCCTTTTTTCCCCCGTTATCTCCATTAGTGTACGTTATGCAGCTGTGCTGTGGCTGCCATGGAGAAAGTTCCATCAACCTGCGTGACCTGGTGACCTTCCAGTCACCAAGCTTCAACAGCCATGATCTCTGCATGCAGCTGCTGTCGGGAACCATTTAGGATGGTCATAAATACTGCAACTAGGGTGAAAACCATCCCAATTCTGCAATATCAGGGAGGGGTCACATTTTGGGATCATTGTAGTACCTGTTTACCATGCCAAATAAGTTTGAAATCTAATTGCTAAGCATTTCTAGGGGAGCGAGAGGAGCAGTCAGCCTCAAGTCTTCAACCGGAAATTAGCCACACATTCACTTAGTGTTAAAGCAGCACTGTGCATCTTTCTAACTCTGGGCGTCACAAAGAGCAAGAACCTTAATTGCAATTATTAATTCAGCACAACATCTTGGGTTAAACAGCTTGATCCTGTGCTTGTACTGTTCTGTCTTCCATATTCTCAGTACATTACAAAAACAACATTATCAGGTTCACTTGTGTAGTGATATTCTGAATCTGACATTGAAGTGTTCCCTAATGATACTTTAGAAGTTCTTGAAAATCTCAGCATAAAACATACCTGGAGCAACATTTGCAGCCAGAGCTGCATATCACAATGCAAGTAATATTTTTCCAGTTCCAGTTCCGACTGCTCCAAGGAGATCTGAAAGAACATAGACAGTCTTGTGAAGAACAGGGGTTTCTAGGGGCAGATTATTTCTGCTTGAGGGCAAGAGAAGCCTCCAAAGGCACAACTAACCACTACTGGCAGACGGTTGCCTGGGAGGCATCTGCAAGAATGGATGCACTCTAAAAGTGCTTGCACTTTGGGGAAAACGCAGAGAGTAAGGAACAGCAGCGAACAAATTACCTATAGCAATGCATTCCATTCATCAGCCTTGATTTACAAATCACTCAATAATCTCCACACAAAAATAGAATTTTTTTAAAATGTGTAAAATATGGAGAAAAAATTCACAAGGCAAATTAGAAGATGGCAGCATCTACTGAGGAATGGAACAAGGATGGGAATATTTATGCTTTAAGAGATGGAAAATAAATCCTATCCCTAATACAAGAATTGAGGGCATGGTACAATAGGGGCAGTTACTGGACTAGTTTCCAGAGATGTAGAGTATTGATCTAGAACCCCACCATGACAGCTGTGGAAATTAAGTTAAAGTAATTAAAATAAAATTCAGTGGCACCTACAAAACTATCAGGTTTCAATACAAAAAAAATAAGTTTACCAGTGTCCTACAAGGAAGGAAAACTGCCATCCTTACTCAGTTTTCCTTTATAAGACTCGTATACATTGATATAGTTTATTCTGAAGTATTTTTTAAATTGGTTGACAATCTATCTAGTATAGGGAACAATTAGGAATGGAGTGTAAATTCTGGAATTTCCAGCATTGCCCACATTCCGTGAACAAACATAAAGATTAATTGTCAATATCCTGCATGGAGTGGAGAGAACTTTAATTAAGCAGCTCGGGAATGGCACAAATCTAAAACTAAAGATACTGCTCTCTAGTCCTTCACTAAAGAGAGGTTTGTTTGTTTTTTTTATTCTAAATTAATGCCAGATAACCACCAAAGGTTATAACCATCATGGTTATGAAAATAATTTATTTTAAATATCAACATTGCCTCCCACATCTTACTGTATCATGGCATAGCTGCAGAATTTACTTACAATGATTGCATATATATTTGGGTTGAAAGAGCTAACAAGTATCCTGAAGATACTGTCCTCAAACCCACTATTTTCAGCTGCTCTATCAGTGACTTTCCTTTCATCATGTCCAGAGGTAAAAATTAATAATTCAGTGTTTACCCCATCCACTCTCACCTTTGGCTGTGCCAGCAATTCATTCAAAGGTATAATAAAGTAGATAATGCAAAAGTGAATGTATCCAGCTAATTATACAGTTAATTGTTGTCTCCTCATTCCATTTATTGCTATTTTATGCATAGGCTTTCAGCTAACATGGAAGGGACGGAACCATGTGTTTATGCAATCATGGAAAATGTAAATGTATAATTTCTTCTGCTTTCCTCAGCTTGTCTTTTACCATTATTCCAGCCTACTGCCGATCAAAATGAAAGATTTTAGCACCATGTGATTACAATATCTTCAAATTTCATACAGAAATAACTGACAGTAAGCAAAATTAGATATAGCACTGCCAATTACACAAAGCAAATCCTCTTTCTCCTCCAGCCTGCTAAACAGTCTTAGAAAAGCAATGTGGTGTAGCAATATATTCACCTGCCTCAAGGAAAATTTCAAAATCTGAACATTTATGATTTGACATTGCATTGTCCTGCAACTTAATTACATTTATCTTGCAAAGAAACCTCTGACAAGAAACTGTAGAATCAATAATAAACCAACAGAGGAAGGTGAGCTACTTAATTTTAGGAACTAAATATATTGGTTTCAATGTGTTTTCCTTAAAAGTATAAAATTATGTAGGAAAATCTTGCCAATGCAGGATAAAGAGTCAGCCACTTAAGATGAAGACAAATGTCTTCCATCAGAGGATTGTGAATATTTACCTCAGAGTCCAGTAGATGCTGTTTCTTAAGTATCTATAGGGGCAGAATATAGTGCCTATAAAAAGTATTCCCCTCCCCCAGACGTTTTCATGTTTTACATTGAATCACAGGATTTAATTTGACTTTTTTTGACACAGATCAACAGAAAAAGACACTTTTGTGTAAAAATGAAAACTGATCTGAATTTAGAATTCATTTAAATCTTACATCCATCCCACAATGTGAGGGAGTAAAAATCTTTGCATTGTGACTCTGTTGCAATGTACAGACGTGTGAATTTAAAGGTCTAATGGCTTGCAGAAAGAAGCTGTCCCTAGCTTGTTGGTCCTGGTTCTAATACCGCATTACCATTTGCCAGACAAAAGCATTTGAAACAGTTTATGGTTGGGGTGACTGGTGTCCCTGATGATCTTCCAGGCTTCTTTCTGCACCTGCTGCAAATGTCCTTAATGGAGGGAAGTTCACATCCACAGATGCCCTGGGCTGTCTGTACCACTCTCTGTAGTGCCCAGCAATCAAGGTTGGAGCAGTTCCCATACCAGGCGGTGATACAGCTAGTCAGTATGCTCTCAATGGTGCCCCTGTAGAAGGTCTTGAGGATTTGGGGGCCCATGCCAAACTTGTTCGGTTGCCTGAGGGGGAAGAGACACTATCAGTAGACTAGTTCCATAGGTAAGCGAATTATAGGGGTCCAGTGTGGGTGGTAGCATGCTGCAGATGCAATCTTTAACCAGCCTCTCAAAGCATTTGCTTATAATTGAGGTGAGTGCAACAGGGCACCAATCATTCAGGCATGCTACCTTGGTATTCTTAGGTACAGGGACAATGATGAATGATGGATGATGGATGATTTGAAACAGGAAGGCACTGCAAACTGGGAGAGGGAGAGTTCTGTACAAAGTGATCAAAACTAATTGCAAATATTGAACACAAAAGAATTAATTGCATAAATATTCACCCCCTTTAAGTCAGTATTTAGTAAATGCACCTTTGGCAGTCTGTGTGGATAGGTCTCAATTGCTTTTCAAAAGCAATTCTTCCCCATTCTTCTTTACAAAACTGTTCAAGCTCTGTCAGATTGCATGGGCATCATGAATGAACAGACCTTTTCAAGTCAGCCACAAATTCTCAATTGGATTGAGGTTTAGACTCTGACCTGGCCACTCCAGGACTTTAACTTTGCTGTTTTTAAGCCATTCCTGTGTAGCTTTGGCTTTATGCTTGGGTCATTGTCTTGCTGGAAAACAAATCTTCTTCCAATTCACAGTTCTCTTGCAGACTGCATCAGGTTTTCCTCCTGCATTTCCCTGTACTTTGCTACATTCATTTTACCCTCTATCTTCACAAGCCTTCCAGGGCCTGCTGCAGTGAAGCATCCCCACAGCATGATGCAGCCACCACAATGCTTTAGAGTAGGGATTGTGTGTTTTGATGATGTGCAGTGTTTGGCTTACCCCAAACATAGCATTTAGTCTGATGGCCAAAAAGCTCAATTTTGGTTTTATCAGACCATAGAATCTTCTTTCAGCTGATTTCAGAGTCTCCCACATATCATCTAGCAAACTCTAGCTGAGATTTCATGGGAGTTTTTTTTCAACAATGGCTTTCTCTTTGGCACTCTCCCATAAAGCTGTGACTGGGGAAGCACCGGGGCAACAGTTATTGTATGCGTAGTCTCTCCCATCACAGCCACTGACACTTGTAATTTCTCCAGAATTGTCATAGGTCTCTTGGTGGCCTCCCTCACTAGTCCCCTTCTTGCACAGTCGCTCAGTTTTTGATGGCCTGCTCTAGGCAGATTTACAGCTGTGCCATACTCTTTCCATTTCTTGATGATTGATTTAACTGTACTCCAAAGAATATGCAGTGACTTGGAAATTTTCTTGTATTCATCTCCTGACTTGTGTTTCTCAATAAACTTTTCACAGAGTTACTTGGAGTGTTCTTTTGTTTTCATGGTGTAGTTTTTGCCAGGATACTGACTCTCCAGCAGTTGAACCTTCCAGATACTGGTGTATTTTTACTACATTGAAATGCCTTGACTGCATAGAGTGATTTCCATTTAACTAATTATGTGCCTTCTAAAACCAATTGGCAATTGATTCAGTGTGTCATATTAAAGGGAGTGAATTCTTAAGCAATCAATTATTTTGTGTTTTATATTTGTAGTTAACTGAGATCACTTTGTAGAGATCTTTTTTCACTTTGACACAAAAGAGTCTTTTTCTGTTGAAATAATCAAATTAAATCCACTGTGATTCAATGTTGTAAAACAATAAAACATGAAAACTTCCAAGACGGGTGAATACTATTCATAGGCATTGTAGACTGACTAGGACATGGGTTCTCAACCTGGGGTTCATGGACCCCTTGGTTAATGGCAAGGACCTGTGGCATAAAAAAGGTTAGGAATCCCTGATCTAGGGGAAATCAGACAGGAAAATAGAGTTGAAGCCAAGCATTAGATAATCTTATCGAATGCTCAAGCATTTGTAAGAAGCTGTAGGGTTTTCTGCTCATGTTCTTAAGATGCCCTTTCTCATTATATCGGACTAAGACCTTCGTTGTACCTCCAACAACACCCAGTACCGAGCCACTGAAACAATTAGAGAAAAATTGAAGCTATTTGTCAGCCTCAGTCACCCAAGAAATTTCCCAATTGTCTTCACATGGGCTCAAGATTCAAAACATAGTAGTCAATCATTCTTCGTTGACTTTTGATTTCCTTGTCTGTCTGGCCATGACTTTAAAGCTATACCCCTAGTTAAGATGAATGAGGTAGATGAGCATACTGATCATCACAGGAGAAATGTGACATTAAACTGCCTTGACCAAGCTCAATTAGTACAATTTTAAAGAATTGGCCTCAAGCAGTGATCAGAATTTTAAAAATTAATGTAAAAAAACATTGAAACATTCAACATCCTTCATTAATTATAAAATTACAATTATAAAATAATATGCAGGACAGCAAAATTAGTTTCAGGTGTATTTAGGAAATATAATTATGACACAGAACCAAATTAATATCTGATTATTACAAGAGAATTGCTGAAAAAAATCAGCTTCACCATCTGCAATAGCTTTTATCTCCACTCTGTTATTGGTTTGGGAGAATTAACAATTGCCATCCCATGAGGTTGCCTAGTGCCTGGTGTTGCTATGGCAGGCTGCTATGATTTCTTCTTATTCTGCCCCTGAGATATACGTCAAAGAATCACTTTCACTGCAAAATAAACTTTAACTATAGAGACAGAAATTAGTGGCAGTGCCCAGGAGAATGCGAAGATAAATAAGACAAAAGTAATTTAGATCAAAAATAGAAAGAGTGGGAAGAAGCAACAATTTAAGAAAGTAAACACATTTTTATGCATTACTTGAATGTTGGCAGATTTCAGATCTCAGGTTTTGTTAAATTAAGCAGTTTATATCATCGCAGAAACGCAATATCAAGAGATTACTGATATTAATTTTTTCAAGTTTTGTATAACGTGATTCTCAAGATTATCCTTTGACTTTAGAAACTATATTGAAGCATCTTTTATTCTTTAACTCAAAAAATATCTTCACATTTACACCTGACATGTATTTTCTGGATTATAACTCATTTTCATTTTAATGCCCCCCTCCAAACAAAACTTCAGATGATACAACATACTTCAGAATATAATTCAATGTAGTTGAAGTAAATGCATGTTTCCAACATTCTTATATAGTTTCTTTTCTGTATTGTTCCATTACCATAATTCATTTGTTTTCATATCAATTCCACAGACTACCATTAATTTGAAAATGATCAACTTACTGTCTTGCATGCCTTTCTGAACTTATCTTTTAATGGATAGTCTGAAATGCATATTTCAATGTGATATTTATTCCTAAAATGTAATCACTTGCACCTTTAATCTCCTTAGTTTTTAATTTTAGAGTGCTACAGTTGGCAGCTGAATGGAAATCTCTGGATGCACTTGGGAATCAATTACAGTATATAAATGCACATTTTGATGGTTCTGTTATTATTCTCAAAACAACTTCATTACTGTTTCCTAATAGTCTAATTTCCCAACCAAAACTACTTCTTTCTTGTACAAAAATTTCCAATACTATTAACCCAATGTTTTCAGTGACCATATATTCTAGAGAGGCTTCTTGTGTTTTAAATATTAAAACTAGCTCACAGTCAAGTAATTTTACAGTAAGTTAGATGCATTGTTTTTGTGATACTGATATTTCACTATGACATACAATAATACAATGTTTAATATCGCAGCAAAGATCATATGTATTATAATCATGTAACAATTACAGCACGGAAACAGGCCATCTCGGCCCTTCTAGTCCTTGCCAAACGCTTACTCTCACCTAGTCCCATCTACCTGCACTCAGCCCATAACCCTCCATTCCCTTCCTGTCCATATACCTATCCAATTTTTTTTTAGTGACAAAATCGAACCTGCCTCTACCACTTCTACTGGAAGCCCGTTCCACACAGCTACCACTCTCTGAGTAAAGAAGTTCCCCCTCATGTTGCCCCTAAACTTTTGCCCCTTAACTCTCAACTCATGTCCTCTTGTTTGAATCTCCCCTACTCTCAATGGAAATTCATGGAGATTAAATATTACTTGATTTTATTTCTGATATTTTATAGACCACAATAATTCTTTGATCTACCACAACCATTCTCATTTTTAAAATAATTAGATTTCATTTAAGTGGTTGAACAAAGTTTAGTGATGTTATATGAATGTCTAAGTCCTTGACAAAAGAATGTTCTACTTCAGATTTATTGATGAGTTGTGTTTGAATGCCATTTCTGAAGGGTAACCAACAATTCTGATCCTCCACTCCCTCCCCGTTATCCATTATCTTATTTGATTTTTTTGATCCAGTCTGTTGACAGTTTTTAGGTACATCCATTGCAACCTTAGTCTCTTTCTCAACGTGCGCTCTGTGACATTATTTCACAAGACATTTTCTTTTGTTGCTTTTGAAGTAGCTTTCACAGTCAACACATAATCAATATTAAACCGAGGTGGGAAAGTATCTCACTTAGCACATAGAGAAATAGATGGAGGCTGATCACTCTGAGATTCCAGAAACATAAAACCATCCACCTTAAGGGAAGCGTTATAACTAATTTGTCCATGTCAATTCAAAAGATTCAGGCTGTATACATTCTAGAAACATTGCTGCCTGCAAGCCTAAAGGGGCCATAGCTCCCTCATCTCTTTGATAAAAACAGAAGTAAAATTGTCTACTTTTTCAGGGCAATATCCCACATCTTGAACCAACTCAAATAAATCCACAGCACTTTGAACTTTGAGCAGTTTTGAAAACATTCAGACCTCTGTGGGAACTTTTTAATTCGTGCCCTCATTACATAAACTGAGCTTTCAATTATCCTTAAAGATTGTCAATTAAAGTAGATTTTCATATGTTTTGGCCTACTTTGACGTAATGTCAAGGACAGGCATACTTCTGGAGAATTCTTTCCCAACTTTACAGAATCAATCAAAGTAAATCCCAGAAAATAACAACAGTTTACAAATCTCTGCTGAATTTTGAATCTGATGCCCTTAATTTGTTCAGTTTCCAGAAATTGTAATAGAACATACAACATACAATTTATAATATAGAACATAGAACAGTACAACAGAGGAACAAGCTCTTCATCCAACAAAATTATACTGAGCCGATTAATCAAATGTCTAACTAACCAAATTCTTTCTGCCTGCACAATGTTGCTATCCTTCCATTTCCTGTACATTATGCGTGCCTATCTAAAAGCCTGTTGAATGTTTCCATCACATTTGCATCTGCCACCACACCAAGCAGTGCTTTCCTGGCACCCACCATTTTCTGTGTAAATAACTAGCCCCACACATCACTGTTGAATTTAACACCACCCACTTTACATGCATGTCCTCTGGTACTAGACATCTCAAACAAAGAAAAAGATGCTGACTGTCTATTCTGTCTATGCCACTCTCAGTGTTGCAAGACCATAAGAACATAAGATATAGGAGCAGAATTAGGCCATTTGGCTCATCAAGTCTGCTCTGCCAATTCATCATGGGAATCTAAAAAGTGGAATTCCCTAAAATTCCACTTTAGGGAATCTTGCACAAGGACTCCCAAATCCCCTTGAGTCTCAGATTTTCTCATTTTCTCTGCATTTAGAAAATAGTCAACCCTTTCATTTCTTCTACCAAAGTACATGACCATACGCTTCCCGACATTATATTCTATCCGCCTTTTCTTTCCCTATTCTCCTAATCTATCAAAGTCCTCCTGTGCCCTTTCTACTTCCTCAAAATTACCTGTCCCCCCCACCAATCTTCATAATGTCTGCAAGCTTTGCAACAAAGCCATCAATTCCATCATCCAAACCATTGACATATAGTATAAAAAGCATTGATCCCAACACAGACTCCTGTGGAACACCACTAGTCACTGACAGCCAACCAGAAAAGGCTCCCTTTATTCAAATTTTTTGTCTCCTTCCAATCAGCCACTGCTTTATCCATGCCATCTTTATCATTATCTTTCCTGTAATAGCATGGGCTCATAGCTTGTTAAGCAGCCTCATGAGAGGCACCTTGTCAAAGACCTTCTGAAAATCCAAGTACACAACATCCACCAATTTTCCTTTGTCTATCCTGCTTGTTGTTTCTTTATAGAATCCCAACAGATTTGTCAGGCAAGATTTTCCCTTAAGGAAACCATGCTGACTATGGCCTATTTTTATCATGTGTCTCCACTTTTCCAATGACCTTATCCTTTACAATCAACTGCAAGGTCAGACTAACTGGCCTATAGTTTCCTTTCTTCTGCCTCCCTCCCTCCTTGAAGAGTGGAGTGACATTTTAATTCTACAATCTTCTGGAACCATTCCAGAATCTAGTGATTCTTGAAGGATCATTACTAATACCTCTGCAATCTCTTCAGCCACCTCTTTCAGAATTCTGGGGAGTACACCATCTTGTCCAGGTGATTTATCTACCTTCAGACATTTCGGTTTCCAACAACCTTCCCTCTAGTTATGGTAATTTCATACACTTCATGCTCCCTGGCACCTTGAACTTCTGCCATACTGCTAGTGTCTTCCACAGTGAAGACTAATGCAAAATACTTATTCAGTTTGTCCGCTATTCAGTTGTCTCGCATTACTACATCTCCAGCAGTCCAATATCCACTCTTACCTCTTTTTTACACTTTATGTATCTAAGAAAACTTTTGGTATCCTCTTTAATATTATTGGCTGACTTAATTTAGTATTCCATCTTTATCTCTTAATGACATTTTTAGTTGCCTTCTGTTGGTTTTTATAAACTTCCCACTAAACTTGGATCTATAATATGACCTCTCTTTGGCTTTTATGTTGGCTTTGACTTCTCTTGTTAATCATGGTTGTTATCTTTTTTTTAGAAAACTTCTTCCTTTTTGGGATGTTTCTATCTTGTGCCTTTTGAATTACTTCCAGAAATTCCAGCCATTGCTGTTCTGTCGTCATCTCTGCCAGTGTTCTTTTCCAATCAATTCTGACTAACTCCTCTTTCATGTCTCCGTAATTCCCCTTACTCCACTGTAATACTGATACATCTGCCTTTAGCTTCTCCTTCTCAAATTTCAGAGTGAATTCAATCATATTATGATCACTCTCCCCTAAGTGTTCTTTTACCTTAAGCTCTCTAATCAACTCTGGTTGATTGCACAGCACCCAATCAAGAATAGCTGATCTTCTAGTGGGTTCAACCACTAGCTGCTCTAAAAAGCCATCTTGTAGGCACTCCAGAAATTCTCCCTTCTGGAATCCAGCACCAACCTGATTTTCCCAATCTGCCTACATATTGAAGTCTCCCATGACTATTATAACATTGCCCTTTGGCATGCATTTTCTATCTGCCACTGTAATTTGTAGGCAACATACTTACTACTGATTGGGCGGGGTGGGGGGGGGGGTCTGTATACAATTCCCATCAGGGTCTTTTTACCCTTGCATTCCCTTAGCTGTATCCACAATGTTTCAACACCTCTGACCCTTTGTCACCCCTTTCTAATGATTTGATTTCAATTTTTACCAACAGAGCAACACCGCCCTCTCTGCCTCCCTGCCTGTCCTTTCGATACAATGTGTATCCTTGGACATTAAGCTCCCAGCTATAATCTTCCTGCCATGATTCTGTGATGCCTACAACATCATACCTGCCAAACTGTAACTGTGCTACAAGTTCATCTGCCTTATTCTGTATACTGCGCGCATTCAGATACAACACCTTCAGTTCTGTTTTCACCCTTTTTGATTTTGTCACGCCATGCTCAACCTTTTGGCTCCTAACTTTGTCTGTGCTCTTCCCAACATCTGTTTCCACAACCTCTCCATTAACTGTTCTAGCACTCTGGTTCCCATCCCCCTGCAACTCTAGCTTAAACCCCACCGTGTAGCATTAACAAATCTGCCCGGTAGGATATTAGTCTCCCTCCAGTTCAGGTGCAAACCGTCCCTTCTGTACAGGTCCATCCTTCCCTGGAAGAGAGACCAATGATTCAAAAATCATGCCCTTCCTCCTATACCAGCTCCTTAGCTACTTATTAAACTGTATAATCTTCCCAGTTCTAGCCTCACTAACACATGGCATGGGTAGCAATCCTGAGATCACAACCCAGGAGGTCCTTCCCTTTAACTTAGCACTTAACTCCCTGAACTCCCTATGCAGAACCTCATCAGTCATCCTACCCATGTCATTGGTACTTACTTGGACCACGACTTCTGGCTGTTTGCCCTCCCAATTAAGAATGCTGAGGACTCAATCCAAAATATCCTGGACCTTGTCACCCAGGAGGCAACATACCCTCCAGGTATCCCGTTTTCTTCCACAGAAACTCTTGTCCGTTCCCATAACTAATGAATCTCCTATCACCACAGTATGCCTCTTCTCCCCCCTTCCCTTCTGAGTCACAGAGGCAGACTCAGTGCCAGAAACATGACTACTGTGACTTTCCTATGCTAAGTCATGCCCCCTGACAGTATCCAAAGTGTTATACCTGCTGTTCAGGAGGGCGGCCACAGGGGCACTCTGCACTGATTTCTTAAACCCTTTCCCCTTCTAATGTCACCCAGTTTCCTGTGTCCTGCACCTTGGGTGTAACTACCTCTCTATATGTCCTATCTATCACCCTTTTAGCCTCTCAAATGATCTGGCGTTTATCTGGTCCCAGCTCCAGCTCCTTAATGTGGTTTGATAGAAGCTGCAGCTGGCTGCACTTCTCGCTGTTGTAGTGGTCAAAGATACTGGAGGTCTCCCTGCATTCCCACATCCTGCAAGAGGAGCATTGCACTATCCTGCCTGGCATCTCTACTGTCCTAGCTGAGCAGATACAAAGAAAAGAAGGAGAAAAATGAGCTTTTCTTCCCTTTGCTTTCTTTGAGTGAAACCTCTCTTTGTTGAAGCCTCAAAAAGCTAATGCCTTAAGATCTCCATTCTGACTATGTCCACTCAGACAATGGCCACTGTGCTTGCCCCTACCACCTTTTAATTTGCTCTTACTAATTAATCCCAAACACTGACTGGCCGTTTGTCAAAGCACTATTACGCTGCCACGAACCACTCCTGCCTTTTATCCTCAGGTAATGGACTGTACAAAGTATACTGAATAAAATTTATTTTTCTTTACTTCTGTATTATGTACCACATTGAACTGCTGCTGCTAAGTTAACAAATTTCACGTCACTTGCCAGTGATAATAAACCTGATTCTGATTGAATTCCCCTCTTCCCCAAAGTTATGATATCTAGAATGGCCGCTGATCAAACCTCTATCAAAACTCTCCTCAGCCTCTGTCACTGCAGAGGAAACAATCCAGGTTTGTTCAATATCTGCTAAAAGCACATACCCTCTATTTACCAGCAGCATCCTGGTAAATCTCATCTGCACCTTCTCTAAAGCCTCAACATCTTCCTATAGTAAGAAGATCGGAACTGAATGCAGTACTCCAGGTGCGTCCTAATTGGAGTTTAAACAAACTGCAACATAATTTCCTGATTCTTGAACTTAATTCTTCAACGAATAAAGGTGAGCATGTCATATGCCTTCTTTAAAACTCTAGCAACCAGTGTAACCACTTTCTAGTAGCTATGGATCCCCCGAAACCATGTGCACAACAACACTGTTAATGGTCCTGCCATTAACATTTGTACTCCCTAAGTGCAACACTTCACATTTATTTGCCTTTATCTGAAATTGTTGTATCCTTTCCCAGTCGTCTGCGCAACAACACCAACTATTGTATCATCTGCAAATTTAGTAACGCACCATCTACATTTTCATCTACTTCACTTATATATCACAAATAGCAGAGGTCGCAGTACAGGTCTTTGCAGAACAACACTAGTCACAGACCTTCAGCTAGAATAAGTCCCATCAACCACTATCCTCTGTTTTCTGGGAGCAAGCCATTTCTGAATCCAAATGGCCAATTCACCATGAATTCCATCTTAATCTTCTGCATGAGCCTCCTATAAAGGACCTTGTCAAATGTCTTACTAAAATCCATGTGGATCACATTCAGAGCTCTATCTTCATCAACCATCTTCATCACCTCCTTGTAAAACTCAATCAAGTAAGTAAGACATGATTGCCCCACGCAAAGCCATGCTGACAGTCCCTAATTAGGACTTGGTTTTCCAAATGCTCATAGATCCTAAACCTAAGAATCCTCTCCAGCAACTATCTTATCAGTCTATGGTTTCCAGGATTATCCCTATTTTCCTTCTTGGTTAAAGGAACAACATAACTTACTCACCTGTCCTCCAGTTCCTTGACAGTGGCTAGAGTACACATGAAGATATTGTTCAAAGTCCCTGAAATCTCATCCCTTGCCTGAGGCATTTCCATCAGGTTCTGGGATATGTCCACCTTAATCTTCTTTTAGAGACACCACTACCTCATTTATCTCTAGCAAATTAGCACATTCCTCAATGATCTCCCTGTCCGCTATGTTCCTGATTCTTCTTGGTAAATACTCATGCAAAGTACTCATTAGGACCTCTTCAGCATCTTCTGCCTCCTAGTACACTTTCCCTCCTTTATCTCTAAATAGTCCATCCACTCCCTAGTTATCCTCTTGCTTTTGATGTATGTTTAGGATGCCTTAGGATTGTCTTTAATTCTTCTTGCCAAGGACTTTTCATGGCCCCTCATTGCTTTCCTTATTCCCTTCTTAAATTTTTATCTGGCTTTTGATAATCCTCAAGGCCTCTTTCTGATTTTAGCATCGTAAAACATACATTTGTTTCGTGTTTCTTGTGAACTAAGTTCATCACTTCTCTTAACATTCACGGTTCCTTTACCTTGACATCCTTGTCCTCCCTTCTAATTGGAACATACTGTACTTATCCTGTACTCTATAGATTTGGTCTATAAATACTCTCCACATGTCAGATACATATTGTAGTCACTATTCACTAATTGTTCTCCCACTGAAAAGGGTGATAGTATTGGGTTTGCTGATCATGTGTCTTTCACAAGGCTGTTCACATTCACATTGCTTTCAATGTGGTGCACAACTTTATCAGGTTGTCTGAAAATGAGTTATGTAAATCATTTATTGATTGTATATTGCTGTCTCCTTTTGTCTAAAATACCCTCACTTTTTAGTTACAGAAAATTATATCCATCAGTTACATGATCTCATAATATAATAATATACGTAAAAGTGAAACATTTGCAAAAGTATGGAAGAATACAGTTTTTCTGCTGAGAATTCTGTGTATACCTTTCATACTAGGCTCCCAGAAAAAAAATGTCAGAACATAGTTCCCACACCCCGCACTTCCCGTTTCTACCTCCTACCCAAGATCCACAAACCTGCCTGTCCAGGTAGACCCATTGTCTTAGATTGCTCCTGCCTCACTGAACTCATTTCTGCATATCTCGACACTGTTTTATCCCCCCCCCACCACCTTGTTCAATCCCTTCCTACCTATGTTTGTGACAGTTCTCATGCTCTGAAATTTTTCGATGATTTTAAGTTCCCTGGCCCCCACCGCTTTATTTTCACCATGGATGTTCAGTCCCTATACTTCCATCCCCCATCAGGAAGGTCTCAAAGCCCTCCGCTTCGTTTTGGATTCCAGACCTAACCAGTGCCCCTCTACCACCACTCTGCTCCATCTAGCGGAATTAATCCTTATTCTTAATAATTTCTCCTTTGACTTCTCTCACTTCCTCCAAACTAAAGGTGTAGCCATGGGCACCCGTATGGGTCCCAGCTATGCCTGCCTGTTTGTTGGCTTTGTGGAACAATCCATGCTCCAAGCCTATACTGGTATCTGTCCCCCACTTTTACTTCGCTACATCGACAACTGCATTGGCACTGCTTCCTGCACACATGCTGAGCTCGTTGACTTCATTAACTTTGCCTCCAACTTTCACCCTGCCCTCAAGTTTACCTGGTCCATTTCCGACACTTCCCTCCCCTTTCTTGATCTTTCTGTCTCTATCTCTGGAGACAGCTTATCTACTGATGTCTACTATAAGCCAAGTGACTCTCACAGCTATCTGGACTATTCCTCTTCTCATCCTGTCTCTTGCAAAAATGCCATCCCCTTCTCGCAAATCCTCCATCTCCGCTGCATCTGCTTTCAGGATGAGGCTTTTCATTCCAGGACAAAGGAGATGTCCTCCTTTTTTAAAGAGAGGGGCTTCCCTTCCTCCACCATCAACTCTGCTCTCAAACGCATCTCTCCCATTTCACGCACATCTGCTCTTATCCCATCCTCCCACCACCCCACTAGGAGTAGGGTTCCCCTTGTCCTCACCTACCACCCCATCAGCCTCCATGTCCAATATATTACTCTCGGTAACTTCCGCCACCTCCAACGGGATCCCACCACTAAGCACATCTTTCCCTCCTCCACCCCCCCCACTTTCCATAGGGATCACTCCCTATGCGACTCCCTTGTCCATTCGTCCCCACCATCCCTTCCCACCGATCTCCCTCCTGGCACTTATCGTTGTAAGCGGAACAAGTGCTACACATGCCCTTACACTTCCTCCCACCCCACCATTCAGGGCCCTAGACAGTCCTTCCAGGTGAGGTGACATTTCACCTGTGAGTCAGCTGGGGTGATATACTGCGTCCGGTGCTCCCGATGCGGCCTTCTATATATTGGCAAGACCCGACGCAGACTGGGAGATCATTTTGCTGAACACCTGCGCTCTGTCCGCCAAAGAAAGCAGGATCTCCCAGTGGCCACACATTTTAATTCCACGTCCCATTCCCATTCTGATATGTCTATCCATGGCCTCCTCTACTGTCAAGATGAAGCCACACTCAGGTTGGAGGAACAACACCTTATATTCCCTCTGGGTAGCCTCCAACCTGATGGCACGAACATTGACTTCTCTAACTTCCGTTAATGCCCCAACTCCCCTTCGTACCCCATTCATTATTTAGTTATTTATTTATTCTCTCTCTCTCTCTCTCTCTCTCTCTCTCTCTCTCTCTCTCTCCCCCTCTCCCTCCCTCCCTCCCTCCCTCCCTCCCCTTTTTCTCCCTCTGTCCCTCTCACTATACTCCTTGCCTATCTTCTGGGCTTCCCCCCTCCCCCTTCCTCCCTGGGCCTCCTGTCCCATGATCCTCTCATATCCCTTTTGCCAATCAACTTTCCAGCTCTTAGCTCCATCCCTCCCCCTCCTGTCTTCTCCTATCATTTCGGATCTCCCCTTCCCCCTCCCACTTTCAAATCTCTTACTATCTCTTCTTTCAGTTAGTCTTGACGAAGGATCTCGACCCGAAATGTCGACTGTACCTCTTCCTATAGATGCTGCCTGGCCTGCTGCATTCACCAGCAATTTTTATGTGTGTTGCTTGAAATTCCAGCATCTGCAGATTTCCCCGGGTTCAGAACATAGGTGTTGGTTATGTCCCTTCCATGAGAATGAACACCCATTGGCACGCTGTAACAACATTCAGGTCTTCACCTTTTACTTTGTAAAGTATTGGACCAGACTGAGAAAAACTGACACATTTTCCCAACTTGTGTGTTTTCCCAGAAAACTTTAACTGGGCAAAGGCTACTCAGACTGTTTTGTCACCATGGGATTTTATCAACAAATATACAAATTGTTTTAGTAACATTAAATATAACATGAATAGCAGTATTGGTAGGCTTAGTAATATTCACTCCCTGTGGTTTTTTTTATTGCTAACCTTGCTTTTAAATGCAGCATCTTATAAGTTGTTCCCAGGAGGAATCTTGGCAGGAGTCTTGATATCAAAGCTGATATCGGTAGGAAGAAGCTGGGTTAGAAATCTCTGCTTAGCAAGAGGATGGTGTGATAGATATTCACTCCTTGTTGTTTTCCCTGAACTTGCTTTCTAAACACAGCATCTTGTAAGATGAAACTGTTGTAAGTGAACTCCAACTAACAGTTTGTTTAATTTCTGGTCATAAATGGAAGTCTGTCTTCAGTTCTTAAAATGTGAACTTAAGGCACCCTTTATGGAACAGCTTTTCAAATAGGCTCTGCATTTTGAAGACGCTCTATCTAAAAAGAGTCACTGCACCTGCTTTGTTATTGTTCAAGAGTAGAGTACAAGACAATGGGTTGTTTAACTCAGGTTGTCTCAAACAGTCAAGATGACTATTTTAAGTTGCTTAATTCAAGGAAACTCACACAATAGATGGATAATATAATTTAGCATATCAATAGCTGTTACATTTATAGTTTGAAAGGTTTATGTACTCAAATGAGTTAGCTTTACAGTATTCATGGTAGCTAAAAAGAGGTTTTTAAACCATTTGTGTTAAAGGGATATCTGAGGAAATATCACATGCTTGTGAAATCACCCAAATGGCTGAAAAGGGTATAAATGTAGAGGACAGTTCAGGCTTATTGAGAATAGGGAAAGCAACATCACGAAGCATGGAAGGACTAGAATCCATTCCTCCAGCTTTGGTTCCTGAGTTAGACAATTTTTTGTCTCTTTAGTTTATAGGAATTGTACCTGTGTTCTGGATGCTTTTTGTCCTTTTTGCTTTATCCTTCGTGTTTAAGAAATGCTTACTGCTTTAGGTTTTGGATATAGTTTGTGTTATAGAAATGGTTTGTAATTTGGAAATGTTTTATAACGATTCAATAGTTCAAGGTAGAAATCCTCTCTGAGAATTAGGAAATGTTTAAGGTAGAAATCCTCAGAGTTTTAAATATGCGTTAAGAATGTTGTTTGGATTTAAATGTGTATCACTGAACTGTGTTTTAAGCTACATTGCTAGCCAAAAGTATCTTCTCCTTGTTAGGAAGATGGGACGCACCTTGAATAGTGGGTAAAGCAGCTAAACGTGCTGTGGAAAATAAACAGGAAAGTAAACCAGACTTTGAAGATTGGGTAGTTACACTATAATCTCCCTTTAGTGAGACTACCCATGGCTATTGATGGGTGATTGGGCTTAAATTCCAAACATACCCAGCACAAACATCCCATCAAATTTATGGACCTTTGACTATTTAAGTTTGTAGGCAGTATGCACACAGCTCCAGCTGATGCTGAAAGAATTCTAAAGCAGCTACTTCAGATTGCCAGGAGGTTACAGGCTTTCTGGGCCAGTCATAGTCCCCAACATATTCAGAAATTCTTATTCATGTTACTTAAACCATAATACCATAAGATATAGGAACAGAATTAGGCCATTTGGCCCATCAAGTCTGCTCCGCCAATTCAAAATGTCTGTTCCTATTTTCCTCTCAGCCTCAATCTTCTGCCTTCTCCCCATATCCCTTCATGCTCCGACCAATCAAGAACCTATCAATCTCTGCCTTAAATATATATAAAGACTTGGCCTCCACAGATGCCTGTGTCAATAAATTCCACAGATTCACCACTCTCTAGCTGAAGAAATACCTCCCCCTCTCCATTCTAAAAGGACGTTCCTCTATTCTGAGTCTGTGTCCTCTGGTCTTAAACTCTCCTACCATAGAAAACATCCTCTCCATAACCACCCTATCAAGTCCTTTCACCATTCGAAAGGTTTCAATGAGGACACCCCTCATTCTTATTCATGTTATTTCCCATTGTCTTTGTACCACCTCCACACGAATATGGAAATCCATATCAGATATATGCAATGATTAATACACAAATAAATGACAGAGATGTCAGCGAAAGACTTGGTACTGCATGGAGTAAATTAGTCAAAAGCTAGGGCTTAATAACAGCGTATAAGATCTGAAACAAATGGCAAGAGCAGACTAAGACTTAGTTCATTTAATAATGTCACCCCTTTATGCCCTTAATGATGTGCACAATAGCCCATAAACAACATCCAATACAGGAATGATTTCAGGTTGTTGAAAAGATTCTATGCACCCAAATGGCGGTAGCCTTCCCAACAAGGGCAGCAAAGTGTCAGCTCAGGATCCACCTTTTCTCCCTCTTAAGGGTCAGAGGCACAGTCATCAAACTAACTTTGTTCCTTGGGTTGGTGGATTTGCAGTGTTCTCCTGCACCAGGCCCTCACCAGGAAAGACATAATCAACAAACCAAACAAGTTCCCTGGAGACTAGCTGCCTTCGGATGAGATAGTCATCCACAACCTAGATGGCTAGACGATATGTATAGGCCATGACTCGAGGGCACTTGCATGGGCCC
The DNA here is from genome assembly GCF_030028105.1 of Mobula birostris. Lineage (NCBI taxonomy): Eukaryota > Metazoa > Chordata > Chondrichthyes > Myliobatiformes > Myliobatidae > Mobula > Mobula birostris. The sequence goes on from NC_092376.1 coordinate 132,773,735, forward strand.
CAGCTATGCCTGCCATTTCACTGGCCATGCAGAACGCTCGATGTTCCAAGCCTTTCCTGGTACTGCTCAACAACACTTCCTCCACTACAGTGACAGCTGCATTGGTTCTGAGCTCGTCAATTTCATCAACTTTGCCTCCAATTTCCAGCCTATCCTTAAATTCACTTGGTCCATTTCTGGTACTTTCCTTCCCTTTTGTGATCTCTGGAGACTAACTACCAAACAACATCTTTTATAAACCAACCGATTCCCGTGGTTATCTTGATTATACCTCTTCCCAACCAGCCTCCTAAAAAATGCTATTCCTTTTTCTCAGTTCCTTCACCTCCATCGCATCTGTTCCCTCGAGGAGGTTTCCCTTTCCAGGTCATCAGAGATGTCCTCTTTCTTCAAAGTGAAACACTCCGGTACTGTATGCTGTGTCAGGCTAGGGAAGACGATCTCTGGCCCCACCAAATGTGTGAGATTGAGTCATGAGCCCACCCCCAAAACCCCCTGTTTGTGTCAATGCTGTGTGATTTGTTACCCTGTTACTAGTAAGTACCACAAAATTACAGACAGTACACAGCATACAATTAAAAGATTTAGCTTTATAATTCTTAATTTGACTCAAGGGTTAGTAAAGAAAGAACAAAAAAAAGAAAAAGGCTCATTTTAATGAAGCAGTCTAATGTGCACAAGTTGGAGCTCACAGTTTCCCCTTCACCAATCCTCCTTTGATCTCACCCTGGGCTTCATCGAATCATGGCCCCACTCCAGGTTGAATCCTAAGATCTTTTCTCTCTTCATCTCTTCTCGAACAAAAGCCCCATGCCCAACCTTAGAGTCCCTCACCAGAGAAACCTCCCCTTAACCTACCCATCCTAATTGGATGGCACACAATTCTCTTATCACTTATCTTCCACAGTAACCCAAACAAGCAGCTTGCACAAAACAGCATAACAGTAAAAAATATGAACCAGGGCATTACAAAAGTTTGCTATTAGAAAAGAGTGCTGGCATTGGAGAGGGTCCAGAGGAAGTTCACAAGGATGATTCCAAGAATGAAAGGGTTATCATACGAGGAACGTTTGATGGCTCTGGGACTGTACTCTTTGGAATTTAGAAGGATGAGGGGGGGATCTCATTGAAACCTTTCGAATGTTTAAAAGGCCTAGACAGAATAGATGTCGAAAGGATGTTTCCCATGGTGGGAGAGTCTACGACAAGAGGTCACAGCCTCAGGATAGAGAGGCACCCTTTCAAAACAGACGATGCAGAGAAATTTCTTCAGCCAGCGTGTGGTGAATTTGTGGAATTTGTTGCCATATGCAGCTGTGGAGGCCAGATTGTTGGGTGTACTTAAGGCAGTGATTGATAGGTTCTTGTTTGGACATGGATATCAAAGGTTATGGAGAGAATGCTGGGAACTGGGGTTGAGGAGGAGGAAGAAAAGGATTAGCCATGATTGAACAGCAGAGAAGACTTGATGGGCCATATGGCTAACTCTGCTCTTCTGTTTTATAGTCTTAACTTGAATCCAGTCCTCTGTGATGGACAACTTGTTTGCCTGCATCTTTGGTACGCATCCTAGTTTATAGGAATTTGTACCTGTGTTTTGGAAATCCTTTGTACTTTTTGCTTTATGCTTTATTCTTTGTATTTAAGAAATGCTTAATGCTTTAGGCTTTGGAAATGGTTTGTGTTATAGAAATGGCTTGCAATTTGGAGATGTTTTATAATGATGCAGTGGTTCAAGGTAAGATAGAAATTCTCTGAGTTTTGGATTTAAGCATGAATCACTGAAAATAAATGAACTGTGTATTATACTACTTTGTTAGCTGGAAGTATCTTCTCCTTGGTAGGGAAAGGGGACCCATTGCTTGAATGGTGGGCATTGGGAGCTAAACTTGCTGTGGAAGATAAACAGAGAAGTGACCTAGTCTTTGAAGTTTGGGTAGTTCAGAGTAATCCTCCATTAGTGAGTGTACTTGTGGCTATTTATATCTGATAGAGCTTAAAACCTTTCTTTGAATTTAGAGTCTTCATTGTCAGCAAACCCAACACCATCACAAGTGGTTCTTGTTGCATTGGAAGAGTACCGTTTTTGCAATACATGCTTATATAGAAATAGTAAGCAAAACACATTCAAATAGATCTAACTTGTGACAATATAACAGAGTGTTTCACAACTTCTTTTAGCTCAACACCCCGTAAAGCACTTTCATACGTGCCAAGCACCTTCACACTTGCCAACATCCCTCTTAAGCAGAATATACTTTCCAGCGCCCCCATAATGCAAGGAAGTGTCTACCATGTGCTAACATGAGAAAATGATTCTGCTTCAAATGTTTTTTGTCTTTAAACCTAGCTTATACCATACCTGTGCACTGTACAGCAGCTTCGATATCAATGTGATCCTTGAACTTGATGGTTTTTAGCAAGAGTTGAAATATCTGGTTCAAGTTGTGACAGCAAAAGCCTTAAGTCCCCACATGTAACAATGTCCAAGCGGTTTCTGGTTTTTTTTTTGAGTCTGCGGTTCACTGTACTGAATCCTCTTTCAACAAGGTAGGAGGATGGAAATGTAAAGAAGAGCAGTTTGGCTCTTCTCTGAAGACCAGGAAACTTTGTATGACAGTGTAGCTACATGACACAAAAGCCAATATTTTTTAAAAGCATTTTTGCTTCTTCATCATTCTGAATTTCAATAACTTCTTCTTGCAAGCTTTCCTCCTGTTCTGCCACCTTGCAAAGAAATGGGTTAATTATCCAGTCCAGATGATTGAAATCCTTGCATCAATTCTGAAAATTCTTCTTCAGTGACTGTAGGTGTAAGCAGTACCCTTGCAAATCACCATCTGTGAAAAAGAGTGCCATACTTTTCATGCAGGAAAACTGTGAGAACATTCTTCATTCAATGTTTTGTTCATATATTTCCAATTTTCCAATAAATGTGGACACCACTCTGGGTTGGCAGATTCACTGATTGGCTCTATTTCACCGATTGGTTCTGGCCAGCACTGGATCAGAGCACGACCTGTTTTCCATAAATCTGTAGAGAAAATTGAGAGGTTGTACTTGACTTAACAACTGTTAAATTACATGAACTTATTCCATGCTGCAAGTCAAGGGAACTGTTGTGAATCCTGGTTTCTAATTTATGCATCCCTCATAATGTCTGGTCAGATGGGATTGCCAAATTTTGGACACATTATGGCGATGAGTGCTTGCCTCCTGCAGTGCTATGGCTTTTCCTGTGTTCCAGTACCTCATCCTTTTTTTTTGGAAGTGCCTGCTTTGCTAATAGTTGGTCAAGTTTTGTGCTTCAAGTTAGGGTGCTACTTACACCCACCCCCCCCCCAAGCCCCAATGACTTCTATTTTCCCAAACACTCCCTAGGAGATTGTACCACCCCCATTGGGATTCATTGATATAACCCTTCATAAACCTTGGAGGTCCTAGGATTACACCATTGTATCTGAAGAAATCGCAACAGATTAGGTAAAAATGTTATCAGGTTTATAGAATACCTCAGGAGTATCTAGCATTCTCCTGGTTAGTCTTTTATCATTGTATAACATTACATGCACAATATATTAAAATGGATGGTTTGAAAAGTCAAAGGTGTAAACCATAATAGTATTATGTCCTTATTGTGAACAAAATAATTACAAGGTGCATTATATAATATCTTAAGAAGAATATTATATAAAAAGTTACCCAGGTTAGAAAGGAAATATGCAACATCTAAATAAGAAGGTGAAAAATAGTGATGTTGACTTATCCTTCTGTGGGATTACGTCATTGGATCAATTATTCACGATGGACTCATCCCAACCCCATTCAAGATGAGGTGAGAAACATGCATACCCGTATGCAACATTAGGAATCAAGACTAGGAAAATGTAAAGAGCAAGAATAACGTGATCAGTCCAGTCCCTGATCTTCACTCTTCCAGAGCTGAGGACGAACCAGGCGAATAAGTAAAGAGGTGAGTACAAGACAAGGGATACCAAACCAGTCATACGAGAGAAACCCGCGGTAGTGCAGGCCAGGTGTTGGAGTTCACTTAGTCCTAGGTATGGAGCTACTATACAAAAGGCAGAAGTCACCAAACCTTCATCCTTGCAGGCTTTAACATCTTATCAAAAAGAGCACTAGAAAAACAATAACTTCAATGGCCTATGGAATTGTTCATTGGAAAACTGCAAAAGAAATCTGTAACCAATTTAAAGTAGTGCCAATCCACCCAGAAACTGTATCTGTTGCTGCGAACACTGAATGTGCAACAGCTGGAAAGGTCTTAGTTAAAGCATCAGCTGGAGCGTTAGGCCTGTCAGGAGTTTAGTTGAGTCTGCAAAGGAAACTTGTGAAAGGAGGTGTCTCACTCATCTGATTGTATCAGTGCAGTGACTCTCATAATGGCTACAGAATTTTTTTTAAATTTGACTTAATTTCTTCTAGCCATTGTTGGCATATATCAAGTCCTTCGAAATCTAAAATATTCTATCTTGCATCTATCACAAATCATTCCTTAAAATAGAGCTTGTGTTTCTGTCTTGAGATATGCAACATAGATTATATCATCAACAAATTACTCCAAGAGGTATTTCCTTTATAAACATTAAAAAATGGGTGATCCTCTGAGAGCAGTATGTCTGAACAACGTTTGTCATCAGAAATTTCTACCTCTGAGTAAAACAAAGGACCACATCATAGTATTGTCATAGCAAGCACTGTCAAGGCATGGCTGTATAGGCAGATGTGCTCTAATGTTTTTTAAATCACGAAAATATTTTAGGGCCAAATAGTTTTTTTTTCCTTATCTGTCTGTTGATGATAACACCAAGTAATATTATCAGTGAAAACCCAAAACTTAGCATTATCAATTGGTCTCCAACAGTAAAATTTGAAATATTTGTTTCCTCATTTTTCAAATTGTAGTCGAAGTCCATCTGAATTATAATTGAATTAATAAGGACACCAATAATTATGAACTAGTTTTTGTTGTAATCTATTATTCACAGATCAGCGCAGACTACTCACAACTGTTTGATTAAGGGCAAATAGGATTCTCTGGGTAGATACAATAGTCTATGGAACTAAAATCTCTAAAAAGCTTTTGGACTTAACCGTTTCAACTGACCAGGGAGGAAAACATTATCATCTTATCTTAGCTTCTGCTACAGTATATCTTTCCATCTTATCTTCCCAAGAAAAATGCTGGATCAAGGGCTTCAGAATCAGAATCAGGTTTAATATCAACGGCATACTATATACCATGAAATTTGTTTGTTTTGTGGCAACAATACATTGCAATACATAATAATAATAACTATAAATTACAGAATATTAGATATAATAAATTACATATTATAAAAAAAAAGATTGGTATGCAGAAGTGTGGGCACCCCTGGTCAACATTTCTGTTACTGTGAATAGTTAAGTGAGTAGAAGATGAACTGATCTCCAAAAGTCATAAAGTTAAAGATGAAACATTTTTTTCAACATTTTAAGCAAGATTAGTGTATTATTTTTGTTTTGTACAATTTTAGAGTGAAAAAAGAAATGGAGCACCATGCAAAAGTTTGGGCACCCCAAGAGATTTGAGCTCTCAGATAACGTTTACCAAGGTCTCAGACCTTAATTAGCTTGTTAGGGCTATGGCTTGTTCACAGTCATCGTTAGGAAAGGCCAGGTGATGCAAATTTCAAAGCTTTATAAATACACTGACTCCTCAAACCTTGTCCCAACAATCAGCAGCCATGGGTTCCTCTAAGCCAGCGGTCCCCAACCACTGGGCTCGGATCGGTACCGGGCCGCAAAGCATGTGCTACCGGGCTGCGAGGAAACGATATGCTTTGGCGATATGAGTCAGCTGCACCTTTCCTCATTCCCTGTCACGCCCACTGTCGCTTGAATGCACGCGAGATCATTACCCGCGCGTCATCCATGTCAGCGCGGGAAGGAGATCAACTCCTCGAGCTTGCAAATGACGGCGGGCTGAAAAGTATGTTTGACATAACATCTCTGCCGGCATGCTGGATCAAAGTCAAGGCTAAATATCCTGAGATAGCCACGAAAGCACTGAAAACGTTGCTTCCATTTCCAACATATCTCTGCAATGAATGCAACGAAAACTAAATTGCGGAATAGACTGGACATAAGGACCCCCCTTCAAATATCGCTGTCTCCCATCACCCTTCGATGGACTGTTTTGTTGCAGGGAAACAAGCCCAGGGCTCCCACTGATTCAGCGATATTGGTGTGTTGCAATGATTTTTTATGTTCATACAGGGAAAATATGTGCCGTGTGTTTAATATACAAACGTTACTTAAAATGTTATGATGCTATTGACTTATAAGTGACTTATATAACCATATAATAATTACAGCACGGAAAGAGGCCATCTCTGCCCTTCTAGTCCGTGCCGAACGCTACTCTCACCTAGTCCCACCGACCTGCACTTAGCCCATAACCCTCCATTCCTTTCCTGTCTATATACCTATCCAATTTTTCTTTAAATGATAATATAATACCACTTCTACTGGAAGTTTGTTCAACACTTACTTCAAGCTCCCCTGTCCTCCCCTGATAATTGACTTACCACTATATTCATGCGAGGAAAGTATGCACTGTGTGTTTAATATTAAATTTGTTAGATAAGCCCTTTTAGAAACGAAATTGAGTGTATTAGCCACTTATCACCTATATTCCGGTCATGATTAACACCCCCCATCCCGAACAGAATCGCCAAAAAAGATTTGTAGAAAAAAATCGGGACATACACACATGAGCAAGTCACGCATGAGCACCAGTGCCCGCGCAAGGCTTCATGGTCATTGTAGTCTTTCTCAGGGTAAACCCAACGTATTTGACTGCTACTCTTGTCCATTGGCAACCCTACCCCACCCCCCCCACCGCCCCTCCAGTCCGCAAGAATATTGTCAATATTAAACCGGTCCGCAGTGCAAAAAAGGCTGGGGACCTCTGCTCTAAGCAGCTGCCTAGCACTCTGAAAATTAAAATAAATGATGCCCACAATTCAGGACAAGGCTAAAAGAAGGTAGCAAAACGTTTTCAGGTAGCCGTTTCCTCAGTTCGTAGTGTAATTAAGAAATGGCAGTTAACAGGAACGGTGGAGGTCAAGTTGAGGTCTGGAAGACCAAGAAAACTTTCCAAGAGAACTGCTCATAGGATTGCTAGAAAGGCAAATCAAAACCGCCGTTTGACTGCAAAAGACCTTCAGGAAGATTTAGCAGACTCTGGAGTGATTGTGCACTGTTCTACTGTGCAGTGACACCTGCACAAATATGACCTCCATAGAAGAGTCATCAGAAGAAAACCTTTCCTGTGTCCTCGCCACAAAATTCAGCATCAGAATTTTGCAAATGTCACGGTCCAGTCCGTTGACCCCTCATTTCAGTTAATTTCCTTTTCCCCGTGTTCCACTGGGCTACTTGATTATGGCACCAGATCCTCATTCAAACCAGCAGCATAAACACTCCGCTTACATCTACTCTCTGCTGGTTTGTCACCTCAGCAGTGCGGCTATGCTCGTTCCGGGCCCCCGAGAATGAGCCGAGTCGAAAGCCTGCTGTTCGCAGTTCCTGGGTCGAGTCAAGAACCTGCCATCCACAGTTCCTGAGTCGAGTTGAGACCCTGTCATCCTCAGTTCCTGGGTCGAGTCGAGATCCTGCCGTCCAGCTGAGTATTGCAGGCTGTTTGTCACTGCTCTGAGCCACGATTCAAGTTGTCTGTCGTTGTTTGTTTTTGTCGTCTTGTGTCCGGCTGAGTATTGCTGGCCGTTTGCTGCTGCTCCAAGCCGCGATATGAATTGTCTGTCGTTGTTTGGTTTTGTCGCTCGGGGGCCAAGTCCAAGTCCAGGCTTGGTGGCCAAGTCCAAGTCCAGGCTCGGTGTCCAAGTCATGTCCAAGTCCAGGCTCAGTGTCCAAGTCAAGTCCAAGTCCAGGCTCCGAGTCCAAGTCAATGTTCAAGTCCGTGTAAGAATCCTAACCCACTCTCCGTGCCTGTGTCCTGCTCTTGGGTCCGCTTCCAACACCCCATCACAACAGCAAAGGAACACCTAAACAAGCCTGATGCATTTTGGAAACAAGCCCTGTGGACTGATGAAGTTAAAATAGAACTTTTTGGCCACTGTGTGATAGTCATTGAGGCAATTCGCCCTGCTCTTCTTGGGCAATGGTATGAGTGTCACCCTTTTGAAGCAGGTGGGGAACTCTGACTACAGCAGTGAGAGTTTGAAGATGTCCTGATCACTCCTGCCAGTTGGATGGTAATAATTTTCAGCGCCTTACCACCAGGTACACCATCAGAGCCTGATGCCTTGCAAGAGTTCACTCTCTTGAAAGGTGATCCGAAGTCAACCTCCAAGACAGAGGTCACACGGTCACCAAATGCAGAAGGGATTTGCACAGGTGTGGTTTTTTCTCCTTTTCAAAGTGTGCATAAGAGGCATTGAGCTCACCTGGGGGTGAAGCATCACAGCCATTGTTGATGTTAGGTTTTGCTTTGAAGGAAATAAGGGACTACAAAACCTGCCAAAGACGACGTGTATCCAACTCCATCTCTGACCTCAATAGAAAATGTCTTTTTTCACCCTTAAAAAGTCTTACATAGATTGTAACAGTACTTTTTGTACGGTTCTGGATCATCGGACTTGAATGTCACAGATCTAGCCCCCAGCAGACTATGAATCTCCTGGTTCATCCACAGCTTTTGGTTTGGATATGTCCAGCATGTTCTTGAAGGTGCACACTCATCCACAAAGCTCTTGATGAAGTCAGTGACAACAGTGGCATAGTCACTCAGTCTTGAAGATAAAACCCTGAATATTGTCCAGTGCACCAACTCAAAGCAGTCCTCCGCCTCTCTCAGTCCTCACCATTTACGGCATAACCAGGAAATGCAGAAAATTGTCCTGTTACCTCGACAATTAACAATGGAGTGGAATAGTGGCCATAATTTGAGAAATGGAAACATCTAGTATCTTTGTAGTAAGTATGTTGGCTATAACGAGAAAGAGCAACAAGAATCTGTCAAATAAAGAAGTCTTCATTGAAATATATGGTTTTTCGCAATGTTTTAGTGTAATGCTTTTAATGTCTTGTTCCTATCAATGGGATCATTCAATGGCATAACAGTGTCTATACATTTCTTCATGTATAGAGGGACCCATGTCAAAGGGTTCTATAATAGTTTACTTTCAATATCTAAGTTAGTATCCTTCGGTTTTGTTAGGCTGTTATCAAGCATTTCTTCATTAAGTTCAGTGTTCGTTGCCTTCCTATGTGTAAATGCTCATTATATCTGCATTGTGGTCAGAGTGAATCATTAACTGGACAGGAACAATCACTTTGCCAGCGGGAAGCATTAAGGATTCTAGTGTTTTAGCTCACATATGACCAAGAGGTGGAGGCAATTTAGGGATATTTAAATTAGAATCATTACTGCTGACAAGTCCATTGAATCTAATGTTCTCTGAGTCATTACATTTAGTGGTGTCTGTTGAGACAATTTCGGTGGTAAATGCGACTTTCTCTGTGAAAAAGCAAATGGTAAGTAAGGCAGCACTGAACAATATTATTATAAGAACAAATATTAAAACATAGCAAAAGCAACATTTCTCACTGTAATCTGAGTCTGTCTCACTCTGAAAACATCAATGCATTCTGAATGGATTATCCCTGGGAAATGTATCTATGAGATATTCCTCAGGTAAACAGGAATTTTTTTCATAGCTATTGTGGTAAACCATATACATATATATGTTGTAACTGGGTTACCTGTCTGGACACGCCCCTCCGCTGAGTGCCCCTGTGGCTCCTCCCACAGATCCCTGAATAAAGGCAGCTTCACTATTGCTCCTCTTCCTCAGTCCAGGGACAGACACTCAGCATGGAGGTCACATTTTACTGCAAATAAAAGCCTTTCAGTATTTACCCTACTTCCAGTATTTTGGGGTAATTGAAGGTGCGTCAATTTTATTCACAGTAATTTTAAAGCATAGAATGTCTCTGAGACCCGACAAATTAGACCTCGACCCACAAACACCTGAAGCTGGAAACGCTTTCGAACTCTAGCTGGCTTGCTTTGAATCATACCTAGAGGCGATTGAAGCGACCGACCCCACAGTGAAGCGCAGAGTTCTACTCTCCAGGGTCAGGCTACGGGTCTACTCAATGATCAAAGACCAGCCAAGCTATGACGGCGTGATGAGCACACTCAAAGGACAATACCTGCGGCCGATAAACACCGTCTACGCGCGGCATCGCTTAGTGACTCGGCACCAGCGGCCCGGGGATCAAGTGCTGAGTTTGTCCGGGCACTACAGTCGCTCCTGTGGGCCTGCGATTGCCAGGGGCTGACGGCAGGACAGCATGCAGAGCTCCTAGTGAGAGATGCCTTCGTCACGGGACCAGGTCAGTGTATGCACCAGCGGCTGTTGGAAAAAGCTGATCTTACCTTCAGTACAGCGATCGAGCTGGCCGACATGCTGGAGGCAGCTCTGCACAACTCTAAGGCTCTCCAGGCATGCGATCCCCTGATGGCCTCGTGGGCGCTGCAGATCCCACAACCTGCCAGCAAATCGACCTCGGCTGCCGCCAGTCGCAAGTCCCCGCAACCCACCAGCGAATCGACCTCGGCTGCCGCCAGTCGCGAGTCCGCGAACTGCTACTTCTGCGGACTCGAGAAGCACCCCCGGAAATGCTGCCCGGTCCGAGAAGCTACCTGCTCCAGCTGTGGAAAGAAGGGCCACTTCGCCAAGGTCTGTAAGTCCAAACCGCGAGCGGGATCGAGCAGCGCCATGTGCGAGACATTGGGGTCACCATCTTGCCTGCTGCCATCTTCCCTGCATGCTGCCACCACGTGCGAGACATGGGGGTGGCCAACTTGGTCAGCGCCACCTCCCACCGCCTACGACCAACGGGTGCTCACAGGGCACCCCACCGCACCGGACCAGGACAGCTACTCAACCCTGGCCTCTGTGACCCTTCCTAGAGCGCCCTTCCACATCTCTTCCTAGAGATGCTGCCTGGCCTGCTGCGTTCGCCAGCAACTTTGATGTGTGTTTCTTTCAATATTCAATAGGTTTCAATGACGTTCCCTGCATTCTTCTAAACTCCAGCGAGTACAGGGCCGGAGCCATCAGACGCTCCTCATACATTAACACTTTGATTCCTGGAATCTTTCTCATGAATCCTCTCTGGACCCTCTCCAATGTCAGCACATATTTCCTTAGATAAAGCAACCAAAACTACTCACAATACTCCAAGTACAGTCAGACCAATGACTTATAAAGCCTCAGCATTACATCCTTGCTTTTATATTCTGGTCCTCTTAAAATGAATGCTAACATTGCATTTGGCTTCCTTACCACCGGCTCTACCTGCAAGTAATTACAATATAAATTAACTTTAATTGGGAGCTGGGGGACAGAGAAACCAAGAAAGCATAAAATTCATTGAGTAAGCCAGTAGATTTCATTATCTCTTATTTACAAATACGCAATATTTATGTGTATCATAACAAAGCTCGAAAATATCACGGCCTCACTTCAATTACATCTGACCAGAACTTGTTGAGAAATTCTGCCATGCCTCACTGAAATGTTGACATTTTCACTTAGAAACCACAAAATAGATGGAGTGTTTTGAATATTAGCTGTAACTTATGACTTTAAATTTGATATCCACATACGTTCACTCAATTCAAGTGGTACAACACTTGCTTCAGAATCACAAGAAAATGATTTTTCTTTCTAAAAAAAAATGTCAATGTATGATACTGGTTGAAGTTTGAGGACAATACTTAAAGGGTGCTAGATTGTTGGATCTACAGTACTACTTGATTAACTATTGTTCAACCTTTCTGTTGAAGTTATGAAGTCTATAGTGTCACTCAAAAAAGCAGATAGTGTTCTCACCATGCCTTGAAAAAGATTTACCACTCGAGCACAATAACAGCCAAAATGAGCTGATTATTTTCTTCATTTTTATTGCCGTATGTTTTTGGAATAGAATGGATATCTTGTTTGCCTACACAATCTTTAACAACCAACTCATCATGTGAGCATTTTGACATATTTCAACGACATATAAAGCAGTAACAATAGACCATCCTATTTATATTTAGTCTAGAGTCTTGAATTGCAATTATTAGGTTAGTTAAACTGGCATTTTCTTGTAAAATGATTTAGATGTGTATATGATGAATAGGATACAGGCATACCTAGTCTCACCTTTCCATATAGAAATGCTTGTAATCTTGGCAAAATTTGATCCTTCTTTTTGATATAGCAATGGGCGTTACATCAAATGCTGCAAGGATTAATTTGTGAAAATGCATAGGTCTGGCAAATGGTTTCTGGTTGCACCCATTTCTTGAAAGTGACAGACAGAGGCTCTGTACTTAACATTAAAAAATCTAAACTCTGTCATACAGAAGTAAGTTTCCTAGGAATAGCAATTACCAATCAGGGCCATGATTTAATCCCTGTATTTCGGCAAAAATTCACTTGAGTAGGATATCCAAAGATCATAAATGACTTACAATCAACCTTAGGCCTCTGGAGCTTTTATACCTGACTATGTTCAGCTAACAAAACCATAAGAGGACAGGTGAACACTAAAAAATGAAAAGACTTTTGTTTTTATCCCTGAAGATCATGAGTCACTAGAGAATTAAGGAATGCAGTTCAGCAAGAAATAGACCTCTGGACAAGAGACCTAACAAAATCTCTTGTTTCGTGAACTTTTCTTTGTCCAAAAAATGCTATAGCTATCTGCTGTAATGAGGGTGAGGAAACATAAGTCCCCATACTCTATGCCTCGTATAACTTCACCCTAACAGAACAGAAACTTACAGTCTTCGAATGATGTCTTACTATGACATTCCATGTGTTTATTGCAGTCAGTGCACTGCAAGAGGACGAACTAAATATTATACAAAACAGAGCTGGTGGCTTTGCAAAATGATAGCAAATAACCAACAATGAATGGAGAGCCACCATAACTAGGTATGGGGAATGACAAACACTTTTACAAGACGACACCTTAAAGTTGGACTGACAATGACTTACAATCCTTACCTTTCAGTGAAGATGCAGACCAATCTTCTCCGCAATCTAATGACATTTTTTAGAGCAAAATTCTCATTACTGTGATAGATCAAAAATGAAAACCCCGAAAGATGGATCTACTCAACTATAACCTCTACTCCTGATTATAAAAGGATATTCTTTTATTGAGAACTGAATTTGAACCAAATCAGGTGCAAATGAGGAATTGAGAGATTAGGCGAGGCCTGATAAAACTGTTCTACTCCAAAGGCAAAGTAGGCCATACTTGTTCCTGAAGTGCAACTTCCTGTAAACAAAATGCTACTTGCGAAAATAGGAGTATACAACAATGTTACGCCTGATTGATTAATGTACAATGCCCACCAATATACACCCTGATCACTAACTCAGGCCAACCATCACCCACACCCAATGCAACATTCATCAAGGAATTATGAGAGTTATGGGAATTCAAGCGAAAGCAAACAAACCTGACAAGAAACGGGTACAGGATCTAAGAAAAGAAACCCCATAAAAATAATTCCGACCCTAGTTTCCATCCTAGGTAGAAAGCTCCTTGCTTTGTTATCCAGATTATCAAGGATAGGGCTGTGGTAATTGAGACCCAGAGGGGAAACAATACTGTAACTAAAACTGTCTCCATAGAGAACATCAAACCTGCCACAACAGGATTTATCCCCCAGAATGAGTGGAACACTTAGATTACATTCATAGAGTCATAGACCACTACAGCACAGAAACAGGCCATTCGGCCCATCTAGTCCATGCCGAACAATTTATCTGCCTAGTCCCATTGACCTGCACCTGGACCATAGACCTCCACATATGCCCCATCCACGTACCTATCCAAATTTCTCTTAAATGTTGAAATTGACACATCCACCACTTGCACTGCCATATAAATTCACACTCTGTCCACCATCTGACTGAAGAAGTTCCCCCTCACATTCCCCTTTAGTATACCTCTATCACATTTCCCCTCATCCTCCTACACTCCAGGGAGTAAAGTGGTAACCTAATCAGCCTTTCCCTATAACTCAGGTCCTCAAGAACTGGCAACACCCTTACAAATGTTTTCTGTACTCTTTCAATCCTATTAACATCCTTCCTGTAGGTAGGTGATCAAAACTGTAGACAATACTCCAAATTAAGCCTCCCCAATGTCTTATACAATTTCAACATATCATCTCAGCTCATGTACTCAGTACATTAATTCCTGAAGGCCAATGTGCCAAAAGCTTTCTTTGTGACTCTATCTACCTCTGACACCACTTTCAAGGAATTATTGATCTTTATTCGCAGAGCCCTCTGGTCTACCACTCTCCTCAATGCCCTAACTCTCATCATGTATGACATACCATGGTTGGTCCTCCCAAGGTGCAACATCTCATAATTGCGTCAGATTTCAGCTGCCATTTTTCAGTCCAGTTTCCAGACAGTCTAGATCCCATTGCAAGCTTTGATTGTCCTCCTTGCTGTTCTTCACACTCCCACATAGACGCCATACACTGCCTTCATCAACTTTCCTGGTAACTACCTTGAAAAACTCCATATGATAGGTTGGACATGATCTATCTATCCAAATACTTATATATCCAGTCCCTTAGAATATCTTCAAATAACTTTCCCACTACTGATGTCAGGCTCACTGGCCTATAATTTCCTGGTTTATTATTAGAGCTTTTCTGAAATGAAGGAACAACATTAGCTATCCTCCAATCCTCTGGCAACTCACTCATCGCTAAGGACGTTTTAAATTTCTCTGCTAGGACCCCTGCAATTTCTGCACCAGCCTTCCACAAGGTCTGATGGAACACCTTGTCTGCCCCTGGAAATTTATCCATCCTAATTTGCCTCAAGACAACAAACACCTCCTCCTCTGTAATTTGTATAGGGTCCATGACCCCACTGCTGCTTGCCTCACTTCTACAGCTGATGCACCATCAATTATTCCAAAAGACTGGAAGTAGGGTAAATACTGAAAGGCTTTTATTCGCAGTAAAATGTGACCTCCAGCATGCTGAGTATCTGCCCCTGGACTGAGGAGGAGGAGCAATGGCGAAATCGCCTTTACTCAGGGATCTGTGGGAGGAGCCACAGGGGCAGTCAGCAGAGGGGTGTGTCCAGACAGGTAACCCAGTTACAACATATTTATATGGTTTACCACATTCACCCTTCCGTTTTCTTTAAAAAAGGAGTCCCGCGGGGTGAAGTGACTGACAATATTTACAAGAAGTATATTTACAGGTCAAGTCTATCAGGCGGTCGAGTCCGTCGCTGTGATCTACGTAGCACCGGTGGTGATTGCACCGACGACGGTGGTTGTGCTGGCTCCGGCCTGACTTGAGGTGTCAGCACGTTAGCGTCGGTAATCCCTCGTGCGTGTGCGTCGTGCCTGGTATGGGAGTATGGGAGTGTCATGGGGTGTCTGTGTAGGGCTTGGAGTGCGCGGTGTCTGGTGGGTGTATATATATATATATATCTGTGGATACGGGGTTAATAGTCACCACGGAGTGTTCAGGGTAGGGGCCCGGTGCTCCTGTGGGTGCCAGTTCACGGATGGAAACCGTGTCCTCCTGCCCATCAGGTAAAACCACATAGGCATACTGGGGGTTCGCATGAAGTAAGTGAACCCTCTCGCCCATCGGGGAGTATTTATTGCTCCTGGCATGTTTCCAGAGCAGGACCGGCCCCGGGGACGTCAGCCAAGTTGGTAGGGTGGTCCCAGTGGTGGACTTTCTGGGAAAAGAAAAGAGCCGCTCATGAGGGGTGGCATTGGTGGCCGTGCATAACAGGGAGCAGATGTAGTGGAGTGCCTCGGGAAGGACCTCCTGCCAGCGAGAGACTGGCAGTCCCTTTCACGTGAGGGCTAAGAGTGTGGCTTTCCACACCGTGCCATTCTCCTTCTCCACCTGTCCATTCCCCCCGGGGATTATAGCTCGTGGTCCTACTAGTTGCAATTCCCCTAGCCAGTAGGCATTGGCGCAGCTCCTCACTCATAAACAAGGACCCTCTGTCACTGTGGATATAGCATGGGTATCCGAACAGAGTGAAGAGCTTGCGCAGGACTTTTATAACTGACGTGGTAGTGGTGTCGGGGCAGAGGATGGTGAAGGGGAACCGCGAGTACTCGTCAATTACGTTAAGAAAGTACACATTGCGGTCGGTGGAGGGAAGGGGGCCCTTAAAGTCGACACTCAGTCGCTCAAAAGGGCATGTGGCCTTGATGAGTTGTGCCTTTTCGGTTCTGTAGAAGTGCAATTTTCACTCTGCGCAGACTTGGCAGTCCCTGGTCATCGTCCTGATCTCCTCAAGGGAGTAAGGCAGGTTCATGAAGTGGAAAAGCCGGGTGACCCCCGGGTGGCAAAGGTCTATATGTAGGGCGTATAGCCGGTCGATCTGCGCGCTGGCACGTGTTCCCCGGGATATGGCATCAGAGGGCTCATTGAGCTTTCCAGGCCTGTACATGATGTCATAGTTGTAGGTGGAGAGTTCAATTCTCCACCTCAGAATTTTATCATTTTTGATTTTGCCCCACTGTTGGTTACTAAACATGAATGCGACTGAACGCTGATCAGTCAGCAGGGTGAACTTTTTGCCGGCGAGATAGTGCCTCCAGTGCCTAATAGCTTCCACTATGGCCTGGGCCTCATTCTCCACCGCGGAGTGCTGAATTTCAGGGCCTTGAAAGGTATGGGAGAAGAACGCCACCAGTCTTCCCTCCTGGTTGAGGGTAGCAGCCAGCGCGAAGTCGGAGGCATCATTCTCTACTTGGAAGGGAATGGCCTCATCCACCGCATGCGTTGCTGCTTTGGCAATGTCCCCTTTTATGCGGCTGAAGGCCGCTGGGCCTTGGCTGAAAGGGGGAATGTCGTGGACTTGCCCAGGGGGCAGGCCTTGTCTGCGTAGTTAGAGACCCATTGGGCGTAATATGAAAAGAAGCCCAGGCACCTTTTGAGGGCTCTGAGGGTGTTGGGAAGAGGGAATTCCAACAGGGGGTGCATATGGTCGGGGTCAGGGCCAATGACTCCATTCTCCATGACACACTCAAAGATAGCAAGTCGGGTGGTCCTGAATACACACTTGTCCTCGTTATAGGTGAAATTGAAAGTTTTGGCCGCTTGGAGAAATTTTTGGAGGTTGTTATCGTGATCCTGCCGGTCGTGACCGCAGATGGTGATATTATCCAGATATGGGAACGTGGCCTTCAGTTGGCACTGGTCCACCATCCGGTCCATTGCCCTCTGGAAGACAGACACACCATTCGTGACACCGAAGGGGACGCGCAGGAAGTGATAAAGCCTGCCGTCCGCCTCGAAGGCGGTGTAAGGGCAGTCCTCCCGGTGGATGGAAAGCTGATGGTAAGGGGATTTTAGGTCTATGGTCGAATACATCTTCTACTGTGCTATCTGATTGACCATATCCGTGATGCGGGGTAGAGGGTACGCGTTGAGCTGTGTGAACCTATTGATGGTCTGGCTATAGTCCACGACCATCCTATTCTCTCCGTTCCAAACAACAACCACCTGCGCCCTCCAAGGACTTGTGCTTGCCTCAATGACCCCCTCCCTGAGCAGCCGCTGCACCTCCGACTTAATGAAAGCTCTGTCCCCCGCGCTGTACCTCCTGCTTTTAGTAGCCACAGGTTTACAGTGGGGGGTCAGGTTGGTGAACAGCGGTGGGGGAGGGATCCTGAGGGTGGAGAGGCCGCAAATGGTGTCGGTAGTGCGGCAGTTGGTATGGTGTTGGGTGGGATGTGCGGGTCGGTGTGTGTGTGTGGTCCGTAGCGGGGTATGTGACGTATCCCTACAAAACTGGGGATTTACGACAGTGATTGGCGGGAGGGGCCCATCATACTCCATTGTCACGCTTTTCAGGTGGCTCTGGAAGTCGAGCCCCAATAGCACAGGGGCACACAGTTGAGGCAAGACCAGTAACGTGAAGTCTCGATATTCTGTGCCCTGCACCACTAGTGTCGCTACACAACCCCCCCCGGATGTCTGTTGTATGCGACCAGGAAGCCATGGCGACCCTCTGACTTACCGGCCGAATCGCGAGTCCACAACACTGCACCGTGTCTGGGTGGATAAAACTCTCCATGCCACCTATGTCAAACAGGCAGCTTGTCCTGCGCCCCTCCACCAGGATGTCCATCATTGACCTTGCCAGCTGGTGGGGAGCGCTGAGTGTGGCTTCACCAGGTTGGAGGAACAACACCTTATCTTCCGTCTGGGTAGCCTCCAACCTGATGGCATGAACATTGACTTCTCTGACTTCCGCTAATGCCCCACCTCCCCCTCGTACCCCATCTGTTATTTATTTTTATACACACGTTCTTTCTCTCACTCTCCTTTTTCTCCCTCTGTCCCTCTGAATATACCCCTTGCCCACCCTCTGGGTCCCCCCCCACCTTGTCTTTCTCCCCGGACCTCCTGCCCCATGATCCTCTCGTATCCCCTTTTGCCTATCACCTGTCCAGCTCTTGGCTCCATCCCTCCCCCTCCTGTCTTCTCCTATCATTTTGGATCTCCCCCTCCCCCTCCCACTTTCAAATCTCTTACTCACTCTTCCTTCAGTTAGTCCTGACGAAGGGTCTCGGCCTGAAACGTCGATTGTACCTCTTCCTAGAGATGCTGCCTGACCTGCTGCGTTCACCAGCAACTTTGATGTGTGTTGCTTGAATTTCCAGCATCTGCAGAATTCCTGTTGTTTGAATATTGAAAGGCTTAGATGGAGTGGATGTGAAGAGGATGTTTCCAATAGTCGGTGAATCTAGGACCAAAGGGCACAGCCTCAGAATAGAGGGACCTCCGTATATAACAGAGATACGGAGGAATTTCTTCTGAAGTAGATAGTGACTCTGTGGAATTCATTGCCACAGACAGCTGTGGAGTCCAGGTCATTGGATATGTTTAAAGCAGAGGACTGTTAGGTTCTTGATTAATCAGAGCATCAAAAGTTATGGGGAGAAGGTAGGGTAATGGGGTTGAAAGGATAATTAAGCAGCCATGATGGAACAGTGAAGCAGACTCAATGGTGTAAATGGTCTAATTCTGCTCCTATTTCTTGTGGTCTTAGGCCTCCTAATCAACAATACAATAGAGGCAAGATGGAAACTGTGGTGAAATGAAAAATATGTATTTTAGTCATAAAAATGGAATGTAGGACATCACTAGATCAGTGAATAATCAACCCCAGTTATTCTACACACAAGAGCTTCTGCCAATTTTGAAATCTTGTGTATTGCACACAAACTGTTGGAGAAATTTAGATCAAGCATAATCCATTGACAGAAATAAACAATCCACATTTTAAGCTGAGACCCTACACTAGGACTGGAAATATGCCTTCTCATATTAGCCATTTCTACCCTGGGAAAAAGATCCTGTCTATCCACTCTGTCCATGCCTCTTATCATCTTACACTTCTCTATCAAGGCACCTCTCATTCTCTTTCACTCCAAAGCAAAAAACCCTAGCTTGCTCAACCTATCCTTATAAGACATGCTCCCTAATGCAGGCAGCATAAGAACATAAGAAATAAGAGCAGGAGTAGGCCATCTGGCCTATGGAGCCTCTTCCGCCATTCAACAAGATCATTGTTGATCTGGCCATGGACTTATCTCCGCCTACTTGCCATTTCCCCATAACCCTTACTTCCCCTACTATGCAATAATCTATCCAACCTTGTCTTAAATATATCTACTGAGGTAGCCTCCACTATTTCATTCGGCAGAGAATTCCACAGATTCACCAGTCTCTGGGAAAAGCAATTCCTCCTCATCTCCATCCTAAATCTACTTCCCCTTCTTGAGGTTATGTCCTTTAGTTCCAGTCTCATCTATCAGTGAAAAAAACTTCATTGTCTCTATCTTATCTATCCCTTTCATAATTTTATATGTTTCTATAAGATCTCCTCTCATTCTTCTGAATTCCGGTAAGTACAGTCGCAGGCAACTCAATCTTTCCTTGTAGTCTAATCCCCTCATCTCTGGAATCAACCTGGAAAACCTCCTCTGCATCGCCTCCAAAGCCATAATATCCTTCCTCAAGTAAGGAGACCAGAACTGCATGCAGCACTCCAGCTGCTGCCTCACTGGTATCCTCCCTACTCTTAAATTCAATCTCTCTAGCAATGAAGGCCAACATCCCATCTGTCTTCTTGATAGCTTTCTGCACCTGCAAACCAACCCTTTGTGATTCATGCACAAGCTCTCCCAAGTCCCTCTGCACAGCAGCATGCTGCAAATTTTTACTGTTTAAATAATAACCTGCTCTTCCATTTTTCCTTGCAAAGTGGATGACCTCGCATTTACCAACATTGTATTCCATCTGCTAGATCTTTGCCCACTCACTTAACCTATCTATATCTCTCTGCAGACTCTCCGTATCTTCTGCACAATTTGCTTTTCCACTCTATTTGGTATCATCAGCTAACTTAGATACACTACACTCGGTCCCTTCTTCCAGATCTTTAAGGTATATCGTGAACAGTTATGGGCCCAGCACTGACCCCTGTGGCACACCTCTCACCACTGATTGCCAACCAGAGTAACACCCATGTATCCCAAATCTCTGCTTTCTATTAATTAACTAATCCTTTATCCATGCTAATACATCACTCCCAACTCAATGCATCCTTATCTTATTGATAAGCATTTTATGCAACACCTTATCGAACACCTTCTGGAAATCCAAGTAAGTAATGTCCATCTGTTCCCCTCTATCCATTGCGCTCATTATATCCTCAAAGAACTCCAGTAAGATTATCAAGTAAGACCTGCCTTTGCTGAATTCACGCTACATCTGCCTGGTGCATCCATTCCTTTCCAGATGCCTCGCTATTTCTTCTTTAATGGTAGCTTCAAGCATCTTCCCAACTACAGATGTTAAACTAACTGGCCTAAGGTTACCCAACTTTTGAACACTGGCATGACATTCGCCATTCTCATTCGCTCATACTCATTCTCTCATTCTTTCCCTCATTAAAGTCATATATCGAGAGGTTTGAACTGTACTGTAATGTGAACAATGTAGAGGAGCAAAAAAAAGCCTCTATACTTCTTAGCTTAATGGGCCCAAGAACGTATAGTTTCTTATGCACTCTATTAAACACTGTAAAGCCAGCAAGAAAAATGCTCGATGAAATTGTTAGAATTTTACAAAACCACTTGAGCCCTAAACTGCTGGCAATAGCTGAGTAATTTAGATTTTACAAAAGGAACCAGTCAAAAGATGGAAGCATTTCAGAATATATTACAGAACTGCACAAACTTTGCCGGTACTGTAACTTTTAAGATGAACTTTCGGATGTATTAAGGGACAGGCTTGTATGTGGCATGCCTAGTCAAAGCACTCAAAAGAGACCTAATGTTAGAATGGGCATTGACCATTGCAATATCATTAGAGACTTCAGCAAAGGGTGCAGCAGAACTACAGAAAAGGAAGTTAGAATGTGAAATGCACAAAATATCCCTGAATGGTGCAAATAGTCGAAGATGTTATCAATGTGGCAAATTGTCCCATGATCCAAATGACTGCTGGTTCAAAGAAAAATTCTGCAGGAAGTGTCAGAGACAAGATCAACATAGAGATTAATGTGCAAGGCAGACAGAAAGCACAACCAGGTGAAAAGTC
The DNA here is from genome assembly GCF_030028105.1 of Mobula birostris. NCBI lineage: Eukaryota > Metazoa > Chordata > Chondrichthyes > Myliobatiformes > Myliobatidae > Mobula > Mobula birostris. Next base: position 132,795,456 of record NC_092376.1, read on the forward strand.
TCAAACACAAAACTAAGCAAATGCATGAAGTTAGCAAATGTAAAATAGAATGAAAATCAGAGAACATAAAGTCCGATAAAAGTGAACAGTCATGCCTAGAACTGCACAGTATAACTGAAGTAGATCACAAAATCATCTGGATCACAATAGATGTGTCCACTGTAAAATTGAAAATGGAGTTGGATGCAGGGTCACCTTTGTCCGTAGCTCTAGAGGCCAACTACAACAGACTGTTTTCTAAGATACCATTAGAGAAGACCTCAATGATGCTAATAACTTACAAAGGCAAACTGAAAGCAATTGTGACGTATGAAGGCCAAACACAACAGTTAGAGCTTTATGTACTGGAAAGTTTTCAGACATGAATGGTTGACAAAAATCCAACTAGACTAGTACAGCCGCTTAATGCTAATGAGAAGGTGTCGGAGAAAGGAATTGGTAAACTCAACAGCATGAATGTCAGAATTGAACAGGATGAAACAGCAACACCAAGATTCCATAAATCACGTCCAGTGCCTTACGCACTACGTCCTAAAGAGGGTGCTAAACTGCAGAGCTTGGAGGCATCTGGAATTCACTCCAAGGTTGAGTGGATCAATTGGGCCATGCCCATCGTCCCAGTGATCAAGAAAGGGAAGGCCAGAGCCACTCACATATGGGGAGATTTCAAGGTAAGCATCAAACAGCTGCTGCATACTCTGCAGTATCCCCTGCCACAAATAGAAGATGTTTTTGCATCTTGGCAGGCAGGGAGAGGTTTTCAAAGATTGACTTGTCAGAAGCCTGTCTGCAAATGGAGATTGAGGGGTCAAGCAGGAAGTTCTTCACAATCAATATTCACAAGGGACTGTTTCAGTATAATCGTCTCATCTTTGGCGTCGTATCAGCTCCAGCAATTTGGCAAAGAGCAATGGACCAGGTGCTCCAAGATATCCCAAGAACAAAATGTGAGATTAGATTACGAGGACACGCAGTCCTCTTTTATTGTCACTTAGTAATGCGTGCATTAAGAAATGATACAATGTTTCTCCAGAATGATATCACAGAAACACATAACAAACCGACTTAAAAACTGACGAAAACCACATAATTATAACATATAGTTACAACAGTGTAATCAATACCATAATTTGATAAGAACAGACCATGGGCACGGTAAAAGTCTCAAAGTCTCTCGAAAGTCCCATCATCTCACGCAGACGGTGAACCTCCAGCGCCGCAAACTTGCCGATGCAGCATCCTGGAAGCATCCGACCACAGTCCGACTCCGAGTCCATCTGAAAACTCCGAGCCTCCGACCAGCTCTCCGACACCGAGCACTGAGCACCATCTCTGCTGAGCGCTTCGACCCTGGCCCCGGCAACAGGCAATAGGCAAAGCCAAAAATTTGGGGCCTTCCCCTCTGGAGGTTCTCGATTGCACAGTAGCAGCGGCAGCGAAGCAGGCATTTCAGAAGTTTCTCCAGGTGTTCCTCGGCGCTTCTCACGGCTGTCTCCATCAAATCAGGATTTTGCATGGCCCCCTGGTTAACACATATCGATATTATTTGGAATGGCTGTGCGCGCTGCGTCACGCCGCCATCATCTTGATGACATCATTGTGACTGGCAAAAAATGATGAAGAGCACCTCCAAAACATTGGTAAAGTGCTTACCAGGCTGAGTGAGTATGGTCTGCATGCAAAGAGAGAGAAATGTGAGTTTTTCAAGAATGAAATCTCATGCTGTGAACCTGTCACTGACAATAATGGCTTACATAAGTCACAAGAGAAGATTGAAGCAGTGCTCTAGACACCCAATCCATAAAGTGTATCACAACTCAGGTCATACTTGGGCATCGTAAACTACTACCACTGGTTTCTCCCAAACATTGTTATAGTACTGCATCCGTTGAATGCTCCATGGCAGACAGGAGCAAAGTGGGAATGTTCAGAAAGATATGAAAAAGCATTCAAGGAAACAAAGAGACTAATGACATCCAATGAACTGCTCACCCATAATGACCCATCTCTGCCCATCAGACTGGTACGTAATGCATCCCCTTGTGGCAATGGAGCCATTTTGTCACACATTAAGAAAGATTGATCTGAACATCCAATTGTGTTTGCTTCGAGGTCACTAATGAGTACAGAACGCAATTATGCACAAATTGACCAAGAGGCCCTTAGTCTACTATGGGGAATAAAGAAGTACCACCACTACTTCTATAGACAAAAGTTTACACTAATGACCGACTACCATTCCCTTGTGTCCAATATCAATCCCAGGGCGGGAATTCCAGAGATGACTGCTACCCAGTTACAATATTGGGCGTTATTCCTAGGAGCCCAGTCTTATTTCAGAATTCAAGGGTACAAAAAAAACAACACAGCAATACTGGTGGTTTGTCACATCTTCCACTATTGAAAACTGAAGAAGATAAGTCTTCATACTCTGACCAAGCAGAAGTGTTCCACACTGCATTGGTGAACCAGTTGCTGGTAACAAATTCCAAAATACAAAGGGAAACAAGGAATGACCTGACATTGTCAAAAGTCTATGAAATCACTATACAAGGATGGCCAGCTCATGGTAACCCTATGCTTCCAGATTTCTCAGCAAGATGGGAACTCTGTCATTATGTCAAATAATGCTGATGTGTGGATCTCAGGTTGTGGTTCGCTCTTAACTGTGCACCAGAGTGTTAGAAAATCTTCATGAAGGACACTTGGATACGGGCAAGAGTCTTGTCCAGAGCTATGTGTGGTGACCTGGAATAGATGAGCAGATTGAAAGCCTGGCCAATAGCTGTTCCGGATGCCAAAAAATTCAAAATGCACCCCCCCAGGCACCGTTACACCTGTGGGAGTGGCCGTCATCACCATGTCAAAGAGTACATATTGGCTTTGCTAGGCCATTCATGGACTCCGTGTTTCTGATTGCTGTGGATGTTCATTTGAAATGCCCAGAGGTTATACCAATGAAATCAACCACCTCAGCAAAGACTGTCTCCACTCTGAGGAATATCTTCATCAGAAACGGCTTACCCAAACAAGTTATGAGTGACAACGGACCACAATACATGTCAGAAGAATTCGAACTGTTCATGAAGAAAAATTGCATCAGACATTTAATGAATGGGTTAGCTGAAAGGCTTATCCAAACCTTCAAGAAGTCCATTAAAGCTATGGACAAGGAGGACATTTCTCTGTAGCACAAGGTGGACAACACTCTTTTTGTGTACCGGAACCCTGTTCATGTGACAACAAATCAAACACCTGCAATGCTGTCCATGAGCAGCATTGTTGTTCTGAGATCTCACATAGACCTCCTGAAACCAGACCTCCAGAGGGAAGTACAGAGTAAACAGTTCAGCTAGTTGCTAAGTGAAGCAGCAAGAAGCTGCGAGATTGGACAGGAAGTCCTAGCGTGTGATTACCGAGAAGACAAGTGGACACCCGGTAGGTTAGCTACAAGAACTGAACCAGTGATATACACAGTGGATGGTGGCGATCTGACATGGAGACGTCATGTGGACCAGATACTGAATGCTCAACCAAAGAACACACCTGAGTCAATTGCATCCAACAAGTCGGACACAGTACAGTCATTGGACTTATCTCTCAGCGATGATCATGTCACTGACAGCAATGTGACATTGGAAACCAAGAACTTTGTCTTAGACAAGACGATTACAAAACCAGATGCCACTTCATGGATCCAAAGGCTCTATCCTGAAAGAAACAAGTCACCACCCTAAAGACTGAACTTTTAGAACTATGAAGTTGTCATGGACTGTTATTGTGAAAGCATGTTTATTTGGGATATGGGTTTATGAAAGGGAAATGGATGTTTCGTACATACAGGTTCCCCCGCCATCCGAAGGTAGAGCGTTCCTATGAAACGGTTCGTAAGCCGAAATGTCGTAAAGGTAAGAAGCAATTACCATTGACTTATGTGGGAAAATTTTGTGAGTGTTCACAGACCCAAAAATAACCTACCAAATCATGCCAAATAACACATAAAACCTAAAATAACAGTAACATATAGTAAAAACAGGAATGATATGATAAATGCACAGCCTATATAAAGTAGAAGTACTTCTCCACAATCATTACTGAACTGTTCTCCGTAGCAAAGATCTCACGCAAGCGCTGTTGGCAAGAACACTCTCTCCAGTAACAATTAAGTTATGAAGCTGCCAAATCATACCAAGTAACCCGTAAAAATACACAGCCTATATAAAGTAGAAATAATGTATGTACAGTGTAGTATCACTTACGGGAATCGGGAAGACAGCTTGCCGAGCACACTGATGATGGTGTGTTAGACTGAGTCGTCGCAGGTTGGGTGGTGCAGTGGCCCCCACCCTCCACGCCGCCAAACGATACATTGCCACAAAGTATGCAGGAATGCAGCGGTAGCCGGGAGGTACACGGCACATCTTTAAGAAAAAAGCGGAAATAAACATGCTAATTAATTAGGTGCCACCTGACACGTAATTGTCGGCCCAGATCAGTGTCGATTTCCGATTGTGTCGACTCTGATCTGGGCCGACAATTACGTGTCGGCGGCACCTAATTAATTAGCATGTTTATTTTGGCTTTTTTCTTAAAGATGTGCTGTGTGCCTCCCGGCTACCGTTGCATTCTCCGCGAATCGGTATCTGTCCGTGGCCTGGGAGTTGGGGTGGTGGGACACTGGGGTGTCATGTCATCACCATCTGTTTCCATTAGATCAGGCAACTCATCTTCTCCTATGACTGCCCGCCTTGATGTCGAAGGTCGAGGTTCGTCGTCTGCTGTGACTGATGTGGAAGGCTTGCCTGACTGCTGAGCCTCGTGCATTTTTCTGTCATACAGTTCTTTAATAAGGACTTAAACCATCCTGCAAATATCCCCTAAACTGACGTACCCTTTCAAAATTAAAGTCATACTTTATCATTACTCATTCGGTTTTGATTGTTATCCTTTTTTTTTCCAATTGCATCAGCTCTTCATCTATCAGATCTTGGTGATGGGATGCCAAAACCTCTTCAACATCATGTTCGTCAGCTTCCACAAGCCAAACTCATTTTGCCCTTACTTCATTCACCACGATCAAAACGCTTAATTACCGTAAGTGTAACACCCTTACGAGCTCTTTCAGGCTTTTCCGATACCATAGAACTCATCTTGCAAACATCTGCTCACAGGCACGTGTTAAAGCAAAGCAGTTCTGAATCCAGGGGACAGCAGCTGCTTGGGGCGCGCTTTGCCTTGTATCGTGCGCTGAATTTTTTTTCATAACAGTGAAAACACCTTCTGAAAGCGAAAACAGGGTACTAATGTAGGTCTTTCATAACAGTGAGGTTTCATAAAGTGAACGTTCGAGAAGCAGGGGACACCTGTATACAATTTTATGCTGCATTAATTTAAAGGGGGAGGAAGTGTAATGTATGGATCTATTTCTTTTAGAGCAATGACCACCACCCCAGCACTACATGTTGATCTGTTGTCTGCACATGCATATTGTTCTCTCTCTCTCCCTATCACTGCAATGCGAACATACCAGTTAAAGCCAGCACCCACGAGCATGCTTTTATTTAGTTGATATGTAGTTGTGCACAAAACACAACAAGTGTCATTAAGAATACCTTCAAAAATACAGGAGAAAACAGGGGCAACCAGGCAATGGAAGAGGGTCTGAAGGGCACTAGATTTTTCTGCAGCTACGGTAGGCGTCAGTTTCCCATCCATTATTATGTGTTTCATCATTGTGGCTGAATTTTGCAAAGCTGGCGTCATGTCAGCAATGCATGAGGATTAATTTCACCCACCGCCTTCACTACATGTTCAGCATGCATAAGCAGTGCATATCGAACACCTGAATTTGTCAAACACCATGAGTTGTGTTAACAATGAGCTTTTGCAATCCACAAATAAAATTGGAATTAAATGAATCAGAAACAAAATCAGGTTTAATAGCATTGGCATATGTCGTGAAACTTGTTGTTTTTGTGGCAGCAGTACAATGCAATACATAATAATAAAAACTGTGCATTACAGTAAATATATATATATATCAAACACCACTGGTGTTTAGGGTAGCAATGAAGCTCCTCCATTATTTCTGGTGGTGTTCATGGCTTCCTTCATCATGTCAGTAACTTTTCTGTTTTCCCTACTCTCAGTTATGCAAGTTTCGGGTGGAGATGCAGGAATATCATCACACTAGAAGGAATCTTCATTGCTATTTCCATTACAATTTTGTTTGACCTGTCAGGGTCATTAGCCCTGAGCTGAACTCCCAAACCTGGAGGACCAGAGGACCATGCTGAGTCTGGCTGTCACTAGGTTCGGATAGGGCCCAAATGCGGAGTGAGAGACACTGAAGCAGATCAATAGTTCACAGACTTTAATGCGAACAATGTTAAAAGGCAAAGAAAACAATAAACGCTAGGCCAAACAGGGCCGTTAACTAAAATTCTCAAATGGAAAATAAAGCCAACACTGCGGCTGAAAAGAACAACTAAATATAAAACAAATACCACTAGTTTTCGGAGTCAGATGACTCAAAAGTCCAATTTCTCAGGCAAGGCCGAATGCAAACAGGCAGCGAAGCGTTGCTGTGCTGTGTCCAAGCCTCGACAAACAGTACGATGGAATGAATGGAGTTAAATACTATCACAATGAAATAATAATTAGCTGACACGTGTCTATTCACAAGTGCAATTGCCGTATCTGCTGCGCTGCCAAATCCATGGTTCTGACGCTGGCCTCTACCCTTTCAACTGTTTGAATTGGGTGACCCTACCAAGAGCCAAAGCACAAAGCCCTGACTCCTACCAACATAGCTCTATGGATCACTGAGGCCTGCCAGCCTCCAAACCATGACAAGGTTGTAGTCCTCTTGGAAGGTCCTTGTTGATGGGGGTCCTTAATCATGGATGCTGCATTTCTGGGGCATCGCTCCTTGAAGATGACCTGGATACTGCAGAGGCTAGTGTCCATGATGGAGCTGCTGAGTTCATAATTTTTCTGCAGCTTCTTTCAATCCTGTATGCCTTCTTGCCACCAACTGAAATCCTGACAGCAATAGTTGTGTCATCAGCAAATTTATAAATGGCACTTGAGCTGTGCCTATCCACACAGTCAAGGGTGAAGAAAAAGTAGAGCAGTGAGCTAAGCACACATCCTTGAGTCGTACCAGTGTTGATTGTCAGCTAGGTGGAGATGTTGTTTCCAATCCGCACAGACTGTGGTCTTCTGGTGGAGAAAGTCAAGGATCCAGTTGAAGAGGGAAGTACAAAGGCCCAGGTTTTGGATCTTTCGATCAGAGATATAGGAATGATTGTGCTAGAGCTGAGCTGTAGTCAATAAACAGCATCCTGACATAAGTATTAGTTTTGTCCAGGTGATCCAAAGCCGCATGAAGAACCAATGAGATCGCATCCGCGATAGGCAAACTGCAGTGGGTCTAGGTCCTTGCTAAGACAAAAGTTGATTCTCTCCATAATCAACCTCTCAAAGCCCTTAGATGTGAATGCTACTGGCCAATAATCATTCAAGGCAGCTAAACCTGCTTTTTTGGGCACAGGTATGATTTTTTTTATCAAAGTACACATATGTACACAGATAGTAAAATTTGCTTTGAACTTGGAAGCAGATAGGAACTTCTGAGTGTAGCAATGAGAGAAAGAAAATATCTTTGAACACACCCACCAGTTGGTTGGCACTGATTTTCAGAGACTTAACAAGTACTCATGATTCAGAAAAATATCAGTTGTATACAACTCTGTGTATTTGTCTTTTTCATGTTGGTTGGTTGGTTGGTTGTCCACCCTGTTGGGAGTGGTTATTCATTGATTATATTGTGTTTCTTGGATTTACCCGTATATAATGACATTTATGTACTTTGATAATAAATTTACTTTGAACATTGATGGTTTGAGTTCAATTCTTATCACCACATTACTGGCAAAAGGTGATTGCATGGGAGGTGATTCAGAGAATGATATTGTCAAAGCAGTGAAAAAGTAACGAAGAGGAAAGACTGGATGGGTGATGTTAACGCTTTAGCCTCAGGTGCTATGTGGTGTTTCTCCCAATCTTCCGGTGAGTGGTTGCTCTGTTTTCCTTCAGTGGCTATTTCAAGTTAATAAAAAAGGACCAAAAGTAGTTGGACATGTAAGAAAAAAGTAAAATAGCTGCAGAGATGCATGGAAGTATGGAGAGAAAGATGGAATAAATTGATTTTCATTGCTTTGAGCTTGCATGTAACTGACAGGCTGAATGGCCTTTGTATGTTACTCAATTCTTCTTCTTCTTCTTGCGCATTACGTGCTTGGGCGATCATGGCTCTCCACATCAAACGATCCCTCACAGCATCAATGATATCTCGCACACTTAGATCTGTTAGTTCTTTCACAGTGTCCATATATTTTCTTCTTTGCCTTTCTCTTCCGGGTTTCCCAGGCATACGGCCTTGTAATGTAAGGCATTCTATTTCTCCCTTTCTGATGGCATGGCCCAGGAATTTAAGTTTTCTCTCATTTAATGTTCTCATTAAAGATCTTTTTGTACTGTCTCATTAGTTACCCTATCTCTATATGATATTTCCAGCATTCTTCTCAGAAACCACATTTCTGTTGCTTCTAAGTTTCTTTGAAGTTCTGGTGTTATAGTCCGTGTTTCAAAAGCATTCAGCAAGATTGAACAGATATAACATTTTTGTAGCCTAAGCCTTGTTGTCACAGAAATGTGTCCGTTGGTAAAAATGGGTTTCATTTTTTGGAAGTTGGTTTTGGCAATGGCAATTCTTCTTTTTATTTCTACTTTACTTCTAGCATCTTGTGGTATAACTACTAAGGTAATTAAAGCTGGTCTTCTGTTCAATCTCTTGGTTACCGATGTACAATTGGCAATTAACCAATAAGTATTTAAAAGTTACCTCTTTGGACAGAGGACACTGAGATGAGACTAAACCAGGATTTATAGTTTTATGAAGGATCCAGAGCGTATGAGGTGAAAAAACATTTTACCCCTCAGCAGAGCAGCCAAAACCAATGGCTGCAGATTTAATCAAATTAGTGGAAGTTTATAAGGGAGGTGAGGAGTCTTTTCACCCAGAAGGTGGGATGTGTCTAAAAGGATGTTATAAAACAGAAATCATGTAATCTCCAAGCAATGATTACGTGTACTTGGAAGCCATGATTTGCAGAATATAAACCTGTTTCTGGAGCATGATGTTTTGTGACTTTTTTGAGTTCTTGCAATCCCATAACAATTGCAGAAATTGGCTCGGAGTCAATGATATTAACCAAGACTCTGCTGTACTAATGAAGGATGTGACTAATTGTGTAAAAGATTCATTCTCCTCATTAATTTTGTAGGTTATATTTTAAACCAAAATAGCTGTATTGTTAAGGTTCCTGCTGAAGAATAGATTAAAATTTAGGAACACTTTGCGTTTCTATTGACTGACAATTGGATGGAAACTGTTTGAAATATTCACTGATGAAGGGTCTCAGTCTAAAAAAACATCAGCTACCCATTCACCACCATAGATGCTGCCTGACTTGTTGAGTCCTTCGAATATTTTGTGTATGTTGCTCAAGATTTCCACAATTTACAGAATAGAACATAGAATAGCACAGCACAGTACAGGCCCTTCGGCCCACAATGTTGTACCGACCCTCAAACACTGCCTCCCATATAACTCCCCAACTTAAATTCCTCCATATACCTGTCTAGTAATCTCTTAAACTTCACTGGTGTATCTGCCTCCACCACTGACTCAGGCAGTGCATTCTATGCACCAACCACTCTCTGAGTAAAAAACCTTCCTCTAATATCCCCCTTGAACTTCCCACCCCTTACCTTAAAGCCATGTCCTCTTGTATTGAGCAGTGGTGCCCTGGGGAAGAGGCGCTGGCTATTCACTCTATCTATTCCTCTTATTATCTTGTACACCTCTATCATCTCTCCTCTCATCCTCCTTCTCTCCAAAGAGTAAAGCCCCAGCTCCCTTAATCTCTGATCATAATCCATACTCTCTAAACCAGGTAGCATCCTGGTAAATCTCCTCTGTACCCTTTCCAATGCTTCCACATCCTTCCTATAGTGAGGCGACCAGAACTGGACACAGTACTCCAAGTGTGGCCTAACCAGAGTTTTATAGAGCTGCATCATTACATTGCGACTCTTAAACTCTATCCCTCGACTTATGAAAGCTAACACCCCATAAACTTTCTTAACTACCCTATCTACCTGTGGAGCAACTTTCAGGGTTCTGTGCACATGTACCCCCAGATCCCTCTGCTCCTCCACACTACCAAGTATCCTGCCATTTACTTCGTACTCTGCCTTGGAGTTTGTCCTTCCAAAGTGTACCATCTCAGACTTCTCCGGGTTGAACTCCATCTGCCACTTCTCAGCCCACTTCTGCATCCTATCAATATCTCTCTGCAATCTTCGACAATCCTCTACACTATCTACAACACCACCAACCTTTGTATCATCTGCAAACTTGCCAACCCACCCTTCTACCCCCACATCCAGGTCATTAATAAGAATATCTTGTGTTTATGAAATATTCACTTAGAATACTTAAGAGCAATAGCTTTGCTTCAGAGCTGTGTTGATCAGGTTTACTATCCATTTAATTGAATTAGCTGTGTCATGGAGTCATAGAATCCTAGAACACTACAGCATAGTAGTAGGCCCTTTGGCCCATCTAGTTCATTCCTAACTATTACTCTGCCTAGTCCCATAGAGGTGCATATGGACCACAGCCCTCCATACCACTCCCATCTACGTACATGTCCAAATTCCGCTTAAATATTGAAATTGAACCTGCATCCGCCTCTTCCGCTGGCAGCTCATCCCACACTCTCACCAACCTCTGAGTGAAGATGATCCCTCCTCATGTTCCCCTTAAACATTTCACCTTTCATCTTTAATCCATGACCTCTAGTTGTGGTCTCACCCAATGTCTATGGGAAATTCTGCTTGCCGTACCCTATTTATACCCCTCATAATTTATCAAATCTTTCCTCATTCTCCTGTGCTCTAGGGAATAAAGTTGTAACCTCTTCAACCTTGCCTTGTAATATGGATCCTCAAGATTTGGCTAAATACTTGTAAATTTTCACTGCACTCTTTCCTGTTGGTAGTTAACCAGAACTGGACACAATACTCCAAATTAAGCCTCACCAACATCTTATGTTTTCAACAGCCCATCTCCCGTATTCAATACTTTGACTTATTAAGGGTAATTTGACAAAGGACTGCTTTATGAACCTACCTACCTGTGATGCTACTTTCGAGGAATTATGGATTTGTATTCCCTCTGTTCTAACGTACTCAGCAGTGCCCTACTGCTCACTATCTAAGTCCTACTCTGGTTTGTCCTCCCAAAGAGCAGCGCATCAAACTTCTCTGCATTAAATTCCTTCTTCTGTTTTTCAGCCCGTTTGTTCAGAAGGTCCAAATCCCACTGCAACCTTTGATAGCCTTCCTTGATGTCCATTACATTCCGAATCTTGGCATCACCTGCAGACTTGTTGAACCAATTTACCACATTACCATCCAGATTGTTGATATAGTTGACAAACAACAATGGGCCCAGCACTAATCCCTGCAACACACTACTAGTCACAGGCCTCCACTCAGAAAGACAATCATCTACGACAGATCTCTGGCTTCTCCTGCAAAGACATTGCCTAATTCAATTTACTATATCATCCTAAATGCCAAGCAACTGAACCTTTCTGACCAGCCTCCCATACAGAACCTTGTCAAAGACAGTGCTGAATTCCATGTAGACAACGTTCACTGCCATTGATCTAGGCATAGGCGCAGAATTAGGCCATTTCTGCTCTGAACACTATAGTCCTAGACTTTAGTGCTGAGTGGATCTCCTAGTTCATCCATAGTTTCTGGTTTGGTACACAGTCCTCAACACACAAGCTGATAAATTTGTAACGATGATGACTGTTGTGTACTTAATATTTCAGTTGCAGAGTATACTTGAGTAATCATGTATATATATTGGTTGATTAAGCATTCTTGTTTTCAAATTATTCATGAATCGCATGCGTCATCACGCTACCATGAGTTACGTGCATGCCTCACTTAAAGTAAAGACAAAGTTAGACCTGCATTTTGGACCTCCATGTTTCCCTTTGAATTAGCTTAATGTTTTGAAGTTACAAATCATAGCATTAGCAATAAAGTAAAATGCAGTGATGAACAGTTGATTTACAAAAAACGTGTTCTTTGGAACGGAAGATGTAATCGAGTTTACAGAAAAGGCCATAAATGGAGGAATTCACAGATGTATTGTATAAGGAGTGAATACTGGGTGATAATAATCATTTTAAAAAATTCAGAAATGGCTACATCAGAAAGATGAACGAGTTTGATTACACAATGGCTAATTGGCTCAAGTACACTGCTATTGGAACAGTGTTTTGAAGCAAATGAAATAACGGATAAGAAATGAGTGCCAATTTTGCATTGGCTTTAAAGACATGCAGTTTGTTTTGAAGTTTGACTGCTCCAACTTCCAGAAATGAGCTTTCCTGACAAAGTGATGCAGGAACATTTAGAACCAAAGCCAGTGTTAATTGCAGAATACTTTATATTTCATAAGTTCAAAGTAAATTTTATTATCAAAGTACATATATGTCACCATATACAACCCAGGGATTCATTTTGCTGCCAGCACACTCTACAAATCTACAGAATAGTAACAATAAAAGGATCAATGAAAGATCAACCAGAGTGTAGAAGAAAACACACTGTGCAAATACAAATATAACTAAATAGCAATAAATAATGAGAACATGAGATAATTAGATAAAGAGTTCTTAAAGTGAGATAATTGGTTGTGGGAACTTTTCAATGGACGGGCAAGTGGGTGTAGTTATCCCCTTTTGTTCATGAGCCTGACAATCATGGGGTAATTGTTTTTAAACCTGGCGGTGTGAGTCTTGAGGTTCTTGTACCTTCTACCTGAAGGCAACAGCAAGAAAAAGAGGAATCAATGAGAAGGAGAGTCCATTTCAGCACAGACTGCTGATTTGAAGAAATTGTCTGAGCATTGTCAGTTCAGTAATGGACTTGATAGTACACTAAGAGATTGTTTAATTTGTGGAATCTTAAAAGAAAGCTTTCAAAAACCAGCTCGTAACTGAAGCACAACTTGCATTTAAAAGAGCAGTTGAAATAATTGTATCAATGGAAACAGCAGACAGAGACACAATTGAATTGTAGTCAGGAATTAATATAGCATGAATAAAATTGCGACGAATTGCATTCACAGAAATCAGCCTAACTGAACAATTTGTGTTGCCAATATGACAGAGGCTCACATTCACCAAACAGGTTTAAAGGTGAAACTTTCAGAACATGTAAGATACACAAAGAGCATGTCAGGCAGACAAAAATAAATAGACTGCACAGGGAAGAGAAAGTTCTAAAAATTCAGGTTGCAGTTTCATAAAGAGCATTAATCTGCATGCCGTTGATAAAAGATCTGATAATGACGAGAGTAGCACAAGATTGTGTAGGCTTGAGATTTACAGTGTGAACATTAACAATAGATAAATAATATGGCTTATGCCAGCAGTGTTGGCAAATTAATTAAAATGGAATTAGTCACTGGTTCAGCCATTTCAGTCATTTCACAATATGAGTTCGAGAGGCCTTTCAAAGATACTAAACTGAAGCCTACAGATATTCAACTAAGAACTTATACTGGAGAAAAGATAACTCCTGTGAGAATGAGTTTGTAAGGATTATTAATGAATTATTAAGAGGAATAGATAGAGTAGACAGCCAGCGCCTCTTCCCCAGGGCACCACTGCTCAGTACAAGAGGACATGGCTTTAAGGTAAGGGGTGGGAAGTTCAGAGGGGATATTAGAAGAAGGTTTTTTACTCAGAGAATGGTTGGTGCATAGAATGCACTGCCTGAGTCAGTGGTGGAGGCAGATACACTAGCGAAATTTAAGAGACTGCTAGACAAGTATATGGAGGAATTTAAAGTGGGGGGTTATATGGGAGGTAGGGTTTAAGGGTTAGCACAACATTGTGGGCCGAAGGGCCTGTACTGTGCAGTACTATTCTATGTCCTATGTTCTATGAACTACAACAACCAACAAGCCACATTGAGCTTGTATGTGGTAAAAACAGGAGGAACAGCATTGTAGGAGCATAACTGGCTGAAACAATATGAATTTGATTGGAGATCCATCCACCATTTGCTTGCCACATCCCTTGCAATGAAGCCAACTGAAAGTGAATTAAGGAAGATACTGGATGAGCCCACAACTGTTTCCATTTCAAACACCATGTTGCCCAACAGAGGGAAAACAGGTGTTGGTGCCAACCTCCGTGCCTCTGGTTGGAAAGCATATTGGACCCAGGAAGGACCATGCTGCTCAGAGGAAGTGTGAAAGTGACAAAAGCAGTGAGCCAACTCCAACAGTTTTTGTAGGCAGCATATCTGAGAAAGCTACTGATATGTTAATCAGACAGTTACTTGCAAAATGTGGCTATGTTTTAAGCTGTAAGAGAGTTCAAGGAGCTTCAGGAAAATTGCAATCATTCAGCTTTTGTGAGTATAAAGAACCAGAATCTACTCTGCATGCATTAAGGTTATTGCATGAACTTTAAGAGGGAGACAAAAAGTTGCTTCTACAAGTAGATGCAAAGACTGAAGACCAGCTGGATGAATGAAAGGCCGAAAAGGAAGAACTCAAAGGAGATACGGAAGCAGAGGATTCATCAGATGATTTTGTAGATGAGGAAACCAAGAGGAGAGATCAGACTGTAAAGGGTGCAATACAAGGATTATAAGAAAATACTCCAGTGAAATGGCCCTTCCCAAGATCAAGATGCACAAACTAGAGGTAGAATAAAGAGGGAAGAAATAGCGAGAAAGAATGTGAACGAGAAAGAGGAAGGTATGAAAGAGCGAAGAAATGTAAGAAAGAAAAATAAAGGGATCAAAGTAGATCCAGAGAGAGAAAAAAGAAGAAAGGTGTCAGAACCACTTCCTGCAGTTTCAGAATCAACTGTGTGCCTCAGTAAGGACACTAGACACTAGAATACTACAGCACAGTACAGGCCCTTCGGCCCTCAATGTTGTGCCGACCCATATATTCCTTAAAAAAACATATTAAACCCATACTACCACATAACCCTCTATTTTTCTTTCATCCATGTGCCTGTCCAAGAGGCTCTTAAATACCCCTAATGTTTTAGCCTCCACCACCATCCCTGGCAAGTCATTCCAGGCACCCACAACACTCTGTGTAAAAAAAACTTACCCCTGATGTCTCCCCTAAACTTCCCTCCCTTAATTTTATGCATATGCCCTCTGGTGTTTGCTATTCATGCCCTGGGAAACAGGTGCTGGCTATCCACCCTATCTATGCCTCTCATAATCTTGTAGACCTCTATCAAGTCCCCTCTCATCCTTCTACGGTCCAAAGAGAGAAGTCCCAGCTCTGCTAACCTTAGACATAGTTAGACATGCATTTCAGAGACCCATGTAATCCTTTGAATCAGGTTAATGTCTGAAGTTATAAAATGTAACAGTGGTGTACCAGCTGAATGCCTAGTCCATTGATCATTACAATGCTCCATTGATACCTACAGAAGTTTGTCAAAGTTTCAGATGACATGTCAAATCTTTGCTAACCTCAGAGAAAACAGAGGCATGATCATGCTTTCTTTGAAATGGCACTTACATGTTGGTCCCAGAACAGATCCTTTGACGTGAGAATGCCCAGGAATCTTGCCTATGTGATAAGAGATATCGTGACCTCACTATCATTGTAACCTTGAACCTTGCCATCTACCTGCACTGCACTTTCTCTGTACTATAGCTCTTAATTCTGCACTCTGTTATTAATGTTCCTTGTACTACCTCAATTGAGCATTGTAATAATCTGTATGGAAAGCATGCAGAAAAAGTTTTTCAAAGTGCCTTGGTTCATGTGGCAATGATAAGCCAAATCAATATGCATTACAGAAACAAGAAAGCAAGTATTAAGCTCTGTGAAATCCATTGATAACACCCACACAAAAACACCTTTCAACCTTTTCCCTTTGCCTCTTTACATTAAACCAATTTTGAATCCAGTTTGCCTGTGTTCCTTGAATCCCATGGACTTTTACATTTTTGATTTTTTTAACTAGTCTACCACATGGGACCTGTCCAAATTCATGATGCCATTTCATGCAGAAATAGCAAAATGTCAAACAACACTAAGATTTTATTGATATTGGTGAATTATTAATAAAAATAGTAACACCTATTTGAGTACAAAAGATTAATAATCAATTCAGTGCTATGTGAATCATCCCAACCTGTGTTTCAGGTCAATGTAATAGAAACATTATTAGTTTGGGTAATATACAACTGAAAAGTTAGGATAGAAAACTTTAGGTTCATACTTTCCGTAGGAGAGCCTAATTTAAATGTCAGCATTAGGAGCCATGTCACTCACAAAGTCCCTGGCAAATACATTTACATGCTTCCTCCCAATGAGCTAACATGTTCTCCACAAAATGAATTAAATTACCAATTTCCCAAAAATCAATCAGTCATACTTCCTGATTCCTCAAGTATCATTGATTTCCTAACATCCTTTGTTGGCTTTTTAATAAATACATTCAGTATTATTTCACCATTAGTACTGAGAAAAAAACTGAATTTTAGTTGCTGTTTGCATATTAATTTAGCATAGGAACTCAATGAGCCTTCTTCCTTACATGTTCCCTAAGTACCTCTTGACAGAGTCCAGCAAATGTAGTACTATTTGCTTAAATGTACCTTGTTAAAACCTTGCCGGAGAACTAATCCATGCTAAACAGATTAAAACTGTGTACTATGAATTCCCCAAGTTCATAACATTATACAGATGACACTGGTTGCGTGCTGAAAACCCTGGATTTTGAATTAAACATCTTGCTCTGTATTTTTAGAACAATCTTACATTCTCTCGGCGGGAGGAGAGAGTGCAGCGCGCCATGCGTGCGCAGCCCTCCGGTGAAAATGATATCGTATCCATTAAATAGGGGCCATGGACAATTCTGATTTGATGGAGAATGGACGTGAAAGCACAGAGGAACATCTGGAGAAATTTCTGAAACACCCGTTCGCTGCTGTCGTTACTGCGCGATCATGAATCTTCCAGAGGGAAGGGCTCAAAATCCCCAGCTTTGCCTGCTGTTGGTGACCGAGATTGAGGTCAAATCGCTCGGATAGAGATGGTGCTCGATACTTGGTGTTGGAGAGCTGATCGGAGGCTCGAAGTTTTCGGACAACTCAGAGTCGGACTGTGGTCGGGCACGGCAGGAGAGTTTTTCTTCCTTCTCCTGTCTGCGTGAGATGTGGGGCATTTGAGAGACTTTGAACTTTTTACTGTGCTCATGGACTGTTCTTCATCAAGTTATGGTATTGTTGCATTGTTGTAACTATATGTTATAATTATGTGGTTTTGTTAGTCTTTTCAATCTTGGTCTGTCCTGTGTTTTGTGATATCACACCGGAGGAAATATTGTATCATTTCTTAATGCATGCATTACTAAATGACAATAAAAGAGGACTACATGTCTTCATAATCTAACCTAATCTAATTCATACTAGTAAATATTCAAAGAGTAAAAATTGGCTTTCTCAAAGTTTTTAAGGAGAACTTTTGTTATTTAATCAAAACAATTGGTCTTTGAATTAAACAAGTTACAATTTGTCAGTCCATTTTCCTCCCCACAATAACTTGACAATTGAAAGAACATTATTGATATATGTTAGGACAATATTGGCATTGCCCTAGAAACTTGATTGTTTTATCTACCATGGAATTTTGTAAGGCATTTGACAAGGTCCCACATGGGAGGTTCAGTTGATTGGCATCAAGATGAGGTTGTAAATTGGATTAGACATTGGCTTTGCGGGAGAAGCCAGAGAGTGGTAGTAAAAGGTTGCCTCTCTGACTGAATGTCTGTAACTAGTGGTGTGCTGCAGTATTCAGTGCTGGGTCCTTTGTTGTTTGTCATCTATGTCAATGATCTGGATGATAATTGGTTAATTGGATCAGCAAATTTGCAGGTAACACCAAGATTGGGGGTGCAGTGGACAGTGAGGAAGGCTATCATGACTTGCAGGGGGATCTGCATCTGCTGGAAAAATAGACTGAAAAATGGGAGATGGATCTTAATGCAGGCAAGTGCGAGGTTTTGCATATCAGTAGGACCAACCAGGGTAGGTCTTACACAGTGAATGGTAGGGTATTGAGGAATGTGGTAGAACAAAGGGATCTGGGAATTCAGTTCCATAATTTCATGAAAGTGGCATCACATGTAGACAGGAAAATAAAGAAAGCTTTTAGCACATTGGCCTTCATAAATCAATGTATTGAGTACAGCAGATGGGATATTATGTTGAAGTTGTATAAGGTATTTGTGAGGCCTAATTTGGAGTATTGTGTACAGCTTTGGTCACCTACTTACAGGAAAAATGTGAACAAGGTTGAAAGAGTACAAGGAAAATTTATAAGGATGTTACTGGCTCTGGAGGACCTGTGTTATAAGGAAAGACTAAAATAAGTCAGGACTGTATTCTTTAGAGCAAAGAAGATTGAGAGGAGATTTGATAGAGGTATACAAGACTGAAACCTATCAAATATTGACATGCAGAGGATGTTCTGAATAGTTGGGGGAATCCAGGTTTGGAAGGCACAGCCTCTGAATACAAGGATGTCTCTCTAGAACAAATTAACAATGCAATTTCAATCAATTAAATCAATCAAAGTACATTTATTATCAAATAATGTATAAATCATACACCTTGAGATTTGTTTGCTTACTGGCAGCCGCAGAGCAAGAAACCTGAAGAACCCAATTTAAAAGGAAGCAAGGCCATAGCCACTGTGCAGAGAAAGAGGGAAAACAACACACATCATGCAAATAATAGATGTATACAACAGCATTCTGAACCAGACTGAGCCCTTAGATCCACTCGCCAGAGTAATAGGCAGAAGCCTCGATCTCAGTCCATCAAAGTAGCAGTGTGAAAGTGCTGCGAAACTCACAGAGATGACAGCCACTGGAGAAAGAACTGAACATTGCGGGAGGGAGAGCAAGCGAAATCAGCTGGACTCTCACCTCCGCACTTGGGCTTTCCAGTCCACCTGGGCCAGTGTTTAAATTGTCCAAGCACTGAGTAGTGCCTTGTTCTAGGGCCCTGGCCACGGCGCAGCGAGACACCAAACCACACGGCCTAAAGCCGTTCTCGATCTTGTCAAATCCCCTCGGTGCTTGGAGCAATCCAACCTTGCACCCAGGTTAGGTGGACAGGCATCAAAGCTCTTCCATATTGACTCCTCTCCAAATCGTTAACTCCAGCAATGACAGTAATACCAACTCCTTCTGCTCATACTCACTATTAGATCTACACACTCACTTATAACACTCCAATCTACACAGAACTCTCACTGAGTATTCACAATAGATTTAAGTTGGTGAAGGGCAAAACCATTGACTGTCTTTCACTTCCAAATTAAATATATTGTACATACTGCTTATTTTGCCAATTATATCTTGATGATCTAACTGACTGCATTCATCATGTTGACTTCACGTTTGTAACTATGCCAGATCCAAATATATTCAGTTGTTCTACTTAGAAAGGGCAATTATACCATAATGCTCTTGAATTTGATTATTTTGCAAATTGTGACTTTATGTCAGTGTTCTAGCCATACCCAAAAGATAGGTCTTGTAGTTTCGTACATACACAACAGAAGAGATCTATTTTGTGCATTTTTATCTTTTGTCTTCTTAATTGATTGCTTCGTGGAGATAAATTGCATGTGACCTGGTAAAATGTCACCTATTTCATGTAGAAAATGCATAGTCTTCAGCAAATCGAGAAGTCCCGTTAATGTAGCGGTTAGTACAATGCTATTACAGCTGAGGGTGTCGGAATTCAAAGTTCAATCCCAGCATACATACGTCCTCCCCGTGAAATGCATGGGTTTTCTTTGGGTGCTCCAGTTTCCTCCCACAGTCCAAAGACCTACCAGGTAGGTTAATGAGTCATTGTAAGTTGTCCGGCCATTAGGTTAGGGTTAAATCGGGGGGTGTCGGGCAATGCTGAGCAGCATGGCTTGAAGGGCCAGAAAGGCAAATTCCACGCTCTATCTCTAAATAAATAAAAATAAAACCCTGTTTAACCAGTCATTCAAAACTTACCTTTACAAAAAAGTCAAGCAGTACAGACTTTGAACTTAAATAACAATGGCTATTTATCCACATGATTTCCTAGAACAGAAATTTCAGTCCTCCCTTCATTCCAATAATACAAGCTACCCTTTAAACCCAAAATAAAATAAAATCTTCTTTAGCTAGAAAGGAAACTGAAACAGCTTTGATTTTTATTGACTGTAGTTTTACTTTAGATGTTTTAAGCTCAAGGCTGTCTTTTCCCTCCTTGTAGCTCTAACTTTGAAGTCAAAATTGTGTTCCTTGAACCTTTATACCTCAGGCTGCTAGAGTGTTTCAACTAATTACTGTCCCAATGCCTTTAGATAAAATGAATTTACATGAAAACACAAGAGTTTAATAATACCTAATAGTGTGGTGAATTAAGTCTATTTGGCTGGAATCTCAAGATGCGGCAAACAGCTAGGTATAATTATTAAGCATCGTATGGAGTGTCTTTGGAGCCAAGTCTGCGATTCTCTGAAAGTTCGCTGGGGAGAGTTGAAGGCCGATGTCTGCAAGCCCAAGTCCATGTCGGCTGGATACCTGACCTGAGGTTTAAAGACTGTGTATGTGTATGAGTGAGAGGAAGGAACGGAGCTTGTTTTTGCAGTTGCCGTTTGTTGCTTATTGTGTTCTGTACTCTGCCAAACAATGTGGGCATGCCTCGCTGGCAGTGGAATGCATGACAATGTTTTCAGGCTACCTCCAGCTCACCCTTAGCGGTGTTGTTTGTTAATACAAACAAATCGTATCACTGGATGTTCCGATGTACGCATGAGAAAGTAATTTTAAAATTGAACCTAGAATCTTAATGGTCTGATCAACACTCTTTGCTAAGGATTAAACCAACAAAAATTGAAGGGTGCAGAGGTCAAATTGTCATCAATGCACCTCAAATGTCTATGACCAAATGTATAACTATAAAGAATATGCTGGATGTCAATGCCGGAACCAAACAGAATCACCACTCTGAGTTTCCAGTTATTGTGGTTTTTGAGGTGGCTATAAAAATTAAGCCTAAAGAAGTTACTAAAGTCAAACTCTCCTGGTTTACACTTTATTAAGTAAACACTTTATTACATGGCAATAGAAGACATCTTTTATCTGATTAAAAAACTGACTGGAAGACACAAAGATAATTTGCAAAAGGCTTCCTATTGTTTTTGAAATCATGTTCAGTTACTCAAAAACATAAGTATTGGATTAACACATCACTAAAATGTTATTTTTTCTGACAACCTAATTTTCTGCTATATTAATCTAATACTCCTAAAATGCTACTTTAAATGAATTGAATGATTTATGTTAAAAGGGATTTATTTTATAATCGCATTCTGAACTATAGCCAAATTGTGATGGCTCATGGAAAAGTTACATTCCCCAGTGAGCAATCAGATATGAATGAAGAGAAAACCTTCTCAAAATTAGTGCAAAGTAGGAATGAATCTGCACCTTAAGAATTGACCGCAGCGACAATGAAAAATAATAACCTTGCTGATTTGTATCCTCCCTGCTCCTGGGTCATATGGTTACTACTTTTTCATGTTCAGCTTTTGAATTGCTTGGGCTATTGTTCCAAATACTTAGTTCTCATATATTTCACAGGATACTAGGATTTGTTTCCTTTTTCATTGTTTACAGCACTTCTAGAGAAAATCCTGGATTAATAGGTGGAAGTTCAAAAAGTGTCAGAAAACTATTATCTTAATAAAACAAACCCTTCCCTAAATTCATCAAAGAGTGAGGGGACTGCCTCCAATTTTAAAAATATGAACTATAATGTACATTATAGATCCATTTAGACATTAAGCAATGTAAAGTTCCTTAATTAATGAAAGCCCAAAATCATCTTAATTAATAAAAAGATAAATAAATATCAAATGAGCAAAAAATTATCAAAATATTATAGTGAATATGGCCCCTGACTTAAGGCTATTAATATCATTCAATTGTCAATCATCAGTACTGAGTATTGATTCCATGCTAAGTGTTTCCAAAATTTACACACAACTGTGCTTGCTGCTTTTAGGACTGTGAGAAGCAAAAGCCATAGGTGTCTCTTACCCATGTGGTAATGAGTAAGGAGAAGTTGCCATTCTGGTACTGGGCTATGTTCTTTTCTTGGATTCATCATATGAACATTTTTCTTCCTTGTTCCACATCTATTTCATATCTTATCTCAACAAGTGATTGAATGCTCTGACCAGGATTGTCAGATCTGGAAGGAATTATTCTGAACAGTGCATCATCCCTCAGTATAAGAGATAGCTTCTACGTTTTCCTTCATTGATATCAAACTTCAAACAAAGATATATTATTCTTCATTGCACAGTGTATATTCATGTCATTTCAGATTGTGTTGCCCCTTTTCTTGTTGGTGCCCATAGCAAACAACACATCATCTTGATTACACAACGTAATGATCTGCAATAATTTAATCTATCATGGCTTCAATATGCATCATAGAGCAAAAATCTGGTCCATAAGGTAATTTGTATCTGAGTGCAGCCATTTTAACACATTATGGTCAGGTAATACTGACCATATTTGTTGTCATTCAATTGGACTTAGCATTGGAAGATGTCCTATTTTGTCAATATCTTTGATTTTTTGCATTCTTTTGAAATGGGAACAGATATTGGTTTGATATAGTGTCGCTTTCTAATCTCCAGTGACAACTGGCAAGGCCCATTCACCATGATCTGTTATCACAGGTACAACATTTTTTTCTAGCCTAACCAATTCCTTCTTGACATTAAAAAGTATAAAGGACTATCAGGGCTTGCAATAAACCAGCATTGCATTTAATTTAATGGAAGTATGTGCATTGTACCCCGTAATCCTTCTGGTTAAAATGGCACTACTGAATGTGTGCAGCTGCTTCCTGGTGGTCAAAAAAGCTAAGAAATCCAACTAAAAACATCACTAAAAATACCTTTTCTGAGGTAAATTGTGTTAAATTATTGCCGCAAATAGTGAAGGGGCAAGTGATGGCGAGGCGAGTTCTGGAAATGAGCCGAGATAGTGTGTTGCACAATCGTTGCAGATGGAGTTCTGATGCTCGTTCAACTGGCCTGGGTGTAAGGCTGAATCGCTCTGGGCACTGAGCTGATTTAAAGAGCTTGAGAACAGCTTTGGCTGGGCGACGAAATCTGTGCCCAGAAAGAGTTGTTGGACAGCGTGATCTAGGGCTGGAGCAAGTCGCTGGGTGGCAAAATCTGGGCCCAGAGTGAGTCACTAGGCGGTGTGGTGTAGGCCCGGAGCCTTTCGCAACAGCAGTGCCTGGGTCCTAGTGCGAGGTACATTATGCTGTTTGGACAATTTAAGTGCTGGCCCAGATCAAAAGCGAAAGCCGATTTTGCTCCCTCTCCGCAATCTTCACTCCTCTTTCCAGGGCACCAGAGCCTTTTGCAGTTCCAGCGTTTGGTCAATTTAAACACCAGCCCAGATAGACTGAAAAGACAGGGCGTTGGCTAGGACGAAAGCTGATTTTGCTCACTCTCTGTGATGTTCATCTCCAGAATGCTGAGGCTATGAAGACTGGCTCAGCTGCTGTGCTCCGTGCCCACTAATATGATGAACCAATAAGCGAAGCTTTGAGCCTACTCCAGGTTGCTCCAGGGTTCAGATCTGAGGCCTCAATTTTGGTTCGGAATGCTGTTGTTGGCTTCAATTGTTTGCATGATTTATATGTTTTTGTCTTTCTCTTGCACTTGAGTATTGGTCTTTTTATTTTTTTTTCTTTAATTGGGTTCTTTTGGATTCCTTGCTTTCTGGCTGCCTGTAAGCAGGAAAATCTCAAGCTTCTTTGATAATAAATGTACTTGAATCTTGTATCTTATACTTGTAGAAATTCTGCTGGGAAAAGAAAGTCATAGCGAGATTTTGGAAGGTCAATGTTGAAATAATTCTTAACAGCTTGGAGCGGTCTCTGCTCATCCCAATAAGGATGCCCTATTTTTATAGTTTGCTAGGATAATATGCAGCAATATTGTGTGTTTCAGAGTGCAGTCTTTTCTGTTAAATGTGTAACACCTCACCAGAATAGGTTTTGAGTTTGGCTGTGCTTTTTGTCAGTGGTATCTGGCTGAACTTAATAATAATAATAGTAATAATAATAGCAACATATTTATAGTGCACTTTTCATACAGATGATGTAGTTCAAAGTGGTTTACAAAGGGATAAAGTGCAAGCATAAAAATAAAAGATAAAAGCAAAAGTTAGCTAAAAGCAAAGTTAAATTAAAAGGTTTTGAGCTGGCATTTAAAAGGGTCAACTGAGTCTGCATTCCTTATAGTTTTAGATATTGAATTCTACAGTTTAGGAGTATAGTTCAAAAAAAGCTGGCCTGCTATTTAACTTTTAAGAGAGTATGTTTACATTTAAAAGACCAGCAGAAGAAAACCTGAGAGCTCGCGCAGGATCTAACAAAATGAAAGCGATTCTGTGATGTACTCTGGTCCCAGACCATTGAGAGCTTTAAAAACAAGAGATATTTAAAACCAATTCTAAAATACACTTGACAAATTGATAAACTTGATAATTGAATGTCTTGATTCATTATTAAACAGTTTATGGCAAATAGCAATGATTGTCTGTAATCAGTACCTTCATTCTAAAATGTGTTTATTATTGATTAAGGTATATTGCACCATTCCAATTCCTCATTGTCTGAATGAACTTCAAAGTCCTCCTTTCTGTTGCCATTACAACTTGCCACTAGAGTTGCTTTTGTTGCTTCTCTTAACTCTGGAAATCTACCAGCTGTCAAATATTTTGCAAGAAACACTTGACTGTTCTAAACTGACAAAATTATGATGAGCAACGGCCTTTATAGTAACAACAATTGACTGAATTGGTTCACTGGTATACTTCAGACTCAGTTTTGTAGCATGGGACATTACTATGGCTCCAACTATGGTCTGTAACAAAAGAAGTCACTTGGGGAGGAGAACATTCTCAAGCATTGTTAAACACCTTTTCCATTAACACAGCCAGTTGAAATGACACATGTTGTTCAATGCCTTTGGCTGAATTCATTCACCTACACATCCATACAAGGACCATTAGGTACAAGCTACAAAGGCATAATAATGGCAAGCAAGGTTAAGTTATTTAATGAAGCAATACACACATTGATTTCTCTACTCTTCGTATCGCTCTTTGTCTCAAGCTTATACCTCTCAGTACTTCTAACTGCTTCTGATCAAGGTCGGTGATAGTGGTGTTCTGCAGGGATTAGAGCAGGTAAAACTGTTTGTGATATATTTAAATGATTTGGATGAAGCTATAGATGAGATAATCATTAAGTTTGCAGACAACAACAATTGGTGGAGTTGTGGATAATGAGATTTATCAAAGAATTCAGCAGGATATAGGCAGTTAGAAATGTAAGCAGAAAAGTGATAGGTGGCATTTAATCCAGACAAGAGTGAGGTGTTACACTTTAGGAGGTCAAATTTAAAAGGAAAATATACAGTAAATGGCAGGACCTTTAGGAGCTTTGATGTATAGAGAGAACTTGATGTACAAGCAACATAATTGTATAAGGGCTAAGAGTGTTGTAAAAGCGAGCCTGAAGGCTTTGTGTGTCAATGCAAGGAGCATTGGTAACAAGGTGGATGAATTAAAAGTGCAGATTGTTATTAATGAATATGATATAGTTGGGATCACGGGGACATGGCTCCAGGATGACCAAGGATGGGAGCTCAACATTCAGGGATATTCAATATTTAGGAGGGATAGACATGAAAGAAAAGGAGGTGGGGTTGCATTGCTGGTTAGAGTGGAGATTAACACAATAGAAAGGAAGGACATTAGCCGGGAGGATGTGGAATCGATATGGGTAGAGCTGCATAACACTAAGGGGCAGAAACCGCTGGTGGGAGTTGTGTACAGGCCACCTAACAGTAGTAGTAAGGTTGGGGATGGTATTAAACAGGAAATTAGAAATACGTGCAATAAAAGAACAGCAGTTATAATGGGTGATTTCAATCTACATATAGATTGGGTGAACCAAATTGGTAAGGGTGCTGAGGAAGAGGATTTCTTGGAATGTATGCGGGATGGTTTTTTGAACCAACATGTCGAAGAACCAACTAGAGAGCAGGCTATTCTAGACTGGGTATTGAGCAATGAGGAAGGGTTAATTAGCAATCTTGTCGTGAGAGGCCCTTTGGGTAAGAGTGACCATAATATGGTGGAATTCTTCATTAAGATGGAGAGTGACATAGTTAATTCAGAAACAAAGGTTCTGAACTTAAAGAAGGGTAACTTTGAAGATATGAGATGTGAACTAGCTAAGACAGACTGACAAATGACACTTAAAGGGTTGACGGTGGATATGCAATGGCAAGCATTTAAAGATCGCATGGATGAACTACAACAATTGTTCATCCCAGTTTGGCAAAAGAATAAATCAGGGAAGGTAGTGCGCCCGTGACTCACAAGAGAAATTAAGGATAGTATCAATTCCAAAGAAGAAGCATACAAATTAGCCAGAAAAAGTGGCTCACCTGAGGACTGGGAGAAATTCAGAGTCCAGCAGAGGAGGACAAAGGGCTTAATTAGGAAAGGGAAAAAAGATTATGAGAGAAAACTGGCAGGGAACATAAAAACTGACTGTAAAAGCTTTTATAGATATGTGAAAAGAAAAAGATTGGTTAAGACAAATGTAGGTCCCCTACAGACAGAAACAGGTGAATTGATTATGGGGAGCAAGGACATGGCAGACCAACTGAATATCTACTTTGATTCTGTCTTCACTAAGGAGGACATAAATAATCTTCCGGAAATAGTAGGGGACAGAGGGTCCAGTGAGATGGAGGAACTGAGGGAAATACATAGAAACATAGAAAATAGGTGCAGGAGTAGGCCATTCGGCCCTTCGAGCCTGCACCGCCATTTATTATGATCATGGCTGATCATCCAACTCAGAACCCCGCCCCAGCCTTCCCTCCATACCCCCTGACCCCCGTAGCCACAAGGGCCATATCTAACTCCCTCTTAAATATAGTCAATGAACTGGCCTCAACTGCTTCCTGTGGCAGAGAATTCCACAGATTCACCACTCTCTGTGTGAAGAAGTTTTTCCTAATCTCGGTCCTAAAAGGCTTCCCCTCTATCCTCAAACTGTGGCCCCTCGTTCTGGACTTCCCCAACATCGGGAATAATCTTCCTGCATCTAGCCTGTCCAATCCCTTTAGGATCTTATACGTTTCAATCAGATCCCCCCTCAATCTTCTAAATTCCAACGAGTACAAGCCCAGTTCATCCAGTCTCTCTTCATATGAAAGTCCTGCCATCCCAGAATCAATCTGGTGAACCTTCTTTGTACTCCCTCTATGGCAAGGATGTCTTTCCTCAGATTAGGGGACCAAAACTGCACACAATACTCCAGGTGTGGTCTCACCAAGGCCTTGTACAACTGCAGTAGTACCTCCCTGCTCCTGTACTCGAATCCTCTCACTATATGTATTTCGCTCAGTTCCTCCATCTCACTGGACCCCCTGTCCCCTACTATTTCTGGAAGATTATTTATGTCCTCCTTAGTGAAGACAGAACCAAAGTAATTATTCAATTTTTCCCTATTATTCATGTTAGTAGGGAAGTGGTGTTAGGTAAATTGAAGGGATTAAAGGCAGATAAATCCCCAGGACCAGATGGTCTGCATCCCAGAGTGCTTAAGGAAGTAGCCCAAGAAATAATGGATGCATTAGTGATAATTTTTCAAAACTCTTTAGATTCTGGACTAGTTCCTGAGGATTGGAGGGTGGCTAATGTAACCCCACTTTTTAAAAAAGGAGGGAGAGAGAAACCGGGGAATTATAGACCGGTAGCCTAACATCAGTGGTGGGGAAAATGCTAGAGTCAGTTATCAAAGATGTGAATACAGCACATTTGGAAAGCAGTGAAATCATCGGACAATGTCAGCATGAATTTGTGAAAGGAAAATCATGTCTGACGAATCTCAGAATTTTTTGAGGATGTAACTAGTAGAGTGGATAGGGGAGAACCAGTGGCTGTGGTATAGTTGGATTTTCAAAAGGCTTTTGACAAGGTCCCACACAGGAGATTAGTGTGCAAACTTAAAGCACACGGTATTGGGGGTAAGGTATTGATGTGGATAGAGAATTGGTTGGCAGACAGGAAGCAAAGAGTGGGAATAAACGGGACCTTTTCAGAATGGCATGCGGTGACTAGTGGGGTACCGCAAGGCTCAGTGCTGGGACCCCAGTTGTTTACAATATATATTAATGACTTAGATGAGGGAATTAAATGCAGCATCTCCAAGTTTGCGGATGACACGAAGCTGGGTGGCAGTGTTAGCTGTGAGGAGGATGCTAAGAGGATGCAGAGTGACTTGGATAGGTTGGGTGAGTGGGCAAATTCATGGCAGATGCAATTTAATGCAGATAAATGTGAGGTTATCCACTTTGGTGGCAAAAACAGGAAAACAGATTATCTGAATGGTGGCCAATTAGGAAAAGGGGAGGTGCAACGAGACCTGGGTGTCATTATACACCAGTCATTGAAAATGGGCATGCAGGTACAGCAGGCGGTGAAAAAGGCGAATGGTATGCTGGCATTCATAGCAAGAGGATTCAAGTACAGGAGCAGGGAGGTACTGCTGCAGTTGTACAAGGCCTTGGTGAGACCATACCTGGAGTATTGTGTGCCGTTTTGTTCCCCTAATCTGAAGAAAGACATCCTTGCCATAGAGGGAGTACAAAGAAGGTTCACCAGATTGATTCCTGGGATGGCAGGACTTTCATATGATGAATGACTGGATCGACTAGGCTTATACTTGTTGGAATTTAGAAGATTGAGGGGGGATCTTATTGAAACGTATAAAATCCTAAAGGGATTGGGCAGGCTAGATGCAGGAAGATTGTTCCCGATGTTGGGGAAATCCAGAACGAGGGGTCACAGTTTGAGGATAAAGGGGAAGCTTTTAGGACCAAGATTAGTAAAAACTTGTTCACACAGAGAGTGGTGAATCTGTGGAATTCTCTGCCACAGGGAACAGTTGAGGCCAGTTCATTGGATATATTTAAGAGGGAGTTAGATATGGCCCTTGTGGCTAAAGGGATCAGGGGGTATGGAGGGAAGGCTGGTACAGGGTTCTGAGTTGGATGATCAGCCATGATCATACTGAATGGCGGTGCAGGCTCGAAGGGCCGTATAGCCTACTCCTGTACCTATTTTCTATGTTTCTATGTTTCAACCTCTCTAGGATGGTGCTGGTGAAACAAGACAACACTTAACTTCTAAATATACTTCTGAACTGCTGTCATTGCAATCTGCAGCTTGTAATTTTCCCCTAAGCAAAGCACATCTAAACTATCTTAACGAATTAGCAATTTCCTGATCTTCTGAAGGACTTGGCAGACATAACTCTCAGAAATGCAGGTAGGACACCCTTAAGCAGACAAAGGTACATGGCTATGTCCAGAAGAGAGGGAGAAGGGAAGGACTTAAAGCCACACTAAAATACCAGAGTGTGAGACTTACTCTACCCAATATTTTGTTAGCAAATATACAGTCACAGTAGTACAAGTCTGAGGACATAAGGACAAGATAGCATATTGCAGGGAAATGAGGGATTGTTGCGTTCTTTTTTTCACGGAGATATGGCTCGCTCAGGACACGTCAGATATGTTGGTAAAACCCAATGGCTTCTCCATACACAGGATGCACTAAACTGCTGTTTCAAAGAGGGTAAAAAGTGGGATCTATGTTTCATGATGAACACTTTGTGGTGCTCAGATGTAGCAGTCTTGACACATTCTTGATCTCTGACCTGAAACATCTAATGAATAGGTTCAAACCATGATACTTACTGTGAGAATTCTCCTCCATGATCCTGACCGTAGTTTACATACCACCAAAGGCGAATGTTAAGCAAGCACTCGATGTATTGAGTGCAGTGATTAGCAAGCATGAAACAGCCTACTCCGATGCTTTTCGGATCATTGTCAGAGACTTCAATCAGGCTTATTTGAAGAAGTCTCTGCCCAGTTATTAGCAACATATCACCTGCAGCACATAGGATCCCAACACACTCAACCAATGTTTTACTGTAATTAGGAATGCCTACCATCCATGCTTAGATCATATTTTGTTAAATCTGACCATCTGGCTGACCTTCTCCTACCTACATACAGGCAGAGATTAAAGAGTAAGACTCCAGGAAGGACAATGAAGAGGTGGTCAAGAGAGCCAGAAGAATGGATACAGGACTGCTTCGAATCACTGGACTAGGCCATGTTCAAGGACTCAGAGAATGTGAACAAATAAGTCACAGTTGTCACGGAGATTATGAAGTCAGCCATAGACGAGTGTGTCACCGCAAAATTATTGGAAGTCTTCCTCAAGCACAAGTCCCAGATGAACCAAGAGTTATGCAATCTACTGAGGGCCAGATCAGTGGATTTCAGGTCTAGCAACCAAGCAAAATACAAGAGGTCCAAGTACGGCATCTAGAAAACCATCTCACGTGGAAAGTGGCCATTCCAGACCAAACCCCAATCACTGAAGGATGCTCAACAGCTGTGATAGGGCTTGAATGCAATCACCTCCTCCTACAAAGTGAAACCAAGTGACACACATAGGTGACAACAAGGTTTTGCTCCCAGATGAGCTCAATGCCTTTTATAGTCATAGTCATAGTCATACTTTATTGATCCTGGGGGAAATTAGTTTTCGTTACAGTTGCACCTTAAATAATTAAATAGCAATAAAACCATAAATAGTTAAATAGTAATATGTAAATTATGCCAGGAAATAAGTCCAGGACCAGCCTATTGGCTCAGGGTATCTGACCCTCCAAGGGAGGAGTTGTAAAGTTTGATGGCCACAGGCAGGAATGACTTCCTATGACGCTCAGTGCTGTACCTCGGTGGAATGAGTCTCTGGCTGAACGTACTCCTGTGCCCACCCAGTACATTGTGTAGTGGATGGGAGACATTGTCCGAGATAGCATGCAACTTGGACAGCATCCTCTTTTCAGACACCACCGTGAGACAGTCCAGTTCCATCCCCACAACATCACTGGCCTTACGAATGAGTTTGTTGATTCTGTTGGTGTCTGTTACCCTCAGCCTGCTGCCCCAGCACGCAACAGCAAACATGATCACACATTCCACAAACATGATTTTACACTCGCTTTGACTGTCAAAACATGGAAGCAACTTCATGAACACCCACAGCGCCCAGTGACCCTGTGATTTCAGGCTCTGGGGCCAATCTGAGAGCATCCTTCAGGAGGATGAGCCCACAGAAAGCACTTAGTCCAGACAGCGTACCTGACCAAGTACTAAAGACGTGTGCTGATCAACTGGCTAGAGTGTTCATTGATATCTTTAACCTCTCACTTCAGCAGTCTGAGGTAGCCACCTTCTTCAAGCTGGCTTCAATTATAACAATGTCCAAAAAGAATGTGGTAACCTGCCTCAATAGCCATCATCCTGGAGCACTTACATCCACTGTGATCACGTGCTATGAGAGGTTGATAATGAAGCATATCAACTCCTGCCTAAGAAGTGACTGGGATCTGTTCTAATTTAACTGCCATCACAACAGGTCAACAGTGGATTCCATTTCATTGGCTCTTCACTAAATGCTGGAACATTGCACAGTGAAAATGCATATATCAGGACTTTCTTCATTGATGACAGCTTATTGTTTGATACTATCATCCCCACAAAACTAATCAATAAGCTCCAAGACCTCAGCCTCAAAACGACCTTATGCATTTGGATTCTCAATTTTCTCGCTTGCAGACCCCAGTCAGTTCAGATTGGCAACAACACCTCCTACATAATCACCATCAGCACAGGTGGACCACAAGGCTGTGTGCTTAGCCCCGAGCTCTGCTCGGTTTATACTTATGACTGCAAGGCTAAGCACAGCTCCAATGCCATTTTTAAGTTTTCCGACAGCACACTGTTGCTGGCTGAATGAAAAGATAGTGATGAGTCAGCATATAGGAGGGACATTGTAAATCTGTCTGAGTGGTGCCACAACAACAACCTCTCACTCAGTGTCAGTAAGACCAAGGAGCTGATTATTGACAACAGGAGGAGGAAATTAGAGGTCCAGTCCTCAATGGGAAATCAAAGGTGGAGAAGGTAAGCAACCTTAATCCCTCAGTGTAATCATTCCAGTGGATCTGTCCCAGGCCCAGCACATAAGTGCCATTACAAAAAAAGACATGGCAGCACCTCTACTTTTGTAGAAGTTTGTGGAGATTCAGTATGTCATCTAAAACCTCAACAAACTTCTATAGATGTGTGGTGGAGAGTATATTAACTGGCTGCATCTTGGCCTGGTATGGAAACAGAAAAGCCCACAAAAAAGTAGTGGATACAGCCCAGTCCATCAGATGGTAAAACCCTTCTTACCATTGAGCATATCTACATGGAGCATTGTCGCAGAAAAGCAGCATCCATCATCAGAGATCCCCACCATCCAGGCTATGCACTCTTTGCACTGCCACCATCAGGAAGGAGGTCAACCATCAGGTTCTTGAAATTCACTCAACTGCTATCACCACAACACTGAACTGTTCC
Organism: Mobula birostris; assembly: GCF_030028105.1. Taxonomy (NCBI): domain Eukaryota; kingdom Metazoa; phylum Chordata; class Chondrichthyes; order Myliobatiformes; family Myliobatidae; genus Mobula; species Mobula birostris. The sequence goes on from NC_092376.1 coordinate 132,828,268, forward strand.
CACAACTTATGCACTCACTTTCAAGGACTCTGTATCTCATGTTCCATGTTTATTGCTTATTTGTTTATTATTATTATTTTGTTTTTTTGTTGTTTTTAATTTACTGTGATGTCTGCAAGAAAATCATTCTCAGGGTTTTATATGGTGACATATATGTACTTTGATAATAAATTTACTTTGAAGTTCTAAAGCTCCCTAAAAATAGCAACACAAATACATAGGGAGGCTGATGGACTTGTCTTTATTAGTCAGAATCAAAACAAAATATGATTGCTAGAGGAATCAGCAGATCAGTCAGCATCTATGGAGGAAAATGAACAGTTAGCTTCTCATGCTAAAAGGACAGAAGCCAGAATCCAAGTGTGGGGAAAGGAAGGGAGCACAATTCGGTAGGCGAGTCTAGGTGAGGGGGTAGATGTGCAGGTAGGGAAGGAGATAAATTGGAATGATGTGAGAAGCTGTGAGGTAATAGATGGAATCTGATAGAAGAGAACAGTAGACCATGGAACAAAGTGAAGAAGGTGAGTAACCAGAAGGAGGGATATCGGTGTGGATGATGGGCAAGTCAGGGGACAGAGAAAGGGTCATGGGGCCAGAGGGATCAAGGGAAAACAAAAGGAAGGGGGGAGTAGCTACTGAAATTAAGAGATGTTAATAGTGTCAGGTCAGAGACAACCAAGAATGAATATGAGCTGTTGTTCCTCTAATCTGATCTGTTGTTACCTCCTTTGCAATTACCATCTTCCCCCCACCTTGATTCACCTATCAGCCGCCAACTCGTGCTTCTCCCCCTGCCCTTGGCTTTTATTCTGGCTTCTGCCCTCTTTCTCTACACTCTTGCTGAAGAGCATCTGCCCAAAATGTCAACTGTTCATTTCCCACCTGAGACGCTACCTGACCCATACAGTTCCTCACACCAGTATGTGTGCTGAATCATTGCAACTCCTGCAGTCTTTTCTTGTGTCTTCATTGGTCAGGATGTTCAGCAAAAAGTTGCCAAATCATGTTGCAGCCAGATAAAACTTTGATCAGACCTCATTTAGAATGTTGTGTGCATCTCTGGTTACTGCATTATAGGAAGGACATGGAGCATGTATAAGAGGTTTGTTAGCATGCTATCTGTATTAGAGAGCATTATCCCGAAGGTGTTGCAAGGACGTGGCTGGGGACGAACCCAAGTACAGGACACAGATGCTGAGGCCGAGTCGTTAGGCATAGCACCTCCACGAACGGGGAGCCGATATCCAGGAAACGATGCGAAGCTTAGAACTAACAGCTCTCAGGAATGAAAAACAAGGTTTACTCTCACAAGAGTCGACCAACGAATTGGCGGCTTCTTGCTGTGGTCACAGGGTTTTTATCCTGCCGTTTGATGGGAAGCAGGTGCGTGTAGTTAGTGGAACCTGGGAATGATTGGAATCTAAATGAGGTGATCAAGGTCCAAATCTTGAGGCAAATGGCAAGGTCGGGGATTGCCAGACGGGACCATGACAGTACCCACCCCGCCAAATGGGAGACTCCAAGTGATCCTCCCGGCCTGTCCGGATGGTTCCAATGAAAATCCTGGATGAGGGAAGGGTCTAGGATGAAGGAACGGGGAACCCAGGAACGCTCTTCTGGACCGTACCCTTCCCAGTCCACCAGGTATTGGAGACCCCTGCCCCGATGGCGCACATTTAGTAGTCGTCGGACGGTGTATGCTGGATGGTTGATGATACAGGCAGGTGGGGGAGTCTCGGCTGGGGGACACAGCGGGCTGATATAAACTGGCTTTAACTGAGACACATGAAAGGTTGGGTGGATGCGCATGGATCTAGGCAGCTTTAGGCGGACCGCTGTGAGATTGATTACCCTTTCAACCTTGAATGGTCCCAGGAAGTGAGGGGCGAGTTTTCTATGTTCGTTCTTGAGCGGGATGTCCTTGGAGGCCAGCCACACCATCTGCCCAGGGTGGTAATCCGGCACCGGAGTGCGGTGTCGGTCGACTGTCTTCTTATTTCGATTTGTTGATTTGAACAGGGCTGTGTGTGTCTCCTCCCAAATCTTAAGGCACCGATTAATATGGTCCTGAACCGACAGTACTGCGATCTCTTCTTGCGCAGGGAACAGCGGGGGTTGGCACCCAAGGGAGCACTCGAACGGAGACCTCCCAGTGGCTGAGCTCACCAGAGAGTTGTGGGCGTACTCAACCACGGGAGGTGGTCGCTCCAGGATGATGGGTTGTTTGCCATTACGCAACGAAGCGTCGCCTCCAGGTCTTTTGCCCCACCTCCCCCTCGTACCCCATCTGTTACTTATTTTTATACACACATTCTTTCTCACTCTCCTTTTTCTCCCTCTGTCCCTCTGAATATACCCCTTGCCCATCCTCTGGGTTCCCCCCCTCCCCGCCTTGTCTTTCTCCCTAGGCCTCCTGTCCCATGATCCTCTCGTATCCCTTTTGCCAATCAACCATCCAGCTCTTGGCTCCATCCCTCCCTCTCCTGTCTTTTGCTATCATTTTGGATCTCCCTCTCCCCCTTTCAAATCTCTTACTCGCTCTTCCTTCAGTTAGTCCTGACAAAGGGTCTCGGCCTGAAACGTCGACTGTACCTCTTCCTACAGATGCTGCCTGGCCTGCTGTGTTCACCAGCAACTTTGATGTGTGTTGCCTCCAGGTCTTGGTTGACCCATTCCGTCTGCCCGTTCGTCTGGGGGTGGAAGCCGGATGACAGGCTGACCGATGCGCCCAAGGCTTGGCAGAAGGCCTTCCATACTTAAAAGACAAACTGGGGACCTCGATTGGAGACGATGTCCGTGGGGATTCCGTGGAGGCAGAAGACGTGGCGGACGAGAAGATCTGCGGTTTCCTGAGAGGAAGGAGGTTTAGGGAGGGCCACAAAGTGCACCGCCTTAGAGAATTGGTCTACCACGGTGAGGACCATGGTGTTTCCACAGGAAGGGGGTAGGCCGGTGACGAAGTCTAAGGCGATGTGTGACCAGGGGCGACCAGGGACAGGTAGAGGACGAAGTAGCCCCGCAGGTGGTCGATGAGAGACTTCTCCCCGGACACAGATGGAACAAGCTGAGACATAAGAACGGGTGTCCCCCTCCATGGACGGCCACCAAAAGAGCTTCCTCAGGAGAGCCAGGGTCCGATCACTCCCGGGGTGGCAGGCGAACCGGGATGTGTGCCCCCATTGGAGAACCTGGGACCTGACGGAGGCGGGCACGTACAGGCGATCGCTGGGTCCATTGCCCGAGTCGGGGTCGTCCCGCTGGGCTTCCTTTACTTTAGCCTTGATCTCCCAAGTGAGGGTGGCAACCACGCAGGAAGGTGGGAGGATAGTCTTGGGACTGGAGGGGTCATCCTTGAAGTCATGCTGGGGGGACAGTGCATCCGGCTTCCTGTTCTTGGATCCTGGACAGTACATGAGGGTAAACCTGAACCGGCCAAAGAATAATGCCCAACAGGCCTGGCGAGAATTCAGGCGTTTGGCGGCCTGGATATATTCAAGGTTCTTATGGTCCTTCCACACGACGAACGGGTGTTCCACCCCCTCCAAACAGTGTCTTCATTCTTCCAACGCCAGTTTGACCGCCAGTAGCTCCCGGTTCCCCACATCGTAATTTCGTTCAGCGGGAGACAGTCGGCGAGAGAAGAAGGCACAGGGATGTAGTTTCTGATCTGAGCCCGAAGGTTGGGACAGTACCGCTCCCACCCCGAAGTCGGAGGCATCAAGCTCCACAATGAATTGACAGGAGGGGTCCGGTTGAATCAGAATGGGAGCAGACGTGAAGCACCTCTTTAGTTCCGCGAATGCTGAGTCCGCCTCGGAGTTCCAAAGGAATGGTGTGGCAGGTAAGATAAGTCGGGTCAGAGGAGCCACCTGACTGTAGTTTCTGATGAACCGGCGATAGAAGTTCTCAAACCCCAGGAACCGTTGGAGTTGCTTGCGGTCCGTGTGTTTGGGCCACTCCACCACAGCCCGGATCTTCTCGGGATCAGCTCTCACCTGTCCACTCTCGATGATATAACCTAGGAAGCTGACCGAGGTGACGTGGAATTCACACTTCTCCGCCTTTACGAATAATTTATTCTCCCCCAGTCTCTGCAGGACTTGACGGACATGCAGAACGTGTTGCTGGGGACTGCTGGAAAAGATTAGGATGTCATCCAGATAGACAAACACAAAGCGGTTAATAAAGTCTCTTAGTACATCGTTAATCAGGGCTTGAAAGACTGCAGGGGCATTGGTGAGGCCAAAAGGCATGACCAAGTACTCGAAGCGGCCTAAAGGGGTATTGAATGCCGTCTCCCACTCGTCCCCCTCCCTTATTCGGACCAGATGGTAGGCGCTTCGTAGGTCCAGCTTCGAGAAGATGGCGGCTCCGTGAAGAGGTTCAAACGCAGAACTTATCAGAGGCAGTGGGTACTTGTTCTTTATGGTTATATGATTTAGGCCTCAGTAGTCGATGCAGGGACGTAGGGAACCACCCTTCTTCCCCACGAAGAACCCTGCGCCCACCGGGGAGGTGGAGGGTCGGATGATGCCCGCCACGAGAGATTCACTGATGTAACCCTCCATTGCTTCCCTCTCTGGCCGGGACAAGTTATACAGCCGCCTGGTGGGCAGAGGAGCTCGGGGGAGAAGGTTGATAGCACAATCGTATGGTCGGTGTGGAGGCAGGGAAAGGGCGCGTTGTTTACTAAACACGTGTCCCAGGTCGTGGTACTCCGCTGGAACCCTGGACAAGTCGGGGGTTCACCTGCAGGAGAGGTCGAGGTGGTTTTTGCAGGGGAAAAGGCCATCTGCAGACAGGTGGCGTGACAAAATGGACTCCAGCTGGCTATCCTCCGGTGGACCAATCAATGCAAGGGTTGTGGCGGCTCAACCATGGGTACCCCAGAACTATTGGGGCTTGAGGGGAGGAGATCAAGTTAAATTGTACCTGTTCCCGATGGTTCCCCGAGAGAATCAAAGACAACAGTGGTGTACAGTGAGTGATTCGGGCCAGAAGTCTTCTGTTCAGTGCCCGGGCTTCCAGAGGGGTAGTCAACGGCTCTAGAGGAATTCCAGCCTGGGTTGCTATATCTTCATCCAACAGATTCCCCTCAGCACCGGAGTCTATCAAGGCAGACAAGGACAGGGACTGTTGGTTGTAGCTTACAGTGGCTTGGATTTGCATCTGGGATTGGGGGACAGAAGGGAATGTGGTCTGACTCACCAGGGTCCCCCTTTCTACTGGTGAGCCCTCCCTTTTGGCCGAAGGGGACAGGTTGCACAAAAATGGCCAGACTGACCGCAATAGAAACAATCCCCTGCTCTTAATCTCTGGAGCCGCTCTGAGGGAGAAAGACGGCTCAATCCCAGCTGCATTGGTTCCTCTCCCGGGGTGGTGGAAACGGCCGGGCCGGATGCTATTCTAGGAGTGGGAAGAGGAGAGAGGTTAGGGCTGGGAGTAGATGGTAAAGCATGCCGTGGGGTGGCCAAAGGACGACCGGTTCTCTCCCTCTGTCATTCTCGGAGTTGGATGTCCAGCCTGGTGGACAGGGAGATCAATGAATCCAGGCTGTTAGTACCATCCCTAGCCGCCAACTCGTCCTTTACCTTGTCACAGAGGCCTTGCTGGAATACCTCCTGGAGTACCTCATCATTCCAGCCCGAGTCGGCCACTAGCATCCAGAACTCCACGGAGTACTTTGCAACACTGCGTGAGCCTTGATGGAGGGTGAGTAGCCGCTTAGCGGCATCTTTACCGCAGACGGGATGGTCAAAAATCTTCCTTATTTCTGAGATGAAGGTGAGGAAGGAAGAGCAGGTCTCTGGCTGACTATCCCAAATCACGGTGCCCCACACCAAGGCATTTCCTCGTAACAACCCCATAATGTAAGCTATTTTAGATCTGTCCGTGGCGTACGTGGATGGCTGTTGCTCGAACACTAGGGAACATTGCAGCAGAAAAGCCCAGCACTTCCCCAGATCTCCGGCGTAGGGTTCTGGTTCGGGGATGCACTGCTCCCTTAGCGGACATGTGGTTGACGCCTCGGGTGTCGCCACCACAGACTGTCTGGGTTGGTCAGACGGAGTTCCCGGAGTCAACGGGGTAAGATGGGTGGGTACTCGGTCAACCTGTTCACTGACCTTTCTTACATCTACTGACAGGCAACGGAGGTTTTCCATGACTTCCCAGAGCAGCTGGTTGTGCAAGCCCAATAGAGAGCCCTGGCTGGCGAGGGCTTGTTGCAGAGGATTCGTGTCCGCTGGGTTCATGTTGGCCAGTTCGTTCTGTTGCAAGGACGTGGCTGGGGACGAACACAAGTGCAGGACACAGATGCTGAGGCCGAGTCGTTAGGCATAGCACCTCCGCGAACAGGGAGCCAATATCCAGGAGACAATACGAAGCTTAGAACTAACAGTTCTCAGGAAATAGGAAACAAGGTTTACTTTCACAAGAGTCGACCAACAAACTGGCAGCTTCTTGCTGTGGTCACAGGGTTCTTATCCTGCCGTTTGATGGGAAGCAGGTGCGTGTAGTTAGTGATACCTGGGAATGATTGGAATCTAAATGAAGTGATCGAGGCCCAAATCTTGAGGCAAATGGCAAGGTGAGGGATTGCCAGCCGGGACCATGACAGAAGGAGAGGTTGGATGAGCTTGGATTGTTTTCACTGGAGTATCAGAAGCTGATGGACAACCTGATCAAGTATAGAAAGTAGCAATAAGCAGAGGTAGTGTAGTTCATCAGATTCATTTATCCAGGATAGACGTGTGTAATACTGGAGGCAGAGCTTTAAGGTTAAAGAGGGAAGGGTTGAAGATTCATTAGGCAGATATTTCTTTACATCGATAGTGGCAGGTACATGGAATGCACAGCCAGGAGAGGTAATAGAAGCAGATGCAGAAGCACTAGTTAAGAGATATTTAGACAGCAATTTGAACAGTTAAAAAATAAATGGATATAGTTCATGTGCAGCAGGTGTGGAGTTTAAATTGGCATCATAGTCAGCACAGACATTGTGCGCCAAATAGACTGTTCCTGTACTCTTCTATGTTCAAACAAATTTTCTGGCTTCAGCACATTGATAAACAAGGCATTTGGCTTTGCATGGTATGGTTAAGGGTTACTAGTATGATTCACCCTTCTTATCAGCCTCTATTAGGAGCATATTTATGCTTTTACCCTATTTTACCTTTGATTTAAAACTCATTTTCATTCATTCAATATACAGTTTATGGTGAATGACCTTTAAGCTTGATCATGTATGAAAAGTTTCCAGTTAGGGCCAGTAAAATTTTTGTCAAAACAACTGTGGCTTTTAATCTGGAGCTGAAGATATTTACAACAGCTCACTGTTTTCCCTCCAGTATCACATATGGGGGCTTCTAGTAATGCCTAGGGTGGTCAAGCATTTACAGGTTAGATGTGTATTCTGAGTCAAATGTTGATTGGAAAGAATCTGATGAATTGAAAGGTGGCTGAGGACCCCTTTTCTTCTCCTACCCCACCCTCATCACCTGCCCGACACCACCTTCTCATTTCCCCAACCTCCTTCTCTTTATTCCATGGTCCACTGTCCTCTACTATTAGATTCCTTCTTCTTCTGTTCTTTACCTCCTCCACCTATCCCCTCCCCACCCACCTACCTTCCCCCTCTCCTGGTCTCACCTCTTACATCCCAGATAGTACTACTTCTCCTCTGCCCCCAAATACTTATTCTAGCTACTGCCCTCTTCCTTTCCAGTTGTGCTGAAGGCCCTCAGACCGAAATATCAACTGCTTGCTTCCCTCCATGGTTGCTGCCATCTTGTTGCGGTCCACAAGATATCCGGCATCTGCAGAATCTCTTGAGGCTAGCAACGTGACTGAATGAATGTGACAAATGAAGGCCTAATCACTGACCCAGGGCTGCTTGCGAGATTATTGAACATCTTGTAGCACTGTGCCCAGGCACTCTGGGCTCCTGCTATTGACCTGCACAGCCGCTTTCTCCTACTTCCTTTTCAGCGTGCATCTGAAAAGCCGCCAGTAATTACCTGACGATCCGTTCTCTTTTCAGTTACATGAGCATTCCCGACCAGATTCATTTTCTCCATACATGCCAGTGCCTGCTCCAACCCTGACTGCCTCCCCAGTGATAATTGCAGGCTGGCTTGAACTACTGCTTGCCATTCATGATTCCAACCCCTACTGATACAGTCAATAGCCGGGTTTGTGTTGGCTGAGTATTGAAATTATTTAATCAGGCATTCTGAAAAGTGGTGTCCTGCCAGCATTATGCTACATAATCAGACAATGCCATATTCTTTGCCGGAATTTATCACATTTAACCCTTAGCAGGTTTAGCTCAAATGTGATCAGAAAAAGAAATGTCCTTCACTATTTATAATGGACTCTCTTGCAAAAGGCAAATATCCAGTTTGCTCTCACAGTCATATTGTTGCTCATGACTCACTAGATATAACAGGTACCATCTTACATGGTTATGAAACACAATAAACTGCTTGAATTTATTACAGTTGGAAAGGTAATTTATAAGAAAATCTGTTACCTTTGCACTTATTCACTGTAAGTGGTGCACAGAGTTAATGTAAATTATTTGTATCCTACCTCATGAAATATTGGTTACAAATAAATAGCCACATTAAGTTAGTTTATCAGTTATTCCTAACAACAATGTCTATTGTTTACAATAAACTCTCAAACAACTTCAATGAAATTATGGCTGTCAGAATTTTCTACAAGTGTGTTTTTGTGTTAATTTCAGGAACACACCGATCACGTGATGTTTATGAAAGATTTACAAGGATACTGCCTTTCAGGAGAATTGTAGTCTTAATGACAGGCTGAGTAGGCTGAGCGACACACACAAAATGCTGGAGGAACTCAGCAGGCCAGGCAGCACCTATGGAAAAGAGTACAGTCAACGTTTCAGGCCAAAGCCCTTCAGCAGGACTGGGTGGGACATAGATGCTGCCTAGCCTGCTGAGTTGCTCCAGCATTTTGAGTGTGTTGCTCAGATTCCCAGCAGCTGCAGATTTTCTCTTGTTTGTGTCTGAATCGGCTGGGCTTTATTCCTTGGCGTGAAGGGGGCACAGATCTTACAGAGGTTTATAAAATTACATAGGGCATAGATAGGGTGGATAGTCATAGTCTTTTTCCCCAGAGTCGATTGGACAAACTCAGTTTGTTTTCTCTGGAACAGTGGAAGCTGAGGGGACACTTAAAAGAAATTTATAAGCTAATGAAAGACATGGACAGAGTAGGCGCTGGTATCTTTTTTCCCCCCAAGTCAAAATGTCTATCACCAGACAAGCATTTAAGGTGAGAGGAATAATTTCATAGATGTGTGGGACAAGTTGCTGTTTTTTCACACAGAAAGTAATAAGTGTCTAAAATGTACTGCCAGGAGTTGTAACGGAGGCAAACACGATAGAGACATTTTAGAGATTCTTAGACACATAGATGTACAGAGTGCTGTGTATTTAATATTTCAGTAATATTTCAGCAACCTTGTATATATTGTTTGATTAAGCGTTCTTGTTCATTTAAATGATTCATTAGGGGTTATATGTATAAATACATGAATTGCATATGTCCTCGCTACCACGTGATATATGCACACCTCGCTTAAAGAACAAAGTTAGACTCACATATCAAACCCTCGTGTCTTCTTTTGAATTAGCTTAATGTTTTGAAGCTACAAACCATAACACAGAGAATGGAGGGATATGGATCATGTACAGGCAGAAGGAATCAAAGGGTCTGTTCTTGTATTGTACTGTTCTATGTCTTATATTCTATGTAAAGCAGTCTAAAGCTAGAAGACATATGTTTAAAATGAGAGGGAAACTATTTACATGATGGTTAAGTTTTTCACTTAGAGGATGGTGGGTATATGGAATAATGTACCAGACAAGATAGTGGAGGCAAGCACAATTACACTGGTTGGTCAGGTACATAGATAGGAAAGGGTGAGGGAGTTGTAGGCCACACACGGGCAAATGAATTTAGTATAGGTAGCAGTCTTGGTTGACATGATGAATTGGGCCAAACGTCCTGTTTTTGCACTGTATAAGTCTATGAATCTGTGAATAATGGACTAGGCTCCCAATTATCATCTTACATCTTTGTAGTATGCCTGGCCTGAGCTCCAACTCCTGCCACGTCTTCACCACCCCTTCGACCAGCCTCCCCATCCCTAATGCTAAGTAGTCTGTCCTGAGCAGAGGCCTCAGCTTTGCACCCTTATGTCTACAACTCAATGAAGTTACAATCTCATCCCATGCTGCCAACCTGTTGCCTCTGCCTCCATGCCTATTTGCTGGCAAGGAGTTTTCAACTGCACTAACTTCACCCCTTTCTCAACACACAGCACTTTACTCACTCTGCACCAACCCCAACCTCTTTGTGCCTTCATCTTTGTAATTATATTATGCACTGATGATAGATGTTGCAAGTTACCCCCGAGTATAGTGAAATAAGCAAAATCCAGGAAATGGAAAACTTTGAGAACTAAGTCTAAATTTATCAATCTTTCACAAGCATATTACATTTTGTAATTACCATGTCTGTGATGTTACCATCAGAGAACTCATCAACACGATTGTAGTTATTTTTGTCCTCATACAATCAAAGAGGAAAAGTGTTTTGTATTATTCATGATACAGAGAGCACTGAATTCAAGAACACATTGTGGGTCACAGGGCTTAGTGTTACATAAACAAAATATTTGGAAGCAAAGAACATCAGTGAACGTATAATGACTGAAAAAGACATCTCCTAGAGAAGTTTCCAACAAGTGTGGCACATCTAGATCTATTAATTAAAACAGGTTGAACAGTCAAATTTAATCCTATTCCAAAGATTTTAAATGTTGGTGTGCAATCAAAGGCACACCAAATGTTCATGCTAAAAAAACAAATCAAAATTGTATCAACAAACTATCTCCACCATTTTATGTATGCAATAAACTTCTAGATGAAATGTGGCTCTTCTGTTCAGATAGGCAACCCTATTCTCAGTCTGGATTTTAAGCCAATACATTTGACTCTCCTTTAGCTGATTTATTTTTATTTGGATTGTTGTTTTACTGAAATTACTGGCCCGTATAAAGATTCATTGTCACAGAATACTGTTCATATATATATAACCCAGTCTGGCACTCGGGCTAATGAATAGATTTAATGCCAGGTTTACTATTTCCCATATAATAAAACAAAAAATGAAATTGAATTGTTTACCACAGTCATTGCACTCAATCTCAGAATTATAAAATGTTAGTGTGATATAGTAGATGTGATTTGGAAATCATGCTGCATAGTTAGAATATACCTTTTGACAACTGATTTCAATAAATAACACATGGATAATGTCAATCATTGCACTGGAAAACATGGGAACACTGAACAACTATTATGGTTCTGTCAATATGCTGCAGCATTTTAAAAAAAGTCTTAGAAAATTCATATCCATTCATGGCCAACCTACTGGGACTTTAAAGAGGAAGTGAGGCATAATCATAGTTTTAAAATAGGCATGTATACAAATCCAAAATTTGATCCCAATCTCAAAACAACAGAAGATTGTCTGCGAAGTCACTAGTCTAAAATTCCTGTGGATACAACCTCAACAATTATACACTGTTCCATTTTCCTTTCTGTGGCTAAAAGTGTAGACTGTTTTATTCAAGCTGCTTTTGAACAGCCAATGATTTCTGGAGGTGTCATCGTCTATCGGTTCCTGAGGTGAGCTAGTGGAGAATTGCCATCTATCATACGGAGCCTTCACTCACATTGATAGTGGCCTTGCTATGTACAGGTGTAGGGTCTCAGATATACAAAATCCTAGAACTGGGAAGTCAATATTTTACTGGGGCATTGTCTCGGTCTTTCTTGTTACAGCAGGAGGCAAAACAGCCCCAAACGTCCAGGTTCACTCTTGGTCTTGGATACTGTCTGTGTAAATTTTGCAGATTCTCTTTGGATCTATGTGGTTTCCTCTCGGTACTTTGGTCTCCTCCTAATTTCCAAAGATGTGCTAGTTTTCACCAGTGTAGACAGGTGGTGGGGGAATAAGATAAAGTTGATGGGCATGTAGAGAGAGAATAGATTATTGGGATTTAAATGGAATAATGTAACTAAGAGCTGGTACAAATTCACAGTGCCAAATAGCCTCCTCTATGTTATTAAGAAATGCATAGATAAGGTAAGGTAGCCTTTGTAAATTTATTGATTGCAGATATTCCCAAACTGGGATTTATGTTTGCCTGGCCTATCTCCCACGATCCCCTCACTCCACCCTCCAATTCTTAACACATTCACTGAGTCACAAGGAATTTATCGTTTGAACTCCTAAGAGATGTAACCAGCATAACTTGGAAAATGTGACAAAAAGTGCAGAGAGGTCGGCACAGTTCTAAAAGCGGCAAGTAAACCATAAACAGCTGAAGAGCGACACATAAAATAGCTTGTGTCCAAGGCCATTGCTTCAAGGTCTTTGTTTTTTTATAATTATTAAACTAGGCGTCAGTTTTTTTGCCTGCATAATTGAGACTACAAGAGCTGACAAATAGCATTCAAAAAGAGCCAGTAACAACTATCTACTGAGGGGCATCAGTAGGTCAAAATTTAATTTATACCTTGATATTTCAGAGAGTTTTTGTAAGTTTAATAAAGTTTGCACAGTTGTTTTAAAATATCTTGAAGTGGAAAATTGTTTGCTGTAAATTTTATTCCTTAGGAGAGTTTGATGGTGTTCAACCCAATGTTGATTTTTGATTCATCTTGATTTAGCATTTAACTACAATTCTCTATCCTAATGTAATAGAAATAAACATTAAATACTGTATATGCTGGTGTCATGAGCTTCTATCAATTTGAAGCTTTTGCCCCATCAGTAGGTAATATTTAAGCTCATCAAGTCATTGAAACCTTCATTTTAATCTTCACCTAGGTCCTCCAGCCAGATCAATAGAAAATTCAATACTTGCACTGGAATTAAATGCAATTCTACAGAAAATAAGGGGTTTGTTTTTTTACCATTCCTAAAACTGCATAAAAGGTGATCCATAAAAATGTAATTGCTTTGAATAGCATATTGAAATAGCCTAACATTAGATACATAATTTCTGATTATACTAAATGAAGAATGGTTGTTTTCAAATAGATAACAGGCCAATTCAATGAATGGACTCTAGAGCTGAATGACTTAAGCTTTCTTTAAAAAAAAGAATAATTTGTATTTCAGCTAATGTTTTGTTTTCTATTCTCTCAACTAATGATAGTTCAAAACTTATTTTTTGATCAAAGGATTCAGAACATTTTGGAATGCTGAGATTTGCTTCTGAATGAGTATTATGCCAGGAAACGGAATCTATCTTCACAGTTTTTTTTAATCTCATCTCACACATTGAAATGATTTAACTCTGGGGAATTTGTGTTAGTGGAATTGATTGCATAAGTTGGATAATCACATTGGTGATCTTCTCTGGGTGAAATAGCAGCCAACCAGAAATTGGACTAAATCTGGTTAGTTGCCATGTTTGATTCACAACAGCCCAGCTGATGTTTCTCTTGCCTATAAAACATGAAATTAACAATGTCATCATTTGCACATTGCCAATTTTCTTCATTAGACATAAGCATAACTAACAGGTTTAACCTAAAACTACCTAATGTCACTTCCCAATAACAGATCTACAAAAAAACCATGAATTAAACGATCCCAGTGTGTCATCAATAATCTGATCATGGCATCTGTCAGACTGATTTTCAATATTCACTGTTTTCACTATATTTTTTTGCTGAATAAAACACTTTAAAGTTGCACACCTTCAGTGCAAGATGCTGCAACCTCTATCAGACTGATCAGCCTGTAACCCTCAGTAGCAAAGGACCACTTGCAAAGCATATAATTTTGTAGGGCTGGAAATTCAAGAATCAAAAAGTATTATTTACACATTCCTCCTACTTTTCTCCCTCACTTCCATGCATTGTTTTCTGTAGCTGATCTGTGCATGCCAAGAAGGGTGTTAATTAAGGTTCATTAAGATTGGTAAAAGACAGTGAACCCACAGAAAACACCTGGCCAAAGCACTGAAGCCCTGTGCTAATCAACTGGCTGGAATTTTTACTGACATCTTCAATCTCTTACTTCAGCAGTCTGAGATACCCACCTGCTTTAAGCAGGCTTCAATCATGCCGGTGATTCAATCATACCGGTAGCCTAGCTCAATAACTATTGTCCAGTTGCACTTACAGCCACTGTGATGAAGTGTTTTGAGAGGCTGGTCATGAAGCATATCTACTCCTGACTGAAGAGTGACCTGGATCTGCTTCATTTTGTCTATTGTCACAATAGGTCAACAGTAGATGCCATTTCATTGGCTCTTCACTCAGCTCTAAAACATCTGGACAATGCAGAAACATACATAAGATGCTTTTCACTGACTACAGTTCAACATATCATCTCCTCAAAACTAATCTTTAAGCTCCATTATCTGGGGCTTATTACCTCCTTGGGCAACTGGCTCCTTGATTTCCTCATTTGAAGACTCTAGACAGTAGAGATTGGTAACAGCATCTCCTCCACAATCATCATCAGCAAAAGGGCAGCACAAAGTTGTGTGCTTAGCCCTCCCTGTTCTACTCATTTTATACTTATGACTGTGTGGGTACATACAGCTCCAATGCTACATCTAAATTTTCTGATGACACCACTACTCTTGGCCCAATCAAAGGTGGCGATGAAACAGTATATAGGAGTGAGATTGAAGATCTGGTTGAATTAGGAGATTGGTGTTGGAGAGGGTCAGTACCTTTAAATTCCTTGGCATTATCATATCAGAGGATCTTTCCTGAGACCAACATGTAAGTGCCATCACAAAGAAGATGCAACAATGCCTCTGTTGTCTTAGAAGTTTGTGCAGATTTGTCATGTCATATAAAACTTTGACAAACTTCTGAAGATGCAGAATGGAAAGCATCCTGACTGGTTGCATCACAGCCTGGTATGGAAATACCAATGACCGAGAATGGAAATGAGCACAAAAACTGATAGACACAGCCCAGTCTATCACAGACAAAGCCCTGCCCACCATTGAGCACATGAACAAGGAGCACTACCACAAGAAAGCAACGTCCATCAGCAAGGGCCCCACCCTCCAGGCCATGCTCTTTTCTCACTGCTGCCATTGGGAAGGGGGTTGCAGAAGCCTTAGGTCCCACACCACCAGGTTCAGGAACAGTTATTACCCTTTAACCATCAGGCACCTGAATCAGCGTGCATAACTTCACTCACCTCAGCACTGAACTGATTCCACAACAAATAGACTCACTTTCAAGGACTCGACAGCTCATGTTCTCAGTATTATTTATTTATTTTTTGATGTATTTTATTTACAGGTTGTTTTCCTTTGCTCATTGATAGTTTATCAGTCCTTGTTTGTGTGTGGTTTTTCATTGCTTTGGTTGTATTTCTTTAATGTCTGCAAGAAAATGAATCTCAGGGTTGTATATGGTGACATATATATACTGTACTTCGAAAATAAATTTACATTGGAATTTGAACCATGCCCAGAGCAGCAGTGATGCAACAGTTGCAATTAGCAACAAATGGGTAATACATTAGTCAATGGTTACAGACAAAAACTGCTTTCATTGTTTACTTACCGTATTTTCTCCACAACTTCATGATTTTCTTGTGGGTTATCAACTGAACATTAATGCTTCACTCAGTACCCACTTAGCACACCAAAAAAGGTACAAGTTCAATTTTCTAAGCATTTCATCAAAAACATGTCATGTAATTTCATTACTTAGTGAGGTAAATTACTTTTTAAGACATGTTGTAGATGCCATATTAAGGACTCCACAATCTGACCAGTTGAAGAACCATGCCATTTATTTTCCCTATGGAGTTTAAATCTCTGAAACGGATCACTAATAATTGCAACTTGTCATACAAAAGCCTACTTAAAGATTATGATTAGCTATAATCTTAACAAACAGCAGGCGCATTTACTGCTCTCAAAGTCTGGGACCAATGTGTATGTCGACACACAGAATGACTTTGATATTCATAACTCACTGATTTATGTATTGCAATTAATGCTTAACTGAGACGTCTGAAAAAGATCAGATGAAAATCTTCCTTTAATGTTCTAATATTGACCTTTTTCAACCTTTCTTTTCAAGCCTTTCATGAGATCTATCCAAATAATCAGTTCTTCTTGCATTTCTCTCCTCAACACTTAGGGTAACAGTAGAAATTTTGTTGATATCATAGGCTATCCACTTAAACAATGGGGAAATTTATATAATTTATTAGAATAACAGAAATGTAACTAATTTTTCAATATCAAGAATACAATGTCGCGTACTTAATGTCTGTTGATTATTTGAACTTAATATCATTAGTACTTTATGGACGATAAATTGATTTATTGTTGGGAACAGTTGCGGAAACGTTATTTACTTATTTAAATTAGCACTGAAAAGATTATGTTCAATTAAAGTAAAATTAAAGCATGATGCCACGAAGTAATTTTGGAATTGTAATTTTACTGAATGTTATCAGTAAGTCCAGAGTTCAAGACCTAGTCTTTAAGATGCTTGACTTCAGTAGAATCAGGTACGTGAAGGTGAAGACACTAACCACCTTTGATCTTCTCTGCATTTATGATTGATGACTAAAAAACAAACTTCTGCCTTTATATTATTTTACAGATCACTGATCATTTCATTCAATTCACTGAAGTTCAAAACTGCACCAGCACGAAGTGTATTGGAAGCACATTCATTCCAATTTATTGAACACAAATAAGCCACATTTATGCAGTCTTATAATTACTATTGTAATGTTGCTCTTAGGAACAAATTGTATCCAACTGCCAACTAATAATTAAAGCAATATCAAATGAAAAAATGCCTGAATATAATAAAAAATATATCAAAATGTCTAAGTAGATTTCCAGGTAAAATGTTTATTGAATAACAATTTTACATTCCTAAGTAAATACATTGAAATGGGTTGATCTATGTTCTTCCCTTTTTTTAAATGGGCACTGTTTCTTTCAGCTGAATCAAATTCCCTGCAGCAGCTTTAAATTAACACGTACACGAGAATGTTTTTCATTCTAAACGAAGTTCCTATACACCTATCACTTCACTACACGTTTCCCATTTCTCTACACATGACTTAATTTCACTCAGCTTAATTTCATTTTACTTCTCTTCTGAGTAAATGATTCCATTTCACTTTCCTTCACTTCATTCCACATGAATCCATTTCATTACCTGACTGTTCCACCTTTCCTTTCTCCACATGACTCCATTTTACTTTCCACCTCTTAACTCCACATGAGTCCACTTAGCATTTTATCACCTCATGGGATATCATTCTTTTTTTATAAGTTGATACTCTGTTTGTGATGAAGCAGAGTTCATAACAGAAAAAAAGGTTTAAAAAAATCACTTCTGCTGCTTGGCAGAAGGGTCTGTGTTTTAATTTTTAAACGTACAGCAAAGAGAAAACAAGCCATATGATATTCAGAGAAAAAGAAATCCATTACGATTAGTTTATACAATTACTTTTGCTAGAAAAAAAGCAATCATACAAATATTGCTTTTATAGGTTAAATGCATGGTGCAAACAAGTTTCAAGATAAACAGACAGCCCAGGGCTCAATAAATGAGCAATAGGAAATAAAATTCTAGCAGGTCTAAAGAGCTATCATTTTGAGGCAATAAGTTTTAGCGTAACTGGTGCTCATACATAGTAGATCGCAGGAGAGCGAAGTAATGGACTTCTTCGCCATTAAGAGCAGTTGAGGAAGAACTATTTCAGTTTAAGAAAAGACAAACATTGAAGCAAGAAATGTACAATTTGTTTGAGGGGCAAATGAAGGAAAAAAAGAAATTAGATATTTTCTAATGAAATTTAATTATCATTGGAACAGAAGTATGCCTGAAATAATTAGTAATACTACCACAATGGAATAGTGGAAGTAGTAATTTGAAGATAGATATTAAACCGCAAATCCATTCTCCTTTACAACCATGATACAAATACTCTTCATTGTAAGTGTTGTATGAAGCATTTCTGCGAAATCTTTTCTTTCCTTTTTTGCCCAGAGAAGAAATCATTCTGACCCCTGCCAAAGTGATATTTATCTCACACTTGGTTACTGAGCACTGTTTAACATAATGGCAATTTTGGAAGTTATGATCCATATGTACTCAACTTTTTTATTGTTCATGGAATAAATTAGATGATGTATTTTACCAGTCTGCTTTATCCTCTCAATTGTATCAGAGAACCAAACAGCAAAAAGTTATTAGCAATTGGATGATTAGATTCCAAGCCTGACATAATGCAATTTTATCCCCATCTCATGACAGATGCATACTTTTTTTGATTCAATTTCTGGATAACATGGCATCAGAGAATTTAGTTAATATCAATTTCACAATATCTCAAAAATGTTATTCTATTTTAAATTCTTGGTGGAATTTATTATTAAGTTATCAAAAACTGAATAAATTTTATCATTAGACAAGAAACTTCCTTTCATAGCCAAAACCTAAATTATTTTATTTTTATTTTATTTGGAGATACGACACAGAAAAGTGCTTCCGGCCCTTCAAGCCACATTACCAGCAACCCACAGACTTTACACTAGCCTAATCACAGGACAATTTACAATGACCAATTAACCAACTTACCAGGATGTCTTTGGACTGTGGGAGGAAACCAGAGCACCCAGAGGAAACTCACATATTCCATGGGGAGAACATACAAACTCCTTACAGTGTACAGTGGCATTGAAATCCAAATTCTGGCACCCCAAAGCATAATAATGCATGTTAACCACTACACTACAGTGGTGCCCAAGTTATCTCAAAGATTTAACTGTCCGCTTTCTGAATTAAAGATCATTTGGTCATTACCACATCCTTATCTTCTAATTTGTAGAAATTCTTAGCAACGACTTAGCTACATGATTCCTACTTGATTCCAGTATCTGCACTTCAAAGGTTCCTCACTGATTGTAAAGACCTACTAAGTTTGTAAAATTGAAAGATAAATTGCAAATCATTTTTTACAAACCTGTTTATGGAAACTGCTGAAAATTACAATAACGGGTGCATTTGCATTCCTTATCCATGAACAATTGTGCTTTGTGCAAGTTTATTCATGTAAGTCTTTATTTGAAAAGGTAAGTGGGGCTGTGCTTAATCAGCAAAACGAAAAAATTAGGTGTCTGATGAGTAATCTTGTCCACCTTGACAAACTTGATAACGTCATTGAATATCTTTCAATAACTCCTCCAAAATCACCACAGTAAGGTTTTTCCTCACAGTTCAGATATTTCACCCCAGTAATACTTCTAACTGATTTGCTCTTACTTGCATCCCAAGAGCCAGTTTTCTCCGGGGTGGCCACCAATGTGTGAAAAAAAAGTCCTTTGTTCATCTGATTGGCGTCAATGCCTTGCTACCTTTTCTAAGCATGGTCCTTAGTCACCAACTTGGTTTAATATGAATTGCTGAAAAAAGAAGCAATCCTAAGTGATGCATTTATTTTATCAGAGATTCATCAAACTAACCAATTTTAGAAAATGAATAAAAATAAATTTAATAAGTAAACTGAAACTTCTCAATGTTCAGTCCACTTCCGTATCTAAGAGTTGATAGCCTAATTTAGGTTTTTCACTACAACTATTGTGGAAGATGAGCTGCCGATGCACTTGTATGCTATTTGTGATATTATCAATAATCAACTGAAATCCCAGTATATCAAATGATATTTGAAACTTTTCAAAATATTAGAATGTGTTTTTCTTCTGAGCCTAGAAAATTAACTTGCTAGATTGCATTACTTCTAAAGGCATGATCTAAGAAAGCTTGTTGAATATTGTGACTATTTGATTTTTGATCCTTATGAAAAACCATTAAAGTGGTGAATCTTTAAGTTTTATTGATAGTTGTAAGGTTTGCTTAATGTTGATCACTTTGAAGATCTTTCAAACATCAAAGGGACACTTGTTAAAACATGAATGGCTGCTGCATTCCATTTAAAAGCATTAATCATTCTTGAAATTTGAAGTCTATTTTGACACTGACTGCACAGAATAACCAGGCTTTCTTTCTTAATGTGAAAAGGGATTAATTTCAATTGAAATTTAATTAGAATTTTATCATCTCTGCAGTACAAAATTTGTTGTAATCAATCAAGTTGCATCTTTAACTAATTTCCAGGAAAATGGAATGTAATTTTCTTTATAAAATTCTGAACATACTGGAAGTAAATGAGGAAATTATTACACCCAAGCCACGATATATTGAAACCTTGTGTGACCTTTCATAAGCATTTGTCAGTTGTCAGTTAAGTTGATGGGCTTTTACAACAGTGGAAAGAGAAAGCAGAGGATGTAATAACTGAGGTCACACTCACATTCTTGGATATTATAGCCCATGAATATTTAAAGATCCACAGTCATTGAATGTATTAAGGCAGAGGTTGATAGGTTCTTGATTAGTCAGGGCATGAAAGGTTACAGAGAGAGGACAGGAGAATAGGGTTGAGGGGGAAATGGATCAGTGATGATGAAATGACAGAACAGACTCAATGGGCCAAATGGCCTAATTCTATTATTATGTCTTATGGTCAGCACCAAGAGCCTATTGAAAAACGCTATTGTTCATTAGGAAGTATAACTAGGATAAAAGGTACAAGACAAAAACAACTTTATATTAGTTAAATGTTCTCAAAGGCTAAATATTCCATGAGAAAAACAGTCAACCTCAAAAGACGATTGCAATAACTTGAGCATTCATTTATCATTTACCATTCTATCTTATCTAAAGCATCAATATCTCTTACTAAGGAGACCAATGTTAAAAACTGAGTCTAAGCAATATCGATTGGATATTTTTACTCAGGGAATTTCTCATTTTTGTGAAGCGTAACTGAAATAATCCAACAATAACTGGAAAAGACGAGATAGTTATGCTCCAGTTGCAGTATCAGAATAGCAGTGGGGAGGAGCCAGCAAGTTTTAAAAGTTGATTCTGATTGGCTGAGTTGCCACACATTTTGCCAAGAGAAACAAGGCAGGGTCAGGTAGAGCAGCCACGGTGGGGAGCTGAGACTTTAGTGAAGAGCAGGTATGAACAGATAAGGTACTATTACTTTACTGTTCACTTGTGTGCTTTGATTTAGTGTCGACAAAATGCTATCAGGGCAAGATGTGGGAAGTCACTCACTCTCCCTATTGACTACATTTGTGGGAAGTACATCTAGCTGCTACCCCTGACAGAAGGATCTAGAGCTGGATGTATTCAGGATAATCTGAGATTCTGAGGATATTATAGATGTCAATTCTAGTGACATGGTCATAACTCAGATACAGGCTACAGGTAGATGGGTGACCACCAGAAATAAGAATATTAGGCAGAGAGAGCAATGTTTCCCTATGGCCATTCCCCTTACGAACATATATACCTCTGTCGATACCGTTGGGAAAATGAGCTTCCAGAGGTTAGCATCGTTAGCCAGGTTAGTAACACCATACCTAACTCTGACACAATAAAGGGAAGGGTGAAGTTAGGCAGGGTCATAGTGATGGAGACTCTATGGTAAGGAGCACAGATAAGTATTTAACTGGCTGCAATTGAGACTCCAAGATGCTGTGTTGCCTGCCTGGTGCAAGGGTCAAAGATGTTTCACAGGGGATACAGGACATTCTGAGAGGGGAGGATGCGCAGCCAGAGATTTTGGTACCAATAATATAAGCAGGAAAAGGAGGAGGTACTGCAAAATGATTTCAAGGAGCTAGGTGGGAAGTTTTTAAAAAAACAGGACCACTAGGGTTGTAACCTCAGGATTACTAGGATCCAGGGGTGGTATGGTAGCATAGTGAAGAGTGTAATTCTTTTACAGTGGTAACTCCTAAGTTCAGGTTTTAATTTCCACCACAGTCTGCAAATTGCTTGTACATTTTACCCAATGACCAAGTGGGTTTCCCATTTCCCCCACATTCCAAAGAATCAGAGTTAGGGTTAGAGATTTGTGGGCATGGTGACACTTGCAGGCTGCTCACACAATCCTTGCAGAATTGCTTTGACGCAAACGATGCATTTCACTGTACGCTTCAATGTACTTGTGACAGTTAACGCTAATCTCTTTACGAACCATCCCGTGTGCTAGTTGGTGAGAAATGAGAGTACAGTTCAATACTTGGCTGAGAAGTGGGTGAAGGAGGAGGGCTTCAGAGTTATGAATCATTGGGCTCTCTTCCAAGGCAGGTGGGATCTCCATTTGAGGTGCATACATGGAGCCTGGACCACTACATGATTTGCAATCTCCTTGCCATTACAAAGGCCTGGATGTACTGCATAAGGAGCAGGAGTGGCTGCTCAGTGTTCTGGAGTTTTGTTATTTTGGATGTGATTCAAAGGGAAGTAAAATAGATGTTGCACTAACAACATGAAAGAATATCATAGCCGTACTTGGAAAGAAAATACTGGAGGTTCAGCTACAGAAAAAAATGGGAGAGGCACAGAAATAGGATGGGTGCAATTGGTGGCATCCGTTAGTCTTGCGAGATCATGGATCTGCGCCTGGAAAGTCTTGCAAGCATCCTCTCCAGGGGGCAGGCCTGGGCAAGGTTGTATGGAAGACTGGCAGTTGCCCATGCAGCAAGTCTACCCTCTCCACGACACTGATATTGTCCAAGTGAAGGGCAAGGGCCGATACAGCTTGGCACCAGTGTCATCACAGGAGTTGCCAGAACGATGTTGAAGGCAACATCGGACTGCCTTAGGGACTACAGCTCCAGATTTGTCCTCAGGGTTTACTCCCAAAGCCTTTCCCATGAGTGGATATGGCCGCAAGGCAGCGGAGGTTTGAAATCAGAGTTTTCCCTCTCTTAGATGGACTGCCTTCCCAGGCTGACGAGCTCCATCTACCCAATGCAATTACACTAATGGGATTGTACTGCTGGCATCCCAATAGCCACAGATGTGAGAGATATATAGCCAGGCCCTGGAAACTAGATAACCGACTGGAGACTTTGATTTTATTTCGGTACATCTAAGATGTGTTCTTGAAACAGTATATGGAGAATCCAACTGGAGGAAAGAACAAACAAGATCTGGTTTTAACAAATAAATCAGGCCAGGTGACAGACTTGATAGTAGATAAACAATTTGCGAATGGTGATAACAACTCATTGTGTTCCGTTTCCATTGGGAAATGCCTTCCCAATCCTAAAGAGCAAAGCAAATGTTGGAATCAGACCTTGCCATCATGAGGATGGGCCAGACCAAGTTCAGTCCACAAACCAGTAACATAAGCTTCCATGGCCATCTCAGTCCTGACCAGAACTTTGAATGATCCTGAATGTCCCTGATTCTTAAAAGTATTCGCAACTTAAAAATAAACAAATTATTTTTGTTTGTGTTTTAAAATAAATATATAGAGCATAAATACTTCAGCGCAAATGTTTATTTAAAAGTTCTGGGGTTCTGGGTTTATTTTAAATGGATCTCAGATTGAGAGGGTAAACAGCTTTAATTTTCTCCGCAACCACATCACCAAGGACCTCACGCGGTCTGTACACACCAGCTGTGTGATGAAAAAGGTACAACAGCACCTCTTTCACCTCAGACGGTTGAGGAAGTTTGGTATGGGCCACCAAATCCTAAGAACTTTCTATAGGGGCACAATTGAGAGCATCCTGACTGGCTGCATCACTGCCTGGTATGGGAACTGTACCTCCCGTAATTGCAGGATTCTGCAGAGAATGGTGCGGACAGCCCAGCGCATCTGTAGTTGTGAGCTTCCCATTATTCAGGACATTTACAAAGACAGGTGTGATAAAAAAGCCCGAAGGATCATTAGGGACCCCAGTCACCCCAACCACAATCTATTCCAGCTGTCACCATCCAGGAAACGGTACCACAGCATTAGAGTGAGAATAACAGGCGCCAGGACAGCTTCTTCCATCAGACTGATTAACTCACACTGATTTGGGTGTATTTCTATGTTATATTGACTGTTCTATTTATTATACGGTAGTGTGGCGACCCACTTTCTAGCACACACGAACCGGCGCGCGCCAGTAGAGAGGCCGGCCCCAAAAAGGGCGCCAGGCCATCTTCACCAGCGGGGGGAAAATCTCGCGCGCAGAAAGGGTCTGCAATTATGTATTCCCCACAGCAGTCCCACCCCAGGGAGGGCGGGAACGGGAAGGCTTTAAAGCAGGCTGCGAAGTTTGAATAAATCTCTTTTACAAAACTCTAACTCACTGACTACATATGGTTATTCTATCGCTGTGTGTAGCACACCGCTACAATTGGTGACCCCGACGGCCCAAACGATATTTGAACCAGAGATGACCGACGCTGCATCTGTTCACGCAGTTTCGTTAAAACTGCCAAGCTTCTGGATGCTGCGACCCCAATTATGGTTCAAACAAGCAGAAGCCCAATTCCACATTCGGCAGATAACCTCGGATTTCACTCGCTACTACTACGTGCTGAGCTCACTCGACCAGGAGACAGCTGCACAAGTTGAGGAGTTTATGCAGTCACCCCCGGAGGACGGCAAATACACAGCATTCAAAGCCCTGCTCATAAGGACTTTCGGACTCTCACGGCACGAACGAACACGCAGCTTAATGCACCTGGATGGTTTGGGAGACAGGCCGCCATCGGCATTAATGAACGAGATGCTGGCCCTGGCTGAAGGACACAAACCCTGCCTCATGTTTGAGCAGGCGTTCCTAGAGCAACCGCCCGAGGACATATGCCTGCTGCTGTCCGACGCAGATTTTAGCGACCCCCAGGAGGTGGCGGCCCGAGCAGATGTGCTGTGGAATGCCAGGAAAGAGAGAGGGGTGTCCGTCGCGCAGATCACCAAGCCGCGTGCCCAACGGCAGACCAGACGAGGCCCGGCAGCAGAGCCTACAAAACACGGCGACGGGAGTGAGGAGCCCAACAAACAATGGCGCTTCTACCACCAGCGGTGGGGCACAGAGGCCCGCCACTGAAGACCACCCTGCAAATCCCCGGGAAACGCCAAGGCCCAGCCGCCGCCGATCACTATGGCGGCTGGCCATCAGGACAGCCTCCTGTATGTCTGGGACAAGCAGTCGGGACGCCACTTTTTGGTCGACACCGGAACAGAGATCAGCGTCTTACCTCCAACGAGTTACGACACCCGCAACAGAGAACCGGGACCCACCCTGAGGGCCGCTAATGGCAGCACAATACGAACCTACGACACCCGCACGGAGCGGCTACAGTTCAGCTCCAGCTGGTTCACGTGGGACTTCACACTAGCTGCCGTGGCCCAACCACTCCTGGGGGCAGATTTTCTGCGAGCCCACAGCCTGCTGGTCGACCTGCAAGGGAAGCGACTAGTCCACGCCAAGACTTTTCAAACATTCTCCCTGGGTGAAGCACAGTTGCCAGCCCCACACCTGGACTCCATCACGCTGTCCAACGATGAATTCACCAGGGCCCTGGCGGATTTCCCATCAGTACTGACACCGCAGTTCACGGCAGCCATGCCCAGACACGAAGTACAGCACCACATCCCGACCCAGGGACCACCACCCCACACCCGTGCTCGAAGGCTTCCCCCGGACAAGCTCCGACTGGCGAAGAAGGAGTTCAAGAAGATGGAGGAATTGCAGATCATACGACGGTCCGACAGCCCATGGGCCTCCCCCCTGCACATGGTGCCCAAGGCAACGGGGGGCTGGAGACCATGCGGTGACTACCACAGACTGAACGAGGCTACAACGCCAGACCGTTACCCTGTGCCGCACATTCAAGGCTTCGCAGCAAACCTACATGGCACAAGAATCTTTTCCAAGGTAGACCTCGTCTGGGGATTCTATCAAATCCCGGTACATCCGGACGACATCCCCGAAACAGCACTCATCACCCCGTTCGGACTCTTCGAATTCCTCCGAATGCCATTTGGTCTAAAGAATGCCGCACAGACTTTCCAGCGGCTAATGGACGTGGTGGGACGCAACCTGGACTTTGCATTCATCTATTTGGACGACATCCTCATAGCCAGCAGTAGTCGTCAGGATCATCTGTCCCACCTCCGCCAGCTCTACTCCCGCCTGAGTGAATTCGGCCTTACAATCAATCCAGCCAAATGTCAGTTCAGACTCGACATCATCGACTTCCTGGGCCACAGGATTACTAAAGACGGGGCAATCCCACTGCCCGCCAAGGTAGACGCGGTCCGCCACTTCCCCCGACCCAACACAATCAAAGGCCTGCAGGAATTCGTGAGTATGGTTAATTTCTACCACCGTTTCCTCCCCTCAGCAGCCCGAATCTTGCGCCCCCTGTTCACTCTGATGTCGGGTAAGGGCAAACACATTACCTGGGACGAAGAGGCCTCAACCGCTTTCGTTAAAACCAAAGAAGCCTTGGCAAACGCCGCGATGCTAGTGCACCCCAGAACGGACGTTCCTACTGCCCTCACGGTGGACGCATCCAACACAGCGGTCGGTGGAGTGCTGGAACAACTCATCGAGGGTTGCTGGCAACCCCTGGCATTCTTCAGCAAACACCTACGACCACCCGAACTCAAATACAGTGCTTTCGACCAGGAGCTATTGGCACTATACCTGGCAATCTGGCATTTCAGGTACTTCTTAAAAGGTAGGCCCTTCACTGCGTTCACAGACCACAAGCCACTTACCTTTGCGTTCACGAAGGTGTCCAAACCCTGGTCATCCCGCCAGCAGCAACATCTGTCCTACATCTCCGAGTACACGATGGACATCCGGCATGTCTCTGGAAAGAACAACGTCGTGGCAGACGCACTTTCCAGACCGACCATACAGGCCCTGTCCCAGGGGGTGGACTATGCAGCGCTGGCGGAGGCACAGCAGGGAGATGATGAGATCCCTAGTTACAGGACTGCGGTCTCCAGTTTGCAGCATCAAGACCTCCCCGAAGGCCCAGGTGAGAGGACCCTACTGTGTGACGTAGCTACCGGCCAACCCCGCCCCGTCGTCCCAGCAGCCTGGCGCCGGTAGGTTTTCGAATCCATTCACAACTTAGCGTACCCCTCCATCAGGACAACCGTCCGGCTGGTCGCCAACAGGTTCGTGTGGCATGGGCTTCGTAAACAGGTCAGTGAATGGGCGAAAACGTGCATGCAGTGCCAAACGGCCAAGGTGCAGCGGCACACCAAGGCTCCGCCGCAGCACTTCGAACCCACCCGCCGGAGGTTCGACCACAGTCATGTGGATATCATACGGCCCCTGCTAGTGTCACAAGGAGCGCGGTACCTCCTAACTATGATAGATCGGTTCACCAGATGGCCAGAGGTGGTCCCGCTCACCGACACCACCTCCGAATCCTGCGCCCGAGCACTGATCGCAACCTGGATAGACCGCTTCGGGGTACCGGCCCGCATTACCTCTGACGGGGCGCCCAGTTCACCTCCAGCCTGTAGTCAGCTATGGCCAACCTTTTAGGATCACAGCTACACCACACAACTGCCTACCACCCACAGTCGAATGGACTAGTGGAGCGTTTCCACCGTCACCTGAAGTCGGCTCTCATGGCCCGCCTGGAAGGGCCTATCTGGGTGGACGAGCTTCCCTGGGTCCTGCTCGGAATCCGCACGGCGCCCAAGGAGGATCTGCACACCTCGTCAGCCGAGTTGGTGTATGGCGCACCCCTGGTAGTCCCAGGAGAGTTCATACCAGCCCCAAGGGGGCAAGAGGAAGAACACGCAGCAGTCCTGGACAGATTACGTGAGAGGCTCAGTAACCTGGCCCCAATACCCACTTCACAGCACGGACAGAGCCTGACCTGCTTACCCAAGGACCTGCAGAACTGTAAGTTTCTTTTTGTACGATGGGGCGGACACCGGGCACCACTACAGCGGCCCTACGAGGGGCCGTTTAAGGTGATCAGGAACAACGGGTCCACGTTCGTGCTGGACACTGGGGGGAGAGAGGGGGTTTTCACAGTGGACCGACTCAAACCGGCCCATGTGGGCTTGGCGCAGCCGGTCCAGGCTCAGGCACCGCGGCGCAGGGGCAGACCTCCCAAACAGAGGCTGATCCAGATTGTGGACATTGGGGGATGTATCACCGGTTCTGGGGGGCCGGGGGTTATGTGGCGACCCACTTTCTAGCACACACGAACTGGCGCCTGCCGGCAGAGAGGCCAGCCCCAAAAAAGGGCGCCAGGCCATCTTCACCAGCAGGGGGAAAATCCCACGCACAGAAAGGGTCTGCGATTATGCATTCCCCACAGCAGGGAGGGCGGAAACAGGAAGGCTTTAAAGCAGGCAGCAAAGTTTGAATAAATCTCTTTTACCACAACTCTAACTCACCGACTACGTGTGGTTATTTTAGCGCTGTGTGTAGCACACCGCTACAGTAGCATGCAAAAGTTTGGACACCCGGTCAAAATTTCTGTTACTGTGAATAATTAAGTGAGTAGAGGATGAACTGATCTCCAAAAGTCATAAAGTTAAAGATGAAACATTTTCAACATTTTAAGCAAGATTAGTGTATTATTTTTGTTTTGTACAATTTTGGAGTGAAAAAAAAGGAAAGGAGCACCATGCACAAGTCTGGCACCCCAAGAGATTTGAGCTCTCAGATAACTTTTACCAAGGTCTCAGACCTCAAATAGCTTGTTCACAATCATCGTTAGGAAAGGCCAGGTGATGCAAATTTCAAAGCTTTATAAATACCCTAACTCCTCAAACCTTCTCCCAACAATCAGCAGCTATGGTCTCCTCTAAGCAACTGCCTAGCACTTTGAAAATTAAAATAAATGATGCCCACAAAGCAGGAGAAGGCTATAAGAAGATAGCAAAGTGTTATCAGGTAGCCGTTTCCTCAGTTCATAATGTAATTAAGAAATGGCAGTTAACAGGAACAGCTGAGGTCTGGAAGACCAAGAAAACTTTCCAAGAGAACTGCTTGTAGGATTGCTAGAAAGGCAAATCAAACACCCCCGTTTGACTGCAAAAGACCTTCAGGAAGGTTTAGCAGACTCTGGAGTGGTGGCGCACTGTTCTACTGTGCAGCGACACCTGCACAAATATGACTTTCATGGAAGAGTCATCAGAAGAAAACCTTTCCTGCGTCCTCACCACAAAATTCAATGTCAGAAGTTTGCAAAGGAACATCTAAACAAGCCTGATGCATTTTGGAAACAAGTCCTGTGGACTGATGAAGTTAAAATAGAACTTTTTGGCTGCAATAAGCAAAGGTATGTTTGGAGAAAAAAGGGTGCAGAATTTCATGAAAAGAACACCTCTCCAACTGTTAAGCACGGGGGTGGATCAATCATGCTTTGGGCTTGTGTTGCAGCCAGTGGCACAGGGAACATTTCACTGGTAGAGGGAAGAATGAATTCAATTAGATACCAGCAAATTCTGGAAGCAAACATCACACCGTCTGTAAAAAAGCTGAAGATGAAAAAAGGATGGCTTCTACAACAGGATAATGATACTAAACACACCTCAAAATCTACAATGGACTACCTCAAGAGGCGCAAGCCCTCACAGTCCCCCGACCTAAACCTCATCGAGAATCTGTGGATAGACCTCAAAAGAGCAGAGCATGCAAGATGGGCCAAGAATCTCACAGAACTAGAAGCCTTTTGCAAGGAAGAATAGGTGAAAATCCCCCAAACAAGAATTGAAAGACTCTTAGTTGGCTACAGAAAGCGCTTACAAGCTGTGATATTTGCCAAAGGTGCTATTACTAAGTACTGACCATGCAGGGTGCCCAAACTTTTGCTTTAGGCCTTTTTCCTTTTTTGTTATTTTGAAATTGTAAAAGATGGAAATAAAAGAGTAATCTTGCTTAAAATATTAAAGAAATGTGTCATCTCTAACTTTATGCCTTTTGGAAATCAGGTCATCTTTTACTCACTTAGCTATTCACAGTAACAGAAATTTTGACCGGGGTGCCCAAACTTTTGCATGCTATTATAAATCATAAATTGTAAACTATTATAAATTACTATGATGTTATAGTAATATAACATATAGATTTTTACTCCTCATGTATGTGAAGGATGTAAGAAATAAAGTCAATTCAATGTTACATTGACTGTTCTATTTATTATTATAAATTACTGTGATTGCACATTTCACATTTAGATGAAGATGTAACATAAATATTTTTATGCCTCATGTATGTGAAGGATGTAAGAAATAAAGTCAATTCAATTCAATATAAACCCAGAGAGCTTAAAAAGTGCAAGTCATCTTCATCTGTCACATTTGTACTGATATGGGTGTTCCATACAGGCACCCCTAACAGCTTTCCTTCTGTCTGAAAGTGGCTTCCCACTACAGTAATGAACAAAGTCCTCACCCATACCTCACCAATTTCCCACATCTCTACTCTCAGCCTCTCCTCTCCCAGACAGGGCAAGAACTTTCTCCCCCACCCTCATCTACAACGGATAACCCTTTGCAATTTCTAGCACTTCCTAACAAGTTGGGAGATTAGTTATTTGCCGTAGAATTCCTAGCCTCAGACCTGATCTTGTGGGCACACTCTGTGTATGGCTACTCCGGTTTCATGTTGATTGATGATTGACTTCGTAACATCATAACATATCAAAAAATAAAAGTGACAGCCCATAGTAGTTCTGATTAGTTTGAATGCTGATTGTCAGGATAAAGGAAAGCAGCTGTTTAAACTCTGCAGCTTTGAGATTAAAGTTGTTGCAAAACTTAGACTTTCTTGATTAAATGAAAACTGATCTTCTCTGAACCATCATAAGGATCTTTTTCAATGGAACTTCAAACAAATTAATCCAAATGCTTCAAATACCTGATCCACTGAATTTTGGCCAATGGGGATTCGCAAGAT
The DNA here is from genome assembly GCF_030028105.1 of Mobula birostris. Taxonomy (NCBI): domain Eukaryota; kingdom Metazoa; phylum Chordata; class Chondrichthyes; order Myliobatiformes; family Myliobatidae; genus Mobula; species Mobula birostris. The sequence goes on from NC_092376.1 coordinate 132,859,148, forward strand.
ATCGTTATCAGGTGTATTCAGTGATGAATCAGCTGAAAATGGTTGAGCCTAGGACACTAATCTGAAAAACTCCTACAGAGATTGAACTCTTATGACCTTGACCATCTCCCTTTGTGCTAGGTTTGATTCCAGCCAGTGCAGGATTTTCCACTGAGACCATTTTGGTTGGGACTACTCAATCCTGTGAGGTCTTGAAGTTACAATCAATTATTCTCACTTCATCTCTGGGAGTTCAGCTCTTTTGTCCTCCATTGCAACGTTCTGTCTTACGCCATTTTCCCCATTCAGCCGCAGAACTTGCAACACCCACTCTTTCATCTCTTCCCGTCCACCAGCCAAAGAACCAGTTTTCCCAGGTGAAGCAAGATTCATACATACTGCATTCAGTGTTCGTTGTGTAATCTCGTCCACGTTGGAGAAATCAAATAAATATTGAACTGAAGAATCTAGTGACCTGTAATGATCTCCTCCAAAGTGCACAAATAATTCTATACCAGTCAGTCAAATATTCCTAAATGCAGTCAAGCTGAAAACACAATATGCAGGTTAAAGGCTTAACTTTATCAATCACGTTCATTCCCTTTATAAAGCCTAAAGATCTGCTGAATTTCCAACAACTGCAGGTTGTTGGAAAATGTTGACTGATGATTGACTTAGTAATATCATACCATGTCAAAGAATAGTGGACTGCCTGCTGTAATCCTGTTTAGTGTGAATGCTGATTGTAATAGTCAGGGTAAGGACAAGTAGCTGTATAAACTCTGCAGCTTTGAGATGAAAGTTGTTGCAAAATACACTGTCTTGTTAAAAACATAAATGAAAATTGATCTTCTCTGCACCATCGTAAAGATCTTTTACAATAGAATTTCAAACAGATCAGACCAAATGTGTCAAATACCTGATCCACTGAATTCTAGCAGAATTTTAAAATTTGTAATCATTCATATTTTTAATATACATGGATTTCAATAAAATATTTGCTTATATGTGGTGCTAATTATTTTAGCTCTTAAAGAACAACAACTCCATTCTCGAGAGACAAAATAAACTACACATGACTTATGTTTTGTAACTTCAAAATATTGAACTAACTCAAAGGAAGACCAGGAGCCTGGGAATATGGGTGTAACTTCACATTTACTCTCAGCACAGTGCGTACTTATCACATGGTAGGGTGATGCCGTTTGCAATTAATGTATTTTTACATATAACCTGTAATTATCTAAACTAACAAGAATGTTCAATTTAAAAAAAGATTATATGTATACACACACAAACAAGATCACTCAAGTATAACTGAAATATTAAGTGCACAATAATAACCAAACAGCGAGACAAGCAGCATTTGTTGTGGTAACGGGATAGGAAATGCTTCAGGTCAAGACCCTATATCAGGTACCCTGACCTGAAACATTGATTACCTCTTTGCTTCCACAGATGTTGCTTCAGTCATTGAGTTTTTTCAGCAGTTTTGTTTCTTCCACCCCTCCCCCACCCAGTCTACAGAGGATGTTTCCTGTCTGCCTCTTATGCCCAAAGGTTCTTGATTAAACTGTATCTAAAAGATCATGGCATCATAAAACAATTTGACACAAATAAGACCAACCAATGGATTGTGTCCAAACCAAAAGAGATCTCCACTTCAATCCGTTATCCCAGCTTTTGCCCCTGACCTTATAAGTTACAGCATATTAAATGCTATACAGGTACTTTTTAAGTGCATTGATGGATCCTGCTGGTTCAAGATGGCACCAAGCTGTAATGTCCATCAAGGTCATTGCTCAGTCTTTGCTCAGTAGTTGTTTTTTTAGGTCGTGGGATAGTTTTAGGGAGGTAGGTGTCAGGTTAGGGTTTAGGGAGAGGGATAAGGGGAAGTAGAGGTAAGTGATAGAAAATGAAGAGTCGGGGGCCAGAGTCTATGATCAGAATCCAGACTGGAGTTTTCTGCAGTTGAAGGCCAGCAGTCCTCAGAGTCGTGTCAGCAGGGGCTGAAAGTGAAGACCAGCAATCCCCATGACCAGAAAGCCTCAAGGATAAGGGTGGTGGATATCCACCCCTACCCAGGTCAACAAGTCCTAGAGTCAGAGGTCTGTGCAGGCTGAAAGCACAAGGGCTGGTGTTCAAAGTCCAATAAATGGAGAGCCCTGGGCCCAATATGGAGGTTGAAGCCCAAAGATCAAAGCTAGTCAATAGGCTGAGGCCTGATAGTCAAAGCCTCTGGGTTGGCATTCCTGGAAGTTGGAGGCCTGGTGTCTGTGACTTAAAGTCTGGGTCACAGACTCCAAAAGCGTGTGTGTGTGTGTGTGTGTGTGTGTGTGTGTGTGTGTGTGTGTGAGAGAGATAGATAGAGATAGAGATAGAGATATAGAGAGAGAGAGAGAGAGAGAGAGAGAGGAAGGGACGGTGGAGAAAAGGGCTGGTTCTGCAGTTGTTTTGTTGTTGCTGTTGTTGTTGTTGATTTGCTGAACATTGTGAACATTGCTCTGTAGGCAACAGAATGTATAGCAATGCTTGCCTGCTGCTCTCAGCACATTCTTATGTTGTGTAGGTTGTTAGCATAAATATCACATTTCACAGTATGTTTTGACGTACATGTGATAAATAAATGTCTGAATCTGCCTCAACTCTATCATGCAGTGAGTCCTCATACTCTATATGAGCTTCTTCAGCTCATCTCTTATACTTCACTGTTAAATCTATGCCTGATTTTTAATAGCCTTCCTTTTACAGTTTCTAGGTTATTCTTATCTATTTTGTCTTGCCTGTTCATAAGCGTGTGCATCTCCCATCAGCACCCATCAGCACAAAGCAATAATTCTCTCGATTTTGTCATATCTCTGCACATTTCACACCATTCTCATTTCTACCACTCTTGATTTAATGCCATACTTACACTGTACACAATCCTCTAAATACTGTAGAGGTCCAACAATCAAATTTCAAATTGATGGACAGCAGGATCTCTCGTTAGTCCAGAATGTGCATCAGGACTCCAGAGCACAAGTGGGCTACTTGGTCAGGTCTGAGGATTCAAAGTGTAGCTGGCGCTGAGGTCCAGACTGACAAAAAAAATCTACCTAAATGTATTAGTCTTTTATACAGATTCATTCCAGTTGAAAATATGGCAGATTCTACTAAACAATTTTTACAATTTTATCCCATTTTATTAATACAATTATCAATTTATTAAAAGATAAAATACAAAGAATTAATGTATTGCTAGTACTTGAAAATTATGGATAAATTAATTTTTCAAAATGGGAAAAATGCTGCACGCAAGAGTTCATTATTTTTATAGTTGAATCTGTCATATTAAGGGTATATTAGCAAATACACTCAGAGGCCACTTTATTAGATACCTAATAAAGTGATCACTGAGTGTATGTTCATGGTCTTCTGCTGCTGTAGCCCATCCACTTCAAGGTTTGACGTGACGTGCACTCAGAGATGCTTTTCTGCACACCCCGGTTACTGTCACCTTCTTGTTAGCTTGAAACAGTCTGGCCATTCTCCTCCGACCTCTCTCATTCACAAGGCATTTTTACCCACAGAGCTCCTGTTCACCTGATGTTTTCTTTGTTTTCCACACCATTCCCTGTAAACTCTAGAGATTGCTGCGCACGAAAAATCGCAGGAAATCATCAGTTTCTAAGATACTCAAACCACCCCATCTGCCACCAATAGTCATTCCACGGTCAAAATCACTTAGATCACATTTCTTCCCCATTACATCAGAATCCTGTTCATTGACTTTAGTTTTGCATTCAATACTGTGATCCCCTCCAAGCTGATCACCAAACTTCGCCAGCTTGGTATCAGCGTATCACTCTGCAATTGGACCTTGGACTTTCTGACTAACAGACCCCAATCAGTTAAGTTAGACAACCTCTCCTCCTCCATTCTCACCCTGAACACCGGAGTGCCTCAAGACTGTGTGCTGAGCCCTCTTCTGTACTCCCTTTTCACCTACGACTGCGTTCCTGTACATGGTTCTAACTCCATAATCAAGTTCGCAGACAACACCACGGTGGTTGGTCTGATCAGAGGGGATGACGAGACGGCCTACAAGGATGAGGTCCAGCACCTGGCTGCATGGTGTGCCGACAACAATCTGGCCCTTAACACCCAGAAGACCAAGGAGATCATTGCGGACTTCAGGCATGCTAGGAGTCACACTCACGTCCCCATCTCCATCAACGGAACTGTAGTGGAGCATGTATCAAGCTTCAAATTCCTTAGTGTCCACATTTCTGAGGATCTCACCTGGTCCCTGAACTCCTCCATCCTGATCAAAAAGGGGCAATAGCGACTTTATTTCCTGCAGAGCATGAAGAAGGCTCACCTCTGTTCCAGGATACTGACGGACTTTTACCACTGTACCACTGAGAGCATACTCACCAACTGCACCTCAATGTAGTATGGCAATTGTCCCGTATCGGACCGCAAAGCACTCCAGCGTGTGGTGAAAACTGCCCAGCGGATTATCGGCACCCAATTGCCCACCATTGAGAACATCTACCATAAACGCTGCCTGGGCAGGGCGAAAAGCATTATCAGGGTGTATCTCACCCTAACCATGGACTTTTTACTCTCCCCCATCCGGTAGGCACTACAGGAGCCTCCGCTCCCGCACCAGCGGGCACAGAAAGACTTCTTCCCTGAGGCTGTGACCCTGCTGAACCTCTCATCACAGCGCCTCACCTCCTGATTCCTCAAATTTTCTCCATTATTTATAGCGTTAAACTTGGGAATGCAACACGATAGTCGCGACTTTAGCTAACTAAGGCAGCAGTAACAACAAGTATTGCATCCGTATTGTACTGTCTCAATACTTTTATATTTGTGTGCTGTAGCACTTTTTTATTTGCAGTTACTTTGTAAATAACACTATTCTTTGCATTTCTGGTCAGATGCTAAATGCATTTCATTGGCTTTGTATCTGTACTTGGCACAATGACAATAAAGTTGAATCTAATCTAATCTAATTCTGGTGTTTGGTCTGAACAACAACTGAATCTCTTAACCATGTCTCCATGCTTTAATGCACCGAAATGCTGCCACGTGATTGGTTGATTAGATAACAAGCCCGTGTACACGTATATCTATTAAAGTGGCCACTGCATGTATAATTAATTTATACTACAATTAGAAATTTTAAAAATAATGGGTGTCTTGAAAGCTTTATTTTTTTTTGTGTTTCTGGAAATGAAAAATAGCAGCTCTCCTTTCTGTTTCCAGCGCAAGACAATTTAGAAACTGTTATGTATTTAACATGTAAGTAATATTTGAGTAATATTGTAAATATACTGTTTGATTAATCATTGTTTGTTGTTTAAGTAATGCATTACGGTTATACTTACAAAGTACATGATTGGCAGACGTCATCATGCCACCACATCATGAACGTGCATCTTGCTAAAAGTAGAGCTAATAATGACCACGGGTTAATCCCAGCTCTGTGCTTTCCTTTCAATAAGTTTTTATGTTTGGAGTTACAAACCATAGCAGAGAACTATCCATCTATCTAAAATCTCAAAACAACAGCATGAGAACAGGAGTAAAGCTTGGCACTCAAGCTTTGGACAAAAACTTAGTGCCTCATCTCCCGATTCCTCAAATTTTCTCCACTATTTATAGCGTTAAACTTGGGAATGCAACACAATAGTTGCTACTTGAGCTAACTAAGGTAGCAATAACAGCAAGTTCTAGGAAAGAGTAACACACACTTCTGGGTGAGTTCAGTAACCACCTACACCACCAAAATCTCTCCATTACACAATCTCAGCACACTCAAGTACAACATCAGCCAGGGGTTATAAATATTGTGTATTGTTCATTGAATTCATAGGCATTTTGCTTTTAAATAAAGCAGAGTGCTTGTAATATTTTCAGAATACGGTTCAGTTTGAGTTCTGAAGTATTTGTGATCTATCAGCCAGGGGCACAAAGAACCACAACCATGATTTGCAGGGAGCCAACTGACTAAGTAATTAATATAAACAGAAAAATGTGCAACATTCATCTATTTTGTCTAACTGAAAATTACAATGTCCTGCAATAAGAAAAATTAAAGATCATGATAAAACTTACTCCATTTTCTTCCTTGGATTGGCTATTTATTCTTTTCTCTCACTGGTATTTTACTTGCTCTTCCATCGAACACCAATTGCTCCTGTGGTCAGATTGTGCTGCCAGTTTATCTGTCTTTGTGAGGGATCCAGACCTGGGGACTGGGATAATGTTTGAGAGTGACCACTGTTCTGGTTTGTTGCCTTTCATCAGTGCCATATTACATATGTCCAGCAAGATGTTGTCCAGGTCGCAGTTCTTCAGGACATCTGGTGGGATCCCATCTGGTCCAGCGCTCCTGCCCTGTTTGAGTGCATATTTGGCCTTCTTCAGTTCCTCAACGGTGAATGGGCTGTCATCGATGTTGGCTTGCCGTTAGTATTGTGGGTACGTCCTCTTCTTCTTCCATGATCGTTGGAGGGCTTCCCAGCAGGTTCTTAAAGTGGATAAACCATGTCAGGACACAGTCCTCTGCTGTTTTACCACTGATTTGACCTGATGGGGACTTCTTCCATCTGCTGATCTTATTGACTAGGCGCCATGCTTCCAGCTATACCAAAACCATGGCAAAATTTGTATCACCAGACAGAGAAACAGCAGAGTTGGAGCTCCTAGCTGGTGTGCTGCAAGGAGACACTCTGGCACCCTACATCTTTATAATCACCCTTGATTATGCTCTGCATCAAGCTACCAAAGATCATGACAAGCTTTGTTTTACCATAAAATCAGGACAAACCAAAAGGGTCAGACCAGTTACACTCACAGATCTCGATTTTGCAGATGACGCAGTCCTGCTCTCTGACCAGATGGAGGAAGCACAGCAGCTACTGACAAAAGTGGAAATTGAGTGCAATAAAGCTGGACTTCCCCTAAACCCTAAAAAGACAGAGCACATGGTGTTTAACTGTGATGAAGGTACTCTCAAGACCGTAAAGAATGATACCATTAAGAAAGTCTTTGACTTCAAGTACCTCAGGTCAAGAATGATGAGTTTGGAGAAGGACATAAAGATACAGAGGGCGCTGGCGTGGAGGACGATGAACAACATGAAGGAAATCTGGAAGTCGGACCTGACCAGAGGGTTGAAAAAGAGGATCTTCCTAGCAGCCATTGAGTCCATTCTCACATATGGATGTGAGACGTGGACACTCACCAAGGCTAAGCGAAAGTCTCTAGATGGTTGCTATACATGAATGCTCTGGATGGCTCTTGATGTGAGTTGGCAACAGCACATGACGAACATCGAGCTCTATGACGACCTACCGATGCTCACCACTAAAATCGAGGTGAGAAGACTGCAACTAGCAGGGCACTGTCTATGCCACCCCAAGCTACCTGCCAGCCTAAGTCATCATATGGGAGTCCAAGCATGGGAGGATGAACCCTGGGTACCCTCCCAAGACTACGGTCAACACGGTCCTAGAAGTTAGCAGCGCGGCTAATGTAGATGAACTGAACACACTGATGAGGGAGAGGGAGAAGTGGAGAGTCCATCATCGTGCCTGATGCCGGCCCCCTAGGCCTGAGTTGACGTAGTTTTGGATCTCCCCCTCTCCTTCCCACTTTCAAATCTCTTACTAGCTCTTCCTTCAGTTAGTCCTGAAGAAGGGTCTCGGCCCAAAATGTCGACTGTACCTCTTCCTAGAGATGCTGCCTGGCCTGCTGCGTTCACCAGCAACTTTGATGTGTGTTGCTTGAATTTCCAGCGTCTGCAGAATTCCTCGTGTTTGTAGTAGTAGTAGTCTACTTCTAGGCTCACGAAACCTCAGTAGAAAAAGCCTGCTTGCATTTACTCTATCAATACCCATCATGCAATTTTGTACACTTCTATCAAATCCCTCGTCATTCTTCTACACTCCAGAGAATAAAGCCCTAAGCAATTCAACCTTTCCTTATACTCAATCCTCTAATCCCAACAACATCTTTGTCAATTTTTCTGTACTTTTTCAGTCTTATTGATATTTTTTCCTGTAGGTGGTTGACCAGAACTGCATACAATACTCCATATATGGACTTAATATCTTATAGAAATTGAACATAATATCCCAACTACTGCATCAATACTTTGAATTATGAAGGCTTATGTGCCAAAAGTTCTACTTATGAATATACCTACATATAACACCAGTTTCAAGAAATTATGCCTGGATTCCTTTGTTCTACCACTCTCCTCAGTGCCCTACCATTCACTGTGTAAGACCTACCTGTCATGGTCCGGTCCGTGAAATCCGCATTCCGTTTCACAGTCTGGTTCAGCGATCCTTATTCCAGGTTTTCCTGTTTTCCCTTGTTCCATTGGGTGCCTTAATTGAGGCACCTGATTCTCATTTTGGGCCGGATTGGTTCCTTCCCCTCCCCATCTGAATCCCTGGCAGTTTCCTCAGCGATTTCCTAGGCAGCTACCTCAGCAGTCACCTCAGCAAGTATCCTCGGCAGTCATCCCGGCCCTGCATCCGAGAAAGGGTCTCGGCCCTGCATCCTAGAAAGGATCTCAGCCCTGCATCCCAGAAAGGTCCCAGCTCCGTACCCAAGAGCCTAATCAAGCCGAGTCCAAGACCCGAGCCAAACCTAGTCCAAGAGTCACGTCCTGTGCTGGAGTTCCTCATCCTGTGCTAGAGTTCCTCGTCCTGTGCTGGAGTTTCCTCGTCCTGTGCTGGAGTTTCCTCGTCCTGTGCTGGAATACCTCACCCAGCCCAGTGCTGGAGATTCCTCGTCCTGTGCTGGAGTTCCCTCACCCAGCCCAGGAGTTCCCTCGTCCAGTCCAGGAGTCTCTCATCCAGTCCAGGAGTCTCTCATCCAGTCCAGGAGTCCCTCATCTAGTCCAAGCCACGTCCAAGAACCTCGTCTAGTCCAAGCCACGTCCAAGTACCTTGTCTTGTCTAAGCCTAGTCCAAGAACCTCGTCCTGTCCAAGTCAAGGCTTTGTGTTCTCGTCCTGTCCATGTGCCTCGCCCTGTGCAGGAGTTCCATGTCCAGTCCTGTAGCCATGACCAGTCCTGTAGCCACATCTTGTCCTCGCCTAGATCCGGGGTCCAAGCCTGAGTCAAGACCCAGGTTCCAGGTCCCTGTCCAGTCTCTGGCTTGGAGTCCTAGCCCAGGCTCCTAGTTCCAGGTTCCTTGTCATGGTCCCGCTTTCCTAGTCTTAGTCCTAGCCCAGGCCCGGTGTCCTTGTCTCGTCCAGGGCCTGTCTCCATGTCCAGCGTCGTTTCTTCCTGACTCCCCTTGCTTTCTTGATAAACCTTGTCCTGTTCCTAGTACTTCAGTGTCTGTGTCTTGCATTTGGGTCTGCTCGCAGTGCCCCCTTATGACACTACCCTACTTTGTCCTCCTGATGTGCAACAGCTCATACTTGTCTGCTTTAAATTCCATCTGCTATTTTTCAGCCCATTTTTCCAGCTAGTCCAGATTTCATTCCAAGCTTAAGCAGGCGTCATCACTGTCCACTTTGCCCCCAGTCCTGGAACCATCTGCAAATTTGCTGATCTCGTTTACCAGATTATCATCCAAATCATTAATATAGATGACAAACAACAGCAGATCAACAGGATCAGCTTTTACACTTGATTAGGAGATGGTTAAAGCTTTGATAAGATAGGAGAATGCCAGTTTCCCCTAAATACATTAAAAATCAGTTATAATACCTAATGGGCCAATGAACTAGTCAGAATTTTTTAGACCTTGCCTGGTGTGGCGTTGGAGTGTCAGTTTATGTAGCTTTAAGTCCCAAGTGACTTCAGACACTTTGACTCAGATGGCTTTCCAGTTCCACAGTTCAGTGCATGAGCAAAGTTTCATTTGCCAGAAATTTCCCTTAACAGCGGGAGCAAACGTGTTTTGTCATCTGAGAACCACTCATGCTGATGGTGCAGACAGGGTTACTGATGGAGTAAAAGTATCCATACAACAATGAAATAAGTAAGTAACCCATAGCAACAGATGAAGCAATGTTAGTGGCAATCTTTGCTTTTCCTGACCACGAAACATGCCACTTACAATTAGGCAAAAAGGCTCATTTTGCCGTATAAATCTGTGAAGACAATCATTTCCTGGATCACCGATGACACAGCTGACTGTATAGTCATTTGCAGCAGATGGGCAAAGGATCAGTTTTAGAAGAAATTCAAAATATTGTGCCGTACATCACAGAACAAATGAACAAAGGATTCAAATAAACCATCATTCCCAATAAATTCATTATTCAAACAGACTAATTGGATGCATAATGAAATAGAATTTATGCAAAATTTGATGTTTCATGACAAATAATTTGATGAAAAATTTAATCATAGTCCTTGAAGTTAAAAACAGCAGCAAAATCCATACCTTCCGGCAGAATCCCTGTGCTCTGACCTTTATTTGTAGATTGCTCTAATAGTTTTGTGTCTGTAAGTTGCCTCACTTGCTTTTTCCACATGTGCCTGTGTCAGCGAATCAGCACTTGATTCAACTCTGAGGTGCCAGAAGTGCACCTCACTGAACATTTCTTCTACCACCCACAGGAGGGATCATCTTCTTACCTGTCCTCCCAGCCCCAAATCTGACATCCACCAATGAATCACTTCAATGTATTGATGTTTTAAAGAGCCATGCATGTTATCATGATGTGGGCTGGGCAACACAGGGACAATAGAATCAGAGTCATAACAGCATATAAACTGGACATTTGGTCGACCTAGGCCATCCTGAACAGTGGGCACCCATCCATTTTAATCCCATCTTCCAGCACAAGATCCTGCTGGACATGAAGACTTAAAGTACTGCAGGCCTACCTCATCAGTGAGCTGGTTGTCGGTAGAGAGGCCGAAGGAGCTGGTCATGGTGCAGATTGTGCTGCAGCCTGCAGCAGAGGGGTGCGGGAGTGGGCACGCAAAGGAGATGTGCAGTTCAACAGCCAGTGACTGTCTTGTGTTTGCAAGACCCTGTTGGACCTTGTTAATGTGGAATGCTGCGAGTCCAAGTCTATTTCACTGGTTTATTGGTGAACAGCCGGGGAGCTGCATAGCCCCACTTGTAGCAAGAACTAGGCCTCAAGCCACGGTGTCGCCTCTTTGCAGCCGCCCAGGAGAGAAGCACCAGAGTCGGTGCACTCCATGGAGTGCCGGAGCAGGTGTGGTGCGGCGTAAGTGCTGGAGTCGGAGCGGCGTACGTGCCGGAGCAGGTGTGGTGCGGCGTACGTGCTGGAGTCGGAGCGGCGTACGTGCTGGAGTCAGAGCGGCGTACGTGCTGGAATCGGTGCGGCGTACGTGCTGGAGTCGGAGCGGCGTACGTGCTGGAATCGGTGCTGCTCCCCGGTGTTTGCTTGGCAGAAGACAAGACATACTGTGTTTGACTGCAGACTGCTCCAACATTTATGGCGTCAAGGAGCCGAACTATTACCTTTTGTGTGACTGTACTTTAGAGCTGCCTTCTCTGATGTTCGATGAGCCTTGTGACGTTGATGACTGATGGCACTCTGGCTCGCATCTTGGCCCCGGAGCAGTTGTACTCGTGGATATTCATGTGCGGTTGAATGATAATTAAACTTGAACTTGAAGGGAGGTCATGAGCCAGCCTCACTGGCTCAGTGAGTGAGCACTTGTGGCTGGTTAGCCCAGCCCAGCCCCTGATTGTTGGGGCTGTGAGCGACAGGAGAGAAAGCAAGCAGTAGAGAATGCCTGCAGCCCCACAGCAGCTAGAAAATCCGTAGCCATCCATCCTGCCAGTCTCAGCATTTGGAATTGTCGATTTCAATTGGAATATCCCAGGACAGTTATCCAGTGTAATGTATTAAATAAATCCACTGCTAAATATTTAAAATAATCCTTAAAATAATGGAAACATGTTACACAAAGACTGCAAGACTGTTTAAACTGTTATGGGAAAAATGCTTTTTCATTTTGATTATCGTCTTAAAGGAAAATGATTGCCTCCTAGAAGCAAAGAAAATGAAAATCTCTACGAGAGCAAAAGCGTGACTGAACCTTGTTTATTTCAATATAAGTATTATCTGCAAAGAAACCTCTCCCTCATGTAAAAATATCATATTGTAGAAATATAGTACATCACCTAGCACAGGACAAACAGGAAATTAAATAGCAAAAAAGATAGAAAAGGGAATGAAAAAAACTGACAGTAATAGTGATATAAGCAGGTTTCAGAGATTTGGCTGTCTATATGGAGATGTAATTATAGCATTTAGATAACAGTAACAATAGAAAGAAAGGGGTTAGGGATAGGGATGGGCAGAGGGAGTGGGAGAGAGGACAGAGAACCATTGTACCCTTAACAAATGCAGAAACTGATAAGCCAAAAAGAAGCACGGAGAGAATATATTTATAACATTATTTTCCATGAGCAGTACTTAACCCAGGGCTGTTTTCCCTATAATTGGAGAATGATGGACTATGTAGAATGCATCAATCAGTGAGTCATACACCACATAACATGCAGTCTGATTTTTCATATTCTTACGTTTAGAAATTAAGATGAAAATTGTTATATGCTCTGCAACAACCATGGCAGAGAAGAAAGATGTAAAATTAACACTTTCAGATATTTTGAACAGTAAGAATGCACCCAAATATTTCTGAAGAATCGTTATGTAAGATATATGCGGAATGTGAAACAATATGTTTATTAAATAATCTATTATTTGTATGGCTTCATCTCTGAACCAATGGTTCTACTGAATATTCATGTACAGACTGAGATAATATTCAGAGTAATTCACACATAGGGATCATGCATTGTTGGAGATCATATTTTGTCGTAAATCAGTCAGTGGAATGAAAATCTAGCATTCTGCACCATCCATTTTAAACTCTACTAATTCCAGAGAGAACCTTATCTGGGAAAGGGAAGTTTCTTAATTCTCAGTTTTGTGTTTTGCTTTTGCTTCAGGGTAGCTTACTTCACATACCCAAACCCGTGACTGATGGCACAGTAAACGTGCAGTTCTCACATCTCAACATTAGTCGGTAGTCATTCAAATGCACGCATCATTAATTTAGGGTAAAAATGTTGCTTCCTTCCTTCCAGAATTGAACCTCAGTTCAGTTTTTCAGATCCATAGAGAGCTCTAGCTGTAAAGTAATAGATCATTCTGTAATATTTTCTAAATTATGATATCATAATATACAAAACATTGCAGAATGATCTGCTATCTTTATTCATAGAGTACCATACAATCTTTTAGCTCTCTCCTCTATTAAAGAACAAAGGCTTAGAAGAACACTTTCAAAAGTATACTCTAAAAACAAAGACAACCTAAAAGGAAGCTTATCCTAATGGCATTTGTCATTAAAAAAATTTGCATTAGCCTAGGACGATATTTCCCAGTAGCTGCACACAAGCTAAGTCGCTTTAGAATGACAAATCACACATTATTTTATTCATACTTGGATGAAAAATGACAGTCTCCTTTCCACTGGAAGTCTCCAATGTTGATTTTCTAGCTTTAATATACCTAGTGCCCCAGAAGTAAATAAAAACTTCCCCTGATGAATACAGAACTGAGGAAAGGATATGGTAATGCAGCTGTGTCATTATTAATTTACTTTATAAATGGACATGAGTTCAGTGCACTACTTCAAATTTAGCACCTCTGAGGGAGCTAGGATTGTAAATACTAACATGAAAGGTGTCAGAGTACAACTGATGTATGGGAGGAGGAAAATTACTCTCCTGATCGACCATTTGCAGGGTAATACAAGTATTGAACTGGGCTACACTTTTATGGAGAAATGTTAAAACTGCTAAAATAGGGCCACAGCAGGAGAACAATTCAAAATCAAGGTGAATGAAACAATTACTTAAAAAAAAGGAAATCAATGGTAAAGGATTTTTTGGTGAAATGAATCAAAATCAAAAGATGTATAATAAAAGGAGTAACTCTTACTGAAAATGAAAGAATCTGCCAGGACTAAAATTCATTTTGCAGTTCTGGATAAGTCTGTAAAGATTTTGAAGTCAATCATCAACACTATAAGGAGACAAGGTGATTATATGTCAAGCCACAGAATGATAGGATACGGCTTTGCTCTCAGATGCATGTTAAAACGTAAGCTATTATCAGTTGGTAAAGTGCAGAAAATTAATGCTTTCCACAAGAAAAGAAAATAATAAAAGGTCTCTTTTTTACACTGTATGTCTCACATCCCAGACTAAGGACTAGGGTAAGTCACCTACTCAGCTGGGTACAGTGGCTTGATGCAGGAACAGGAAAATAATCAGGAACAGAATCATAGCACATAAAACACTAACCATGAACACTGCAGGGCAAATCACCCTCCAGTAAGATTCAAGATTGTTTATTTCCTGTACAAAAGTGTACGGAGATCAAAATAAGTGTTACTCTGGATCTGATGGAGCACAAAAAAACACAAAAGATAAATAACATAATAATAATAATAAACACAATAGTTAAAAATACACAAGGTAGCTTATACAGTATACATAGATTGAATGTACATCCATAAGGTGATGCTAGGATATACTTGAGGTGACTGATGGGCAATAATAAAGCGGTGCTGGAGTTACTGGGTGAAGGTGTTGATTACTGTTACTATTTGGGAAAAGTAACTGTTTTAGAGACTGGTGGTCCTGGTGTGGATGTTATGTAGCCTCCTCCCTGATAGGAGCGTGGGATCCTTCATGATGTTACTGGCACTTTCCCAGCACCTTTCCATATACAGGGTATGTCCTTGATGGAAGTTAGAATGGTGCTAGTGATGTATTGGACAGTTACGACTACCTATTGTTGAGCCTTCTTGTCCACTGCAGTGCAGTTTCCATGCCAAGCAGTGATGGACCTTATTAGGGTGCTCTCTGCTGAACCTCTGTGGAATGACCCACGTATACATGTGCAAAATCCAGTTCTCCTGAGCCTCCTCCGAATATAGAGGCATTGGTGAGCTTTCCTGACTGTGCAGGATTTGCTCTGGGACCATGAGAGATTGTATGTGATGTCCACTCCCAGAAGGTTGAGACTGCTTGCAGTTTCCCCTGGTGTGCCACTGAAGTAAAGAGGGGTGAGAATGGTACGAGTTCTCCTAAAGGGGAGAACCATCTCCTTTGCCTTGTTGACATTAAGGAAGAGGAAACATTGTATATGTGACTATCAACTTTCAGCAAAGCAATGCAACTTAAAAGAAAATTTAGAAAGGAAGCTATAAATGATAAAAGCAGAATTCCTTAAGCATGTTACTTTTAATAATTGCAAAGTTTATGATACAGGTGTCTAAATTTTCTTGAGCCTTTTGTAAATATTACATTTTTATATGTTTTTGTAAATAGACCAAAGAAGTGGGCAGCATACATGAGGTTTAGGAAGCAAGGATCACGTGGGTCTATTGAGGAATATAGGGAAGCAAGAAAGGGGCTTAAGAAGGGGCTGAGAAGAGCAAGAAGGGGACATGAGAAGGCTTTGGTGAGTAGGGTAAAGGAAAACCCCAAAGCATTCTTCAATTATGTGAAGAACAAAAGGATGACAGGGGTGAAGGTAGGACCAATTAGAGATAAAGGTGGGAAGATGTGCCTGGAGGCTGTGGAAGTGAGCGAGGTCCTCAATGAATACTTCTCTTCGGTATTCACCAATGAGAGGGAACTTGATGACAGTGAGGACAATATGAGTGAGGTTGATGTTCTGGAGCATGTTGATATTACGGGAGAGGAGGTGTTGGAGTTGTTAAAACACATTAGGATGGATAAGTCCCCGGGGCCTGACGGAATATTCCCCAGGCTGCTCCACGAGGTGAGGGAAGAGATTGCTGAACCTCTGGCTAGGATCTTTATGTCCTCGTTGTCCACAGGAATGGTACCAGAGGATTGGAGGGAGGCAAATGTTGTCCCCTTGTTCAAAAAAGGTAGTAGGGATAGTCCGGGTGATTATAGACCAGTGAACCTTACGTCTGTGGTGGGAAAGCTGTTGGAAAAGATTCTTAGGGATAGGATCTATGGGCATTTAGAGAATCATGGTCTGATCAGGGCCAGTCAGCATGGCTTTGTGAAGAGCAGATTGTCTCTAACAAGCCTGATAGAGTTCTTTGAGGAGGTGACCCGGCATAGAGATGAGAGTAGTGCAGTGGATGTGATCTACATGGATTTTAGTAAGGCATTTGACAAGGTTCCACACGGTAGGCTTATCAGAAAGTCAGAAGGCATGGGATACAGGGAAGTTTGGCCAGGTGGATTTAGATTTGGCTTGCCTGCAGAAGGCAGAAGGTCGTGGTGGAGGGAGTACATTGAGATTGGAGAGTTGTGACTAGTGGTGTCCTACAAGGATCTGTTCTGGGACCTCTACTTTTCGTGATTTTTATTAATGACCTGGATGTGGGGGTAGAAGGGTGGGTTGGCAAGTTTGCAGACGACACAAAGATTGGTGGTGTTGTAGATAGTGTAGAGTATTGTCAAAGATTGCAGAGAGACATTGATAGGATGCGGAAGTGGGCTGAGAAGTGGCAAATGGAGTTCAAACTGGAGAAGTGTGAGGTGGTACACTAAGGAAGGACAAACTCCAAGGCAGAGTACAAAGTAAATGGCAGGATACTTGGTAATGTGGAGGAGCAGAGGGATCTGGGGGTACATGTCCACAGATCCCTGAAAGTTGCCTCACAGGTAGATAGGGTAGTTAAGAAAGCTTATGGGGTGTTAGCTTTCATAAGTCGAGCGATAGAGTTTAAGAGTCGCGAGATAATGATGCAGCTCTATAAAACTCTGGTTAGGCCACACTTGAAGTACTGTGTCCAGTTCTAGTCGCCTCACTATAGGAAGGATGTGGAAGCATTGGAAAGGGTACAGAGGAGATTTACCAGGATGCTGCCTGGTTTAGAGAGTATGGATTATAATCAGAGATTAAGGGAGCTCGGGATTTCGTCTTTGGAGAGAAGGAGGATGAGAGGAGACATGATAGAGGTGTACAAGATAATAAGAGGAATAGATAGAGTGGATAGCCAGCGCCTCTTCCCCAGGGCACCACTGTTCAATACAAGAGGACATGGCTTTAAGGTAAGGGGTGGGAAGTTCAAGGGGGATATTAGAGGAAGGTTTTTTACTCAGAAAGTGGTTGGTGCATGAAATGCACTACCTGAGTCAGTGGTGGAGGCAGATACACTAGTGAAGTTTAAAAGACTACTAGACAGGTATATGGAGGAATTTAAGGTGGGGGGTTATACAGGATTCAGGGTTTATACTTTATACCTTATACTTTATTGTTGCCAAACAATCGGTACTAGAATGTACAATCATCACAGCGATATTTTTAATTCTGCGCTTCCCACTCCCTGGATTACAAATATTAAATATTAAAAATAGTAAAAATTAGTAAATATTAAAAATTTAAATTATAAATCATAAATAGAAAATAGAAAAATGGAAAGCAAGGTAGTGCAAAAAAAACGAGAGGCAGATCCGGATATTTGGAGGGTACGGCCCAGATCCGGGTTTGAGGGTCGGCACAACATTGTGGGCCAAAGGGCCTATAAAAGTGGATAAGTCTCCGGGTCCGAACAAGATATTCTCTAGGACCTTGAGGGAAGTTAGTGTAGAATTAACAGGGGCTCTGACAGAAATATTTCAAATGTCATTAGAAAAGGGGATGGTGCTGGAGGATTGACGTATTGCTCATGTGGTTCCATTGTTTAAAAAGGGTTCTAAGAGTAAACCTGGCAATTATTGGCCTGTGAGATTGACGTCAGTGGTAGGTAAATTGATGAAAAGTATTCTTAGAGATGCTATATATAATTATTTGGATAGACAGGGTCTGATTATGAACAGTCAACATGGATTTGTGCGAGGAAGGTCATGTTTGACAAATCTTATTGAATTTTTTGATGAGGTTACTAGGAAAGTTGACGAGGGTAAAGTGGTGGATGTTGTCTATATGGACTTCAGTAAGGCCTTTGACAAGGTTGCACACGGAAGGTTAGTTAGGAAGGTTCAATCTTTAGGCATTAATATGGAAGTAGTAAAATGGATTCAGCAGTGGCTAGGTGGGAGACGCCAGAGAAGAGTGGTGGATAACTGTGTGTCAGATTGGAGGATGGTGTGTAACGGTGTGCCTCAGGGATCTGTACTGGGTCCAATGTTGTTTGTTATATATATTAATGATCTGGATGATGGGGTGGTAAATTGGATTAGTAAGTATGCAGATGATACTAAGATAGGTGGCGTTGTGGATGATGAGGTAGGTTTCCAAAGCTTGCAGAGAGATTTAGGACAGTTAGAAGATTGGGCTGAAAGATGGCAGGTAGAGTTTGATGCTGAAAAATGTGAGGTGCTACATTTTGGTAGGACTGTTCAAAATAGGACATACGTGGTAAATGGTAGGGCATTAAAGAATGTTGTAGAACAGAGGGATCTAGGAATAATGGTGCATAGTTCCCTGAAGGTGAGATCTCATGTGGATAGGGTGATGAAGAAAGCTTTTGGTATGCTGGCCTTTATTAATCAGAGCATTGAGTATAGGAGTTGGGATGTAATGTTGAATTTGTATAAGGCATTGGTAAGGCCAGATTTGGAGTATTGTGTACAGTTCTGGTCACTGAATTATAGGAAAGATGTCAATAAAATTGAGAGAGTACAGAGGAGGTTTACTAAAATGTTGCCTGGGTTTCATCTCGTAAGTTACAGAGAAAGGTTGAACAAGTTAGGTCTTTATTCTTTGGAGCGTGGAAGGTTGAGGGGGGACTTGATAGAGGTGTTTAAAATTATGAGGGGGATTGATAGAGTTGACGTGGATAGGCTTTTTCCATTGAGAATGGGGGCGATTCAAACAAGAGGACATGAGTTGAGAGTTAAAGGACAAAAGCTTTGGGGTAACATGAGGGGGAACTTCTTTACTCAGAGAGTGGTAGCTGTGTGGAATGAGCTTCCAGCAGAAGTGGTTGAGGCAGGTTCGATGTTGTCGTTTAAAGTTAAATTGGATAGATATATGGACAGGAAAGGAATGGAGGGTTATGGGCTGAGTACAGGTTGGTGAGACTAGGAGAGAGTAAGAGTTCGGCATGGACTAGAAGGGCCGAGATGGTCTGTTTCTGTGCTGTAGTTGTCATATGTTATATGGTTATAGGGCCTATAATGTGCTGTACTATTCTATGTTCTATGTTAAAGGCCACCAAGTCCACACTGAAAATGAAGCACTCATTTAGATTCAAGTATTTTATTCTTCCAACTGTATGATCAACTCCCTTAGATTCCAGCAAGCACCTGTTCATTAGGAGCGATTTATAGTGGCCAATAAACCCACCAATCCTTTGGTGATAACTGGCATTGACTCTCATTTGTCCTCTGAAAAGTCCAAGCAAGTCATTCAGTTACAAAGAGTGACGCATGAGCTTTTACTGATGCTCTGTTTCTTCCTGTTGGATTGGAAGTTTTGTGCCCCATATCTAAGAAAGGATGTGTTTGCATTGGAGAGGGTTCAAGGAGATTTACAAGAGTGATCTCAGGAATGAAAGAGTTAATGTATGAGAAGCATTTGATAGCTCTGGGGAAGAATGAGAGCTCACTGAAAGCTATCTGATATTGAAAGATATCAGATATTGAGTGGCTACCGAAAGGATGTTTCCAATCGTGGGGAGTCTAGGACCAGAGAGCACAGCCTCAGAATAGAAATATATCCCTTTAGAAAAGCAAGGAGGAGGATTTTCTTCAGCTGAGGGTGGTGAATCTATGGAATTCATTGCCACCAACAGCTGTAGAAGCCAAGTCATCGGGTACAGTTAAAATAAGGTTGACAGGTTCTTGCTTCATCAGGGAGTCAAAGGTTACACTGTGTAGGCAGGAGAATGGGGTTGAGAGGGAAAAAAATCAAATGACAGACCAGGCTGAATGGACTGTATGGCCTAATTCTTCTCCCCTGTCTTATGATCTTCTAGTCTTATGGAAACTGAGCAACAGAGGATGCTCATGCAATCACTGGGAGAACAGTGAAACTCCACACTGATGGTACCTGAGGTCACAATTGAAATTGGGTCACTGGAACTGTGAAGTACTAACTTCATTGATCAGCTTCATGCAAAACAAATGACTGCTAAGGACAAACCAAATTGAACCCATCAAAGGCAATGGGAAATAGTCCTTCTACCCTGTCTTGGTAGTTTAAATGGTTTATGACCTTCCTTCAAACAGAGCACAATAATTTATTATGATACATTAACACAATGGGAATTTCATGGCAAGTCCAGTATCTGTGGCTTATTCTTTGTTGTTTGTAACTGAATGACTTGCTTGGCCACTTCAGAGGACTAATAAGAGTCAATCACATTAGTGGCATTAGATATTACCCAAACCAATAAAGGCTGAACACTAAGAGATACGGTGAACCAAATGGGATTTTAAGACAGTGTCTAATTTTATGGTTAGCATGACCGAGACTAATTTTTTAATTTCTAGATTTACTTAAATACTTGAATTTAAATCCCGCAGCTGCCATACTAGGATTTAGACATATATCTAAATCTATAGTCCAAGTCTCACAGTACTACTCATGTAACCTAACCATGATGCAAATATAACCCCACTTTGACTGTATGTAGATATTAACAAAACATACAGAACAGAATCTCACAGGGTCTCAAATCTCGTTATGTAAAGTCACCTTCTAAAAGTACCACCCCCTTCCCTCAGTTCCTCCATTTCTGCTGCATCCACTCTCAGGATGAGGCTTTTCATTCCAGAATGAGGTGTCCTTCTTCTTCAAAGAAGGGTGCTTTCCTTCTTCCACCATCAATGCAGCCCTCTCTAACATTTCTTCTATTTCATGTACATCATTACCACCCCAACAGGGATAGGGTTCCTCTGGTCCTCACCTACCACCCCACTAGCCTCCGCAACCAGCACATAATTCTTAACTTCTGCCAGCTCCAAAGGGATTCCGTCACCAAGCACAACTTTCCTTTCCCCCTGCTCTCCATAGGGATTGCTCCCTACGTGACTGCCTTGTCCATTCATCCCTCCCCACTGATCTCCCTCCTGGTATTTATCCTTGCAAGCAGAAGTGCCATACCTACTCCCACACTTCCTCCCTCACTACCATTCAGGACCCCCAAACAGTCCTTCTGTGTGAGGCGACATTTCACCTGTGAGTCTGTTGGGATCATCTACTATATCCGGTGCTCCCAGTGTGGCTTCCAATGAGAGCAGATGTAGATTGCGAGACCACTTTGCCAAGCTCCTATGCTCTGTCCGCCAGAAAAAGGTGGGATCTCCCGGCGGCCACCTATTTCAATTCTACTTCCCGTTCCAATTCCAACATGTCTGTCCATGGCCTCCTCTACTACCACTACGAGGCCACACTCAGGTTGAAGGAGCAACACCTTTTATTCCGTCTGGGTAGACTCCAAGCTGGTGGCATGAACATCGATTTCTCAAACTTCCTGTAATTGCCCCCCCCAACTCCACCATTCCCGTTCCCCTCTCTTATCTTATCTCCTTACCTACCCATCACCTCCCTCTGGTGTTTATTCCCTTTCTCTTTTTCCCATGGTCTTCTACCCTCTCCTATCAGATTCCCCCTTCTTCAGTCCTTTATCTCTTCCACCAATCAACTTCTCAGCTCTTTACATCACCACTCCCCCCTCCCAGTTTCACCTATCACCTTCTATTTCATCCTCCCCTCTCCCCACCTTCTTACTCTGACTTCTCATCTTTTTTTTTTCCAGTCCTGATGAAGGGTCTTGGCCCAAAGCATCAACTGCTCACTCTTTTCCATAGATGCTGCCTGGCCTGCTGAGTTCCTCCAGCATTTTATATGTGTTGCTTTGGATTTCCAGCATCTACAGATTTTTTAGTCTGCTTATGGGATTCTCCAACAGCCTCACTGAATGGCTGTAAGGTTGGAGTGACAATCTTGTATTTTTGTGCAATTGTTTTTGTGCATGGAGCACTTGCTTTCAATATGATTTTAAAGGGGAGACATATCCAAAATAACTTCTGGAGACTGCTTAAAATTAGGGTGTTCAGTGACTGAATGACTAGCAGGCATGAAGCTTTAGTTTGAAGAATGAAAAGACCGGTGTTACCACACGCTGTTTTTTGTTTTTCCAGGTTATCATAATTGACTTAATTGCTTAATGTGAGTAACAGGAAATTGAGGGCCTATTGATTATTTCAAAATATCTAAGTAATATACCAACCAACTTCCTAGCTCTTTACTTCACCCTTCCCTCTCCCAGTTTCACCTATCACCTTGTGTTTCTCCCTCCCCTCCCGCCACCTTTTAACTCTACTCCTCTTCTTTTCCTCGCCATTCCTGCTGAAGGGTCTCAGCCCAAAACATCAACTGTACTCTTTTCCAGAGATGCTGCCTGGCCTGCTGAGTTCCTCCAGCATTGTGTGTGTTGCTTAGATTTCCAGCAACTGCAGATCTTCTCTTGTTTATGATATATTATTTATACGTTTTACCCAAACGTGGTGCATGATATATTATTTATATACCAAGTTAACAAATTTTATGACATATGTCAGTGATATTAAACCTGATTCTGATAAGTACATACAACTATATACAACGATTATATATTGATCTTTATACATTCAGCATACAAGTTGTACATGAGCAAAAAGTAATGATATAAGCCACAGATGGCTTGTATATCATTTAATTTTAATATTAGTGCAGAGGCTCGTCAGTAGCTCTGCAGTGATAATTCGATTCACACAAACCAGCAGGCTTCTACCCTTAATTGTTGGTCAAAGACAAGGCAGTTAAATTCAATAAAAGTGGCTTACGTATAAGTTTATTTGCAGACAGTTCTCCAGCTTCAGATTCTCTGGCATCAGCCTCATAAATCCAATCAAATATCATGTGATCGATGCAACTGAGTTACTAAAGGGCAAATCGTACACAAAGGTCTCTACATAGCTGGAACTGTGTTTTAGAAAAAGAGGAAAATATGAAGGAGAAGGTGAACTCAATGATAGTAAACAAGAACATATCAATTTTTCTCCAGTTGTACTGTGACAGACAAATATAAACCCATCTCCTCGACTGAATCTTATTTGCATGTAATTTTAAAAATTTACAAACAGAAACAAGGCAAGTAAAAGCAATCTAACTAAGGCTGTACATGACTGGCCTGAAATTACTTCAGGAATATGAGGATTATTTATTCACCAATAGCACTTTTTTGCCTGGGGTAAGAAAAGAAGCAAGCCCACTGAGGTATGACAACTTTACAATTAAGTATGCACACTGAAAAGGAATCTCGGAGTTTGTGTGGTGACATATATATACTCTGATAATAAATTTTACTTTGACTTTGAAGAACTTACATTTAGTGGACAATGTTTTCAATATCCTTGTAATTAGAGTCATAGAGTTAGACAACATTGGAAACAGACTATGTTCCAACTCATCCATGCCAACAAGGTACCTTCATCTCCTCCTTAAAAAAGATTGTGACCATCTACTTTATCCATGCCTCTCGTGATTTTATTATCCACTACAGTATGGCAATGCTCAGTGCATCCCAGAGTTTGGAGTTCAATTCTGGTGTTGTTCTGAAGGGAGACACTGTGCATTCTCCCCACGGAATGCATGGGTTTCTATCCAGGTCCTCCAGTTTCGTCCCACAGTCCAAAAACATACCAGGTAGGTTAATTAGTCATTGAAAATTGACCAGTGTTAGGTTAGGGTTAAATAGGTTGCCAGGGATTGCTTGGGCAGCGTGGCTCAAAGGGCTGAAAGTAACTACTCCGTACAGTATTGCGAAATAAAATAAATAATGTTGGCCCTCAGCCTCTTTCACTCCAGAGAAAACAATCTCAGACTATGTAGTATCTCCCTATAACTCAAACCTTCCAGTCCAGGTTGCAATCCTAAGAATTTTTTTTTGCTCCATCTCTAGCCAAATCATGACCTTCCTATACCATGAGGATCAGAACAGTCACAATATTCCAGGTGTGGTTTCACTGATCTTGCGCAGTTGTAACATGACACCCCAGTGCTTTCACTCAATACTCCATCCAATGCAGCGGAACCATACACCTTCTTCACCGCTTGTCCACTTATATCATCATTTTCAGGGAACCATTCATTATACTTACAACACGCTGGAGGAACTCAGCAGGTCGGGCAGCATCTGTGGAAACGATCAGTCGACGTTTCAGGCCGGAACCCTTCATCAGGACTGAAGAGGAAAGGGGCAGAGGCCCTATAAAGAAGGTGGGGGGAGTGTGGGAAGGAGAAGGCTGGTAGGTATTTGGCTCTCTGTTCTACAATATTCTCCAGGGCCCTGTCATTTACTGTGCAAGTCCTGCCACATATTAATGTCTCAAAATGCATTACTTCACAGTTGTCTACATTAAATTTAATTTGTCATTCCTTTGCCCATTTCCCCTTTTGATATTCTGTTGTAGCCTTAAGCAACCTCCTTCAGTATCCACCACACCACTAATACCAGTGTCTTTTGCCAGTTTACTAATCATGCTACCTACATTTTCAACCCAATTATTAACATTAAAATACAACAGGACACTCAGCACCGATCCCTGCAGCCTACCACTGATCATGGACCTCCAGTCTGTAAACAACTATTACCACCCCCTGACTCCCTCCACCAAACCATCATTTTCAATCCAATTGTCAACTCAATGTGGATCCCATTTGAGCTAACCTTCTGAAACATTCTACCATGTGGGATCTTGACAAATATCTTGCAAATGTCCATTACCAATTAATGTAAAACCACAACAATATCTGACTTCAAGTTGAATTTCTGTTTTATTGCAACTTCTGACATAATTTCCCATTCAAATAGTCATATCCTGCACTTCCATAATTTGAATAGGTGATTTAACAGATGGATTAAACATGCAAGTTAATCAACACAAGATTACATTTATCTTTGTATTTTTTGTTTTAATATTTAGCTGACAGAACTCATCTGCATGTTTTCATTTATTTTGCTGGTAGATCATAGAATCTCATAATCTAATTACCAAACACAATATCCTGGAGGATGATTTTCCAATTCCCTTGAGACATTATTCATTATTTTTTTTTTAAAGTCTTTGGTATTGCCTGTTTACTTCTGCTAAGTGCCAAATAAATTAAGGGACATAAATAAGAATGAAAAAAAAGTAAGTTTTTTACACTCAGAACATACTGAGTATATGTTTGTGGCCATCTGTTGCTGCAGCTTCATCCACTTCAAGGTTCAACATGATGTGTGTTCAGAATGCTCATCTGCATTCCACTGTTGTAATATGTACTTACTTGAGTTAATGTCACCTTCCTGGTAGCTTGATCCAACCTGGCCATTCTCCTCTAACTTCTCTCATTAACGAAGTGTTTTCATCCACAGAACTGACACTCACTGGATTTTTTTTTAATTTTAGCACCATTCTCTGTAAGCTCTAGAGAACATTGATTTCTCAAACTTCCAGTAATTGTCCTCCTTCACCATTCCCCCAATCCCATTTCTCTTTCTCACCTTATCTTCTTACCTGCCCATCACCTCCCCTTCCTTCCATAGTCTTCACTCTCTCCTATCATGATGAAGGGTCTCAGCCCAAAACATCGACTGTTTACTCTTTTCCATCAATGCTGCCCAGCCTGCTGAGCTCCTCCAGCATTTTGTGTGTGTTGCTCGTATTTCCAGCACCTGCAGATTTTCTTGTGTTTTTGAAACTCTAGAGACTGTTGTGCATGAAAATCCCAGGAGGTCAGCAGCTTCTAAGATACTCAAAACACTCCATCTGGTACCAATAATCATTCCACAGTCAGTCACTTAAATCACATGTCTTTACTCATTCTGATGTTTAGTCTGAACAATTGAACCACAGCATGCTTTTATGCATTGAATTGCTGCCACATAATTAGCTAATTAGATATATGCATTAATGAGCAGGTATACAAGTGTACCTAATAAAGTGGCAATTGGGTGTATTTCACAACCAATCCATGTCCATTAGATCCATTGTGGATTACCCACAAATTCTGTGCTTTGATCACACTATCCTGATCTCAGTGAGCAACGAGAACCAAGCTGCGCAAATGCAAAAACATGTGCTAGTATTGTAAATGGGAAACACCAGTACAAACTTGTTGATGCTTTTACACCACACGCTGTCGGAGCAGTGCTGCCAGGATAATCAAGGACACGATCCACCCAGCCAACACACTTTTCATCCCTCTTCCCTCCGGGAGAAGGCTCAGGAGCTTGAAGACTCGTGCGGCCAGATTTGGGAACAGCTTCTTTCCAACTGTGATAAGACTGCTGAACGGATCCTGACCCGGATCTGGGTCGTACCCTCCAAATATCCGGACCTGCATCTCATTTTTTTTGCACTACCTTACTTTCCATTTTTCTATTTTCTATTTATGATTTATAATTTAAATTTTTGATATTTACTATCGATTTGTAATCCAGGGAGCGGGAAGCGCAGAATCAAATATGATGATTGTACATTCTAGTATCAATTGTTTGGCGACAATAAAGTATAAAGTAAGTACTAAGTTTAGTCTATACCCATTAACAGAGAGGTGTATTGTGGATGCAACCATTGACTAACAGTACTCCACAAGGTGAGATGACTTGATGTAAGCCAGTACTGATCAAAAGCAACAGCTGAAACTTACATTTTCATTCAGCGGTATTACATGTGTAAAGGTGGAGAAAAGTAAATTATCCCAAAGGCCAAGCGCCTAAACACCTGTTGTAGACATAGAAGCAGAATTAGACGAATTGACCCATCTAGTCTATTCTGTTATTCCATCATGGCTGATTTATTATCTCTCTCAACCCCATGCTCCTGCATAACTGTAACCTTTGACAGCAAGAACCTATCAATCCTCGTTTTAAATATACTCAATGGCCTGGCCTCTGCAGCCGTCTGTGACAATGAATTCCACAGATTCATCACCCTCTGGCTAACCCTACAGATCACCTGTTAGTATCTGAAGGGAGAAGGTGCATGGGGCTTTGTGCTGCTTGGTGCAATGGCAAGCCTGCTGGAAACCATGCCTCCAACCTTGCACAGTGACTGAAGTTCAATCCTTACTAGTAAAGAAATATCAGAAGTCTCTATTTCAAGGCTGAAATAAGCAAATTCCTCCAAGTACATCACCATTAAATCAGTGCATAACTCTTGGCTCCATTAAACAGTACAAGTGGAGAGTAAGAAAGTGGGTTGGGACCTGGCTCTTCCTACTACTAATGGCTGATTCTTGTTGAGAGATGATAAAGTTAGCTTAGCTGCATTGCTGTAGTCCAATTCAACAGTAGTAATCAAATCAGCAAAACATAAGAGCTGACATCATGACCTATCTAGTCTGCTTTCAACCAGTGTGCAAGGACATCCCAGGCACCACTGCCCACTGCTGTATCTCCAGAAAGATTGAAGCAAGTCAGAATATGTCACAATAAAAAAAAGTCAGAAAACTGAATTTAATGATAATTTTCTTAAAATTTCGTATATTCCTTGTTGTTCGCAGCTTATGTACTTCCAGCAGTGAAACCTTAAGCCCTGCTCTCAGACTTGTAGTGTTGAGCTCCTTGCAATAAATGAGTTTTTGATAACCAGCAGGTCACTTGGAAAGCTACAGCATTGTTTTATATTAAATTGCACAACTCCCTTTATGCTCTACCCCAACGCACAACACTGGCTATCTTTCAGTACTTTGCAATCCATTAGTGTGCACTCGCATTCAGCTTTCAAAAAGCCACAATGCCCTCTCTCTGGTGCAAATTAAAAAAGTCAGAAATCAGGTTAACGATCAACATTTGTGAAAGAGCTTTGTGTCTTCCATTCAACTTGAACCGCAGTACAGGGATTTTCTCAAGACTAAATAATGTAGAGTGATAGAGTCCCATTCAGCTGTTCCAATGGAATCAACTTAGTCTCACAATGCAAGCAGCTAAATCAATGTGGTCCTTGAAGTGTAAATAGAATTCCATAATCTTTTATTTACAGCCTATGAGCAAGTGTCCACGTAGTCGGTAAAGGGCATTGTTTAATTACAAACAAATGTTACACTGGAAGAATACATGAAATTACAAAGATTTGTTGTATTGCTATACAAATAGCCCAATGCCAAAATCCGACATTTATTCAACCTTTTTTTGATCATTTTATATTGGGCTATTGGTCAAGAAATAATATTAAACTGTTGGCATATTTTTGCAGATGGTCACATTTGCCACTGGACAGTCACAACTCCAGTTAGATTCCCCTTTCTTTCCCTAATGTCAAAATATACTGTCTCTGCTTTAGGGGAACTTCTGCATTATCCAGACATCAACTGCATTGTACCCCAAGTATGTCATTAAAGCTATAAGACAACTGGGAAAATGTGTACAGTCAGATAATGTTTTCCATTGCAGCTCACTCAGACAGGATTGCTGATGGGTAGCATACTAATGATGTGTGTTATCATACGCCTACCTGCTTTAGAAATCTGTTCATTTTTCCATGGAAACTCCACAACCTTTCATTTCAACTCATCAAATGCCATCCCACCTGAAGTTGCAAGACTTCCTTTGATTGTTCTCCTTTTATTTTACTAATAATATATTCAGTCCTAGTGTTATAGTTTGTAACTTAAGAAATTAATCAAAAGAAAAGCATAGAGCTAGCATGTGTGTGTACTTAGTTTCTTTTCTTTAGTGAGGTGCACACATGATGTGGTGCCATAATGACATATGACATTCACATGCTTTGTACATATAGCCCATAATAGTCGTAGTCATAGTCATACATTATTGATCCCGGGGGAAATTGGTTTTCATTACAGTTCCACCATAAATAATAAATAGTAATAAAGCCATAAATAGTTAAATAGTAATACGTAAATTATGCCAGGAAATGTCCAGGACCAGCCTATTGGCCTATTAATGAATGTTGTAAACAAACAAAGAATGCTTAATTAAACAATATATTTACAATACTACTCAAATATTACTGAAATATTAAATGCACTACACTCCCCAGTGGCAATTAAGCATGGACAAGAGATTCTGATCTTGTTAATGATATTTGTGTCTGGGGTGTAGTGCACTTAAGCATTCTTTGTTTGTTTACAAAATTCATTGTGGGCTATATGTAAGAAATGTGTGAATGATATATGTCATTATGCCACCACATCACAAGTGCACACCTCAATAAAGAATGGAAACTAAGTAAGGTTCGTCCATCATCATCGATAAAAACCTCGACACCATTAGTACTTTTCACGAGGTCAAGCTGCTAGCTCGACACTCAACCAGGCAAGGATGGAAAGCATGCCTGGGAGCGGCTCGACTGGATTCAAACTCGAGGATATTCACTCCTGGAGTCCGGAGCTGATGTCACTGCTCCACCAGCCAGCTTGATGGTGCCGAGACTAGCGCTTGATTTGGATTTAAGTGAGGGAGAGTTGCACAGCATCAGCCTCACTCTCTCTTCCCAATTCCCATCTGGATCCAGTGGCAAGACAGAGTCGAGACGGCTGGAGATGGGACTAGGCACAGTGGATGACCAGGACATCTTCTGTGTCTAGTCGTGCTCTATGCATTCCATGACGCTTGCAGAGACCGCCTTCCTGACCGTTGGACCTTCCATTGGTCTCGTCTGCTCAATTGGCTGCAGTCTGTCTTCACATGCTGGGATAGACAACTCCCTATCTCACCGAGTATTCGAGACCCGTTGGCTACCCTCACCTGGTTTAGCTGGTTTGTTGAAGCCGTTGCCCGGGGTGTGGACACACACACACACACACACACACACACACACACACACATTTTCCTTTCAATTAATTTCTGAAATTACAAAACATAGCAGAGGCAATGAGTAAGTTTTAAAATGAACCCAAGACTACTACCTACTTGTTGAAATGCAGTGAGACATTACAGTTTTAAAAACGCACAGCACATTTTCTTAGGAAGTGGAGACAGGTGGTCAACTTTAAAAAAAGGCAGAAAATGAATGAAATTAACAAGCAACATCTACAATCATGGGCTCAAGCAGTGAGTACAAAGTGATAATACTTATAATAGATACAAAAAAACAGAAATGGCTGGCTACTTCAGAAAGATAGATGCATTCAATTACATAACCGATAACTGGATGATGCATGCTGAACAAATTGAGCAGTATTTTGAAGCAAATGAAATAGCCAAATAAAAGCAAATGCCAGTGTTTCAGGGTGCAGTTGGTTGAAAAACATAGTTTGCTTAGAAGTTTAACTTCTTAACCAAACCAGCCACAATGATCTTTTCCGATATTGTGAACATCATGCAGGAACGTCTAAAACCGAAACCATTGCTGATTGCAGAATGCTCTAAGTTTCATACATGGAATCAAAACGAAGGGGAGTCCATTTCAGCTTATATGGTTGAATTGCAGAAATTGTATGGCATTGTCAGATAGTGATGAGCTTAATGATATACTGAGAGATCGTTTAGTTAATTGAATTTTACAAGTAAGCATTCAAAAATGCTCCTAACTGAAGCATAGTTCACATTTTAAAGAGCAGTTGAATTTGTCGTATCAATGGAAAAAGCAACCATTGATTTGAATTGATACAATTGAGTTGAAATCAGAAATGAAAGTGAACATGAACAAAATTGCGAAGTCTAAACAGAAACTTACCTGGCTGAATAAATTGTGTAACTATTGTGGCAAGGGCTTACATAAAACTTGCAGAAAATGGAACAAGTATGATACATACAAAGAGCATGTCAGGCAGACAAAAATAAATGGACTGCACAAGGAAGAGAATGGTAAAAAGTCAAGTTGAAGTTTCAATCAGAGCACGAATCTGCATGCTATTGATGAAAAATCTGATAATGATGAGAGTGACACAGGACTGAATAGCCTTGAGATTTACAATGTGAAAACTCACAATAGTCAAGCAATATGGCTTGCACAAGGAGTGAATGGCAAATTATTTAAAATACAATTGTACTATATCTCAGCTGTTTCAGTCATTCTACAAAATGACTTTGAACAGCATTTCAAATATACTAAACTGAAGCCTGCAGATATCCAGCTATGAACTTATACTGGAGAAATGATAACTCCTGTGGGAATGACATTCATGACAGTGAAATACAAGTACCAACAAGCCACATTGAACTTTTATGTAGCAAAAACATGGGTAACAGTGTTGTGGAGGCCTGACTGGCTGAGACAACTGCAGCTTGATTGGAGATACGTCCAACAAAAGCATGCCGCATCTCCCGTAATAGAGCCAACTGCAAGCAAAGTAACAAAGGTACTGGATAATGCGGCAGCAGTGTTCAAGGATGGCATTGGAAAACTCAAACATATCAAGGGTAAAATAGTGTTGAAGAAAATGCCACACCCAAGGTTTACAAAGCCTCATACCAATTCCTTATACCATCCATGATAAAGTATCTTGTGAGCTAGATTGCTTGGAGGCTGAAGGAATTCTTTCCAAGTTCGAGTGGGGCCCATGGGCAATGACAATGGTCCCAGTAGCCAGGAACCATCAACCCAGTACTGAAAGTAGATCAGTACCCTCTACCCAGGATAGGGGATATTTTTGCAAACCTTTCTGGAGTGAAACACTTCAACAAAGTGGACTTAACTGAGCCTACCTACAGAGGGAGAAGGAAGAGGGGTCCAAAGTGTTTCTCACCATAAACACTTACAAAGGCTTTATCGCTATAATAGGCTTATTTTTGGAGTAACATCTGCACCAGCACGCTTGCAGAAAGCTATGGACCAGGTGCTGGAAGGCTGCCCAGGCACCCAGTGTTACCTAAATGACGTCTTTGTTACAAGTGAGAATGATAAGGAATATTTCCAAAATCTCAAGGTAGTGTTAAAAGAATTAGAAGATTATGGACTCAGAAACTACATTGTAATTGAGATCTCTTTAAACCAATCATCACTTACTGAAGTCACATCATTGATGCACAAATATTACACAAAAGTGCTAGGAAAATTCAAGCAGTGCTGGATGCCCCAAGGCAAAAGGACATGTCACAGTGGTGGTCAATTTTAGGATTTGTCAACAGGTTCCTGCCAAACCAGGCTGCTGTGCTCCACCCCTTGAACTGATTACTACCGCTTGGCAGGAAATGGCAATGATCAAAGCAGTGTGATGTGGCTATTCAAAAAGACAAAGGAAATGGTGATATTTGATACATTATGATACACGTTATTTAGTGAAGCTTGCTTATGATGTCTCACCTTGTGGAATAGGTGTAGACTTGTCTCATGTTATGAGTGATGGAAGTGAGCGTCCATAGCCTTTGCACCATAGAGGAGGCCCAGAGGCTAAAGTTGTTTCACAGCCACATGTCTCACCTGCCAAACCGAGTGACCATCCTCGTCAGTAAAAAACATTATCCCACCGGAGTAAGAAGTCCTCCACAGCAATGAATTCTTCAGGCCTAAATAGGAGGAGTGTAGTGTATTTAATATTTGAATATATTTGAGTGATATTGTAAATATATTGTTTGATTAAGCTTTATTTGGTTTACATAATTCATTATGGATTATATGTAAGAAATACATGAATGGCATACATCATTACACCACCATGTCATATGCGTGCATTCCCTAAAGAAAAGGAAAGTAAAAACTAAGTATATGTGTTATCCCAAGTTCCTGTGTTCATCTTTCTGGAGTTACAAAATTAAAAAAGACTATCTCCCCAATCCATGGCTCTCATAATTTAACAGAACCTTTATCAGATCTCCGCTTAGGTTGTTCGTCCTACTGTAGAGCTTCGAAGGCTAGGTGGAGAGCTGATAAAGGTTTGGCCAACCTTTGCCAATAGCTCATACCCTCTAATCCAGGCAGCATCCCAATAAACGTCTTCTGCACCCTCTCAAGAATGTGACCGACACTGAGACAACCAAAACTGCACACAACACTCAATGTATGGCCTGATTGAAGTTTTGTATATCTGCAGTATGACTTCCTTACTTTTCTACTCAGAATTCCTACTGATGAAGAGAAGTATCCTTACAGCTGCTTTCCCACCTCTTCCACTTGCTAGCTACTTCTGGTGATCAAAGTCCCTCTGTACGTTAATGCTGTTAAGGTCAGACCATTAAGTGTATACTTTCTCCTTTCATTTGACATCCCGAAAGGCAACACATCATGATTGCCCGGATTGAACTCCATCTGCAAATTCTCTGCACAACTCATATCTGTAACTGATCTATATCCCACTATGTTGTTTGATAGTCCTTTACACTGTTCACAGTTCTATCAATATTCATGTTATCCACAAATCATTGATATATATCACAAACAACAGAGGTCCCAGCACCAATCCTTACAGAACACCACTGGTCGCTAATCTCCAGACAAAATAACAGCCTTCCACCCCTGCAGCTTCTTTCTTCTATATGGAAATTGCTTCCAAGTCCAAACTGTAATTCATCCTGAATCCCATGCATCTATATCTTCTAAATCAACACACCAAGAGGGGCCTTATGTTATGTTTGTTCTCAATAAAGACAAACACCATGGATAAAAATGCTATTTTACTTATAGGACACTACATTAATGGCTTCAGCTCAACATGAACATGTGCAGCCAGCTTCCTCAAGTCACTTATGGTTTTGGATGAACTGCCCTCATTGGCCACTGGGAACTGCAGTTAACTATTATGTACACATATAATTACACGTCCTCCTCTTTTAAAGAAAAACAAACACAATACCCTATCCTCACAAATCTGCAAGAAACAATATTGCTTTCCAATGAAGGTATTTACATTAACTTCAATTGGAATGAACAAATGTTGTCCTTTGTTCACTTTTCAACTCTCAATCAGTCTCTGGTTTAATGATCCTTTTTGGTCTCCTATTTGTCTTCACAGATGTATTGCTTTCACATGTTGTGTTAACATTAGTTTTTTTTTGAGAACTCTGATCAACATGTTCATTTCTTTCATATCCTTCTGCCAAGGTGCCATCTGTTTGTCTCTATTCTTGTTCTTGCTGTGTGATCATAATTCATTCCATGTGCCTCATTATAGATCCCTGGACTATATCCATATGATCAGTGAGTTTTTTCACAAGTTCCAACTGATTCTGTCTCAATTCACAGAGCTTCTTCTGTTGGCTGCGTATCATAGACATCAACTCCTCCTGTTGGTTTCTGTTGAACTGTTGCTGTTGTTCAGACTTTTGGCTCTGTGTCATCTCCCTATCTTCGTTTTTTATTTTTCCTCCTCAACCTCAGAAAGGATCATGGAGATATTTTTAATTTCTGGTCTTTAACTGAAACTTAATGAGAGACAGATTTTGAACCAAAGCTACACGATGTGGAAGAAAGACTGGCGACTTTTTCATCGTGATCACTCTGTTCAGCACTGGCATCCTGAATGTCATGCTGTTGTAGCTGGTATGGGTGTCAGTGGAAGGTTGAGTTCTTGTGCTTTTCTTGCATAACCTCTCTGGAGCTCTCATGGATGCAGTTTTGAGTTTCTTGAGTTACATGAGGTAAGCATTCCAACCCCGCAAAGAAATCTGCATTCTCTTTCATGCTCAAAGTGTGGTCATCTTTGGTCTGTGAAGCCACTACAAAAACTCTTTCCACCAGGTTCAGCTTTTCTCATGCACTCTGGCATAATGTTGGCTGTACTCTCTTTACTACAACCAATAGCTGTACCTTTAGGTGCTGCCCCTTGTGCTTGAAGGTCACTATACAGCCCCCTTTTACTGAAATATTCCCTCCAGTGTAGCCTGTCATTTTTAACTTCACTGGGTACACCTTGCTCTTTTTATATTGAGAGTCATCCATGGAAAACAGATTCATCTGGGCTCCAGTGTCAAGCTTGAATGGAATTCACAGTTACCGGAACAATCCATTCTGTCTTACTAGCACCAGCAGTTTGTAGAGAAGTTACTAAGACTTCTTCCATTTCCTCAGCAACAGTGTGCACTTTTCTCTTTGTAGCCCCAGCTTTGCAACACTTCGTAAAATGATTCTTAATCCCACAATTATTGCAGCATGATCCATGAGCTGGACATGTCTTTGGGATGTCCCTAGCTCCACGTTTGTTGCATTTTCTGTTTTAAGCTTACCTCTCTTCTTTGCCATTGCTTAAGCCCTGCCCCTCTATCTTCACAGCATGCAATGTTGTTTCTGCCCTGTACAGAGCCTTAGTTGGTGCTTGTGTGATCTCTGCTGCCCTACACATACCCACAGCCTTTTCCAGTGTTAAATCTTCTTCACGGAGCAATCTTTCACTGAGCCCACTATTTGAAGGTCCACAAACTGTTTTGTCATTAACTTGTGAATCTCTCAAATCTCCAAACTCAGAGAACTTTTTCAGTGTGTGGACCTCAGCTAAGTATTGGTCAAAGCTAACACCTTGTTTCTGGTCAAAGGAAAAGAATTTCTGTCTTTCAAGTATGATGTTTTTACTTGGGACAGAATACACCTCAAATTATGTCATCAGAGTGTGCAGTGTCAAGGCTGTTTCATCAATTTGAAAGCTATTGTAGATGTCCAAAGCATCTTCACCAATTACTTGTAGAAAGATATACACTTCCAATTTTTCATTTGTGCCTCTGGCTCTACTCACTGTGGCAGTAGCATGCAAAAGTTTAGGCACCCCTGGTCAAAATTTCTGTTACTGTGAATAGCTAAGCGAGTAAAAGATGAACTGATTTCCAAAAGGCATAAAGTTAAAGATGACACATTTCTTTAATATTTTAAGCAAGAAAACTTTTTTTATTTCCATCTTTTACAGTTTCAAAATAACAAAAAAGGAAAAGGGCCCAAAGCAAAAGTTTGGGCACTCTGCATGGCAGTACTTAGTAACAACCCCTTTGGCAAGTATCACAGCTTGTAAACACTTTCTGTAGCCAGCCAAGAGTCTTTCAATTCTTGTATGGGGGATTTTCACCCATTCTCCCTTGCAAAAGGCTTCTAGCTCTGTGAGATTCTTGGGCCGTCTTGCATGAACTGCTCTTTTGAAGTCTATCCACAGATTCTTGATGATGTTTAGGTCAGGGGACTGTGAGGGCCATGGCAAAACCTTAAGCTTGTGCCTCTTGAGGTAGTCCATTGTGGATTTTGAGGTTTGTTTAGGTTCATTATCCTGTTGTAGAAGCCATCCTCTTTTCATCTTCGGCTTTTTTACAGATGGTGTGATGTTTGCTTCCAGAATTTGCTGGTATTTAATTGAATTCATTCTTCCCTCCACCAGTAAATGTTCCCCATGCCACTGGCTGCAACACAAGCCCAAAGCCTGATCGATCCATCCCCGTGCTTAACAGTGGGAGAGGAGCTCTTTTCATGAAATTCTGCACCCTTTTTTCTCCAAACATACCTTTGCTCTTTGCAGCCAAAAAGTTCTAGCTTAACTTCATCAGTCCACAGGACTTGCTTCCAAAATGCATCAGGCTTGTTTAGATGTTCCTTTGAACCTTTTGAATAGAACTTTTTGGCCAGTGAGAATGCAAATATCATCACCAAAGGTGCAGAGATCTTCTCTTACTTGTAACCTGGGGCATGTCCCATTAAGCTCTAGTGACTTACCTATCCTAATGTTTTTCAAAAGTTTCAACACATCCTCTTTCTTAATGTTGACATATTCCAGCATATTTGAGGTGGCACGGTAGCATGGTGGTTAGCGCAACACTTTATAGTACCAGGCGACCAGGATTCAATTCCCACCGCTGGTGGTAAGGAGTTTGGATGTTCCCACCGCTGCTGGTAAGGAGATGGGAGCTTAGACAATTTTCCTTTTTAAAACAAATAATCTTTGGCATTGTACTTAAAGCACAATGTTCTGAACTGCTACAGTTCTCTTGAAATGCTCGGCTACAAGCTGCTGTTTGATTCCCTTTCGCCTCTCTTTCAAGCATCAGACTCATGTTGTTCATCTTTGTCCAACTATAGCTCTATGTATCATTCCTGTTATTCAGTAGTTCGAGCCCACAGCAAATTACTATCAAACGGAACATTATTTTTGCATGATATTATTAAAAATAACTCCAAGACATGCTCAGCATCAAACTTGCTGTTCGGTCACTTCAATCATCTATCTGATAACGTTTCAAGCTTATGATAGCAATATCTGACCTAAAAATATTTCTGACCAGAAACGTGAGACTGGAACATGCCGCCATTGGGTGAATCTACAAGCAATGCTGCCACAAGAAAGCAACACCCATTCTTGAGGACGCCAACCATCTAGGCCATGCTCTTGTTTTACTGGAAGGAGGCACAGGAGCCTTAGGTCCCACCCAGATTCAGGAACAGTTATGACCACTTGACTATCAGGCTCCTGAAGCAGTGTGGATAATTTCACTCACCTCAAAATGGAACTGATTCCACAACCTACGGACACATTTTCATGGACTCTACATCTCATGTTCCCATTACTTACTTATTTATTATGTTTTTACTTGTATCTTGCACAGTTTGTCTTTGTACGTTGGTTGTTTGTCTGGCTTTTTTGTGTAGTTTTTCATTGATTCTATTGTATTTCTTTGTTCGGCAGGAAAATGGCTCTCAGTGTAGTGGATGGTGACACATACATACTTGATAATAAATTTACTTTGAACTTTAAACTTTGGGATGACTGTTATCCTCAACCAGCTCTCATCTGTTTTCTGTGTCAATGTTAAATGTGTGTGAGGGAGGTGAAGTAAGAGGAGTTGAAAAGATATGATTCATACCAAGATAAGGTACCTGGACATCTCCCGGCAAGGCGGGAGTAGACCATTAGGTGTTACTATGATAGGCAATAGAACAAACAAGTTCTGGCCTCAGTTTAATGTCTCATCCAGGGTTGGTCTTACACTGAGAGTGGTAGGACACTGAAGAGTGCTGTAGAACAAATGGATCTGGAAATATAATCATATAACTATATAACAATTACAGCACGGAAACAGGCCATCTCGCCCCTTCCAGTCCATGCCGAACTCTTACTCTCACCTAGTCCCACCAACCTGCACTCAGTCCACAACCCTCCATTCCTTTCTTGTCCATATATCTATCCAATTTAACTTTAAACGACAACATCGAACCTGCCTCAACCACTTCTGCTGGAAGCTCGTTCCACACAGCTACCACTCTCTGAGTAAAGAAGTTCCTCCTCATGTTACCCCAAAGCTTTTGTCCTTTAACTCTCAACTCATGTCCTCTTGTTTGAATCTTCCCCACTCTCAATGGAAAAAGCTTATTCATGTCAACTCTATCAATCCCCTTCATAATTTTAAACACCTCTATCAAGTCTCCCCTCAACCTTCTACACTCCAAAGAATAAAGACCTAACTTGTGCAACCTTTCTCAGTAACTTACGAGATGAAATCCAGGCAACGTTTCAGTAAACCTCCTCTGTACTCTCTCAATTTTATTGACATCTTTCCTATAATTCGGTGACCAGAACTGTACACAATACTCCAAATTTGGCCCTATCAATGCCCTATACAATTTCAACATTACACCCCAACTCCTATACTCAATGCTCTGATTAATAAAGACCAGCATACCAAAAACTTTCATCATCACCCTATCCACCATGAGAATCCATCTTCAGGGAACTATGCACCATTATTCCTAGATCCCTCTGTTCTAAAGCATTCATCAATGCCCTACCATTTACCATGTATGTCCTATTTTGATTAGTCCTACCAAAATGCAGCACCTCACCTTCTTCAGCATTAAACTCCATCTGCCATCTTTCAGCCCACTCTTCTAACTGGCCTAAATCTCTCTGCAAGCTTTGAAAACATACCTCATCATCCACAATGCCACCTATCTTAGTATCATCTGCATACTTACTAATCCAATTTACCACCCCATCATCCAGATCATTAATATAGATGACAAACAACATTGGACCCAGTACAGATCCCTGAGGCACACCGCTACACACCAACCTCCAATCTGACACACAGTTATCCACCACCACAAATATAGGTCAACAATGCATTAAAAGTGGTATCATAGGTAGATTGGTCGTTAAGAAAGCTTTTGGCACATTGACCTTTATAAATCAAAGTATTGTGTACAAAATGTTAATTTGATGTTGTATAAGATGTTGTGAGGCCTCGTATGGAATAATTAGGTTGAAAGAGTACAGAGAAAATTTACAAGATTGGTGCCAGGAATGGAGGACCTGAGTCATAAGGAAACATTGAATAGGGTAGGACTTTATTCCTTAGAACATAGAAGATTGAGGGGATATAGATAAGAGGTATACAAAATTAATAGAGGTATAGATGGGGTAAATGCAACAGGCTCTTTCCACTGAGGTTGGGTGGGATTACACCTAGAAGTCATGGGTTAAGGGTAAAAGGTGAAAAGTTTAAGGGGAACATGAGGGGAAACTACTTCATTCATAAGGTCGTGAGAGTGTGGAACGAGCTGCTAGCACAAGTGGTGCATGCGAGCTCGATTTCA
Source organism: Mobula birostris (assembly GCF_030028105.1). Classification (NCBI taxonomy): domain Eukaryota; kingdom Metazoa; phylum Chordata; class Chondrichthyes; order Myliobatiformes; family Myliobatidae; genus Mobula; species Mobula birostris. Next base: position 132,898,525 of record NC_092376.1, read on the forward strand.
ACGTTTAAAAGAAGTTTGGATGGGTACATGGATGGTAGGGATATGGAGGGGCATAGCCCTGGATCAGGTCAATGGGATTAGGCAGTTTAAATAGTTTGGCACAGACTAGATGGGCCAAAGGGTCTGTTTCCACGCTATGCTTTTCTACAGTTCTATCCAAAGGAGAGCACCTAAAGCAATCCAGCGATACTATACTGAAGTAGTAGTAGTCATGCTCAAGTCGATTAGACTTGAGTCCTCAAACTTCCAACTGAAAGACAAAACTGTGGCAGCTCAACCAAGGCTCAACCAGTGAGTTGATCTTTTTTACCTTAGATCTGGGTGAGCTGTTTGAATGCTAATCTTTCCTGTCGGATGTCGGAAACCTGAACAGATGGGGTCATGGAGCGGGTGAGAAGGGATTGGAGCTGGGGGATGAGTGGAAAGAAGGAGAGTGCACTGTGGATGCTGAGCAGCTCCAGCAAAACAGCAAGAACAGACAGAGCTCAGGGGCAGCTGAGAAATGATGCAGACACGGATGGTTGAAGGGAAAACTGTAACTAATTGAAGGTTGCGAATGGGCTTGTAGATAAGACAGGTTAAAGGCAGAAGAGAAAATAAACATTAGATAGATAGGGACTTTTATTTTTCAAATTTAAAAATAAACTACTTGTGACCCTAGAGTGGGGCCAGGAACAAGAGCTCTTCACATGATAGATGGAGCACTTCAGAAGCTGTACTCCAATTATGACAAGACTGGCAAATGATGTTTTTCAATTTAGCATTTAGCATTAAAATTCATATCACAGGATTACCTCGAAGTCTCCAAAAAAAACAACAGTGCAGACATCTTAGCATATGATCCTTTGCAGTTTACATAGGACTTCTAAATCAATCATGCAACACTTATGGTAACATATAGTGTTTTTCAATGCTGTGTCTGGCATCTGCACACAACCAGGCTTCATAAAATTATTTGAATGTAATAGTTGGTCATATATTTTATAACAGCTTTTTTTACATTGCATGTTCCATAATTATGCTTATAATGATTTTTTCTATCTTTGTTGTAATTTTGTCAATGAATACCTACAGAATATTAAATATATTCTCAGTAAGTCTAACTCCTAATACCCAAAACAAGTGTACACACTAACATGGCTAATAAAGACAGCAATAGAACAATATATTTATCCTTTTTAGTTTCAATTACCGCAGTTTCAATTGAACAGACTATTCAGATCCCAGAGTGAGGTTTCTCATGGAACGCCGGGCTCAAATTATTCCAGTTCTGATAAAATGTCCCACACCCTGAAACACTAACTGCTTTTCTTTCCACAGACCTTGCCTGATTCACTGAGCACTTCCAGCATTTTCCTATTTTAGATTAGATTCCCAACTTTTGCAGTTCTTTTTTGACTATCAAGTAATTCAATCTCATGTACAGATAAAGCATAGGTTAGTTAAGGTGTGCAAAATCTCTCAATTTTAAACACTGACTAACACATTCACTTCCAGAATCTATGCCCAATTTTCTTCCACATTGGTGTTTTGTAACTTGGTATTTTAATTTTTTTTTAATTTCCTCAGCTAGAAAGGAATTCCCCAACAACCAAACTCCCATTAGGTACTGTTGTCCAATTTCATTTTTTCATGTGGACACCTTTCTTGTTGACCAAATAGACCATGTTTAATAGTGACATTGCTATTATTATGTTCCAATCATTTTAAATGCTTCAAACAAGGTGCACTAAGAATTTAGGTTTACCCTGTGCAGACAATGGTGATGCATGCAATGGACAAACACTGAAAACAGGTAAAGTGGAAGTAACTGAAAATATGCAAATCTTCCCAAATCTATAGAAGTAATGAGAAATCTCTAGATTATATTTGGTACTTCTGTAGAAAAGTTTGCCAAGAACAATTATGGTCAAAGAGCATGTCCACATCATACGACACGGCACATAATGATGATGATGGTAGTATTTGGTAATTATTTGTGGAAATTCATGGCCAAATAATTCAAATTAATTTTTTGTTTTAGTTGGAAATTGGGCCTCCTCCTTCCTACTTGACTGAAGATAGGAATTATGGGAGCACTGAGAGGATAGTGAAATAGCTTCCTGTCTGTAAGAGACAAACTATGCAGCGTCAATGATATCTCGCACACATAGATTTGTTAGTTCTTTCACAGTGTCCATATATTTTCTTCTTTGCCTTCCTCTTCCGGGTTTCCCAGGCATACGGCCTTGTAATGTAAGGCATTCTATTTCTCCCTTTCTGATGACATGGCCCAGGAATTTAAGTTTCCTCTCATTTAATGTTCTCATTAAAGATCTTTTTGTATGGGCACGTTGGAGTACTGTCTCATTAGTTACCCTATCTCTATATGATATTTGCAGCACTCTTCTAAGAAACCATATTTCTGTTGCTTCTAAGTTTCTTTGGAGTTCTGGTGTTATAGTCCATGCTTCAGAAACGTACAGCAAGATTGACCAGATGTAACATTTTAGTAGCCTAAGCCTTGTTGTCATAGAAATGTGTCTGTTGGTAAAAGTGGGTTTCATTTTTTGGAAGCTGATTTTGGCAATGGCAATTCTTCTTATTATTTCTACTTCTAGCATCTTGTGATATAAAGCTACTAAGGTAATTAAAATAGTAACCACTTAAAAATATGGGGAAAATACATCAAACAAACAAAGATGTGGGATATTTGTAAACTGTATTGAACCTGCTATCATTAATCTCCTTTGGTCCAGATCAGGTTAGTTCCCCATTCACTCACCTGAAAAAACTAACAGTATGTTAACCACAATAAAATTTACACTCTTGCCAACCTCTCATAAATGTTCTTCAATATATGGGTGATCAGCTGTTTATGTTATCATATACAACCCTGATGTTCATTTTCTTGTGAGCATACTTAGTAAATCCAAGAACCATAATAGAATCATTGAAAGAGCGTACCCAACAGGGCGGACAAACAACCAATGTGTAAAAGACAACAGGCTGTGCAAATATATAATCAAAATGAAATTATGATAATAAATATCAAGAACATGAGATGAGAGTCCTTGAAAGTGAGCTTATAGGTTGAGGGAACAGTTCAGTGATGGGGCAAGTGAAGTTAAGTGAAGTTATCTCCAGTAGTTTAAGAGCTGGATGGCTAAGGAGTAATAAATGTTCCTGCACCTGGTGGTGTGAGTCCTAAAGCTCCTGCACCTTCTTCCTGTTGGCAGCAGACCTGGGTGGTGGGAGTCCCTGATGTTGGGTGCTGCTTTCCTGTGACATGCTCTGTGTAGATGTGCTCAGTGGTGGAGAGGACTGTACCCATGGTGGACTGGACCATATCCACTACTTTTTGTAGGATTTTCCATTCAAGGGCATTGGAGTTTCCATACCAGGCTGTGATGCAAACAATCAATATACTCTGTATTAACACACACTGAAAATACACACATGTATTAAACCAGGAGTGATATAGAATGATTAGATTAATATTAAAAATCATTAATGATGAAATAAAAGCTTTGAAAATTTCTATTATGAGCAATGATTGTTATTAAAGTTACATTAAAAAGACATGAAGTTCACTAATGGGATATAAGAACAAACAGCAATTTGTATTAAAACACCACCAATTTCTCTGTATGCGTATTACTTTCTCGTGATGCATTAATATATTTCAGTTGCTTTTCTACTCCTGAAAAAATATTCAGTGTGTCCTTGGACCCAGGGTTCCCCAATAATATCAATAGCCTTTATAGCCAGGTTACCATAGCAACAGTACTCTGGCCTTTTGTCCCTTTGATGGGGGATGGTGACGGTAGTTATTGTTCATCTAGCTACACAATAAATTGAGATTTGAGAATACGGGGAAAAGGGAGAACAATGATGAATTCTGAGACAATGGCTCTGGAATTACTAATTTCCTGGCTCCTCAGACAAAGTTCAATAGGAACTGGAGCTTGAAGCTTAGGAAGGAATCTTGCTTGTAGAATGGTTAGAGCCCAGAAGCTTACTGTTATCCTATGCACAACATTAAGTGTATTTAATTATTCTTTATACTATACATTATTATCTTCTTATAAAACATAAAAGGCTGAATTTTAAAGCAATTTGTATTCCATTAATTAAGATAACAAGGCCACTCCTGCAAGGTACCATACATATGCAACATCTGCCTCTCAATGCAAAATATGGATTTTGCACAGCTAGTTCTAAGATCTAAGCCCAATTGTGGCAGATGGTCTCTTGGTTAGTTTGGTACATAAATGCCCAGTACATTACTGTGTGAAAAGGTTACATTTTAATATTCTATGCAACACACATGATTTGATTAAAATATCACCCTGTCTCTGCCTTAGGTATATCTGTGTTGATTTACAAACAATATGACAACAACAGTGCATTTATATAGTATCTTTACAATAGCGAAATATCCAAGGACATTTCACTGGAGCTTCATATGACAGTAAACAACATAGTAAAGCAAATGGTCAAAATGTTGTCAGGGAGATCTTAAGAAATGGCTGAAAAGAGAAAGCGGAGGCGAAGAGGCAGAAAGGTTTAGTGAAGAAAATCTTTAGTTAAAAGTGGACGTACGAGCATCAGTTATGGACCAAATAAAATCTCGGATGTATAAGAGCCCAGAAATAGAGAAAAATAAAAAACTTGCTATAAAGAGTCATTGGGAGAGAGAAGATAATTAAGATAAGAAGAGGCCAAAAAGGATCAAAGATGATTTAAACAAAGAGGCTTTGGAAGATTGAGTACTCAGCCAAATCCATCACGGACATTAGTCTCCCCATCATTAAAGACATTTTCAAGAAGTATTGCCTCAAAAAGCCAGCATCCATCATTAAGGACCATCACCATCCAGTCACTCCCTTTTCCAATCACTACCAGTAGGGAGGAGGGACAGGAGCCAGAAGACCCACACTCGATGTACTAGGAACAAATTCTTACACCCTGCCATCAGCTTTTTGAACGGTCCATGAACACTACCTCATTTTCCCTCTTTTACACTGTTTTCTAAATTATTGTAACTTACAGTAATGTGTTACTCCTGCACTGTACAGCTGCCCCAAAACAACAAATTTCATGACTAATGTTAGTGAGAATAAACCTGATTCTGATTCTTTATGTCAATACAAAGATTAATCTATTTATTTTTGAGAAAAGGTTGAATGAAATATTATTCAGCATTTGAGATGTTGCACTATGCTTTATTGTCAAAACAGTTGTGTTAAATTGCTATTAGTCCTTTCTGATTTGAACCACCAATACAAAATTGAAAGCCATAAGTACTAAATTAACAAGGAACATGAATGACTAGGGATAGAGTTCATTATTTCTAATACCCTGAAACAAAGCATGGAGCAGAAATTCAGCGAAGTGTGTAACAGTTTGGTCAAGTAACTTCTCCATTTAGAGCTAACAAATATCTGCTTGGTAACTTCAATCGTGTCATGAAATTTGTTGCTTTGCGGCGGCACTATAGTGCAAAACGTAAAATATAAATAAATGTCACAGAAAGAGAGAAAAATTGCGAGGAAATGTTCATAGGTTCATGGACTATTCGGAAATCTGATGGCAGAGGGGAAGAAACTATTCTTAAAACACGGAGTGTGCATCTTCAGGCTCCTGTACCTCATCCTGATGATAGAATTGAATTGAATTGACTTTATTACTTGCATCCTTCATGAGGAGTAAAAATCTTTATGTTATGCCTCCATCTAAATGTGCATTGTGCAATTTATAGTAGTTTGTAATAAGTAGTATGTACAACAGGACAGTCAATATAACATAGAAATACAATTGTATCAGCGTGTATTGATCAGTCCAATGGCCCGGTGGAAGAAGCTGTCCCGGAGCCTGTTGGTCCTGGCTTTTATGCTGCAGTACAGTTGAATTGAATTGAATTGACTTTATTTCTTACATACTTCACATACATGAGTAGTAAAAATCTTTACATTACGTCTCCATCTAAATGTGCAATGTGCAATCATAGTAATTTATAATAAATAGAACAGTCAATGTAACACAGAGTACACTCAAATCAGTGTGAGTTAATCAGTCTGATGGCCTGGTGGAAGAAGCTGTCCCGGAGCCTATTGGTCCTGGCTTTTATGCTGCGGTACCATTTCCCGGATGGCAGCAGCTGGAACAGTTTGTGGTTGGGGTGACTCAGGTCCTCAATAATCCTACGGGACCTTTTTACACACCTGTCTTTGTAAATATCCCGAATCATGGGAAGTTCACAACTACAGATGTGCTGGGCTGTCCGCACCACTCTCTGCAGAGTCCTGTGATTAAGGGAGGTACAGTTCCCATACCAGGCAGTGATGCAGCCAGTCAGGATGCTCTCAGTTGTGCCCCTGTAGAAAGTTCTTAGGATTTGGGGGCCCAAACCAAACTTCCTCAACCATCTGATGTGAAAGAGGCGCTGTTGTGCCTTTTTCATCACACAGCTGGTGTGTACAGACCACATGAGGTCCTCGGTGATGTGGATGCCAAGGAACTTGAAGCTGTTTACCCTCTCAACCCCAGATCCATTGATATCAATAGGGGTTAGCCCATCTCCATTCCTCCTGTAATCCACAACCAGCTCCTTTGTTTGTGCGACATTGAGGGAGAGGTTGTTTTCTTGACACCACCGTGTCAGAGAGATGACTTTTCCCTATAGGCCACCTCATTATTGTTTGAGATTAGGCCAATCAATGTAGTGTTGTCAGCAAATTTAATTAAGTGATTAGAGCTGTGGGTGGTGACATAGTCAAGGGTATACAAGGAGTAAATGAGGGGACTCAGTACACAGCCCTGAGGGGCTCCCGTATTGAGAGTCAGATAGGTGGAGGTGAGGGAGCCCACTCTTACAACCTGCCGGCGATCTGACAGGAAGTCCAGGATTCAGCTGCACAAGGTAGGGTCAAGGCGAGGTCCCTGAGCTTCTTGTCAAGCCTGGATGGAATTATGGTGTTGAATGCTGAGCTGTAGTCCAAGAACAGCATTCTCACATAACCATCCTTAATTGAGAATAATTGAAAATCACTGAAATGAACCTACACATGGATGTCCATTCATAAGCACATGCACTCATACACATACACATGCACTCATACACATACACATACACAGTTCAAGAGGGAAGTATCTTGAAGAATATTAGTGGAAATTTGTCATTAGTATTTGGAAAGATACTCTAACCAAATGGAATTTCAAAAGGATATTCACACATGTGAACATCTGGAGCTAAAAAAAAATCATCAAAACTTGCTAACAGGAGAATAATATATAATGTAATAGAAACATAGAAAATAGGTGCAGGAGTAGGCCATTCGGCCCTTCAAGCCTGCACCGCCATTTATTATGATCATGGCTGATCATCCAACTCAGAACCCCGCCCCAGCCTTCCCTCCATACCCCCTGACCCCCGTAGCCACAAGGGCCATATCTAACTCCCTCTTAAATATAGCCAATGAACTGGCCTCAACTGTTTCCTGTGGCAGAGAATTCCACAGATTCACCACTCTCTGTGTGAAGAAGTTTTTCCTAATCTCGGTCCTAAAAGGCTTCCCCTCTATCCTCAAACTGTGGCCCCTCGTTCTGGACTTCCCCAACATCGGGAACAATCTTCCTGCATCTAGCCTGTCCAATCCCTTTAGGATCTTATACGTTTCAATCAGATCCCCCCTCAATCTTCTAAATTCCAACGAGTACAAGCCCAGTTCATCCAGTCTTTCTTCATATGAAAGTCCTGCCATCCCAGGAATCAATCTGGTGAACCTTCTTTGTACTCCCTCTATGGCAAGGATGTCTTTCCTCAGATTAGGGGACCAAAACTGCACACAATACTCCAGGTGTGGTCTCACCAAGGCCTTGTACAACTGCAGTAGTACCTCCCTGCTCCTGTACTCAAATCCTCTCGCTATAAATGCCAGCATACCATTCGCCTTTTTCACCGCCTGCTGTACCTGCATGCCCACTTTCAATGACTGGTGTATAATGACACCCAGGTCACGTTGCACCTCCCCTTTTCCTAATCGGCCACCATTCAGATAATAATCTGTTTTTCTATTTTTGCCACCAAAGTGGATAACTTCACATTTATCCACATTAAATTGCATCTGCCATGAATTTGCCCACTCACCCAACCTATCCAAGTCACCCTGCATCCTCTTAGCATCCTCCTCACAGCTAACACTGCCACCCAGCTTCGTGTCATCCGCAAACTTGGAGATGCTGCATTTAATTCCCTCATCCAAGTCATTAATATATATTGTAAACAACTGGGGTCCCAGCACTGAGCCTTGCGGTACCCCACTAGTCACCGCCTGCCATTCTGAAAAGGTCCCGTTTATTCCCACTCTTTGCTTCCTGTCTGCTAACCAACTCTCCACCCACACCAATACCATACCCTCAATACCATGTGCTTTAAGTTTAATGTTTTACCTTATTCATCTTTTGCACTACTTAATTTTATAACTTACAGTCTTTTTTATGTCTTTCACTGTACTGCTCCCACAAAACAATTTTCATTACCTATGTCAGTGATAATAAACCTGATTCACATTCTGGTGTTGGAGGAGCTGCTTTACAACTTAGGGAGAATTCATGAAACTTTCAGAACAAGGGCGTATTACAGAGACTGATCAAGACTACAACATGGCTATTGCAGATGGACATGGTAGTTGGTACCTGCACTCCTTTGATGCTATAATTAAGAAGTAGTAGCAAAAATAGTTAAGCATCCTCTCTCCAGCTGGTCATTATTAAATCCCCTAACCATCAAGAACAGTCGATGGGTTCAATATTCTACCAGAATACAATCAGTCCATATTTTAGATGGATTTAGACACTTAAAAAATTACCCACAAGTTGATAATGTTGCCTGTTTTCTACTTCCTCTGAATTTACAACCAACTTGCAAGAAATTCAAGCATATAAATGTGAATATTAATTATGGCCTGAACTTAGCTTCTTGAATGCCAGAGAATTATATTATGCTGGCATGGCATAGTCAGAAACTCCAGTAGCTGCTGCTTTTTGAAGGAATGAATTACAAAGCACACGCATGGGGCCAATAATTCTGTACTGCCAGGTACGTGAATTAAATGCAAATGTTGTCAGAATATTTTCTGTTCAAAATCTATGCAAAGGCAAGAAATACAATAAAAGAATAACATTCAAATAATATGGAAAATATATATCCATATATCTTGTCCTTGGGATTTACCTCATTATTTGTCTTTTAAACTTTTTTTTGGAGCACAATAATTTTTCCTTTCTCACGATTAACTCACCATTGAAACAAATCATCTTTTCATATCTTATTTATTCAATGCTTAGGAATAAAAAACAAAAATGGTTTAATGGAATTGGTTTAAATTCCACTCGGAACTAAAAAGTCAGTTTAAAATGAATTGCAAGTTGGGGGAAGAGTTTCTATTCAGTCAAATCCCCAAAGTCACCTAAATCCATTTTGGAAAGCAAAAGGCTAATCACATCTTGCCAATTATGTTCATTGTCTTTTCCCCATAGACTTGCACGGTGACCTTGACTTCTCAGGAGAAGAGAGCTCCTATCTTCTGGAGAGATTTTGCCTCATTATACAGAGGCAAAACAGTTAAATTCTCTTTTACTCTATCATCAAAAGCCATCTAGAATCAATCTTCCCACAGTTAGAACAACATTGTTCACAAGCAGGTAATAAATCGTCAATAATAATTACTTTGGATTTCAGTCACAGCAAGTCATGAAGATGTTCTCCAGGGAGTAATAAGTAAGCCAAATTTATTGCCCTGAATGTAATGTATGACTAGGTGTCTTTGTTGCTTGTACCACCTGTTGTTTCAGTGTAATCATCTGACAGTATCTATGTGCGGCCAAAGACATTAACAGTTTGCTTAATAAATAATCTGCTGCTTCCGAGAAGAGAAATTGCTATTCCCTTGAATAACTGCAGAAGTTAAGACATCAAAGCAACAGCAGCCTGCTAAAATATAACCAATTGAATAATGTCACAAGTGGATGTATTTGAGTTTAATTTTTATTCCTCTAGCTAATGCTTTCTTTGTGAGGATGGGAGGGCCAAATGATCTTATTCTGCCCCTATGTCCTATGGCCTTATCGAAACGACTAATCTGGAGTAAAAAACCTTGGTGAACTGACGTTCTCAGAATTTAATTGTTATTAATTGATGTTGAAATAAATTGTTCTGACATCAAGAGGAGGCAAGAGGTTTTTCAAAGTCTCTTCCACTGTAAGGATGCTGGAGTCCATTGATACCTCTGTTATTCAGTATTTCATTAATGGGATTTCACCTTTCACTGACACAGGGAAAAAGGCCATGCAAAGCCTTGGTACTTTTGTGAATACTCATACTGACTTCATTAAAGTTCTGCTATCTGCAGTCCATAAGCAGGCTGCTTCTATTGCTATTCTCCACTTTCAGAGAAATGCCACCCAGGGACAGATTCATCAGGAGCAAATTGTCGTCCTGCCACAGTGAAGCTACTAACAGAGAAGCCAGCTGGTGTACAAGATGTGATCATCAGATATGGCATGGATTTGGAGCATGTGATGACTTAAGTTCCCTTTGGATCCCCCTTGTCTACCCAATCTCCTGAGAGTGAGACAGAGCTGTTTTCTTTAATGATGTCAGCATTTCTCCTCTCAAGCAGCATGCATACACTAACTCCGCACATGGTTGAACACATCATTTAAAAGCTGACCTCTCCAAGAGAAGAGCTCACTACTGGTACCCATGCAGATGTCTGCCATCACTCCTGGTGAAAGGAAGCAGCCTTCCGGCAGCTTGGCTGAGCTACTGTGTCTTGGTACACAGCTTGTTGGAGCAATAGACCATTCAAACTTGTAAAGTGAAGACAACTGAGCTCTGAATTATTAAACATTCTAAATTGCAATGAGCTTCATTTTGATATTGCCATGTCTTTTTTATTGTGTTCTTGAAATTATTTTTTAAATTTGACATTGTTGTACCAATAGCTAGGTCATGACATTCATGTGCAGCTTACTGAAAAAATGCCTAATGCTTTACACAATTACGTTCCTGAATGTCAAGCTTACCAATCATTCAGATGTTTTAGGCCAATAAAAAATTAAAGAGTATGAAGGAATATCTTAAGTTATTTAGGCACAGATTTTGGACTTCTTTTTCTTATAATGAAAGACAAGCGTCTGGTTCAAATGGGAATAATGTGTAATAAATATTCAGAGGGTCAATTACAGTGAAGTCACTCTACTTCTTGTTATCAACTCAAGATGGCATGACCTCACAACACTGTGATGAATATTTTCATATAACTTCACACTGGCACTGAAACGTGTAAATGCAGTGAAGTGAAGAGTGATGTTTTCCATGGGAGTCCATGGATCATGATGGCACCTGCATACAACGCTCCTTCATCAGTATCGTCTGGATAGATCATGAAACCATACATTTTACTTCTTTTTTTTTATCTTGGGTTCCAGAACTGTTGGAGCCTGTGCCTTGCTGTTTGGAGATTGTTTGTGTGTTCCAGTGCTCTGCAGTCTCCGACAGGATTCCGGGAGGCAAAGACAGCGTGCTCAAACCTCACAGTGGGCAGGCTGCGGGACAGGGCACAACCTGATGTTTGACTCCATTTCAGTATTTATAGCTCCCAATGTGCGCTGATTAAGGCGACAAGGGAGATCGAAGCATGGAGGCGAATCTGGAAGGTGAGCACCGGCTGCCTGCCTTTTGATCGCTCTGCTATTGGAGAGAGGGGAGCCTGCTGCTGTGCCCGGAGAATGTTACCCAGGTTTTCTGCGAATTGGATATGGACTTGGATTGTAGACTTTTTTTTCAGTCTTATAGTTTTTTATATTCTGTATTTTTCACCTGATCTTTCTCATTCTTTTTTTTTGCGCAGGTGGGGGGATTTGGCAGCTGATGTTACTGTTCCATTTTATTCATTTTTTTGTGCCGGGAGGAGGGATTTAGGGATTTTTGTTCATCTTTTTGCGCGGAGAAGGGTGATTCTGGGGTTGATGATCGTGCTGCCTTTCTTTTCTTTCATGGCTACCTGGAGAAGAAGAATTTGATAATAACTGAACCTTTGAACTTTGAACTTTTTGTCTTTGGGATGCTGCTGAGGAGTTTTCAAACTCAATATTTCCCAGCTAGGCAAAGCTGAAGTGCAATTTGATCAATAATGAATTAAATAGGTTGAGGCAATTTCCTATACAAGAGCACATCTTTCCATAGCTATTTGTCATTTGTTAATAATTGAGACCCAAATTCAGATGGTCTATGGTGAAGAGGTCCATTCCATTGCAATAGCATCCTCTAAAATTGTTCATGTTGTGATCCTGAAATCACAACAATGACTTGTATCAGCAGCACCGATACTGACTCAGATAAAGGCTTTATGTTATGATGAAAATTTGACATTGTTTATCTCTAGCCTTTGCATTGACTGAGATGAAGCTCTACATCTCCAAATTCTGCTTTGAAAGATCATCAATATTGAGAATACCACAGTACTAAGGGGATGTGTTTCTCAGAGGCCTGATTGGTGTAATATTTCATTTATTGAAGAGATTGGATGTTTAACTGAAATGAATCTTCAACTTAAGTCCACATCCCATTCCTATTCTGATATGTCAGTCATGGCCTTCTCTACTGCCACGATGAGGCCACTCTCAGGTTAGAGGAGCAAGACCTTATCTCTGTCTGGGTAGTCTCCAATCTGGTAGCATGAACATCGATTTCTCTAACTTCCAATAATTTCTCTCACCTCCTTCAGCTCCCTTTTCTCAGTCCCTGTTCTGGTTCCTCTCTTACACCTTCTCTTCTCCACACCTGCCTGTCACCACCCTCTGGTGCTCCCCCCTCCCCCACCTTCCCTTCCTTTCATTGTCCGTTCCCCTCTCCTATCATATTCCTTCTTCTTTGGCCTGAAACATCAACTGTTAATCCCTCTCCACTGATGCTGTCTATCTTCTGAGTTCCAGGAGCATTTTATGTGTGTTACTCTGGATTTCCAGCACCTGCAGAGTCTTTTGTCATTAACTGAAATGGCTATGGCTGTTATTCTTAAAATAATATTATACTTATTTCCATGAAATCTCTCAGTACTTTTTATTATTAATATCCTGTAATATTTGTTTGCTACGAAACAGACATGTATCTCCAGATCTGGTTAGTTAGCAAAGTTGACTGATATGTTAAAAAAAAAGTCATTGATAACAACAACTTTATTTACTTGTTGATGACTGAAACCAACTTTTTTGTAACAATATCAATTGCAAACATGCAACTATTGTAACAGGATGAGGCAGCTATATGGTAAGTATAGTTTGTGACTCACAAACATGGAAAACAATCAAACTGTATACCGTAGTGTTGCATGAGGAATCCAGTGCTCTGTAAAGAATAATCTTACATCATTACAAGGATCGATTTGTCAGGAGAGTAGCATTTCTCCCAGTAAACCTCGCCAATTACAACAAACAGGACGTAACAGAAATGGTACAATTAAAGGTGGGGGTGCTGGGACAGAAGCAGCAATACTGTTGTTTCTCAGTTGAATATGTAACTCAATTGTAAATGTGTAACATGTTGAAAATGCATCAAAGTCAGATGAAAGGCACTCATAAAATATCAAACAAGCCAAGAGAGACAGGCAGTGGGGAGCAAGTATTTTGTGCTGAACACTTGAAGTCAAATCATGGCTGAAAATCAACAGGGAAGCTTTAGAGATAGCTAGTAACAGTTCAAAGGACTCAGTAATGGTTGCATGAATTAGGCTTGTAGATGCTTGAGAGGTGAACTAATTGAGGTGTTCAAAATGGTAAACAGAATTGTTAGGTTAGCACTGTTTTCTCATGTAGAGTATCCAGGTTAGGAGAATGAATCCCAAGTAACAGGAAGTGTAAGAGCAAATGTCATTACTGTCATTACCCAGGAATAGTTAGAAATGCATTTTTCTCCAGATTAAATCAAGTTAAATTACAGAAAGCTGCAAAAACATTTTCCAGACAGTAAAATTAGAGATAAACACAGGAAGCTTTGTAGGTGAAATTCGGAGTAACACACATAAAATGCCAGAGGAACTCAGCAAGTCAGGCAGCAACTATGGAAAGAAATAAGCAGTTGATGTTTCAGGCTGAGACCCTTCATAAGGTCAATAAAGTTACACATGAAATCAGGAATTGGTATTACATATAAAATCCAGCTCTCACTTCCTGTGGTTAGGGGTTAAAGGTGACTAAAATTTTTTAAAGTGCCTGTCAGTAAAATCAAAATTATAAATGGGGGGGGGGGGGTAAACAAAACTGAAATAGAGATCATCCATAATTTAATAGATTGGATTAATGTTGAGAAGCCATAACCAAATCTTTGTTTCCACATACATGAGAAATAATTATTTTTTTGGGCAAATCTAATTTAATGTGGACAAAGAATTAAGTCTTGGAGTTATTTTCAACTATCATGACTTAGTTATAAGAAACATAAACGTAAATAATCTTACCAGGTCAATTAAGAACATTACTGAAAACAATCTAATTAATTAGGTGGTGGATTTGGCATAGTTTCTTTTAAAGGGAAAAGTTCATTTCTACGTCTTAAGCACAAATTATTTAGACAAAAAAATAAAGATTGAAGGGGATGTTAAGTAAATTAGAGAACATTGTTGTAGAGTGCAGGAAAACGGACAAATTGGAATCCTACAAATACTTCTTCCTTGAATGCTTTGACTCTCTGGATTAGGGGTAGATAAGTCGTGTTATTATTGATTGAGCTGGGAGAAAGGCTTATAACCACATGAAGTTGCAAGAAAGTCAGTTTGCTTTGTCTGTAGAAGTTTGTTTGACTGCATTATAGTTTTGGGAATGTTTACTTTTGCTTCCATTGAGATGATGTAATAAATAGCTGGAGTATATATGCATACAGTAGTCTTTTTTTCTTCCTTTTGCTATGTACATGTGAGCTGCCTTTAATGGAAGAACCTGCACATCTAATTCACTCAACCATTTAACCGGAAGTTAATAAATTCTATTGAAATTGCTTTTTTTAGCAATTGACTTAACTTACTGTGTAAGCAGGTGATAGAATTCAGCATCTAGTGATTTTCTGCGCGTAGGGAACAATAATGATTCATGCTCTTTATTGTTCTATTATTAGAATAATCATTACAGCAAAATGTGACTCGGTTCCATTTACCAAGTGCTTTACACCACAGTCCCAATTTATTAAATCTACTTCAGCTGTGTCATCCTCAGCAAACTGCAAACAGCTGTAAGATACCTAAATTCACATGTACAAATCCAGAGAGGACTTCCTCTGGAGATTTGTGCTGCCTCCTGTCATTCCATCCAATTTATAAACCATAAAGTAAGCAGAAAATAAAATTGATATTTCACAATTGCACAACTTTCTTTCATTTCAGAAAAATGATAAGTTCAGGTTTTATAATTTGAAATGCTTCAGAAATTCTTTGATTCCATAATTCCAGCCATAATTCTAATTCAATCACCAGCACAGTAAAACCACACTGACACAAAGAAGTTATCTTTTTTTCAGCTAATTAAATCTAACTACAAATAACTTGGGTCAAGACCCTTCATCTGACTCACTGAGTTCCTCCAGCCCCTTTGTGGGAAATAGTAGTTTCATTTTAGATGCCCTTTGTCCGAGCAAAATTGTAGATTTACATTTGTTAATTTGATGAGATGAATGGGTCAGAATTAGATGTGACTTATCAGATAGGACAGAATTAGATAAACATTCATTTTATAGTCTGTCAAATCTACATGCCTAACAATTGTATACTATCTAATTATTTACTTATAGTGCCTAGTAAAAGTATTCACTCCCACCCTGGAAGTTTTTATATTTTATTGTTCTACAACATTGAAATACAATGAATTTAATTTGGCTTTTTTCACACTGATCAACAGAAAAAGACTCTGGAGGAGCTACAAGCTTTGGTGGCTGAGATGGGAGAGACAGTGCATACAACCACTGCCCGGGTTCTTCACAGTCGCAGCTTTATCAGAGAGTGGCAAAGAGAAAGGTACTGTTGAAAACAATTCACATGAAACCTCAGCTAGAGTTTGCCAGAGGCATGTGGAAGACTCCAAAGTCAGCTGGAAGAAGGTTCTATGGTCTGATGAAACCAAAATGGAGCTTTTTCGTTATCAGAATAAACACTATGTTTGGCGAAAGCCAAACACTGCACATCAATAAAAACACACTATCCCTACCGTGAAGCTTGGAGGTAGCTGTATCATGCTGTTGGGATGCTTCAGGCCCAGGAGTTGAAGAGCCCTTGAAAGTGATTCCAAAGGTTGTATTCGCTGATCAGTTCATTGTTGTGGTGAGAGAAGTTATTTATGCTGGTTCAGGAGCTTGATGGTTAAAGGGTAAGAACTGTTTCTGAACCTGCTAATATGGGATCTAAAGCTCCTGTGCCTCCTTCCCGATGTTTTTAGTGAGAAGAAAGCATGGCCTGGATCCTTCATGATGGATGTTACTTTCCTGGCAGCGCTCCTTGTAGATGTAATCAATAGTGGGGAGGCAGATGAATGAAAGCAGAGAAAAAAATAAACAAGATTGGAATTTTGGGAATCCATGACTATAAATCTGAAATAAATGAGAAGTGCAGAAATACTGAGCAGATTAGTCAACGTGTGTAGAGATAAAAGCTGAGGTAATGATACAATTGGATGGTCTTTCTTCAGCACTGAACAGTTCTGGCACACACAGAGAAGGCTAGTTATAGATAATGAATCTTACAGCACGAAAACAGGCCTCCAGCCCATCACATCCATAAAGGCCACAGAGGACCTACTTACACTAATCTCACTTGTCTGGTGCTTGATTAGCCAAGACATGGAAAACTATTTGATGAGTAGCTTTTTTATGCCTAAAGGTGCCTCCATTGCTCCCTCAGACAGTACATTGCACATCTCAAGCATGCTAAGGATAAAAGAAAATCTTGCACAGTTATAGACTCTTGAAAATCTTTAATAAGCTCACTTTATCAGTCAATTGATCAAATACAACATTATAAAGGCAATAGATCACTGATTTTAATGTAAATACTGTATTTTAATTCTTATTATTAAAGACATAAATCTGTTTGAACTTCTCCTCATTAATCTTACTGCCGATCCCATTAAACGCCTTACCCGGTATTGTGAGACTACGCCTTCAAAATGTTAATATAATCACTATTGTCATGAATTCCATGTCCCTGTGATTCTGGCAATCTCAGGAAGAAAACAACATCATCCAGTTGAAAATGTTGGCTAAATAAAGCTGCCACTGTTTCAATCTCATTTTTAGCCTCAACTTCTAGGGATACTTTCCGGTGCTACTCCTATCGTCTGTTTGATTGATCACCACCATCCATGACAGGAATGCAATAAGGAGAAAAAAGATGAAAGATGAAGATAAACTAGCCACTAAAATAAAAGAGTATACCAAAAGTAGTTTCAGATATAGGAAGAGTAAAAGAGAGGTGAGAGTGGATATTGGACCACTGGAATATGACGCTGGAGATGTAGTAATAAGGGACAAAGCAATGGCAGATAAACTCAATAAGTGAAAGACACCAGCAATGTGCCAGAAATTTGAGAGTGCCAAACTCAAGTTCAAGATTATTGTCGTTCAACAATACACATGTATACAGTACAACAGTAGGGGATGTGATGGACATTCAGATAGGGTATACATGTGTGTTGGGTGGCAACAGGGTATTAAGGAGTCTAACAGCCTGGTGGAAGAAGCTGTCACCCAGCCTGACAGTTCTGGTTCTTATGTTGTGGTACTTTCTGCCTGATAGTGGCAGAAGTGAGGGTAGTTGCTATTACTATGGAGAAGGTGCTTGGGAAGCTGAAAGATCTAAATGTACAGTTGGTAAGACCTGGACCAGATGGACTTCACCCCGGGGTTCTGAAAGAGCTAGCTGAAGAGATTGTTGACGTATTAGAGCTGTGCCCTTCTGGTGCACACTTGGAGTTGGAGCCGTGATGGTTGGAGTGAACGATTCAGAGAGGAGAAGGTGAGGTAGAGGAGTTCCAGTGCCTCTCCAACTAACCCGGGTGCAAGGGTGGATCATTCTAAGTGCTGAGTCAAATTGGAGAGGTCAAGAAAGGCTTCTTCAGCAGCAAATTCTAGAGAAGAGAGAAGAGAGAGAAATTGCCTTTAAACTCACGAGAGAGCATAGGCCATCAACTTCTTGCTGTTGATGTTTCTATAGCAGGCAATTTCTTTTTTACAAGGCCAAGTTGCTAGCTCAACACTCAACCCAGCATGGATGGAAAGCGTGCCTGGGGAGCCGGCTGGATTTGAACTCGGGAGCCTTCACTCTGAAGTCTGGCGCTGATGCCACTACGCCGCCAGCCGGCATAGCAAATTCTAGGCCCAGAGTGATTTGCTGCAGTGGAGCCCAGGTACTAATGTGAGTACAATTCGCTGTTTGGACAGTTTAAATGTTGGCCCAGGGAGACTGGAAAGACAGGATGTCAAGAGTCGGGTGAGTTTGGATCACTCTGGGTGCCAAGCCGATTTGGAGAGGTTGAGAACGGCTTCGTCAGCAGCGAAATCTAGGCCCGGAGCGACTCGCCATGGTGGGGCCAGGGTCCTAACGCGAGGTACGATCCACTATTCGGACACTTTAAAAGCTAGCCCAGATAGACTGGGGGCTCCTCTCTCCGCAATGCTAAGGCTGTGAGACTGCCGCCCGCTGCTGTGCTTCATGTCCGCAAACCTTGCAGCAATTTGTCCCACTAATATGATGAACTGAACTCTGAGGACTTGGGCCTACTCCGAGCTACTCCAGGGATTTGGATCTAAGGATTCAGTTTAGTTCAGAATGTTGTTGTTGTTGTTCGCTTCTATTATTTGCCCGATTTGTGTTTTTTTCTCTTTCTCTGTGCGTATTAAGTGTTGGTCTTCTTACTAAATTTTTTTTTGCTTTGCAGCTGCCTGTAAGAATACAAATCTCAAGGTTGTATAATCTATGCATTTTTTGATAATAAATGTACTTTGAAGCGTTGATCTTTCAAGAATCACTAGATCTGGTATGATTCCTCCAGAACCATTCTTCCTTCTTTCAGAGTTTCTTCCAAATATTGTTCACCGTGCAAGAGGTGAGGAAGAACAGTAGCTGGTAATCAGGAGGAGGTTTTCTTGTCCATGGTCACATCAGTTGGGCAGTTTACTACAAACTTCAAAGCTTTAGGAAAATTGTCAACTGAAAAGTAGGACATCACCACTTCCTATGTTTCGGAGGCTACTGCAGACTTCATAAAACAATGCCGGCTCCGTTGGGAACAGCCTAATAGCAATTAAATTGCCTTCATTTTTATATTTAGATTATGTGGTGTCCATTTGGAGAGGTCAGTTATGTGGGAATCACACGCACGTGACCTGTTTTTCTTCTGACTTTCCCGTCTTACGTTAGCTCAGTATTTAGCACTGTAATGGAGGCACAACAGAAAACTTCAAAGAGCACTTAAAACAGTACAGCACAGTAAGGCCCTAAGCCCACAGTTTTGCCCTGAACTTTTAACTTATTCCTAGATCAATCTAACCCTTCCTATCTACATAGTCCTCCATTTTATTTCATCCATTTGCTTAATAAATGTCCTTAATGTATCTGTCTCCACCACCGTCCCTGGAACAGCATTCCATGCATCCACAACTCTATGTAAAAAACCTACCTCTGAATCCCCCAGACTTTCCTCCAATCACCGTAAAATTGTGTTCTCATGCATAAACCATTGCCAGCCTAGGAAAAGAGCACTCTATCTATTCCTCCTATCATATTATACGTCTCTATCAAGTTTCCTCTCAACTTCCTTCTCTCCGAAGAGAAAAACCCTAGCTCGCTCAACCTATCCTCATAAGATGTGCTCTCTGGTCTTGGTAGCATCCTGGTAAATCTCCACTGCACCCTCTCTAAAGCTTCCTTATCCTTCCTATAATGATGTGATCAGAAACGAACGCAAAATTTCAAGTATAGTCTAACCCAGGGGTTCCTAATCTGGGGACCACGGCTCATGGTAGGGGTCCATGGCATAAAAAAGGTTTGGATCCCCTGGTCAAACCAGAGTTTTATAGAGTTGCAACATTACCACACATATCTTGAAATCAATCCCATGACTAGTGAAGACCAACTTACCATATGCTTCTTAACCGCCATATCAAATTGTCCGGCAACTTTGAGAAAGACCATAAGATATAGGAACAAAATTAAGCCATTTGACTCATTGAGTCTGCTCCACCATTTCATCATGCCTGTTCCATTTTCCCTCTCAGCCACAATCTCCTGCCAAGGAATTTATGGATGTAAACTCCAAGATCATTCTGCTCATCCACACTACTAAGAATCCTGCCATCAAAATTTCGACTTTCCAAAATGTATCACCAGACACTTTTCCAACTTGAACTCCATCTGTCACTTCTAAACCTAGCTCTGCATCTTATTGGTATCATCTTGTAACCTAAGATAACCTTCTACACTATCCACAATCCACAAACCTACCAACCAACCCTTCCACCTCACATCCAAGTTATTTACAGTGTCTATAAAAAGTACCCAACAATCCCCACCCCACCACCCGGACGTTTTTGTGTTTTATTGTTTTACAACATTGAATCACAGTGGATTTAATTTGGCTTTTTTTTGACATTGATCAAGAGAAAAAGACTCTTTTGTGTCAAAGTGTAAACAGCTGGCTGCAAAGTGATCGAACGTAAAACATAAAATAATTGATTGCATAAGTATTCATCCCCTTCAAGTCAGTATTTAGTAGATGCATCCTTGGCAGCAATTACAGCCTTCAGTCTGTGTGGATAGGTCTCTATCAGCTTTGCACATCTGGACATTGCAATTTTTCCCCATTCTTCTATACAAAACTGCTCAAGCTCTGTCAGATTACATGGGGATCATGAGTGAACAGCCTTTTTCAAGTTCAGCCATGAATTCACAGTTAGATTGAGGTCTAGACTCTGACTTGGCTGCTCCTGTACATTAACTTTGCTGTTTTTAATCCATTCCTGTGTAGCTTTGGCTTTATGCTTGGGTCATTGTCTTGCTGTAAATAAAATCTTCTCCCAAGTCACAGTTCTCGTGAAGACTGCATCAGGTTTTCCCCGTATTTTGCTGCATTCATTTTACCTTCTACCTTCACAAGCCTTCCAGGGCTTGCTGCAGTGAAGTCACCATCATGCTTCACAGTAGGGATGGTGTGTTTTTGATGATGTGCGGTGTTTGGCTTTCTCCTAACATATTGTTTAGTCAGACCATAGAACGTTCCTCCAGCTGACTTCAGAGTGTCCCACATGTCTTCTGGCAAATGCTAGCCAAGATATCATGTGATTTTTTCTTTTCAACAGTGGCTTTCTCTTTGCCATTCTCCCATAAAGCTGTGACTGGGGAAGAACTCAGGCAACAATTATTGAAGGGGGTGAATACTTATGCAATCAATTATATTGTGTTTTCTATTTGTAATTAATTTAGTTCAATTTGTAGAAATAGTCTTTCGCTTTGACTCAGAAGAGTCTTTTACTGTTGATCATTGTCAAAAAAAGCCAAATTAAATCCACTGTGATTCAGTGTTGTAAAACAATAAAACATGAAAACTTCCGGGGGGGGTGGGTGAATACTTCTTATAGGTACTGTATAAAAACCACAGAGAGTGTGAATCCAGGATTAGATCCCTACAGATCACCACTAGTATCTCTCTGGAACCCTGTCTAATCCCTGCTTCCTAAACCATACGTAAGCTTCTCTTTTTCTCTTGAACAGATGTTCCACATCTCTTATTAACCATGATCCCATCATCTTTCCATCCGTTCCCTGCCTCAATGGGACAAATCTATCCAGAATCCCGTGCAAGTGCTCCCTAAATAACCCCCACATTTCTGTTGTGCATTTACCTGTATACATTTGTTCCCATTTACACTCCCAAGTTCCTTCCTGATAGCATCATAATTCACCTTCCCCCAATTAAATTCCTTTCCGTACCATCTGCTCATATCCCTGTCCAAGGCTAGGGTAAAGGTCAGGGAGTTATGATCATTGTCTCCAACATGAGGCAGAATTTGTCAGAATCCTTCCTAGACACCCTAAGAAATTCAGCCCCATGTAAAATTTTGCCACTAAGGAGGTGCAAGTCTATATTAGGGAAGTTGAAGTCACCCATGACATCAACCTTGTTATTTTTGCTGCCGCAATGAGGCCTCACTCTGGTTGGAGGAGCAACAACCTCTATTCCACCTGGGTAGCCTTCAGTCTGATGGCATAAAGATCAACTTCTTGACCTTCCGGTAATGGCCCCCTCTCTCCTTCACCATTCCCCATTGCTATTTTCCCTCTCTCACCTTATTCCATTACTTGCCCATCACATCCCTCTGGTGTTCCTCCTCCTTCTCTTTCTTCCATGGCCTTCAGTCCTCTCCTATCAGATTCTCCCTTCTCCAGACTTCTTCTCTTTCACCAATCAACTTCCCAGCTCTTTACTTCACCCCTACCCCTCTCCCAGTTTCACCTATCACCTACTACCTGGTATTTCTTCTTCCCTTCCCCCCACCTTCTTACTCTGACTTCTCATCTTTTTTCTCCAGTCCTGATGATGGGTCTCAGCCCAGAATGTCACCTGCTTACTCTTTTCTGTATATGCTGCCTGGCCTGCTGAGTTCCTCCAGCATTTTGCTTGTGTTGCTTGCAGCTAACAGATCAGTTGTTTGCGTTTATATTCATTGTGCTGTCATAATATCCAGCTGGTCTACAAGCTTCCTTGAATTAAACAACTTAGCCAGTGTTGCCTGCTTTGAAACAAGCCAAATTAAATAACCCATTGACTTATACTGCACCTCTTCAGCAGTTAGCCCATTTGCTGTGGGGCCAGCAAGTCTGGAGCTCTATAGACAGTGCTGTTTGCAAAGCTGTCATCTGGTTCAGGAGCCAGATGGTTGAGGGGTAATAAGTTTACCTGAACCTGGAGGTGTGGGTCTTGTGGCTCCTGTACCTTCTTCCTGATGGTAACAAGAAGAGAGCATGGCCTGGGTGGTGGGGGTCCTTGATGATGGATGCTGCTTTCCTACAACAGCACTCTGTACAGCAGTCCCTGCTCCTCACTCTCCCAGAGCAGATTACGAACCAGAGGAATAGGTAAAAGGTTGGGTATAGCAATGCAGATCTATGACAAATAAGCCATGCTAGTGCAAGACGGATATTGGAGTAGGCTTGGGAAACTGTCCATTGGAAAACTGCAAAACAAGTCTTTAACCCAATTTAAAGTAGAGGCGGTCCACTCAGAAACTGTATTTGTTGCTGCAGAAGTTAAACTTGCAACAGTAGGAAAGGTGTTAATTACTGTTTCAACTAGAGTGTTAAACCAGTCAGGGGCTTAGTAAGGGTCTGCAATGGGAACTTGTGAAAGCAAGTCCCTTGTTCATTTGATTTGTCAGTTTAGTTACCTCTAGTAGTGTACTGAGAAATATTCTTTTGATTTAACTGTTTCTTCTAGCCATTGCCAATAAACATCAATCAGTTCTAGAATATTCTTTGTTCCACCTATCATAAATTGTTCATTAAAAATGGACTTGCTTTTCTGTCTTGAAATACACAACCTAGATTAAGTAAGTTTATACTTATACTTTATACTTTATTGTCACCAAACAATTGATACTAGAACGTACAATCATCATAGCGATATTTGATTCTGTGCTTCCCGCTCCCTGGATTTACAAATCAATAGTAAATATTAAAAATTTAAATTATAAATCATAAATAGAAAATAGAAAAATGGAAAGTAAGGTAGTGCAAAAAAAATCGAGATGCAGGTCCAGATATTTGGAGGGTACGGCCCAGATCCAGATCAGGAGCCGTTCAGCAGTCTTATCACAGCTGGAAAGAAGCTGTTCCAATATCTGGCTGTACGAGTCTTCAAGCTCCTGAGCCTGCTCCTGGAGGGAAGAGGGACGAAAAGTGTGTTGGCTGGGTGGGTCATGGCCTTGATTATCCTGGCAGCACTGCTCCAACAGCGTGCAGTGTAAAGTGAGTCCAAGGACGGAAGTTATTTGGTTTACTATCTTTAAAAACTAGGTGATCCTCTTATAGCATTCTGTCTGAACAACTTTTGTCATCAGAAATTACTGCTGACTGCGTGAGCTGAAAGATCACATCTCGCTTGTTGATATAATACTATCCAACTGAATACACAGCAATAACTGAAGGCTCGTCTGTATGTAACATTGTCTGTTTGTGGAGTAATGTTATCAGTGCAGCCCCAAAATTTATCAGTTAACAGTAAAATGTCATCAGTGCAAAGTACAATTGGTCTCCAAAGTAAAATTTGTTGTCGAGCTTGTTTTTGCATTTTTCAGTCATAGTCAAAGTCTTTCAGAAATATAATTGAATTTGTAAAAATAGCAATAGTTCAGAACTGATTTTTGTTGTCACGTAGTATTCACATCACGGCATGAACTATTCACAACTGTTTGATTAAGGGCAAATAGGAAATCCGGGTACATACAATATACTATAGGACTAAAATCTCTAAAAAGCTTCTGGACTTAACAGTTTCAGTTGACTGGGGGGAAAGCATTTTTGTTTTATCTTACCTTCTGCTTCAGTGCATCTTTCCATGTTATCTACTCATGTAAAAACACGGATCAAGGGCTTCACTGAACCAATTAGAATCTAAACCAGTAATGCAGAAAATTGTCATGTTACTTTGATATTTAACCATGCAGTGGAAAAGTGGCTATAGTTGGAGAAATGAAATGTCTGAAATCTTTATAGTATGTTCATATACTTGTTGGGTTTAAAGGAGAAGTGCAATGAGACATCTATTGAATGTAGAAAAATCATATTTATAAAATGGATTTTCACCATGTTCCAGTCAAACAGTTTCAATATCATGTTTTGCATGACCGGGATCATTCAATGACATAACAGCGTCTATAAGTGTCTTCAAGTGTGGAGGTATTCATGTTAAGGGATTCCTCTTTTATATACCTGGGTCAGAACCTTTCAGTTTTGTTAAGGTGTTATTAATCATTTCTGCAAGTGTTACTTTGCCTTCCTATATATTAATGTTCATTTTATCTGCAATGTGGTCAGACAAAAGTGTAAGTGTATGGGAGCAATCACTTTGCCAGAGGCAAGGATGAAGGGCTCCAGTATCTTAGTTAACATATGACCAAAGGGGAGAGGGTCATTTGGTGATACTGAAATTAGAATCCTCATTGCTCGCAGATCTTCTGAATCTAATATTCTCTGAGTCATTAAATTTAGGGGTGTCTAATCCAGGTGAGACAATTTCGATAGTAAATGTGACTTCATCTGCTAAAAAGCAGATGGTAAGTAAGGCAGCACTAAATAATATTGTTATAAGCACGAATATTAAAAGTTTCACGAACATTTCTTCCTAGAATTTGTGTCTTTCCGACTCTATAATCAATGTATCTTAGGTGTATTATTCCTGGCAATGCATCTACGAGATCTTCTTCATGTGAGTAGGAATTCTTATGTTTATTTTTAGATCTAAGCATATGTTTTTTTTTCTTTACAAGCTTTCTTGAACTAAACAACTTAGCCAGTATTGGATTAGACTGTATAATTGTTACTGCACTTGTAGCTTAACTTCCTTATGCTGTTTGTACTTTATATATATATGCAAGTGTTCAGGGTGTTTCCTGGTGATTATAGTTCTTCTGTATAATTCTGATAGTTTTTTGAGTATTGAATTATTTGATAAGAGAAATCTGATTGGTTAACTCTTATCTACAAATTTGAATAAAATGTCTGGTATCCATGGAAATTCAATAGAATTAACAAACTGGCACATGTTAGCTCTCTCTCTTTCCTTTGTTCTTTTGTTCCTTTCCTGATGTTGCCTTCTCTCACTACTAGGCTCTGTTCTTGCTACTCTCCTTTCCTATCCCTTTGTTCTCTTAGCACTTAATAAATGATCATGAGCAACAAGTTTTATGCCTCCTTCTTGACTTCAGAGGAACCTCAGATCAAAAAGATCAGCATCCGATAACTTTGCCTTAGTCACAGGGATGGTAGCGAAGAATTATGGACTTGGAGGAATCCAAAACCAAGTGGAAACTCTTGATGCATAAACGTTAAAGGAGGTAAGATCTCCCCCTATAATTTCCAAGTCATCCAAGAAAATCGCCTAGTTCGTGCTTCAGCACACCATCTAGTGGAAGCGTAAGAGTGAAGGGAACCTATTATACGTTGCTATTCAGAAAAAGTCAGGCAGCACTGAAATTAACATTGTGCTCAAATTAAGTTCATACAAGGCAGTGGAGTGCCTAAGAAATCTTCTAATTTCTAGAGCTTTAATTTAGTACCTAAGAAACCATCTAAACTGCAATCCAAACACGAGAAAATCTGCAGATGCTGGAATTTCAAGCAACACACATAAAAATTGCTGGTGAACGCAGCAGGCCAGGTAGCATCTACAGGAGGAGGTACAGTCGACATTTCGGGCTGAGAAACGAAGGGTCTGAGCCCGAAACGTTGACTGTACCTCTTCCTATAGATGCTGCCTGGCCTGCTGCATTCACCAGCAATTCTTAAACTGCAGTCCAGTGAGATTCAAATCAAAAGTATCCATTGCAATCCTACAGACTTCCATTTGTATCAATAAAATACAATATTGACTCCAATCCTATAAAATGTTGATAGTAACTCAATACGATTTTGAAAGCAGTACTCCAAATATGAACTCCAGATCATTCGGTGGCTGAAGGGGTGATAGATAGGACAAATGAAGAGATAGTTTCATCCAAGGTGCAAGACACAGGAAACTGGGTGACTGGAAGAGGAAAGAGGTTAAGGAGCCAGTGCAGAGTACTCCTGTGGCTAACCCCTCAACAACAGGTATATCACATTGGATACTGTTGGGGGGCAGGACCTAACAGAGGAAAGTCACAGTGGGTGGGTCTCTGGCACTGAGTCTGCCTCTGTGACTCAGAAGGGAAAGGGGAGAAGAGGTACGCTGTGGTGATAGGGGATTCATTAGTTAGGAAAACAGTCAGGAGTCTCTGTCGGTGAGAATGAGATTTCAGAATCAAAATCAGGTTTATTATCGCCGGCATGTGACGGGAAATTTGTTAACTTAGCAGCAGCAGTTCAATGCAATACATAATCTAACAGAGAGAACATAATAATAACAACAACAACAATAATAATAATAATAAATAAACAAGTAAATCAATTACGTATATTGAACAGATTTTAAAAATGTACAAAACCAGAAATACTGTATATTAAAAAAAGGTGAGGCTGTGTCCAAAGATTCAATGTCCCTTCAGGAATTGGATGGCAGAGGGGAAGAAACTGTTCCTGAATCACTGAGTGTGTGCCTTCAGGCTTCTGTATCTCCTACTGATGGTAACAGTGAGAAAAGGGCATGCCCTGCTGGAAGTCCTTAATAATGGACGCTGCCTTTCTGAGACACCGCTCTCTGAAGATGTCCTGGGTACTTTGTAGGCTAGTACCGATGATGGAGCTGAATAGATTTACAACTTTCTACAGCTTCTTTCGGGCCTGTGCAGTAGTCCCTCCACACCAGAGAGTGATGCAGCCTGTCAGAATGCTCTTCATGGTACAACTGTAGAAGTTTTTGAGTGTATTTGTTGACATGCCAAATCTCTTCAAACTCCTAATAAAATATAGCCACTGTCTTGCCTTCTTTATAACTACATCAATCTTTTGGGACCAGGTTAGATCCTCAGAGATCTTGACACTCAGGAACTTGAAGCTGCTCACTCTCTCCACTTCTGATCCCTCTATGAGGATTGGTATGTGTTTCTTCGTCTTACCCTTCCTGAAGTCCAGATGGTATGTTGCCTCCCGGGTGCCAGGATCTGGGATATCTTGGATTGAGTCCTTAGAATTCTTAAGTGGAATAGTGAACAGCCAGAAGTTGTGGTCCATTAAGTACCAATGACATAGGTAAAACAAGTGATGATTTTCGGCATAGGGAGTTCAGTGAGTTAGGTACCATGTTAAAGGCCAGGACCTCCAGGGTTGTGATCTCAGGATTGCTACCATGCCATGTGCTAGTGAGGCCTGAACTTGGAAGATCATACAGTTTACCACATGATAAAAAGAGAAATCAAATCAATAGAAAGAAGGGACATGTGTCAGAAGATGTTGTATCGTTGTGTATAGAGCTAAGGAACTGCAAAGGTAAAAAGATCCTGATGAGAGTTGTATACAGACCTGCAAACAGCAGTAAGGATCTGGTCTACAAATTACAACAGGAGGTAGAAAATGCATGCCAAAAGGGCAATGTTACAATAGTCATGGGGAACTTCAATATGCAGGTAGATTGGGAAAATCATTTGATGCTGAATTCCAGGAGGGGGAATTTCTAGGGTGCTTACAAGATTACTTTTTAGAGCAGTTCATGGTTGAGCCCACTTGAGGATCAGCTATTCTGGTTGGATGTAGTGCAATGAACCAGAATTGATTAGAGAGATTAAGAATAAAGAACCCTTGCGGTAAAGTGATCATAGTATGATTGAATTCACCCTGAAATTTGAAAAAGAGAAGTTGAAGTCTGATGTATCAGTATTATGGTGGAATAAAGGGAATGAGAGAGGAGATGACCAGAAACCATCAGAAAAGAACACTGGCAGGGATGACGGCAGAGCAGCAGTGGCTGCAATTTCTGGAAGCGACTCGGAAAGCACAGGATATATACATCCCAAAGAGGAAGAAGTATTGTAAAAGCAAAATGACACAACCATGACTAACAAGAAGCCAAAGCCAACGTAAAAGCCAAAGCAGGGCATGTAATGCAGCAAAAATTTGTGGGAAGTTAGCGGATTGGGAAGCTTTTAAAAACCAACAGAAGGCAACTAAAAAAGTCACTGAAAAGGTAAAAATAGAATATGAAAGTAAACTAGCCAATAATATTAAAGTGGATACCAAAAGTTTCTTCAGATACATAAAGTATAAAAGAAAGATGAGAGTGTATATAAGACCGCTGAAAAGTGATGCTGGAGAGGTAGTAATGTTAGACAAGGAAGTGGCGGACAAACTAAATAAGTATTTTGCGTCAGTCTTCACAGTGAAAGACACTAGCAGTACGGTGGAAGTTCCAGGTGTCAGGGGTTATGAAGTGTGTGAATTTACCAATACTAGAGAGAAGATTCTTGGGTAACTGAAAGGTCTCGAGGTAGATAAGTCACCTGGACCAGATGGTGTACACCCCTGGGTTCTGAAAGAGGTGGCTAAAGAGATTGTGGAGGCATTAGCAATGATCTTTCAAGATTCACTAGATTCTGGAATAGTTCCAAAAAACTGGAAAATTGGAAATGTCACTCCACTTTTCAAGAAGGGAGAGAGGCAGAAGAAAGAAAACTACCGGCCAATTTGTCTGATCTCAGTGGTTGGGAAAATGTTGGAATTGATTATTAAGTATGAGGTTTCAGGGTACTTGTAAGCACGTGATTAAATAGGCCATATGGCTTCTTCAAGGGAAAGTCTTGTCTGACAAATCTGTTGGAATTCTTTGAAGAAATAAGAGCAGGATGGACAATGGAGAATTGGTTGATGTTCTTGGATTTTCAGAAGGCCTTTGACAGGATGCCACAGATGAGGGTGCTTAACAAGCTATGAGCCCATGGTATTTTAGGAAATATTCTAGCATGGATAAAGCAGTGACTGACTGCCAGGAAGCAAAGAGTGGAAATAAAGGCAGCCTTTTCTGACTGGCTGCCAATGACTAGTGTTCCATAGGGGTTTTGACTTGGACTAATTCTTTTTATCTTATATGCCAATGATATGGTTGGTGGAATTGATGGCTTTGTTGCAAAGTTTGCAGATGATATGAAGAAAGGTGGAAGGACAGTTAGTTTTGAGGAAGTAGACAGGCTACAGAAGGACTTAGCCAGATTAGGAGAATAGGCAAAGAAATGGCAGATGGAAGACAGCATCAGGAAGTCAAACACTTTATTAGAAGAAATGAAAGGGTTGATTATTTTCAAAATGGAAGGAAAATACAAAAAACTGAGGTGCAAAGGGACTTGGGAGACCTTGTTCCCTAAAGATTAATTTGCAGTTTGAGTCTGTAGTGAGCATGGCAAATGCAATGTTAGTATTCATGTCAAGAGGACTAGAATATATAAGCAAGGATGTAATGTTGAGACTTTATAAACCTCTGTTGAGGCCTCAATTATAGTATTGTAAGCAGTTTTGGGCCCCTTATCTTAGAAAGGCTGTGCTGAAACTGGAGACAGTTTAAAGAATATTCACAAAAATGATTCTAGGGTTGAATGATTTGTCATATGAAGAGTGTTTGATGGCTCTAGGCCTGTATTCACTAGAATTCGGAAGAATGAGAGGTGACCGCATTGAAACCTAACAAATGGTGAAAGGCCTTTATTGAGTGGATGTGGAGAGGATGTTTCCTGTGGTGACAGAGTCTGAGACTAGAGGGCTGACTCTCAGAATAGAGGGACATCCTTTTAGAACAGAAACTAGGAGGAATTTTTTGAACCAGAGACCGGTGAATCTGTGGAATTCTTTGCCTCGGACAGCTGTGGACGTCAAATCTTTATGTATATTTAAGGCAGAGGTTGATAGTTTCTTGATAGGTCAAGGCATGAATGGATACAAGGAGAAGGCAGGAGATTGTGGCAGAGTGGAAAATTGGATCGACCTGATGAAATGGCAGAGCAGAATCAATGGGCTAAATGGCCTAATTCTACCCCTATATCTTATGGTCTTAAAGTCTAAAATATCATTTGCAATCCTATGAAGATTTTGACACAATCTTACAAAATTTCGATTGTAATCCTAAAATGATATTTTAATTGCAGTCCAAGGGATAAGAAGTACATACAAATTAAGTGTAACATGAGACTGAATTAAGACAATGGCCAAAATTACGAAACCTACTACAGAATCTCCAGTTGCGTGTGAAATGGTAACTGAGGGTTTGAGCTCTTAGTTGAATAAATTATTTCAATTTGATGAGATTATTGAAAAATCCAAATAAAATATATCATCAATGTTGTGTTAAATGAAATGTGGCTCTTGAATGATACTGTGAAAGTATGGGATAGGATCCAGAGAATGCCTTCAGGTAAAGGAAAGACCACCTGAACAATAACAGTTTTATTGCAGTTAAGAAGATGCGGAAGCAGTGAGTTAGAAGAAGTTGAAGTTTAAGCTAACAGGTGGACAGCTTGAGACTCAAATTTGTGACTCAACTGAGTAAGTGAAGAAGTTAATTGATCAATTAGTGAAAGAAAAATATAAGTGTAATTAACTACAAAATTAACTACAAAACAATATGATAGAGACAATAAAAAGTCTAAAGAGCAAATTTTTGCATATAATGGAATGAGTTTAAAAACAAGGTAAGTGTGATTGAATGAAGTACATTGTACAGAGCTTCAAAACAGACTGAAGCAGTACGAGAAGGTCAGCAGGAACTTCATGTGAGTGGTTCTGCCTGTGACGCTTCTTCTTGGGAAACACCTACTACGTTGGACAGTCTTCTGAGTCATCACCACCATCCAAACTCCAAGGAATTACAACGTGGACATGACGTGGACTCTACAGTCATCTCTAGCAACTTAAGTGAGGATGACAGTGATGAAACGATAGGATTGGCATCTCTGTCACAGCTTGCTCCAATAAAGACCAAGGAAGTGAAGACATGCACCACTGACGATGGAAGCTATGAAAAGAGACAGATGGGCTTCCTTCTATTTCTAGATATTTCTAAATATGAGGATTACTGCAGGACAGCATGGTTATGTTACTCAGGAGATCTGAGAATAAATGAAAATAACATAGAGGACTCTACATATGGTCCCTTAAAGTCAACTTTTATGGCTTGAAACCAGATATTACCAAAATGGTGAAGCTGATAAAACAGAATTGGAGTGAAATTGGTGTTCCATATAGTGAGCTAGTGCAAGCTGACAAACAGGTGGAATGAGATACCAAAATCCAAATACGATCATAATAGGTGGGTCAGTTACCTGTTGATCAACAGCCATTGACCATGGGTCAACCGTCAACAGTCTTTGCTTGCTAGTCAACAGCCACAGCTGCTGTGGATAGGTCAACAGCCAACACCTATTAACCAACAGAAGAAGCTGGACTGGAATTCACCGTGCGGATCACATCAATCTATCTGAGCCATACCGCCAAGGCCAATCCCCTAAAACAAAATGTCACTTTTGTGTTAAGAAGGGGCATAAGGCTAGAAATTGTTGGTATAGGAAGCAAGGGGCACAACAGGAAACAAGCTCTACAGCAAGCTCAATCTTCTGCCTCACAAAAGTTGGGAGATGCTAATTTGATGACACGGTTTCAACAAGCAATGTTATAGACAGGAATGGGCATATTGTCACATTCACAAAATGACCAAACCCTTCCCTGCAGCCCTTGCTTGCCATGATAGAGCAAAAACTAAATGGCTTATATGTTAACTTACTAACTGGGAGTCAATGTGCTGAATTCAGGGGAGACTATGATGTCCATGACTGTGCACGAATAATAACATGCTGTGAAATTGCAAATTTTTACAAGGAAACACTTCTATTGAACCCTGATCTGATTCTGTATACCAATGGCTCCTCAATGATTGAGAGAGGAGTTTGAATGGCTGGATGGGTGATTGTTTTCGAAACTGAAGTACTGGCATCAGGTACATGGCTCCCGGTATATCTGTGCAACAGGCAGAACTGACAGCTCTGGATGAAGCCTCCCAGGTGGCAGAATGAAGATCAGCTAATATCTACACTGATTCTCAATATGCTTTTGGGGTTGTTCATGATATTGGAAATTAAAGGAATTTCTTACAGCTGTAGGAGCCCCAATTAAGAAAGACCAACTAATTCAAGAACTCACCAATGACATAAAATTGCTGTCAGAAATGGTTCTATCAAAATGTAAAATCAGTCCAAAATGACTGCAATGGAAAGCTATGGAAATGCACTCGTGGATGAAGCTGCATAAATGTCAGCACAGGAAGGGGTAAAAGAAATAAAAGAAGTAAAGGGTCAAAGGTCAAATAATTAAAAGAAGTACCAAGGACATATGCAGTGAACCTGACAATTGAAATTATGGAAATTAAGCTGGACTCTATATCACAGGCGAACATAACAAGATAGTCTAAAAGTGCAAGCTCAGTGCTCTAACAGGAAAAAGGTGATTCTGGATTGAGAATGGTGGGAGGTTAAACAGTGATTGAATATGAAGATATGGCACCAGTCATTGGCTAGTAGCTTGAATTACATTGTGCTACATGTATGAACTACACGGCAGAGCAAACACACTCCCTAGAACATATTGGAGTGGAAAAGATGATCAGTAAATTCTCCCAATGGTGGTCGAAACCAAAGTTCATAGCACAAGCTTGACAAATGTTTGAGAGATGCATGGCATGCCAGAAAATGAATCCTAGAGCAGCAGAAAAGTTACCACAATTAAATACTTCTTCCCCACCTGGTCCATTTTTACAATTTCAAGTGGACTACATTACTTTGCCAAAATGTATAGGATACAGTACTTGTAATAGTGACCAGTTTTCAAGATGGATGGAAGCTATTCCAGCAAGAAAAGTCACTACCATTCAGAGACACAGCGAAAACTTTGATCAAGGACTATACAGTATTCTTAGATAGGAATTAGCCAGCTGGTGACGCAGTGACATCAGCGGCGGACTCCGGAGCAAAGGTTCCCGAGATCGAATCCAGTCAGGCCGCTCCCGGGCACGCTTTCCATCCATGACGGTTTGAGTTCCGAGCTCACAACTCGGCCTCGTAAAATAAAAGACTGCGCTGTGAGAAGGGCGCGGGGGACCACTCACAGAATCTTTCCTCCAAGACAACCACTTGAGTGGAAAAGTAGTCGCCGAGGCTCTGGCAGAGTATGGCACACAAAAAAAAGGATGGGATCTGTCATATCACATTGACTCTGGCATTTCACTGGGGGTGTTTTTCAGGAATGGACACATCAACCCAGAGACGTCAAGGTGAGTTGAACAAATGAATGAAACCGTCAAACAATGCCCAACTGTATATCATGAAGAAGGCGTGCCATGGCCGATGGCTCTTCCTATGCAGTATCAGAGCAGCCCCACACAAGAAAACTAAATTAATCCATTCAAAGCTGTAACAGGGCATCCTATATCACTGCTGGGAGCTCTCAATCTCAGAGAGGCTGATACATACATTATAGCTCACAATTTAGTTAACCATTGTGCAAAAGTAACCCAGGCTGGAGGAATCCATCAGAAGGAGGACATAGCCTGACTCCTGGTAAGTAGGTCCTGATTAAGAAACCACGTACGGAACAATTGGGAGCTCAATGGGAAGGTCCTTACCAGGTGCTGTTAAATACTATCTCAGTGTGAAAGTAGAAGGTAAAAATAAGTGGATATACACCAACCGCTGCAAGAGACCGACAGTGGTACCTGACGAGGACAACAAGGACTGCAGTTAATGTACAAGTAACATTTGATTCAGTGCCTATGGTGCTGGGCTACAGTCAGCAAATCAACTACCAGCCAGAAGACTTCAAACAGAATCTACAACTACAGGGAATTATGGATTTTATTTTAATATTATTTGTTGTTCTTACATTTCTGTCAATTTTCCCTACTCACAATGTACCAACTGAGATGAGTCATAATGTATACTTGTGAGAATCACATCAATTTGCTGATGCTGATAACACGTCTAACTGTTAGAAATGTCGATATATACCACACAAAATAGAAATAGTCGTCATGTGTAAAATGGTTCTTCAAAATCATATGGCATTAGATCTTCTCTTCGCAGTTAAAGGAAGAACACGTGCAGTCACAGGCAAAGCGTGTTGTATTTACATACCTGCCGAGTCTGAAGATTTGGCTGATCATATTCATAAAGAAACAGCTAAAATACATCGATCTAATGGATGGGATTTCTTTGACTGGATTCACTAAGTCTAGAAAGCTAGAGTCACTTAATATTATGAGTCATAATATTTGTCCTAATATGCTTCATCATAATTTACATTTTTTTACTAGAATAAGGGCGATCATTAATAGAGCAGTTCAAACTCACTTAAGTTTGTCTACTTACAAAGATAATCAACCAAACCATGACATAATCTCATGAATACCCTTTGATATGTTCACAACATAGGTGAAGTTTTTGATTATTATTTATTTAACCACAAGTTTTTCTGCCCCTGAACTTTCAGATGTAATGATTCTAAATATGTGATTTAGAATAAAAAGGAAGAAAGTTTGATTCGACAGTATAATTGTTACCTTCCTTGTAGCTTAACTTTTTTATGCCTGCTTGTATTTCATATAATTACCTATATATATCCAATTGTTCAGTGTGTTTCCTAATGGTTACAGTTCTTTTGTATTTTTCTGAAAACTTCTTGAGTATCACATTATTTGAATAGGGGCTGGCTAATTAGTTAACTCTATCTACAAAATTTTAATGAAATATCTCTTATCAATGGAATTAGCAAACTAGTATAAGAAGAGCTGAGTGTGTTGGCTCTAGTTTACTTTCCTGTCATCGCCTTCTCTCACTACTAGGCTCTGTTTTCGCTATACACCCTTTCCAGTCCCTTTCTTCTCTTAGTGCTTAATAAATGATCATAAGCAACAAATCTTATGCCTCATTCTTGACTTCTGAGGAGACTTGGATCAAAAACATCAGCATTCAACGCCAGTGTTGTCTGTTTAGAAACAATCCAAATTAAATAATCCATTGTCTTATACTACATGTCTTCAACAGTTAGCCCAGATGCTGTGAGGCGAGCAAGTATTTGGCTCTATAGACAGTACAGTTTGCAAAGCTGTCATTTTAACAACAAACTAATTACTGCTTGCTATTTACATTAAGAACTAAAGACTGGCTCCTGTTTACAAACAGAAGTAGTTGTATGTTTATCTTGGTCAAAAGCAACACTTTGATCTTTAGAAGTGTCAGCTGCTAGTGTTTAGAACAGTGACTATTCATCACAACTTTACTCCAACTGCTCCATCCACCTGCCAACCTAGTTTAAACCGTCCCCAACTGATTTAGCAAATCTTCCTGCCACCTACCCCTTTGAGTTAATGTGTAATCCAATTCTTTTGTACAGGTCATGTCTTCCTCAGAAGAGATCCCAATAATCCAGAAATCTGAAACCTTAGTTGCGGCACCATTTCTTCAGCCACACATACATCTACCAAATATCCTATTCTTACCCTCACTGGTGCTTGGTATAGGTAGCAATCCAGAGATTACCTGCCTTGAGGTCCTACTTTTCAGTTTCTTACCTAGCTCCCAAAATTCATTCTTCAGGACCTTCTCCCTTTTCCAAGCTATATCATTAGTGCCAGTATGTACCACAAGATCTGGCAGCCCACCTTCCCCCTTTAGAATGCTGCTGACCTGATCAGAGATGTTCCTGACTCTGGCACTTGGGAGACAACATACCACTGGTAAGTATCTTTCACATTCAACGAATATCCTATTTGGCTCCCTGGACTATTGAATTTCCTATTACCACCACTTTCCTCTTTTCCTCCCTTCCCTTCTGAGCCACAGAGCCAGACTCAGACCTGTTCACTGTGGCTTTCCTTTAGTAGATCATTCTGCCCAACAGTATCCAAAGCAGTATACTTGTTATTGAGGGGAACACTACAGGGGTAGTCTGCATTGTCTGCTTATTCCCTTTCCCTCTACTCATAGTCACCAGCAACTTGTCTCATTCAACTTAGGTGTGACTACCTCCCAGTAGCTCCTGCCTATCACCTCCTCATTCTCCAGTTCCCTAACATAGTCTACATGGAGCTGTGCCCAGATGCACTTCTCATAGGTGTAGCAATCAGGAAGGCTGGAGGTCCCCTAGATGTCCAACATCTTTCAAGAGGAGGACACCACTGCTCTGGGATCTAATCTAGATGATCTAACTGGACATTAATAAAGAAAGAAACAAAAACTTCAACCAGGCCTCCTCTTATCCCGCTGAAGCCTCGTGAGCCAAAGCCTCAATTCCCCATTCTTACCCTCTCTGCTCACAGTATGACCACTCCCGAAATGGCCTCACCACTTAAAACTAAGTTCTTTCCCTTGGCCCTTCCCAAGTGCCTAATACCCAAATGACCTCAAGCTCGTCAGAACGTACCCACAGGCTCCACTCTCTTTTTAAATCTGGTGCCTAGAATACTTAAAAATTCATTAACAATGTGAATAAAAAGCATTCCTTACACAAAAGAAGATTGAGTAACAGCTCTAAAACAGCCACAATGTGATATAATATCTGTATATGACAATGACTGATCTTCAGATTAAGAGAAGAAATCTACATGGAAGCTAATGGGGGTGGAGGAGGTGGTGATGTGAAAGAAATCACAACTTGGCTCTTAATAATTTTTTGCCAGGAAATTGCCTTTGTATTCATTATAAATCACAACAGGCATCAAATTCAAACTGATTATCAATGGCAAATCTTCTTACTCAGAAATGATGGATTGCCAGTTTCTGCTTGAGATAACAAACACAAGTCCCTAACCAACTAATATCAATGCTGTCTGTAGGAATAACAAAAAAAAAGATTTGCATCCTGTCAACTGTGTTAACATTTTTTTTCTAAACCGATAAAATTAAATCAAGAAACACGTTGAAAATTGATGGTTTCTAATGGAATGTTCATTAATTTTGCTCATTTGTGTAAATGTTCATGAATCATTTGGAAGAAATTTAATTTTTATGTTATCAATGCAAGCACTGCTGTGAACTGACAGTAGGTTATATTAAACGTGCTTCATTCTCAGTGCATATCTTCCTAAGCTGGTGTGGCTCCCAGTGCCACTCTCATCCCAATAACCCGCCGGTTATATTTCCAGTTATATCTAATCCAGTACAGTGACGTTTTCTGATTATCAAAATAATCCGCCGAGTAAGGTTAGCTAAACCAACAGTAACAGGATTAACCATATGAACCAGTACATTTATTGTAGAGGATAGGATTTTGTTAACATGCCTACAACAAAAAAACATGAAAACAACAGGAAGTCATGGTGGCCAGTTTAAATCTTTGTCAGTTGTGACTTAGTGTCCATTTGAAAGATTAAACTCAGGTCAGCTTAATAGTCTGCTTTCTAAAATCATTCTTAAGGGAAAATTATACTTCCTTCCCTCACAACCAACCACCAAAGATTCATTACATTGTCTTGTATATTAAGTCCCTCATTATTATCCTACATATTCATACTTTACAGAAATAAAACCAGGCCTGGAGCTAACCAGGGTGGTTGCTAATATTGCCAAACAAATGTGAATTTTATATCTCACTGGCAAACATCATTCACCTTTGACTATTATTAATGAATGCTTGAAAACGAGTGTTGTTTTAATTTTTTAAAAAAGACCTTGAAACATTTTGAGAGCTTCAATTTTCTCCTGGCCTGATTGGATGCATGTCTGCATCAAATTAATCTCAAAATAGCTGACCAGGTTAACAGACTCCATAAGATATGCAATTGTCATGAGGGCTATGATGTTTAAATGGTAATGTAATTCAAATCTTCTTACAATGACACTTAACTCAAACAATTTTGAATATAGATTGCAATCTTTTATGGTGGTTTTATTTTGATGATAGATGATTGGTACAAACTTAGATTGGATTTAGTTTCAGAAGTACAGGACTCAATTTTAATTCTTGATCAAAAATATTATAAACCACTTGACTTGCCAGACCAGAAGCAGCTAAAGCTAGGATTGGCCAATTTCAGCAGCCAGGCCCAATTACCATTTCTCTTTCAGACCAAACCTGTCTGGAAGTTGGCAGAGAGCAGTTGCAAGGTTGCTAGAGTTCAAGTCATCCAGTAGGGAAATCATAGTGTGAATTCCTGGGTGGAAGCCTCAATCTGTTCTCTTCTGAGGCAATCAAAGCCAAAAGAAAACGTCACAAACTAGCCTTTACATTCTACTGCAGTCAGCCAGATCAGGTCAAGAAAGCTATGCATAAGTCTTCCAAACAATCTTAAAGTCTTCCAGTCTGTGTCTATATGTTGATTTGTTAAAACTGGGTATACAATTCAGTAGGAATGCACACTCTTCCACACTTCCACCAGCTACATAAAGGAAAAATAGTCCACTTCAGAAAAGAAAACAGAGGCATAAGCCCTGTTGAGATACCTTAACACCAGTATTTCTGGGATGTTTTTCTTTTTTCTTTAACAGCAGCATTACCTACAAATCAGACAACAGGGACCTTAAATATTTTGATTGCATTTGTTGTACTTCTGCTAAGATTTCCTTCCTCTCATTCAGAACAAGAATTAGGTTACCCTCAACCGCCAGCACCTCCAGGGTGAGACTTTCCTCGTTGCTGCTGGGCTGCCAAGCTCCCCATCCCCCACCACCACTCTCCAACCCCAGGTCTCTCAGGCTCCACCATCACCTCTTGGGTCCTCTATCTTCCTCCTATCACACCTTCTTTGAACACCCCAAAACTCCTCTCTCCTCTGACACTACCAACTCCCTTCCCCCACTCTGATCCCCGCTCTATTCCTTGCCATACCTTCAACATTCGCTCCAACATTCTCCTCTCTGAGGTGAATATTCTGTACTCAACAAGGCCCTGACTGTCCGGGTAGACCCATTGTTTCCATCTGTTCCTGCCCCACTGAACTCGTGTTCACATATCTCAACTCCATTCTATTCCCCTTGGTTCAGTCTCTTCCCATCTACATCTGTGACACTTCTCATGCTCAATCTCCTCAGAAACTTGCAATTCTATGGGCCCGATCACCTCCTCTTCACCATGGATGTCCAGTCCCTACACACTACTATCCTCTTGCTATCCTTAAAGCTCTCTGCTTCTTTCTCAATTGAAAACAAACCAGTCAGTTCTTCTCCACCATCATCCTCCTCTGCAAAAGTCAGAGCTAGTCCTCACCCTCAACAAATTTTCCTTCAGCTCCTCCCACTTTCTTCAAACTCAAGAGGTAGCCATGGAGACCCATGCGAGCCCCAGGTATGCCTGCCTCTTCATTAGCTCCGTAGAACAGTCCAAGTTCCAAGCCTTCCCCAGTAATGCTGCCAAACTCTTCCTACGCTACATTGACAACTGGATAGGTG
Organism: Mobula birostris; assembly: GCF_030028105.1. NCBI lineage: Eukaryota > Metazoa > Chordata > Chondrichthyes > Myliobatiformes > Myliobatidae > Mobula > Mobula birostris. The sequence goes on from NC_092376.1 coordinate 132,938,645, forward strand.
TTGTTTCATGCACCCATACCGAGCTTGTCAATTTCATCAACTTTGCCTCCAACTTCCACCTGCCCTTAAATTCACTTGGTCCATTTCTGACACCTTCTTTCCCTTTCTCGATCTTTCGGTCTCCAGCTCTGCAGAAAAGCTGTTAACCAACATCATTTATAAACTCACTGATTCCAATGGTTATCTTGACAATACTTCTTCTCACCTTGTCTTCTCGAAAAATGCCATTCTCTTTTCTCAGTTTCTTCATCTCCACCACATCTGTTCCCAGGATGTGGCTTTCTTTTCCAGGACGTCATCGATGTCCTTCTTCTGCAAAGAATGGTGTTTCTCTTCCTCCACTATTATGGGGCTCTCACATGCATCGCTTCTATTTCCCGAATATCTACACTCACCCCATCTTCCCGTCTCCTCAACAGTGATAGAGTTCTTCTTGTCCTTACTAACCACCACATGAGCCTCTGCATTCAACATATCATCGTCCCCAAAATTCGCCACCTCCAAAGGAATTCAACCACCAAACATATCTTTATCTACCCCTCCCTTCGCTTTCCAAAGGGATGGCTCCCTCCATGATTCCCTTGTCCTTGTCCATTCATCCCTCCCCACTAATCTTCATCCAGGCACTTATCCCTACAAGCAGCCAAAGTCTTACAGCTGCCCATTTACTTCCTCCCGCACCTCCATTCAGGGCCCCAAACCGTACTTCCAGGTGAGGCAACACTTCACTTGTGAATCTGCTGGGGTTGTCTATTGTGTCTGGCACTCCCGATGTGGCCTCCTCTACATTGGAGAAACCATCATAAATTAGGGGACTGCTTCATTGAGTACCTCTGCTCTGGCCACCAAAAACGCAACCTCCCATTGGCCAAACATTTTAATTCTAATTCCCATTCCCTTTCTGACATTTCAGTCCATGGCCTCCTCTTGAGCCAAGATGAGGCCTCGCTCAGTGTGGAGGAGCAACCCCTTATATTCTATCTGGGTAGCCTCCAACCTGATGGCATGAACATCGATTTCTCCTTCCAGTAAAAAAAATCCGTCCCCTCTCCTCTTCTTCTATTCCCCACTCTGGCCTCTTCTCACCTGCCCAGCACCTTCCCCTGGGACCCCTCAATCTTCCCCTTCTCTGGTGATCCACTCTCCTATCAGATTCCTCCCTCTCCTGCTCTTTACTTTTCCCTCCCACCTGGATTCACCTATCACCTTCTAGCTATTCTCCTTGCCACCCACCCCCACCTTTTTATTCTGGCATCTTCCCCCTTCCTTTCCAGTCCCGAGGAAGGGTCTCAGCCTGAAATGTTAACGGTCTATTCATTTCTACAGATGCTGCCTGAGCTGTTGACTTCCTTTAGCATTTTTTGTGTGTTGCTTTAGGTTACCTTCGTCCTCACATGTCTCCACACTCAACAGATCAGCCATTGTAATCTTTACCATCTTCAATAGGATGCCACAAACAAACACATAAGTTTCTCTTCCCACCGATGCAGCAGGACCTGTAGAATTTTCCATCATTCTCTGTTGTTATTTTAGCTTTCCACCATCCGCAGTTCTTTTTTAATACTCAAACACATCTTTCCCTTTTCTCAAATTTCAGCATTCCAAATGAGACATTCCCTCTACATTTTTCCTGGTTCACTCTTTCTTACCCCCAATGCCACCTTCTTTTTACACTGACTCTTCCCATGCCATTGCAGGTGTTGTAATGCCGATCATCAGCACCACCAATCGTGTCCTCAGTCCCTCTTGGCCTCCACCCAATCTCCGATGTTCCCTCTGTTCTTTCTACCTGTCCCACCTCTCAGCAACTGAAAACATGTGTTCATCATAACTTTTTCTAATTTTGATGAATTCATTAACCAAGTAATAGTAAAATGCTGTGTAATAGATTTAAAGATTAACTTTATTTGGTACATGTACATCAAAACAAACAGTGAATAGTGTTTGTTGCATCAACAACACACACAGCGTGATATTTGCTGGGGCAGTCAACAAGTGTCACCATACTTCCAGCACCAACATAGCATGCCCACTGCTTACTAACCTTCAATAACCCATACGTCTTTGGAATGTGGGAGGAAACCAGAGCACACGGATGTTATGTTCTGTAACTCCATAATCTAATTGAAAGAAAAACACAGGAGCTGGTACATGTGTTTACTTAGTTTTACTTTAGTGAGGTGCACACTTATGATGTGGTGGTGTAATAACGTATGCCGTTCACTTACTTCATACATATGACCCATAATAAATTATGTAAACAACATAAAATGCTTAATCAAACAATATATTATTACTCAAATATTTCTGAAATATTATTGCTTAGCTGTAAGCTCCAACTCAGTATAGAATACATCTCAACTCAACCTCTACATTGCTTACAACAGGAATTCTGCAGATGCTGGAAATTCAAGCAACACACATCAAAGTTGCTGGTGAACGCAGCAGGCCAGGCAACATCTCTCGGAAGGAGTACAGTCGACGTTTCAGGCCAAGACCCCGAAGAGTTAGTAAGAGATTTGAAAGTGGGAGGGGGCAGGGGAGGTCCAAAATGATAGGAGAAGGCAGGAGGGGGAGGGATGCAACCAAGAGCTGGACAGGTGATTGGCAAAGGGGATATGAGAAGATCATGGGACAGGAGGCCCGGGGAGAAAGGCAAGGTGGGGGGGACCCAGAGGATGGGCAAGGGGTATAGTCAGAGGGACAGAGAGAGAAAAAGGAGAGTAAGAGAAAGAATGTGTGTATAAAAATAAATAACGGATGGGGTACGAGGGGGAGGTGGGGCATTAGCGGAAGTTAGAGAAGTCAGTGTTCATGCCATCAGGTTGGAGTCTACCCAGACAGAATATAAGGTGTTGTTCCTCCAACCTGAGTGTGGCTTCATCTTTACAGTAGAGGAGGCCGTGGATAGACATGTCAGAATGGGAATGGGATGTGGAATTAAAATGTGTGGCCACTGGGAGATCCTGCTTTCTCTGGCGGACAGAGCGTAGGTGTTCAGTAAAGCGGTCTCCCAGTCTGCGTCGGGTCTCGCCAATATATAGAAGGCCACATCGGGAGCACCGGATGCAGTATATCACCCCAGCCGACTCACAGGTGAAGTGTCGCGTCACCTGGAAGAACTGTCTGGGGCCCTGAATGGTGGTAAGGAAGGAAGTGTAAGGGCATGTGTAGCACTTGTTCCGCTTACAAGGATAAGTGCCAGGAGGGAGATCAGTAGGGATGGATGTGGGGGACGAATGGACAAGGGAGTCGCATAGGGAGCAATCCCTGCGGAAAGCGGGGGGGGAGGGAAAGATGTGCTTAGTGGTGGGATCCCCATCCATTATTTATTTTTATACACACATTCTTTCTCTCACTCTCCTTTTTTCTCCCTCTGTCCCTCTGACTACACCCCTTGCCCATCCTCTGGGTTCCCCCCCCCCCACCATCTTTCTCCCCAGGCCTCCTGTCCCATGATCCTCTCATATCCCCTTTGCCAATCACCTGACCAGCTCTTGGCTCCATCCCTCCCCCTCCTGTCTTCTCCTATCATTTTGGATCTCCCCCTCCCCCTCCCACTTTCAAATCTCTTACTAACTCTTCCTTCAGTTAGTCCTGACGAAGGGTCTCGGCCTGAAACGTCGACTGTACCTCTTCCTAGAGATGCTGTCTGGCCTGCTGCATTCACCAGCAACTTTGATGTGTGTTGCTCTACGTTGCTTACATTGCTCTCTATTCATCTTAAATATATATCTCTTTATTTATATCTTTTATATATACAGTATACTATATGATACAACTACTATATAGCCATTGCCAAAATAATATTGCTTAAATTTACTGCAGGAAGTGGTTCTGACATCTTTGGACACCTTTCTTCTGGACATGTTAGGATCCCAAACAGTGCATGTTAACTGTTTGATCTGCTGATCTATCCCATACCAGCAGACAAAGATTCAAGCCAATGCTTTCATTTTGGCCATACCTAGATGACTGGTTTAGGTTTCAACTTGGCTAGTACAACTCTAAATCTCCACATAGGGCAACCCCCATCAAGGGCAAGTTCACCCTAGCATTGGTAAAAATAGAGGAACTTGAAATTCTGCTTCATGTTCCTGCCATTTTGGGTGGCCATGTAGGGTCCTTGTAGGGATAGGATGGGGTCCTTTCTTGTTTCACTCGGATCATCCCTGCCGTAATAGGGAGACTTATAATTTGCGTTAGGAAGAATATGTCAAGATGAGTGTCCTCTTCTGTCATTTTTTCAGGTATTTCCTTTTCCAAGAGTAAACGGGACAATCCAACAGTATTTTCATGATTTGATGTTGTAATTGTGTCCTCCAAAAACAGAACCTATCTCTGCATTATACTGCTGCTATTAGTGAAACACCCTTTAGTGGATGGAAAATGGACTCTAGTGGTTGACGGTCAGTAATGAGTGTAAACTCTCTCCCATACAAGCACTGGTGAAATATTTTACACTCCAAACCAGACTCAAGACCTCTCCGTCAATCTGTGCATAATTTTTCTCTGCAGCGGTAAGGGAACAAAGGCTATGGGCATTCACTTCCATCATTCATAACACCTTGTCAACCAAACTGGTAACAATGATGTCATCCAGATAACACTGAGTGCCTAGGCAGCCTTGCAGCGCCTGGTCCAAAGCTTTCTGACAGAGTGCAAGTGCAGATGATACTCCAAATATAAGCCTACTATATCAATAAAGCCCTTTTTTAGTGATTGTGGTGATAAACACTTTAGACTTTTCTTCTATCTCCATCTGTAGGTTGGCCTCAGCTAAGTCCACTTTGCTGAAGTGATTCCCTCCAGAAAGGTTTGCAAAGATATCCTCTAACCTAGGCAGAGGGTACTGATCTTGTCATGGTCCGGATCAGGGTCCCTTTAAATTTACTTTGTTTATGTTACGATCCGGATCATTGACTCCCTGTTTCCCTTTGGTTCCCTGTTTTCCCGTGTCCCTCGGCCTTGGTGATTAGAGGCAATTTACTCTCAGCTGAACCGGTAGTTTACAGTCTCCGGCTTTCAGCCGTTCGGCGCGGGAGCGTTTGCAAAGTCATCAGGGTGCGGCATGCCAATGTCACCTGGCCGGAGCAAGCCTAGTTTCTGCCCAAAGCGAGTGCTGGTAATTCGCCTTTCCTCACTGGAGCAACCCTGTCAAGTTACCTCGCCAAAGTGAGCCTGCAAAGTTTCCTCACGGAGGTGGGTCCGTCAGTTAACCTGCCGGAGGGAATCAAGAACTGCTGTCTACTGTTCCCAGGCCAAGTCGAAAGCTCGCCACTACCCGGAGGCTCCAAGTCAAGTCCTGGCTCCGGGGGCATTCAAGTACCAAGTCAAGTCCTGTTCCTGGCGGCATCCAAGTTCCGAGTCAAGTCCTGGCCCTGGCGGTCTGTGATTCCTCTCCTACTCCCCTGTCTGAATCCCTTCTCTGCCCCTCTCGCCTCTAGCCCTTGTCTGCAGCCCCTGCCTGCACTTCGGTCTAGTTCCATCACCGGAGCTAGATAGGTACTGTCTGGTGTTCACTCGTGTTGGTCTTGTCTTGTCTTGTCCTCGCCTCCATGGGGTAAGTCAGGCCGTCTTGCCGTTGCCCTGTGGGGGTCATGTCGTGTCTTGTCTTGTCCTCGCCTCCGTGGAGTAAGTCAGGCCGTCTTGCCGTTGCCCCGTGGGGGTCATGAGTCCCGGCCCTATGTCCTGTACCCAAGGAGGGGTCCCGACTCTGTGTTCTGTGTACGTGTCCATGGTTCCATGTACCTGCTCGTCCGAGACCGAGGCTCTGTTTTTCCATGTTCCTTCTCTCCCTAGCCCATGTCGTGTTCCATGCCTGGTTCTGGGGTCCGAGCCCGAGGCAAGACCCAGGTACTGGGTCCTTGCCCAGTCCCTGGCTTGGAGTCCATACATTAGCCTCTTCATGTCGCCTCTAGTTCTGGGATCCAATTCCGAGTCCTAGCCCAGACCCTTGTCCCAGTCTGGTCGTAGTCCTGAGTCCTTGTCCAGTTCGCTATTCCTGCTCCTGCCTTTCCCTCCTGGTATCGAACAATAAACTAAATTTAATTAACCTCACAAGATGTGTCTTGCATTTGGGTCCACCCTTGCTCCCAGTGTCCCCCAACTGTGTCAGATCTACTTTCAGTATGGTTGATGTTGACCTTAAAATGCTCACATTATTCTAGGCTACTGGAACCATTGGTATTGCCCATGGGCTCCACTCAGCCTTGGAAAAAAATTCCTTCAGCCTCCTTGCGATTCTAGCTTTCTGGCTATTTTATTTCAGATGGCATTAGGAACCAGATGGGCTTTGTAAAACTTGGGTGTAACATTTTCATTTAACACTATTGTACCCTTGATATATTCAAGTTTTCCAATGACATCCTTGAATATTGCTGCATCATTATCGATTACCTTTCTTAATTCGCTTTCTGTTGGCTCTGTTACAGGGGATATGGCATGCATATGATGGTTGGATCTCCAATCAAGTTGTAGTTGTCTCAGCTAATCACAGCCCCACAATGCTGGCCCTCCTGTTTTTACCACTTACAAGCCCAATGTGGCTTGTTGGCTGTTGTATTTCACTGTTACAAATGTCATTCCCACAAGACTTATTTTCTCTCCATTATATATGCTTAGTTGGATATCTGCAGGCTTCAATTCAGTAGCTTTGAAAAACCACTCAATCTCATTTTGTGAAATGACTGCAGCAGCTTAGTCAGTGCCCAATTCCATTTTAATTAATCTGCCATTCATTTTTGGTGTAAGCCATATTGTTTGCCTATTGTTAGTTTTCACACGGTAAATCTTAAATCTACTCAGTTTTGTATAACTCTCATCATTATCAGATTTTTCATCAGCAGCATGCAGATCAGCGCTCTTTCTGAAATTGCAGCTTGATCTTTTTATATTTTTCTCTTCCCTATGCAATCCATTTATTTTTGTCTGCCCAACTTGCTCTTTGTATGCATCCTATATTGTTGGATTTTCTGCAAGGTTCACCTTTATACATGCATTGGTCTGGTGTATCTGGGCCCCTACCACAACAGTAAAATGATTTGTTTGACAGGCAAGTTTCTGTTTAGATGTTGCAGTTTTGTCCATGCTCACTTTCATTCCTGACTGCAACTCAATTGCGTCTCTATCTGCTGCTTTCCATTGATACAGCAATTTGAAATGATCTTTTAAATGTAAGTTGTGCTTCAGTTAGGAGCCATTTTAAAATGCTTTCTTGTAAGATTCCACAAATCAAATGATCTCTCAGTGCATCATTAAACTCATCACTGAACTGGCAATGTTCACAAAATTTCATAATTCAGCCACATATACTAAAATGAAATCCCCTGCCTTTTGATTCCCCTTATGAAACCTAAAGTGTTCTGCAATCAAAAATGGCTTTAGATCTAAATGACCCTGCATTGTGTTCACGATATCACCAAAGCGCAATTCAGCTGGTTTGTTTGGAGAATTCTCCAACTGTATGCTCTTCCAGTAATTGCACTCAGCAAAACTAGCACTTGTTTCTCATTGGTTATTCCATTTGCTTTAAAATACTGTTCATTTTGTTCAGTATACATGATCCAGTTATCTGTTCTGCAATTGAAAGCTTCTATCTTTCCAATGTAACCAGCCATTTTTGCTCTTATTTTAACTTATGATTACTACCATCCAGTACTCACTGTTTATGAACCCATGAATTTTGTCCTTTTTCCACTTTTTTTTAGCTCAACTATCTCTCTCAATCCCCCTTCTAAAGAAAAAAATGTGCTGTGCTTTTTTTTTAAACTGAAACATCTAGCTGTGCTTCAACAAGTAAGTAGTCAGCCTGGGTTCATTTTACAATGTATTTGTTGCCACTGTTATATTTTGTAACTTAGTAAACTAAGTGAAAGGAAAACACAGGAGCCAGGTACTTAGTTTTACTTTAGTGAGGAGCACACTTATGATGTGGTGGTGTAATAATGTGTGCCATTCATGTACTTCATACATACAACCCCTAGTGAATTATGTAAACAACAAAGAATGCTTCATCAAATAATAGATCTATAATATTGCTCAAATATTACTGAAATATTAAATAAACACCACCAGTGGAAACCTACACAGTCATGGGGTGAATATTCAAACTCTTTACAGACAGCTGCAGGAACTGAACCCCACAAGCCCTCACTGAGTATTTCCAACACTTTAATTATAATGAATGAGGGAATCTGCTTAATTAATTTTCAACAACACAATGCACATTTCTTACTGAAAAAAGTGAAGAGAATAAATGAATTTCCTCATCCTAGTCAGTAAGATTGCAACTTTCTGTATTATTGTAAAGTGTGCATGTTCTATAGGATAACCCTAAAAGTGAATTCAATTCTTCCAATCTCTTTGGAAGATATTTAGTAATTCAATGTGACACTGATCTTCCTCGTTATCTCGACCAACCTGCAATCTTTTATGAGGCTGCCATATTGTCCTTTTGCAAAGTTTTGACTCTGATATCCAGATGTGTCAGATTGTCATTACTTATTTAAACTATTAACTAACAAATACCAGCTAAGAATTCTTCTGCCAATGGTTATTTCTGAAATTATTCAAGAACCCCTTCTAGAATCTTTTCTATTCATTTCAATGCTGCCTGCAGTAATCATCTGAAGACAATGTGTTATATTCTTCATACTTGACCATACTTAACATTATCTCTCCTCAATTTCATCATTGTTACTATGTTGTAGACCTGCTGATCCAGTCCTAGATCAGCTGAAGTTTCCTTGAGTTGACCTTTGAACTTTGGGAAGATTGAAAGCATTTCTATGATCTTGTTCCCCTCAACCATGCACCATGTAGGTCACTTGTTCAAGGCTCCTCATTGATCCTAAGTTTCCATCCCTGCCATAACCCTGCCGCACAGTACCAACTCCCTTTTCACCATTCTAACAGTCATAAAGGCTGATTACTTTATCATCTCATTACATAGCAGCTCTACTCAGCCATCAAACATTACCACTTCCAAATGTAACTAGGTGACCAGTTTTCTATCTTTTATCCACCATTGAGCTGAGCTCATTCAATCCTCTATCCTAAACAGATTCCCAACAGATTTAATCAATACTTCTGCTTTCTAACCTGCAATGACCCCTTACTGATCCTTACCTCCATTTATAATTTCCAACCTTTATATTTAAATCCTTTAAGGGTTCAACAGTTCCCTGGATCTGCTAATTTTCATTTCCTTCAACAATATGAGTAATAAGAATATATAGTATAGTTAACTCTTTCCTTGCTTGTTTCCTCCTTATTATCTCTCAAAAGAACCCGCATCTCTCTCAGCCTTTAAACTTCCCTTTAAAACTAATGCTCTTGCTAAACTTTTCCTCTCAGCTCTTAATATTGTCATCTTTGTCTCAATTTTGAATTTTGCATTAACACAGTTTATAGAGAAATTAGTGAAGAGACTGTGCCTATTGTCTTGTTTATTAATCATTGTACTGCCCTGCACTGTTTTGTGCACTTTATGTAGTCCTGTGCAGGTCTGTAGTCTAGTGCAGTTTTTATATTGTTTTATGTAGTCTAGTGTAGCCTTCTGCTGTCTCACATAGTCTAGTGTAGTTTTGTGTTGTTTCATGTAGCACCAGGGTCCTGGAGGAACATTGTTTCATTTTTACTGTGTACTGTACCAGCAGCTTATGGTCAAAATGACAATAAACTTGACTTGAATGGGATTATTCTGCAAGCATAAATTCAACAGGCCAAATAGCCTCCTCTCTGATTAGGAAATATGAGAAATTACAATTTAGAAAGATCATCACTCAGTTTCAGCTTATCAATGGATGGAGCTGTATTGTAAGGGAGAGGTCAAAATTGCCTTTAGACTACAGCCATATGATCCTTGCAATTTTGAGTAAAATAATCTTGCTGTGGATTTGGCACCAGACTCCCACACTACAAAGATCTCTCCAATCATAAAAGTGACTTCATCACGTCCATCCTTTCTGTGATGTGAGTCAGATGACAGCTTCTCCAATTAATATTAAGTTTCATTCTGCCACTTAGACGGCAATTTCTCTAAGCATCTAGCACAAATAAACACAGTGATATTGCACCACTTCTCAGCCTCAGATGTGGAAATTAATACTGCGCAATAAATTATAAATGATAACTTCTAATAAAGTGAAGGACACTAATTTCCTATTTATTAGAACAGTATCATATATGTCTTAAATTATTACATGTGCTTGTTCATCTTGAATGACGTGTGTGAGTCAAGAGGAAGATTCATCTTCAGCTGAAAGAGGTAAAAATTATTAATTGAACTAAGCTGATAAAATTTGGTCCCCATTTCAAATTGTACATTGAGTTTTCATTCTGTCAATATTGCTAGCAACAATCTGAGAAACAGATTAGTAGTGTTGTTGAATGTCTAGATGGTACAGGCTGTAGAACTGAAAGAAGCAATGGCATTGCTGTGTAATTACTACCTGGGAAACCTACACACATTTTCCTTCATAAATAGCTGCAGCAAGCAAACTGACAGCTGGAGGATGTCAAATACTTAATCACAATGAAAGTTGGAAGTCAGATGCCAGCAATCTGACTATCGGCTGTACTACTGGACTCCAAAGGAGAGCAGTGTCATGCTGAAGAGGAAGTCCAGATGTATTTTGTATCTATCCCCCAGCTTTATGCCAAGGACATCTAGGAAATGAACATCAACACCATTCATTTGAGTGAAGATGTTACTGTGGAAAATCATGTCCAGCTAAATGCTTCACTTATTTCACTTTATTTTAAGGTCCGCAATTATTTATTAATATTTTATTAAGCTTTTAAAATAATTTTTTATGCTTAACTTACTATTTGGGTAAGTTTGAAATGCCTCTATCTAACAAAAGCTTTCAAAGCATTTTATCAGTGCACTCCGGGTTCAAGGCCTCAGAATACAACACTTGATGCCTGCTCACTGGGGCTACTCTGTCTCAATGGGCACTCTCAGTTGATTTAGCCTTTCCATCGAAGCAAAATGCATACCGCCAGGAGGGGACCATGAGCAGCCAACTAGAGCCATTGCACACACATGTTAAATGCTTAATTTAGTAGAGATTGTGCAATGCATTCCACTCCCAAAATCTATTCCCATTGGCTCGGATAGAAATGATTTTCAGAAATGGAATACTTTGTTCAATTACTATAACATTTTAAGATTAGCACATAAGCATTACTCCTTGGTTCTATGATATATTGATCATTGAGCAACAAGATGACTTAATCTACAGCAAGGGTTTTCTATGCCATGGACACCTACCATTAACTGACGGGTCCGTGGACCTCAAGTTGGGAACCTCTGATCTACAGCTTAGCTCCCCGGTAACCCCTGCTTGCTACCTTTGTCCTCTGAATCCCATTCTCTTCCCCATCCTCTAGATCCCTGCTCTACTCGCTTACACTTATGACTGTGTGGCTCCAATGCCATAATCAAGTTCGCTGACAACACCACTGTTGTAAGCTGAATCAGAGGTGATGATGAATCTGAGTATAGGAGGGAGATTGAAAATTTGGCTGAGTGGTGCCATAACAATAACCTCTTACCCAATGTCAGCAAGACCAAGGAGCTGATTATTAACTTCAGGAGAAGGAAACTGGAGATCCATGAGCTAGTCCTCATCAGACCTCATTAGTGCTCATCGTCACCATTCAGCACATCTACGTGATGCACTGTTGCAGGAAAGCAGCATCCATCATTAGGGACACCCACTGCCCAGGATATTCTCTCTTCTCGCTGTTGCCATAAGCAAGGGAGCCTCAGAATTCACACCATCAAGTTCAGGAACAGTTATCACCCCTCAACAATCAGGCTCTTGAACCCAAGGGGATAACTTCACTTGCCCCATCATTGAAATGTTCCCACAACCAACGGACTCACTTTCAAGGACTCTTCATCTCATGTTCTCAATATTTATTGCTTATTTATTATTATTTCTTTCCCTTTATTTTTGCACAGTCTGTTGTCTTTTGCACAGCAGTTGAATGCCCAAGTTGGTGCGGTCTTTCATTGATTCTGTTATGGTTGTTATTCTTTAGATTTATTGAGTATGCTTGCAAGAACATGAATCTCAGGGTTGTATATGGTGACATATATGTACCTTGAGACTACACTTACAAAGAATTTTGAACCCTATGATTTAAAACTAAATAGTTATCACTCGTTTCCAGTTCTAGTGAAATTTCTTTCAACCTGAAAGAATAACTCAGTTTCTCTTTCCACAGATACTGCCTGACCTGCTGATCATTTGCATCATTTACTGTTTATATTTCATATTTCCAGCATCTACTGTTCTTAATGTTGCTGTAATATTTATTGACACATCATTTCAGTTCCAGATTTATTTAATTATTTGAATTTAATATCCCCAGCTGCATTATAGAATTCAAAGTCATGTCCCCAAATCGCTATATCTAGATTACTAGTTTTGTCAACTGATTCATTAATATGATTGATAACTATTAGTGGTGATCCCATATGGAAGAATATACAGTATAAAATCCCAGTCTAATACTTGAGTCCTATAAAGACTACACCTTTTGTAAGTCATTTATGGAAATAGTGTGAATATTTCATTCAAGGCCTAGAGCGAAGAAAAATTAGAACTTGCAATTAAAAGGAAGGACTTCTGCAGTTCCAAATTAATTTACGACATTGCTTAAATCAGGATTTGGCTGCTGCTTTTTAAAATATGTCATGCTTGTCAGAAACATGTTTCCAGTAACCTTTAAATCAGCGTTTGTTTTGTTGTTACTTGTGATATGATGATCCGGATCCAATAGGCATAACAAAAAATTCTCAGCAGTATTTCACAATCCTCCTGCTGTTTTTAAGGACTCATGAACACTTCTCTTCATCAAGAGATTCAAGTCACATCTCACATTAGACGCAGTACATATGTTTATTTGTTTCACAAATTCATTGCTATGCAATTTAAATTCTATATACATAAAACCAAATAATGCCTAAAGTAGGTTCAAAAGTAACAGATGGCAAGAAGATAATTATATACAAATCCAGCTCTTCTCCAGGATTTCAGTGTAGATATTGTCGAATATATATTAAGGTTACCCAAAACTGAACCATTGGCTTTTGAAGGTGTAGATTCATTTAGAAGAAAACAGTGACCCCTGGTGATAAAATGTCATCTTTACATAAAAGTTTTTCAGATTAATGCATATACTCTACCTATATACTTTAGTGTGTTCTCTTCAAAGCCATATGACCAGGTAATATTTTTTGTGTTTTCTTATTCATCAGTACTATCCTATCAGTTCAGCCATTTCACATCATAGTTTATTGCTTAATCTCTTCCACAGTTTGAACATCTGTATAGAGCTTCATATCAACAAGTAGATCATTCAACCCAGCACTTTCTTCTAGATTGTTTACAATGATCATAGAGGATAAATATCTTCAGGGTGTTATTGTTAGCCAGCTCTATATATGTGAAATGTTTTTTACCATCAAAACCCTGAAACACTCTGTGAAGTATTTGTTTGACTTCAAAGTATTTTGGTAAGTTCAGTGTCTTTATTTTGTAGTTAGTCATTCATGTTAATGTTCAATCTGCCATGTATTTATTTACAAATACAGTCTGGACCAGGCCCTTCCGGCCCAGTGAGCTGCATCACCCAGGCACCCACCTACTTAACATGAGCCTAATCACAGGACAATTTACAATGACCGGTTGACCTTCTAACCAATATGTCTTTGGACCATGGGTGGAAACGAGAGCACCCAGAGGAAACTCATATGGTTCACATGGAAAACATACAAACATCTTTCAGAAGGCACCAGACTTGAACCCTGAACTCCAGAACATTCTGAGCTGCAATAGCATCATGCTAACCGTTACACTACTGTGGCATCCATCATACTGCTGACTCTTAATCAGTAATCCTTCACAAGCCCCTCAAAAACTTTGGATTAATCGTTCCGTTTGTGCCAGGTCAACAAGTGCTTTCTTCCAGGTCCCGCCAAAAGGTTGCACAAACAGAGACCTTTCCAATGCCTGATCTGCTCAGGAAGGTCTGCTTTAAGTAACAATGAAGGAGGGTAGCTAAGCTCTTGGAAACAAAACAACGCTGCTGGGAAACTCAGAGCGTCAAGCATTATTTGTGGAGACAGGAAGATGGTCAATATTTTGGGTTGAAACCCCACATCAAGATTGTGTCCCCAAGTGCTTTGAAACCCTGATTTAACATTGATGTCTCATAAGCAGTACAGGGAATGTACATGTGAACAGAGAGGTATCCAGGTCCATGTTACACATTGTTGGGTATCAATTACAACTATGAATGATCTGAAAGGAAAGCTGCAGGCTTCAATCAATTCACAGGAAGTCTCTCATTTTCTATTATAGTTAATCTCCTTTGAAATTGAATCATGTAGTGCATGAAAATTGCTTCACCATCCATTTTCTAAAGTAGATTGCTAATTCTTTTTCTCAAAAGTTCAGTTGGACAATATCAACCTTTATCCATTAACCCAGTGACTTTTCCAAAAAAACTTTATCTGCCTTTCCCAGAAGCCATGTTATGCATCTCAGGTTACATTTCCCTCCCTCCAGTAGATCCTGTCTATGATCTACTAAAATCCCTCCAAGTTCCTGCTTCTGCCTTACATCAAACCATGAGAGCATCCTTCCAGTTCGAGTAAACCACTTGACCTCAGCAAGATGTAAATAGGTGGAAAAGGAACTAGCACTGCACTTGACCCACTTCTTTAAGATGCTTTGGGTGACCATTGTGTATGGCAAAGCTTCTAATTCTACCAAGGATATCTTGATATAATTTAACAAGTACAATTATTCTGCTGGAGGTTATGCCCTTTCTTCAGGATTAAAAACTAAGGGAAACTAATTACTTAATACCACTACCATTCCCTGAAAGTGTGTTTGAATATGTCAATGAGAATCTTTCAATTGGTCTTTAGTGCTTCTCTGACTACTAATATCTACAATTTCTATCACAATCGTCTACTATCTTCTGCATTTTCAATAGGTACATTCACCATCAGAGAAATGTATGCAGTATACATCCCGAAATTCTTTTTCTTTGCAAACATCCATGAAAACAGAGGAGCGCCCCAAAGAATGAATGACAATTAAATGTTAGACCACAAAGCCCCCCCAGCTACCCCTCCCACGCAGAAGCAGCAGCAAGACAACCACCTCCCTCCCCCACCAGCAAAAAAGCATCAGCGCCCCCCACCGAGCACTCAAGTGTGCAGCAAAGCATCAATACAGACACAGACTTGCAGTACCCCAAAGACTACTTGTTCACCCAGTAATCTGACATACCACAGGCTCTTTCTCTGTCCCTAAAAGGGAAAAAGAGGTGTCCCTGTATCACAGCAAGAGGGGAGACATAACAAACAACTCACTGATTTATGATGTTAAAGGTCTGTTGCGTCACTTTTTCCATACTTTTTAGTTGTTTATTGGCTGCATTGAAGGATACATACCCTCAGTGAATGGGAGAAGAAACATCTTTCTTACAAATCTGGTATTATGTACAATAGGGCGACTAACTGGATGAATCAAAGGCAATTATTATCTTGGAATTTTTATCCAGCAGTGAGGAGAATAGAATCATTAAGTACTAAGTAAGCAACTGGCTATGAGTTGATTAAAGCTTTAAATTTCAGTTTGTTAACTATGCTAAATTATCAGCAGCAAGGTAATAAATCAATCATGATGGAAATGGAGACGGAGAGTTCAATATTGGTTTGGATTTAAACTGAGGGAATAGTGAGAAATAAGCAAAAGATGCTGAGATGCTTTTCAGATAGAATAACACTAAAATGTTAACAATGTTGGACATAGTGCTAAGGGAGGACTAAACAAATATAAGTTTAAACATGAAAGACTTTGGTTTATTGACAGTTTCCTGAGAACAACAAAGCAAAAGCCCGGACAGGTAAACTAGCAATAAAGGGATCCAAGATCAGGTTATAAGTCTTTCAAACACAGCATGTCTCTGAAAAGATTGAATGTTCAAACTTCAAAGTAAACTTATTATCAGAATATGTATACATCACCATATACCACCTTGAGACTGCAGGAAAATAAAAAAAGGCAATAGAGTTGATGAAAACTATAAATAACAAAGAGTAACAAACAACCAATGTGCAAAAGACAAGCAGTACAAATAATAAAAAATAAAGTAAATAATACTGAGAACATGTCCATAAGACCACAGGACATAGGAGCAGGAATAGGCCATTCAGTAAATCGAGTCTGCTCTGCCATTCCATCATGGCTAATCGTGGATCCCACTCAACTCCATTCACCTTCCTTCTCACTGTATCTTTTGATGCCCTGACCAATCAGGAAACTATCAACTTCCGCTTCAAATATACGCACGGACTTGGCCTCCACCGCAGCCTGTGGTAGAGCATTCCACAGATTCACCACTCTCTAGCTGAAAAAATTTCTCCTTACCTCTGTTCTAAAAGGTTGCCCCTCAGTTTTGAGGCTATTTCTTGCTCTAGGTGCCGCCACCATGGGAAATATCCTTTCCACATTCACTTTATCTAGTCCTTTCAACATTCGGTAGATGCGGACCAACACCCACCCCCCCCCCCCGCATTCTTCTAAATTCCAGTGAGTACAGGCCCACAGCTGCCAAACACTCCTCATATGTTAATCGCTATATTCCAGAATCATCCTCGTGAACCTCCTCTGGACTCTCTCCAATGACAACACATCCTTTCTGAGATATGGGACGAAAAAATGCTGACAATACTCCAAGTGCGGCCCGACTAGTGTCTTATAAAGCCTCAGCATTATCTCCTTGCTTTTATATTCTATTCCCCTCGAAATAATTGCCAACATTGCGTTTTCGTTCTTTACCACGGACTCAAACTGTAATTTAATCTTCTGGAAGTCTTGCACAAGGACTCCTAAGGCTCTTTACACCTCTGGTGTTTGAATTTTCTCCCCATTTAGATAATAGCCTGCACTATTGTACCTTTTACCAAAATGCATTATCATACACTTCCCAGCACTTTATTCCATCTGCCACCTTTTTGCCCATTCTTCCAATTTGTCTAAGTCTTGCTGCAATCGCAATGCTTCCTCAGCACTACCTACCCCTCCACATATCTTCACATCATCCACAAACTTTACCACAAAGCCATCAGTTCCATTATCTAATTCACTAACAACAAAGTGAGAAGTAGCTGTCCCAATACTGACCCCTGAGGAATCAGAATCAGGTTTATTATCACCGGCATGTGACGTGAAATTTGTTAACTTAGCAGCAACTGTTCAATGTAATACATAATAAAGAAGAAAAATAATAATAATAAATAAGTAAATCAATAACACTATACATATATTGAATAGATTAAATATCGTGAAAAAAACAGAAATAATATATGTTTAAAAAGTGAGGTAGGGTTCAAGGATTCAATGTCCATTTAGGCAGAGGGAAAGCTGTTCCTGAATCATTGAGTGTGTGCCTTCAGGCCTCTGTACCTCCTACCTGATGGTTACAGTGAGAAAAGCATAGGCCCTAGGTGCTGGAGGTCCTTAATAATAGGCTCTGCCTTTCCGAGACACCGCTCCTTGAAGACATCCTGAGTATTTTGTAGACTAGTACTCAAGATGGAGCTGACTAAATTTACAGCCCTCTGCAGCTTCTTTTGGTCCTATGCAGCAGCCACCCCACCCCCCGCCCCCCATACCAGACAGTGACGTAGCCTGTCAGAATGTTCTCCACGGTACATCTATAGAAGTTCTTGAGTGTACTTGTTGACATGCCAAATCTCTTCAAACTCCTAATGAAATACAGCAGTTGTCTTGCCTACTTTATAACTGCATCGATATGTTGGGACCAGGTTAGGTCCTCAGAGATCTTGACACCCAGAAACTTGAAACTGTTCACTCTCTCCAGTTCTGATCCTTCTATGAGGATTAGTATGTGTTCCTTCATCTTACCCTTCCTGAAGTCCACAATCAGCTCATTCGTCTTACTGATGCTGAGCGCAAGGTTGTTGCTGTGACACCACTCCACCAGTTAGCATATCTCGCTCCTGTACGCCCTCTCATCTCCACCTGAGATTCTACCAACAATGGTTGTACCATCAGGAACACCACTAGTCACTGGCAGCCAACCAGCAAAGGCCCCCTTTATTCCCACTTGCTGCCTCCTGCCTGTCAGCCATTCCTCTATCCATGCCAGTATCTTTCCTGTAACACCACAGGATTTTATCTTGTAAAGCAGCCTCATGTGTGGCACATTATCAAATGCCTTCTGAAAATCCAAGTAAATGACATCCACTGCCTCTCCTTTGTCCACCTTACTTGTTACTTCCTTGAAGAAGATAGGGAAGAGAAGATGGCAGCGCGACGGCAGCGCGCGCGGCCACTTCGGTGATGATATCTGTTATCTGTCAAGTAGAGGACCATGCACAATTCTGATTTCATGGAGACAGATGTGAGAGCACGGAGGAACATCTGGAAAACTTCTGAAATGCCCGCTTCGCTGCCGCTGCTATTGTGTGGTAACCGGAATCTCCGGAGCCAAAGGCCCCGAAATCCTCGGCTTTGCGTGTTTCAGCGGCCAGGGAGAGGTCGAAGGCGCTCAGCAGAGGATGGCGCTACGGAGGCTGGTCAGAAGCTCAGAGTTTTCAGACGGATGGACTCACTGTCGGCTGTGGCCGGCTGCTTCCAAGGTATCAGCAAGTTGACAGTGCCTGGAGGTTTATGGCAGAGAGTTTCTTCCTTTTGCCGCCTGCTATCGGGGACTCAGGAGTCAATCGACTCAGGACTTTGAGACTTTTTTTTACTGTGCCCATGGTCTGTTCTTCATCAAATTATGGTATTGCTTTGCACTGCTGTAACTATAATTATAATTATGTGGCTCTGTCAGTGTTAGTCTTTGGTCTGTCCTGTTTTCTGTGATATCACTCCAGAGAAACATTATATCATTTCTTAATGCATGTATGCATTTTGAAATGACAATAAAAGAGGACTGAGTGTTCTTATAATCTAAGAAGTCTAACAGATTTGTCAAGTAAAATTCCCCTTTACCGAAACCATGCTGACTTTGATTATTTTATCATTAGTCTCCAAATACACCAAAAATTAATCCTTAATAATAGACTCTAACTCTTTCCCAACCACTGAGGTTAGACTAACTGTCAATAATTTCCTTTCTTTTTCCCTTCACCCTTCTTAAAGAGTGGAGTGACATTTGCAATTTTCCAGTCCACCAGGACCATGCCAGAATCAAGTGATTCTTGAAAGATCATGACCAATGCATCTGTTATCTCTTCTGCAACCTCTCTCAGGACTCTAGGATGTAGTCAAACTGGTCCAGGTGACTTGTATCCACTTTAAGACCTATCAGTTTGCCTAGCAGTTTTTCCTTTGTAATAGCAATGGCACTCACTCCTGCTCCCTAACATTCACAAACCTCAGGCACGCTACTAGTGTCTTCCACAGTAAAGACTGAAGCAAAATACTTAGTAAGTTCATCTGCTATTTCTTTGCCCCCCACCATTACTACCTCGCCAGCATAATTTTCCAGTGGTCAAATATCAGCTCTCACCTCCCTTTTACTCTTTATATAACTGAAAAAACTGTTGGTATCCTGTTTTATACTATTGGCTAGTTTGCCTTCATATTTCCTCTTTTCTCTTCTAATAGCTTCGTTAGCTGCCTTTTGTTGGATTTTAAAAACTCCCCAATAATCCAACTTCCCATTCACTTTTGTTACATTATATGCTCTTTTCTTGTCTTTTCTGCAATCCTAACTTCCTGTGTCAGCCACGGTTGCCTACCCGTGCCATTTGAGAACTATTTCTTCTGTGGGACATATCTATCCTGTGCCTTGTGAACTATTTCCCAAAACTTCAACCACCTCTGCTCTGCCATCATCCCTACCAGTATCCTCCTCCAATCCACCTGGGCAAGCTCCTCTCTCATGCCTCTGGAACTCCCTTTATTCCACTGTGATAACGATACATATGAGTTATGCTTCTCCCTCTCAAATTGCAGTGTGAATTCAATCATATTATGATCACTGCCTCTTAAGGGTTCCTTTATGTTAATCTGCCTAATAAGATCAGGGTTATTATATAACACCAATATAAGATAGCCTTTCCCCTAGTAAGTTCAAGAACAAGCTGCTCTAAAAACTCATCTCATAGGCATTCAACAAATTCCTTCTCTAGCGATTTGACACCAGCCTGATTTTTCCAATTCCCTTGCATATTCATGTCCCCATTACAATTGTGACATTACCCTTACTACATTGTTTTTCCAGACCCCTTTGCAATCCCAACCCCACATCTTGGCTACTATTTGGAGGTCTATATATGATTCCTATAATTTTTTTTACCCTTGCAGTTTCTTAACTCCAACCACAAAGATTCAACATTCTCTGACCCTGTGTCACCTCTTTCTAAAGATGTAATTCCATCTCTTACCAACAAAGCCACACCTCCACCTGTGCCTTCCTGCCTGTCCTTTCAATACAAAGTATATTCTTTGATGTTAATCTCCCAACTACGGCCTTCTTTCAGGCATGACTCAGTGATGCCCGCAACATCATACTGACCAATCTCTAATTGCGCCATGAGTTCATCCACCTTATTCTAAATACTACATGCATTCTTCGTCCTTTTGAATTTTGCTCTTGTAGTACAATTTAACTCTTTGCATTTGTATTCAATCATTGGCTTGTCCTTCCTTACATTCGTGTTACACCCATCATCTACTTGTAATCCTGTCCTTGTCCTTGTCGAGCTCTTCATCGACAATGACAATGGATGAACAACTTGTAATCCTGCTAGTTTATCCTCAGCTTTTTCATACTGGTTCCCATCCCCATGCCACATTAGTTTAAACCAACAGCTTTGATAAACCTGCAGCAAAGTTATTGGTTCCCCTCAGATGCAAGTGCAACCCGTCCCTTTTGTACAGGTCACACCTGCCCCAGCAGAAGTTCCAATTATCCAGAAATTTGAATCCCTGCCTCCTGCTCCAATTCATGCATTAATCTGCCACCTCATTCTATTCCTAGATCACAAGCAGCGATCCTGAGATTACTACCCTTGAGGTTCTGCTTCTCAGCTTCCTTCTTAACTCCCTGTATTCTGTTTTCAGGACCTCCTCCATTTTTCTACATATGTTGTTGGTACCAATATGTACCATGATTTCTGGTTGCTCACCCTCCCTTTTCAGGGTATTGTGGGTGCATTCAGAAACATTGCACACACTGGCACCTGGGAGGCAAACAACCATCTGTGTTTCTTTCTCGCATCCACAGAATCATCCATCTGTCCCCCTAACTATAGAGTCCCCTATTGCTGCTGCCATCCTCTTCAGTTCCCTATCCTTCTGAGCCACAAGACCAGATTTAGTGCCAGAGGCGCGACGACTGATGCTTCCCCAAGGTAGGTTCTGCCCCCCCACCCCTCAGCAGTACTCAAAATGGAGTACTTATCATTGAGGGGGACAGCCACAGGGGTGCTCTCCACTATCTGACATTCTCCTTTTCCTCTCCTGACAGTCACCCATTTAACAGTCTCCTGTAGCCCTGGGGCGATTATCTCCCTGTAGCTCCTATCTATCACCTCTTCATTTTCCTTAACAAGCTGAAGGTCATTGAGCTGCAACTCCAGATCCTTAACACAGTCTCTTAGGAGTTGCATCTCGATACACCTGGTGCAGATGTGGTCATCGGGGAGCTGGAGGTCTCCCAGAAGTCCCATATCTGACACCCAGAACCCAAAACTGGCCTTGTAGATATACCCCTATTCTGTTAAGAGTTAGATAAGAGAAAAGAAATAAGAAATGAACTTACTTACTTACCTTGCCTCCGCCTGTTCTCGCCGAAGCCCTATTGAGCTAAAGCCTTACCACTCTGACTAAGACCACTGCAACGATGACCACTCCACTAGACAGTACCCTTCTTTTACAGAGACTGGGTTTTTAAAGCTCTTCGCCGGACTTGTGCAAGAATGCTTCGACTGTGTCTGTCCCATTCTCCCATCAAGGACTCCCGTTGAAAATCGTTCTGCTTTTTGAAGTCCTTGAGTCTATAGGTTGTGGTGTTTCTTACTGGTTCCTAAATATGCGTCCTTGACAATATCTATGTTCAAGGCTCATAACTTTTATAGGTTTAAATGCTTGTCATTCAGCAAATGAAAAATATTAAGATAAAGAAAGGTGACACAATTTTAGATATATAGAAATACACAAGTTAATAATCAGTACTGAGGTGTCACTAAAACATTATAATAACAAAGTGTGCCATTTGCCCTAAGTGCCCACATAAAATCTCTGCATCAGCAATCCATTCAGCCCCATTCATTCCATGACCCCTTTCCCATAACCCTGCAGTAATTTTTTCACTACTATTTGTTACATTTCTCTTCATTTTGCATACATATGCAGAGATATAACCTCAAGATTAATTGCTTCGGATTTTTATCCCAAGATAAATAAAACTTACCATCTGGATTTTCTTGAAAAAGAATTGAAGGATAACTAAGCAAAAGCTGTGAAAATCTCCCACATCTTATAAATACAATAATGACACTGGTTATCTAACACTTCGAAGTGAAAACTGCTAAGTGAAAAGCTTTCCCCTTCAATAGGACATTATTATACAATATCTACTGCTCTCAGACAAGCACCTGTAACATGCTCAGTTGATAGGCCAGATGTTTGCTATATATCCATTCAGGTCGCATGCTCATTGGGTTTTAAAAAAAGAAAATCTGGCCATTATTGAACCTCTGATGGGAGTTTCACTCAGTCCTGTTAGGCATCAACTTGAAAGCAGCTAGAAAACTGCCACTCTTATATGTCACACTTTGTGATTGTTCACTAATATATCCCTTATGTATATCTGAATCATTCTATTAATGTTTACCAGAATATGTTAATAGTTGATTCTGAGGAACATTTGGGGCTACAATTGTGAGAAGATCAAAACAGCAATGATCATGCCATTTATGCAGCTACTATTACAGGGAAATGTTAAGAACTTTGTGCAATACTTTGATGCAAAAGTTAAATCTAAATCTTAAGGTGAACTGTTTTAACACATTTAACATTTTAGTTTTCTCTCAGTTTTTACATTGCCTGGTGGCAGTGAGTTACCCTAAAGTGTGGCTCCAGGGGCAGTTGTTCATTCGTTAAGTATCAACTGCGCTATGCTAACTGACCATTTGATTGTAAAATTATAACTCAACTAAGCCTAATATTCATGTACTTGGCATATATAGAAAACAATTAACAGCAAAAACCATGTGGTATTTTGCACCCCTTGTAACTGAGCCATCCCAGAAAAGTGAACAAGAAGGGAAAATAAGATGAGAGACACTGAACTAAAGGCATGATTTGAAATCACAGTGTAATGCTGGAGGCAATTACAAACACAAGTTCATTTCCAATAGAACAATTTAACAAATTGCGTATAAACTCTCCAGCAACAACTGTAACAATTACTTTGATGCAGCTGAAGTGAGGGTGCATGAGAAATGGAAAGGAACTAAGATGAGCGAGAAGGGAAATATATAAACTGGAATAAAAGTCAGAACCAGAAAAGGGAACAAAAGCAAGAAGGGAAGAGTAAAGGAACAGAAAAAGAGAAAATATAATTATTCTAGGCTTACTACTGTCAGTCAGTTTTTTTAAAGGTTGGGAAAAAGGCTTTTATAGAATAATTTTTTTTTAAATGTTGAGCTCTATTGAATCATATAGTTGATTTATTGCCAAGGTAGTTGTTGCATGAGTGAGTCATCAGAAACTCTAATAATTAAAAATATAAATGCTAAACATAATTTGATGCAATATGTTGAAAATATTTTTTCTTGCACAACTTGTTGCAAATATTGTTGAACACCTAACACCAGGCCAGCTGTAATCAATCAAAGTAACACTGACCAAAACTTAAACACTTGACCTTGTTTGTTGACATGATTTGAAATCATATAACGTAGCGCTGGAGGCAATCAGAAACACAAGTTCATTTCCAACAGAACAATTTTAGAAATTGTATACAAATTTTCCATCAACAGCAGTAATAAACTGTTACTTCAATGCAACTGAAAAACAACCTTGCTAAGTTTACTAAAGCAACTACAACATAAAGTATATTAAAAGATAGGCGAGGGTTATACACCTATTGATTTGTTTTTTTTTATTTTTTGAGGGTGGCATGGTAGTGTAGTGGCTTGCACAATGACTTACAGTATCAGTGACCTAGGTTCATTTCCTGCCACTGCCTAAAAGGAGCTTGTACGTTCTCTCCGTGACTGCGTTGGTTTCATCTGGGTGATCCGGTTTCCTCCCACAGGCCAAAGATGTACCATTTGGTAGGTTAATTGATCATTGTAAATTGTCTGGTGATTAGGATAGGGTTAAGTCAGGGATTGCTGGGCGACGCGGCTCAAAAGATCGGAAGGGCCTATTCCGCACTGCATCTCAATAACATTTTTAAAATATATATAAAATTATCCGTCTACACATTTGTTGGCAAGTTAAAGTTGGTCCTACATTTAGTTGGGCTAACAGATGGATTTTAAATGTTTTTTGAAATGGAACATAAACTAATCTCTCCCTTTACTAAGAAGTACTATGGAGCTCTTCTCTCACTATGAAAGTCCTGAGCTAGTATCATTCATTTCTCACAGAAGGTCTTCTCATATTTGGCTGTACTCCAAAAGCTAAACCTGCCAAATTCACAAAGGCCCAGCTATTAACTGGGCTGGGAGCACAGTCAGTCTCGATGCATTTGGCAGATTTACCTTCTGTTTGCAGCCAACCATGAGAGAACTGTTTGTCAGGAAGCTGTGGTGTTATCACAGCTCTTGCATATCAAGCTACCTCAGAAATGACATTCTCCTGTAAAATCATGTGAAACTAACTGAAACTAAACTAAAAGGATTTGTATTTATTTAGCACTTTTTGTGACATCGGGACATCTCAAAGCACTGATGCAGTGTAAGGAAAAATGGCAGCCAAGTTTTACATAACAAATGACAATCAGATAAATCTTCTTTGATATTATGGTAAAGAACCATATCTGGAGAATTGTACAGTATCGGTCTCCATATTTAGGGAAGAAAGTTAACGTGAAGCAGTTCAGAGTACTATTACTAATATCTGGAGTGGAATTGAATCTGTGGATTATCTTATGAAAGTTGAACAGTCAGTTTGCATTCACTGGAGCCAAGCAGAGTAGGAAGGAATGTGATTGCCATATGTAAGATCCTGAATGGTCTTAAGAGGGTGTGTGTGGGTGTTTGATTTGTATAGTGGAACAATCTGAGACCGGGCATCATCCATTTATTACAGAGATGGATGATATAATTTAAAGTGTCTTTGGAATTCTTTGGAACACTCTTAGTCAAAGAGCACTAGAAGCAAAATCTTTTACGGCAGATGTAAATAAGTTCTTGACAAGTAAGGTGTGAATGGTTATTGTGAATAGATAGACTGTGGAGGAGATGGAACAGTCAGATCAACCATGAATTTACTAAGTGGCAGAGAAGGCATGAAGGGCCACAGCAATATACTCTTGCTCCTAATTTCTATGTTCATTTATTCACATTAATTCATTTTTAGCTGAAAATGCTGTTAGATCATAAAAGACAGCAAGGGATGAAATTTGTTTCTTTTACTACCTTATTGACACTTCAACAAATCTTTAGTTCTGTTAACATCAGGAAATATTATAAAATGCAGTTTATATGCAGTAATTGCAGAAGTACTAATGCAGATCTGGCATTATGAATTATAGCAGAGCAGCAGATCCAGACCACGAACCACATAATATTTCAGGGGCACAGGTACTTAAGTAGAAACTGAACCAAAGATAACGCAACATGTGTAATACTTCTGGGGAAAAGACCACGAGAATTTCAATTTTCAATAAACACAATCCCCATGTCTTGTGTTCCAGTCTGGCTTTCTGTGTATATACAGTGGGTTCCAGTAAATTGGGACACTTTGAAACCAGTACAATTAAGTGGCTGCCCTAATTAGCCAAAGTTTCATTGAAATAGTTTTAAAAAAGTAAAAAAATTTTAAAAAAATAAAATAGTTAAAAGAAAGACAAAATGAGTAACAAATTATGTATTTAAGTGAAATACAGAACAAAATAGAACATTACCAACAGTACTCTAGAACTATAAAACTGTGTATTAGTTCCTAATAATTATCGATTGAGGTATTCATCCAATGTACACAGTGAACAAAATCAACACCTGATGCAGATAATAGATTGCCTTCATACAGTGCTATTGATAATTGCATCCTCCAAGTCTTTACTATCATTGTAACATTCAAGATAATTGTCGATACCTTCAAATTCTTTGTAGTTCCTAACTTGTTGAAGCAGTGAAATCTTTTCACTCCCAGAATCTGGTATCTTCAAGCCTGAATGCTTAAAATGGCAGTGAGCAAAACAGTTCTAAATTGTCCTACTGCTATTTTAATACCAACCATCGGTGATAAAAATCACTGCTTTTTGGACACAAATACATGTAACTGACACTATTCAAAAACTGTCTGCTCTAAGCATCTAACAGCCACATAAGTGCGCACAACTGGCAGTAGTTAGAACCTGTTTGGAAAGTCTCCTACCCCAATTAAGCACCATAGTGTCCCAAATAAACAAAGGGAAGCCTGGTGATTTTCTCAATTTGTTTTTGTTCTTTTAAGAGTTGTCCCAAATAAGCAGCTGCCCCAATTAAC
Source organism: Mobula birostris (assembly GCF_030028105.1). Lineage (NCBI taxonomy): Eukaryota > Metazoa > Chordata > Chondrichthyes > Myliobatiformes > Myliobatidae > Mobula > Mobula birostris. Next base: position 132,965,386 of record NC_092376.1, read on the forward strand.
TGGAATCCACTGTATTTTATTGCGCTTTTTTTGATTTCCCTACTACATTTTGTTTTATCTACATCTCTTAGAAGAAAATATACAGGTTTACAAAAAAAAAACATGATTTTGAAGAAATGACATGTGTCTAATTTTATTCTATCACATTCACAATTGCATTGTTTTAATGAATTCCTCTTTAACATTCACCCTGTCCTCACTGACCCTTGCAGTAGACCCTCGATTTTAAGTGTCTTTCTTGTTCTCAGACCCCTCCAGAACACTCCAAATCTCCCCCTATAACCTTCTCCACTACTGGCGGATTCACCTTGCCTCTCTACCCAGGAATTCTCTCCTTAAACTTCTCTATGACTGTTTCTCTTTCCTCATCTGAGATACACCTTAAAACTGATCAAGAATTTGGCAGCTATACATAGTTCAGCATCGAACGTTGGTTTAAAATATTCCTGTGAAATTCCCTGGAGCATTTCACTACATTGAAGGTTATATTCAAACACAAGTTGTTATTGTTGCCAATGGCTAATTATGAGCTGTCTTAGTAATTTTAACTTAGTGTCAATATTTTCCAAATTCAAACACAAATCCAGGAAAGAATGCTTTGGTCTTGTCAACAGAAAATTAATCATCTTTGAACATAAGAAAACAGAAGGATGAGTCAAACACTCAGTTTCTTGTGCCCTTCCCATCATTCATCATAATTATGGCTGATTGACCTCAAGCTTCATCACTTCTGAACCAGACCCCCAGAGCCTTCAATTCCCTGATAGTTCAAAAACACATGGGTATTTCCTCTTTAAATGCCCCAAATTATTTAGCCTCCACAATCCACTATGTAAGAAATTCCGCAGACTCACAATTGTCTATGTGAAGGCACAGAAATATCATCCTCTTTATTAGGAAACAGGAAGAAAAATTGTGGAGCAAAAAAAAATTCTTAACCCTCTCAAAAGGGAAATTTTAATAAATAATATGACAGTGTAATAGAATGATGCATTTTAGCCACCTAATTTTTTTTCTTTGTCATCTCCGGCATTATTTCTGGATAAAACAATGATCAAGTAAGCCACTTCTAGGGCTAATCTTCAAAATGGAATGGACAGGGTTTGTTTTTCCCCCTTATTTTGCTGTCCTAATTATGGTCTTTCATGGAAAATTGTGTATAATTTATGTTAATTTATGCAGCTTATATGATACGTGCTTGTAATGTTCCTGCAGATAAGTTTCTCTCATTGCACGTGCATCCATGTACTGGTACATATGGCTGCAAACTCAACATTTCGACTTTGACCAACCTTCGGTAATAGAACCTCAACTGTGCCTGTAAACAGCTGGTGGCTAATCATGTCTTTTTTTTCATTCATCCCTTGTGTCCTTCAAGTTACAAAATAAAGTGCCCTGAAAATAATGTGTTCTAGGCAGTATTTTATTATAGAGTTTAGCACATCTACATTTAACTCCCATCAGCTGTATGCAAAGCAACCAGAGAATGACATCAGTAATTTTAAATGACATTTTAGAATTTCATGTTCCATTTTTCAATTCTGACAATTGAATACAATACTAGCTGGCATGAAAAATAACCCACTATCTCTGTTTAAAGTGATCACCAACTAGTTACGACATAGCTATTGGTTAATTTCTACTGGACATTCCTTCAATTCCCAATATTTCTGGTTAATTTTACAGCAGACCGTCCAGTTCCTCTGGCAAAATGCCTCATCGCCAGACCTCACCAACAGGCACCAAGACCTCGCCTGGCTGGCGGTGAGAGGGGCCCTCCAAGTCAGAGCCCTCCTGTACACCCAGAACATCGTCTCCACACCTCACTGCCCACGGGAGGACTGCAGTGAGGAAGAGTCTGTGACTCACCTCTTTGCACACTGTCAGTTCACAAAGAGGGTGTGGAGGAGGATGGACGGGCTAGTGTCACGTTTCATCCCCAGCAGCTGCGTAACAGAGGACTCTCTGATCTACGGGCTGTTCCCGGGGATGCACACGGAGACCAACATCCAGTGCTGCTGGCAGATCATCAACTCGGTGAAAGACGCTCTTTGGTCGACCCGAAACTTGATGATCTACCAGCACATGGAGATGTCCGTGGGAGAATGCTGCCGAACGGCACATTCTCGGCTGCAGGAGTACGTGCTGAGGGACGCACTGAAACTCGGTGCAGCCACCACAAGGGTCCAGTGGGGAAGGACCACGGTATAGGTTTCTCCACCCATGGGAGTGGAAGGGGTCAGGTGGCGGGGAGTATACCCCTCAACAATGATATGGTAAGGTGAACAACTGGAGTGTCACGTGGGTGGCCATAAGTACGGATATGTATTGACTATATTGGAAGCGTATGTAAAGGATGGAAAGTTATTGAATGGTTTATTGTATATACTTTTATTTTTGAATAAAGTATATTTTGAAATAAAAAAATTTTACAGTTGTGCAATTTATAGTCACCTAGGGATGGTGTGGGAGACGCTGACAAACTTCCTGCTGACGGTAAGGCTTTCACAATAACCAACTTCCCCTAAACAGAAGAACATCAATACAACTTTCTCTTGGAGTCAGATACTGGAACTTGTGGCCTCTCATGTGACTAGAGGCCTGTCTATGTGTGTGCTTGGTGGGAGGGTGAGAAATTAGCTTGTTTTGTTCTGTTGTTGCTATTGATCCTTGTGTTCTTCTGCTGAATGTTGTGGGTATGCTATGTCAGCACTGGAATGTGTGGTGACACTCATGGGCTACCCCAGCACACTGAATATCACTGAATTTCACTGTATATTTCAGCATACTTATGATAAATAAATCTAAACAGATTCTGACTAACACTAATTACTTAAAAAATGAGTGATTGCCAGTGGAAGATGTTTTAATTTCTTAACTATAATACAAAAATACTTCACAAAATATATGTTTCAAAACATGAATTAATGCTATGCAGAATCTAAAGTTCAACCTGTCATTCTGGTTCCAACATTTCATTGTACTTTTCCTGCAAACCAACAGCTTACCTGTTTCCCTTATGAGAAAACTGTGAGAAAGGGGGGCATTTCTCCCAACATAAAAGAAACTCTGAAGAACTACTGACAAACTGAATGCAATTGTATTTGATTTGGGGATCTATTTCACAGAGTATATTCTCCTGCATTGCACTGTGACAGAGGAGTGTTTTACAATCACATTATGAACAGTTGGTTGTCCACTTGATAGAGGAGATTTCCACTCATCTGCAGCCTACTTGAAGTTGGTTCCCCCTGCAGGACATTGGTGAGCATGAAAGCAACAATGATGCATTCTGAACAATTAGGTTAGATCATTTACCGGGTCTTGTAAACTAGAAAAAATGGGGGGCAGGGGGGGAGTGAATTTTAAATGGTTTGCAACCATTTACAAGAAATGAGCTAAACATTACATGGCATTAAGGGAAAGATAGATACAAAAATATTTTAATGTTGTTTCTTTCTTAAAATACATTGTAACAGTAAATGTCCTTGGGATTTAAGGACCAAACTTTTTAAAAAAATTATTATTCACACCAAAATAATTTACTCAACAGCATTTTTTCCACAATTTTATTAAAAATTCAGTCACTGGTGATTGTATAAAGACCACAGGACTCACACCATTGGGTTCAAGAACAGTTACTACCCCTCAACCATCAGGTATTTGAACAAAAGAGGATAACTATGCTCATCTATTGAGATGTTCCCGCAACCAATTATCTCACTTTAAGGACTCTTTATCTTGTTATTTCATGCTCTCATTATTTATTGCTGTTTAACTATACTTGCACAGTTTGTTGTCTTCTACGCTGTTGCTGTTTTATTGATCCTGTTTACAGTTACTATTCCATAGATTTGCTGAGTAGGCCCACAAGAAAAAGAATCTCAGGGTTGTATGTGGTGACATGAATGTACTCTAATAATAAATTTTATTTTGAACTTTCTACTTTATTTCACTTGTCTTTATGATGGGAATTGAAAGCAATTAGCCCAACGTGACATTGTTTCTGTTATCTCTGTGTTCATCAATGAAAACCATAACAACGCAACCAGTAGCTTCTGGATTTTCAGTTAGTTAAACAGTGGCTCAGTTGATCACACATTTACCTCTGGGTCAGCAGATCAAAGATTCAAGTCCTATCCCAGCACAAAAATCAAAGCTTATACTTCAGTCCCTTAGACTGCTGAAAGATCTTCAGAAGATATATTCATCTATTGATCTTCAGTTCTTTCAATTATATGTAAAAGTTCCACTGAACAAGAATGAAGTTTCCTTTATTGTATTTCTTCCTCAATGAACACTAATATATCAGATTATGTAGTCATTAATACATGTATGCAAGTTGGCTATCATATTTCCTGAATTAGAACAGATACTTCACACCAGTGACTACGAAGTATCTTAGGACTAGAAATGTGTGTTTTTAAATTAGGGTGCCTTTTTCGACTAAAAGTATTCATAGATTGAAAAATGTACTCAAAGCGTGGTAAGAGAATGTGTGATACCATAAGGCAAGTGAGTTTCATTCCTTTCAAATTAATCAAAAAGGAATACTGCTTCATCACAAAATCTAGCAAAAAGCTGTTAAATTTTAATAAACTGCAGTGATACTTTCATGATAGATTAAGCTTTAGAGCTCTAATTATAACTATTTTTCCCTTAAAGTTGCCTTAGATTTTTTATTAAGGGATAAGAGGATGTGTAAGGACAAGAATGGAAGACATTTTCCACCTTTACTCTGCAAAATTAAAATGTAATGTTACCAGCTAGAGCCTTGCATGTCACAGATTTCACACCCTCTGTTTCAATCTCAATTTTGGAAATGCATCCTCACTAAAAAAGCATAAACATTGCTGTTTTGACAACCCTTTCTGCATTAGCTCTTTAAGCAAAAGACATTATATGCTGAAATTCTAGACAGTTTAACATTATGAACTGCAACTTAAAATAGCAGTTATGGTGAATCATTTCAAAATGATTCTACTTAGCAGAGAGCTTTGTAAACAGATTGGAAAAAAACTTAAGGCCAAATATTGAAATAGATCTTGTAAAATGTATAGAACTGGGAGGGGGGGGGGGTGCTACTGCACAGGACCGAAAGAAGCTGCAGAAGGTTGCAGATTTAGTCAACTCCATCTTGAGTACTAGCCTACAAGGTACTCAGGACATCTTCAAGGAGCGGTGTCTCGGAAAGGCAGCGTCCATTATTGAGAACCTCCAGCACCCAGGGCAGCCCTTTTCTCACTGTTACCTTCAGGTAGGAGGTAGAGGCCTGAAGGCACACACTCAGTGATTCAGGAACAGCTTCTTTCCCTCTGCAATTGGATTCCTAAATGGATATTGAACCCTTGAACACTACCTCACTTTTTTAATATATATAGAACATAGAATAGTACAGCACATTACAGGCCCTTCGGCCCACAATGTTGTGCCGACCCTCGAACCCTGCCTCCCATATAACCTCCCACCTTAAATTCCTCCATATACCTGTCTAGTAGTCTCTTAAACTTCACTAGTGTATCTGCCTCCACCACTGACTCAGGCAGTGCGTTCCATGCACCAACCACTCTCTTTCAAAAAACCTTCCTCTAATATCCCCTTTGAACTTCCTACCCCTTACCTTAAAGCCATGTCCTCTTGTATTGAGCAGTGGTGCCCTGGGGAAGAGGCGCTGGCTATCCACTCTATCTATTCTTCTTAATATCTTGTACACCTCTATCATGTCTCCTCTCATCCTCCTTCTCTCCAAAGCGTAAAGCCCTAGCTCCCTTAATCTCTGATCATAATCCATACTCTCTAAACCAGGCAACATCCCGGTAAATCTCCTCTGCACCCTTTCCAATGCTTCCACATCCTTCCTATAGTGAGACAACCAGAACTGGACACAGTACTCCAAGTGTGACCTAACCAGAGTTTTTATAGAGCTGCATCATTAAATCGCGACTCTTAAACTCTATCCCTCGACTTATGAAAGGTAACACCCCATAAGCTTTCTTAACTACCCTATCTACCTGTGAGTGAGGCAACTTTCAGGGATCTGTGGACATGTACCCCCAGATCCCTCTGCTCCTCCACACTACCAAGTATCCTGCCATTTACTTTGTACTCTGCCTTGGACTTTGTCCTTCCAAAGTGTATTATTATATAGATATCATTTCTGTTTTTGCACAATATTTAATTTATTCAATATATGTATACTGTTATTGATTTACACATTTATTTTTTTCTTCTATAGTATGTATTGCATTAAACTGCTGCTGCTAAGTTAACAAATTTCACAACACATGCCGGCGATAACAAACCTGATTCTGATTCTGATTCTGATTCCTCAGGGGTCAGTATTGGGACCACTACTTCTCACTTTGTTGTTAGTGATTTAGATAATAGAATTAATGGCTTTGTGGTAAAGTTTATGGATGTTATGAAGATAGGTGGAGGGGTAGGTAGTGCTGAGGAAGCATTGCGATTGCAGCAGAACTTAGACAAATTGGAGGAATGGGCAAAAAAAAGTGGCAGATCGAATAAAGTGTTGGGAAATGTAGGGTGACAAAGGAGAGGCAGTGGATGTCATTTACTTGGATCTTCAGAAGGCATTTGATAATGTGCCACACATGAGGCTGCTTTACAAGATAAAATCCTGTGGTTTTACAGGAAAGATACTGGCATGAATAGAGGAATGGCTGACAGGCAGGAGACAGTAAGTGGGAATAAAGGAGGCCTTTTCTGGTTGGCTGCCAGTGACTAGTGGTGTTCCTCATGGTACAACCATTGTTGGTAGAATCTCAGGTGGTGACGAGAGGGCGTACAGGAGCGAGATATGCCAACTAGTGGAGTAATGTCGCAGCAACAACCTGGCACTCAATGTCAGTAAGACCAAAGAGTTGATTGTGGACTTCAGGAAGGGCAAGACGAAGGAACACATACCAATCCTCATAGCGGGATCAGAAATGGAGAGAGTGAGCAGTTTCAAGTTTCTGGGTGTCAAGATCTCTGAGGACATAAGCTGGTAACAACATATCGATGCAGTTATAAAGAAGGCAAGAGAGCAACATTACTTCATTAGGAGTTTGAAGAGATTTGGCATGTCAACAAATACTCTCAAAAACTTCTATAGATGGACTGTGGAGAGCATTCTGACAGGCTGCATCACTGTTAGGTATGGGGGGGCGTGGTGAGGTCGGCTACTGCACTGCACAAAGAAGCTGCAGAGCGTTGTAAATTTAGTCAGCTCCATCTTGCATACTAGACTACAAAGTGCTCAGGACACCTTCAAGGAGCAGTCTCTCAGAAAGGTAGCATCCATTATTAACGACCTCCAGCACCCAGGGCATGCCCTTTTCTCACTGTAACCATCAGGTAGGAGGTACAGAGGCCTGAAGGCACACACTCAATGATTCAGGAACAGCTTCTTCCCCTCTGCCATCCAATTCCTAAATGGACATTGAACCCTTGAACACTACCTCACTTTTTTAATATATATTATTTGTTTTTTTGCACGATTTTCAATCTATTCAACATACGTATACTGTAATTGATTTATTATTTTTTTTTCTTCTTTATTATGTATTGCACTGAACTGCTGCCGGTGATAATAAACCTGATGCTGATTTTGATTCTAAGATAAGAAACCACAGGTAAAGTATAAATTTAGCTTGTACTATATCAAATTCAATTCTGCTGAGAATGACTGAGGAATTTTTAAATGATACTAAGATCAGCCATGTTGTTGACAGTAAGAACAAAGTTGCACATGTTAGAAATATATTCAGGTGATCAGATGAGGGAAGAAAAATGGTAAACGCAGTTCATTCCAGAAAACCAAGATAATGCATTTGGGAGGGACACACAAGGCTTGCACACAAATATACACTGTAACTTCTATCAGCTAAATTCCATGCTTTTGTTTAATATTTGAAATGAAAGTATTATAAATGCGATTAATTATTTTAATCCATTAAAAACCTGGACCTTTATTTACTTCCAGCCATTAGTTGGCAACATGAAAACAACAGGATTATCTCCAAAGTGCTTCTCTCCTTCCAGTTAGTGACACAACACTCCGATCACACTGAAGACATGTAAACGAACTGGGACTGCTGCAGGCTTAATCAAAATTACGGTTAACTAAAATACAAAATGGGGAGATGGAGGAACAAAACCAAAACATTAGAATTTAATTGCGGGTGCAAATTTTCTTAGGTAGGAAATATAATAGAAGAGGCATTTGCAAATTTTCATAGATAGGAAAATTCAATAGAAAGATTTTGGAGAGTAGAATATGTGCAATACTTCTAGGTATATATTACCCAGACCTGAATCAGACACCAACCATCAGTAACACCCATCAGCCCTGTCATTTACCTCATCACTGCCACAACTTCTCAGCCCTAACCACAGACTCTGCTTTCTCCCTCAACTTCCACCCCAAATTATCAGTGCCAATCACCTTTACTGCACCACAGCACCGCCTGTAAATATGCTCCATTTTCTCTTCCCACCTCTCAATTTCTAAGGGCACTAATCACAACACGGGTCTTGACTGGGCATGCGGGTCATGGCCTCCCCCCCCTCCCCAAACCCCTAAACCAAGCCTTGATCTTGTTTCTCAAGCAGTACATTTTAGAATACCCTTGTCTTTGGACACAAATGAAATTTGCAATTACATAAGACATAATGCAACACTCATGTAAAATCTCCAGGCTGATCTCCCTAATGCTAACAAATGGAGAACAATTTTTAAAAGTCAAGCTTAAACATTATCAGATTCAGATTCATTTACTTATCACATGTACATTGAAATGTGCCATTTGTATTAACAACCAACACAACCTGCGATGTGCTGGGGTTAGCCTACAAGTGTCACCAAATATTCCAGAACCATTATAGCATGCCCACAATGTTCAGCAGAACCACACAAGCAACAACAGCCTCAATAGACCACTGTGCCAACCACCCACCCATTCTCACAAACAGGCAGTACCCAGATTCCAACTTCCAGTGCTTAGCCCCAGACTTGCAGACTCATACACATCAGACCTCCAACCTCCAGAGTCGCCAACTCCAGTTTTTGATATTTGGACTTTGACCCCTGTACTCACTGATCCCTGGACTTCAACATCCAGCTTCAACTTCTTTATTTTGCCAACCTCTGGGTATCATCATGAAAGATTGAATATATGTATATATGTACACACAAAGATATAAAAGAGTTGGTGATTGACTTTAGAAAGGAGGGGCAGTGCACACTGTCCTGTTTACATTAAAGGCGCTGAAGTCGAGAGGGCTGAAGGCTTTAAGTTCCTAAAAGAAAACAACACCAATACCCTGTCCTAGTCTAGAAAGTGTTTCTGTGCTTCTACTTCCTCGGGAAGCTGAAGAATTTTGACATTTTGTCTTTGACCCTCACTAATTTTTATCAATGCTCCATGGAAAGTATCCTGTCAATCACCTGTCCAGCTCTTGGCTCCATCCCTCCCTCTCCTGTCTTCTCCTATCATTTCAGATCTCCCCCTCCCCCTCCCACTTTCAAATCTCTTACAAGCTCTTCCTTCAGTTAGTCCTGACAAAGGGTCTTGGCCCGAAACATCGACTGTACCTCTTCCTAGAGATGCTGCCTGGCATGCTGCGTTCACCAGCAACTTTGATGTGTGTTGATGGAAAGTATCCTGTCCAGATGTATCAGGACTTGGTATGACAATACCTCTGACTGAGACCACAAGAAACTGCATAGAGTAGTCAGCACAGCTCACCACATCGTGGAACCAGCCCCCTCTCCATGGACTCTGTCTACACTTCTCACTTTCCCAATATAAAGCCAACACAATCAAAGACCCCACCCACACTGAACCACCAGGCTCAAGGGCAGCTTCTGTCCCACTGTTATAAGAATATTGAACAGTCCCCTAGTACAGTAAAATGGACTCTTGACTTTAAAATCTACCTCATTCTAGCCTCACATCTAATTATCTCCATTACACTTTATCTGTAACTATAACAATTTATTCTGCATTCTGTTATTGTTTTTCCTTGTATCACCTCATTGCATTCTTGTAACAAAATGATCTGTCTGGATTGCATACAAAACAAAGTTTTTCCTTACCCAATAGTCAGTGTGTGCCTTGAATAAATTTCAAATTGCATCAATAATAATGAAACAACAACCAAGTTAACTCACTGCCAAAGAACAAAATATCATATAATTTAGCTAGTTATAACCATAAATAAACTATATGAATGAGATGTTCTTGGATTTTTTAAGCTTTTTTTAAAGCTCCAACTCTTTGCTTCTGTTTATAAAGTAATGCTGCCATCTACTGACAAATTAGTGAAGAATCACAACATAAGGGCAAGAATGCACATCTACAATATGCTTAATCCCCTGTACATTATCTGAACTCTGAAGCAACCAATAGATCAGATTCGATTGGAAAGTGGAAGTGCTCACCATAGTCACATTGATCTGAAAAGCAAAATGCTGACAGAAGTCCTTTAAAAAACTTTGTTGGTTTTGAATCAGATAAATAAAAGCTCTATCTTTGTCAAAGAAGACAATAATGGAAAAAGGTATTGTCATGATAGAATGAGCAAACTGGGTTGTGCATAAGAGTTATGTGCACTTTGTTCACTTGCCTTCTATACTCTTCTTTCTAGATCACTTAGTTATTTGTATAAGGTTATACTAACCAAGTATTACAATTTAATTCATGTAAGGTTTTCCTTCATAATCATTCTACCTATACAAAACAATAATTGTGATTTCACTCCCATCTATGTTTCACAAATACTGTTTTTTTTAAATACTAAAGATGAATAGGAAGACAGTGAACTTCTTTGACTTTTAAATTGAATCACTAATATATGCTAACAAGTATAAATTCCAGCAAATAAAGTTTATTCCTTCAGTAATACGGTATTTGTTTTTATTTCCTCTGCAACATAAAGTAGGAAAATGTTGCCCAACCACTTGAGCCTGCTCCACTATACAATTAAGACTGTGAGTGAACTTTCACCCCAGCACCACTTTCTTCCATGAACCTCCTAATCCATTGATAACTTAATATCAAAACATTAATTAACCTCCATCTTAGATGTACTCAGGTGTTAATCACATTTTCCACCTCCTACAAAACATTGAGATGCAGCCAGTGAGGTCCAGGGGTTTATCAGTTTTCATTTCGTTTAATGTCTCTAATTAGTCTCTCTCCCCCCCCCCAAGATACTTTCTTTTAGCTCCAATTCCTGGTGTTTTCCATTATCTCTAAGAAGGCACCATTTCCACTGCATTAAATTGCACCGGAGATATATGGGGTGTCTAGGGAGGGGTAGCACCTCTGATGGGGGGCCTGCCGTGCCCTTTTCAGGACAGTTCGTCCACCTTTGGTCCGCACCTGGCACTCAGCTCTCACCTGTGGCTCCAAGTAGCTGTAACACGTGCAGCCGCCACACCCTGGTAAACCGTCTCGGCAGATGGGCCAAACCAGGTGAGGATAGCCGACGGGTCTTCGACCCTCGGTGAGGTAGGGGATTGAGCCTATCCCAGCATGTGAAGTCCGGCCATGGCAGATTGAGCAGAAGAGACCAATTAATGGTCCAACGGTCAAGAAGGCAGGCCAGCAGGCGTTGGTGGAATGCTAAGAGCATGACAAGGCTCTGGTCATCCACTGCAAGAGGTGGTGTCCTCTTTAAACTCACCCGGCAGAAGGCAAAGGCAAACCGCTGCTGTAATCTGCCACGTACATGATTTCCCAATATGTCAGAGCGGCGTGGAGGGAAATCATCCGCCAACTAGAAATTCCAGATGCGACCTATGACGACGACGAAATTGCACCAAGTAAAAAAAGTGCATTACCTACTAATGATAATCAATTTGTTCCTTAAAACAAGAGATGGGAAAGTCTCTTTTCCATCTGCTGTGTTTTGTTTGCTGCAAAATCTCCTCCACCTGGCTGAGTTTTCTGTATTCACTTCTCTCCCAGTTTAAATATCTGCAGCTGTAACTGTTCTTCATCATCCTGGTTTTATCTCTCAGACTGTGCCACTCTTGTGTGGGACCCTAATGCTAATTGTCTTGGACTCTGTTGCAAGCACAAACTGCTTTATTGATATGGCCCTTTGTATGTTTCAACCCCACCTTTATTCTATTTCTCTTTTAATCAGTGTTCTGCCACCAATTTATTGTTTAAAGAATATTATTAAGATTTAATGTACTTGTTCTATGCCTGATAATCTGTCTGCTACAAACACAATCCCAATAGACTCAATTATTGTTCTGACCTTAACAGTCTGCAAAATTTTTTTAACACAGTTCTACTTAACCACATTTCTTTTGCAGAAAGCATGCAATTAACTTAACTGACCATCATACTTTGCTTCTCAACCTTGCACCATGTTAAAATACTTGTACTTGCTTTAATAGTCTTTATAACACTGTTCTATTACGACAACGATATTAAAACACTAAATTAGTCTTCTACGTTTAAAATATTTCATTATGCATTTGAGCTACTTCTTACAAATCACTAATTTGAGAGCAAGCCATTTTTAGGTCAGTCCCTCAGACTATATTCCCATATACTTCCAATTACCATAATTTTTCCTCTCTGTCATTTTGTGGTCTAATTATATATAATTGTTTTCTGGTCTAAGGTCTCAAAAGCAAGTGTAATAACTCATAAGCACCATTAGCTGGATTTTAACCAATAAGTGTAATGGTCTAATCCAGGGCAGAAGTTTTATGTTCAGCCCAGTACTTAGTCTCCCATTGTTATAACTGCATTAGTATCAGTATTAATGCTCTAACATATGGAAACGTTGTTAGGAGACATTCAACATCTTAATGTTGTAAGGGTAATCAGTGGTTATTCCTTAAGGTTGTCATAGCTGTCGGGGGAAGGGTGGTGGAAATAGTGGGGAATAAGCTCTCACTGCCTCTTAAATGCTCCCAATGGCATGCGTCTCAAATAGCTCTGATAATCAAGTCGAGTTCCTGGCCTTCACATGTGGCTTAGCTTTTCTTTCTTTTTAAATCTTTTTATTGAATAAGTATACAAAAAGGTAAGCCATATAGGCACTAATACACTGTTAGAATATAATAAAATTACAGGAGATATTAATACAAAAAAAATGATACAAACAATGTAATTTAAACATAACATACTAAGGTAACATAATAGTATACTAATTTTTATATATATATATCAATAGAGAAAAAAAAAACCGAAAAAAAAAACACCGTGCAACTAACTAAAAGCAAAGCAAAGCAATGGGCTAACTTGGAACCAAGCAGAGTTAAAAAAACTTAAAATCACATCCTCAATCCTGACCTCCATTAAAAACAGTAAAAAAAAAACAAGAAGGGTATATAAATATGGAGCAAAAAAAAGAGGAGAAAAAAAAATTACATTAAATGAAAATATTGAATAAAAGATCTCCAGGTCTGTTCAAATTTAAGTGAGGAATCATAAAGATTGCTTCTAATTTTCTCCAAATTCAAGCATAATATCGTCTGAGAAAACCAAAAAAAGGTAGTTGGAGCATTAAACTCTTTCCAATGTTGTAAGATACATCTTTTCGCCATTAAAGTAAGAAATGCAATCATTCTACGGGCTGAAGGAGAAAGATTACTGGAAATTTTAGGTAGTCCAAAGATAGCAGTAATAGGGTGAGGAGAAATATCTATATTCAATACCTTGGAGATAATATTAAAAATGTCTCTCCAAAAAGTTTCCAGAGTAGGACAAGACCAAAACATATGAGTTAAAGAGGCTATCTGCCCCGGACATCTATCACAAAAAGGATTAATATGAGAATAAAAGCGAACTAATTTATCTTTGGACATATGTGCTCTATGAACAACTTTAAATTGAATTAGGGAATGTTTAGCACAGATAGAGGAAGTATTGACTAATTGTAAAATCTGCCCCCAGTCATCCACGGAAATGATAGACCCCAATTCCTGTTCCCAATCTACCCTAATCTTATCAAATGGAGCTTTCCTAAGTTTCATAATAATATTATAAATCATAGCCAATGCACCTTTCTGACATGGATTAAGGTTAATTATAGTATCTATGTGGCTTAGCTACTAAGCATGACAGAACCATTTCTACTAACAGGAGAAGGGGTAAAGGCAGGTTACTGGCACCTTAGCATCAGTCATTTCAAGCAGATGGGGTTTGTCAGCTGCGGTTGGCAGCTCATTTAGAAGAAAAAGTCTGATCTCAAACCTCTGCTGCCTTGTGACTATACCAACTCATGGTGAAGGCTTCAGGAGTAAACCCAAGGAAAAGAAAATTAGTTATGGCATCCCTCATTAGTTATGACATATGAATTCAACACTGACTAGTAACTCCTGCAACACCACTGGTGCTAAACTGTATCAGTCTCTACTGTTCTTTTGGGTTCATCAGCTGCATCGAGAGTGGGAGTATGCTAAATGGGCAACAGCTTGCTCTCCATATTGTACTACCCTAATTTATGTACTGGCTGGCACATCACATAGACATTAGGACACAACATCCATGGTTGAACTCTGTCAGAGTGAGTTTTTTTTGGGGTAGATGGTTTGTTTACACTTAAATGACTTTGGCCACCCGACTTCTATTTGACTATTTGACAAAGTACCGTGGATTGAGTCCACAACAATGCGCTTCCTAAAAAGGTGTGAATACCAGATGCTTCTGGCGCCGTAGTTTGACCTGATGCCGTAGTTTCGAAGACAGTATTATCTATACATTATAAATATTAATTGTCTTCCATGTTAGCATGTAAAATGCCAAATAAATGTATTGTGGATTTAATTGCATTCCTAAAGGCTGTGGATACCAACCCAGACATGTTGGCATCGGAAGGAAAGGATGAAGTTAGGAGGTGTGATATTTTGTATGTAGCTTCAATAGGAAGCATTGTCTATAACTTTTTAAGTAGCGATTGCCTTTGTGTTTAGCATATAAATATCGAGCCCTCATTGGGCTAGCAGACCTTTCTACCGAAAGCATCTCCGTCCATATGACACCTGCTGTACCTTGTTGTGTCGAATAAAGAAGCTGCTTTGAATCTACCAATGACTCTGTCTGTCTGGTGATTTCATCCACGTTACAACAAACTCTACCAACAGAGGGCCTCCTATTAAATTCCTAACTTCAAAAGGACATCTTTTACCTTCATCACATAAAGGCACATACTTCAAAGAAAAATAAGCTAATTATAACTGGCAAACTTTAGTGTGGTGCATACTGGATAAAAAGTAAGCAGATCCTTCAAGAACTATGAGAATTGCTGCTAGGCTTGGATTTCACGGAGACACAAAGAGTTGTACAAGAGTCACACACTCCACCTTAAAGGACAAAAAAAAGGAGAATCAGGATTTCTTTATAAGGGAATACAGTACCTGCTACAAATCAAAATTTAATCAATACAATCACCCCCTTCAGGGTGGTCTTCCAAATAAGTAACCTTGAACATACTTTCTTGGAATGTATGCGGGATGGTTTTTTGAACCAACATGTCGAGGAACCAACTAGAGAGCAGGCTATTCTGGACTGGGTTTTGAGCAATGAGGAAGGGTTAATTAGCAATCTTGTCGTGAGAGGCCCCTTGGGTAAGAGTGACCATACTATGGTGGAATTCTTCATTAAGATGGAGAGTGACATAGTTAATTCAGAAACAAAGGTTCTGAACTTAAAGAGGGGTAACTTTGAAGGTATGAGACGTGAATTAGCTAAGATAGACTGGCAAATGACACTTAAAGGATTGACAGTGGATATGCAATGGCAAGCATTTAAAGGTTGCATGGATGAACTGCAACAAATGTTCATCCCTGTTTGGCAAAAGAATAAATCAAGGAAGGTAGTGCACCCGTGGCTGACAAGAGAAATTAGGGATAGTATCAATTCCAAAGAAGCAGCATACAAATTAGCCAGAGAAAGTGGCTCACCTGAGGACTGGGAGAAATTCAGAGTTCAGCAGAGGAAGGACAAAGGGCTTAATTAGGAAGGGGAAAAAAGATTATGAGAGAAAACTGGCAGGGAACATAAAAACGGACTGTAAAAGCTTTTATAGATACGTAAAAAGGAAAAGGCTGGTAAAGACAAATGTAGGTCCCCTGCAGGCAGAAACAGGTGAGTTGATTATGGGGAGCAAGGACATGGCAGACCAATTGAATAATTACTTTGGTTCTGTCTTCACTAAGGAGGACATAAATAATCTTCCAGAAATAGTAGGGGACAGAGGGTCCAGTGAGATGGAGGAACTGAGGGAAATACATGTTAGTAGGGAAGTGGTGTTAGGTAAATTGAAGGGATTGAAGGCAGATAAATCCCCAGGGCCAGATGGTCTGTATCCCAGGGTGCTTAAGGAAGTAGCCCAAGAAATAGTGGATGCATTAGTGATAATTTTTCAAAACTCGTTAGATTCTGGACTAGTTCCTGAGGATTGGAGGGTGGCTAATGTAACTCCACTTTTTAAAAAAGGAGGGAGAGAGAAACCGGGGAATTATAGACCGGTTAGCCTAACGTTGGTGGTGGGGAAACTGCTGGAGTCAGTTATCAAGGATGTGATAACAGCACATTTGGAAAGCGGTGAAATGATCGGACAAAGTCAGCATGGATTTGTGAAAGGAAAATCATGTCTGACAAATCTCATAGAATTTTTTGAGGATGTAACTAGTAGAGTGGATAGGGGAGAACCAGTGGATGTGGTATATTTGGATTTTCAGAAGGCTTTTGACAAGGTCCCACACAGGAGATTAGTGTGCAAACTTAAAGCACACGGTATTGGGGGTAAGGTATTGGTGTGGGTGGAGAGTTGGTTAGCAGACAGGAAGCAAAGAGTGGGAATAAACGGGACCTTTTCAGAATGGCAGGCGGTGACTAGTGGGGTACCGCAAGGCTCAGTGCTGGGACCCCAGTTGTTTACAATATATATTAATGACTTGGATGAGGGAATTAAATGCAGCATCTCCAAGTTTGCGGATGACACGAAGCTGGGTGGCAGTGTTAGCTGTGAGGAGGATGCTAAGAGGATGCAGGGTGACTTGGATAAGTTGGGTGAGTGGGCAAATTCATGGCAGATGCAATTTAATGTGGATAAATGTGAAGTTATCCACTTTGGTGGCAAAAATAGGAAAACAGATTATTAACTGAATGGTGGCCGATTAGGAAAAGGGGAGGTGCAACGAGACCTGGGTGTCATAATACACCAGTCATTGAAAGTGGGCATGCAGGTACAGCAGGCGGTGAAAAAGGCGAATGGTATGCTGGCGTTTATAGCGAGAGGATTTGAGTACAGGAGCAGGGAGGTACTACTGCAGTTGTACAAGGCCTTGGTGAGACCACACCTGGAGTATTGTGTGCAGTTTTGGTCCCCTAATCTGAGGAAAGACATCCTTGCCATAGAGGGAGTACAGAGAAGGTTCACCAGATTGATTCCTGGGATGGCAGGACTTTCATATGAAGAAAGAATGGATGAACTGGGCTTGTACTCGTTGGAATTTAGAAGATTGAGGGGGGATCTGATTGAAACGTATAAGATCCTAAAGGGATTGGACAGGCTAGATGCAGGAAGATTGTTCCCGATGTTGGGGAAGTCCAGAACGAGGGGTCACAGTTTGAGGATAGAGGGGAAGCCTTTTAGGACTGAGATTAGGAAAAACTTCTTCACACAGAGAGTGGTGAATCTGTGGAATTCTCTGCCACAGGAAACAGTTGAGGCCAGTTCATTGGCTATATTTAAGAGGGAGTTAGATATGGCCCTTGTGGCTACGGGGGTCAGGGGGTATGGAGGGAAGGCTGGGGCGGTGTTCTGAGTTGGATGATCAGCCATGATCATAATAAATGGCGGTGCAGGCTCGAAGGGCTGAATGGCCTACTCCTGCACCTATTTTCTATGATTCTATGATTCTATACAACAGTACAGCACAGGAACAGATCGTTTGGCCTACAATGTTATGCTGAACTAACAAAATTGATAATCAAATACCCAACTAAACTAATGCTTTCTGCCTACATACCGTCTATATTTTTCAATTTCCTGCATATCACATGTTTATCTAGGAGTCTCCTGAATGCCTCGATCAATTTGCCTCCACAACCTCTCTGGAAGTGCATTCCAAGCAATCACTACACTGGGTAAAAACAAACTTGTGTAACCTGTTAACTTTGAACATATCGCCTCTCATTTTAAATGCAAGCCCTCTGGTAGTAGACATTTCAATACTGACGAAAATAATACTAGAAGTCTTCTATATCTATGTCTCTCATAAACTTCTATCAAATTTCCCCTCAGTTGCTCCACTCCAGAGAAAACAACCCAAGTTAACCTCATTTATATAAAGCATGCCTTCTAATTGAGGCAGCATCATGATGAATCTCTTCAGCCCCTACTCCAAAGCCTCGACATCCTTTCAATAACATGGCAACCAAAAATGAATGCAATACTCCATTTACGGACTAACTTGAGTTTTACAAAGCTGCAACCTAATTTCCTGACTTTAAAACTCAATTCCTTGATTAATAAAGGCAAACATGTCATATGAATTCTTTAGGAAGAGGTGCAGTCGACGTTTCAGGCCGCGACCCTTCATCAGGACTAACTGAAGGAAGAGTGAGTAAGGGACTTGAAGGTTGGAGGGGGAGGGGGAGATCCAAAATGATAGGAGAAGACAGGAGGGGGAGGGATGGAGCCAAGAGCTGGACAGGTGATTGGCAAAGGGGATATGAGAGGATCATGGGACCGGAGGTCCGGGAAGAAAGACAAGTGGGGGGGACCCAGAGGATGGGCAAGGGGTATATTCAGAGGGACAGAGGGAGAAAAAGGAGTGAAAGAATGTGTGTATAAAAATAAGTAACAGGTGGGGTTCAAGGGGGAGGTGGGGCATTAGCAGAAGTTAGAGAAGTCAATGTTCATGCCATCAGGTTGGAGGCTACCCAGACGGAATATAAGGTGTTGTTCCTCCAACCTGAGTGTGGCTTCACCTTTACAGTAGAGGAGGCCGTGGATAGACATGTCAGAATGGGAATGGGATGTGGAATTAAAATGTGTGGCCACTGGGAGATCCTGCTTTCTCTGGCAGACAGAGCGTAGGTGTTCAGCAAAGCGGTCTCCCAGTCTGCGTCGGGTCTTGCCAATATATAAAAGGCCACATCGGGAGCACCGGATGCAGTATATCACCCCAGCCGACTCACAGGTGAAGTGTTGCCTCACCCAGAGGGACTGTTTGGGGCCCTGAATGGTGGTAAGGGAGGAAGTGTAAGGGCATGTGTAGCACTTGTTCCACTTACACGGATAAGTGCCAGGAGGGAGATCAGTGGTGAGGGATGGGGGGGACGAATGGACAAGGGAGTTGCGTAGGGAGCGATCCCTGCGGAATGCAGAGAGGGGAGGGAGGGAAAGATGTGCTTAGTGGTGGGATCCCGTTGGAGGTGGCGGAAGTTACGGAGAATAATATGTTGGACCCGGAGGCTGGTGGGGTGGTAGGTGAGGACCAGGGGAACCCTATTCCTAGTGGGGTGGCGGGAGGATGGAGTGAGAGCAGATGTACGTGAAATGGGGGAGATGCGTTTAAGAGCAGAGTTGATAGTGGAGGAAGGGAAGCCCCTTTCTTTAAAAAAGGAAGACATCTCCCTCGTCCTAGAATGAAAAGCCTCATCCTGAGAGCAGATGCGGCGGAGACGGAGGAATTGCGAGAAGGGGATGGCGTTTTTGCAAGAGGCAGGGTGAGAAGAGGAATAGTCCAGATAGCTGTGAGAGTCAGTAGGCTTATAGTAGACATCAGTGGATAAGCTGTCTCCAGAGACAGAAAGATCTAGAAAGGGGAGGGAGGTGTCGGAACTGGACCAGGTAAACTTGAGGGCAGGGTGAAAGTTGGAGGCAAAGTTAATAAAGTCAATGAGCTCTGCATGTCTGCAGGAAGCAGCGCCAATGCAGTCGTCAATGTAGCGAAGGAAAAGTGAAGGACAGATACCAGAATAGGCACGGAACATAGATTGTTCCACAAAGCCAACAAAAAGGCAGGCATAGCTAGGACCCATATGGGTGCCCATAGCTACACCTTTAGTTTGGAGGAAGTGGGAGGAGCCAAAGGAGAAATTATTAAGAGTAAGGACTAATTCCGCTAGAATGAACATCGACTTCTCTAACTTCCGCTAATGCCCCACCTCCCCCTCGTACCCCATCTGTTACTTATTTTTATACACACATTCTTTCTCTCACTCTCCTTTTTCTCCCTCTGTCCCTCTGAATATACCCCTTGCCCATCCTCTGGGTCCCCCCCCTTGTCTTTCTTCCCGGACCTCCTGTCCCATGATCCTCTCGTATCCCTTTTGCCTATCACCTGTCCAGCTCTTGGCTCCATCCCTCCCCCTCCTGTCTTCTCTTATCATTTTGGATCTCCCCCTCTCCCTCCAACTTTCAAATCCCTTACTCACTCTTCCTTCAGTTAGTCCTGACCAAGGGTCTCGGCCTGAAACGTCGACTGCACCTCTTCCTAGAGATGCTGCCTGGCCTGCTGCGTTCACCAGCAACTTTTATGTGTGTTGCTTGAATTTCCAGCATCTGCAGAATTCCTGTTGTTTGCATATATGAATTCTTTACCATCCTATGTAGCCACCTTCAGAGAGCTATGAGTTTTGACCCTATAATCTCTCTGCACATTAACACTATTAGATGTCTTGCTATGAATTATTATTTGTTTAATTATTATTAATGTTTGATCTCCCAGGCTAAACACCATCTGCCATTTCTCCACCCATATCTGCAACTGATCTATATCCCATTGTGTCCTCTGGCAGTCTTCCACATGGTCTATAGCACGGTCAATCTTCATATCATCTGCAAACTTACCAACCCACCCACCCACCTACATTTTCATCCAGATCATTTGTATATATCGTAGATGTCCCAATACAGATTCCAGCAGAATACCACCATTCACAGATCTCTAACCAGAATAAATCTCATCGACCACTACCCTCTTTCTTCTGTGGGTAAGTCAATTCTGAATGCAACCAGACAACTCACATGGATCCCATGCATTTTAATCTTCTGACTGAGCCTTGCAAGAGAGACCTCGTCAAACATCTTACCAAAATGCATATAGACATTATCCACATCTACCTTCCTCACCTCAAAAAACTCAAACATATTAATAAGATGTGACTTGCCCCACAGAAAGCTATGCTTACTGTCCTCAATTAGCCATAGTTTTCCAAATGCCCATAAACTCTGTCTCAAATTCTCCTCCAGCAACTTCCTTACCACTTGATAGTTTCTAGATTTATCCCTATTTCTTTTCTTGAATATTGGAGCAACATTAGCTACTCACCAGTCCTCCAGGACCTTGCCTGTGACTAGAGAGGACATAAAGATATTGGTCGAGGCACCAGCAATCTCACCACTTACTACCCTCAATAATGTGAATAAATCGCATCAGGCCCTTATCATCTTAAAGTTCTTTAAGAGGTCTGACACTACTCTCAAAATGGACTGCCACGTTAGCATTCTCCACACTGATCTCCCTATCCTTCACACCCCTCTCCTTGGTAAATATTAATGCAAGCTTCTCAACTTAGAAACTCACCCACATACTCGTCTTCCTCTTACGTTCTCCTCTATCAGTAGTTGAACCTTTCAATTTAATTATGTGTGCCACTGAAAGGTTTTTGAACATCTAACTTGTATATTCTAATTGCAACACAGAATACGAAAAAAATAGACAAGTACCATCACTATAGTGTTATAACAGAGCTGCAGCAGTACCATTCGGGAGTGACACGAGAAGCAATAGGTTAGTATTCACTACAGGATCTAAGACTTGTATCTTTCAACATACAATTAAAGTCCTTTTTGAGCAAGCTATTTAAGATATTATAAGGTGACCAAAACCTGATTCTCACTGAGGTCATTACCAAGAACAAAATTGGTACAATATTACAGAAACAGTCAAAGTGCCAAATTCTCTAAAAAGAAAGATTGACACAATATAAAGAGCAAAATTCTTATGCAACAGTGATCAGTCATCTGCAGATTGGGATGAATAAAAAGCAAATGGAAACGAAAGGTCTCCTTACCCTGTGTCCAAATTTATTACACCCAATTTAGAAAAATGCAATGCTGATATTGGGTGGCATCATTTAATTTTGACTTCTACAAAACAAACAAAAGACTTTCAGTCTAAAAGATTGACCCTTTCTCTCCCCCACCCCCCACAGAAGTTGCAATTTCTGCTGGGTTTTCATCATCTTATCATTTTCTGTTTTAATTTCACATTTTCAGCAACTGCAGCTTTTCCCCAATTTTCTATAAAACTAACTCTGTAAAGCATCATCATAATCTATTTAATTTTAAATAAAATACTTTAGATACACTGTAGGTAAAATCCTTATTTGTTCTACACTTGCCAACTTCAGTTCACTATTTTATTATCCTGTCTCTGGCCTCTGCAATTACTCCCAACAATGCTTCAAGGAGCAGTCCCAGAACAATTTCAAATCATTTCTGTATCACTTTGTTTCAACGGCGGATATTTGAAGTGGTTATTACCTTAATAAATTTGGTCCACATCTTATTAAAGACAATTCCCCTGCGCTCTCCACCTTCTCTTCAGTTCAAAGTTTTATTGATCTTTTTTCAGTTCTGATTACAAATATGGTGCACTCCAGTTAATTGGGCCATCGGTTAATCGGGGCAACCACTTATTTAGTTCAACCTTTAAATAACAAACATCAAGAAAATTGCCGGGATTCCCTCTATTTATTTGGGACACTATGCCACTTAATTGGGACAGGAGACTGGTGCCGAACAGGTTCTAACTGGCATCATTCACAAGCAATTGTGTGGCCGCACTACACCATACTTAGAGCGAAGAGTTTTTAAATAGCGTCAGTTGTGTGTTTTTGCATTCAAAGAGCAGTGATTTTTGTCACTGATAGTTGGCAAGTAAACAGCAGTAAGACAATTCTGAAAAGTTTTGCTCACTGCAGTTTCAAGCATTCAGGCTTAGAAATACCAGAAATGGCTAGGAGTGAAAATGAAACGATTTCACTACTTCAACAAGAACTACAAATAATTCCAAGGTATCAAAAATCATCTTGAATATTACAATGAAAGTGAAGATTTGGAAGATGCAATCATTGAAATCAGTCCATTATCTGCACTAGTTGTCTGTGCCAATTTTATTCACTGCATACACTGGATAAACTCCTCTGTCAATAACTATTATAGTACTGTAGTACTATTGGCAGTATTCTAAGTTGTTCTGTATTTCATTTAAATAGATAATTTGTAACATAGATTGTCTTTTTTTAATATATCTTTTTAACTATTTCTTATCCGTGTAAGGGCAAATCAGAAGCCACGGCTTGCTGCATAGTAAGGTTTCATTAGATCGGGGACATGACAACTTTCAGGGAAGCAAGAACCATGCTTTCCTGCTTCATCAGGAAGACAAAACGGGCGTATTTTCAGAGCATATACAACCACTTCTATGATATGAGAGACATGAGGCACATGTGGCAGGAAATTAGGATTACAGATTACAATTCTACTCTGAACATCAGCAACCAAAATATCTCACTCCCCGACAGGCTGAATGTCTTTAATACCCATTTGATGCACAGAACAAAGTTCTGGTGAGGAAGAAACCTCTCCCACCCACCCCCCCTCCCCAAGAGGAGCAGACATTCCATCTGGCTGAAGCTGAGGTGAGGAAGACCCTGGCTAGAATCAACCCATGGGGCCCCATATCATACCAGGCCGGGTTCTGAAAGACCGTGCAGCCCAACAAAATGAGATGCCAACAGACAAATTCAACATCTCTCTGGAACAGTCTATTGTTCCCTCAAGGCACCAACCATCCAGTGCCACAGAAAGCAAAAGTAACCTACCTAAATGACTGTCATCCTGTGGTATTAACATCAACCATTATGAAATGCTTTAAGCGGTTGCTCACAGAGCACATTAAAGCCTTTAACACAATTACATTCGATCCTGTCCAGTTCACTTACTGCTCCAAATGATCCACTGACAATGCCATAGCTTCTGGCATCCACTCCATCCTGTCCCACCTGGAAAATGGGGCCTCATATGCCAGGTTGCTTTTTATAGACTTCATTTCAGCATTTAACACCTCAGACCCCAGAACCTGGTGGGGAAACTGTCCTTGCTGTGTCTCAACGCCTCCCTCTGTTACTGGATCCTGGACTTTTCAAAAACAGAAATGCCACAGTCAGTCAGTGGGGGCAGCAACTTCTCTAGTCCCATTACACTGAGTACTGCCACTCCCCAGGACTGTGTGCTCAGCCCATTGCTGTTCACACTACCATCGCATGACTGTCACAGAATTCAGCTGAAACTGTAACAAACTTGCAGATAACACATCAGTGGTTGACCTCATTAACAATGAGTCAGAGTACAGAGAGGAAATGGAACAGCTGGTGGACTGGTGTGAGAGTACAATCAAAGTCTGAATGTGAAGACGACCAAGGAAATGATTGTGAACTTTAGGAAGCTGCAGATGAACCACTCCCTCTCCCTTATAGATCCTCCGTAGAAGGAGGTAAGTGCACCAAGTTCACATCAGGAACAACCTCACCTGGTCCCTCAATATCTTCTCCCAAATAAAAAGGCAGAGCAGCACCTACACTTCCAGAAGAGATTGGGGCAAGTGAGGCTCTCCCCTCCCCCAACCATTTTAAATTAATTTTACAGTAGCACCATTGACAGCATCCTGAAAAGGTGCATCTCCGTCTGGTATGGGAGCATCGGTCTGGATGTTCCTACAAAGGATTGTGAGAACAGCCAAAAGGATCGTAGAGGTTTCCCTACCATCCATCGGGGACATTTTATCAGGAGCGCTGTGTACACAGGGACCTTATTATCATCAAGGATCCCACCCATCCATCCGACATCCTCTTAGACATTCTACCATCAGAAAAGAGAGTCCGATGCTTAAAAACAAGAATGGTCAGGATGGGAAGCAGCTTCTTCCCTCAGGCCATTTTACTTCTGAACTCCCTGTCGCATCACATGCTAAGTGACATCAGATAATTTGTACTGTACCCTACAATATTTAATTTATGCAATTTACTTTGTTTATCTATGCACAATTCATTTGTAGATTTATTTTCCTAAGTTACTGTGTGCTCTGTGTACTACTGTATTTTACACCTAGGTCCAGAGAAATGTTGTCTCGCATATACATGCATATAGTTAAGTGATAATAAACTGGACTGACTTGAAACTTTGGCTAACTGGGCCAAAAATTAATTGGGCCAAAATGTACTGGTCCTGATGCATCCCAATTAACCAGAATCCACTGTAATTGATTTGAAATGTCAATTCATACCACTAGTGTGCACTTGTTTTGTGTTGCAAGTTATAACTTGTCTTAAGCCTCATAACTGTCAGCCAATTCAAATTGAACGTGCACACTTCAGAATGCTACAATGTACATAGTTATGATTCAGCTTCACTGTGGTCAAACATCCAAAGTCCACCAAAGAACGAAAGACAAAAACCTGATATTTCTTTTTGCAATCAAATTATCTGGGTATGGATTCATTTTCAGAATCAGCCTCAAATTAAAGTGCTTTTTTCTGTAACGATAACATTCAAAATACCATAACAAGCAAGTAGTGGAAATGAATTTGCTGAAAATGTGGAATTATCCATTCTGCTTTCCCTCCCCTTACATTTTTCATTGTGGGGTTAAATCCTATTAATTGTTATATTAAAAAGACATTTATAAATTTAAGCACACATAGAACATAAATGGAAATTATTATCCAAAACAATTAAATCCAAAGTTTATTCTTAATATAGACCATAAAAACTCAGATTATTGCCACATGTTTTTGAGTTGACATATTATCTTAAAAAAATACATCAAACAAGTAACTTTCAGGCCAACATAAAAGAGAATCCTTAAACCTTTACTTATAATACACTGGTCTGGACAAAATGCCAAAAACTCTTTTGCATTGCTTTGAAAACTCTGGATCCCCTTTGATTTGGTAACTGGTGCCAAATCTACACTCATCCAATTGCTCTAAATATTTATTTCCTTTTAACTATAATGTTGTGGCGCTGCATCTAACAAGTAAACCTTCCCTAAAAAAGTTAAAAACTGCACCTATGATATCAAATTGATATCTGATAAACAAGGTAGCTATAAGACAATCAAATTTAAACTAATGTGAATTTGGGACAAGAGAATCATTAACATCATGTTTTCTGGAACACTGTCATCTAATACAACTACGTCAAGTTAAACCATTGCAACAAGATTTTCCTGAATGGAATAGTAAAAGTGAAAACTTGTAATTCATAAAAAAATGTTCAATAATGTACTGAGTTGCAATTTAGTAGTTCTGTTGCCAAACTACCACTCTCTTCTACACTTAACACCCTTGTGAAATTACCTTTTACAGCTTTAAAAGATAGGAAATTGAATGTACAAAGGGGGAAAAAAAAATCAACCGTGTGTTAGACATCTTGTATGTGGCACTTCATGTGTAAACAATATTCAACTAACAGTTAATTTCTACTTTTTTTGTCAAATACTGTCATCTGCATATTTTAACACATTTGCACATTAATTACAAAAGCTTTATTTATATCAAATTTATCCAGGAATATTCATGAACATATATTTCCATATTAGGTGGAAAACTATAGTATGAGCATACGAATTCAATAAGCACTCACATTATAGTTTTAAAAAAATAAAAGCTCTTTTTCTACAATGTTCACCCAATAGACTGGAATCCAAAGTAGCTTTTACATGTTTCATTCGACATATCGCTGAGCAAATGCACTGAAGTCCAGGAGTATCGTTTCATGAATCATTAGGGAGTCCAAAGAGTTTAACAGTTCCAGCTTCCCGACTGTTATCATACTTGCCATCTTTGTCATCACAAGCAAAAGCCAAGAGTGGTCGTTTCGGATGCCATGCTACAGTAAAAGTAGGTGAGTCACATTGCACTTCCCATAGCTTTTCACCTATTGGAAGAAATTTCTTTTTAAAATATACATCATATAAAAGATACTTAAGACAACTACTATTGCACTTTTCATAATATTGTCACACTCACAGAACCAGTCAGAATAATTATTCCACAGATATATATTTAGCTATGGATGCAGATGTTTTCACTGTTCTTATATTTTTAATTGTATGCAGCTTTACTCTTAGTTATATTTTTCTTCTCCTAGTAATATTACAAACTATTATAGCTCTATCCTTTTAAAAAGATACTCAGGTCCAGTGCATTAGTCATGACCTTTCACCTTTGGGATAAACGTTCAAACTGAAAACAAAATCTCTTCTGCTGGCTGAGGATTCAAATAAAGTGTGTGTGGGAGCCACAATCAAAACTTTAGTCAAAGGTTAACAGTTCAACAAATAAACCTTCAGACAGCCATTAGAAACTTAGAAAGTTCCACTTAAATGATATACACTACAGGCATATACTTAGTTTTCTAAAAAGGCAGCCAGGCAAGAGAAATGTAACTTCTAGAACGATGCCAATGGTTATCAATCACCACCATGTTGATTTAGAAATTCATACCAGTTTCCACTTCTGCAATGTCTATGAAGTGATCTTCAGAAGCTGAAGCTAGCATTTTTCCATCATGGCTGAAGCTCAATGTTCTTACAGGCCAGTCAAGTCTGAAAGAAACAAACAAAGCTGTGCAAAACTCCTTAATAAAATTTTAATGCCTGGCTAAAGCAAAAATTGTCAATAAATTGGTGATGCAGCACATTGATACAGCAGGTAAAGTTGTTGGCTGATGCCTCCAATCCTGCCTATGTGGATCTTGCATATTCTGCTTCATGCTCCACCTGGTTTCACCAGATGCTCTAGTTTCCTCCCACTTCCCAAAGAGGTACTAGTTGGTAATTTAATTCATTACTGTAATAGATAGAACACTACAGCACAGTACAGCCCCTTCAGTCCATGATGTTGTACCAACCTTTTAATCCTAAAATCATTCTAACCCTTCCCTCCTATTTTTCTCACAGGTCTAACTAAGAGTTTTTTTTAACATGCCCCCGCTTCCACCACCACCCCCAGCATGGCATTCCACATACTCACAACTCTGGAAAAAAAAAATACCTCTGGCATCCCACCTATACTTCCTCCATTCACTTTAAAATTACGCCCACTGGTGTTAGCCATTTCCACCCTGGGAAAGTCTCTGGCTATCCACTTGATTTACGCCTCTTATCATCTATAACATTTCTATCAAGACACCTCTCGTCCTCCTTCATCTGCTCAACCGATCTTCATCCAATCTAGAGCTAGAATAGACCTGATGCCCCCCCGCCCCCGGCATCTATGTTGTAAGAAATATGAGAAACAAAGCAAGTGGCAATATAAACCAACAAGTAAAAAGGCTTCAGAGAAGTATGAACATTTTGGCATCCTGGTGCATGAAGCTAAAATGCATGTATAACAATCTATAGGAAGAAAATTGATACGTTAGCCTTTATAGTAAGCGTATTTGAAGCAGGAGTCTGCAGAAATGGAAACTGGGTGCAAGTCTGTAAATCAGCATATTAATTGATGACCATTGCCGTTAATCCAGAAGTGTTTGAGATCAGAAAGGGGAATGGCAGAGCAAACTGTATTGGAGAAATCACGAGCTAACTGGACAGAGCAAAGCAGCTTTGAATCAGGAACGTGCAATAAAGGGCCTCAGGATGAAGCAGGGAGAGGAGAAGCTTGAGTATGGATTGCACAAAGGTGCAGGGTGATGAGTTAACACATCGCTTATGATGAAGCTGGCAGAACAGAACACTAGAGTATTGAAGTAGAGGGTAACACAGAAGTGACAGGATAACCCAGAGTACATCTGTTAAAATGGGTGCAGACCTGGGAGGGTGAAGATCAAGCAGACCTTAAAGGAGACAGAAGTTTGGAACTCAAGCAATCTTGAAAGGATTGCCTAGCAGACCATGTACAGTGAAGTATGTGCAGGGAGGGACAGAGTGAAGAGTCAACCGACCAAGCAACAGTAATTGGCCACAGAGTGAAACAGGGAGAGCAGGGTGATTTGATGTAGACCGAGGTGCAGAGTGACAAGCTAGAGCAGAAGGTAGGGAGAAGCATGAGCAGGCTGATATAGAGAGCTGAGTGAACTGCAGAGGCAACAGGATGACCCGGATGATTCTACAGCCTACAGAATCACTTTCAAGGACTCTTTACAACTCAGATTTTCAGTGATTTTTTACATTTACACAGCTTGTCTTCTTTAGCATATCAGTTGTTTATCAGTCTACGTATAGCTCTTCATAAATTATATTACTTTCTTGTAATATTTACAAGAAAATGAATCTCAAGGTAGTATATGGTAAAATACAAGTAATTCAAAGTTAAATTTACTTTGAACTTTTGAGTGTATCTAGCAAATTGGATGCAGACCTGACTAGGATGAAGCTCAACCAGAGCTGAAGGGGGGAGGATCTAGTGGAGCATTTGCTAGTGAGGGGTGGGAGGGGTGGAATCCAGGGTGTTTGGAAGTGGATCAGGCTACACGACGAAGTGGAGGGTGATGGGCCAGCATACCAGGTCGAGTGAAGCACAAGAAGAGCAAACAGCACAGAGGCAGAGAGCAGCAGCAGGGAATGTCAAGGCAACAGGATAAGCTGGGTGCAGACCAGGCAAAGTGGTCAAGTGGACCTGAAGGAAGACTACAGTGTGGAGCTCAAACAGACCTGAAGGAGCATGAGCAGCCTGAGAATATAAAGCAAAAGGGAACCAATTAGTTAGCAAGCACAGAGATAGCTGAATAACCCAGAGTGTATCTGGAGGTGTTTGTCAGATTAGATGCAAGATTGATATTTATTTGGCTGGGATGTCTCAACCAGAAATCAGTCTTAACATGAGGAGTTGACAATTCAAGTCAGACAAGAAGACATGGCTTTCCCCAAAGGATATTGGATCTTTGAAGTTTTTTTAGCCAAGAGAACAATGAATGCTTTGCCACAAGGTATACTCAAGAAAATACGATGGATTAAAATATTAGGAGTAACACAAAAGGCTGTCACTGAAGGAAATGTTTGTAGAAATAAAAGATCAGCTATAATTTTATTGATTGACAGACTGCAAGAAAAAACACCCAAATGGCCCATTTCTGGCTCAATTTTTTTTTTTTTTTTTTTTTTAAATGTTATTTCTGAAACCTTGTCTGTTAGTTAGTGATTCACTGCGCAGGAACCAAAATGAGAAAATGCATTTCTACCATTTTCACATTACTCTCATTCTTTTCACAGTCCTCATCCTGCACCAAATTATCATCTAACTGCAGAATCAAACAAGTATAATCCTATTGTGAGTTTTATGATATATCTTTGTGAACAGAATCTAAGTTCTATTGACTCCACCTTAACTAATAGATGAATATTCAGCTGGCTTTCCAATCTTTAAAGAAAACTTAAGGCCATAACTTATAGCTAATGTGGTAATCTCCATGGCCCAGCATCATGCCATGCAGATAGATAACATGTCTTTAGATAACTTTGCGTTAGCTATTACAAATTGCAACTCATTTTCTTTGGCACCTCATATAAACAGACAGCAAAGAATATGTGGTGTGAAGGAATTAAGTGTTATACCATTGTATCAGCATTCTCAAATATGCACAATGGCAGGATAATGCACAAGCAAACTAAGATAAATAAGATAGAATACATTAGTGTTTTATTGTACTCCACACCTTTAACTAATTTTTAAGAAAATGGCAAAAATATCTCAAGAATCTGCATAAATGTATCAAAGAAATGCAAACTGCGGTTTTAAAAAAAAGCATTTAAACTCATGTGCTTTGAATCTCAGGCACATTTAGAAAGAACTAAATAAATGATTTGACCCCAACATACAGTCAAACTTCCTTAGGAAAGACCTTTTTCATACAGAACATAGAATAACTTATCTTTAACTGTCTGCACAAACAATTCTCCTCGTAAAGTACAAATTCAAATGAATATATTTTGATGTAGAATTAATAACATGAAAAACTTGCATCACAGCTATGATTTGAAAAATAGTCAATGTAACAAGATCAGATGCAATATCTTGTTTATTATCCATTCTCAGTCCAAATTTAACAGTTAATATTTTGAGCACATTCCAAAGCCAACTAACCTGGAGAAGCATCTTACACAGACAAGTTCATCCACACTCCAAAGGCTAACCAGTGCGTCAGCACTCCCTGTAGCAAAATATTTGCCTGTTGGATCAAATTTAATGCAAATGCAGTTCGAAGGATGTGCATTGATTGACTGAATAGGTTTCAATTCTGGATAACTGAAACACAATTAAGTAAAAAAAACCTTAAAAACTGTAATATCAGATTACTTCACTAAGTTATTTTGAACAGCCTCAATCTATTACAGGCAAATGTAAGATCAGACGTGAATAATAATAAATAATGCAGTTTTGTTCAAAAAAACACATATATTAATCTCATAAGTCTAAGGTAAATTTAAATAGGTAGAAGTGTTAGGATAATATGCATTTTTTTTTCTTGACCACCCATTCCTTCCCACCCCAAAATCTGCAGAATTTAAATTTCAAATGATCATACTGTCCACAGAAGCCGATTCCATATATACCCCGTTCCCAAATATTGTCTAAACAATTGATCAGATGTTAATATTCATCACATTGCTACTCCTTGCAAAAAAAATTAAAACTATTGGTGCAGTTCTGCCACAGTCCTAAGTTTACAAATTAACAACTTTTAATTTGTTCAAGAATAAATTCAAAACTAGTAATTTTATATAAAGTCTGAAAGTGAATTATTCATACATACGAAGCTAGATTGATCACCAACTCAGGATACAACATCTTGAGTCTAATATACTGTACAGTTCAATTACACACATCTTTGTCAGCCCATTTAGTAAATTTCAAAAATTTATGCTACCTGAGTAAGTTGATGCAGCCATTGCCATTGGTTAGGAAAAACATATCATTATCATTATTCCAAGATATCTCATTTACTTCAAATTTAAACTGTTCTTCAGCTCTTGATCGGTGTGATTTAGCATCAATGAAAGTTACCACATCGTCTTTGTTTCCTACAGCAATTGTTTGGCCATCAGGACTCCAACAGATGTTAATATTCTCACCTAACAAAAAAATATGTTCAGTCTCTGGACAGAATACAATGCACCCATTCCCTTTATTACAACAAAAAATCAAGCCAACACAGGCAATACAATCCAAATTCTGTACTTGCCAGTCATCATTGAGGAATCAGTGGTGGAAACAGTGGACAGCTTCTGAGTGTAAACATCTCAGAGGATCGCAGGCCCAACACACTGATGCAATCACGAAGGCATGCCAGTGGCTCTACTTTGTTAAGAGTTTGGGGAGATTTTGTATGTCAAAGAGATCTGCAAATTTCTGCAACATGGACAGTATTCTGGTTGGTTGCATCACAGCCTGGTATGGAGGTTCCGATGCACAGGATCACAAAAGCCTGCCAAGAGTTGTAGACTCTTGCCAGCATAGTGCTCCCCACCATCAACGACATATTCAAGAGGCAGTGCTTCAAACAGCGGCGTCCATCAACTTAGGACTCTCACCATTCAACAAATGCTCTCAATTCATTACTAACATCAGGAAGGTGGTACAAGAATTTGAACATCTTAAGATCAGCTTCTAACCCTCCACCATCAGATTTCTGAAAGATCCATTGAACTTATGAACACCACTTCATTATTCCTTTGTTTTTGCACTATATATTTTATAATTTAGACTAATTTTTGATTTGCATTCCACTGCTACCACAAAACAACAAACGTCATGAGTCTGTGATAATAAACCTGCTTCTAATACAAACAGGGAATAAGGGAATAATACCCTACAATTAAATATAACAAAATATAACCAGCATTTCATAGAAATATAACACAAGCTGATACACTCAGCCAACCAATATGTTTGACTAAAGAAGTCAAAGAAGCATTTTAAAGCAGCAGGAAACATAAAAAGTGAGGGGGTAATGCAAGGCCTGCGTACCATACCCACAACTGTCGAAACAGCAGACAATGGGAATGTAAGGTTAATAAAATATATTAGGGTAGAATTTGTGTGAATACAGTGTTTGATGGTAGGCACAGACTCTGCAGGATGAAGGTCACATTTCTCTCAATGACATTAAACATTGGTTATGGCTTCCAAAAGCACATTAAGCTTTCCAAAGTCCAGTGACAACAACTCAGCACATTGAGAAGATCAATTATTTATACTGGTGCTAAGTGATCTTAATGTAATAATCTAATTATTCCCAATTTTGGCATACAATAACCACATAGATTTAAATGTAGTGCAGTGTTGACTAAATCTCTTGTAAATTACCTTTTGTGTTGACAGTAGCAACACATTTTGTAGTTCGGACATCCCAGATTCGAACAGTTTTATCACCAGAAGCAGTCACAAAAAGGTCTGCATTGCTAGGATGCCAACAGAGCTGGTCTACACTATCACCATGACCACGATAGTTATTCTCTTTAACCTGAAAAATATAAATAGAATTCACAAGAATAAAAATTTTAGATCATCTGTGTAATTAGATATTATTTAGAGTAAAATTTCAATAATCTACAACCCAACTATTTGGAAATCACCTTGGCTCAGAATCTGACTTGACAGATGTTATTTGCAGTGTCCCCTTCTACCTACCAGGGCCCTAGTTCCTGTACTCCTTTTAATCTTACCTGTTTTATGGAAAAATTATTATAACACTGTGAAATACCTAATAAAATAAAATTATATACCATCCAATCAGTTTTACTGTAGATAATTTTGCTGAGTTATTTCTGCCTTGTACACATTTCTCAGAAGTGTGCTGTCTTTCTCAGGTAGCTGGTCCAGCAATGAGGCAAATGTGGAAGAAATGGAAATTCAGATGAACAAGGAGACCAAGAGGGGAAGGGAGGGGGAGACAAGGGGAGGGGGTTAAGGAAAGGAGAAGGGGTAGGGAAGCAGGGGGAGATGAGGGGAGGGGAGGGGGTTAAGGAAAGGAGAAGAGGTAGGGAGGCAGGGGGAGGTGAGGGGAGGGGGAGACGAGGGGAGGGGGTTAAGGAGAGGAGAAGGGGTAGGGAGGCGGGGGGAGAGGGTAGGGAGGCGGGGGAGGGAGAGGAGAAGGGGGAGGGAGAGGAGAAGGGGGAGGGAGAGGAGAAGGGGGAGGGAGAGGAGAAGGGGGAGGGAGGCGGGGGGAGAGGGTAGGGAGGCGGGGGAGAGGGTAGGGAGGCGGGGGAGAGGGTAGGGAGGCGGGGGAGAGGGAGAGGAGAAGGGGTAGGGAGGCGGGGGGAGGGAGAGGAGAAGGGGTAGGGAGGCGGGGGGAGGGAGAGGAGAAGGGGTAGAGAGGCGGGGGGAGGGAGAGGAGAGGGTAGGGAGGCGGGGGGAGGGAGAGGAGAAGGGGTAGGGAGGCGGGGGGAGGGAGAGGAGAGGGTAGGGAGGCGGGGGGAGGGAGAGGAGAAGGGGTAGGGAGGCGGGGGGAGGGAGAGGAGAAGGGGTAGGGAGGCGGGGGGAGGGAGAGGAGAGGGTAGGGAGGCGGGGGGAGGGAGAGGAGAGGGTAGGGAGGCGGGGGGAGGGAGAGGAGAAGGGGTAGGGAGGCGGGGGTAGGGAGAGGAGAAGGGGTAGGGAGAGGAGAAGGGGTAGGGAGAGGAGAAGGGGTAGGGAGGCGGGGGAGAGGGTAGGGAGGCGGGGGAGAGGGTAGGGAGGCAGGGGAGAGGGTAGGGAGGCAGGGGAGAGGGTAGGGAGGCGGGGGGAGAGGGTAGGGAGGCGGGGGGAGGGAGAGGAGAAGGGGTAGGGAGGCGGGGGGAGGGAGAGGAGAAGGGGTAGGGAGGCGGGGGGAGGGAGAGGAGAAGGGGTAGGGAGGCGGGGGGAGGGAGAGGAGAGGGTAGGGAGGCGGGGGGAGGGAGAGGAGAAGGGGTAGGGAGGCGGGGGGAGGGAGAGGAGAAGGGGTAGGGAGAGGAGAAGGGGTAGGGAGGCGGGGGAGAGGGTAGGGAGGCGGGGGAGAGGGTAGGGAGGCGGGGGAGAGGGTAGGGAGGCGGGGGAGGGAGGGAGAGGAGAAGGGGTAGGGAGGCGGGGGGAGGGAGAGGAGAAGGGGTAGGGAGGCGGGGGGAGGGAGAGGAGAAGGGGTAGGGAGGCAGGGGGAGAGGGTAGGGAGGCGGGGGGAGGGAGAGGAGAAGGGGTAGGGAGGCGGGGGGAGGGAGAGGAGAAGGGGTAGGGAGGCGGGGGGAGGGAGAGGAGAAGGGGTAGGGAGGCGGGGGGAGGGAGAGGAGAAGGGGTAGGGAGGCGGGGGGAGGGAGAGGAGAAGGGGTAGGGAGGCGGGGGGAGGGAGAGGAGAGGGTAGGGAGGCGGGGGGAGGGAGAGGAGAAGGGGTAGGGAGGCGGGGGGAGGGAGAGGAGAAGGGGTAGGGAGAGGAGAAGGGGTAGGGAGAGGAGAAGGGGTAGGGAGGCGGGGGAGAGGGTAGGGAGGCGGGGGAGAGGGTAGGGAGGCGGGGGAGAGGGTAGGGAGGCGGGGGAGAGGGTAGGGAGGCGGGGGGAGGGAGAGGAGAAGGGGTAGGGAGGCGGGGGGAGGGAGAGGAGAAGGGGTAGGGAGGCGGGGGGAGGGAGAGGAGAAGGGGTAGGGAGGCGGGGGGAGGGAGAGGAGAAGGGGTAGGGAGAGGAGAAGGGGTAGGGAGGCGGGGGAGAGGGTAGGGAGGCGGGGGAGAGGGAGAGGAGAAGGGGTAGGGAGGCGGGGGGAGGGAGAGGAGAAGGGGTAGGGAGGCGGGGGGAGGGAGAGGAGAAGGGGTAGGGAGGCGGGGGGAGGGAGAGGAGAAGGGGTAGGGAGGCGGGGGGAGGGAGAGGAGAAGGGGTAGGGAGGCGGGGGGAGAGGGTAGGGAGGCGGGGGGAGGGAGAGGAGAAGGGGTAGGGAGGCGGGGGGAGGGAGAGGAGAAGGGGTAGGGAGGCGGGGGGAGGGAGAGGAGAAGGGGTAGGGAGGCGGGGGGAGGGAGAGGAGAAGGGGTAGGGAGGCGGGGGGAGGGAGAGGAGAGGGTAGGGAGGCGGGGGGAGGGAGAGGAGAAGGGGTAGGGAGGCGGGGGGAGGGAGAGGAGAAGGGGTAGGGAGAGGAGAAGGGGTAGGGAGGCGGGGGAGAGGGTAGGGAGGCGGGGGGAGGGAGAGGCAGAAGAGGGTAGGGAGGCGGGGGGAGGGAGAGGAGAAGGGGTAGGGAGGCGGGGGGAGGGAGAGGAGAAGGGGTAGGGAGGCGGGGGGAGGGAGAGGAGAAGGGGTAGGGAGGCGGGGGGAGGGAGAGGAGAAGGGGTAGGGAGGCGGGGGGAGGGAGAGGAGAAGGGGTAGGGAGGCGGGGGGAGGGAGAGGAGAAGGGGTAGGGAGGCGGGGGGAGGGAGAGGAGAAGGGGTAGGGAGGCGGGGGGAGGGAGAGGAGAAGGGGTAGGGAGGCGGGGGAGAGGGTAGGGAGGCGGGGGAGAGGGTAGGGAGGCGGGGGGAGGGGGTAGGGAGGCGGGGGGAGGGAGAGGAGAAGGGGTAGGGAGGCGGGGGGAGGGAGAGGAGAAGGGGTAGGGAGGCGGGGGAGGGGGTAGGGAGGCGGGGGAGGGGGTAGGGAGGCGGGGGGAGAGGGTAGGGAGGCGGGGGGAGGGAGAGGAGAAGGGGTAGGGAGGCGGGGGGAGGGAGAGGAGAGGGTAGGGAGGCGGGGGGAGGGAGAGGAGAAGGGGTAGGGAGGCGGGGGGAGGGAGAGGAGAAGGGGTAGGGAGGCGGGGGGAGGGAGAGGAGAAGGGGTAGGGAGGCGGGGGGAGGGAGAGGAGAAGGGGTAGGGAGGCGGGGGGAGGGAGAGGAGAAGGGGTAGGGAGGCGGGGGGAGGGAGAGGAGAAGGGGTAGGGAGAGGAGAAGGGGTAGGGAGGCGGGGGAGGGGGTAGGGAGGCGGGGGAGGGGGTAGGGAGGCGGGGGAGGGGGTAGGGAGGCGGGGGAGAGGGTAGGGAGGCGGGGGAGAGGGTAGGGAGGCGGGGGGAGAGGGTAGGGAGGCGGGGGGAGGGAGAGGAGAAGGGGTAGGGAGGCGGGGGGAGGGAGAGGAGAAGGGGTAGGGAGGCGGGGGGAGGGAGAGGAGAGGAGGGGTCCAGCTGAGGGTGGGGTGCAGGGTCTAGGACAATTGAGGAAGGTCTTCGGCGGGACGCGGGGTAGAGCCCGGCTCTCACTTCTCTCACCAGCCTGTCTTTCTCCAACACGAAAACGCTGGCCGTCTTATCGAAGGAGCCGGAGGCGAGCCTGCGGCCATCACAGCTCCAGGCCACCGAGTGCACCTTGGCAGCGTGCGCCGAGAACTCCTTGGTGCGGCCGTTGGTTTTGAAGTGCTCCTGAGTCTCGAGCAGGTAAGTGGCCGCCATGGTCGCGCGGCCCGGGCCACGGCACCCTCTACCGGTGGCGTGGGGGGGGACGCTCAACGTAACTGCGGACACTTCTCCGCTTCGGCTACAAAGGGAAATACCGTACGGTACGAGATATCAAATAATACTCAAAAAATAGAGTTGCTATTTTCTGAATTTTCAAAAAAATACTTTTCTTTTACTATTTTAAAGCCTGCTGTTTACTGAACCCCTATTAGTGAAATGGTACAACCATATATTGCGATTCAAACTTTATTTATAAACCAAACTTTATTTACAATGCGGAGGGACGGGCAGTCGGCGGGAGATTGACGGTCCGTTTGTCGCCGAAGAGATTAATGCAGTCTGCTCCGCTCTAATTACAACATTTTCTGTGTTTATTTCGTACTGCCAGCATCTGTGGCAAATGGTGTAGAATACAGAATAGTTTAAAATGTCCATTTCGGCAGGAAAAATGTATATTTAAATAGTATGGGGTTTCAGGATTGATATTTGTACAGGGACTGCACATAATTAAGGAAGCTAATTATGTTATTGTTTGTTGCTGGTGGAATTGAATGTGAAAGCAAGAACGCATCATGCAACAGGAGTCCTAAATTTTTTGAGACGCAATTTTCATCATTGTTCAGCTTCAGTTACATAGAAATTGTACCTCACCATTGTTAGGTCACATTTGGAATATGCAGTTGCTGCATGGGACCCATACACAAACAAAAACACTACTTCCATCGAGTGAGTCCAAAGACAGGCAGCCCGATTTGTCACAAATACCTATGAGAGAGTATTGGAAAATGTAAATGCACGCATTGTATTTTCTGCAGTATTACTGTATTTACTCGAATGCACACATTGTATTTTCTACAGTATTACATTATTTACTATGTAACCACTGTTAGCTCATTAGAAGGTATTTACTATGTAGCTATGACTTTTGACCTGTTCACTATTAATTCATGAGAGAACTAAAATGAAACCAAGTAGAAATATAACGGTGGCGGGTAAGGTGATGAAATATGTGGCAGTATGTCGATGCAAGACTAATTAAGAAATAACTGGTTAGGGATGAGAAGACATGTGGTCTAAAAATGTAAACTAGGACATAATTAAGTTGACGAGTAAAACAATAGTGGAAAGTCAAGAGCGGATATATTGATGATATGTAATCACAGGCCGATTGGATATGATAATGTAGCTAAGATAGGAGAATTGCTATAAAAATGCGATGTACAAGGATCGATGGACAACCAGCGACTAGCTCACTGGCTGTCTCAGCTTTGATTCGCAAATTAAAGTTTAAAACTTCTTGAAGGATTTTCTGCGTCTCCTTGTCGTTTGTGAGAAACGAGAAACCACGACAAAATTGGCGTCACGGACAGAATCGGAAAGAGACCCGCGAGGAAAAGAACGGCAGATTGGGACGCTTCTCGGTCCCCTGGGGACCCTCACGGGGCTAACAGAATTAAGGGTGCACCCAGAAAAAGGTGAGCGCTTTTTGCGATAATTCGGACTAATAATTCTGTTGGTTTTGGGGGGTCTCGGGGACTCAGAAGTGTGAAGCAACTGCCGAAGGGTCTCTCCGATCCAAAGAATCTGGCAGAATTGGGGATAAAAGGAGGCTCAGAGGATTGATCAAGAGCACGGCCGTGGGGGTAAGTACGAATAAAGTAATACGAAGTTAAGGAAGGAAAAATTCCACGTGGTATTGGTAAGTCCCTGTGAAACTAAGGTCTGAACGGGTAGGGAAAGAAAGAAAGGAAGAGAAAATCCTCGTGAATATCGCCTTAAGAAGTGTAAGGGTCTGAATAGGCGAGGTGCAAAAGGAAAAGTTCTGTGGATACCGCCTTAAGTAGGGGTCTGCACGGGCAGAACGTAATAGGAGATAAAGATAGTTTAATAGATAATGCAAACGCTGGTAAGATAAACCATAAGGCTAGGCATAGAATTAGAGAAATAGTATTATTATATAGGTAAGTCGTCAGATTCTAAGAATACCATAATAGAAAAAGGAAAAAAAGAACAACGTGACGGAGAAAGGAACAGAACATTCCCAGTAAGTCAGGATGAGATCATAGAAACGTCAGAGAAATGGGAAAAAAGAACCAAAAATCTGGTCACGAAATGGCCAAGAGAAGGAACGTGTGATGTAAGCTTATGTGAGGAAATGGAAGCGCTAATTAAAAATCACAAACCCAAAGATAAATCCAAGAAAAGAGAGAAAAAAAGAAAACGATAAATGGAAGTGGATGGAGGGAGAAAGGTTCAGAAAGACGGGAAGTATATTAATAGTAAGTGAAAAAGACACTGAGATACGAAAGGAGCAGTCTGGTAAAGAAAAGGAAAAGCATAACAGGGAGCCGGCTTCGGCTCTAAACCCAGACCTGAAAGACGTAGAAAAACCTCCTCCCTATTACGAGAAAGGAACCCTTAAACAGTGTCCGATGATAACAGGAGAAGTGGATCTAAATGGAGAAATTAAAGTTTGGGATACCGAGGAGGAAAGAAGGAAGCACGAAAAGGAGAAGGGGGAACTATGGAAGGTAACAGAAGAAGACAGGACAAAGATAGAACAGGAAAAAAGGAAACTAGAAGAGGTCAAAAGGTTACAGGAATTAAGAGCGAAAAGGGATGGAGAGAAATCTCTGTTATATGAGCACGGAACTGAACAGGCCAGAGGAGAAGCTATAATAATTGGGAGACAAGGGGCAGCCCTGCAGGTCAGGTGGAATACCTTCTTGGAAAAATGGTACAGGATACCGGAAGCTGAGCCCCACATAACGCTGCTGGTAAATGAGGGACATCAGTCTTAAGACCTAGGACCCTTAGTAAAGCACGCTGGAACCGTAGCGATGTGGAGGAAAACTATGCCAAAGGTGTGGGTATCGGGAGACAACAACTACTTTAGAATAGAGATAGATATAGATATGATAGGAACAACAAAGGAGGTCGAAGTAACTCCCCAACCACACATGGGAAGTCCAGCAGAAAGGTAACAGGTTAGAAGGGCTACCATCTATTCTGTGGTCACAACATGACACGGATGTAGGGAGAATAAGACCAGCCAGTCCGGTGGAAATAAAGCTGAAAAAGGGAGCAGTTTCACCCAGGAGACCACAATATCCCTTGAAACCAGAGGCAGAAGAGGGAATAGCGCCAACAATACAGGGGCTACTGGAGGCAGGAGTACTCAAAAGGACAGACAGCCCATGTAATACCCCGCTGTTACCCGTCCTAAAAGCGGATAAATCTAAATGGAGACTGGTGCATGACTTGCGAGCGGTGAATGAGGTAGTGGAGGACTGGCCAGCGGTAGTTCCCAACCCACGCACGCTTTTGACTAACGTTCCGCCGGAAGCAGGCTATTTTTCAGTGATTGATTTGTGCTCGGCGTTTTTCAGCGTTCCCCTGGCAGATCAGTGTCAGTACCTATTTGCGTTTACAAACAGAGGGAACCAGTATACCTACACTAGAATGCCGCAAGGATTTAAACATTCACCACACATTTTTAATCAAATGTTAAAGGTGGACCTAGAGGGCATCCCGTTGGAAAATATATTGATACAGTATGTGGATGATTTGTTGATTTGCTCCGAAAGTGAGGGACAGTGTGAACAGGATACCATAACCCTTTAAGAAAGAATGGCGCATGGAGGGCATAAGGTATCTAGAAAGAAGCTGCAATTTTGCAAGCAACAGGTAGAATACCTAGGCAGAGTGATATCCAAGGGAGCGAAGGCGACAGCGCCGGATCAAATTGAGGCTCCTAAGACCCAGACAATGGGGCAGCTGATGACGTTTCTGGGACTAACAGGATATAGTTCAGATTGGATTGGGGAATATGCTGAAATTGTAACGCCACTAAGGAAAATAATGAAGGACATACAAGCTTGAGGAATAGTCTACAGTGGAATGAGGAGGCGGAAGTGGCTTTCAATACCATTAAACAGGAATTGCTGTCAGCCCCAGCATTAGCTTTGCCTGACTACGAGAAGGTCTTTCGTCTGTACGTATCCAACCGACAGGAAGGTTATGCCGCAGCAGTTCTAACGCAGGAGACTGGCACAGGTAAAGCAAAACAACCGATAGCGTACTACAGTGCGAGACTGCCTCAGGGGTACCCACCTTGTCATCAGGGATTGGCAGCGCTGTACTATGCATATGAAAAGGCATCATCCGTAACCATGGGCTATCCTGTGATCCCATACACTTTGAAGGTATGAGACATGAATTAGCTAAGATAGACTGGCAAATGATGCTTAAAGGGTTGGCGGTGGATATGCAATGGCAAGCATTTAAAGATCGCATGGATGAACTACAACAATTGTTCATCCCAGTTTGGCAAAAGAATAAATCAGGAAAGGCAGTGCACCCGTGGCTGACAAGGGAAATTAGGGATAGTATCAACTCCAAAGAAGAAGCATACAAATTAGCCAGAAAAAGCAGCTCACCTGAGGACTGGGAGAAATTCAGAGTCCAGCAGAGGAGGACAAAGGGCTTAATTAGGAAAGGGAAAAAAGATTATGAGAGAAAACTGGCAGGGAACATGAAAACTGACTGTAAAAGCTTTTATAGATATGTGAAAAGAAAAAGATTAGTTAAGACAAATGTAGGTCCCCTACAGACAGAAACAGGTGAATTGATTATGGGGAACAAGGACATGGCAGACCAACTGAATATCTACTTTGGTTCTGTCTTTACTAAGGAGGACATAAATAATCTTCCAGAAATAGTAGGGGACAGAGGATCTAGTGAGATGGAGGAACTGAGGGAAATACATGTTAGTAGGGAAGTAGTGTTAGGTAAATTGAAGGGATTAAAGGCAGATAAATCCCCAGGGCCAGATGGTCTGCATCCCAGAGTGCTTAAGGAAGTAGCCCAAGAAATAGTGGATGCCTTAGTGATAATTTTTCAAAACTCTTTAGATTATGGACTAGTTCCCAAGGATTGGAGTGTGGCTAATGTAACCCTGCTTTTTAAAAAAGGAGGGAGAGAGAAACCGGGGAATTATAGACCGGTTAGCCTAACATCGGTGGTGGGGAAAATGCTAGAGTCAGTTATCAAAGATGTGATAACAGCACATTTGGAAAGCGGTGAAATCATTGGACAAAGTCAGCATGGGTTTGTGAAAGGAAAATCATGTCTGACGAATCTCATAGAATTTTTTGAGGATGTAACTAGTAGAGTGGATAGGGGAGAACCAGTGGATGTGGTATATTTGGATTTTCAAAAGGCTTTTGACAAGGTCCCACACAGGAGATTAGTGTGCACACAGTATTGGGTGTAAGGTATTGATGTGGATAGAGAATTGGTTGGCAGACAGGAAGCAAAGAGTGGGAATAAACGGGGCCTTTTCAGAATGGCAGGCAGTGACTAGTGGGGTACCGCAAGGCTCAGTGCTGAGACCCCAGTTGTTTACAATATATATTAATGACTTAGATGAGGGAATTAAATACAGCATCTCCAAGTTTGCGGATGACACGAAGCTGGGCGGCAGTGTTAGCTGTGAGGAGGATGATAAGAGGATGCAGGGTGACTTGGATAGGTTAGGTGAGTGGGCAAATTCATGGCAGATGCAATTTAATGTGGATAAATATGAGGTTATCCACTTTGGTGGCAAGAACAGGAAAATAGATTATTATCTGAATGGTGGCCGATTAGGAAAAGGGGAGGTGCAACGTGACCTGGGTGTCATTATACACCAGTCATTGAAAGTGGGCATGCAGGTACAGCAGGCGGTGAAAAAGGCGAATGGTATGCTGGCATTCATAGCAAGAGGATTTGAGTACAGTACTGGAGCAGGGAGGTACTACTGCAGTTGTACAAGGCCTTGGTGAGACCACACCTGGAGTATTGTATGCAGTTTTGGTCCCCTAATCTAAGGAAAGACATTCTTGCCATAGAGGGAGTACAAAGAAGGTTCACCAGATTGATTCCTGGGATGACAGGACTCATATGTTGAAAGACTGGATCGACTCGGCTTATACTCATTGGAATTTAGAAGATTGAGGGGGGATCTTATTGAAATGTATAAAATCCTAAAGGGATTGGACAGGCTAGATGCAAGAAGATTATTCCTGATGTTGGGGAAGTCCAGAACAAGGGGTCACAGTTTGAGGATAATTGGGAAACCTTTTAGGACCGAGATTAGGAAAAACTTCTTCACACAGAAAGTAGTGA
This sequence comes from Mobula birostris, assembly GCF_030028105.1. Classification (NCBI taxonomy): domain Eukaryota; kingdom Metazoa; phylum Chordata; class Chondrichthyes; order Myliobatiformes; family Myliobatidae; genus Mobula; species Mobula birostris. Next base: position 133,008,948 of record NC_092376.1, read on the forward strand.
ATCTGTGGAATTCTCTGCCACAGGAAACAGTTGAGGGCAGTTCATTGGCTATATTTAAGAGGGAGTTAGGTATCGCCCTTGTGGCTAAAGGAATCAGGGGGTATGGAGGGAAGGCTGGTACAGGGTTCTGAGTTGGATGATCAGCCATGATCATACTGAATGGTGGTGCAGGCTCGAAGGGCCGAATGGCCTACTCCTGCACCTATTTTCTATGTTTCTGTACATGCACCACAAGGTAGCAGAATTACTGGAAAGAGGGAAATTCGTGTTGACACCAGCCAGGATAGCAGCATATCAGATGCTACTGACATTTCCGGATATAACTATACAGAGATGCACCACCAGTAACCTAGCTGATTATGTCCCTTTAGGGTATGAAGGAGAACCCCATGATTGTGTAGGGAAAACAATGGCATTCGCTAAATTGAGAGCAGATTTATGATCAGAACCATTAGAGGACAAAGATAAAAAGGTCCTGTTCGTAGATGGTTCTTGTTATAGGGATCATGATGGGAATCACGCAGGGTTCTCAGTAGTGCAACAGGATTAGGCAGACTTCAAGGTCATCAGAATAGAGGCTTGCCCCCTACCGTGCTCCGCCCAGCCAGCGAAAATCAGAGCTTTGACGGCAGCGTATGAAATGATGGAAGGAGAGAAAGTAGATATCTATACAGATTCAGCATATGCTCATGGAATATGTCATTTGTTTAGGGCAGTGTGGATACAGAGAGGTTTTAAAAAGAGCAATGGCAATCCCATACAGCACTGTCAGAAAATTTTATATCTAATAAGAGCACTGATGAAACCTAAAGCACTGGCTATAGTAAAGTGCCAGGCACATCAGAAAGGAAACGATGCAGTAACAAAGGGAAATCAAGCTGCAGACGAAGCAGCCAGGAAAGTGTCTGGGTGTACATCCCAGGTAAGCTTGGAGCCGGAACCTATGGTAGAGGACCTAATTGAAATACAAGGAAAGGCAACTTTGGCAGAACAAACACTGTGGAGACGGGGGGGGGGGGTGGGGGGCAAGCAGAACCCAGAAGGCCTATGGACAACGGAAGACCGTCTACTGGTAGCTCCCACTCCTTTACTGACTATCCTGATTTCAGAAGCACATGGGATGGATCATTGTGCAAGGGGGAAGTAATAAGGAAAATAAAAAAGGACGGTTTTGGTCACCTTATTTACAGGCTTCAGTAGACCATGTGCTGTCTCAGTGCGAGATATGTGCACAGAATAATGCTCGGAAAGGAATTACCACCCCAATAGGTCATATACCCGTACCTGAAGGGCCACTTAAACATCTAGTGATTGACTATGTAGACATGATAAAAACAGTAAGAGGGAAAAGATACATGTTGATGGTAATCGACAGATTCAGCAAATGGGTAGAGGCAGTACCCTCGAAAGATCAAGGGGCAGGAACAGTGGTAAAGTTCCTGACAAACGAAGTGATCCCAAGGTTTGGGATACCGACAGAAATTAGCTCAGACAATGGTTCAACTTTCATCCAAAAAGTGGTCAAGTTAGTACTGCCAGCACTGAGAATAAAGCAAAGATTCGGATGTGTGTATCACCCTCAGTCGCAGGATATGGTGGAAAGAATTAACGGGACCTTAAAAACCAAACTAAACAAAATCTCTGCAGATACAAAACTCAACTGGGTTGGTGCACTACCGTTAGCGTTAATGAGTTACCGCATGCAGACTAATCAGATGACGTGTCTAACACCGCATGAAATGCTAACTGGAAGACCCATGCCGGTACCCCAGTGGAGAGGACCATATAAAGGGCCTGGGAACAATTGGAATTGGAATTAAACAATACATACAGTAACTAACTATGATACATGTCTATTTATGCACAGGAAAAACAGAAAGAGCTGGAGACCGTTCAAGGAGAAGGACCAATCAAGCCAGGCGAGCAGGTCTACATGTGAGAATCTCAAAGAAAGTGGAATGAACCAAGAAGGGAAGGGCCCTTCACAGTAACCAAAGCATCACCCACTGCAGTTCAAGTGGAAGGGCGCTCCACCTGGTATCATCTCAATCACTGCACTAGAGCAGTCCCGCAGGTACAGTCAGGTGGGCCGCCCAAGGTAAGTGGTGAAGAGGACCAAGCAGTAGGGGACAGACAAGAGGAACAAGAAGCTGATACTGAACCGCAGGAACTTGACCAAGTAATAAGGGAATTTTTTGGTCCTGAGGACAGGCCCGAAGACCCTAAGGATGGGGTTATGGATGGTAGTACTCTTTCAGATAATGGGGGCGACCAGTCTTGCCCCTCGGGATGATACACTCAGATACTCTTGTGCAGACTTGGAGACCATTAATTTGGCAGATGTGGCATGGGACTGTTAGGATCCCACAAAACCTGAGAGAAAGGAGTAAGAGGAGCACAACGGTTACCTCCGTACCATGGTACCAGAACACGTGGTACCAATGGGCAAACTATACAGCAGGGATGATGAAGAGGCAGAATTATTATCAAACCCTGTGCAGCATGTAGTCCCCACGCCCTACAACTCCTCCACTTGTGTGCAATGGCAAGGGGAGCGTAGGGAACGGTGTGAACAGCAGTGTCCGAGTGCGACCAAGGCTTGTTTCATGAGGGTTTGCGTTAAGGTAAGCCCCTATTATCAGAAGTGTGTGGCCAACACACCAATGTGCCCTTATTGGTGTATGTTATACCAGGCTTCCTCGCAGTTTGATCAAAACAAGCTTGCCTCTAACTGTAATTACAGCAGACCGTGGGCTATAAATAAAAGAAGCCAGACACCCACAATGGGAAAGTTTAAAATGCAGGAACATTTGAGTTATGAATGCTTCACACGGACAGGTGATCTCTCAGTTGGGCATTTCAGCGGCAACTGTGTTAAGACTTGGGATGTAACCCCAGGCCGAAGATACAAGACAGGTACCCCTCCGCCCGAGGGTGCACTGGATGCCCAGACCATCCCATTAGCAGATACCTGGTGGCTGTGTGGACAGGAGGGAGGTCTGAGATCCATGCTTCCCCGTAATTGGGCAGGTACATGTACACAGGTTATGCTGATTCAAGAAGTTGTAGTATCCCCTGAAATACAATTTGACACCTCGACGCAACAGACACTAAAACGGAGGAAGAGAAAATATGAGCCCGACCCGACGATTTGGATCGGCAGTATAGGACAGCCAAGGGGTATACCCAACGAGTTTAAGGCAAGAATTGAGATTGCTGCGGGCTGGGAAGCACTTACACCCGTGATGGGGGTTAGCAAAAATGTTGAGTGGATAAATTATATATATTATAATCAACAGAGATTCATTAACTACACCAATGATGCACTAGAGGCCTTGGGGCAGCAGCCAGATGCAACCAGTAGAGTGGCGTGGCAGAATAGACAGGTACTAGACTGGCTATTTGCGGAGAAAGGAGGGGTTTGTGTAATGTTTGGGGAACAATGCTGTACTTTTATACCGAATAACACTAGTCCAGAGGGATCGTTTACCAGAGCAATGAATAAACTGAAAAATCTAAGAAAGGAAGTTAAACAAAATGCAGGGTTTGGACACCAGTTCTTTGACTAGTTAAATAGTAAACTAGGAGGATGGGGAGCATGGCTGACCAAGATTGCAGTAACCATCGGTATTGTATTGCTAAGCTGTGCGGTCATTCTGTGCTGTTTTCTTCTATGCCTCAAGTCGCTTGTAGTGCGTGCTGCAATGAAACGGTTTCCAATGCTCCTGGAAATTATTGGGTCGAGCCCTATGGAGAAAGAAGCACCGATGTTGTATTTGTACAGTCTATGAGACATGCAAGAGGAACAGGAAAGAGATGATAGTGTGGGGAGTAGACTGTGAAGGCTCCTGAGTCCTTTTTTCTGTCTCAGATATGCAAGGACAGGTTTTTGGCTCAGCGGCCTAGGGAGGTGGGGAGAGAACACTTTGAGTCCCAAGTGCAAGAAATTATAGATTAACCCAAATTTGGGAGTAAATGCTGGGCTCTATTTGAGCTTTTTGTGCATGGACTCGCAGTCCTCTCTCTCTGTAAGGGTGGATTATATTGGAAAATGTAAATGCACACATTGTATTTTCTACAGTATTACATTATTTACTATGTAACCACTGTTAGCTCATTAGAAGGTATTTACTATGTAGCCATGACTTTTGACCTGTTCACTATTAATTCATGAGAGAACTAGAATGAAACCAAGTAGAAAGATAACGGCGGCGGGTAAGATGACGAAATATGTGGCAATATGTCAACGCAAGACTAATTAAGAAATTACTGTGGTTAGGGATGAGAAGACGTGGTCTAAAAATGTAAACTAGGACATAGTTAAGTTGAGGAGTAAAACAATAGTGGAAAGTCAAGAGCAGATATATTGATGATATATAATCACAGGCCGATTGGATATGATAATGTAGCTAAGATAGGAGAATTGCTATAAAAAGTGCGATGTACAAGGATCGACGGACAATCAGCGACTAGCTCACTGGCTGTCTCAGCTTTGATTTGCAAATTAAAGTTTAAAACTTCTTGAAGGATTTTCTGCGTCTCCTTGTCGTTTGTGAGAAACGAGAAACCACGACAAGAGAAGCGAATGTTACTCAACTTTTAAATTCATTAAAGTGGAACTCTCTCCAAGATAGACGTGAAGCACACCGCCTGACCTGTTTTTACAAAATGTTAAATGGTCAACTCGACATAGACTACCAATCCCACATCAAACCCAAACCTATTTGGAGTAGACGAGGGCACTCAACTTAATTTGAAATACTAACTACCAAGTCAGATGTGAACAGCAATTCATTTTTTCCCTGCACAATTAAAGCTTGGAATAATCTTAATCCTAACACAGTCTCACAACCAAACCCAATTAAATTTAAGGCAGCTTTTCTTCTTCAAAAATCTCCTTCTTAAGCTCACCCTCAGCCACCTCCAGTCTAATTTCCATGTGGAATATTTTGGAGGATCAAGAACCAAGGAGATTATACACAGCCACGAGGAAATCTGCAGATGCTAGAATTTCAAGCAACACACATAAAAGTTGCTGGTGAATGCAGCAGGCCAGGCAACATCAACAGGAAGAGGTAGAGTCAACGTTTCGAGCCGAGACCCTTCGTCAGGGCTAACTGAAAGAAGAGCTAGTAAGAGATATGAAAGTGGGAGGGCAGGGGGAGGGGAAGATCCAAAATGATAGGAGAAAACAGGAGGGGGAGGGATGGAGCTAAGAGCTGGACAGTTGATTGGCAAAAGGGATATGAGAGGATCATGGGACGGGAGGGCTAGGGAGTAAGAAAGGGGGAGGGGGAAGCCCAGAGGATGGGCAATAATGGATGGGGTACGAGGGGGAGGTGGGGCATTAATGGAAGTTAGAGAAGTCAATGTTCATGCCATCAGCTCTTACTAGCTCTTCTTTCAGTTAGTCCTGACGAAGGGTCTCGGCCCGAAACGTCGACTGTACCTCTTCCTATTGATGTTGTCTGGCCTGTTGCATTCACCAGCAACTTTTATGTGTGTTGCTAGATTATACACAACATTGATATAGAGTATTCCAAACAGTACCGATACAGTTTTGCCATTTCAGGTAGGTCATGTACCTGTGATATCAGCTACATAAAAACAAGAGATACTGCCATTGCTAGAAATCCAAGGTTACACATAAAATGATGGAGAAATTTGGCAGGTCAGGCAACATCTTTGGAAAGGAATAAAGAGCCAAAGTTTGGGGCCGAGATCTTTCATCAGGACTGGAAAGGAAGGGAGAATAGCCAGAATAAGAAGGTGGGAGATTGGAAGGAGTACAAGTGAGTGACTGATGAAACAGGGTGAGCGGGAAGGTAGGTGGATGGGATATGAAATGAGAAGTTGGGGGTGATAGGTAGAAGGGGTGAAGAAGATGAAATCTATATTCCTCTCCATAAACTTGCTGTGTTCCTCCAGCATACTGTGTGTGTAATATCAAGCAACTTTTCCCTGTCCTCCAGCAAATCCTGACCTGGTGACTATTCCCTGCATTTCATTAGTTTTATGCTGTATTTTGTTTATTTTTCTCTTTCTTTCTCTAATTAACCACCTCAACTGGATGATCTCATCTCCAGCTTCTCTCCATGGTACCCTGGCCTCACCATTCCAGAGATGCTCCATTTGCAAATTCATATATTACCCCCCTCTCCCCCCCACCCCCCGTTACTTTGAGTATTTCCATTTTTTTCTGTTTTAGTTACTTCGGTGAGGCACCTGTTTGAGCAGAAGCCATCAACTAATTAACTTCTGCTTTAGCTTCACTCACTTTATCTAACTCAAATGTGTAACTGGCTTCTCGCTTTGGCAGTCTGAGGTACCCACCTGCTTCAAGCAGGCTTCAGTTATACAGGTGCCTAGGAAGAACATGGTAACCGGCTTCAATGACTGCCACCTGCCACAGTGATGAGAAGTTTGTAATAAAACATCTCCGCCTGACAACTGACTTGGATCCGCTCCAATTTCCCTACCAGCACAACAGGTCCACGGCAAATGTCATTTTATTGACTCTTCACTGAAGCCTGGAACAGCAAAGGTGCATACATTAGAATGCTCGTCATTCAATACTACCATCCCCTCAAAACTAATTTCTAGGCTTTGTAGGTCAGGTGGGTTTTTCCCTTTTTTCTTTTCTTATTTTTTATCCCCATTATGGAATTCCAGAGCGTAAGCAAATTATTATTTTTATTGTTGTTTATCTCCGCCATTCTCAACTAACTTATCCTGACATGCGTCTAACTACTTTCTTTAGATATAAAGTTTCATGATGATATTTAAACAGTTAAATGTTTTAAGTTGGAACGTCCGTGGTTGGAATCATCTTATTAAGCATCAGAAAACATTCAAAACTATTAACCGATTCCAACCTGATATAATTTTTGCACAAGAGCCGCATATGTGATAAGAATTGATTTTTTTAATTTTGGAAGGATCCTCAGTTTCATGAAAATTCTCAAAGTAAAATTGGAGGTGTTTCCATTTTTATTGATTCCAATGTTCCTTTTAACCAGGAGGATATTATATCTGATATCAATGGTAGATTTTTGATAGTTAAAGGAACAATTTACAACAGGAAAATGGTTTTGGTTAATATATATGGACCAAATGCTGATGATCCCTCATTCTGTAAAGATGTTTTTGCTCTATTACCTGATCTAAATAATTATATGTTATTAATGGGTGGTGATTTTAATACTTGTTTAAATCCTTTAATAGATAAGTCATCATCCAAACATCAACTCCCTAATCGCTCTGCATCACTTATTAATTCCTTTTTAATTGATTATGGCTTAATTGAAGTTTGGAGACACCCTAGTGATAGAGAATATTCCTTTTTTTCACGTGTTCATAATAAATATTCGAGAATCGACTATTTTATAGTCGACCCTCGACTTCTAACTAATGTTCAGAAATGTGAATGTGATGCAATTGTTATTTCTGATCACTCTCCCTTAAAGAAACAGACAAGAATGGAATTACATAAAATTTCTAAACACACTGAAGATTTAGATAACATCAATGCAACCTCTCCAAATGTTGATTTGTTTAAAAGAAGAGTGGAATTACAATCACAATATAATTTATTATTAACTTATCCTATTGAAGGATATTTGCTTAAATTGAAAAGTCAGTTTTATATTTTTGGGGATAAAAATAATAGGATCTTAGCTTCCCAATTAAGGGCAGCTAGAGCTAAAAGACAAATTTTAAAGATTCGTAAAGATAATGGAGATATAGTAAGTAATCATGAAGACATTAATAATATTTTTCAGGATTTTTATTCAGATCTTTATACATCTCAGTTTCCTGCAGATTCCTCCAAAATGAAGGCTTTTTTACATAAGATTAAATTTCCTCAAATTACTGTTGAAGATCAACTGATCCTTGATGCTCCAATTACTGAGCATGAAATTCAGAAAGCTATGTTGTCAATGCAATCAGGTGAAACTCCTGGACTTGATGGTTATTCGGTAGGATTTTACAAAAAATTTGAAAAGTTACTTTCTCCATATCCTTTGGAAATATTTCATGAATCCTTTGAGAAGGATAATTTACCTCCTTTTCATGAAGCTTCTGTTTCCTTAATCCTTAAGAAATAAAGATCCTACTGAATGTTCATCATATAGACCTATTTTGTTATTGATTGTGCACACGAAAATTCTTTCTAAGATAATGGCTAACGGTTTGGAAAATATTTTAACTAAAATCATCTCTATGGATCAAACAGGCTTTATTAAGGCCGTTACTCTTTTCCCAATATTCGGAGATTGATGAACATTATATACTCATCACTATCCAAGATATACCCCAATGTGTTATTTCTCTTTACGCAGAAAAGGCATTCGATAGAGTTGAATGGACATATCTGTTTAATGTATTAGAAAAATTTGGCTTTGATAATAATTTTAATAAGTGGATTCAAATGATCTATAAGAATCCTATTGCTACTGTTATTATTAATAATTTCAGGTCCCCTTTTTTCTCACTCTCACGAGGTACTAGATATTAAGTCCATTAAGTCCTTTATTATTTAATCTTGTACTGGAGCCTTTAGCTATAATACTCCGTGAAGCTAAAAACATTCATGGTATCTCTATAAATGGGACCATACATAAGATTTCTTGTTACGCAGATGATATTTTGGTTTATATCTCGAACCCTGAAGAATCTATTCCTAACCTTTTGGAAATATTAAATGATTTTGGAAAATTTTCAGGATATAAACTTAACTTAAATAAAAGGGAATTGTTCTTATTAAATGCTCCTGTTTTTATATATAACGATATTCCATTTAGAATTGTGAATTCTTTGAAATATTTAGGTATTATCATTACTAGAAAATATAAAGATCTTTATAAAGCTAATGTAGTTCCTTTAATGGACTCTGTGAAACAATTATTTTCTAGATGGAACCTACATACACTTTCTTTAGTAGGTCGTATTCATGCTGTGAAAATGATTTTACCTAGATTTTTATATATTTTTCAAAATATACCTATCTTTTTAACTAAAAATTTTTTTGATCAAATTGATTCTATTATTTCGTCCTTTATTTGGAATAATAAAAAACCAAGAATTGATAAATATCATTTACAAAAATCTAAAAAAGATGGTGGACTTGCACTACCTAATTTAAGATTGTATTATTGGGTTGTTAATATTCGGCAATTATGTTTTTGGCTATATTGGCTCGACAAAAGCCAAAAACCAGCTTGGATTGATTTGGAATTAAAAGCTATCAAACAATTTCATTTAACCTCATTATGAGGAGCTCCATTACCTTTACAACTTGCTAAAATTCCAAATTTAAATCTCTACCCTGTTATTAAACAGTCCTTACGGATTTGGTTTCAGTTTTGCAACTCTTTTAATTTTAAGAAATTTAAATTGTCTAGCTCTTTATATCGAATTTTTCTATTTAAACCTTCAATAACCAATCCCATTTTTCTCTTATGGAGAAATAAGGGGATCTGTTTTTTTGCAGATTTATTTTGTGATGGTCGATTGATGACTTTTGAAGAGTTAATTAGCAAATATACTCTCCCTCATACACAGTTCCTGCAATATCTTCAGGTTAGACATTTTTTACAAAAATACTTATCTAAGTTTCCGTATATGCAAGAATCTGATTTGTTGGATACAATTTTGAATATGAATCCTTTAGTGAGAGGTTCCATTGGTAGAATTTATAATTTATTTTTACTACAAAAAGATAACCCCTCACTCTTCTCTCCTATCAGATTCCTCCTTCTGCAGCCCTTTACCTCTTCTATATATCACCCACCAGCTTCTCACCACCTCCCCCCCACTCCCCCCACCCATGCGGACTTCCTCCAGGTGCTCCAGCTTTCTCCCATTTTCCAAAGACGTACAGGTTAGGATTGGTAAGTTGTGAGCAGGCTCAGAGGGTCATGAGAATGTGGAACGATCTGCCAGCACAAGTGGTGCATGCAAGCTCGATTCCAACATTTAATCAAAGTTTGGATAGGTACATGGATGGGAGTGATATGGAGGACTACGGCCCCGACGCAGGTCCATGAGACTAGCCAGTTTAAATGGTTCGGCATGGACTAGATGGGCTGAATAGCCTGTTTCTGCGCTGTAATTTTCTATGACTCTATGATTCTATAAAGATTAAACAAGATTGGGAGAGAGAACTTAATATGACCTTTGTTAATGAAGATTGGTTGCGAGTTCTGAAAATGGTCAATTCTTCTTCGATATGTGCCAATCACTGTTTAATTCAATTTAAAATTGTTTACCGTTATTATTTAACAAAGGAGAGACTATCCAAAATATTTCCTAACATAGATAACTATTATGATAGGTGTGGCCACTTTGTCACATACATTCTGGTCATGTTCTTCATTAAAACCTTTTTGGAAATCTTTATTTTCTACAATTTCTAAAGCTCTGAAAATTAATTTACAACCTAATACATTGACTGTTCTATTTGGAATAGTTCCACATCATATTCAGGGTATTTCATTTTCAGACCAACACGTAACTGCATTTGTTACATTGTTGGCAAGAAGGGCTATTTTATTGAAATGAAAAGATACCTCTGTCCCTACATTAATTCAATGGTTTTCCCAAGTAATGTTATGTCTTAGTTTGGAAAAAATTAGAAGTAGAACTTTTGATCCTCGATTTGATTTTGAGAGAAAATGGGGCTCTTTTGCGAAATATTATCATTTAATTGGAATTAATTTATATGGTTTCCTTCCAATCTTATTTTATATAATGTGAATTGGCAGTTGATGATTTTAGTCCTTTATATATATAGATGATTGTAAGACATAAAGCTCCGGGAGTTGGTTCCTAATGCTTTTTTCCTTTCTTTTTTCCTTTTTTCTTCTTTTTCTTTCTTTTGTAGTGTTTTTTTTTCTTTTAGTTAGTTGTTTTTTTTCCTTTTCTTTATAAATTTTTTTTTCATTATCATATATTCTTTTTTCTTCAGCTTTATTAACTATATATATATATATCAATTTGTTGAAGTCTTGTATCATTTTATAGCTGTAGAAGATTATGTATCAATAAAAAGATTTTTAAAATGAAAATGAAATTCATATATTACCCCTCTCCCCTCCCCCCCACCCCGGTTACTTTTAAGTATTTCCATCTCTTTCTGTTTTAGTTATTTCGGTGAGGCACCTGTTTGGGCAGAAGCCATCAACTAATTAACTTCTGCCTTAGCTTCACTCACTTTCTCTAACTCAAAAGTGTAACTCGCTTCTCACTTTGGCAGTCTGAGGTACCCACCTGCTTCAAGCAGGCTTCAGTTATACAGGTGCCTAGGAAGAACATGGTAACCGGCTTCAATGACTGCCACCTGCCACAGTGATGAGGGGTTTGTGATAAAACATCTCCGCCTGAAAAGTGACTTGGATCCGCTCCAATTTCCCTACCAGCACAACAGGTCCACGGCAAATGTCATTTTATTGACTCTTCACTCAACCCTGGAACAGCAAAGATGCATACGTTAGAATGCTCGTTATCAACTACAGCTCGTCATTCAATACTACCATCCCCTCAAAACTAATCAATAAGCTTCAAGATCTTGACCCTAATACCTCCTTGTGCAACTGGACCCTCAATTTCCTCACTTGCAGACCCCAGTCAGTTTGGACTGGCAACAACATCTCTTTCACAAACTCCATCAGCACAGGTGCAGCAAAGTTGTGTGCTTAGCCATTGCTCCACTCACTTTACAGCTATGACTGCGGCTAAGCATAGCTCCAATTCCACATTTAAGTTTACTGATGTTGCATGCTGAATCACAGGTAGTGGCAAATTAGTACATAGGAGGGAAATTGAAAATCTGGCTGAGTGGTGCCACAACAATAACCTCTTACTCAATATCAGCAAGGAACTGATTATTGACTTCAGGAGGAGGAAACCAGAGGTCCCTGAGCCAGTCCTCATCAGGAATCAGAGCTGGAGAGAGTAACAACTTTAAATTCCTTGGATGTTTCATTTCAGAGGATCTGTCCTGGGCCCAGCACCTAAGTGCAATTATGAAGAAAGCACAGCAGCGCCTCTGCTTACTTAGGAGTTTGTGAAAATTTGGCATGACATCTATTACTCTGACTAACTTCTATAGATGTGTAGTGGAGAGTATATTGAATTTGAATTTATTTAAATCTTACATCCGTCCCACAACACAAAGGTGTAAAAATCTTTTGTGTTATGACTCTGTTGCAATGTACAGATATTTGAATTTATAAGTCTAATGACTTGCAGAAAGAAACTGTCCCATAGCCTGTTGGTCCTGGCTTTAGCGCTGCGATCCCATTTGCCAGACGGAAGCAGCTGAAACAGTTCATGGTTGGGTTGGCTGGTGTCCCCAATGATCTTCCAGGTCTTCTTTGCATACCTGCTGCTGTAAATAATCTCCTCAATGGAGGGAAGTTCACATCCACAGATGTGCTGTGCTGTCTGTACCACTCTCTATGCCCAGCGAGTTCCCATACCAGGCAGTGATACAGCCAGTCAGGATGCTCTCAGTAGTGGCCCTGCAGAAGGTCTTGATGATTTGGGGGCTCATGCTGAACTTCTTCAGTCGGCTAAGGCGGAAGAGACACTGTTGTGCTTCTTCTGTGCCCCACAGCCGGCGTGTACAGTCCAGGTGAGATCTTCAGTGACATGTATTCCAAGGGACTTGAAACTACTCGCACTCTCAACTGCAGTCCCATTGACGTTGATCGGAGCGAGCCTGTCTCCATTCCTCCTGTAATCCACGATCAGCTCTTTGACTGGCTGCATCTTGGCCTGATACAGATATAGAAACACCAATGCTCTTCAATGGAAAATCCTGCAAAGTGTAGCGGATACAGCCCAGTTCATCATGGGTAAAGCCCTCCCCTCCATCGAGCATGTCTACAAAGAGCGCTGTCATAGGAAAGCAGCATCCATCATCCAGGACCCCCACCACCATCTCGGTGGAATGAGTCTCTGGCTGAATGTACTCCTGTGCCCACCCAGTACATTATGTAGTGGATGGGAGACATTGACCAAGATGGCATGCAATAAAATAAAATAATGCATGATCTATTTCCCAGCCATTGTGTAAAACTTCAGCTTGCAAAAATGTGTATGATTAAAAACATAAAATGCAGGTCAGTCTACATCTATGGAAGAGAAACATGAAGTGTCTTCAAAGGAGTTTTAGATTTCCAGCATTTGCATTTTAAAATATATATACAATATTGGTAAGGCTTAGGCCACTTATTATCTGCAATTTAATTTATTTGAATCTCTGATGGACTTTTAACAGGAAATTATTGCCCTTAATTATCTCAGAATAATGCCATTTACAGGGATCTGTAACCTTCGTGAACAAGGCAACAGCTGTTCAACTCATTTATCCTTCAATGAATAATTTGCCAACAGGAAGTGTCAGTGGGAATAGTGAATTCAGTGTCAAAATTTATTTCAGAGAGCATAATAAGAGACACGAAAAGACAAACTGAATTAAGTAAGGAATAAAATACAGGGAAAACGTAAAAAGCAATCTCATTTTTTAAACTGAAAATTATAATGATCCAAAAGAAATACATTCCACGGTCTAGAAATTAATTAATTTCTTTAAAAAAGTGTGTTAAACCAACATGTTGCTAAGGATTTATACCATTTATTACATTTCCCCATTTTCAAATCCCACCACAAATCTACAGCAGTATTCTTGCCAGGAAATTCATCGGCTGTGTTCTTGCAGTGTCAGATAACCCATCTGATGCACCTGCGTTAAATGGATACCTTTGAAAATGGTTAGACATGAGATGATTATCTTTGTGTTGCAAATGCATGTGTCTTTTCATTGCCAGAGAAATTTCCGTCTATAAGAAGCAGGAAGTACTTGCTCTTTGAATTTCAGCTGTTGACAATTAGCCTCACAGCAATTACGGCAGAGTTTCAACATTTAAAGTGAAACACTGTGGATGCTCAGTAACACTCAGAAGCCAACCCATCACTTCAAATACCATAAGTGTATTCAAATATTAAAAAATGCATTTTAAAAAACTTCTCCTTTCGTACTGCTTTTTTTTTACAGATTATTTTCTATTATATTTCCTTTTAAATCAGCTGGGTTTCAGTGTTCCTGCATCTGAGAGCTTTGAATTAATGTGTTCAAATTCTAAAAAGCAAATTGTAATCATAATCACGAGATTTGGATTGCAGTGAAGAATCTTCCTTGCGTTAATTGCGACCTATTGCTACTGCGGAAGCAAACAAAGCACCCGGACATCTGTACCATCGTGTGTCACAGAGCTTTGCAGGCAAAGATGCCTTTTGTATCTAGAAACATAGAAACATAGAAAATAGATGCAGGAGTAGGCCATTCAGCCCTTCGAGTCTGCACCGCCATTCAGTACGATCATGGCTGATCATCCAACTCAGAACCCTGTACTTGCTTTCTCTCCATGTCCCCTGATCGCTTTAGCCACAAGGGCCATATCTAAATCCCTCTTAAATATAGCCAATGGACTGATCTCAACTGTTTCCTGTGGCAGAGAATTCCACAGATTCACCACTCTCTGCATGAAGAAGTTTTTCCTCATCTCGGTCCTAAAAGGCTTCCCCTTTATCTTCAAACTGTGACCCCCCATTCTGGACTTCTCCAACATCAGGAACAATCTTCCTGCATCTAGCCTGTCCAATCCCTTTAGAATTTTATACGTTTCAATCAGATCCCCCCTCAATCTTCTAAATTCCAGAGAGTATAAGCCTAGTCAATCCAGTCTTTCAACATATGAAAGTCCTGCCATCCCAGGAATCAATCTGGTGAACCTTCTTTGTACTCCCTCTATGGCAAGAATGTCTTTCCTCAGATTAGGGGACCAAAACTGCACACAGTACTCCAGGTGTGGTCTCACCAAGGCCTTGTACAACTGCAGTAGTACCTCCCTGCTCCTGTACTCAAATCTCCTTGCTATAAATGCCAGCATACCATCCGCCTTTTTCACCGCCTGCTGTACCTGCATGCCCACTTTCAATGACTGGTGTATAATGACACCCAGGTCTCCTTGCACCTCCCCTTTTCCTAATCGGCCACCATTCAGATAATAATCTGTTTTCCTGTTTTTGCCACCAAAGTGGATAAGCTCACATTTATCCACATTAAATTGCATCTGCCATGAATTTGCCCACTCACCTAACCTATCCAAGTCACCCTGCATCCTCTTAGCATTCCTCCTCACAGCTAACACTGCCGCCCAGCTTCGTGTCATCCGCAAACTTGGAGATGCTGCATTTAATTCCCTCATCTAAGTCATTAATATATATCGTAAACAACTGGGGTCCCAGCACTGAGCCTTGCGGTACCCCACTAGTCACTGCCTGCCATTCTGAAAAGGTCCCGTTTATTCCCACTCTTTTCTTCCTGTCTGTCAACCAATTCTCTGTCCACATCAATGCCATACCCCCAATACCACGTGCTTTAAGTTTGCACACTAATCTCCTGTGTGGGACCTTGTCAAAAGTCTTTTGAAAATCCAAATACTGTATACCACATCCGCTGGTTCTCCCCTATCCACTCTACTAGTTACATCCTCAAAAAATTCTATGAGATTCGTCAGACATGATTTTCCTTTCACAAACCCTTGCTGACTTTGTCCGATGATTTCACCGCTTTCCAAATGTGCTGTTATCACATCCTTGATAACTGACTCTAGCATTTTCCCCACCACTGATGTCAGGCTTACCTGTCTATAATTCCCCCGTTTCTCTCTTCCTCCTTTTTTAAAAAGCGGGGTTACATTAGCCACCCTCCAATCCTCCAAGAATCTAAAGAGTTTTGAAAAATTATCACTAATGCATCCACTATTTCTTGGGCTACTTCCTTAAGCACGCTGGGATGCAGACCATCTGGCCCTGGGGATTTATCTGCCTTCAATCCCTTCAATTTACCTAACACCTATCTACTTATTCATGTATGCAGGCAAATTTTAATCATGGGCCAGAAGTTGCTGCCAGTTGAGTGTGGACTGAGCAGTTGGCAGTTGTCTGATTTTCAGTTAAGTATCTTCCTAATCCCAAATTTAAAACAAACTAGTTATTTTTAAATGATATTAGTGTTATCAGTTTCAAAAAGCACATAGCTCCTTTTGAGAGCCTTCTGAATTCTATGTTCATCAGTAAGCATTCAAACAGTTCATCATTCTCAATACAAAACTCTCAAAATAGTCAAGAATTAAGAGCGCAAACACGAGGAATTCTGCAGATGCTGGAAATTCAAGCAACACACATCAAAGTTGCTGGTGAACGCAGCAGGCCAGGCAGCATCTCTAGGAAGAGCTACAGCCGACGTTTCGGGTTGAAGGGTCTCAGCCCGAAACGTTGACTGTGCCTCTTCCTAGAGATGCTGCCTGGCCTGCTGCGTTCACCAGCAACTTTGATGTGTGTTGCAAGAATTAAGAGCATGGGATTTTACTTACTGCTGTCACAGCGGTATTCAATGATTTGTACAACTGATCACTTGTTTTTTTTTGCACCAAGGTGCCTGAATTACACAGTGATTGGTAAATATTTCTTTTTTCAATAAAGTAATAACCCCACGGTGGCATCATCTCATTAGAGGTGCCCCATGTGTTGCACAAGCAAGAATGTTGGTGAGCAGAATGTCCTTCTCTTTAAAAAAATGCTCAACAATCTGAAATATTAACTCCCCCTTTGTATCTGTTTCTAGTCCCCTTACAAATAACAACTCCTGACCCATGCTTCTATCTTTTTATGAAGTGAACATAACCAAAAAGCAAAGATTGGACACCAGGCAAAGTTGACTCATTCAACTTCAGAGCAAATTCTGTTGTCCTAATTATGTTACACATTGTGTTTTCCACATTTTCAGACATTTCATCTATTTGTATTTGAACAGAGTTGCTTTAATTATTTGGTTTGGTGACTTATGCAAAACTGTACTCAGAACCTCAGTTCATCTCCAAATATGGACCTTTTCAGATTTAGCAATGAGCAATGAAATGTATGAAGCACACAAACCATCACTGTTTTGTTGTGAAGTGCTGCCAGACATGTTTTTAAATGTTTTCTGTTTCTGAAAGTTTTCAGTGAAGTGACTGAAAATAATCCAAGTTCTTGTTTGCTTTATCATAAAACTTACACACAAAAGCAACAACTAGTTGCTTGCTACTGGAATAAATCCATATTTCAGATACTCCACATCATACTGTCTACACTTTTTCATTTGATCTGCTTCTGCCACTTTCATTATAGATTAATGGCACAGTCAATCACATAGTTTTAAGTCCAACCTCAAGCGGTGAGATCAAAAATGGGGAAAGTTATGATGTCATCATAGCTCAGGCTAAACCCGACTGCCTGAAGGTGCACTACATAAAGTGA
This sequence comes from Mobula birostris, assembly GCF_030028105.1. Classification (NCBI taxonomy): domain Eukaryota; kingdom Metazoa; phylum Chordata; class Chondrichthyes; order Myliobatiformes; family Myliobatidae; genus Mobula; species Mobula birostris. The sequence goes on from NC_092376.1 coordinate 133,026,318, forward strand.
GGCAGTGATATCTTGGTCAGGCTGTGGGCTAGAGAAATGTGGTCAAGACCATTTGAAAGGGCGGGTTCTGAACTTTATGGTGTTCAATGGGGTACTCTAATTTACAGGAATTACCTCACTGTGATTCAAATTTGGTAATCGTACCAGCTATCACTGTACTACTGTAGTGAAGGGCATTAATGTGTGGGCAGGATCCAGAAATAACTTTCAGTCCAGATTTCTCATGGTATACCAAGTGTCACTTTGTTTTTCAACAACTATCATGCACTTTGAGCAAAGTATAGGAGAACAATGGGTTAGGAAGAGATGAGGTGATTGCATGATCATTGTCATCAGTTATGAGGCACTGAGGATCAAATGCTAATAAGTAATTCATTTCTTAAATTAAGCCTGTAATCCCTCAACTGCCCTCCCTTACTACCCAACATCCACCACAACCTTCATCTTTATTGCCCTCTTAGAAACTCCCACTGTCACTCAAGTGGGATGACATCACCCAAACTGGAAACCACTGCCTACAAGATGAACGCCAGCATTTATTCTAACCCTAAATTTTGACTGTATCTACCCATGAGACAGTCAAGGGCAGCAAACATGGATAGATCCTACCACCTCCAAGTTTCACATTCTAGGATCAGCATCCTAGAATGTCCAGCCAAATGGAACTGTAGACGTAGCTTCATCATAAGGATTAGCAGTTCAGGGATCCAATTTACACCTTCTCGGGAAGAAATAGGGATAGGCACAAAGTACTGATTTTGGTCTGCACCCCACTGTTGAATGAAAAAATAAAATGCTTGCTAACAGACAAATCAAGAAAATATGAAAACCATAACCAGATGTTCTATGAAGCTACAGTGAAGTTTTTATGCCATTAATTCAGCTTCATAATTACTTAAATGAAGTGCATAAATCCATCTGCTATCTCCAATGTTAACTTCCATATCTTATTCACCAAGTTTCAAACAGACTTCAGTGAATTAAAGTAAATTTATTATCAAAGGACATATGTCACCATATTACCACTATGAGATTCATTTTCTTGTGGGTATTCACAGTACCAAGAAACACAACAGTGTCAATGGAAAACTATACAAAGACAACATATTGTACATATACAAAAAAAGAACAAAATAATAAATAAATAAGTATTGAGAACATGGGTTTTAGAGACATTGGAAGTCAGTCCATATGTTGTGGAATCAGTTGTCCACTCTAGTTCAGAAGACTGATAGTTGAGGGATAATAGCTGTTACTCAACCTGGTGGTGTAGGACCCAAGGCTCCTGTATCTCCTTCCTGATGACAGAAGCCAGAAGAAAGCATTGCCAGAATGGTGGGGGTCCTTGGTCATGGATCACACATAAAAGTTGCTGGTGAATGCAGCAGGCCAGGCAGCATCTATAGGAAGAGCTACAGTCATGAATGCTGCTTTCCTGTGACTGCGCTCCTAGTAGATATGCTCAACTGTGGAGAGGATATTACTCATTATTGACTGTATCCACTACTCTTTGCGGTCTTTTCTGTCCAAGGACAATGGTACTTCCATACAAGGCCCTGATAGCTTTTCCATTCAAGGACATTGGTATTTCCATACCAGACTGCGATGCAATCAGTATGTATATTCTCCACCATGCATCTTTAGAAGTTTGTCGAAGATTTATATGGCATGCAGAGAGACATCATTGCAGGGCAGGATACAGTTGAAAAGAACAAGTCTCTTCAGGAGTGAGTTTTATTTGAGCCAATAAGAAGATGGGAGGTGTACGCAGAGCAGCCATTGTTGGAGTGAGCCAGTGTTAGAGTGGGAGGCTGTGGCTCAACAGGCTTGACAAGCACAGGCAGACATTCTAAGTAAGTTTGCTTTCTCTCTCCTTTGTCTACAGGTACATAACGAGTGTGCTGAGAGTGGGTCCAGAGTTAGTGTTATGTTCTTTGTGTGAGCAGTGGGAACTCTGGGAGCCTCCAGTCTCCCTGATAACTACATCTGCATGAAGTGCATCAAACTGCAGCTGCTTAGAGACCATGTTAAGGAACAGGAGCTGCACCTCAATTTTTGGCTCATACAGGAGAATGAGAGAGGTGATAGACAGGAGCTATTGGGATACTAATGATTAAGTCACAAATCAGCATGGTTTCTGTAAAGGGAAATCTTACTTGACAAATCTGTCAGAGTTCTTCAATGAAGTAACAAGCAGGGTGGACAAAGGAGAGTCAATGGATGTCATTTACTTGGATTTTCAGAAGGCATTTGATAGGGTGCCACACATGAAGCTGCTTAACAAGATAAAATCCTATGGTGTTACAGGAAAGATACTGGAATGGATAGAGGAATGGATGACAGACAAGAGGCAGCAAGTGGGAATAAAGGGGGCCTTTTCTGGTTGGTTCCCAGTGACTAGTGGTGTTCTGAGGGTCAGTACTGGGACTGCTACTTTTCCCATTGTTTGTCAATGATTTAGATACTGGAATTGATGGTTTTATGATGAAGTTTGCAGATGCTACAAAGATGGGTGGAGGGGTAGCTGATGCTGAGGAATCAATGATATCACAGCAGGACTTAGACAAATTGGAAGAATGGACAAAAATGTGGCAGATGGAATAGAGTGTTTGGAAATGCATTCTGGTAAAAGGAACAATAGTGCGCACTATTGTTCCTGATGAGACGGTTCAAATAGAGGCGCAAAGGGACTGGAGTCCTCATGCAAGACTCCCAGAAGGTTAATTTACAGGTCAAGTCTGTGGTAAAGACAAATGCAGTGTCGGCATTTATTTCAAGGGGAATAGAATATAAAGGCAAGGAGATAATGCTGAGGCTTTATAAGACACTAGTCAAGATGCATTTAGAGTATTGTCAGCAGCTTTGAGCCCCATATCTCAGAAAAGATGTGTTGTCATTGGAGAGAGTCTAGAGGAGGTTCACAAGGACAATTCTGGGAATGAGGAGGTTAACATATGAGGAGAGTTTGGCAGTTTTGGGCCTGTACTCACTAAATTTAGGAAAATTTAGGGGTGGAGGGGGGTATCTCATTGAAACCTACTGAATATTGAAAGGACTAGACAAGGTGTATGCGGAGAGGATGCTTCCTATTGTGGGGGTATCCAGAACACAGCCTCAAAATTGAAGGGACAACCTTTAAGAACAGAGGTAAGGAGGAATTCTTTTAGCCAGAGAGTAGTGAATCTGTGGAAAGCTCTACCACAGACTGCATTGGTGGCCAAGTCCATTGGTGTATTTAAAGTGGAAATTGATAGTTTCCTGATTGGTCAGGACATTAAAGGATGTGGCAAAAAGACGGGTGTATGGGGTTGAGTGGGATCCAGGATCAGACATGATAGAATGGCAAAGCAGACTCCATAGGCTGAATAGCCTAATTCTGCTTCTATGTCTTATGGTCTTACAGGGAGGTAGACACCCCTAATTTACAGGAGGCAACTACTTGGGTGACTACCAGGAGAAGTAAAAGGAATAGGCAGCCAGTGCAGAGTACCCCCATGGTCGTTCTCCTTAATAATAAGTATACCGCTTTGGATACCATGGAGGAGGGGGGAACTACCTACTGGGGGAAGCCACAGCAACTGTGTCTCTGGAAAGGGGAAGAAGAAGAGAGCAGTAGTGACAGGGGATTCCATAGTCAGAGGAGCAGACAGGAGATTCTGTGAATGTGAAAGTCACCCAGGTGGTATGTTGACTTCCAGGTGCCAGAATCAAAAATGTCTCAGATTGGGTCCACAGCATTCTAAATGGGGAGGGCAAGTAGCCAGAAGTTGTGCATACTGATACCAACGACATAGGAAGGAAAAGGGAGGCGGTCCTGAAGAAAGAATATATGGTGTAGGCAGAAAGCTGAAAAGCAGGACCCACAGGGTAGTAATCTCCAGATTGCTGCCTGTTCCACTCACTGGTCAGAGTAAGAATAGGATAATTTGGCAGATAAATGTGTGGCTGAGGAGTTGGAATAGGGACAGGGTTTCTGATTTCTGGATCTTCGGGATCTCTTCTAGGAAAGGTATGACCTGTACAAAAAGGACAGGTTACACCTGATCCCAATGGGTAACAGTATCCTTGCGGGCAGGTTTGCTAGAGCTGTGGGGAGGAGGGGTGGAATTAATTTGTCGGGATGAGGGTGCTAGGCCTGAGGATGAGGCGTTGTGTAGTGAGGCCAAGGAAGGCAGACAGATGAAGGGGCAAAATTGCAGATGGAGGGAAGGGTTGAACTGTAACATGGGGACAAAATCTAAAAGGGTGATGAATACAGGACTGAGGGTATTATATTTGAATGCATACAGTATACAGAATAAGCTAGGTGGAAGCATAACTTGGGAACAGATGTTCTCAGGGAAATGTATAGCAGAAATGTGGCAAATGTTCAGGGGATATTTGCGTGGTGTCCTGCATAGGTACGTTCCAATGAGATAGGGTACAGGAACCGTGGTGTACAAAGGCTGTTGAAAATCTAGTCAAGAAGAAATGCTTGCAAAAGGTTCAAAAAAACTTGGTAATGATAGAGATCTAGAAGATTATAAGGCTAGCAGGAAGGAGCTTAAGAATGAAATTAGAGAGCCAGAAGTGGCCATGAAAAGGCCTTGGCAGACAGGTTTAAGGAAAATCCCAAGGCGGTCTACAAGTATGTGAAGAGCAAGAGGACAAGTCGTGAGAGAATAGGACCAATCAAGTGTGACAGTGGAAAAGTGTGTATGGAACCAGAGGAGATAGCGGAGGTACTTCACAAATACTTTGCTTCAGTATTCACTGTGGAAAAGGACCTTGGCGATTGTAGGGATGACTTACAGCAGATTGAAAAGCTTGAGTATATAGACATTAAGAAAGAGGATGTGCTGGAGCTATCGGAAAGCATCAAGCTGGGTAAGTCTCTAGGATCGGATGAGATATACCCCAGGCTACTGTGGGAGGTGAGGGAGGAAATTGCTGAGCCTCATCTTTGCATCATCAATGGGGACGGGGGAGATTCCGGAGGATTGGAGGGTTGCAGATGTTGTTCCCTTATTCAAGAAAGGGAGTAGAGATAGCCCAGGAAATTATAGACCAGTGAGTTCGTAAGTTGATGGAAAAGATCCTGAGAGGCTGGATTTATGAACATTTGGAGAGGTATAAAATGATTAGGAATAGTCCTGACGAAGGGTCTCGGCCTGAAACGTCGACTGCACCTCTTCCTAGAGATGCTGCCTGGCCTGCTGCGATCACCAGCAACTTTTATGTGTGTTGCTAGGAATAGTCAGCATGGCTTTGTCAAAGGTTGATTGTGCCTTTCGAGCCTGATTGAATTTTTTGAGGATGTGAGTAAACACATTGATGAAGGTAGAGCAGTAGACGTAGTGTATATGGATTTTAGCAAGACATTTGATAAGGTACCCCATGCACGGCTTATTGACAAAGTAAGGAGGCATGGAATCCAAGGGGACATTGCTTTGTGGATCCAGAATTGGCTTGCCCACAGAAGGCAAAGAGTGGTTGTAGACGGGTTATATTCTGCATGGAGGTTGGTCAACAGCAGTGTGCCTCAGGGATCTGTTCTGGAACTCCTTCTCTTTGTGATTTTTATAAAGGACCTGGATGAGGAAGTGGTGGGATGGGTTAGTAAATTTGCTGCTGACACAAAGGTTGGGGGTGTTGTGGATAGTGTGAAGGGTTGTCAGAGGTTACTGCAGGACATTGATAGGATGCGAAACTGGGCTGAGAAGTGGCAGATGGAGTTCAACCCAGATAAATGTGAGGTGGTTCATTTTGGTAGGTCAAATATGATGGCAGAATATAGTATTAATGGTAAGCCTGTTGGCAGTGTGGAGGATCAGAGGGATCTTAGGGTCCGAGTCCATAGGACACTCAAAGCTGCGGCACAGGTGACTGTGTTTAAGAAGGCATACGGTGCATTGGCCTTCATCAACCATGGGATTGAGTATAAGAGCCGAGAGGTAATGTTACAGTTCTATAGCACCCTGGTCAGACCCCACTTGGAGTACTGTGCTCAGTTCTGGTCACCTCACTATAGGAAGGATGTGGAAACTATAGAAAGGGTACATAGGAGATTTACAAGGATGTTGCCTGGATTGGGAAGCATGCCTTACGAGAATAGGTTGAGTGAACTTGGCCTTTTCTCCTTGGAGCGATGGAGGATGAGAGGTGTCCTAATAGAGGTGTATAAGATGATGACAGGCATTGATTGTGTGGATAGTCAGAGGCTTTTTCCCAGGGCCGAAATGGCTATCATAAGAGTGCACACTTTTAAGGTGCTTGGAAGTAGGTACAGGGGAGATGTCAGGGGTAAGTTTTTTTATAATATACACACACACACACACACATACTGTATACATATACGCAGAGAGTGGTGAGTGCGTGGAATGGGTTGCCGGCGACTGTGGTGGAGGTGGATACGATAGGGTCTTTTAAGAGTCTCTTGACTAGGTATATGGAGCATAGAAAAATAGAGGGCTATGGGTAACCCTAGGTAATTTCTAAAGTACATGTTTGGCACAGCATTATGGGCCGAAGGGCCTGTATAGTCCTGTAGGTTTTCTATGTTTCTATGATCTTCTAGCACAGTTAAAGATTGGCAAGTGCGGCATTGTGGACATCTCTGAGTCATGGCTGAAAGAAGATCATAGTTAGGAGCTTAACATCCAAGGATACACATTGTATTGGAAGGAGAGGCATGTAAGCAAAGGGGGTAGCATGACACTGTTGGTTAAAAAAATGAAATGAAATCCTTAGAAAGGTGACATAGGATCAGAAGATGTAGAATCCTGGGTAGAGTTAAGAAACTGCAAGGATAAAAGAGGCCCTGATAGGAGCTCTATCCAAGCCTACAAACAGTAGCCATGATATAGATCACAAATTACAATGTGAGATAGTAAGGGCATGTAAAAAAGGCAGTGTTAAGATAGTCACAGGAGATTTCATTATTCAGGTGGGTTGGTAAAAATCAGAGTGGTGCTGGATCCCAAGAGAGGTTTGTAAAAATAATTGGAAGACAGATATCAGTATGTACATATGATCAACTCAGATTCAAAGCTTTTGAGGGTAACTTGTGGGGTTCCACAAGGTTCAGTGCTTGGTCCATTGCTGTTCATTTTGTATATAAACGATATATGTATGGTCTCTCAGACATTGAAATGTATATTATTTGCTGATTATACAACTATATTGTGTAGTGGGGAACATCTGAAACAACTTTTGGATACAGTGGAGAAAGAACTAAAAGTTATAAAATAGTTTGATACTAACAAATTATCACTGAATCTAAGTGAAACTAAATTCATAATATTTGGAAATCGTGCACCACACTCATATGATAAGGTATTTGAAACAAAATTTTTAGGAGTGGTGATAGATAATAAAATAAGTTGGAAACTACATATAAATTATGTCAAAGCAAAAATATCAAAATCTATTGCAATAATGTACAAAGCGCAAGATTTCTTAAATCAGGAATTGTTGTATACATTACACTGTTCACTTACAGTCCCATACATGACTTATTGTGTAGAGGTGTGGGGAAACACATACAAAACAAATACAAACTCAATGTTTCTACTCCAAAAGAAAGTCATACAAATTGTAAATGAAACAAGTTATTATGAGCCAACCAATCCACTATATATTCAACTAAACACTTTAGAATTCAGAGATTTTGTAGATTTTAAAATAATACAGATCATGTATAAAGTAAAAAATGGACAGCTACCACAAAGTATCCAAAGGTTGTTTAAAATGAGATAAAGTCAACATGATTTGAGAGGAACATGTATATTCTAAAAACAAAGGATAAGAACAAATGTAAAAAAAATCATTGTATTTCAGTCAGAGGGGTGAATCTATGGAACAGTTGTAGTGAGAATTTTAAAACATGCACCACACTTAACAAGTTTAAAAACTTACTTAAAATAATTTAATCAACAAATATAAAATACATAATTTAAAATGAATGGGACTAATTTAAATAAATGATACTTGGAATTGGATTTTCTATTAAAAGATTATGAATTTTTTTGTTTTGATGTGATGATTGATGCCAAATATGTTGTTGTATAAGTAAGAGGGGTAGGCACAATAAGCTGTAGCTTCAGCCGACACCCTTTCGGTCTGTTTTAAAGAATATCTATTTTTTTTGTTGTAATTTTGTCCTATGAAATCATCGTTGAAAATGATGCTTTTTGTTATGTTTGTACTGACCGAAATAAATTTCATTCATTCATTCATTCAGATGTAAAACTTTACAGTGGCATGCAAAAATTTGGGCACCCCTGGTCAAAATTTCTGTTACTGTGAATTACTAAGCGAGTAAAAGATGAACTGATTTCCAAAAGGCATAAAGTTAAAGATGAACATTTCTTTAATATCTTAAGCAAGAAAACTTTTTATTTCCATCTTTTACAGTTTCAAAATAACAAAAAAGGAAAAGGGCCCGAAGCAAAAGCGGTACTTATTAACACCCCCTTTGGCAAGTATCACAGCTTGTAAGCGCTTTTTGTAGCCAGCTAAGAGTCTTTCAATTCTTGTTTGGGGGATTTTTGCCCATTCTTCCTTGCAAAAGGCGTCTAGTTCTGTAAGATTCTTGGGCTGTCTTGCATGCACTTTTGAGGTCAACTCTTTACCCTCATCCACCATGATGGCAAAATATCCAGCCTCCTTGATTTCTGCACTTATTTGACGTCTGACCATATCTGCCACAATACCCATAATTTCATTTTGGATATCGTGATGGGTGTTTTTTGCATTTCCAGGATTGTCCTCTATTTTTTTAGCTACAGTCTTATCAAACTTTCCAATTACACTGAGCAGCTCAACAAAGTTTCCCCTATAGCTAGATCCATCATCCTCCCGGTGTCCTCGCTGGGCAATGCCTTGGCACGCAGTATAGCGTAGAGACTCAACCACTGCTCTCACATACTCACGATTTTCTTGGACAATCTTTGCGTGTCCTTTATCAAGCATATTTCCCAATCTTGAACCGTCTTGTTTTCTCAATCTGAATTCAGCCCACGCCTCCATCGCAAACTTATGCGCTGCACTTACATGGTGGGTTTTGAAAGCTGCTGTAGCTTTCCACCAGTTGCGGTAACCGGTGACAGTGAAGGTAGACTCAGAATGGAACCCATGTTCTCCACACAGGAAATGCCTGCATGTGAAGCAGAATATAGCATTTGATTGAATATTCCAGCCAGTCAAACCAGCCACAAATAAAACTCCTTTGCTGATTGCCAAACTGTTGCGAAGGGTACTTTTTCAATGCTGGCTGACGGGGTCCTTCCTCAGGCTGCTGGCTAACATCACTAACAGTATTCCCACTAGCAAGAGCAGCTTCATCCACGTTCTCTTCTGAATCCCGCTCCATTTCTTGTTCCTCTACTTCGCCCTCCCACTCCTTCGATGAACTGCTGTCGTCCTCATCCCCACTTACTCCTTTCTGCATGTCACTTTCAATTAAGACAGGCTCAGGCTGAGACACCACTGATTCCTCTGGATGAGGTCATTTTCTGACTAAAAATCGATCCATTTTTCACGCCCGCCAAAATAATGCACGTGCCAGGCCCACGCTCGCTCGTAAAAGCAGAATGTGCGCGTGTGGCATCCGTTAGTCTTGCGAGACCACAGATCTGCACCTGGATGTGTACTATCAATCTCTCACGTGAGTGAGAGTGGGTGACGTCACCACCTTAAGTGATCTTAGATCAGCTTAACAGATCTGAGGACAGCAACAACAAGACATTGACAACAAACGAATAAGCAGAAGTGTAGGGTGGATCTGACAGAGTTTATAACTTTATTGCTGCGTGGGTGCTATGGTAATTGGGGGCGCTGTTTCACTAGATCAACTGGAGAAACAAGCTGTATTCAAAACTATACTGAGAAAGCAAAGCAGCTGCAGTTAATTTCTTGGTGGTGCTATGGTGGGGCTATTGCAATTTCTGCTGGCTATAGCCCCAGCTAGCACCACCTTAGCGCCGCCCCGATTTACTGGTAGAGGAAAGAATGAATTCAATTAAACACCAGCAAATTCTGGAAGCAAACATCACACCGTCTGTTAAAAAAAGCCAAAGATGAAAAGAGGATGGCTTCTACAACAGGATAATGAACTTAAACACACCTCAAAATCCAACAATAGACTACCTCAAGAGGTGCAAGCTGAAGGTTTTGCCATGGCCCTCACAGTCCCCTTACCTAAGCATCATCGAGAATCTGTGGATAGACCTCAAAAGAGCAGTGCATGCAAGACGGCCCAAGAATCTCACAGAACTAGAAGCCTTTTGCAAGGAAGAATGGGCGAAAATCCCTGAAACAAGAATTGAAAGACTCTTAGCTGGCTACAAAAAGTGTTTACAAGCTGTGATACTTGCCAAAGGGGGTGTTGCTAACTACTGCCATGCAGGGTGCCCAAACTTTTGCTTCGGGCCGTTTTCCATTTTTGTTATTTTGAAACTGTAAAAGATGGAAATAAAAAAGTTTTCTTGCTTAAAATATTAAAGAAAAGTGTCATCTTTAACTTTATGCCTTTTGGAAATCAGCTCATCTTTTACTCGCTTAGCTATTCACAGTAACAAAAATTTTGACCCAGGCTGCCCAAATGTTTGCATGCCACTGTATAATCATTGGTGGGGAGGGCTTTGCCTGTGATGGACTAGGTAGTATCCTCACTTTCTGTAGCCATTTCCATTCCTGGGCATTAATGTTTCTATATCAGGTCATGATTCGACTAATTAGGATACTTTCCGATGTGCATCTATAGAAGTTTAAACATTTGGTGACATGCCAAATCTACACAAGCTTCTAAGAAAGTAGAGGCACTACCTGCCGTAACTTTATGGTACAATACTTATGTGCTGGTCCCAGGGCAAATCCTCTAATCTTTTAACAACAATAAAAAAATAAATCCATTGACCCTCTCCGCTTCTGTTTCCTAAAGAGGACTGGAACAAGAACTTCTGGCTTCTTCCTCCTCCAGTTCAATGGCTTTGGCTTTGCTGACATTGAGTGAGAAGTTGTTTTTGGTGTTAAGTATTTGCTTGTCTATCTTGTCAAGGACTCGCTAAACAGAAATTATCCACGTAGTTTGTTGGGAAAGATTAAAATGCATTGCTTAAGATTTACTTATTTGGGAGTTAAAATTGCTAAGAGACATAAGGACTTATTCAAGCCCAATCTTTTACCGTTAATTAGTCAGGTTAAACAACTGATTACTAATTGGTCCCCATCGTCTCTATCACTGATTGGCTGAATTAATGCTATTAAAATGATTGTTCTACCTAAATTTTTATATCTACTCCAAGTGATACCAATTTTTATTCCTAAATCTTTTTTTGATACTATTGATTCTAAAATTTCCTCCTATATATGGCAGAATAAAATTCCCAGGTTAAGTAAAAAATATTTATAGAAGTCGAAGAAAGGTGGTGGTTTAGCATTGCCGAATCTAAGATTCTATTATTGGGCAATTAATATTCGATATTTAATATTTTGGACACAAGATTGGAATATAATTCCAAGTCCACAATGGGTAAACCTCGAAGGTTACTCTGTACAAGGGTTCTCTTTGGCTTCCATTTTAGGAACTTCACTTCCTTTTGTATTATCTACAAACGTTTCTAAATTGAATAAACAAATGGTTAATCCAATAATTAAACATACATTATGAATGTGGTTTCAATTTCGTAAATTTTTTGGTTTGAACAAATTTATATTATCAAGCCCTATTATATCTAATTTTTTTTCAGCCCTCAGTTGTGGATCAAAGCTTTTTGATATGGAAAATGAAAGGTATAACATGTTTCCGTGACTTATTTCTGAATAATTGTTTCATGCCTTTTGAACAGTTATCTAATAAATTTAATTTGCCCAGATCCCATTTTTTTAGATATCTACAAATAAGAAACTTTTTAAATACCACGCTGCCTACCTTCCCGATTTCACACCCTACTGATATCATCGATAAAATTTTAGATTTAAATCCCTTTCAGAAGGGATTAATAGCAACTATTTATGATATAATTATGAAATTACAGCCAGGTATATCTGATAAAATTAAAAATGAATGGGAAAGGAAACTTCAACTTTGCCTACCTATAGAGAAATGGGATAAATTTTTTCAATTAGTTAGTTCTTCCTCTATATGTGCCAAACATTCACTAATACAATTTAAAGTAGTGCATAGGGCCCATATGTCTAAAGATAAACTAGCTTGTTTTTATTCTCATATAAACCCTATCTGTGACAGATGTCACTCTGAGGTGGCTTCCTTGACATGTGTTTTGATCCTGCCCTCTCTTGGAAAAATTCTGGAAAGATATTTTTGATATTATTTCAACAGTTTTGCGTTTTGACTTACAAACCCATCCTATTATGGCAATTTTTGGTTTACTAATGATGGAACATAGATTTTTATCCTCTTCAGCCTGTCGTATGATCGCATTTGTTACTTTAATGGCCAGAAGATCCATTTTATTGAACTGGAAGGAGACCAACTCTCCTACCACATTTCAATGGTTTTCCCCAAACTATATCATGTTTAAATTTAGAAAAAATTAGAAGTGGTATTTTTGATCCTTCAGTTAAATTTGAAGAGACTTGGAAACCATTTCTTCAACATTTTCATATGATGTAATTTGACCTTTTCCAAATCCTTCTTATTAACTTAAAATATATGAATAGGGGAGCGGAGTTGATGACATTATCGAATGTATTCGATTTAAGATATTGGTCTAGCCTTGTTTTGTTCTGTTTGCTTTCTTTTTGGGTTTAGTATTTAGTTTTATTTTTGGAGGGGTTTTCTGGGTTTTTCTTTGCATTATTTTTTTTTCTTTTTATTTCTTTTTTCTCTATGATTAACTATATTAAGAGTTTGGAAGTCTATTACACCTGTATTATTTGAAGTCTTTTTTGTACATGTTTATCAACAATAAGATTATTCCAATCTCTTTTGTATCAATATTGTTATTCTGTTTATAATTTTGGAAAATTAATAAAAGGATTTAAAAAGAAAGAAAGAAAGATACTGGAGAAACTACAGTTCTGAAATCTCTAATGATGCAGATATTTAAAAACTATCAATCTGCCATGAAGCAAGTATCAAATAATTGCAGGTAAGTATTTCTAGCTTGAAATACCTGGCTATTGACACAAGGGCTTTGAGGACAAGTTTGGCTGCTTTGCTTCTCCCCAGGCATTATTTAGTAATGTTAGTGATAGAAACATCCAGTTAATTCTCAAACCAATTTTCTTTCTGTATCTGTTACAGAAACTGCCAGAAATATTACTGTGGAAAAATATTTAAGAAAAATCAGTTTTGTAGTATAATTAATGAAAAGCATTAGCTCACCAGCAAAATTATATGTTGTATATGGTAAGATCAGACAATGCAGAAATCACAAGCAGAATCCAAACTGAAGTGCTCATAATTTTAGTGGCAATGATAAAATGTAAAACTCATCTTTAAGAAGGATATTTTTCTCTTAAAAAACAGAATGAAACTTTTTTTAAAAATGAGTAGCTGGGCCTTTGGCAGGGTTAGATATAGAGTTCATGTTTCCCCTGGCTGGTAGTATGGAAAAAGTTTTTTCACCCAGTAGGTGATGAGATGCTACTCACATCTCAAAGGAGCTGTTGAGGAACAGCTTCTAAGTATATTCAAAACACAGATCAATAGTTTTGTTGATCAGTAGATAATGGAATTGGAGGAAGTGGAACTGAGATGATTGTGTTGTAGGTTTATTCCTGCTTTGAGTTGATATGTTTAGAGGAATTAGAAAGTGAAAATAAATATCTAGCGCTTTAATTGCATCATTTATAGCTGGTAAATCTGTATTCACAATTTTGATAAATTTGTGATTGCATGAAGTTAGCAATCACAAAGCATACCAACAGTGAATGATTCACTTGGTCTGTTCAATAAGACATATTGTCTGTGCCAAATCGACAGGTTCAATATTATTTTAATTTGAAGAAAAAATTCAATTACTTTGCTTGAGACTTAAGGAAAACAAATAATACATTTTTGAAAAGAAATTTCTGCATCATTGAAGTTCATTAAAGTAGGGGAAAAACAAAAATCCAAATGTTGTCAGTCATATGACATCATTACTTGTAGTGCTAAAGGAAAGAAATGATGTGTTTGTTACAGGAAGTGGTTGTGGTAGAGATCTCTGTAGTATTTCATGTAGCTGCAGATCAACATTGTGCTCGACCTGAAAGTCCTACCAGTGTAGTGTCAAGACCCATTTTACAGCATTAAGGTAATATATTATTTTGTTTATAAGTTTAAAATGACCAAGATTTCCTCAGTTTATTAAGAAACTGCTGCCTTGTTAACACATTGGATTGAGATTCCTGTAGAGGAGGCATTACTATGCTTTACTGAGTTGCATGTTTCAAGGACTGCGAGTATGTGTGAAATGTAAGTACTTATTAACATGATATTTGGAATCCAGTTCATCTGTTATAAGATCGTCAAAACAGATTAAGAAAACATTACTCACTTCTGCTCTCCTACTATCATTCAGCTTTGTTTAATTTTCATTAGATATTAGTTAGTCTAAATTATAGCCTCTACTTCCTGCATTAATTTATTTAAATTTATGGTTTAGCAATTTTATATTGGGTGGTAGAAAATTTCAAATGTGAATCTCACAAATAAATTGTACTGCAACAGTTTTAGTTATTGGGTAAACAATGATCACATTTCTTATTTGTTCAAACATATTAACTTAGTATAAAACTGAGAGATTAACAAGCTGGTTTGCAATCTGTCCTCATGTATTACAGCTGGGCCCCATTACAAGAACACAGTCCAATCAACAGTTGGCAGTAATGGAACTGTACAATTGTTTTTCTTAATAAATAGTTCCCTAATTTCCTCAATTTTACTTTGTATCATCTCTAAACTGAAATCAAATGCAAGAATAAAAGTTGCAAGAGAATTTTAGATACATCATGAAAATCAAGTTGATTTTCAATCAGATTGAATTTTTGATTCTTAAAGGGGTCACAGCTTATACTATTTAACTGGAAGAAGTAGGAACATTGCTGACAACAGGAATTCTGCAGATGCTGGAAATTCAAGCAACACACATCAAAGTTGCTGGTGAACGCAGCAGGCCAGGCAGCATCTGTAGGAAGAGGTGCAGTCGACGTTTCAGGCCGAGACCCTTCATCAGGAATATTGCTGATATGTGAATATTAATGGTATTAATATTACTATTAACAAATATTAATAGTAATATTAATCCCAATATTCAGATACAACAGCTTATTTTCTAGAGCGTAAATCAATTCACTAGTGTAATAGCCACAAAGTAACATGGTGAATGGTTTGGTGAATAGCATAATTAGTGGCTCAGAAATTCTATTTTTTCCACTAGCCTTACTTTGCCTCATGCAGATATACTGAAATAATGCATACTACACCAGCAAACAAAACTCACAAAGCATATTCAGATGACACAAATTCTTCTTCATAGGAGCTTCCCCTACAAAATTCTATCATATCTATTTAATTCTTTCATATTCCTTTCAAATACAAAAGGGGCATTCAATTTGTTGATGTACAATATGTTATTTCTTGAAGCAATCCTACCAATCCATTCTGCGTTGATTCCCCGTGACTGGATCTTTCATACATAGGAATCAATTCCTTGCTGATCAACCTGTCGACCTATAACCAAAGATAATTTACATTAGCTAATTAACCTGCTAATAGCACCTATTTGAGATGCTGTCAGGTCATGGTTAGGATCTGTTTGGTCCTAGTGTTTAATCATCATTTTCCTTGCAGTTCAACAATTAATTATCTGCTTGTATTTTATACAATCACTTATATACAGTACAAGTAACTGATTACTAGGATTCCAAGTGGCTATGGTGTACAAAATGGTTTAATATGCCTCCAATAGCTAAAGAAATTAACTCTGGAAGCTTTTTTGTTCTACATTGTGTTTTCGCATTGGTTAATTTTTACTGCAGTATAGACTAAGTGCTTTCTGACTGGTTATTTTGTTATCTATAGATTAGAATGGCATTTTTCTTATCTTTGAGTATAAAATAACTAAACACAGAGCAGCACCATCTTGAATCTTTTACCCCTGTTACTGTCTGGTAAGATTTCTTCTGGTCTGACAATTCTTCATAAACTGATTGTGAAGCAACAGCTTTTGTGCCTCCCTGCTGACTTCTAAAAGAACCTTGGATTAAATCACCAAAATCCATAAAATCGAATTATATCACTGAAGCTGTGTGAGAACAATTTCTGTACTGTGGCTGCTGACTGAGGACAAGCTGATAGATGGGCAGTGATGAAAACATTGATATATTTTGTGCACACCATCAATCTGAATGATTTCCACTTCTCCACTGCTTAATAGCAGAGTAACCCATCGTAGCCAGTGTTTATTTCACTAGATTAGTCAGCCTCTGGAACCGGAGGGTCCACATCAGTTGCATTCTTTACTTGTCTATCGTGAGCTACTTTCTCCAGTTGTAGAGAAGGGTGTGCTCTATTTTGCGTGCAGAAGGCTGGATGTTGAACTATGTGAGTGTGTATGCACACACACACACGTGCATACCTCTGTGCGTGTGTCTGGATGTGTGAGAGAGAGCTATGAGATGTGTGAGACCAGTTTACAAAAGCAACTGTGAAGGTTTCACTGTACCTTGTAAGTGACTCCACATTAACCCTGCTCAGACAAGTAAAATCATTATTTTTTTTTTGCTTTGCAACCAGGTACACGGAGAATCACTTCTAGTGGGGGTACTGTTCTCACGTCCTCCCATTGGCATGTTATCAATACATACACAAGTCTCCATGACGTGAAAATTCTCAACCTCTTCCATTAGTTCTCCACCTGTAAACCTGGAAATCCAGAATAAATATTCCCACTTCTCCCCTGAACTTTTCCTATTTATTCTGATGTAATTTATGTCTTCGCAGTTCCAATGGGAAGTAATAATTAGAGGAAGTAGATCATAGATTTTGAAAGAAGTCATGATTTTTTTTTAATCCAAAAGAACCATTTGGGGGAATTGAAATTTCAATTTCCTGCTGAAGTCTTTTTGTCCCTCGTGTTTGAAGTATCTATAAAGATGCATTTCTACATGTGCTCTATAGGGCAGAGGTAAACCCTACAGGAACCAGGCATGCAGCATTTCAGAACACTCATCATCATTTATTTCCTGAAAAGAAAAGTCCTGATGTTCTTTCTTCAGCAAATATTTCTTTAAAAACAAACAATTTGAAAGTCGATTAAGCTGCGAGGGATAGTTTTTACTGCTGGATGAGGATGTGTTTGGGAGGCAACAACTAAAGGAGACAGCCCATCATGAGCTCAAGACCAACTACAATGACTTCCACATTTAACCCAACTTCAGCAAGGTAGACAATTATATTTAAGAGTTAAAATTAATATTAATAGGATTTAGGGGATTTAACTTAATGTGCACAAGAGGGAATCACCACAGAGGTGCAATTCACAGGAAGCCATGTCTCCAAAAGAAAATGCAGACCTGGAGGTCCTTGAATACACAGCAGTTGGGTCTCCAGACTGGATTCATGTTGTGCTTCACACAAAATTGTAAGTGCTGATGCACATTCAGGGACAGAATACTGCCTTTAAAATGAGGAAGAGGGAAAAATAAAATTACTCTAGGCACACAATATAACAGGCATACATTACAGACTGGAATTCTCAGCATGTTCTCATTAATGCAAGATTTTATAGACAAAATTAGTTCACCCATCCAGAATCTAATTTCCAAACTGCTTTCCTTCTCACCTATCCTCACTCCACTTCCTCCAAAGTAAACCTGTGCACACTCCTCCATTGTTTGGCATCAGTTCACCTCTCATTAGTCCATGCAAGTTCAACAACTGCCAGACATAACAAAATGTCAAGATGAAAAGGTAGAGTCAGCATTCAATTTTTAAGGGAGTCCAAAGAACTGCTACTTAAATCTTTAAATATTGTGTGAATCTTTCATAAGCACATAACCAGAAAATTTACTCTTTTTGACGGGCTACGTTATGTTGGCTCAGTGGCATCGGCAGATCTGTACAGGTACTTAGACACACAAGATCCCTTTGGCTTCAGTCCTCCGTGACTTGGAGTCCTTTTGAGCCTTGCCATGGACTACACCACTTCCTTTCCAACAGGACACAGGTCATCATGTGGAGTTCTGACTGAGACAAAGATAGGAGTTGAGAAGAGGAAGTGCTTTGATAAACCAGGGTGCGATTAGGATGCCTGCCAGTACAACATAGATTTGATGCTGCTTCTCTGGCAGTTTCCTGCTCACAAAAGTTTGCAAGGTGCAGCATTTGTATCCAGCTGAGCAAAATTTGGATTGCCCTGAGATTCCGTTGTGGACTTTTCACTGCCCTGTCTCTGCTCTCTTATAATGTGTGAAACACCTAATTATTGGCTATTATTGCCTTTCAAACTACCAAAATTAGACAGGGCAATATTGACTGTAAAACATAGGAGCTGAATTAGGCTACTTGGACCTAATGGCTGATTTTCCCCTGTCAACTACGTTCTCCTGCCTTCTCCCTGTAATTTTTGATGGCCCTTATTAATCAAAAACTTATTAACCTCTGCCTCCACAACTGTCTGTGGAGTTGAATACCACAGATTCACACTCTGGCTAAAGAAATTCCTCCTCATCTGATGTAAAGGGAAGTCTTATATTCTGAAGCTATGCCTTCTGGTTCTGGACGCTCCCAAAATTGGAAACATCCTCTCCATATTCATTGTATATAGCTCTTTCAATGAAGTGTTACCCCCCCTCCCCCCCATTATTCTAAACTCCAGCAGGTACAGGAACAGAGCCATGAAACACTTCTGATAAATTAACCCTTTTTTCCAGGATCATGCTCATACAGTAAACTTCCTCTGAGTCCTCTCCAATACCAGCACATCCTTTCTTAGCTATGGGTCCCAAAACTGACCACAATATTCCGAATATCGATCTGACCAATACCTTATAAAGCTTCAGAATTACATATTTGCTTTGATATTCTAGTCCTCCCAAAATAAACAATAACATTGCATTTGCCTTCCTTAGTACTGACTCAACCTGCAAGTTTACCTTTAGGGATTCCCACACGGGGATGCTCAAGTCCCTTTGCACCTCCAATTTTCTGAATTTGCTCCCTGTTTACAAAACAGTCTCTTCATTCCTCTACCATATACACACTTCCCTACACTGTATTCCATTTGCTACTTCTTTGCCCCTTCTCTTAATATATTCATGCCCTTCTGCAGACTCCCTCATTCTTGAACTTTACTTCTTTCTCCGCCTATCTTTGTATCATCCACAAACTTGGCCACAAAGCCATCAATTCCACCACCCAGATCACTAACAGATAACTATTATACCGTATCGCCCCACTTCACTTATTTACGTAAATGTCTCTGATGCTACTTTTAGTCAAAAATACTGACAATGCATTTTGTCCAGATAATAAAGCTGTTTTTCTTTGATCCCTGGCAACACCCTGTCCATATGACCTGACTGAAAGCTTCCTGCCCCTTTAGTAGTACTGCATCAGTAATTAACTTCTAGGACATGGGCTCTGAAAAGTAGGATTTTTAGATGAAAATGTCAAAACATTATTTGTTCTTCTACCTGAACGCATTGACGTCTATACCACATGTTTTTATTTGTGTCATTGAATAAAACTTGAAAATTGGTCAAATAAGTCACTTATTATTTTTCACTTCTGAAGCCTGTAACTACTGAACCGAAGCTTGTGCAATCACTAAAGTAAAATGTTTACTTGAGCAGTGCAAAATTCAGTTGAACATGTGAGGACAGGAACACAAATAAATATGGGGGTGTCTCAGGAGGGAAAATGATCTGTTTATAAGAAATTTTTGGCTTGAAACCATTAGTGTAGAAACTGGATTGCTTTCAGCAAAAGTTAATCTAACAAAGTAGAACACTCCTGGGTGAAATTGTGTAACAGGACCAAGCACTTCTGCAAACAATCCACTTTTGCCTAAATTTTTCCAATATTAAGCATGCATCTAATGGACAGTCAACATCACAACTATGCCTCCAGTAAAGTGTACTGCCAGTATTTTCACGACTGATTTGCCTGCAGTCCATTTTTATCTACAAGGACATAAATAGGAGCAGGCAACTACTTTGCAGCCATGGTGAAAGAGTCTAGAAAAACTGGGAACTTACTGTAGTGCATTGCATTGTTGCATTGAACTGCTGCTGCTGCTAAGATAACAAATTTCACGTCACATGCCGGTGATAATAAACCTGATTCTGATAGTGGTTTGTTGCCTGAAGTTATTTTATAACTGTTCTGCTTATTAGTAGATTTAACAAAGCAACTGAAGAATCCATGGAAAACTGCTTATCCATCTTCCAAAATATACAGAATGTGCTAAAAACAAGTGTTTTCCCTGCTCCACTTAAGCATTTATTGCAGAGATAGCTTATTTGTGAAAATATGTTATTGGAGGCATAGATACAGACATTCAGTATGGGTTAGGAACCTCAGAATAGGAGACAGACATATCAATCATCAGAGTGATCTACTAGAAAAGAGCCCTTCAGAGGCAACTACTTTCCAATAAGCAACGTATCTTCAGGGTTAGGAAGTATCAGGAACATTAGAGTACATGTCCACAGATCCTTGAAGGTGGTATCACAGGAAATAATATGTTTAGGAAGGCAAGTGGAATACTGGACTTCATTGGTCAGGGTATCAGATACAGAATTTCAGAGTGTATGCTCCAATTTTATAAAACCTTGGTCAGACCTCACCTGGAGTAGAATTATCATCATGGAGTTGTACAAAATGGAATGTCCTTCAGCCCAACTCATCCAGAATGACCAGCAGGCACCATTCTATGATTAATCCCATCTCCTAGCACCCGATCCATAGTCTTCTGTGGGGGACACTGAACCATACTGTGACAATGTGGCAAGTGCACATGCAGCCCATTGATCGATCAGTGAATTGATTGGACCTCCTACATGCGGGCAGCACTCTTATTGCCCAGGCTTTCAAGTGTGCATGTTTTCTGTCATGGCAAGCTCAATTTGTCACTCCTGCACTGAAAGTTGCAGAGCATGTAACGTGGCTGACATGACAGTAAAAAAATTTTTAATCCTACAACTCAGTTGTTGTTCTTACTGTGTAACAGTTGACAATGAGCATGGGATTAGGCAGCTAACAATGGCTCCTCATCACACCGCATCAATTAGCCTGGCAGATTGAGCAGTGCAAATGGTGAAATGAGGCCTTTCCAAGTAAACCAAGGTGACGATTATGAAATTAATAATTTCCTTTTCCATTACCAGGTTAACCCAAACGAATTTCCAAGTGCATTGCCCATTGAATTAATGTTTAAACACACTTTACACAGCAGATTAGATCCCGTACAGCTGGCCATCCAGGACTGAATTTATGGCAGGCAAGAGGCCACGGAACACAAATACAATATGCACACAAGGCCGCGAATGTTTGATGCCAGAGGAAGTCTACAAGCACACCTCACAGGAAGAAAACTAGCTGCCGACTGTTAGACTATAAGACATAGGAGCAGATTTAGGTCATTCAGCCCATCGAGTCTGCTCCACCATTCCATCATGGCTGATCCCAGATCCCACTCAACCCCATACATCTTGCTTCTCACCATATCCTTTCATGCCCTGACCAATCAGGAAACAATCAACTTCCACCTTCAATATACCCATGGACTTGGCCTCCACTGCAGTCCGGGGCACAACATTCCACAGATTTACCACTCCCTGGCGAAAAGAGAGCCTGCATTGTCACAGTCAAGTAGCAGAACTTGAACTGACAGACAAATTGTCAGGCAATATTTTGATAATGCACACCAGCAAAATGATGGGATCCCAGGGAAGTTACAGAAGCATCCTTTGCTAATGAAACCAGTGTCCTAGCAGATAACCCAATGGAAGGTTGTTCAAGAGAAGGGGAGTTTCACAGCCCATGGCCCTCAGTCATCTAACCAGGAAGGCACAGAGAGAGAAACTGTCCCCTGCTGCTGCCCACGAGGGACTGCCGGCCAGTTGACCAGAAGCAAGCAGGATAGACATTTCTTAATTATACTCAGTTGACCTCACTGATTGCTCTATTTCCAGAGAACGGGAATTGCTTTTTAATCGTTGGTGAGATCACTCTGCTACATAGAAGGATATTTTCTGCATTTTGGATGTGGACTTTTTTTTCTCCAATCTTTTTTTGTATTCTGTGTTTTTCACCTGATCTTTCTGTGTGGGGGAGGAGTATTTGGAGATGGTGTGCCTGTTCCGTTTTTGTTCATTTTTGTGTGGAGAGGAGGGATTTTAGGGTTGATGATCATGGTGCCATTCTTTTCTTTCTTAGTTTTGTGGCTCTCTGGAGAAGAAGAATTTCAGAGTTGTATACATTGACATTAATGAACCTCTGAACTTACTGCTTTCCTTTGTGGTTCCTGTCTACAGAGAGGGGGTATGAACTGTATCAGACCGATTGCGAAAATGTGGCAAGCACGCATGCGACCTATTGATGACACGGTGAATCAATTGGGCCTCCTACACACTGGAGGCACTTTTTGTGCGCGCTCGGAGGTGCGCGTGTTTTCTGTCTCGGCGGTCCAGGTACAATGCTTTCAGTACATTGCCCAGTGTGTACCATGGCTAACACACAGTATGACCAAATAAAAACGTTTCATCTTACTACCCTGTTGTCATTCTTGCCCCATGGATACATAACAGACAATCTGGAATTTATGCTAAACTCAACTTCTTTTAATTAAACAAAAACAGGCACTTTTCTGGTGAGTCAATGCGTAGGTACAATTCTTTAATAAAATAACCAAAATAATTAAATTTAAGCTAACAGTTGATAATAATTATTAAATAATTTGGCATATTAAACAGTTAGTTTACTTCAAGTAACTGCTGTCATAGAGTTGATTTTCCAAGAGATATTTGCTGGTTAAAAAGAGACGACATCAGGTGCTTATTGGTTATCATTATAAGCTGCAAGGATTTGACTTGTTGTAACACTGAAACCAGATGCTAGTGACAGATGTAAACCTCTGGGGTGTACTTTGGTGTAGTTTTTAGTGAAAAGGCAGGCAAACAGTGTGGTAAACTGAAATAATGACATCTACTGCAGAATGTTCTCTCAGCCTCATTGGCTAATGCTACTGCCATTTGCAGGAGTATTTGTTCAGGCTGATACCTTGGCCTTCTCAACATTCTGGCTGCAGCTCCTATGGAGGTCAGTGGCATATTTACCACTGCACTCAAGGCTGAGTGTTTCAAGTTATGGTGGAAATTTCAGTTAGAATTTATGCTAACTGAATGACAAGTTAGCTTACGATACCACTTCCTCTTAAATCTAAAACTCTGAACAAGGTTAGAATTTAAGAATAGCAACCTTTAACACATCAAATAATGTATTTTCTACTCTTCATGGCATGCTCTATTTTTATATATCCTGAATATAACTATAAAGTTCATTTTCTACTGAATCATTTTAAAATAATTTCTATAATTTGAAAGAGTAATTAATTGTTATAAAAATACTCATCATAATCTCTTGTCATTAGTTTGTTCAACAGTTGCCAATAATATCAAAAGTATTTTGTTCATTTAAGGAGTTTGCATTCTGGCTGATTTGTTTTTATTTCTAAGAACTATCTAGAGGGAATAATGTCAGTCAAAGGTGCAATGCAAATTTAAGCCACCTCTTCATTACCATCAACCTTTCCTAGCGTAATTGACTTGTCCTGTACATGAAGAAATTCAGGCTCAAGTCTTATACAGTAGACAATGCAAAATGTTATCCTGCAAGCAAAAACCAAACCAACAAGTTATAGTATTTGACATTGGGTTCAACCCAAATTCTCTCAAATACATGCATTTCTAGAAAGCACTTCTTTCAGTTTTTTTTTTAGAAATATAACAAACTGGAATTGGGCTACTTTATCCTTCCATTCAATAAGATCACTGCTGATCTGTGACCTGCATACAGTAACTCCATGTACACATCTTTTCCCATACTTTTGTTTATCAATAATATACCACTTCTAGAATTTTAACCTGACTTGGTCATTCATGAAAGCCCTGGCTCTAAGTTCTTAGATTAATTTCACTATTCCAGAACTCATTGATTAGCAAAAATAGTTTTTCTCCATGTGCTGTTTTCACTCAGTTACCTTAATCTTAAAAACTTCAATCAAATTACACAATCGTCGAAATTTAAGGGAATATAATCCTAATCTATGTAATGTTTCCTTAGAAGTTATTCTTCAAATTCCAAATATCATTCTAACAAGTCAATACTGAATTCTTTCAGAACCAATATACTGTGTGTTTTAATAAGATGTCAGTCACAGTATTCTCTGTGTTTTAATTAGGACTTTACATACATGGACCACAATTTCCAATGAGAAACAAATTGCAGTTGATCATCTGAAGGAGGTGCATGAGAGAAATAAATCAGTGCTAGGGTAGCGCTGCTGGAAACCTGAAATAAAAACAGAAAATACTTGAAATACTCAGCAATTTAGGGAGCATCTATGGTGAGTGAATGTCTCAGCTGATTCAGACACAAACCGGGAGGATTGGTTGTCAGAAAATGATAAATTCAGTATTGAATGTTAGTTGTTATCTGCTTAGTCAGAAGATCAGCTGCTGAACGTTAAGTTTATGTTGGGCATAAAACAGTGCAAGTCAGAGAAATTAGAGTGAAAGTGGAATGTGGATTAAAGTGACAGCCCAGGTCACCTTATAGACTCTGAATCAAGATGTTCTGGAAAGCAGACTTCCAAGCTGCATTCATTTCTCCAACATTGCAAACACACTGAACACCGTATTTAGTGCTCTACATTGGCGGAAGTCCAAGTGAATGGCAGCTTTGCCGAAGAAAATTTGTATCCATTAAGGTGCAAAGGGAAGTAGTAAAAGGCCAACTGTTTTCATTCCCTAGGCAGGGGTTGCGTGAGCCGAAGTGTCAAGAATGGGAGTGCATACTGATGGAGATGACAGAGTGAACCAAGAAGTCAGGTAGGGAATGGTTCCTTTGGAATGCTGAAAAAAAAAGTTGTGTCTATTGGTAGCATCAAATAGAAGTAGGCAAGAAATAGAGGATGACATATTGGATGTAGAGGCTAATGGAGTGGAAGATGAAGAAAAAGGAAACTCTATTCTTGCTCAAGGTGGAAGGGTAGTTGGTGAGGATGAGAAGCCGAACAGAAGTGACTGAGAGTCATGTCAAGTATGGAAGAGGGGAAGCCACCATGAGAGTAAAAGACAACATAGGAATTCTGCTGTGGAAAATGTCATCAGAACACATACAAAGGCACAGTAACAGAGAGTGGGGTTCTTGCAGGAAGCAGAATGGGAGGAATTATAGTTAAGGTAGCTGAAAGAGTTCAAGGTCTGTCTGTGGATATTTGGCAGTGAACGGGAATTCAAGAGGGAGAGGGATAGAACTCACCATGGAAATTGGGAGCAAAGGTGATGAAATTTTACACATTCTGTACAGAGCAGGTAGTCATACTAATACAAATCAATGTACCAGAAAAAAAAGACAGTGGGAAGGGCCCAAGGTGGGAAGAGACAGTGGGAAGGATGGGAGCTGGTTCAATTTCATGTTCATTAACATTCAACCATGCACATGTATACAGCTAAATGAAACATTGGATCTCTGGAGCACAGTATAAAACTCAGTACACTGTATATAATCATATACACCATATATAATTACAATCCAGCACATAGAGTCAAAATACAAAATTAACACATGCTTGAGTGGCATGCCCTAAAGATTGACAGGTTGACGTAAAGTGCAAGGTTCATGTCTGTGAAAGACAATAGAATGTTAATGGCACTATTAGACCATAAGACAAGACAAAGGAGCAGAAGTCAGCCATTCGGCCCATCGAGTCTGCTCCGCCATTTTATCATGAGCTTTATTATAATAGAACAAGTCATAAATATGTGAAACAGGAGTAATTAAAGCTGGAAAGTGACCAGTACAGGATGAGAGTGTCTGTGAGTTGGGGAGTGGGTGGCCATTCAGACAGGGTGTAAGTGTGTGCTGGATGACAGCAGAGTTGGGCCCCTGCTTAAAAAGGAAATAAAATCTCCTGATAATCCGAATGGGAACAGGGGTGTGGAGGGACTGAGCATTAAAATCCCCACACCATGTGTGGTAACTTCTATTTTGAAAAAGGCACACTCGACAACTTCATGCCCAAAGAAACAACTTTATTTCGAATGTCAAACCCGTACGGCATGGCAGGAACACTATATACAAAGCACCCCGGAAGTAAAAAGAACAGAACTAACCCCCCCCACCATTATCCTAATTAGTATTACCTTACTTTTAATAATGCTCACATTACAACACTCCTCCCCCTTTAAAATCCAACATCCTCCAAATGTAAAAAACTAGCAAGTAAAAACAGTGGTGTTATTAACTTGCATACCCTGAAAACTTATACTAGTATCTCAGCAACAGTTTACCAATACAAAACATCTGGAAAACATGACAGATTCAACATTCAATCTAACAACAACAGAAAAAAACAACTGTCCCGTCAAAGATTCAGTCTGTCAGGAGGTTTACGAGTGCGCTGTGATCTGAGCACTGCTGGTGAGGGTGTTTTGGGTGGGTCTGGTGTTGGGGGCATGAGAGGGGTCTGTGAGAATGTCCATCCTCTACAGGAGACCCTGACCCCTCTGCCAGCATCTCTCCCTCTGGCAAAGTCACTGGTGGACATGCTCCCACTGTAGTCTGTCTCACAAATGGAAACTCCATGGAACTGTCTGCCTCTGAGCCGGTATCATGACACAGGTGCACATAGACCTGAGTTTCAGCTTTGACGGTCTAATGGGAGGCAGGTTGGACCCCCATGTCCTCCTGGAGGTCTCCTCACTAATGACTGATGCAGTAGCCCCTGAATCAATCTCAAACTTAATGTCCTTTCCCCTGACAGTGACTGTGGCATAATATGGTTCAAGTGGTTCCTCATTTGTTTCCACTCCAAACAGGTTGTAGGCACACGCTGCCTCTTCTTCTGGATGGTGTGTGGCTGCCTGAGCCTGTTGAGCTTTCCCCTGCCCAGGCTTAATCTTACCCTTTGAACTTCTGCACTTTTTAGCTAAGTGTCCCTTTTTACTACAAGCATGGCAGACAGAGTCTTTGAATTTGCAATCATTTGCATAGAGCGTCCCTCCACACTGAAAATATTCCACCTGCTTTGCCTGTTTACCAGTCTCCCTCCTGACTTGGTGCACTGCTGCTGACTGCGACCGCCCCCCCCATGTCTTTTCTAGATATCCTTGACATTATTAGCAGCCATCTCCATGCCTTGGGCAACCCCTAAGGATTTCTTGAAAGTCAACAGCAGGGTTTCCCCAAACAGGCGGCGTTGTGTGCCATCATTATTAATGCTGCATACCAATCTATCACGGAGCATGTCATTCAACACCGCTCCAAAATCACAATGCTCCGATAGCTGCCGAAGCTCGGCCACGAAATTGGCCGCAGACTGACCTGGCTTCCTGAAACGGCTGTGAAACTTACACCGTTGGACTATCACAGAAGGTTTCGGATTGTAGTGGTTCCCCATGAGCTTGACCAGTTCGTCATATGGATTGTCCCCTGGTTTCCGCAGTGAGGCTAAATTCCTTATTAGCTTGTAAGTCTTTGCCCCACACACACTCAGGAAAATAGAGTGCTTCTTAGCCTCCTCAGTAATTCCATTAGCACAGAAAAAGTGTCCCAACCTTTCCTCATACTTCGGCCAGTCCTCCGTTAACTCCACAAATTCACCGATAGTCCCAAACGTAGCCATCCAAACGCGAGTCTCCTTATCGGCGCAGCTGCTCCCATTTGAAACGTGCCGATACGTCCACAAAACCAGTTCACCTCGTCACCAAAAATATGTGGTCACTTTTACTTTGAAAAAGGCACACTCGACAACTTCATGCCCAAAGAGGCAACTTTATCTCAAACGTCAAAACCGTTATGTATATACAGAGGCTTTCACAACTCATACGGCATGGCAGGAACACTATATACAAAGCACACCGGAAGTAAAAAGAACGGAAGTCAACCCCCCCGCCCCCCCATTATCCTTATTAATATTAACTTACTTTTCGTAATGCTCACATTACAACACCATGTAACCTTATTTTTCCTCATTTCCACCCACGCTTTCCAATAGATAAGGAAATACCCTTTCACAGGGGTTATAAAATGTATTATCTGTAATTTACTATCCTTTCCCCAAATTCAACCATAATTGCCAAATGTCTATGTGTGACCACTCTTCCTCGTACCCATTTTCCGGCCACATCATATCAACATAACCTTGCATTAAAAACTTGGACAAGGTTTCAACTAGGTTTCCTGTACACATATAACATCAGGTTTACTTGGTAAATTCTTGACCATTAGCTAACAATTCTCAAGCATTCCATTGGAAGATCAGAAAAATCATTAATAACCCTCCTTTGAAGTCTGAATAATATTTGCTGCTCCATGTAAAGCATCATTAATAACTTCCAGACTTACAGACTTATCTCTAGGTGTTTTTCTGCTGCTTCTAATATTATTTTTTTTGTCCTACTTTTAGGTTGTGCTGTACAAGTTACTACCTCTATCATGAAAGTAACAGATTTTAGTTTATTGACAATCAACAAAAACAGACATGTACAATCAACAGATCAGGCACTTTACACACTAACCTTAATCTACCCATTTTCTGGATATTAATAGGTCCAATTAACACAGTATTCTGTACTTTCTGAAAAGCCTCTGCACATGATATGCCATTTTCCACCCAAAAACATTGCACTTCCCGAGTTCTCTTATGTACAGGACACCCTGCATAAGCAGAGATATATTTTGGCCTAATGCCTTCTCCACAATTACTATAGTCATGTTTTCCACCATATCTATCACACTGCTTTTTACCCCTACACACAGCTGCTACATGACTTAACTTCTGGCACTGAAAGCCTCTTAGAGGGGGCACATGGACTCAAACCATATAAATCATAACCTAAATTAACCCTGTCCAATAAATTCTTCCCATCAAATTTAATCAACACCAGTAAACTATCTGTTCTTTTCAGAAAACCCTATTAAATGATTAGTGTAAACAACTTCCCCAACTATTTCTTAACTTTGTCTATGAATACATCTAGAAACTCTCCTATGATTATTCCCCAAAGCCACTGCCATTCAATACAATTCCTTGGTGTTACTTCCTTCATCTCATAGCTTTCAACCCCACATTTTCACAAAACACTAAGAGCGCCCCATCTTTTGAACATCTTGCACCCACAATATAGCCTAATGTTTTTTTTCAAACCCTTAGTTAATCTAATCAGACTGGTATCAGAAACAAGCCCACACTCAAAACTCAGTAGTACCTTAAACTCTTCCTTCCTTCTTTTATTTATATATTGTGTCCTGCTATCTTCACTGGATGATAAATAACGACAATCCTCAAATCACCACCTTTTACTGTTTTCCAGAAGCCTGTCATTCACCTTCCTCCATACGTCCCCTATACTCAACACGATCTCCCATTCACAACTTTCATCTCTTTCATCACTTTCTCCCCCCTTTCCTACCCCAGCTCTGGCGCACCAACTCATGCTGCTCAACAATTGTTTTGCATGTCTCCCCTCACTACACATGAATGAATTGAACTTCTTGACCATGTCTGCATGCTTTTATGCTTTGAGTTGCTACCACATGATTGGCCGATTTGATATTTGCATTAACAATTGGATGATTGGCCGATTTGATATTTGCATTAACGAGCAGATGTACAATTGTTTCTAATAAAGTGGCCTCTGAGTGTACATGTGCCATTTTCAGTCTGATAGAGGGGTATTAGAAAATGAGTTTGCTTAAACTTTTCTTTAAGAGTTTTATTTGTCTCTTCTAAGTGAAGCACAATTTTCATTTTTGATTTAAATGCTTAGATAATACAGTTAACCTTGGTATGCTTTCTGTGCAGCTGCTGACAAGCTCACTTACTACAAAATAACCTGCAGATGCTGGGGTCAAAGCAACACTCACAACACGCTGGAGGAACTCAGCAGGTTAGGCAGCATCCGTGGAAAAGATCGGTCGACGTTTCGAGCCAGAACCCTTCGTCAGGACTGTAGGGAGAAGGGGCAGAGGCCCTATAAAGAAGGTGGAGGGAGGGTGGGAAGGAGCAGGCTGGTAGGTTCCAGGTGAAAAACCAGTAAGGGGAAAGATAAAGGGGTGGGGGAGGGGAGGCAGGGAGGTGATAGGCAGGAAAGGTGAAGAAAGAATACAGGAAAACACAATGGGTAGCAGAAGGAGGCAGAACCATGAGGGAGGTGGTAGGCAGCTGGGAGAGGGGGCAGAGTGACATAGGGATAGGGGAAGGGAGGGGGAGGGAATTACCGGAAGTTGGAGAATTCTATTTTCATACCAAGGGGCTGAAGACTACCTAGACGGTATATGAGGTGTTGCTGCTCCAACCTGAGTTTAGCCTCATCATGGCAGTAGAGGAGGCCATGTATGGACATATCTGAATGGGAGTGGGAAGCAGAGTTGATGTGGGTGGCTACAGGGAGATCCTGTCTGTTTTGGCGGACGGAGCAGAGGTGCTCGATGAAGCGGTCCCCCAATCTGCGTCAGGTTTCACCGATGTAGAGGAGGCTGCACCGGGAGCACTGGATGCAATAGATGACCCCAACAGACTCACAAGTGAAGTGTTGCCACACTTGGAAGTGCTGTTTGGGGCCCTGTTCTACACCTGTCCCTACACCTCCTCTCTTGCCACCATTCAGGGTAATCTTCCTGAGGTGCGGACTGATGGAGAACTTCTGTCTTCAAGCTGACTTCCAGTCTGAAGAGTTCAGCAGCCTCTGCGAAGCAGGATGTTGTACGCTGCAGGACTGTCTCTGTATGGGCAACAAGGGCAGCATCGTCTGCGAAGAGTAGCTCTCCAATGAGTTGCTTCAGTGTCTTGGTGTGAGATTGTGATCACCTCAGGTTGAACAGGCTGCCATCGGTGCGGTATCGGATGTAGACACCGTCCTCGTCATCAAGGTCTTCTGTGGCCCTTTCGAGCATCATGCTGAGGAAGATGATGAAGAGAGTCGGCTTGAGGACACAGCCTTGCTTTACTCCGTTGCCGATTGGGAAGGGTTCTGAGAGGTCGTTGTTGTGTCTGACTTGGCCACACTGATCTTCATGTAGCTGGATGACCATGCTGAGGAACTTTGGGGGACATCCCAGTCGTTCCATGATTTGCCACAGACCTTCCCTGCTCACGGTGTCGAACGCTTTGGTAAGGTTGACAAACGTCACGTATAATCCCTTGTTCTGTGCCCTACATTTCTCTTGGAGCTGTCTGAGAACAAATACCATGTCGGTGGTGTTCCTGTTGGCTCTGAAGCCACACTGGCTCTCTGGGAGGTGTTCTCCTGCAATGATGGGCACCAATCTGTTCAGGAGTACTCTTGCAAGGACCAGAGTTACCCCCCGGTAGCTGGAGCAGCCGGACTTTTCCCCCTTATTCTTATACAGGGCGATGATGACTGCATCATGGAGGTCCTGTGGTAGTTTACCTTGTTCCCAGCAGCAGACAAAGAACTCATGGAGTTTGGTGTGTAATGCTGGGCCCCCATGCTTCCAAATCTCAGGTGGGATTGCATCAACTCCCATTGCCTTGCCACTTTTCAGCTGCTCTATGGCCTTGACTGTCTCTTCTAGGGTTGGAATCTTGTCCAGTTCTGTTTTCTCTGGCTGTTATGGGATGCGATGAATTGTTGAGTCTTGGACCATACGGTTGGCACTGAAGAGATTCTGGAAATGTTCTGACCACCAGTTCAGGATGGATGCCTTGTCTGTGAAGAGCGCCTGACAGTCTGCACTGCGCAAGGGACTCTGGAGCTGGTGTGAAGGGCCACACACTGCTCTCAGGGCTTCACAAAACCCTCTATAGTCACCGGTGTATACGCAAAGCTGAGTTCTCTTTGCAAGGTTGGTCCACCACACGTTCTGAATCTCTCGAAACTCGTGCTGGAGGTTGCTGCATACAAGGAGGTAGGCTGCTTTCTTATCAGGACAAGACGGCTGAGCAAGGTGCACCTGGTGGGCGGATCTCTTCTTCGCCTGCAATTCTTGGATCTCCTGGTTATTTTCATCGAACCAGTCCTCCTTCTTCTTTGTGGAAAACCCTAGGACTTCTTCAGAGATTTGCAGGATGGTGGTTTTTAGGTAATTTCAAAGCACTTCTGGAGAGGAGACTGTGGGAAAACTGGGATCTGAGCCTGACGTCCTGCTCACCCAGGGAAAGTGTACGCGCAATACATCGCCTCTCCTTTCCCAGTGTAGTGATCGCCGCATGGTCACTGTCTGGCCTGCTAGGCAGGAGGCCACTGCAAATAGCCTCTCCTACATTACCGTGTCCGTAGCAACACCTTCTCGTCGGTGCCCCCCGTTTCCACCGAGCTTGATACGTCATGGCATGACCGAGTGTCCGGCGGTATAACTGGATGGGTAGGCTGGGCTCATTAGCCATGGTTGGCAGCCAGCCTAAGAGAAGGACAACTCTGAATCCAAACTCGGGCAGGTGGGGCTCATTGGCTTTGTCAGGCCTTCCATCTAGGAGAAGGTCACTCCGACATAAATCCTACGACCCAAGGACCTCGCTTGTCACCATCCCAGCTTGCTGGGCTATGGCAGATGAACCCCGTGTGTAAAGGGTGGGGTCAGTACCGCGCACACTGCACTCCACCTAAAATATCATTGCACAGGCTGAAGGACACGCCCACATCTACGACCGTCCTCCCCGACCATTCATCAAGCCCTGCAGCGATGGGAAAAGGGCGAAAACAGCAGGTGGAAGATGGCACTGGAAGCCGCAGTTCCGATCCTGCATGCAGGCGGTTCAGGTGTATGGGTCGTCTGATGTTGACCCCAGCGACAATGGTGTCATTCGGCAGCACCCTGAACGACCAAGCAGCCTTCTCTAGGGACAGCACTGCTTGCTCCACACGGAGAGGGGCTAGAAAAGGTGGCCTAACCAAAGCTCGTTTCCATTTCCCCCAGTTGGCTAGCCGCGGTCAACGGGGCATCCTCAAATGCGGTCAAACAACAACAAAAAAGAAAAGGTACACACCTGCCTCACAAGGAGTGCAAGGACTAAAGCTCGCATGCTGGAGCATCAAAACCATGCTCGATACAGCGGACAGTGGTCGCCCAGAACGACGATCCGCTCCCGTTACACATGAACTTTCAAGACTGAATGTCAACATCGCTGCTCCCAGTGAAGTCCGCTTCCCAGAGGAAGGCAACCTTCAAGAACATGGTGCCGGCTACCTCCTCTACTGGTCGGGCAAGCCAGAGACTGAGAGACGCCTTTCTGGCGTTGGCTTTATGGTCAGGAACTCCATTGCCTCCAAACTTGAAAAATTGCCAATGGGTCACTCCAACCGCATCATCTCCATGCGCCTCCCACTTCGAACCAAGCAGCAAGTCACACTCTTCAGTGTGTACGCCCCCACTCTTTAAGCGGATCCTGCAGAAAAGGACACGTTTTACACTGATCTGCGCAACCTCGTATGGTACGCCCCTGCAGACGACAAGGTCTTCATCCTTGGCGACTTCAATGCCAGAGTAAGTCAAGATTCAGAAGCCTGGAAAGGAGTACTTGGCAAACATGGTGTTGGAAACTGCAACGACAACGGGCGCCTTCTGTTAGAGTTTTGCGCGGAGCAGCAACTCGCCATCACTAACACCATTTTCCAGCAGAAAGACAGTCTGAAGACAACCTGGATGCATCCTCGGTCCAAGCATTGGCGCCTCATAGACTACATCTTGGTGTGCCAGAGAGACCTTCGGGATGTCTTACTCACCCGAGTGATGCTCAGAGCAGAGTGTCATATGGACCATCGTCTTGTCTGCTGCAAACTCAGCCTCCATTTCAAACCCAAGCCAAAGAGAGGAGGAGCTCCAGGGAAGAAGTTTCAGGTTGGCAACCTCCAGTCAGCTGAAGTGAAAGCTGACTTTCAGATGAATTTGTAACAAGGCATTTCCTGAAAGCTGTGAATACCAGAATCCCAGTCCATTTGTAATAATGCATTTCCTAAAAGCTGTGACTACCAGCCCAGACGCTGCTGGCACCAGTGGGATGGATGTAATCAGAAGATTTGAAGATTGTATGTAGCCTCAAAAGAAAGCATTGTCTATACTTTGTAAATATGCATTGTCCTTTTGTGTTTAGCAAATAAATATTGAGCCCCACACTGGGCCAGCAGACCTTTCCATCGAAAGTGTCTCGGTATGATGATGCCTGCTGTACCTTGTTTTGTTGAATAAAAAAGCTGCTTTTTATCTACCAGTAACTCTCTCTCCAGTGATTTCATTCACACAACAACATTTGGTGTCAGGAGTGGGATACCTTCGTGACCCATCATGTGGCCAGCGATCTCAACAGTCTAAGTTGGTGAGTATTTTCTAAAATAGCACTCACACTTGGATCTGTTCGGGTCGGTGGTACACGGGGACTCGAGGTATTGCGAATGCGGAGAGCGGAACTGGTAGATATAAAAGTAGTGTGTTTATGTAAGTGAGGAAACTGCGTGTTAACTTGGTGAGATGGAGCCACCAGTTGCGAAGGGTGGTTACTGATGGTTCGGGCCGCCAGAATGGGGCGTGAATACTCATTCGGGGAGCCGTATTTTAGTGTATACGTTTTGCAAGTGTGATGCAAAGGAATACAGCAGTTACTCATGACTTCAGGTGCTCAAAAGTGGCAGATTGTGGAGTATATATTTTGCAATTTAAAGTATGTGCTGTTTAACTGCTACCCGTCTTTTATATTCTGCGTAGTGTGGGAATTAGTGTGGAGATATCTCGAAGACAGGTTTTACCCAGATACATCTGCCAGGATAGCACCTATTGAGATCAGGCAATGTCAGATTGAGAACTCTGATGATCCAAGCCAGCCCTTGACAATGATTACAACCATTCATAAACCCTTCAGACCTGGGGAGAAATAGAGCATTTTGTCAGAGTTGCCCTCACTTAAAGTCACCTGTGGGAATTCAGAATTCTGGCGTAAGCTTGAGGAAATGGTTGAAATTCACCAGGGGCACCGTAAAGATATACACGTGTTGGTAAAAGTGAAATGCCCTAGGGATATGTGGGTCAGGATGGCCAAAGGGGTGCAGGATGGTACATGGGCAACTATCAGGAACGCCAGTAATGAAGAAAAATATCGCTTTTTTAAAGGGGAAGTGAGGCAGCGACTGGGGGGAGGTGAGAGCAACTGGGGAACAATAACGGCAGTGATTCAAAAAGCTGATGAGACAGCCATGAATTATGCAGAACGTAAATACCGAGCATATAAGGAATATTCAGGGTTGGATAATCCAGGGAGGGATGACATAGTCTTCCTGAAAATGCTGAAGGAAGGCCTGAGCTCAGCCCACCAGGAAGTTTTAGATTTAGGCATAACGGTGGGGTCAACCTGCTCTGCGATAGTCTTGTGGGCCAATAAGATAGACCAAAGAAAGTGCAAGAGAGAACGTAAAGTGGCTATAGTGGATGCAGCTGCTGTGATGTCCCAGAGGGTTTGTTTTGCTTGCCGGCAGCCAGGGCACGAAGCAAGGAATTGCTGGAATAGATGTGGGAGGGTAAAGCAGTTGATATGTTACAGGTGCGGCCAATTGGGACATGGTTGGAGGCAGTGTCCAAAACAGAGGAAAGAAAAACAGGTGAACGTCACAGTAGACACGCAATCTCTCACCCACCGGTGCCCAGTCTGACTGTCGATCAGATCATAGAGTGAGTAAAGACGGCTCCTAGGTCAGGAAAAGATGTGGCGGCAGGCCCCACTGTCAGTGCTGGTGACCCGCGGTTGTACACAACAGCAATGTTAGGGGGATGGCAATGCAGTATGTTGGTGGACACAGGGACATCGGTATCAATAACAGACCTATCCTTGCCAACAACAGAACAGGCCAGTTATATCAGGGGTGTAGAAGGGAAAACAATGAAAACAGAAAGCAGCGAGTCTCAAATACTAGAAATCGGGGGAGTGCAGCTTCCAGTGTATTTCTGGGTCTGTCCAAATATTGAGGGCACTATCCTTGGAATAGACATCCTAAGGGAAGCAGGAGCTGTTGTAGATTCGGGAAAGGGAGAAATAATATGGACAAGTCAGGGGCAGCGAACGCGCACAACCAACAGAATACACAACCTGGCTAGTATAGTCGCAGCTGCCCCGATCACCAGAGACTGGAACCAGGATAGTGTCTGTGGGTTACTTTGTCAGCAGTTCCCAGCAGTGTGGGCTACACACAAGCAAGATTGTGGTAGGGTAAAGATAAACTCAGTTAAAATAGAAGAGGGTCTGTATAAACCCCACAAGCAGTACTCTATAAAAACTGACGCACTGACCACTGTTCAGGGTATAGCGAAGGAACAAAAACACCAGGGGATAATCAGAGAGACTGTGGCCATTCCAGAACATAAAGTTTGTCCAGTCCCTCCGAGGGCAGACATTACTGTGAATAAGGCAGCAGAGGAACAAGAGGCAATTGAAATTGCAAGTGTGCAGGAGGAAACGACAGAAGCCAGCTTAGTAAAATTATATGAAGAGGTCGAGGCAGAAGAGAAGGAAAAATGGAGGAGAAAAGGAGCAAA
Organism: Mobula birostris; assembly: GCF_030028105.1. NCBI lineage: Eukaryota > Metazoa > Chordata > Chondrichthyes > Myliobatiformes > Myliobatidae > Mobula > Mobula birostris. Next base: position 133,063,015 of record NC_092376.1, read on the forward strand.
GGAGGGACCAGATAGGTGCTGGACACATGGGGAGGAAAGAGTCACGGTGGCCCCACCCTGTATTAGACCGATATTACTAAAGTTATAGCAAGGGGCGATGCATCAGGGAAGGCAGAGCATGATCACAACCCTCCAGCAGGACTGGTGTGGCCAGGGATGGGTGGGGATGTTGAGAAATTCTGCCGCCGTTGTACCATTTGTGCCCAGCATAACCCTGGTAAGGGCAGAAAGCTACAGCTGGCAAATCAGCCTCGGCCGAGGGGACGCTGGGAAAACATCCAGATAGACTTCACAGGGCCCCTGCTAAAAAGCAGGGGAGAAAGCTACTGTTTAGTAATTATGGATCACTTCACCCAGTGGGTGGAGGCTTTCCCAACAAGGGACTGCACCGCCCCCACCGCTGCATGGATCCTAGTTCAGGAAATCCTCCCAAGGTGGGGAACCCCAGTTCAGGTGGATTCAGATCAGGGAGCACATTTCACGGGAAAAGTGATGAAGGAAATATGTCGACTGCGAGGGATTTGACAACGGTTCCACATACCCTACCACCCCCAGAGTTCAGGGATGATAGAAAGGATGAACCGAACAATCAAGAATGCGTTAGCCAAAGCTATAGCTGAGACAGGAAAGACATGGGTTGATGTATTACCAGGAATCCTGATGAGATTGCGCACAACCCCGAACCGCACGTTGGGTCTCAGCCCCTATGAATTATTGATGGGGCGAGCAATGCGACTCCCCTATGGGGTAATTAGGGGTTGCAGGGAGCCTGGGGCTTACAGGGATAGAATGACCCAATATGTGAAAGACCTTTGTAACCAACTTAAAGTGCTAAAGGACCAAGCGAAACAGCAGCAGCGAATCGCTGATCAGAGAGACCAGAGGGAAAGGGGATAGTTCTTCCACAGCCCGGCGACCAAGTCAGGGTGACGGTGCTGCCGGAAAGGCCGGGGTTTGCCCCCAGGTGGATAGGACCACAGACGGTACTCTTAACCAATGATACGTGTGTCTGTGTGCAGGCTCGGCAAGGCAGCCAGTGGAAACACTGGACTCAGGTTAAAGCATACAATTCACCCTCTTGTTGCTCCCACAGACAGAGTGGGGGAACCACGTGTACCCAGTAACCATGTAATTACAGAGAACCTAAGAGAGGAACACCAACCAGCCATGCCAGACCTGACCACAGCTGACGAAAACATACCCGGAGGAAACACAAAGGCAAAAAACGCTGAAAGCGTGGCAGAAGACACTGCGAGCGTGTTGGAAAACCATGAATAGCCTGCTAAAGTGTGATGATGATGGTACTCTGTAAAGAAGGCTGGTTGCTGAAGGTAGATGATTAGTTTAAATGCATAGAATAGAAAAATATTGGAAAAAAGATGGGAAGGATTTTTAAGTTAAAGCAGAGGCAGCAAGTTCCACCACTTCGATGGCATTTCAGACAGCACACGGCATCTGAAAGCAGTCACCCCCAGTCTGAGGAGCTGGGCCCTTTCAGTATTTGGGCCAGGGGTCGACCGGACAGTTCGGAAGGGGGTGCCCCCGGGGAGAGGTCCTTGCAGACATTTACGTAGAGGCCACCCCAACCCCTTCCTGTACATCGACGAGAGAGCCTGTGGGTGCTCCTGGGAAGAGTTTCAGCGACCAGAGAATGAAGGGCTGAAGACTAAGGAATGTGATTAAGCTGCAATCAGCCTGCAGGGAAACGCAGGGACAGGCACACGAAAGGAGCTGCATTTCTAAAGACTTGTTCAAATTTCTGGAACAGCCTCTCTGCTTAACATTTGGTAGGTCGAGGTTAGGGAATGCTAGGGTAGATATCGAGGCACACTATACGCAGCACTCGTAACAATAAAGACAAAAATCCCAATGTTTCCGTTACCACCTTTTCCAGTTGCATAGCCACATTCAGTGAACTATGGTCCTGGATCCCAAGATCCCTCTGTACATTAATACCATTAAGGGGTCTACCATTAATGCATAATTTCACCTTTCACCTCCCAAAGTGCAACACCTCACATTTGTCTGGATTAAACTCCATCTCCCACCTCTCTGCCCGTATCCGTAACTATCTACATCTTACAGTCCTTTATACTGTCTATAACTCCACCAGTCTTGGTGTTATCTACAAACCTGCTAATCCACCCTTCTCCATTTTCATAAAGTCATTGATACATATCACAAATGACAGAAACCCCAGAATCAATGCTCGCGGAACACTACTGATCGTAGACCTGCAGCCAGAATAACAACTTCCCACCCCTACGCCTTCTCTTCAATGGGCGCTTGCAATTCCAAATCCAAACTTGCAATTTACCATGGATTTATTCATTGAGATATAGCGTGGAGTCGACCCAGCAATCCCCCAATTTAATCCTAGCCTAATCAAGGGACAATTTGCAATGATTAATTAGCCTTTCCAACATCTTTAGACTGTGGGAGGTAATTAGAGCACCCGGAGGAAACCTATGTAGTCACAGGGAGAACATACAACTGCTTACAGGCAGCAGGGGGAATTGAACCAGGGTTACTGGTACTGTAAAGCATTCTGCTAACCACTACGTTACTATGCCTCCCTTATTTCATGCATCATTGTCTTCTGAATCAACTTACCATGAGGAACCTTATCAAATGCCTTACTAAGGTTCATGTAGACAATGTCCACTGTCTTACCCTCATTAAGCACCTTTACCACCTTCTCAAAAATCTGTCAAGTTTTTTAAGACATATTGCTGCCGTAGCAGATTCCAGCTTGCAGATCAACGCATTGGTCCCCTAATTTGCTTTCTTCCCTTATCCCACACACACATGTATAAACACATGCACACAGAAGGGAGCTGTACAATGAAAGATGCCTGTAGAATGATGTGTTATGTTAAAAATAAAGCAAGCCTACAGTTAGTAAGAAGGGGTTGGAACAGTGGATGGAAAGGTAAAGGAGAGGCTTTAAAATAATGAGGTGATTAAATTATCTTTGAAAGTGCAAGATACTTTGCTGAGGAAGAGGTAGAGTTAATGATAAAAACTTTAGTTTTTTTTACTCTGGATATTTTGGACTTTCAGGTTTCAGAATTTTTAAATACCAACGATTACTTAAATTAGCTTTTATTAAATTTGTCATTAAATTATATGTCACCAGGAAACAATTGTTAAGTCTGTAGATAGTTTCCTATACTGTGTCTTAATGAAACCATTATTTGTTAGTGACAAGATAAAATTACATAAACTTGGCCTTTGGTTTTAATTGATAAATCTTTTTTGGAAACAGCGGGAGCAAAGTCCCCGACTCCCCTTTACGTCAGGATTAAATCAACAAAAGCTAGAATGTTGAGCTGCCTGTCCTATCCCTGGTGCAAGCGGGTCTTTGTAATGGCAAATCAGGTGGACCTGAATTATATAATTGCTTGTGTAGTACTTCTTCAGAATTATGTCCAGGAAATTGGGTCATGTTGCCTTGAAGATACATCCCTGTACTTTGTGAATAACTGAAGCCAGAAACAAACATATGAGAGTTTGTGAACACATTTAAATTGTCAAGAAAGGTATAGAAAAAATAACCAATTCTAACGCGACACTATGCAGCAGACTGGAGTACAGGAGAGGAGAAAAAAATGTATAAAACTCTGGTTGGACCATATCTGGAGTATTATGAGCAGCTCCAGCTCAGGAATTAAATATTGGCCTTGCAGGGAGTGAATTTACCAGAATGATGCCTGAACTCCAAAAGATGAAATTCTGAGCAAAGATTACATAAACTACTTGGTAACTGTGGGCGCCAATTTAATATCCTATCTGAAAGATGATACTTCTGGTATTGCAGCAAGGTTCGGATTGTAGATTTTCCTGTCTAAAACTTGTGCACTTAATTCCCCAGAGTGGGGGTTGAACACGAGATGTTTCGGCTCCGAAGAGAACCAAGATTGAGAACACTGGGCTGTGTCCTTCCATTCAATAGTACCGTGCACAGGGTGGGGCACAGGCGCAGCACTGGGCTTGGCTGCAGGGGACGCTAGCGAGTAGGTGGTGACAGCTCTGCCAGTTTCAAGCATGGCGGCAGGCTTCTTGGTAGTCTACGGCCGAGTCACCGTTTCTCGTCCATTTCACAAGTATCTCTCGCTATCGGGGAAAAACCGCGCAGCCAAAGCTCCAACGGAACCTTGCCGACGGCACTTTTGAAGTGGCAGAACGGCGGAGTCATGGAGGACGTGATTGAGATCACCTCAGACTCGGACTCGGACGTGGAAATAGTCGGGGTGACAACCCCGGCCCAGGACTTGAAGACCGAAAGCTGCGAATTATGCCGCTCCCAGCATGACTGCTCGGAGGGAAGCCGCTATCAGGGGCTCCAGCAGCCAGGCTGCTCCTTCGAGGTGAGTGCGAGCCGGGTTTGGTGACTGATCCAGGGATTAAAAACAAAGCGGAAGTGGCTGTTTGTGTTTAGTAGCTGTGATGGGGAGTTTGACGCGATGTTGGATGCTGGCAACAGTTGTGCTGCGCTTGTGACGTCACAAAGTAGTACCCACCCGGCGAGGAAGCGGGGAAGAAGGTCAGACAATGGAGACCGGGCTTTGGAGGATTCCTAGCATTCCCCAGTTGTGGTATACAGTCACTGGTTTGTTTTGTGTTGCACTTATTAGTACAGAATTGCTCATATCTTTCTAACCCTTTGTTCTTAAATCTTTGAGACCCATCGCCAATCCTTTAGTTCAAAAAGTTGCGGACACCGGGAATCTTGAAATAAAAAGAAAAAATGCTGGAAACACAGCAGGTCAGGCAGAGTTCAAAGTAAATTTATTATCAAAGTGTCACCATATTCAATCCTGAGATTCATTTTCTTGTGGGTGTATTTTATAAATCCATTGAATGATAACCATAACGGAATTGAAAGACCACACCAAGTTGGATGTTCAACCAGTGTGGAAAAGACAAAAAACTGTGCAAATACAAAAATAGAGTAATAGTAACAAATAAGTAAGCAATAAGTATCAAGAACACGAGATGAATGTCCTGGATCATGGTCCCGAAAAACGTCTCATTTTTTATTGTGCGCTATACCAGCAGTTATGGTCGAAGTGACAATAAAAAAGTGACTTGACTTGAATGTCTTTGAAAGTGAGTCCATAGGTTGTGAGAACATTTCAATGATGAGGCTAATGAAGTAATCTCCTTTTGGCTCAAAAGCCTGGTAGTTGAGGGGTAATAACTGTTCCTGGACCTGTTGGTGTGAGTCCTGAAGCACCTGTACCTTGCTGATGACAGCAGCGAGAATAGAGCATATTCTGGCTGGTTGGGGTCCCTGATGACGGATGCTGCTTTCCTGAAATTCTGTTTCATGTAGATGTATTCAGTGGTAGGGAGAGCTTTACTCATGATGGACTGGGCCGTATCCACTAATTTTTGTAGGATGTTCCATTCAAGAGCATTAGTGTTTCCATACCAGGCTATGACACAGCCATACATATCTCTCCACTACACATGTATAGAAGTTTGTCAAAGTTTTAGATGTCACGCCAATCTAAGGAAGTAGAGGCACTGCCATGCTTTCTTTGTAAGTGCCGATCCCAAGATAGGTCCTCTGAAATAGTAACACAGAGGAATTTAATGTTCCCCACCTCTGATGAGGACTGGCTCATGGTTTTGTGGTTTCCTCCTCCTGAAGTCAGTAAACAGCCCCTTGGTCTTCCTGACATTGAGTGAGAAGGTGTTGTTGTGGCACCACTCATTCAGATTTTTAATCTCACTCCCATATGCCGATTCATCATCACCTTTGATTCAGCTAACAACAGTGGTGTCATCAGCAAACTTGAACATGGCCTTGGAGCTGTGCTTAGCCACACAGTCCTGGGTGTAAAGTGAGTAGAGCAGGGGGCTGAGAGCCTGAGAAAGAGAAATAATGTTACAGATTGAAGTCCCTTTGACAGGTCTCAGCATTCCTCTTCCCGTGTCCTATCATCTCTGTTGTTAGCTAATCAATTTTGTTTTTGCCTTAGACACAGCCTTTCTTTTATGTTCTTCACTCTCTGTTTTTCACTGTCACTGTACCTTCCTGAGCCCTGAAATAAACAGAACTGTTGTCATAAATGGACAAACCAAGTAGACCCGAGTTAAACGACCAGTTGTGGTTGTATAGTCAAGGTTCAAACTAAATTTATTATTACAGTTCATATACTACCTTGAGATAGTTTTCTGCGGGCATTTACAGGGGAAAATGAAATACAATAGAATTTTACAGGAAAAGTACAAAGACTGACAAACACCCAACGTGCAAGAGAAAACAACCTGTGCAAGAACAAATCATACTGCGAATATGGATGGTAAAGAGTCCTTGAAAGTGAGTCTATAGGTCATAGAATCAGTTCAGAGTAGAGCCAGTTCAGGAGGTGGTGACTCATCACCTGAGTGGGGCGTGGTAAAAGCAAAGTGCATAACCTGTGTTTTCATGCTTATTTCGCAGCAGTTTGTAGCTTGAGATAGCAGAGGTCATATCGTTGCTGACCATTGAGATAATGCTCAATAATACTTAATTGTATGTTCACTAGTTGCCAATGAAGGATCGAAGTAGAGACTTTGACTCTTTGAAGCAATTATTGGAGCTGTGGAAATGCCGCACAAGAATAACAACTCCGTTTGGGGTTGCAGGCTGGCCGCCATTGTTTTCTTTTGATTTTGGATAATTTTTTTTACCGCTACAGGAGACTTGTGGTTATAGGGCGCTAACTGTCCCTGAACCTGCAGGTGTGGTTGTAGAGAAATGACTGTCCATGAGCCTGCAGATGTGGTTGTAGGGCAATAACTGTCCGTGACCGTGTAGGTGTGGTTGTAGGGCAATAACTGCCCCTGAACCTGCAGGTGTGATTGTAGGGCAATAACTGCCCTGAACCAGCTGGCGTGATTGTAGGGCAATAACTGCCCTGAGCCTGTAGGTGTGGTTGTAGGGCAATAACTGTCCGTGACCCTGTAGGTGTGGTTGTAGGGCAATAACTGCCCCTGAACCTGCAGGTGTGATTGTAGGGCAATAACTGCCCTGAACCAGCTGGCATGATTGTAGGGCAATAACTGCCCTGAACCTGTAGGTGTGGTTGTAGGGCAATAACTGTCCCTGAACCTGCAGGTGTGGTTCTAAGGCTTCTGTATCTCGTACCCGATGGTAACGGAGAGAGAAAATGGTGGAGGTGTTTGATGGATAGTCATGTGGTTGATGGTCATAAAAGTTGACAGCAAAGAAACAAGCCTTTTGGCCAACCAAGTTTGCGCTGAATGTCAGTCACATATTTAAATTAATCCTATGTTAGTACCATTTGTTTTTATTCTCCATTCTCTCAGAACAACTCATGCATGATTCTGTCCTTCACCCAACACACTGTACGATTTACAGAGGTCAATTAACCTATCAAATTTAGGAAGTGGGAGGAAATTGGAGCATGTGATCACAGTGAAAACTCAAACTGAACATAGACAGCCCCAAGATAAGGACTGAACCAAGACTCTGGTACTATAAGGCAGTGGCTCTTTCAACTGCAGCACTGTGTTGCCCTAAAAGATAATTAAGCAGAAGAAAATCAAATATTATATTGATAAGTTCAATTAAATAACTTCAACTTATTTCCACAATTCTGCTTTCCAGCTTCCCACTGTACATTTCGCCTCCTACTTCTGCCTTAAAAATATTCAAAGACTTTTCCCACTGCCCTTTGAAGAAGAGTTTCAAAAAATCTGGAGATGAAATTGTCTTATCTGTATTGATTTGTTTTAATCAGTGAGTTCTAGAGTGAAAGTTGATACAATAGTATTCACATGCTGCTCTCCTATAAAGTGTTCAAATATACTCCAAAAACAGCAATTAAAACTTTGCAATTTGCCAGTTTACTGAATTATTCATACTCACTCTACTGTTGAGAACGCCATACGTTGTGTCCCCTTTTCAACTGGTACTCCAGGAATTTCTAGGAATACATTCCAAGTGTGATGTGAGGTAGCGTCAGCATCAGCTTTATTATGACTGATATATGTCATGAAATTTGTTGTTTTGCAACAGCGGTACAGTGTAATACACAAAAATTACTAACTGTTACGAAAGATCAATATTGCGAAAGAGAAATAGCAAGGTGGTGTTCATGGAGAGGCAATGGGGAAGAAGCTGTACCTAAAACGTTGAGAGTGGGTCTTCAAGCTCCTGTACCTCCACCATGACGGTGGTATCCAGAAGAGGGCATGTCCGAGATGGTGAGGGTCCTTTATGATGGATGCCGCCTTTTTGCAGTACTGCCTTTGGACAATATCAATGTAACTCATGATTAGAAAAGATTTAGGTTAGAAGCATTCCAGATAACTACAAGTCAAAGAAAGCTGTTGAAGAGGAACAGGAAAATTAAGTGACTGTTTTGAAAGAAAGTAGGGAAATTTAAATAACTAGGTTGATGTAGGTGCAAGATGGCATACAGAGATGAGTAAAAGATGTCAAGAGGTGATATGAATGGGATTTGTAGAAGAACCCTTCTGCAGGGTTCTCCCCAACCCCCAGTACCTGTCAAACGACTCTCTGAATCATTATGGTGTTCCCTTCATCGGAAGTCACAGTGGAAATTTTGTGCCCTTTCCAAAGAGCTGGATCAACCATCATACATGGCATGAACAGAAACGCAAGTTATTGCAAGTATTTAGTAGGTTAGGCACCATGCATAGAGAAACAGAATTAATGTTTTATTCCATGGTCTTTCATCAGAACTTGGAAATGCATTTATTTGTAGGGAACAGGAGGATGGGGAGAAATACAAGAGTATCATTGACCCATGAGAATCCCAAAGGCAAAGGTGGTTGTTGCTGTCGTGTGACAATGGGTGGTAAAGGCATGTTACTCATGTCTGAACTATTTGCGAAAAGATCATTAGAAGCTGATGAATGAGGCCAAGTGGTGGAACCAAAGAACGCATCCCATCATCAATCACCTCAGAAACAACTGAACTGAAGTGGAACCAAGTTGTTCTCAATTAACAGTAGTCGCCAGCTGATAAAGTATATCACTTGCTTTGATATTAACGAGCTCATTGTTGAACTTGGAAAGATGTGTTACTGAAGGATGACTTGCTCTTCTTTGAGTTTAATCCAGGTATGGTTGGGACAGAACTGAAATTATTGGTGACTAGGAGATTGGTTACCCTTGTGCCCTGAATGAAGGTTTTCAATAATACAGTGCTTAGCATCCCAAAACAGATGTTACTTTGCGCCCCAAAACACAGAATAGCAGGTTGAAAGAAATACAGAGAAATCACAATCCCCTGTAAAGGAATAACAAAAGTTAGGAAATAGCAGTATAGTTACCCTGGTGAGGAAAAAGGGAACTGGATACTGAAGTGGATGATCAGCCATGATCATATTAAATGATGTGCCACATCAGAAGGGCAGAATGGCCTATTTGTATTCCTAAATTGTGTGTTTCTATGCAAAAGCAAGGGAAATTGGAACAAAAGTTGGTGGTACTGTTTTTACCTAAAATGAGAACAGGATTCAGTACCTATGCAGATATCTGATCATTAACACGTTCCAGTTCTGATGAGAAGTCATTAACCTAAAACAATATTTCTTACATCACTGGTCAATATCAATGATATTTTCTGATCGATTTCCCTATTTTCAGTATCAACAATATTTTCTTATTACTCATGCAGATTGTATGAAGATCACATGAAAACATAGTTTTGTTTGTGCAAGCTTTCAGGGAAGTTGATTTTTATCTCTTCAAGTTGTTGAATATAAACAAAAAGTACTGGTTTTAAACTGTAAGCTATGACCTCACAAAAGCCAATTGTAATTTATATTTAGAATGAAATGGAGTTACAGTTCTTTGATTCCATTTGTAATTATAATAAGATTCCAGCGATACAGTGGCATGCAAAAGTTTGGGCACCCCTGGTCAAAATTTGTTACTGTGAATAGCTAATCGAGTAGAAGATGAACTATTTCCAAAAGGCCAAAGAGTTCTATTTTAACTTCATCAGTCCAGAGGACTTGTTTCCAAAATGCATCAGGCTTGTTTAGATGTTCCTTTGAACCTTCTGAATAGAACTTTTTGGTCGCAATCAGCAAAGCTATGTTTGGAGAAAAAAGGGTGCAGAATTTCATGAAAAGAATCCCTCTCCAACTGTTAAGCATGGAGGTGGATCGATCATGCTTTGGGCTTGTGTTGCAGCCAGTGGCACGGAGAACATTTACTGGTGGGGGGAAGAATGAATTCAATTAAATACCAGCAAATTCTGGAAGCAAACATCACACCGTCTATAAAAAAGCCGAAGATGAAAAGAGGATGGCTTCTACAACAGGATAATGATCCTAAACACACCTCAAAATCCACAATGGACTACCTCAAGAGGCGCAAGCTGAAGGTTTTGCCATGGCCCTCACAGTCCCCCGACCTATACATCATTGAGAATCTGTGGATAGACCTCAACAAAGCAGTGCATGCAAGACAGCCCAAGAATCTCACAGAACTAGAAGCCTTTTGCAAGAAAGAATGGGTGAAAATCCCCCAAACAAGAATTGAAATACTCTTAGCTGACTACAGAAAGTGTTTACAAGCTGTGTTACGTGCCAAAAGGGGTGTTACTAAGTACTGCCATCCAAGCTTTTGCTTCGGGTCCCTTTCCTTTTTTGTTATTTTGAAACTCTAAAAGATGGAAATAAAATAGAAATCTTGCTTAAACTATTAAAGAAATGTGTCATCTTTAACTTTATGCCTTTTGGAAATCAGTTTATCTTTTACTCGCTTAGCTATTCACAGTAACAGAAATTTTGACTAGGGGTGCCCAAACTTTTGCATGCCACTGTATATTGGCTAGGTATGTACTACAGAATACTCTCTGGATAAAATTAGAGGAAAATAGAGCAATTCTGGCTAAGAATAAAGCCTGATTTATACTTCTGCGTCAAATGTACGCCGTAGATACCACGTATCCTATGCTGTAGGGTGACGTGCACCTCCCAAAAAAGTAACTCACACGTCGTGGCGACGCAGACCGCAACAACTGTGATTGGTCCGCTTGGTAGCATTGCATTTCCTCCTACGCATTTCCAGTTGCTTTTCTCCTCCATGTCTGTACACTGATGCGAAATAAATGGTTGGAGACGATGAACCAAATCATCAAATCTACCTGCCGACATCCGAAAATATTTGAAGTACATTTCCTTGTCCATGTCTCTCACGAAGAAACTCAGAACAGTGGCATAGAAACCCCACCGCCAACTAGCATTTTGGCGGTGAATTGCAGATCGACACAGACACAACAATGCATGCTCACTATGGCATAGGGCTACGCAGAAGTATAAATCAGGCCTACAGTGTAGCCTGTACACACAAGTATAAATCAGGCTTAAGAGTGTCTCCACGGGCAGCCAAATACAGTGGATTTCCGTTAACTGCGACACATCAGAACCAGTATATTTTGGCCCAACTGAGCGGCTGCCTCAAATAGCTGAAGTTTGTTGGAAATAGTTAAGGTATAAGAAAGACAAATTATCATTTAACTGAGTAGCAATGTATGTATTTAAATGAAAACAGGACAAATTGCCTTTGCGGTACTATAAAACTATATTCAGCTGTGAGTCTGTTAAGAACATAAGAAATAGGAGAGGAGTAGACCACCTGGACTGTCGAGCCTGCTCTGCCATTCAATAAAATCATGGCTGATCTGGCCATGGACTCCTCTTCATCTCCCTGCCTTTCCCCATAACCCTTAATTCCCCTACTATGCAAAAATATGTCCAACCTTGTCTTAAATATATTTACTCAGGTAGCCTCCACTGCTTCATTGGGCAGAGAATTCCACAGATTTACCTCTCTTTGGGAAAAGCAGTTCCTCCTCATCTCTGTCCTAAATTTAACTCCCCCCTCCCCCTGAATTTTGAGGCTATGTCCCCTAGTTCTAGTCTCACCTACCAGTGCAAACAACTTTCCTGTCTCTATCTTATCTATCTCTTTCTTAATTTTATATGTTTCAATAATATTAGTGTTGTGTAATAACCATATAACAATTACAGCACGGAAACAGGCCATCTTGACCCTTCTAGTCCGTGCCGAACTCTTACTCTCACCTAGTCCCACTGACCTGCACTCAGCCCATAATCCTCCATTCCTTTCCTGTCCTGTCCATATAGCTATCCGATTTATATTGCAATGAACCAGAGTTGATAAGGGAACTCGAGGTAAAGGAGCCATTAGGAGGTAGTGACCATAATATGATAAGTTTTAATCTACAATTTGAGAGGGAGAAGGGAAGATCGGAAGTGTCAGTATTATAGTTGAACAAAGGGGACTATGGACCCATGAGGGAGGAGCTGGCCAAAGTTGACTGGAAAGATACCTTAGCAGGGATGACAGTGGAACAACAATGGCAGGTATTTCTGGGGATAATACAGTAGGTGCAAGATCAGTTCATTCCAAAGAGCAGAAAGATTCTAAGGGGAGTAAGGGGCGACCGTGGATGCCAAAGGAAATCAAGGACAGTATAAAAATTAAAAAGAGGAAGTATAACATAGCAAGGTTGAGCGGAAAGCCAGAGGATTGGGAGACTTTTAAGGAGCAACAGAAGATAACTAAAAAGGCAATACAGGGGGAAAAGATGAGGTACGAAGGTAAGCTAGCCAAAAATATAAAGCTTCTTTACATATGTGAAGAGGAAAAAATTAGTTAGGCCAAAGTTGGGCCCTTGAAGACAGAAACGGGTGAAATTATTATGGGGAACAGGAAATGGCAGACGAGCTGAACAGGTACTTTGGATCTGTCATCACTAGGGAAGACACAAACGATCTCCCAGATGTAATAGTGGCCAGAGGACCTAGGGTAACAGAGGAACTGAAGGAAATTCGCATCAGGCAGAAAATGGTGTTGGGTAAACTGATGGGACTGAAGGCTGATAAATCCCCAGGGCCTGACGGTCTGCATCCCAGGGTACTTAAGGAGGTGGCTCTAGAAATCGTGGACGCATTGGTAATCATTTTCCAATGTTCTATAGATTCAGGATCAGTTCCTGCGGATTGGAGGGTAGCTAATGTTATTCTACTTTTTAAGAAAGGAGGGAGGGGGAAAACAGGTAATTATAGACCAGTTAGTCTGACATCAGTGGTGGGGAAGATGCTGGAATCAATTATAAAAGATGAAATAGCGACATATTTGGATAGCAGTAGCAGGATAGGTCCGAGTCAGCATGGATTTATGAAGGGGAAATCATGCTTAACTAATCTTCTGGAATTTTTTGAGAATGTAACTATGAAAATGGACAAGGGAGAGCCGGTGGATGTAGTGTACCTGGACTTTCAGAAAGCCTTTGATAAGGTCCCGCATAGGAGGTTAGTGGGCTAAATTAGAGCAAATGATATTGAGGGTAGGGTACTGACATGGATAGAAAATTGATTGACAGGCAGGAAACAAAGAGTAGAGATTAATTGGTCCTTTTCAGAATGGCAGGCAGTGACTAGTGGGGTACCGCAAGGCTTGGTGCTGGGACTGCAGCTATTTACAATATACATTAATGATTTAGATGAAGGGACTAAAAGTAACATTAACAAATTTGCAGATGACACAAAGCTGGGTGGCAGTGTGAAATGTGAGGAGGATGTTACAAGAATGCAGGGTGACTTGGACAGGTTGGGTGAGTGGGCAGATGCATGGCAGATGCAGTTTAATGTGGATAAATGTGAGGTTATCCACTTTGGTGGGAAGAACAGGAAGGCAGATTACTATCTGAATGGTGTCAAGTTACGAAAAGGGGAAGTGCAACGAGACCTAGGTGTCCTTGTTCATCGGTCACTGAAAGTAAGCATACAGGTACTGCAGACAGTGAAGAAAGCTAATGGCATGTTGGCCTTCATAACAAGGGGAGTTGAGTATAGGAGCAAAGAGGTCCTTCTGCAATTGTACAGGGCCCTGGTGTGACTACACCTGGAGTATTGTGTACAGTTTTGGTCTCCAAATTTGAGGAAGGACATTCTAACTATTGAGGGAGTGCAGCGTAGGTTCACGAGGTTAATTCCTGGGATGGCGGGACTGTCATATGTCGAAAGATTGGAGCAAATGGGCTTGTATACACTGGAATTTAGAAGGATGAGAGGGAATCTGATTGAAACATATAAGATTATTAAGAGATTGGACATGCTAGGGGCAGGAAACATGTTCCCGATGTTGGGGGAGTCCAGAACCAGAGGCCACAGTTTAAGAATAAGGGGTAGACCATTTAGAACCGAGTTGAGGAAAAACTTTTTCACACAGAGGGTTGTGGTTCTGTGGAATGCTCTGCCTCAGAAGGCAGTGGAGGCCAATTCTCTGGATTCTTTCAAGAAAGAGTTAGATAGAGCTCTTAAAGATAGCGGAGTCAAGGGATATGGGGAGAAGGCAGGAAAAGGGTACTAATTGTGGATGATCAGCCATGATCATAGTGAATGGCTGTGCTGGCTTGAAGGGCTGAATGACCTATTCCTTCACCTATTGTCTATAATATCTCCTTTCATTCCTCTGGATTTCAGTGACTACAGTTCCAGGTGACTCTCTCTTCATAGTCTAACCCCCTCATCTTTAGAATCAACCTGGTGAACCTCCTCTGCATCGCCTCCAAAGTTAGTATATCCTTGCTCAAGTAAGGAGACCAGAGCTGCATGCAGTACTCCAGGCGTGGCCTCACCAGTACCCTGTACAGTTGCAGCATAACCTCCCTGCTCTTAAGTTAATCCCTCTAGCAATGAAGGCCAACATTCCTTTTGCCTTCTTGATAGCCAGCTGCACCTGCAAACCAACCTCATGTGAATCATGCACAAGCATTCCCAAGTCCCTCTGCACAGCAGTATGCTGCAATTTTTAATCCCTTAAATAATAATCTGATCTTCCATTTTTCCTTCCAAAGTAGATGACCTCGCATTTATCAACATTTTATTCCATCTGTCGGGCCCTTGTTCATTCACTTAACTTATCTATATCTCTCTGCAGACTCTCTGTATCATCTGCACAATTTTCTTTTCTATTCCATTTAGTGTCATCAGCAAACTTAGATACACTGCACTTCCAGATCGTTAATGTATATCGTGAACAGTTGCGGGCCCAGCACTGACCCCTGTGGCAAACCGCTCACTACTGATTGCCAACCAGAGAAACACCCATGTATCCCAACTCTCTGCTTTGTATTGGTTAACCAATCCTCTATCCATGCCAATACATCACTCCCAATTCTATGCATCCTTATCCTGTGGATAAGTCTTTTATATGGCACCTTATGGAACATCTTCTGGAAATCCAGTAAATAATGTCCATCTGTTCTCCTGCATCCACTGCGCTTGTTATATCCTCGAAGAACTCCAGTAATTTTGTCAACAGGACCTGCCTTTGCTGAATCCATGCTGCATCTGCCTGATGGATCCATTTCTTTCCAGATGCCTCGCTGTTTCTTCTTTAATGATAGCATCAAGCATTTTCCCTACGACAGATGTTAAACTAAATGGTCTATAGCTACCTGCCTTTTGTCTGCATCCTTTTTTGAACAGTGGTGTAACATTTGCCTTCTTCCAATCCACCAGGATCTGCCCAGAGTCCAGGGAATTTTGGTAAATTATCACCAAAGTCTCAACTATAACCTCTGCCATTTCTTTCAGTACCCTGTCAGGACCAGGGGACTTGTCTATCGTTAGGCCCACAAGTTTGCTCAGCCCTACTTCTTTAGTGATAGCTATTGTATTGATGTCCTCATCTCTCATTGCATGCATGTCATCTCTCTTCGTCGTGTTCTGTATCTAGTGCTCCTGGTGTGGCTTCCTGTATATCAGTGGAACCCGATATTGATTGGGAGATCGTGTCTCCAAGCACCTACACTCCAACTGCCAAAAAAAAAAGTGGGATCTCCTGGTGGCCACCTATTTTAATTCCACTTTCTATTCTGACATGTCAGTCCGTGGCTTCCTCTATTGCTGCAATCAGGCCACACTCAGGTTGGAGGAGCAACACCTTGTGTTCCATCTGGGTAGCTTTCCAACTTGATGGCATGAAAATCGATTTCTCAAACTTCCGGTAATCCCCTACACTTCACCATTCCCCATTTCCCTCTCTCACCTTATCTTCTCACCTGCCCATCACCTCCTCTAGTGTTCCTCCCCCTTCCCTTTCTTCCATGGCCTTCTGTCCTCTCCTGTCAGATTCCCCCTTCTCCAGCCCTTACTCTTTTCCATAGATGCTGCCTGGCCTGCTGAGTTCCTCTAGCATTATGAGTGTGTTGCTTGTATTAGTTCCAAATAGTTATTGATGAATTCATCCTGTGTACATTGTCATGTTCTTTCGTTTGACTGTAAATGAACAAAATCAGCACAGACACCTAAGCAGTGGACAGTCTTCATACAATGCTTTCAACAATTGCATCCTCCGTTTCTTCATTTCATTGTAACGTTCATGGTAATCATCGGTGTCTTCAAATCCTTCATGCTGAAGTAATGAAATAATTTGATTTCCACTCCTGGCTGTTTCTGGCATCTCCGAGCTTCAGTGCTTGAAACTGCAGAGAACAAAGCAGTTCGGATTGTCTTACTGCTTATTTCTCACCAACTATCTGTGACAAAAATACTGATTTTTAGAACACAAACACATGCATCTGACAGGATTAGTTTATGGGTCATGTTAGAGTGAATAATCAGTTGAACAGAAGTATTACGAGACAACCCGGTGACCCGTTGGGGCACCCTCTGAGAGAAAGCTAGTGTGGTCTGATGTGATGAGCTTTGGAAATTAAAGAAGAAAAACTCAGTTTATTAAAGAAGAAAGACACGTAGCAAGACAAATATAGCTCCTCCTCGTTTAATGAAGGACACTTTTGATGGCAACATTTCTGGTTGATCTGCCACCCTTCAAGAATACTCTAACGTTTTCATTTCTTTTTCCCCAGCTTAAAGCCATATACGGTTGACCGTGCTGGAATAGTGGTCTCTCCAAATAAAGCAACACATTCTCCATGGTTTGGCCTTGCGAGGGTATGGAACTGACGGGGGTGTATCTGGGATGCCAGGTAGCACCGTTGAGCCCTCTGGAGACGTCGTGGGCTTATCAACGAAACGTTAAAGAAGAAGGGTGCCCACCTGATGACCCCAATGACGTACCTACCCTCCCTTCTTGTCACCACTCCAAGCCCACTGCCAACATCGAGAGTGCCAACTTACCATAGGGGTTGAAATATCAAGTCCTAGTAGCTGTACTATAGTCATAGCAAAGCGCCTCCAGGATGCTGATTTTTCTTGATGCTGTGGTTGGTGCTCTCCTAGATGGATGTGATAGATAGCCCTGCCCTTTTGCTGCGGTTGGTGTCGCTGCTGAGGCTGGCAGTGCACGTGCGTCCTGTCGAGTCACGGTTTGTGTGAAAGGTGGAATCGTCTCTGTGAGCATCGTGAGGCCCTGCTGAGGCTGGCTGTGTGCATGTGTCGTGGTGTCGCGTCGCGGTTTCCGTTAAAGCTGGGATCAGCTCGGGTTGTGAAAAGCGGAGCCTGTTGATTGAGGGATGAGCAATTTTATACGAATATATAACCTTGAACTTTGCATGCATTCTGTAAGTTTGCGCATTTTAAGTCAATTTAGTCAAAAAAAAGTGCCGCTGTACTGCACCGTTTGGGCTAATTGGAGGTCACAAACAGAGCACAAGAATTTTAGTAGTATATAGATAGCAAGTGTATGCTGAATGGTATGATATGGCTTATTGAAAATGGACTTTCCTAACTTGCTGAGAAAATAGCAGACAGATAATTCTAAGGAATAACCCTTGGGTAACCTGGGATTGCCTGTACTTCTTTTTATTCCTAATCATTTATAACAAATACTATCACCAAAAATGCTGTGTTAATGTTATTCTGAGGAATTAGCATCTAGATTCTTTGCATGTTCATTCAAAGTCACTTCTTCTCTTCAATTCAGAATGACACAGTGGGCGCAGTAAGCCATGTCTTATTGGACTTGTGATGCCTCACATCACTGAGTAATTGATTCAAAGAATTTTATCTGATGTTCACAGTGCAAAAAATTTCCAGACTATATGGAAATATTGTTTTGAGGATAATCTTGCTTCAAAGAATAGATTTCTAAAATTCAAAGTAAAATAATTGGACATTTCTTGTTTTTTCTGCTTTCAGGAAAATATCGATTTGACAGGGGATGAGAATGAAGTGCAGAATCAGGTGAACAGCACTAAAGATATGGGGAGTATTTGGGTCGATTCAACTAACTATTACCAAGCAGAGCAAAGCCTACAGATCCCTGTTTCCAACAACTTGAATCATTTTATGCTGGATTCTGATGAAGATCTGATGAATGGTAATGGAGGACACCTGTCCCCTGGGTTACAGACTGATTCGATAAAGGACAGGGAAAAACTTGACCTCAAAGTTCCTCCCCTTCTAACAGCTGAATTCACAACTGAAGAGAATTCATCGTTACCTATTTCCAGTAAGCTTTCTAATGAAGACCCTTTGCCAGAACTAGACCTCATTGGTGTTGATGAAATCTGGGATTCTCACATCACTGAAAAAGATGGAGACTTCTGTAGAACTTCAAGTCAATTGAGTAGCAGCTCTGTTTGCAGTGTAGATTCAGCTACAGACACCAGTATAAATAGTGATGTAGAATCTCTGGAAACATTTTTCCCTGATGTAGTCGTTCCATATTCATCACCAAGTAGTAATGGAGGTCTTTTGGAAGATCTTAACAGCAGCCCTCAGGAAACTGATCTCACAGTTGATGAACTTGAAGCAAGCTTAAGTGTTGAAGATGTACCACCATTGATACCTCAGAACACTGAGGATCTTAAAGTGAATACTTACCATTTTGCTTCCAATCTAAATATGCCAGCAATGAAATCTTGGCAGCAGTCTCCAAGTGAGGATCAAAAAAGTGAAAGTGATTTATGTTCTTTACCAATTGAAAACAAAGCACATGACAGTGCCTTGGCTTTGGATCAGTGTGATGATCAGGATCTATCACCAAATAAATCTGAAAGCCATTTACTGACTTCAAATGAAGCTAAGGAAGCAAGTCCAAATTGCTCTGTGGACAAGGAATTGTTGAAAAAATTTCACTATTTCATGGGAGTACCAGTTCAGCACTTGTTTGTTAAGCATCTTAGAAATGAAAAATGGCACAAGGTGAGACCTGTATGATAAAATATGACCACTAAGGATAAAACAAAGTATAACGTGTATGAATCTATACATTTATGGCATTGTTTTAGAAGCAAGCACAGATTCAAAAGGAGGTTTGTAAGTCAAGCCTTTTGATTATGACTATCTGATTACTTGAGCCACTAACCCCATTACACTATTTATTTATTTAGAGATACAATGTGGAATAGATCCTTCCAGCCTTTCAAGCTGCACTGCCCAGCACCCCCAACGACTCAAATTTAATCCTAATTTAATCACGGGGCACTTTACAATGACCAGTTTATATACCCGGCATATCTTTACGAAAGATAGAGTGACATCTCTCCTAACATACCTGGTTTAATTTTGCTAAGTGGATCATGATGAGATCTGTCAAAGTATTGTCATTTCAATAAGTTTAATCTTCTTTACTTATACCACCAAGCTGTTGGACCCATTCAGTCAGGCAGTAAATTATATTGGTGATGGTTTTTGACTGGGGTTTGGCCTGGAATTTAGGTTACGTTTGAACTCTCTTGTGAATCTGTGTACGCATCAAATCAGTAGTTCAGATGTGAATATTGCTGTAACTCCAAATCATCTCCGTACTACCCTTTAACCTCTGATTAGGTCTTGGGCTTTTGAGGACCTCTAGTTTTGAATAGCGAGCAAGACATGCATGTAATAGTTAAGTTGGATAACAACAACATGCATGATTGTTTACTTGAGCTGAGGCCAAGCTGGAATTAGGTGATTACGCAAGTGCCTTCTCAGTTCTCAGAATCAAAATCAGTCTCACACTCAGAAACATTGCTTCATAATCTGCCATACAATGGATATGCCACTTTGCAGCTCACTCCTGCGTTGCGGAAGAACCAAAACATTTCAACAGTAAAGTAGGGATCACTCCACAAATGTAGCTTTTGCACTTACGCCTGGAATGAACGATTAACTGCATCATATGGCTCCAAAACAGTGCAGACATTCATATCGAATACTCATGCTCTTGTAGACACCTCTCCTATCCACTGTCCTGCACAAGAAACCCACCTCAACACTCATCAGATCCTCCCAAGTCCCCAAGAAACCTTCAGATGCACTTATTTATCACAGGTAAATTGAGATGTTCAGTGAAGTACGTTGTTTGCATTAACAACCAGCACAACCTAAGGACGTGGATCAGGGACATCTCAGATTGAGTCCACAGCATCCATTCTTAAGTGGGAGGGTGAAGGTCCACATTGATTCCAATGACATGGGTAGGCAGGATGATGAGGTCCTCAATTGAGTTGAGGGAGTTAAATGCTAAATTAAAGGACAGGACATACCAGGGTTGTGTTCTCAGGATTGCTTCCCATGCCACATGCTAGTGAGGCCAGAAGTAAGAAGATCATTCATCTAACACGTGGCTAAGGAGATGGAGCAGGGGAAAGAGCTTCATCTTTCTGGATTATTGGTCTCTCTTCCAGAGAAGGTAGGATCCATACGGAAGGGGCAGTTTGCACCCGAATTGGAGGGGGACTAATGTCCTACTGGGGAAGTTTGCTAGTGCTGCTGGGATGGGGGGGGGGGGGGGAGGGCGTTTAAACTAGAATTGAGCGGAGAATGGGAACCAGAGCACCAGAACAGATTGTGGAGAAACATGCTGTGAAATTACGTATATGTCAGCAATCAAAAGTTTGAACGTGGTTAGACTAATTTTCTGAGCTGCGTTTATTTCAATGCAAAGAATATTGTAGGAAAGGTGGATAAGCTTAGGGCATGAATCAGCATGTGGAATTATGATATTGTAGCTATTTGTGAGACTTGGTTGCAGGAGGGACAGGATTGGTAGCATAATGTTCCAGGGTTCCATTGTTTTAGATATGATAGAGCGGGTTGCGTGATATTACTAGTTAGGGAAAATGTCATGGCATTGCTCAGTCTGGACAGACTAGAGCACTTGTCTGGTGAGGCTTTATGGGTAGAATTGGGATGTAAGAAAGGTATGGCCACATTAATGGAATTATATTATAGATCACCTCCAACAGTCCGTGGGATTTAGGGGAGCAAATTTGTAGAGAGATTATAGACTATTACAAGAAGTATAAGTTTGTGATAGTAGGTGATTTTAACTTTCCACATATTGACTGGGACTCCCAAGCTGTAATAGGATGAGATAGAAAAGAGTTTGTCAAATGTGTTCAGGAAGTTTCCTCGATCAGTACTTAGAAGTTCTAACTGGAGAGAGCATGGCACTATATCTTCTATTAGGAAATGAGACAGGGCAAGTGACAGAAGTTTGTGTAGAGGAACACTTTGTATCTAGTAATAACTAATAACTAATCTACAATGCCATTAGTTCCAAGGTAGTTATGAAAAAGGATCGGTCTAGGACTTGGGTTGAGATTTGAAAATGGAGAAAGGCTCATTCTGAAGTATCGGAAAGGATCTAGCAAGTGTGGATTGGGACAGGGTTGTTTTCTGACAAAGGTGTACTTGGTAAGTAGGGAGTCTTTCAAAATGAAATTTTGAGAGTACAGTTTATATGTTCCTATCAGAAGAAAAGCAAGGATAATAGGTTTAAAGAACCTTCTGAGAGATAATTGAGGCCCTGGTTAAGAAAAAAAGGAGGCGCATAACAGGTGTAACACACACAAATGCTAAAGGAACTCAGCAGGCCAGGTAGCATCTATGGAGAAAAGTACAGTCGACGTTTCAGGCCAAAATCCATCAGTAGGACTGGAGGAAAAAAAGCTCAGGAGTAGATTTGAAAGGTGAGGGGAGGGGAAAGAGAAAAACACCAGAGGATAGGTGAAACTTGGAGGGGGAAAGATGAATTAAAGAGCTAGGAAGTTGATTGGTCAAAGAGGCAGAAGACCATGGAAGAAATAAAAAATGGGGGCGGGGGGAGGACCCCGCTTGTTCTGGCAGATGGAGCGTAGATGCTTGGCGAAGCAGTCTCAGAATCTACATCAGGTCTCACCGATGTACAAGAGCCCACACCGAGAGCACCGAATGCAATATATGACCTCAACAGACTCACAAGTGAAGTGTCGCCTCACCTGGAAGGACTGTTCAGGGTCTTGAACGGTAGTGAGAGAGGAGGTGTAGGGACAGGTGTAGCACTTGTTCCGTTTGCAAGGATAAGTACCAGGAGGGAGATCAGTGGGGAGGGACAAATGGACAAGGGAGTCACGTCGGGAGCGATCCCTGCGGACACTCCACCTGTGAGTCTTTTGGGATCATATACTGTGTTCAGTGCTCCCTGTGTAGCCTCTTGTATATCAGTGAGGCCCAATGTAGATTGGGAGACTGCTTCACCAAGCATCTATGCTCCATCCGCCAGAACAATTGGGATCTCCCAATGGCCTCCCATTTTAATTCCACTTCCCATTCCCATTCTGATATGTTCATCCATGGCCGCCTCCACTGTCGGGTTGAGGCCACACTTAGGCTGGAGGAACAACACCTTATATTCTATTTGGGTAGCTTCCAACCTGATGGCATGAGCTTCAATTTTTCGAACTTCCAGTAATGCCTCCCCCGCTTCACTATTTCCTATCCCCTTGTCCCTCTCTCATGTTATCTCCTTGCCTACCCATGTTGCTCCCCCCCCACACCTTTTATTCTTTCTTCCACGGCCTTCTGTCTCTTTCACCAATCAACTTCCTAGCTCTTTGCTTCATCCCTTCCCCTCCAAGTTTCACCTATCACCTGGTGTTTCTCTCCCCCCCCCCCACCTTACAAGTCTACTCCTCAGCCCTTTTTTTTCTCCAGTCCTGCCAGAGTTTTGGCCCAAAATGTCGACTGTACTTTTTTCCATAGATGCTGCCTGACCTGCTGAATTCCTCCTGCATTTTGTGTGTGTTGCTCAGATTTCCAGCATCTGCAGATTTTCTCTTGTTTGCATTGCAGGTGTGGGCAGGTAGGAACAAATTAGGGACTTGAACAGTATAAGAAATGCAAGAGAACACTTAGGAAGGAAATCAGGAAGGCTGAAAGGAGGAATAGGGTTGCTCTATCAGACAAGGTGAAGGAGAATACTAGGGGTTTTTACAGATATGTTAAGAGCCAAAGGATTGCATGGAACAGAATTGGTACTCTGGAAGATCAGAATAGTAATATATGCATGTAGCTGAAAGAGATGGGGAGATCATAAATGGATTTTTTTGCATCTGTGTTTACTGGGGAGACAGACACAGAGTGTATAGAAAGGAAGCAAAGCAGCAGCAAAGTAATGAACCCTATACATATTTCAGAGGAGAAGGTTTGCTGTCCTGAGGCAAATTTGGGTGGATAAATGCCCAGGACCAGACAAGGTGTTCCCTTGGACCCTGTGGGAGGCTGGTGCAGAAACTGCACGGACAGTAGCAGAAGGATTTGAATCATCGGCTGCAGTGCTGTGGAATTGTAGGACGGGCTCCAAGATTAAGCCAGGAAATTATAGGCCGGTGAGCCTGACATCAGTAGTGGGTAAGTTATTGGAAGGTATTATAAGGGACTGGATATAAAAGTATTTGGATAGACAGGATCTGTTTAGGGCTTTGTGCATGGACTGTGTCCAACCAATCTTATAGTTAGTTGAGGAAGTTACCAGGAAAGTTGATGAAGGTAAGACAGTGGATGTTGTCTGCATAGACTTTAGCAAAGCTTTCGACGAGGTCCTGCATGGGGTTTGGTCAGGGAGGTTCAGTTGCTTGGTATTCAAGATGAGGTAGTAAATTGGATTAAACATAGGCTTTGTGAGAGAAACCAGAAAGCTGAAGTTGTAGTTCACTACAACTGGAAACCTGTGACTAGTGGAGTGCCGCAGGAATTGGTGCTGAGTCTGTCTTTGTTTATCATCTATATCAGCAATCTGGATGATAGTCTGGTAAACTGGGTCAGCAAATTTATGGGTGACACCAAGATTTAGGGGTGTAGTGGACAGTGAGGAAAACTATCAAAGGTTGCACTGGACCAGCCTGAAAAATGGCAGATGGAATTTAATGCAGACAAGTGTGAAACGTTGAAATTTGGGAGTACAAACCAGGGTAAGACTTGCACAGTGAGCAGTAGGGCACTGAGGAGTGTGGTAGAACCAAAGGCTCTGGGAATACTGATCCATAATTCCTTGAAATTGGCGTCACAGGTAGCTGGGGTCATAAGGAAAGCTTTTGACACAGTGGTCATAAATCAATGCACAGAGTGTAGGAGTTAGGATGTTATGTTGAAATTGTTTAAGATGTTGGTGATGCCTAATTTGGAGTATTTGTGCAACACACATCAAAGTTGCTGGTGAATGCAGCAGGCCAGGCAGCATCTCTAGGAAGAGGTACAGTCGATGTTTCGGGCCGAGACCAGTGAACTGTACCTCTTTCTAGAGATGCTGCCTGGCCTGCTGCGTTCACCAGCAACTTTGATGTGCGTTGCTTGAATTTCCAGCATCTGCAGAATTCCTCATGTTGGAGTATTTGTGTGCAGTCTTAGTCAACTACCTATGGGAAAACTGTAAATAAGATTGAAGGAGTGCAGAGAAAATTCACAAGGATGTTGGAAAAACCTGAGGTATAGGAAAGGTGAAATAGATTAGAACTTTTTTCCCTAGAACTTGGAAGATTGAGGGGAGATTTGATAGAGCTATACAAAATTATAAGGATATAGATAGGGAAAATGCAAGTAGGTTTTTTACACTGAGGCTGGGTGAGACTACAGCTAGAGGTCATGGGTTAAGGGTGTAAGTTGAAATGTTTAAGGGGAACATGAAGGGGAGCTTCTGCACTCAAAGGGTGATGAGTTTGGAACAAGTGCCAGTGGAAGTGGTGGGTGCAGGGTCAATTTCAAGATGTAAGAGAAATTTGGATGGGGACATGGAGAAGCAGGGTGTAGAGGGCTATGGTCCAGGTGCAGGTCAATGGGACCAGGCAGATTAATGTTGCAGCATAGACTAGATGGAGCAAAGGGCCTGCTTCAGTGCTGCAGTATTCTATGACTCGACGTGCTGGAGGCAGCCCACATGTGTCAGCACACATTCCAGCACCACATCTTGGTGCCAAAGCTCTTCAATTATTGTATTGAAGCTCAAACTCATTCCTTGTCAACACTCCCTAGGGGTTGTTTGTTTTGTGCTATATTTCTTTTAAAAACTACAGTGGTCAGCGCTCTTGAGGAAAGCTGGAAAAAGTATCTAGTCCCACTTTTTTGTCAAGCGACTTTCCAGTTTCTCCCCTCATTCCTGATCTAACGAGCATGCCACCACAACTCCTTTTTGCAGTACTTCTTCAGGCATTTTTGTTCAGTTAATTTTGAGGTGAAACCTGTCAAAACCTCCTGGGGGTGACTAGAATTCTAGTCTGGTTCATTCTACTTGAGATAAGACTTGCACAACAATCTGCCTATAACTGTGGGAGAGGGGTGTATGTCTCTTTTAATACTGTTCTGTCTGAGCGTGAGTCTGCCTCTGCACGAACAGCACCAGTCACACGGTTGAAAATGTCACTGGATGTGAATGTTGGACACTATCATTTAAATCACTTGGGTAAGTTGAGCAGCAGAGAAATGGCACTGGGTGCAGGAAAATCTCACATCAAGAATACCATTTGATGTGAATGATCGATGTTAGCTCTCTCAGAAGCATAGGTGAAATTGGATGTGCAATTTTCATTATTGGTTTTCCTGCAGTTGTACAGATGAATTTCTGGGTCTATATATTTTAAGTAAGAGCTCTGTCATTTATTTTTGAGGTATGATGTATTGGTACTTTTCAACATAGGTGGTCCACAAGGCCAGAGGACACAGGAGCAGAATTAGGCCAATCAGTCTGTCAAATCTGCTCCACCAGTCCATCATGGCTAATTTATTATCCCTCTCCTGTCTTCTGCCCATAACCTTTGATGCCTTTACTAATCAAAAACCTATCAACTTCCACTTTAAATATACCCAGTGACATGGCTTCCTCAGCTGTCTGTGGCAATGCATTGCACAGATCTGCCACCCTGCATTCACCTCCTGACAAGGTATTAGTTGTGCTCTTGGAGAGTACTTGAGATACAACCTAAATTATTTTTTTCTTCATTATTTTAGATTATCATGGAGTGTGATATTGCCATTGCAGATCAATGAATACTAAGCAAAATGTCTTTAAAGATTTGCTACATTTTTAAATTGTAGTGTTCTTTGCAAAACCAGAGCATTGTAATGTATATTGTAATGCATACATGAAAGTTTTGCACTTATATATCAAAGCTTGAGACAGTTAGAATTGCTGACTGACTATTGACTTAAGATCAACTTCTCTGTTCACACAATATAACACATACTGAGTTCCCATTCTGTTCAGGGTTGCCTTTAGCAGACATTGTATGCTCTTGGGTTTGTAGCAGAAGAAATATTAATACAGAAAATCAATATGTAGCTGACCAGCCTCTAAACAACTAAACTGGTCACAGAGTTGACAGAGATTTAGGAGTAATTTCTGGCCCATGTAGCCTAAGTAATGTAAAGAGAAGAAGATAATGAGAAGAGGTACAAGTATTTATACAGAAAAATGCTAGTAATCCACTACATAACTGTTAGAAAATTCCATTGGTTTGGCGTTTGGCTCACCAGGCTGTTTCCTATGCTCCCTCTAAATTCACTGGGGTCCCATTTTGTTTGCTTTCTTTAAACTTACCAGGCTCTCCAGAGCATTTTTTGTACATATAATAGTAAAAGTGTGACGAGGTATAATTGGAGTAGTATCCAATAGTCTAGAAAATCTGCTTCTCCATCACCACCAAAGTCTTGAGGATACTAGATTATCAATCTTCGCTATAATTAACACTGAATTTTCTAGTGTAAATGGCAATTTGCAGAATTTTTTCTTAATTTTAATATTTCAAAATTTTTCTTACTAGTTTAGGCTGTTCCTGAAAGCACTGATGCCTGGCTTGGGTTATCCTTCCATCCTGACACAATCTGGTACTTTCCCCCTACGTCCACCACTCATATATAAACCTTAATTATAGGCCAGCTTCTGTTTGAAAATTCAGGCCTCCAAGCCAAACCCCTTTTTTCTCCTCGCCTCAGTGTCAAAAAGGCAGCCTAGAGGATAAATGAACTCTGGCTGATTTGCTTGCCTAACTTGTGGTCTATCAGAGCACTCCTAGTGAGATCAGCTAACTCATTACCAACTGTGATATGTAGTCTTTATGTTTTGCATAGACTTTGTGGCCTTTTTGACCTTCCTAGTCAGTATCACCGCCCTAATCAGCACAATGCAGCAATACCACAAACCAGAAGGTCGGTGCTTCAAATAGTTCAAATTAACTTGGCAACTACCATGCTTTTCTTGATGAATTAGTTCAATGTTTGTTTTTCCTCTACACCAGGTAAATCAAAATTCTCATTCATCGACAGCTTGTCTAAATAAATCAAAGGAACCAGAGTTGATCTCTCAGAGACAGTGCAGTATGATAAGCAGCACCATTGATGAAAACTTTTCCCAAGGGACCCTTCAGTTTCTGATGGATTTTGTATCCCCTCACCATTATCCGCCTCATAAAGTTGTGCAGTATACAATCAAGAAGATACTACTGAGCAATGAATCCTCCAGCACTATTATGTCTGCTTATATGACCTTAATGAAGATCCAACAGTATGTACTAATTTGTTTTTTTTAGATCAAAGTTTATGTAGTTGAACTTGGTGTCATCAATCCATTTAATGTTCACTTGCAGGAAGTATCATTCTGTTGTTTTTGAACAGATGTCCAGCATTGTTTACACATTGGCACTGGTTGATTCACTAATAATGTAGTGTTTTCTGACCAAGTTGGAAGTTACCAAAAAAAGGTACCAGTATTAAAGCATATTTTTTATTCTGTATTCTCTGGAGTTCAGAAAAATGATAGAAGAACTCACTGAAAATTAGAAAATTCGTACAGGCTCCTGCCTGATGTGTCTACAACTAGGGCCATCATTTTATAATGAGAGTTTTGTTCACCACACTAAGAGAAGGATCACTAGAATATTACCTTAAGTAAATTGTATTAGCTGTAACAAAAGGTTGGACAAACTTGGCTGAAACACCGGAATGAGAACCCCCACCGCCCCACCCAGCATCTTGTTGGCAAATGTGTAGTCACTAGAGAACAAAATTGAGGACCTGAGTGCAAGATTGATGTATCAAAGGGAAATGAGAACTTGCTGTGCTCTGTGTTTTACCAAGATATGGCTTACTGCCAGCTTGCCAGATATGACAATCATCGGCTGCTCAATACACAGGTTGGGCCGAACTACTGATTCTTTAAGGGCAAAAGGTGGAGGTGTGTATTTCATGATAAACACTCTGTGGTGCTCTGATGTGGCAGTTTTGTGACACTCATGGTCCCCTGACCTTGAACACCTAATGATAAAATGCAGTCCATTCTATTTACCAAGGGAGTTCTCATCTGCGATCTTGACTGCAGTTTACATACCACCAACGGCCGATCATATTCAAGTGTCTGAGATACTGCATGATAACGACACCAAACAAAAAACAGTCCATCCCCTCTCATTTCAACATAGACGACAACAGGGCTTCGCTTCCAGATAAACTCAATGCCTTCCATGGCAAAGAGTAAACAGTCGATGTTTCAGGCAAGACCCTTCATCAGGACTGGAAAGGAAGAGAAGTCTGAGTAAGAAGGTGGGGGGAGAGGAGGAAGAAGTGCAAGATGATACGATATAGGTGAGTCAGAGGGCAGCAGAGATCACAGGGGGAGCAGTGAGAGAGGGTTTCACTGAACCCTTCCTTCTCTTCCCCCCCCCCCCCGAAGGAAAGATTTGAACTTCTTCATGGTAGGCATCCCTCAAAGAAACTCCACAGTATCAGTGGTAATATCACAAACACAAAGTCTGCAAGTCAGGCAGCATCTGTGGAAAGGAGTAAACGGTCAACGTTTTGGGCCGAGACTCTTCTCTGTGGAAATGAGTAAACTGTCAACATTTCGGATACTTGGAACACAGCGCCTGGGGAGGTGGTAGAAACTGATAAGACAGCAACACGCAGGAGGAATTTAGACAGGTATATGAACAGACAGGGATAGATGGATCTTGACCACGTGCAGGATTAGTTTAATTTGGCACTGTGGTCTTTGCAGGCATACTGGATCAAAGAGCCTATTCCTGTGCTGTACTCTTTTTATGTTTGAATGATACTAAAGGAATGAAGGAGATGGAGAGTGCCCTGAAAATACAATTGAGGCAAATTATAACTCTTGATCTTGATGAATGGCAGAACAGCCTAAAGGGACCTTTTCTTAGTTATTTTGCTGCATCTGTTTCCAAGTTTGCTGATGATGTGAAAATAGATTGAAGGACATGTTGCGAAAACATTGTGATTTTATTTTTACAGCAGGAGATAGATAGATTAAATGGTTGGGGAAAAACTTGGCAAATGGAGTTTACCTGTGGGCAAGTGTGGCATCATACAATTCATTAAGAGGAATGAAGAGATAGATTGTTACCTACATGAGAAAGATTGAAAATGAGTGAAGTTCAGAGAGATCTAGGTATTCTTGTGCAGGATTCAAAAAAGTTAGCAGACAAGTCCAAAAAGTGGTTAAGAAGGCAAGCAGTCTCCTGACCCTCATTACAAAGACAGTTTTTGAACAGGAGATTGTCTTGTGCTCTTCTGACTTCAGCCATAATGTCGCTTTCCATCAAACATCATTGGGATGTCAATAATGAGCAGAATTCCTTTTCTTACACAAAGATTATAAGGTAGAATGCAAAACCGTGCCTGGTCTTCAGCTTCCCAAAATCAGCTAGCTAAATTCAGCAAAAATATTGAAACTATTCTTTCCTCAGCGTCTGAGGGGGAAAAAAAATCAATTGACTGCTGTGAGCTTACTGCATGAGCTGTTGCAAGTTACAAAGTATGTGTTTAGTGATTGACCAATTGACTGTTTAATAAAATGAGATCTGATAAATGCTTCATTATATTTAAATAGACTACATCCTGCAAATATTTCCACAGTGCAGTGGGATTGGGAACTACTGGCTTATCATGTGGAGAATAAGGTAATTTAGATAGCTTTTTTAAAAATGACAATTATTATTGTTAAAATGTTAGAAAGAAGCAGAGTTTAGCAATTTTTAAATTTATTTTACATTTTTTGTACACTTCATACCTCCTTCATTTTTATCACCTCTGGATGTTACATAGATGAGATGCTGAATTGCTGCTAAGATTGAAGTGAAGATGTATCTTTCTTCAGTAAGAGTAAAATCTCTGCCATTGTAAGTGGGGAAAGGGTACACAAAGGGGACAATGTATGTGGAATAAGCTGCCAGAAAAATTAGATGAGGGAAATACAATAACAACTTTTAAAAGATGTTTGGACAGGTATGTGGACTGGAAAGGTTTCGGTTGTAGGTCGAAAGCTGAAAAATGGCGTTAGCTTGAACGGGGCCTTGTGGTCTACATGGACCTCACATGGGGTGTTTGATGTTTTCTCTGAATGGGTTCCATGGTGTTTCTTTGTTCCGTGGCAGTCTGCAGAATGACAGATTTCATGGTTGTATACTACATACATATTTTGATAATAAATGTACTTTGAATCTTTGGAATTCTGACTTACTAAAAAGAATTCCTCAAAAATATACCCATTTGCAATCAACTATATTAGTGACTTCGTTATTCTGGTTTTCAAATTAAAGTTACCTGCTGGGTGGTATCATGAGAATGGAAGGGCCACTGTTCACAGAAATCTCTATATTCTATAATAGAGGGAGCTACAATTTGATTTATCAAGGTTGATAGCATTCTTTAGTTTGAAGACAAAAGTAAAAATAAGTACAATGTACTATTTTTGAGCCAATGAACAAAAATAAATGCATTTAACTTTGTCCTTATCTAATCCTGTGTCTGTGCATTTCAAGGGCCATCACAAGAATGATTCACTGGCCAGAAGTAATCAACTGTTGTTTCTGCAGTATGTCGTTCAAACTCTTGAAGATGATTTTCAACTGAAACATGACATGCCCCAAAAATCCATAGCCAAGTCTGTTCTATCCTGTGATGATAAATTTTCGAATGTAAGGTATTTGCCCTTAGCCTCTTCAAATCTACAGTTATTCATTTTATTACCAAGAAAACAGTAATTTGTTGACAGACTCATATTTTTAAGTACATTGGTAGATCCATCAGCAAGTGTTAAATGCATGGCATAATAGCATCTGCACATCATATTCATTTCTGAAGTTTGGATGTATTGATGTCAATTAACTCTCAAAATGAACTACAGCATCCTGAAGATGTAGAAGAATGATCTATTTAAGTTAGTCCTTAGTTTGGCTGGCTGGTGGCGTAGTGGCATCAGCGCTGGACTTTGGGGTGGAAGGTCCCGAGTTCGAATCCAGCTGGCTTCCGTGCACACTTTCCATCCATGCTGGGTTGAGCATCAAGCTAGCAACTCGACCTTGTAAAAAAGAAATTGCCTGCTACAGAAACATCAACAGCAAAAAGTTGATGGCCTATGCTCTCTCGTGAGTTTAAAGGCAAATTTTCATAGTTTGAAAAACAAAAATGTACTAGAAGTCTGGACAAAAAAAAGTAATAAATGTTGAAAATATACAGCAGCATCTACAGAGAAAGAAATTGAGTCAATATTTTGAATAATGATCTTTCAGTAGAACTAGCCTTTGTAATACGCTAAGAAACTCATTTTACTTTACCGAATACCAACCTGTCTTTTCAGATTTTCACCTTAAGTCTTTCCTTTCAAGTACAAAAGGTTAGCGTCAAACCTAAACATCCATGTCAGGTTGCAGTAACATAGTCGATATTAATTCAGAGACCTGAACTAATAATCAGGAAAATGTGCATTCATTATCACACTGATAATTTGAATGCTTAAATTGAGTTTAGAATAAAATAGTTTACTCAAACTATTTTAAAACATATATGATTGTCATTAAAATCCAACTACTCCTGTTGTTTACAAAAGGAAATCTGTATATGTAACTCCAACTCACACATCCTTACTATCCATTAAAACAAAGTTCTTAGTTGTATCGAAACATCTCAGTGTAACCACCGATGGACAGTAAATCCTAAAAATGAGTTTTAAAAAATCCCTGTTGTTGCAGTAGTTGTAGATCTGTGATTACAACTGTACTGCTCATTAAAATATATCAAACATGGCCATCAACATAAAATGTGATGTCATCCATAAAACTTCTTAGGAAGGTACAGCAGAATAACTCTATATCTTATCTAAATGGTTCCTTTCCATTTCCTCAGGAAATCTAAGCTAGGCAGTTAAAAATAAAAGGAAATTAGAACCCTGCCTTTAAAAATGGGAGTTTATGATTACTTTACTTGAGAAAGAGAATTAATTACTTAAAACATTCTGCATCTAATCTCAGTCAGGATTCCTAACAAGTTAATGTTCTGTTTTTCATATTCAGCAAGTGAATAACGATAAATTAAAATATTGTTGTTTTCTATGGCAGGAGTGTCATTAAATGGCTTATTGATACTATCTCCAAGGACTCTGAAGAAATTCAAGAGGAAAATAGCCCCACATCATCAGCATCTAATAACCATCCGGTGGTGGACACTAGGAATCCAAAGTAAATTTCAGTAAAATGTCTCAATATGTTGTTACCCATATTAATGAGCTTGTAGGTTTGTGATGGACATAAAATAGAAAATTTTAGACATTATAGTAACTTAAGCCGCTGGTGAGATATGGACCAAAATGATGGAAAAAAATTGAAATAAGTGGCATCTGAAGGAAGTCTGAAATCACATCTTCACTAAATTATGTTATGGTTGATGGAAGAGAGGGGTCGGTTTGAATGGTTCCTAATTCTGGTACTTCTCAGTGCAGGCACTTATCTGATTCCAATTATTTGAAGGAGCAGTAACTATGCCCAATTACTAGCATGTCTTCTATTCATATGTAATTTGGAACTCTCTTTGTATAGCTGACATTACTTGAGTCATTTAATAATCATCTTTCATTTGATGTGCCTTGAATGTAAATGTGTGGGAATCAGCAGCACTTTTAATTTTGTGCTGCAGCTGATGTGTGCATGGTCCATTTAATAAAGTGATATGTTAAGAATTCAAATTGCATATTTACATAGAATGTGTACTAAAATCTCAGAATTTTGCTAGCACATTGAAAGATGTGTTTATTATATGAGGGCTTCAGTACTGAAATATCAATGTAATTAATGAGAAATTTTAAGGACACAAATTGTGACGTGGCGCTGTACCTTATCTGAATCTAATCAGTGCTTGTCACTTGTACTGCTTGAATCTCCAGAGTTATTTGTCTTCTTCAGAAGATGCTTACTTTGGCTGTAGAAGTAGACAGGTCACCAACCTGCAGCTCAAATAAAATTGCAGAAGCAATATTTCAACACTTCATTTATATTTCTGAAAGATCACACAGGTAAACAAAGAAACTTATTTATATTAATTAACAATTTGAAAATGATACAAACAGTTAGCATTATAGGCTGTATCTGTTGACTGTTTAAATGTAACTTGTATTTTTCCCTACACCTTGAAGATTAACGTTGTTAACAAGTATGGAGAGCCAACTCCTACGCTGCAAGTTGCTAGAATTTCTCTTCGACCATTGCACTAAAAAACAAAATGCTCTGCCAATGTCACTGGGAAAAGTGCTACATTTTCTTAAATATGCAAAATTTCCCTTGGACACTGATGTAAGTACACTTTTTTCCTCAGTTTTTTTTTTATTTTGTTTCAGTTTTTTTAAACAACATCTAATATTTGGCAGCCCAATTTACAAGGAGTGGTTGCATAAACTAGAATTTTATTCACTGGAAAATAGGGGATTGAGGTATGTAAAATCATGAGGGGCATAGACAGGGTGAAAACAGTCTTTTTCCCAGTGAGAGAGTGCTAGAAACAAAAGGGCAAAGGTTTAGGACCAGAGATGAGAGATTTTAAAAAAGCACAAGGGGTACCTTGGGCCACATGGGCAAATGCAGCCAGATGGGACTAGTTTACTGGGCAACACAGTTGGTGTGGATGAGTTGGGCTGGAAGACCTGTTTGTATGCTGTGTGGCTATGGTTTTATAAGCAATGTAACAGCAATCTATGTATTAATGCAAATTTTCTCAGGACCATCATTCAAGCAAATGGCAATATTGGGATGAATTTGTCCACCTTCTTTGTTTATTGCTTCTAAGCTATCAAGAGGTGACAAAACGTAAGTAGTTTTGTTTCTTACAGTTTCAATTTATTGTGTAGCTGACACTTATGTAAACACTAAACCCTTGGCGTCTTGGGGCAGTGGCACAGAGGTAGTGCTTCACAGGTTTGGGTAACCAGGTTCAATCTTGACCTTGAATGCTTTCTCTGTGGAGTTTACACTTTCCCCTCAAGGTCCGTTTTAATTTCCTTCCTAATTCCAGTGAGATGTTAATTTAGTTAGCAACTATAAATTACCCCTTAGTGTAACTAAATGGCAAAAATACTCAAAAGGGATGAGAATATGTGAGAGAGAATAATATGTGAGTGTAGGGGAAATAAGTTGAATGCTTCCAGTAGCTAACATGGACCTGATGGGCCAAAGGGCCTCTATTGTTATACATATTGGTAGAATAAGACAAAGACGCAAAATCTCTGCACCTGTGTAGGCTGGAAAATACTTCTAGAATTTAGATTAGTTTTTATAAGAACAATTTTATGATGGTGTAACAAGTAGTAGCTTAACAAATTTGTATTTAAATTCAATAGGTCAGAACTAGAATTTAGGCTCTTTTTTTGAATGTGTAAAACAAATATTTTGCTTTCTGTGTAAAAGTATAAAGGAAGTGCAGAGTCCAGTAACATCCATGTCTCATTTTCAGATTCCCTCACTGAATTTGGAGGCAGTCAGCCAAGACTGGGATAATGTAATTGGGGATAATATTTTACTTCCAGAGAAAATGAGAACTATTGTTAAAAAGTATAAGATACTTATAATCCAATAATTCAGAAGAAGTTTCTTTAAACCAAGAGTATATTTCTTATCTATGTAACTACCTAGCTTCCTCAACTACACCGTGAAGTAGTAGGTTCTTTATCCAGTACTCGCTTAGATTATTTTGCATGGTGCCTATTTAGAAAACAACAAACGGGTGCTTCCTTCATCTATAAGCCTCGCATCTTTTATTTGATTCATTGAACTTTAAGTGTTGGAGGCAGCAAAGGAAACTGAGAGGTTTAGTTAATATTTTCCTATTGACCTTTTGGATGATATCCAACAATTAATCAATGGGAAATGTTGATTGTGCCTTGAATAATTTGAGATGGCAATCATGATGTATTGGTATGTTATATATGATTCTTCCCAGTCATTCTAAATTCATTTCAATTCTTTGTGGACGTGGTTCAATTTTGAAAGGGTGGTGAGTAGCCAGAAAAAGTTAGTATTTGATACTTGTATTTATTCTCCATTATTGTTTGTCTTGAGTATTGTTCTGCTGAAGTATTTCTGTAATATATCTTGAATGTGTTCCTTAGGTCACCTGAGAATTTCAATCACAGAGCGGTTGAAATATGTTCTATCTGATATTCCTCCAGTGCTCACAACACATGATGTAATCACTGAGAAAGAAGTTTTGAAAGATATGGAGGAATTCTACAGCCGAGTATTCAGTGATGTGGGAAGACCATTGAAACCTCAGTTAGAAGAACAGATCGGTCTACTGAGGGGTCTGCTGCTTTGTGCGGCAAATAGAACATAATTTTTTAACATTTATTTTGAAAAGACTTTTTTATACAATAGAAACTGTGATCTCCTTTAACCAGCTATCATTTCCTGCACAACATGATGCACTGAAATTTTGGATCTCCATTTTTTAATTTATTTTCAAAACATGTCATTAAGGTTTCTCCCAATGAGACACATACCTATTTGTTAAATATATTATAAAAATGTCTACTGTGGCTTTATTTTCCTTACTTTATTCAGAATCAAAAGACTGGGATTACCTCCAAAGTTGACTTGCCTTACTGATTTTACCCTTGTGTATTTTAAAATCCAGGTGACATACAGAATTGTCAGTTATTTTCAGGTTTCTTCAATAAATTAAAACGGAATTTATATGTGCAATGTCATAGTGAGAGGGGATC
Organism: Mobula birostris; assembly: GCF_030028105.1. Classification (NCBI taxonomy): domain Eukaryota; kingdom Metazoa; phylum Chordata; class Chondrichthyes; order Myliobatiformes; family Myliobatidae; genus Mobula; species Mobula birostris. The sequence continues at coordinate 133,099,244 of NC_092376.1, forward strand.
TTTTGTGTTTGCGTGATCTGAAACTCAAATTCAGGGTTGATTTGTTCAAACAGTGGTTATTACATATCATGTATCATATGATGCTTGGATTTATGGTTTTCTGTTTGACTCTGATTATTTCTGTAGCTCAATGAGTTTCTCTACTTTTTTAAAGGAAGAATTTTATTGGAAGTTTGATGCAGTTAAAATTGTATACCTACTGTGTTTATATTGTCTAATTTTTATGAATGCAAAAGTGATTTATTGATATTCCACCATGTCTCTTTTAAAAATTGATAACTGTGAGATAATTGTACAAGTTTAAACTAGTTTGGCAGGAGGTGCAAACCACAGGTAGGTCAGAGGATGGGGCAGTTGGTACACAGGTAGATGCAGCATGTAGAGAGGCTGTGCGAAAGATAGTTGACAGGTCAAAATTGCAGTCAGTGGGATGTTTTGAAAGTGTGGCCTAGCTGCAGAAAGGGAGGACATCATGACAGATTGTCTACTGAGATAGCGTGGGTGCAAGTCAGGAACAGGAGGGGAAAAATCACTCTGTAGGAGCAAACAACCTAAGTTTGCCCAAACTCTCCCTATAGCACATGCCTTTTAATCCAGGCAGCTTCCGAGTAAACCTTTCTCTGCAATCTCCCCAAAACGACCACATCTTTCCTATGATGGGGCAACAACAGCTGTCTGCAATAACCCACGTGCAGTCTACTAGAATTTTATAAAGCTTCATCATAACTTCCCAATGCTTGAACTGAATTTCTCAGCAAGTAAAAGCAAGCATGCCATTGTGCCTTCTTTATCACCCTAAAATCGACATGTGTAGCTGCCTTCAGGGACAATAGACAATAGGTGCAGGAGTAGGCCATTTGGCCCTTCGAGCCAGCGCTGCCATTCACTGTGATCATGGCTGATCATCTGCAATCAGTATCCAGTTCCTGCCTTATCCCCATAACCTTTGATTCCGCTATCTTTAAGAGCTCTATCCATCTCTTTCTTGAAAGCATCCACAGACTTGGCCTCCACAGCCTTCTGGGGGACAGCATTCCATATATCCACCACTCGCTGGGTGAAAAAGTTTTTCCTCTGCTCCGTTCTAAATGGCCGACCCCTTATTCTTAAACTATGGCCTCTGGTTCTGAACTTACCCATCAGTGGGAACATGCTTCCTGCCTCCAGCATGTCCAATCCCTTAATAATCTTATATGTTTCAATAAGATCCCCTCTCAGCCTTCTAAATTGCACAGTATACAAGCCCAGTCACTCCAATCTTTCAACAAAGGACAGACCCGCCATCCCGGGAATTAAACTTGTGAACCTACGCTGCACTCCCTCAATAGCAAGAATGTCCTTCCTCAAATTTGGAGACCAAAACTGCACACAGTACTCCAGGTGTGGTCTCACCAGGGCCCTGTACAACTGCAGAAGGACCTCTTTGCTCTTGTACTCAATTCCCCTTGTTATGAAGGCCAGCATGCCATTAGCTTTCTTCACTGCCTGCTGTACTTGCATGCTTGCTTTCAGTGACTGATGTACAAGAACACCTGGATCTCGTTGTGCTTCCCCTTTTCCTAACTTGACTCCATTTAGATAATAATCTGCCTTCCTGTTCTTACCACCAAAGTGGATAACTTTACATTTATCCACATTAAACTGCATCTGCCATGCATCTGCCCACTCACCCAGCTACGCACTTGGGCACAAAATCCCTTAACAGTGTACTGTCTCTTCACATATAAATTTCTCAAAGTGCAACACCTCGCATTTGGCCAGGTTTAACTCCCATCTTCCTTTTTTCCAGCTATATTTGCAACTGATCTATATCCCATTGTGTCCTTCATCCGGTCTTCTGTGCTATCCACCACACTATTATTGGCATACTTACTTTCATCCAGATAATTTATTTATATTTTAAGGGTTCTTTTCATAATCATCAACAAGTTCGAAATATTACTTGTATTCAAGCCAGTGTACATGAATATTAATGTCCGTAAGAGTCAAATATTCATTATTCATCCACTAGTTTCCATTGTATGATGGGGTAGGTGGAACCCCTGCAATGGCAAATGATGAAGATTCTACTGTAAGATAATATTGCACTACAATATTTTAAAGTTAGCTGAACATGTATGGATTAAGAGCTTCTTTGTTATTCATTGAATACAAAACTTCTGAATAAAAGTATTTCTCATACTTTTTATATGTAATGCCCTGGTTAGAATGCTGTAAGGTATTTTTATTTTAGCAGCTTTCTACAAAAGCAGTGTGTCCCATTAGTAAGAGTGTTTTGGCTTTGGGTAAAGATAATAGCCATTTTGTACAATTTAGGATTGTAGTGTCAGTCAATCAGGATTGTCTTGTATGTGTTGTAACTTTCCTTGCAGTGGGATACGAGGGAAGTTTTGGGAGAGCTGGGTGGGATCAGATTTCCAGAGGACAGTAGTCTGGTTTGGGGTCTTCTGTCAGGAGCTGCAGACCGGGGCACAAGGGAAGTTACCTGCAGAATGCTGCTCGAAGGAGAGGCCCTGTTGTAAGAAGTGGATTGTGAAGATGAATGGTTCCAAGGAAGAAGTGCCTACATTCCTGAGTTAGCCAGTTCATTCAAGATGGTCCTTGAGGGAAGTTTGAACTCTTGGCTATTGTCCTTCATGCAGAGCGTGAGGTCGGCGCCTGAGTACAGCGATACACCCAACTATTTCAGAAATGAGCTCTAACATTTATGTACACATTGGACTGGTTTAACTGTAATTTATCTTTTTTCTTTTCCTGTTAACTGATGAAGTTGAAAAAATTGTAAATAATTTCCTTTATAATTTTATGCCAGCGTATGATCTGACATTTCTTGGCAACCGATAGTTGTGTATGTTGCAGTATTTACACTGCATTTGCTACAGTCAGTGTTCCTTAATTGGAATATCCTAACTTTCCTGTTTGCTTACACCCATATGATACCGACCCTAAATGTGTGTTACTTATCGACAATGTCCTCACCACTGAGTCATGTGGTTGTTAGAGCTAACTAACCAGCCAAGTTTGTGTACGAAACCCAGTGAGTGGATTGCATTTGTGGGGGCTCCCCTGGTCTTGAATGCTGTATAAGAATTGATTAAGCAGTTTATTTGTGTGTTTAAGCCAATGCTTAAACTAGTGTTTGTGGAAAGTGTGGTCCATAATTAAGGTACTTTATTATGGCTGCTGCAGGGATTAAGGTCTGGTGAGATACAAAGAGGGTATCCACAGGTAATGCTTATGTTCTGATGTCCGAATTCTCGAAGAACACCATTTTTGCCTATCAGCTGGTACAGATGTTGTGTTGGTCCAGACTACCAGTGATGTGACTGAAGTCATGCTGCCCGATAGGATAAGGGCACCTGGAGAGGGAGAGCTATGGCCTGTCCACATCTATAGAGAAGGGGGAAACATAGCTGAGGGTGAAGACTTTAAGGACTTGTTGTTCTCATTTCTGCAAAGTGTAGAAAAGAGTTGTCTGCTGTGAGAAGTCTAATAAGTCCTTCAGCTGTTGATTTAAGTTCTGAGCTGGTTTTGGCTATTACTGATTGATAAAAGCAGAGAGCCAAAGTTATCATAGGCTGAGAATATTCTTTGGAGTCAAGCCCACACTGAATGGGGAAGAAGAATACGAGTCTTCGGCTGAGCAGACACCTCAGTTACTGGATGAATGACAGTACTCAGATAATATAAACAAACAGACTGGTAGAGAGTTTCGAGGGTCCAGCAACTGATATAGTGAGGTTCCTCACGGCAGAAAACCCATTGAATAGATAGATACTTTATTGATCCCAAAGGAAATTACTGTGTCACAGTAGCATTTAAAGTGCACAGATATATAAATATACAAATATTAGAAGAGAAGTAAGAAGAAATTTTTAAACACAAAGTTACCTCAAACAGTCTAACAGGAAAGGGGTCATCGCATCCTCTGCCAGGTATGATGTTATGGCCATCACTGAATCGTGGCTGAATGACAGTTGTAGTTGGGAGCTGAATGTCCAAGGCTACACATTATATTGGAGGGATAAATGGTAGACAGAGGGGGGTGGTATGGCTCTACTGGTAGAGAATGGCATCAATTCATTAGAAAGATGTGACACAGGATTGGAAGATGTTGAATCTTTGTGAGTTGAATTAAGAAACTGCAAGGCTAAAAGGATGTTGATAGGAGTTATATACAGGCCTCCCAACAGTGGCTGGGAGGTGGACCACAGATTACGACAGGAAATAGAAAAGGCAAGTCAAAAGGGCAATGCTATGGTAGTCAAGGGAGATTTTAACATGCAGGTCTATTGGGATCTCAAGAGTGATTATGTTGAATGCCCAAGAGATGGCTTTTTAGAGCAGTTGTCATTGAGCCTACTAGGGAATCAGTTATACTGGATTGGGTGTTATGTAATAGAAACATAGAAAATAGGTGCAGGATTAGGCCATTCGGCCCTTCGAGCCTGCACCGCCATTTATTATGATCATGGCTGATCATCCAACTCAGAACCCCGCCCCAGCCTTCCCTCCATACCCCCTGATCCCCGTAGCCACAAGGGCCATATCTAACTCCCTCTTAAATATAGCCAATGTACTGGCCTCAACTGCTTCCTGTGGCAGAGAATTCCACAGATTCACCACTCTCTGAGTGAAGAAGTTTTTCCTAATCTCGGTCCTAAAAGGCTTCCCCTTTATCCTCAAACTGTGACCCCTTGTTCTGGACTTCCCCAACATCGGGAACAATCTTCCTGCATCTAGCCTGTCCAATCCCTTTAGGATTTTATACGTTTCAATCAGATCCCCCCTCAATCTTCTAAATTCCAACAAGTACAAGCCCAGTTCATCCAGTCTTTCTTCATATGAAAGTCCTGCCATCCCAGGAATCAATCTGGTGAACCTTCTTTGTACTCCCTCTATGGCAAGGATGTCGTTCCTCAGATTAGGGGACCAAAACTGCACACAATACTCCAGGTGTGGTCTCACCAAGGCCTTGTACAACTGCAGTAGTACCTCCCTGCTCCTGTACTCAAATCCTCTTGCTATAAATGCCAGCATACCATTCGCCTTTTTCACCGCCTGCTGTACCTGCATGCCCACTTTCAATGACTGGTGTATAATGACACCCAGGTCTCCTTGCACCTCCCCTTTTCCTAATCGGTCACCATTCAGATAATAATCTGTTTTCCTATTTTTGCTACCAAAGTGGATAACTTCACATTTATCCACATTAAATTGCATCTGCCATGAATTTGCCCACTCACCCAACCTATCCAAGTCACCCTGCATCCTCTTAGCATCCTCCTCACAGCTAACACTGCCACCCAGCTTCGTGTCATCCGCAAACTTGGAGATGCTGCATTTAATTCCCTCATCCAAGTCATTAATATATATTGTAATCAACTGGGGTCCCAGCACTGAGCCTTGCGGTACCCCACTAGTCACCGCCTGCCATTCTGAAAAGGTCCCGTTTATTCCCACTCTTTGCTTCCTGTCTGCTAACCAATTCTCCATCCACATCAATACCTTACCCCCAATACCATGTGCTTTAAGTTTGCACACTAATCTCCTGTGTGGGACCTTGTCAAAAGCCTTCTGAAAATCCAAATATACCACATCCACTGGTTCTCCCCTATCCACTCTACCAGTTACATCCTCAAAAAATTCAATGAGATTCGTCAGACATGATTTTCCCTTCACAAATCCATGCTGACTTTGTCCGATGATTTCACTGCTTTCCAAATGTGCTGTTATCACATCTTTGATAACTGACTCCAGCAGTTTCCCCACCACCGACGTTAGGCTAACTGGTCTATAATTCCCCGGTTTCTCTCTCCCTCCTTTTTTAAAAAGTGGGGTTACATTAGCCACCCTCCAATCCTCAGGAACTAGTCCAGAATCTAACGAGTTTTGAAAAATTATCACTAATGCATCCACTATTTCTTGGGCTACTTCCTTAAGCACTCTAGGATGCAGACCATCTGGCCCTGGGGATTTATCTGCCTTCAATCCCTTCAATTTACCTAACACCACTTCCCTACTAACAAGTATTTCGCTCAGTTCCTCCATCTCACTGGACCCTCTGTCCCCTACTATTTCTGGAAGATTATTTATGTCCTCCTTAGTGAAGACAGAACCAAAGTAATTATTCAATTGGTCTGCCATGTCCTTGCTCCCCATAATCAATTCACCTGTTTCTGTCTGTAGGGGACCTACATTTGTCTTTACCAGTCTTTTCCTTTTTACATACCTATAAAAGCTTTTACAGTCAGTTTTTATGTTCCCTGCCAGTTTTCTCTCATAATCTTTTTTCCCCTTCTTAATTAAGCCCTTTGTCCTCCTCTGCTGAACTCTGAATTTCTCCCAGTCCTCAGGTGAGCCACCTTCTCTGGCTAATTTGTATGCTGCTTCTTTGGAATTGATACTATCCCTAATTTCTCTTGTCAGCCACGGGTGCACTACCTTCCTTGATTTATTCTTTTGCCAAACTGGGATGAACAATTGTTGTAGTTCATCCATGCAACCTTTAAATGCTTGCCATTGCATATCCGCCGTCAATCCTTTAAGTGTCATTTGCCAGTCTATCTTAGCTAACTCACATCTCATACCTTCAAAGTTACCCCTCTTTAAGTTCAGAACCTTTGTTTCTGAATTAACTATGTCATTCTCCATCTTAATGAAGAATTCCACCATATTATGGTCACTCTTACCCAAGGGGCCTCTCACGACAAGATTGCTAATTAACCCTTCCTCATTGCTCAAAACCCAGTCCAGAATAGCCTGCTCTCTAGTTGGTTCCTCGACATGTTGGTTCAAAAAACCATCCCGCATACATTCCAAGAAATCCTCTTCCTCAGCACCTTTACCAATTTGGTTCACCCAATCTACATGTAGATTGAAGTCACCCATTATAACTGCTGTTCCTTTATTGCACACATTTCTAATTTCCTGTTTAATACCATCTCCGACCTCACTACTACTGTTAGGTGGCCTGTACACAACTCCCACCAGCGTCTTCTGCCCCTTAGTGTTACGCAGCTCTACCCATATCGATTCCACATCTTCCCGGCTTATGTCCTTCCTTTCTATTGCGTTAGTCTCTTCTTTAACCAGCAACGCCACCCCACCTCCCCTCCCTTCATGTCTATCCCTCCTGAATATTGAATATCCCTGAACGTTGAGCTCCCATCCTTGGTCACCCTGGAGCCATGTCTCTGTGATCCCAACTGTATCATAATCATTAATAACAATCTGCACTTTCAATTCATCCACCTTATTACGAATGCTCCTTGCATTGACACACAAAGCCATCAGGCGCTCTTTTACAACTCTCTTAGCCCTTATACAATTATGTTGAAAAGTGGCCCTTTTTAATGCTTGCCCTGGATTTGTCAGCCTGACACTTTTACTCTTCTCCTTAGTACTTTTTGCTTCTACCCTCACTTTACACCCCCCTGTCTCTCTGCACTGGTTCCCATCCCCCTGTTGTGAATTAACCTCCTCACGCCTAGCCTCTTTAATTTGATTCCCACCCCCCAGCCATTCTAGTTTAAAGTCACCTCAGTAGCCCTCGCTAATCTCCCTGCCAGGATATTCGTCCCCCTAGGATTCAAGTGTAACCCGCCCTTTTTGTACAGGTCACGCCTGCGCCAAAAGAGGTCCCAATGATCCAAAAACTTGAATCCCTGCCTCCTGCTCCAATCCCTCAGCCACGCATTTATCCTCCACCTCATCGCATTCCTACTCTCACTGTCGCGTGGCACAGGCAGTAATCCCGAGATTACTACCTTTGCGGTCCTTTTTCTCAACTCCCTTCCTAATGAACCAGAGGCAATTAGGGAGCTTAAGGTAAAAGAAACATTAGGAACCAGTAATCACAATATGATTGAGTTCAACTTGAAATTTGATAAGGAGAAAGTAAAGTCTGATGTAGCAGTATTTCAGTAGAGTAAGGGAAAAAATTACAGTGGTATGAGAGAGGAGTTGGCCAAAGTAATTTGAAAGGAGCTGCTGGCAGAGATGTCAGCAGAGCAGCAATGGTGTGCATTTCTGGGATAAATGAAGGTGCAGGAAATATGTATTCCAAAAATGAAGAAATACTCAAATAGTAAAATAGTACAACCATGGTTGACAAGGGAAGGAAAGCAAAAGAGAGGACATACAACAAAGCAAAAATTAGTGGGAAAACCTACAGAGAGCAACTAAAAAAAATCATTAGAAGGGAAAAAATGAAATATGAAAGCAGGCTAGCAAATATATCAAAGTGGATAGTTTTTTTTCAAGTATGTTAAAAATAAAAGAGAAATGAGAGTGAACAAAGGACCGCTAGAAAATGAGGCAGAAGAAATAATAACAGGCTGATGGCAAGGAGATGGCTGATGAACTGAATGAGTATTTTGCATCAGTCTTCACTGTGGAAGATACTAGCAGTATGCCTGATGATGTAGTGTGTGAGGGAAGAGAAGTGAGTGCAGTTACTATTACAAGAGAGAAGGTGCTCAAAAAGCTGAAAGACCTGACCAGATGAGCTTCACCCTAGGGTTCTGAAAGAGGTAGCATTAGAGATGATCTTTCAAAAATCATTGGACTCTGGCATGGTTCCAGAGGACTGGAAAATTGCAAATGTCACTCCACTCTTTAAGAAAGGAGGAAGTTAGCAGAAAGGAAATTATAAACCAGTTAGTCTCTCCTCAGTGGTTGGGAAGATGTTGGAGTCAATTGCTAAGGATGAGGTGATGGAGTACTTGGTGACATAGGACAAAGTCAGCGTGGTTTCCTTCAGGGAAAATCCTGGCCTGACAAACCTGTTGGAATTCTTTGAGATTATTACAATTAGGATAGATAAAGGGGATGCAGTGGATGTTGTATATTTGGATTTTCGGAAGGCATTTGACAAGGTGCCACACATGAGGCTGCTTACTAAGTTAAAAGCCCATGGTATTACAGGAAAGTTACTAACATGATTAGGGCATTGGCTGATTGGTAGGAGGCAGCAAGTGGGAATAAAAGGATCTTTTTCTGGTTGGCTGCCAGTGACTAGTTGTGTTCCGCAGGGGTCTGTATTGGGACCACTTCTTTTTATGCTGTATATAAATTATTTAGACGATGGAATAGATGGCTTTGTTGCCAAGTTTGCAGATGATATGGAGATTGGTGGAGAGGCAGGTAGTGTTGAGGAAACAGGTAGGATGCAGGAGGACTTAGACAGATTAGGAGAATGGCCAAGAAAGTGGCAAATGAAACACAATGTTGGAAAATGCATAGTCATGCACATTGGTACTAGAAATAAATGTGCGGACTATTTTCTAAGCGAGGAGAAAATCCAAAAATCTGAGATGCAGAGGTACTTGGGAGTCCTTGTGCAGAACACCCTAAAGGTTAACTTGTAGTTTGAGTTGGTGGTGAGGAAGGCAAATGCCAAGTTAGCATTCATTTCAAGAGGTCTAGAATACAAGAGCAGGGATATGATGCTGAGGCTTTGTAAGGCACTGGTGAGACCTCACCTTGAGTATTGTGAACAGTTTTGGGCCCCTCATCTTAGAAAAGATGTGCTGGCATTGGAGAGGATCCAGGGGAGATTCACAAGGATGATTCCAGGAATGAAAGGGTTATCATATGAGGAACATTTGATGGCTCTGGGTCTATACTCACTGGAATTCAGAAGGATAAGGGAGGATCTCATTGAAATCTTTCGAATGTTGAAAGGCCTAGACAGAGTAGATGTGAAAAGGAAGTTTCCCATTGTGGAAGAGTCTAGGACAAGAGGACACAGCTCAGGATAGAGGGGCACCCTTTCAAAACAGATGCAGAAAATTTTTCTAGCCAAAGGATGGTGAATTTGTGGAATTTGTTGCCACATGCAGCTGCGGAGGCCAGGTCATTGGGTCTATTTAAGACAGATTGATAGGTTCTTGATTGGACATGGCATCAAAGGTTACGGGGAGAAGGCTGGGAACTGGAGTTGAGAAGGAGAGAGAAAAAAGGATCATCCATGATTGGTGGAGCAGACTCGATGGGCCAGATGGCCTAATTCTGCTCCTATGTCTTATGATCCTCCTGGCTATAGGTTGACTCATTATAGAGCCTAATGGCCAAAGGTAAGAATGATCTCATATAGTGCTCTTTGAAGCAGTGCAGTTGTCATAGTCTATTGCTAAAAATGCTCCTCTGTTCAACCAAGGTAGCAGCAGAAGGTGAGAAACATTGTCCAGAATTGCCAGGATTTTCCATAGGGTCCTTTGCTCTACCACCACCTCCAGTATGTCCAGTTTGACTCCTATAACAGTGCCAGCCTTTCTAATCAGCTTATTGAGCCTGTTTGCACCACCTGTGTTGGTGCCATTATCCCAGCACACCACCGCATAGAAGACTGTACTGGTGACCACAGACTGGTAGAACATATGAAGGAGAGGCCTGCATACTCCAAAGGACCTCAGTCTCCTCAAGAAATAGAAGCAGCTCTGGCCCTTCTTGTACACGGACTTTGAGTTTGTGCTCTGCTCAAGTCTGCTATCTAGGTTCTCCACCAGGTACTTGTAGATCCTCACCACATTCACATCTTCACCATCAACAGTAGAAGGAAGCAATGCAGGCTTATTTATCCTAAAGTCCATCACCATCTCCTTTGTCTTACTGATGTTGAGCTGCAGATGATTCTGCTTGCACCATTCAACAAAATCCTCCACCAGGGCACTATGTTCTTCCTCATGTTTTCCCTTTATACACCCAGCTATTGCTGAGAGAATTTCTGCAGATGACATGGCTCAATGTTGTATCGAAAGTCTGAGGTATACAGGGTAAGCAGGAAGAGAGCCAATACGGCCCCAGTGCTGCTTATAGCCATGTCTGACACACAGCTGTGGAGCAACACAAACTGTGGTCTGCCAGTCAGGTAGTCCATTATCCAGGACAGTCCATGTCAGCTAACTACATGCGAGCTCTGGAAGATGCTTTTGTCACTACTGAAAGTTCAGCCGATCTTGTGATGAAGTTTAGGCGCACATTTCAGGAGGAAGGAGAGAAGATTCCGTCTACCTTTTCAGGTTGGAGAAACTGCTACAAAGGGGGCCATCAACTGAAATTGCATGAGGATGGAGCAGGTTGTGAAGGTTGTGCTATCACGTGACATCATTGGTCTACATATTCAAATAACGCGCAGGATGCATCTTCCTCCATCTTTTACAGAGTTACTCAGAGAAGTTAGGAGGAAAACATGATTGGGAAGTGGAACATTTCCAAATGCCTAGTTAATGTCTTAGTGGTACCCTTCGTTGCTAAAGTGACACCTGATGCCACAGAGATAGAGCTTTTGAGGAATGAGGTGAAAAGCCTTCTAGCTGAGCTGACTCGATGGATGCTAAATATAAACACTTACACTGAGAAATCCAACCCACCTGTAGGACTTACTAAGCAGAGGAATGCTGCTGAAATGGGTCTTGTGTCTGGAGAGGCGACTGGTATTTTCTGTTACAACTGTGGAGAAGATGGACATTTCAAGTGAGACTGTGAGGGACAGGAAAATCTTTAAAGAGTAACTCAGCCATTAATAAAACAGAGAGAAAATAAGCAAAACAATGAAGAGACCCAGTAAAGGAATAGGCTGGCATCTCAGAGAATATATTCCAATCAGTGTATCAAGGGAAACACAAAAGTGCAAAACACTATTCCCAAAGGTTTAGTGGGAATACATCACCAAGCTCTGATGTAGCCATATGGATCTAAGGTGTTTGTGCTTCAGCCATACTTGACACAGGTCTCAAGTTACTTAATAGATCCTTTAACAAACATTATTTGACACATTTACCATTGACACCACTCAGCGCCCCTGAGATTTGGGGGCTTAGTACTGCTGATTACTCATGCGATGGTTGCTTGCCATTTAAAGTGAAGATTTCAGAAGCAGATGTTGGAGTAACTGAGACCATTGATACACTAGTTCTGGTTTGCCCGGATCTGGTTGAAAAGGGTGAAACTTCCATCCTTGTGGGAACAAGTACTCCCATTGTAAGAAGGCTCATGGGAGCATGCAAGAGGAGAAATGGAGAAAAACTTGTCCATTCACCGGGGGTTCAGAGCTGCTTTTGAGAAGGTGTTGAGTTCTTCCTAAGCAGAATGATAAGCATAAATGAGGAACTGTATGGTACACCCAGTCTAAACCTGTCACATTACATCCTGGAGGAGCAAGGAGAGTAACAGAGGACACTGCTTTCCAAGAGAGGTCTTGCCGGTTAGCACCCATGGAGGATGAAGATGTTCGGCTGCTTAAACTGAAGGAAGCTAAGTTCAGTCATGGGGCAAGGGGGACTGAGTCGCCAGAAGGTATGAATGAAACACTGGGAGGCATCGCCAAGAAAACAGAAATAATCACAAGGAGTGCCTGACCCTAAAGATAAGATAAGGTGTCAGGGAGTCAGGATATCCCCTGATAGGCAGGCATATGTTGCACTGGGGAAACAGTGTTACGTCCATCCCAATAGTGAGATATGTTACTTCCATTTACAAATGGATTGGGGCTCCTGAAATCACAAGATTAATTTGAATACTGTGTTATTAATAATGCTTTTAATAAGTTCTAAATTCATGAGGACATCAGAATTTTTGGTTGGGAGAGAATGTAATGCCCTGGTTAAAATTTCCACTGCTATGCTGTGAGGTATTTTTATTTTAGCAGTTTTCTGCAGTTTCCTGTTTGTTTTGACTTCAGCTAAAGATAGAGAGCCATTTTGTCCAACTCAGGAATATTGTGTCAGCCAATCAGAATTGTTTTGGTATGTGTTGTAACTTTCTTCCCAGTGGGTTGTGATGGAAGATTCGGGAGAGCTGGGTGGGATCAGAAAATATCCTGAGAGGCAGGATTTATGAACAATTGGAGAAGCATAATATGATTAGGAATAGTCAGCATGGCTTTGTGAAAGGCAGGTCATCCTTATGAACCTGATTGAATTTTTTGAGGATATGACTAAACACATTGATGATGGTAGAGCAATAGACGTAGTAGATTTCAGCAAGGCATTTGACAAGGTACCCCATGCAAGACTTATTGAGAAAGTAAGGAGGCATGGGATCCAAGGGGAAATTGCTTTGTGGGTCCAGAACTGGCTTGCCCACAGAAGGCAAAGAGTGGTTGTAGACGGGTCATATTCTGCATGGAAGTCGGTGACCAGTTGTGTGCCTCGGGGATCTATTCTGGGACCTCTACCCTTTGTGATTTTTACAAATGACCTGGATGAAGAAGTGGAGGGATGAGTTAGTAAATTTGCTGCTGACACAAAGGTTGGAGGTGTTGTTGATAGTGTGGAGGGTTGTCAGAGGTTACAGCGGGTCATTGATAGGATGCAAAAATGGGCTGAGAAGTGGCAGAGTTCAACTCAGGTAAGTGTCAGGTGATTTATTTTGGTAGGTCAAATATGATGGCAGAATATAGTATTAATGGTAAAACTCTTGGCAGTGTGTAGGGATCTTGGGGTCCAAGTCCATAGGACACTCAAGGCTGCTGCACAGGTTGACTGTCTGGTTAAGAAGGCACTGGCCTTCATCAATCATGGGATTGACTTGAGAAGCCGAGAGATAATGTTGCAGCTATATAGGACCTTGGTCAGATTCCACTTGGAGTACTGTGCTCAGTTCTGGTCACCTCACTATAGGAAGGATGTTGAAACCATAGAAAAGGTGCAGAGGAGATTTACAAGGATATTGCCTGGATTGGGGAGCATGCCTTCTGAGAATAGGTTGAGTGAACTTGGTTTTTTTTCCTTGGAGTGACAGAGGATGAGAGGTGACCTGATAGAGGTGTATAAGATGAGGAGGGGCATTGATCGTGTTGATAGTCAAAGGCTTTTTCCCAGGGCTGAAATGGCTAGCACGAGAGGGCACAGTCTTAAGGTGCTTGGAAGCGGGTACAGAGGAGATATCAGGGGCAAGTTTTTTTATGCAGAGGGTGGTGAGTGCGTGGAATGGGCTGCCGGTGATGGTGGTGGAGGCAGATACGATAGGGTCTTTTAAGAGACTCCTGGACAGGTATATGGAGCTCAGAAAAATAGAGGGCTATGGGTAACCCAAGGTAGTTTCTCAGGTAAGGACATGTTCGGCACAGCTTTGTGGGCCGAAGGGCCTGTATTGTGCTGCAGGTTTTTCTATTTTTCTGGAGGACAGTAGTCTGGTTTGGGGTCTCTTGGCAGGGACTGCAGAGCAGGGCACAAGGGAAGGTACTCGTAGAATGCTGCTCAAAGGAGAGAACCTGTGGTAAGAAGTACTTTGTGCAGATGAATGGTTCCAAGGAGGAAGTGCCTACACTCCTGAGTTAGCCAGTTCGTTGGAGATGGTCTTCAAGAGAAGTTCGAACTGTGGCCAGTGTCCTTCACACAGAATGTGGGTTCAGCACATGAGTACAGCAATACACTTGACTACTTCAGAAATGAGCTCCAACATTAATGTGCACATTGGACTGTTTTAACTGTAATGGGCCTTCTTTTATCTTTCTTTTCCTGTTAACTGTTTGATAAAGTTGTAAAATCGGTAAATACACTTTATAATTTTATCCCAGTGTACGATTTGTCATTTTCTGGCCACCAATAGTTATGTACGGAGCAGTACTGAAATACTGAAATGCTGCTGATAATAATCCAAATGTTGGATATAAAATCAGCTTGTTAGCAGAGTGATAATTGAATTGAACCATTGGGTCTGCTTGTTGGCGATACTCCAGTCAAAATGTTGCTGAGCTATGGTCTTTGTTGAGGTTGTGCTATTTTTTAGGTTCATTCTGGGGACAGAGAGAGTTAGGGTTTATGTACCACTCCATGTCCCATGTTCAAAAGCCAGTGATGTGGATGTGCAACAAAAGACATCTGTGGACAGATGTCAGCCCCCAGGTGCCATGGACAATGACCAGAGAGGACAAGGCTTGGTAACCCTCCCCCCCAGGCTGTTGGTTCCTGAGATCAGAGGTCAGTGTGGGCAGTAGGCACAAGGACCGGTGACCCCTTAGGTCACGTGTCCAGAGTTTGAGGCCTTGAGTTCAAGGTCCTATCATTGGCAAGTCCAGGGGTTGATACCAAAGGTTGGAGGCAGAAGGTCGAAGACAGAAGTCAGTGAGTCTTTAAGTCAATGCCCGATGGCTGAATCTATGGGTCTGTGTGATTATTGAGGAATTTGGAGACAGGGTGTCTTTGAAACCATTGGAGGCCTGGAGGTGGCCTGTTCTGGGGTTAGACGATTGTCTGAGTTTGGGGATGGAAGGGAGGAAAGGAGATTATTTTGCTGTTAGTGTTTTGTTGCTGTTATTCAATGTTGTTACTTGTTCATCTGCTGAATAGTGTGGCTCTGCTATGTTGACACCAGAATGTGCTCTTTGACTGTCCCCAGCACAACCTTAGGTTATGTTGGTTGTTATTGCAAACAATCAATATTACTATGTTTTGATGTACACGTGATTAATAATTGAATAGAAATTAATTGTCATTGGGCACAACTGGAGAAAACATGTTGATTGAGGGACTGATCTGGCTACCATTGGAGCACTAGGAAAAGGTCGACTGATTACTGAGAACTTTTATCGAAACTGTAGACAATCACTTTTCTAAATTTTCTATTTTGCAGAGATCCAAAGATAATTGTCACAGCCCAGTCTAGGTCCACAGTTGGCAGTTTGGTCAGATCTGTTGCACCGGATCCTACTGTTAATCAGCAGTAATTTTTGTTGTCTTTAGATTTAATGAAAGTAACACTAAAAATAAACTTTAGTAAAGAAAGCAGAGAACAGCCATCCAGGGACATCTGGAGAGAATAAATTAGGGCCAACGTACTGTTGACTGTGCTAAGACTAAACACTAAGTTTCAGCAGATAATGTAGAAGGAAGCTAATTGAATAATTGTTTCAAAGGGAAGTAGATTAGATCACCCCATGTTCTTTGATTAATTCATTTTGCATTTTGCAAACAATAGATAAACATATTCATGACGTTTTCAGAACTAAAATTATAAACAGAACTCTGAGGGATATATATAACCACCATGTTGACAAAACCTCTTTAACAAGGTAATTAAATTACAAAGCCAAAGTTTATTTGTTTCATAATTGTTAAAGCAATGATACAAATAATTTATTTGCAGTAGCACCCCACCAATATCCCAAAAGCTAATTACACAAGTTTATCATGGTGTTCCTTCAACTCCCTGTCAAGTTGATGGACAAGCAAATGCTGGAAAAAAAGAAAATACTGAACAGAATAAAAACACTTGGGATTGTAAACTATTGTGTTAAAATAGGTTTTGCAGGGGCAGGCAGCCCTTCCCAGTATGATACAAGGGTGCGAGGATACAATGTTCAACCTCGCAAAATGCCCAATCCGTTGTTTGTGAAGTTCGTAGAATGAGCCTTGCTTGAATAATGGCTCACAAAATCACCCCTTGTACCTGAGAATCTTATTTACCTGGGTAGATTTTATGCAGAAAATCTAAGGCTTTGCTATAAAAAGGAAGACATGAAGAAAGCAAATCTCTATAGAACTAAACTACCCTGTATAGTTAAATGTAAGTGGAATCCAATGATTAATAAGTGATAATTTATAATTTTCCTGGAATGAATTGTGCATTAACAGTACATTAAAATTCTCATAGACCTAAATTGCTTACATCTCTAGGGCCTACGGTGTTAGATTTTTTCATTTGGTGTACAGAGTAGTTTGTTTTCAGGCCAATTGATAACAGTATTCATCTGACAAATCATTGGATATCCTTCATCAGAGATCCAGGTTTGTGATTTCAAAACTATTCAGTTTATGCTCGTTAGAAGTAGACTGAAGGCTATTTCTTAGTTATAGATTAACTATACCTTCTTCTGTCTGGTAGTGAACAAAGCAAGAGAACAGTATATCACTGCTGTTCTGAGGTCAGCTTCCTCACTATGGATTCAACAAACTTGATCCAATTTCCACAGAGGTTCTGTGTTGTTTTCTTATTTGTTTGCTTGCTTCATGTTTGTGCACCATCCCATAAACTGTAAAGTCTGCGTATTCTTTAAATAATAATCTTCCAGAGATTCCATATAGTTTACTTTAGCCATTGCATTTAAGAGTCTGAAGTTCATCTGAGGCCAAATATAAATACCAATTTGAACTCAGGGAATAGGTGAATAGATGAAAAAAGTAGAAAAGAGACTTGCACATTTGAAGATCATTTGTTGAAGATGGCAGTGGCTCGTATGCACCATTGGAGATCAGGGTTTGTCAAAAGTAGTGTATTTTTAGGATTTTATACATACATCAACGATATATTGAGACTTCCTGAACATAATGTGGTGGCTATAATGTAATGCTCCTTAGGATAGTCAATGCAAACCAGTCTTCAATGAATATAACATTGACCATCCTTCTACATCCACTAGTTCTTGGGTTATTTTTTTGTTCCTGATTATAGCATCTGCAGTCTTTTCTGTTTTCAATGATAAAAGAATTACTAATGAGTGAGCTTCAAGGGGAAAAATAAAATCACACCAATCGTACACACTGCAGACATTGAGGAACTTTCCAGTTTCATTTTGACAGCTTTTTAGGTCAGAGTTATGTTAATGAAACAAGAGCAGCACATACTCTGCTTAAATTAACTATTGTGCAGATACAACAGTCTTTTCAATGTTTATACTGATAACAAGTAGAAAATGGCATTATTTCCAGATGCTTGTCTGCTCTCCACATAATCAGAACATTAGATTCATGCCCTCAGTGATATTTACCAATTTCAGCTCCAATTGAATTTTAGGCAAAAGATATTGTTGGTCAGATATTATTATCAATAAAACAGGAAGAATCATTGCTGTAATAGTTCAATATAATTTACCATAAGTAAGTGATTAAAACACTTCCAAACTGAGTAAACATTCCCATTTTCTAGGATATTAAAATGTCATTTGCTCTCCTTGCTTTGTCCAACTGGCTACAAAAGAAACATTACATTGATGAAAGGAGGGTGCAACAGCTAGAAGGTACAGTATGTGTTAACTTTCCAGTAAGGTATCAGGTAGGTCATCTCTGTCAGTATTGTAAGGAGTTTTAATTTGAATAACCCCTTGCTTGAAGTTGCTGAACCATTCTTACAGAAATACTATTTCATTCCAGTTGCAAAAATGCTTAATTATCTGGATAGACAGGGTCTGATTAGGAACAGTCAACATAGATTTGTGCGTGGAAGGTCATGTTCAACAAATCTTATTGAATTTTTTGATGAGGTTACTAGAAAAATTGACAAGGGTAAAGCGGTGGATGTTGTCTATATGGACTTCAGTAAGGCCTTTGACAAGGTTCCACATGGAAGGTTAGTTAGGAAGGTTCAATCGTTAGGCATTAATATTGAAATAGTAAAATGGATTCAGCAGTGGCTAGATGGGAGATGCCAGAGAGTAGTGGTGGATAACCGTGTGTCAGATTGGAGGACGGTGTCTAGTGGTGTGCCTCAGGGATCTGTACTAGGTCCAATGTTGTTTGTCATATATGTTAATGATCTGGATGATGGGGTGGTAAATTGGATTAGTAAGTATGCAGATGATACTAAGATAGGTGGATTTGTGGATAATGAAGTAGGTTTCCAAAGCTTGCAGAGAAATTTAGACCACTTAGAAGAGTGGACTGAAAGATGGCAGATGGAGTTTAATGCCGATAAATGTGAGGTGCTACATTTTGGCAGGACTAATCCAAATAGGACATACGTGGTAAATGGTAGGGCATTGAACAGAGGGATCTAGGAATAATGGTGCATAGTTCCCTGAAGGTGGAATTTCATGTGGATAGGGTGGTGAAGAAAGTTTTTGGTATGCTGGCCTTTATAAATCAGAGCATTGAGTCTAGCAGTTGGGATGCAATGTTGAAATTGTATAAGGCATTGGTAAAGTCAAATTAGGAGTATTGTGTACAGTTCTGGTCACCGAATCATATGAAAGATGTTAATAAAATTGAGAGCATACAGAGGAGATTTACTAGAATGTTGCCTGTGTTTCATCTCCTAAGTTACAGAGAAAGGTTGAACAAGTTAGGTCTTCATTCTTTGGAGCATAGAAGGTTGAGGGGGGACTTGATTGAGGTATTTAAAATTATGAGGGGGATTGATAGAGTTGACGTGGATAGGCTTTTTCCATTGAGAGTGGTGGAGATTCAAACAAGAGGACATGAGTTGAGAGTTAAAGGGCAAAAGTTTAGGGGTAACATGAGGGGGAACTTCTTTACTCAGAGAGTGGTAGCTGTGTGGAATGAGCTTCCAGCAGAAGTGGTTGAGGCAGGTTCGATGTTGTCATTTAAAGTTAAATTGGATAGCTATATGGACAGGAAAGGAATGGAGGGTTATGGGCTGAGTGCAGGTCGGTGGGACTAGGTGAGAGTAAGATTTCGGCACGGACCAGAAGGGCCGAGATGGCCTGTTCCCATGCTGTAATTGTTATATGGTTATATGGTTAATACTGAGAATCTAGATTTTATTAAAATCAGAAAATATTTGAAATACTCAGCAGGTATGGCAGCACCCAGGAAGAGAGAGTTAATGTTTCAGGTTGATGGCCTTTCAATGGAGCTAAGAAGAATTAGAATTTTAGCATTTTTAAGCTAAAAGAACAAAGTGTACTTTAGATATAGAATAGAGATCATTACCCAGACTAAACAGTAAATTCTCAGTGGTGCCAATTGAGAGGGTGAGATTGGTTAATTGCTGCCAATCTGGAGATGGAGATAAGAAATGAATGAGGACAGAGTAATTAAATAAGTAATGCCAATAGGACAAGTAAAGGCTGGACTGAGACACAGATGATTACAGCAGAATAGTAAAGGTGGAAAGGAAGCATTGAAAATCTGGCTATAAGCTGGCTCTCACATTTCAGGAATGCAACAATGTGCAGGTGAACTTAAATCAGTAGCGGAATCCAATTCAGTCATACCTCCTCTATTCAGAGAAATGTAATGCTTCATTATTAGTAACTGCAGTTTACCTGCGAGAGACATTGGAACTGAGCCCTAGAGGAAGAACCCCTCAACATTGGAGTCACAGAACACAGAACATTAAAGCACAATACAGCCTCTTTGACCCATGATGTTGTGTTGACCTTATAACCTACTCTAAAGTCAATCTAACCCTTCCCTCCTACATAGTACTCCAATTTTCTATCATCTAGAATCTCTGGAATCCCTAATGTATCTACCACCCAGCAGCATATTCCACATGCCACCATTCTGAGTGGAAAAAACTACCTCTGACAACCCCCCGCCCCCACACACACACTTTGCTCCAATCACCTTATAATTATGCCCCATTGTATTAGCCATTTCCACCCTGGGAAAAATAGCTTTGGCTATCCACTCAATATAAACCTTGTCATCTTGTAGAGCTCTATCAAGTTGCCTCTCATCCT
Organism: Mobula birostris; assembly: GCF_030028105.1. Taxonomy (NCBI): domain Eukaryota; kingdom Metazoa; phylum Chordata; class Chondrichthyes; order Myliobatiformes; family Myliobatidae; genus Mobula; species Mobula birostris. The sequence goes on from NC_092376.1 coordinate 133,119,612, forward strand.
CTTTTGCTCCAAAGAGAAAAACACTAGCTTGCCCAACCTTTCCGAATAGGCCATGCTTTCCAGTCCTGGAAAGCACCTTACTAAAGTCCATATACACATCCACTGCTCTACCTTAAATATTTTTTGTCACATCCTCAAATTCAATAAGGCTTGTGAGGCATGACCTGCTCTGCACAAAGTTATGCAGACTACCCCCAGTGTTCTTAAATCCTGTTCCTAATAACCTTTTCCAATCATTTGCCCTCAACTGAAGCAAGTCTCTCTGGTCTATAATTCCCAGGGTTATCACTACTCCCTTTCTTGAACATAGGAATGAAATTTGCCACTCTCCAATCATTTGGTACTACTCCAGTGGCCAGCGAGGATGTAAAGATCATCACCAAAGACATAGCAATCACTTCCCTTGCTTGCCTTAATAACCTGTGGCAAATCCTGTTCAGCCCAGTGGACTTATCTACTCTAATGTTTTTCCAGAAGTTCAAGTATATCCACTTTCTTAACATCAGCATGTTCCAGCATATCAGCCTGTTTTATACTGTTCTCTCAAACATCAAGATCCCCCTCACCGATGAATATAGAAGTTAAGTATTCATTAGGGATTTCCCCTACCTCCTCCAAATCCAGGCACATTTCTACTATCCCTGATCAGTCCTACCCTCGCTTTAGTCATTCTCCTGTTCTCTACATAAATATGAAACACCCTGGGGGGTTTTCTGAAATCCTCCTGACCAAGGCCTTCTCATGCCTCCTTCCAGCTTTCCTCAGCACATTCTTAAGCTCCCTCCTGGCTACATTGTAACTTTCTACTGCCCTATCTGATCCTTGCTTCCTAAACCTTAAGTAAGCTTCTTTCTTCCTCTTGAGTAAATATTCCACAACTAAATAATCTTGTCACCTTACCATCCTTTCCCTACCTCAATGGGACAAACCTATCCAGAGCCCCATGCAGATACTCACTAAACAATCTGTACATTTCCACTGTGCATTTCCATCTGTTCTCAATTTACAAAGTTTCTGCCTAATAGCGTCATGATTCTCCCTTCCCCAATTAAATACTTTCCTATACCGTCTCCTGCTATCCCTCTCCAGGGCTGTCGTAAAGGTCCGAGAGTTGTAGTCACTGTCTCTGAAATGCTCACCCACTGACAGATCTGGCATTTTACTAGGTTCATTCCCTAGTACCAGGTCCAGTATGGCCTCTCGTCTAGTCAGTTTGTCTACATATTGCATCAGGAATCCTTCCTGGATGCCCTTATAATCTGAACCTTTTGCACTAAGGAGGTACCAATCAATATTACAGAACTTGAAATCACCCATGACAACAATACTATAATGTTTGTATCTTTCTAAAATCTGCCTCCCAATCTGTTCCTCAGTGCCTTTGTTGTTTTTTGGGGATTTAGAGAATACTCCCAAGAGTGATTGCTCCCTTTTTCTGACTACACCCACACTAACTCTCCAGGATGTCCTCCCTTTCTGCAGCTGTGATACTATCCCTGATTTGCAATGCCACTCTTCCTCCCTCCCTGTTCCTTTTGAAACATCTAAACCCCAGAACATACAGCAGCTAGTCTTGCCCTCCTAGCAGCTAGTCTTGCCCTCATAGCAGCTAAGTTCTGTAATAGCCACAAGGTCGTAATTCCATGTACTGACCTATGCTCCAAATTCATTATCCTTGTTCCTGATACTTCCTGCATTAAAATAGACACACTTCAACCCATCCAACTGATGCAGTTTTGTCCTGTCCTTCCTCACTCTCAACACACTGGATCTATCTGTACATCAACTGCCCTAACCTCTGACCTATCACTGAGGTTCCCATCCCCCTGTTAAACTAGCCTAAACTCTGCCCCCAACATCTCTAGTAAACCTGCCCACAAGGATATTGGTCCTCCTGAAGTTCGGGTGTAATCCGTCCTTTTTGTGCAGGATATACCTTCCCCAGAAAAGTTCACAAATGCTGCCTAATGATATCATACCATGGTAACAAGTGGCAGGATCCATGTTGTCCAAAGGCTATGCATTAGTTGGTGCTTACCTTTGCTGAAGATGAGAATGATGGCTAGCACTATTGAAATACATTTACTATTGTAACTAAATATTTCCATCTATTGGAATCTGTTGTCCTGTCTGGGAGATGTAATAGACCACTGAACACAAACTCCTCCTGACTAAAAACTTCACTGATAAAGAAGCAAGAATGAAATCAATGGAATACCAGCAGAACTGAAACCATTTGCTCCAACTTATGCACATTAGACTGTTCTATTAAAATGAGCCCTTTTCTTTTTGTTTTACTTTACTAATTCTTTGGTCAAATTAAGAATTATAAAGCTAAATTGTTTAATTGCATATGGTGTACTATCTGTTATTTTGTGATAATGATTTGTAACAGGGTGACACATTACGCAATATCCACACAAACAGGTTTTGCACCTCAATCTCATACGTTTGGTAGGGCCAGAAATTGTCTTCCCCAGACTTACACAGCCGACCGAACCTGAGGGTTACAATTGTGGGGGTATTGTTCAGGAATGATTTCATTGGATGCTGTGTGATTGCCCTGTGCATTGAACCAGTGGGTTGTGTGCTAAACTATTGTCTGGTAAAGTGATTACAATATGTGGGTATGGATGCTACCAGGGTTGAGTGGTGGTGTGCATCCATGGGGTTACCGGTAACGAATGCATGGGTGTTGAGTGGGGTAGATATTTGTACTCCTGATGAATTGTTAATTCGACTTTTAAGTACTGTTAAACCTGTAGGCAAAGTTTCTACTGTGAGGCACAGATTTGATAAAATGGCAGGCACAGACTTTGTTTTAGTGCAGACTAGCGCTGACATAACGGCAGTGGAACTGCCTGGTACTACTGGGGCACCAGGAGAGGGGGGGCCACGGACTGTCCACACTTTCTGCGAGGAGGAGAGTGTAGATGAGCGGGCTGAATCACAAGTCAAGTCTCCCGTAGCTGGAAGCGGAGACTTCAAAGACAGGGTTCTCTTGTTTCTGCTTAACGAGGGGAAGGAGTGTTCAGATCTGGAATGTCTAATTAGTCCACATCCCCCAGTGAAGAGTGAGAATTCTGAGTTAGTATCCGCCCTTACCTTTCTGGCGAATAAATGGAAAACTGCCCAGGTCCAAAGTCTCAGCTATCATAGTCTCCACCTGTTCTCAGGAACAAAGCCCACCCCTAAAGGGGAGGAGGAGTATGAGACTTGGGTGGAGCAGACCTCTCAGTTGTTAGATGAGTGGCAGTGCTCTGATGACGTAAAATGACAGCAATTGGTTGAAAGTTTGAGTGGGCAGGCTGCTGACGTAGTGAGAGCCATAAAGGGGCAGAACCCCCTTGCCACTTCTGCGGCCTACATGCAAGCACTAGAAAAGGCGTTTGGCACGATGGAAAGCTCAATTGAGCTCACAATGGGGTTTCCGAACATGTGTCAGGAGAAGGGGGAGAAGCTTTCTGCTTTTATTTTTCGGCTAGAGACGCAGCTACATTGCTTGCAGCGCAAAGGGGTCATTCAGGCTGCTGAGGTGGATCAGTTAAGAATGGACCAGATAGCCAAGGGCGCCCAGTCCCGTGATCTGATTGCTTGGGGTCTCCGACAGTCTCGTAAGACGTGCCCCCCTCCCTCGTTTGTTGAGCTGATCAGAGAGGTACGAGAGGAGAAGAATGCATCTGAGGCGTAGGAGGCCTCTGTCAGCAGGGTACAGTTCTCAGTAGTGGTCCCCTGCAGTGAAGTGACCACAGATAGCCTTCCCTGGGGACTGGTAGAGGAGACTGTAGCAGAGTTGAGAATTGAGATGTCCCAGTTGTTATCAGCAGGTGTGCCCCCCCCCATATGATGGAGCTAAAGGGAGGCAGATCCTCTAAGGGGACGGACTATGCAGAGGGCTGCTAGCAGCCAGGGTCCCGCAAGAAGGGCAGTGGCCGATATTGTCTGTTATAACAGTGGTGAAGAAGAACACTTCAGGCGGGAGTGTGAGTGACGGGAAACCCCTCGGAGAGGGAGTCCCCAGGTACCTAAGCAGATACTGTCATCGGAAAAACTTAAAAGAGACCCAGTAGGGCAATGGCCTGGCGTATCTGGGGGGGGGGGGTACACATTCCCAACAATATATCAAGAAACACCCTAAAGCAAAAAAACATATTCCTGAAGGCCTAGTGGGGCCAAGCTCCAGTGTATGGCTACGGATAGAGGGTACTTATGCTAGAGCCATACTTGACACAGGGTCACAGGTCACTTTGCTGTACTATTCATTTTACAACCAGTGCTTGACGCATTTACCATTGACACCATTCAGTGCACTAGAGATCTGCGGTCTTAGTGTGGATGATTATCCATATGATGGTTATTTGTCAGCGAAGCTGGAGTTTTATGGAGTTTAATGTCCTTGGTGGTCTGTCCAGACCCCATTGAGAAGGGCAGCATTTCAATTCTTGTGGGGACCAACACTCCTATCGTGAGGAGGCTCATGGGAGCCTGCAAGGAGAAAGCTTCCTGAGAACATTGTCCGTTCACTCGGAGTTTTGGGCTGCTTTTGAGGAAGTTTATGGCTGCACTGGGCCGGGTAATGAGTTTAGACAAGGGACTGTGTGGGTGAGACCCTCTTGGAGGATGCTCCAGAAGACCACGAAGAGAAGTCGGGAGAGCCTGCTGGGGTACTGGCGAGACCCGAACTGCGGAAGCCCTCAGTTGTACAGGCGAACAGAATGGAGTGATTGTCAGAAACACTACGAAAAGGGAGGTCACCTTCAAGCAGTGATGGTAACGTCTAGTGTCCCTGTGAGACACACCGGGGAGAGACTATCTGAAAAAGTGGGAAAGTTGACCGCTGAGCCATTCAATTTTGCGGACTCACTGGTACCTGGAGGTTGGAAGAGGAGGTTGGTAGAGAAGATGTTGAAACTGGAAGGTGTCTCTTCCACTGACGAGTTTGATGTGGGTTGTTCCAAGAGCAGTCATCACAGTATCTGAGTGACCAAGGACACCCCATTCCGAGAGAGGTCACAGTGACTGGCCCCTGCAGAGGTAGAAGACGTTTGGCAGCATTTGTGTAAGTTGAAGGAAGCTGGGATCATCACCAAGTCCCAAAGCCCCTATGCATCCCAAGTAGTAGTAGTCAGGAAGAAGAATGGGAAGGTATGGATGTGGGTAGACTATAGCACTCTGAACAGGCATACCATCCCTGACCAGTATACGGTCCCAAGGATCAAAGACACGCTAGCCTGTCTGAGTGGTGCAAAGTGGTTCAGTGTGTTGCTCTTGAGGAGTGGATATTACCAATTCCCCATGGGTGAGGCTGACAAAGAGAAGACGGCATTTATATGTCCACTGGGATTCTCCCAGTTCAAAAGGATGCCCCAGGGCATATCGGGAGCTCCTGCAACCCTCCAGCGTGTCACGGAGAAAATGGTGGGGGATATGAACTTGCTTGAGGTATTGGTGTAATTGGATGACCTCATGGTGTTTGGGTCCACCTTGGAGGAACATAAAGCAAGGCTGCTGAAGGTGTTGGGCCGCCTGAAAGCTGAAGAGTTTAAACTTTCCCTGGACAAGTGCCAGTTCTGCAAGACGTCTATCATCTACGATGAGCACATAGTCTCATGGAATGGAGTAGATCCAACTAAGATAGAGACAGTCACCACATGGCCAAGGCCCCAGACTGTGAGCGCTTTGCGCTCATTCTTTGGGTTCTGTTGTTACTATCGGAGGGTCGTGAGGGGCTACGCAAAAATGAGCCCCTTTAAATCAGTTTCTGTGTGGTTACCCTTCCTTGGGGAAGAAAGGGAGGATGACAAAAGGAGACAAGGGTAAAGAGTATCTCAGTTCTTTGGAGCCTTTTGGACTAAGATGGGATGCAAAATGCGGAGGCCTTTCAGTCGCTGTAGGAGATGCTGACCCAGACACCTGTGCTGGCTTTTGCAGACCCCTGATTGTCATATGTATTGCATATGGATGCCAGCAGAGAGGGCTTAGGGGGTGTCCTGTATCAGGATCAGGGCACCGGGTTGAGACCTGTTGCGTTTGTCAGCCGGTGTCTGTCACCCTCTGAAAAAGACTATCACACACACAAGTTGGAGTTTCTGGTGTTGAAATGGGCTGTGGTGGATAAGCTGAGTGACTACCTCTATGGTGCCAAGTTTGAGGTGAGGATGGACAATTCCCTAGCTTATATCCTGACCTCGGCAAAATTGGATGGCACAGGCCATCGGTGGTTGGCAGCATTGTCTGCCTATGATTTCAACCTGAAGTACTGACTGGGAAGAAAGAACATTGATGCTGATGCTTTGTCCCAACGTACACATGAAAGGCTGGACAGGGATGAAGAGTGGGAGAGCGTTCCTGCCCCGGGGGTGAAAGCCATGTGCCAGTTTGCCATCCCGGTGAAGGCAGACAGAAGGTAAGAGCAGGATTGAGCAGTAGATTGATTGGGAGCTTCTGATGGTGTCATGCCACAAGTTTACTGCAACCTGATGGCTCTGAAGACAAACCAGTTACTGGAATTGAGTCCTGGGGAAGTGGCAGCTGCTCAGCAACTTGACCTGGGCATCGGTACCATTTGGTCAGTGGTCGAAAAGGGAGACATGGCCCAAGCGGAGAAGACAAAACATGCTGCAGCGCCTCCATTACTGACAGAATGGCCCAGATTGGAGTTGAGGAACCAGATCCTATACCAGGTCACGTTGCCTCCGGACCATCCTTGGCATTTCCAGCTGGTTCTGCCTGAGAAGTATCGGAGGATTGCGTTGAAGTCACTTCATGATGACTCTGGACATTTGTGGTTGAAAAGTCCTATGGATTGCTCAGAGATCAGTTTTGCTGACCCCGAATGAAGCCAGAGGTTCTAGAATACTGCAAGTCGTGCGTTCGATGCATGCAGAGG